>NC_091985.1:128126975-129326975 GCF_044704955.1 Pristiophorus japonicus | reverse complement strand
CTCTACAGTTTAAAACCTCAATCGTGACCCTCCAAGACTATGACCCCTGAAGTAAATAATCTTAACCTGACCCTCCAAGACTAAGGTCAGAATTTTTACCTCGGAGTCGGGCTGGGCGTGTGCGTAGTGGGCCGGGAATGCAATGTTTTGCTCAGCGCGTTCAGGGCGACTTTAACTTAATGGCCCCAGTTAAAGCAGCC
This sequence comes from Pristiophorus japonicus, assembly GCF_044704955.1. NCBI lineage: Eukaryota > Metazoa > Chordata > Chondrichthyes > Pristiophoridae > Pristiophorus > Pristiophorus japonicus. Next base: position 129,326,775 of record NC_091985.1, on the reverse strand, counting down.
ATGCCCGTTTCCCCGCCTCATTAAATGGAGTGACTCATTTCCAGCACCGATATTTAAAGCAGCCTTGCACACAACTCATTTGAAGTTTGCTAGAGGACTGTGCAAGGTTAATTACAAACATCGATTCCAAATGGTAAATGATGAATACATAAAGGCAGAGGCTTGCACCCAGGTTTAGTGATGCATCCCTGCATATTCTGGTGGAGGCAGTGAGAGAACGCAGGGTGGGCCTGTTCCCTGCAGATAAGCGCAGGAGACCTCCCTAGGACAACAAAAGTGCCTGGATGGAGATAGCGAAGGAGGTCAGCAGCAGGGATGTGGTCAGGAGAGCTGAATCCAGTGCAGGAAATAATTCAATGATCTCATGAGGTCAGGAAAGGTGAGTGCAATGCCACACTCACCTTCATCCTGAGGTGCCTGTCACCACATCCCCGTCACTCTGCGTTCCCAAGCCTACTCCTGCACATCATTCCTCACACCAATGTACCTTGCAATTCCACCCATCCCTCTCTGTCTATACACTTACTCACATACCCATCTGACTAACCACTCCTGACACCCACCCTCATCCTAATGCAATCATAACAAGTAACAGCACAGAAAGAGGCCATTTGGCAATGTCACGCCACTCCCTCAGTCACCCTTTACAGATGTAGCCCATCCATTCCCTACACTCATTCCATCGCTCTCAAACTTCTCATCTTTCCCTCCTTGCAGGAGAAAAGAGAGCACAACAGTAGGGAGGGGCAGAGAGGTGGTTCTCCAATATTCACATAGTTGACTCCAGCAGAGGACGAAGCACGGATATATCATGAGTTGCAGAGCAGCTGGCAGTGGGAGATGGAGAGAGGGGGACCTCCCAGCAACCTGATGACAGAATGACATCTCTTACAACCACATGGCATACTGCAGTCACTCATATGGTGACTGATGTGAGCAGCCAGTAAAATTTCATCATGAGCATAATGGTAACGTAAGCCATTCTTAATGTAACACTTCTAAATCATCTCTTTACTCTCCCACGGGCCCTCTGAGGGCCCCGTCACCAGACCCAAGCGCACCCAGCACCAGCGCAGATACACACACCTCGGTGGGTCCTTTGCACCATGGAGTAGTGTTGTCATCTGGTGTCTCATATTTCACAAGTGAGCAAGAGCAGATGGTGGTGACGGAGACAGCAGTGGGGACTCCTCACCGGAGGGCGCAGGACGTTCCATGCTCTGCTGAGCTGCATGCAGACGCTGAGCCTTGGGGGGCCATCGAGAAAGAGGGTGATCCTGGAGGGGCAGCAACAAATGTGCGAGGCTCTGGCAGCTTTTGCAGCCCCGATGTCTGCAACTGTGCAGAGAATGGAGGAGTCCATCTCTAACATGCAGGCGCTGGTTCAATGGAAAGGATGGCCCCCTGCATGGAGCAGCAAATGCACCACTCACATGAGCAGGTGCTAGCTGTGGACAGCAGATGGCAGACACTCATAAACCTGGTCTCTAGGAGGGATATCAATTTGGACTTGGGTGTACCTCGCCCCACTGCTGCGCAGCAAGGTGCTCTCCAGATCCTTGCTAGCAGGGAAGTGTGGGTGGCCCGTGAGAGGGATGATGGTGAGAGGGGACATGGAAGTGAGGAATCTGTTCAAAGCGTTCCCACTTCTCCCCCATTGGCTCCCCCTCAGTCAGAGCCCCACATGCTTCCTCAGATCCCAATGGCCGAGTCTGCCCCTGCACAGTTGCAGGAGGAGCAGACTTTCGTGGCGCCCTCACAGGCTCCAAAACCCAGAGGATGTCCACCAAAAGTGCGCAGCAGGGAAGTGAGTAGCCTGTCTCTGCCTCTGCTGAAGCCACAAGAGAAGCACTCAAAATAGAAAGAAAGACACAGATGTAGATGCACACGGGTATGTACATGGGTGTATGAACAAATGTTAGTGTTAAGTTCCAGTTATTTTTATGGCACAGATAAATGCATTTCTTTGCACCACTTTCCACTCTTGTCCATTTTTGGCTGCCACCTTGGAAGTGGCTTTGTCACTTGGAGTGTATGGTGAGACATTGCTTAACCTTAAGCACCGGGGGTTTGTGTGAGACAAATGGCTTGGTCATTGTCGGGATGTTTTATGGTATTGTTGTGGGGGAACTTAGTACAGCATGTGGGAGCCATATAGGTGCATTGGATCAAATTAATAAATCTGGTCATAATGAGGCCATCCCAGGCAGCAATGTGCGCTGCTGCCTGTGCCATCTCCACCTCAGGTTCATCCTCCTCCTCTTCATCCTCCACCTGCTCCTCCTCCTCCTCTGAAGAGACTATGCACTCTGTGACTTGCTCCTCCTGTAGCTCCAATCCTCACTGCTGTGCTATGTTGTACAGCATGCAGTAAACAATGATGATTCTGGAGACCTTGCCTAGTGCCTATTGAAGGGCTCCTCCAGATCTGTCGAGGCATCTGAAGCACATCATCAGCATGCCTATTAGTTGCTCTATGACACATCTGTGGAAATGTGGCTCTCACTATAATGCTCCTTGGCTTCAGTACTTTGTCTCCTCAAAGCTGTCATGAGCCACATCTTCAGTGGAGAGCCCTGGTCGCCCAGCAGCCAGCCGGTAAGTTTGTTTGGAGGTGCGAAGAACTGAGGGAAGGTGGACTGGTGCAGCACGGATGAGTCATGAGAGCTGCTAGGGAATTTGGAGCACAAATGCAGGATCATCTTCCTATGGTTGCTGATGAGCTGCACATTGAAGGAATGGAAGCCCTTGCGGTTCACAAACACTCCTGGGCGATGTGAGGGTGCCATGTGTGCAGTCGATGATGCCCTGCACCTGTGGGAAGCCAGCCGGAGCCACTAAGCCGAGCTTAAAATTGACATAATTGGCTGACATCAAATATTGGCATGGGTCACCTGGGTGATGCATCTGTGGGTGGTCGGCTGTGAGATCCTGCACAGGTCTGCTGCAGATCCCTGGGAGGAGCCTGAGCCGAAGAAGTTGAGGGCGGTGGTGACTTTGACAGCCACTGGTAAGGCATATCCACCAGGTCCTCTGGGCAGCAGATCTTTTTCCAGCAAACTGCAAATGTCTGTGATGACCTGGCGCGATAGCCTGAGCCTCCTGAAGCACTGCTGCTCAGTCATGTCCAGGAAGCTCATCCTCTACCTGTATACCCTGTGTTGGGTGTCATGTGTGTACTTTTAGGATCACTAGCCACTAGATGGCGTCACTGTTGAAGGCCATTGTGCTGCACGCACGTGTGTGCAGCCCAAGTATAAAAGGCCAGCCATTTTGTATATTTGCACTTTGGGCCTTAATAAAGCAGAGCCAAAGTCATATCATTTGGAGTTAAATGTTGTGTATGCAATAACTATTAGACTAGTACTCAGTCTAACAGTGATTACATACACAACATTGGGCGATGAGGCAACAAGAACCTTTGCATGCAAAAATGAGCACAATTGGATTGTTGGAGCAATTTGTGGAAGGAGAAAATTGGGCAGACTTTGTGAGCCATTTGAGCCAGTTCTTCGTGGCCAATAAAATGGAGGAGGTCGGTGACGCAGATCGGCGCCGGGCGATGTTCCTCACGGTTTGCGGTCCAAAAATTTATGGTCTGATAAAAAATCTACTCCTGCCTGTGAGTCCAATGGAGAAGTTGTGTGAAGAATTGTATACACTGGTAAGGGACCACCTTAAGCCAGACGAAGGCATCATCATCTAGAGATACAGATTTTACACACACATTCGCTCAGAGGACCAGAATGCGGCGGAACTCGTTGCTGACCTGAGATGTCTAGCGGGACCGTGTAAGTTCGGGGCTGTGTTGGCAAACATGCTGCGGGACTTCTTTGTAATCGGCATCAACCACGAGGTGATCCTGTGTAAACTACTGGAGGTGGAGATGTTGGACTTGAACAGGGCCATCACGATCACTCAGTCATGCATGGCGACGGGTAGAAGTCTAAAGCTGATATCATTGAAAAAATTGAAGCTCGGCAAGTACTGTAAATATGATTGATTCGGCGTTCGGCAGAGCGGCACATGGCAGGGCCTACCCGACTGCGTACGCGAAACCTGTGGCTGCCAAAAGTCCGCCAGTGGGAATGCATCCGATTTCTCCGTGTTGGCGTTGTGGGGGAAATCACCGGCACCAGCAGTGCCGATTTAAGCAATATAGTTGCAAAGGCTGTCTGAGAGTGGAGCATCTCCAGCGCAAGTGTCCACAGATGAGCAAGCGTGCTGCGACACACCACGTGGAGGATGATGGTCAGACTAGCGCGGATCCGGATATGCAATCTGAGATACCAGAGGAGGAAGTGTATGGACTGTACTCATTCCTAACGAAGAGCAAACCGATAAAGATCAACGTGAAATTTAATGGGGTGCCAGTATCGATGAAACTGGACACAGGATCGAGTCAATTGATAATGAGCCAGAGGGCATTCGACACGCTGTGGGATACTAAGGCTGTGAGGCCCAAGCTGAGTCCAGTCAATGCCAAGTTGCACATGTACACCAAAGAACTCATAACAGTGATTGGCAGTGCCACAATTAAAGTGTCGTATGACGGTGCGGTTCACGAGTTACCGCTATGGATTGTCCCAGGCAATGGCGCAACGATGTTTGGCAGGAACTGGCTTGAAAAAAAATCAGATGCGATTGGAACGACATCAAGGCGTTGTCGTCGGAGAAAGATACATGTCCCCAAGCACTGAGCAAGTTTCCCTCGCTGTTCGAACCAGGCATCGGCAACTTCATGGGAGCCAAGGTGCAGATCCACGTGGACTCGGATGCAAGACCTGTCCATCATAAAGCTCGGGCAGTTCCGTATATGATGAGGGAGAAGGTCGAAATCGAACTGGATAGACTCCAGCATGCAGGGATCATATCACCGGTTGAATTTATAATGAATGGATCAGCCCCATTGTTCCTGTGCTGAGAAGTGATGGCACAGTCAGAATCTTGGAGACTACAAGGCTACGATCAACAGGGTTTCGAAACAGGATCAGTACCCATTACTGAAGGCTGATGACTTGTTTGCAATGCTAGCCGGGGGGGAAGTCATTCACCAAACTGGACTTGACGTCGGCCTACATGACACAAGAGCTGGTCGAGACGTCGAACAGACTTACGTGCATTAACACGCATAAAGGACTGTTTATTTACCACAGGTGCCCTTTGGAATTCGCTCGGCTGTAGCAATATTTCAGAGGAACATGGAGAGTCTACTGAAGTCCATTCCCAGAACCGTCATGTTCCAAGATGACATCCCGATCACAGGTCATGACTTCGAGAAACATTTCAACAACATGGAAGAGGTTCTACATCGTCTGGACAAAGTGGGACTCAGACTGAACCGCTCGAAGTGCGTCTTCATGGCACCAGAGGTCGAATTCCTGGGGAGGAAAATTGCTGCTGACGGCATCAGGCCCACGGACGCGAAAACCAAGACCATTAAGAATGCACCCAAGCCGCAGAATGTGACGGAGCTGCGTTCATTCCTGGTTCTACTCAACTACTTCGGTAACTTCCTACCTAAATTGAGCACATTATTAGAACCACTACACATGCTGCTAAGAAAAGGTGACAACTGGGTGTGGGCTGTGTCTCAAGTCAGAGCTTTTGAGAAAGCCCCTAATCTGCTTTGCTCTGACAAGCTGCTGGTACATTATGACTCATGTAAACATTTAGTATTGGCCTGTGATGCTTCGTCATATGGAATTGGTTGCATACTCCAACAAGCTAATGAGTCGGGTAAACGTCAACCAGTCGCATATGCTTCAAAAAGTTTATCTAAAGCGGAAAGAGCCTACAGCATGGTAGAGAAAGAAGCACTAGCCTGTGTGTGTGGGGTTAAAAAGATGCATAAGTACCTGTTTGGTCTTTGGTTTGAACTGGAGACAAATCACAAGCCGTTCATTTCACTGTTCTCTGAAAACAAAGGTATCAATACCAATGCTTCATCCTGCATCCAGAGGTGGTGAAGAGTTGCATCCTCAAAGGTGATTGGTCTGCCATACCCAAGCAAATGTGCAAGGAGACCAAACTTTACATTCGTCGCAAAGACGAACTGTTTATTCAGTCGGATTGTATACTGTGAGGCAATCGTGTTGTTATGCCAGGAAAGGGAGAGAGAAATTTGTATGTGAGCTACATAGCACACATCCCGGCATTGTAATGATGAAAGCCATCGCCAGATCTCATGTATAGTGGCCGGGAATTGACGCTGAGCTGGAATCATGTGTGCATCAGTGCAACACTTGCATGCAGCTTAGCAAAGCGCCAACGGAATCGCCACTGAGTCTGTGGTCATGGCCGTCCAAACCATGGTCCAGGATCCATATAGACTTTGCAAGTCTCTTCCTGGGGAAGATGTTTTTAGTTGTGGTGGATGCATATTAGAAATAGGTAGAGTGTATAATCATGTTATCCAGCACATCCCCAGCTACCATTGAGAATCTCAATGTCATGTTCACGACACATGGTCTGCCTGACATCGTTGTTAGCGACAACGGATCGTGCTTCATCAGTCAGGAGTTTCAAGAGTTCATGAAACTCAATGATATCAAACATATAAGGTCAGCACTGTTCAAACCTGCATCCAATTGGCAAGCAGAAAGTGCTGTCCAAATCATAAAGCAGAGTATGAAGCGAGTAACCCAAGGGTCACTGCAGACCTGCCTGTCTTGCATACTGCTTAGTTACAGGACAAGACCACACATGCTTACCGGGGTCTCGCCTGCTGAACTAATGATGAAGAGAGGTCTTAAGACCAAGCTATCTCTTGTACACCCTGACTTGAATAATCATGTTGAATATAGAAGACAAAGTCAGCAAGGGTATCATGATCGCGCAGCTGTGTCAAGCGGTGCGCAGCCAGCAATGCCAAGGCGCAATGTATTGCGCACGCCGACCCAACGGAGGCCGGGTCAGCGAGGCCAGCAAACGCCTCCGCAGGATGATCAGTTGGTGGGCCTGATGTCCCTGTGTTCGGAGACGGTCGCGAGCTGATCCAGGGGTTCACTCGATTCGCGCAAGACTTCTCCAAGGTGTCTGCAGTGCAAGTCGAGCTACTGGAGATAGCACGGCAGACTCTCGATATAGCACGGCAGACTCTTGAAGGGGTGCGGGAACAGGCCGTCGCAACAAATTCCCTTAGATATGTGCTGCTGGTGGAACATGGTGCTGCACCCCAAGGTGTCGTGTTGTCAACGAGTCAAACCCCGAGCACTCAGGCGAGTACGGAGGATACAGTTCCTCTTGACTCAGAAGACGAGCAGCCTGCTTTGTCTCCCATGCCAACACCTCCGCCACGGCAGGAAGTCTTTCCGTTGCCCGCTGCACGTCAGCTTTGTCTCGGATTACGGGGATCAAGATGGGCGGGTGGTGCTACTACACGGGGGTGGGGGTAAACGACCTGGAGGGAAACATGGCCGCAGGTAGGGTTGAGGGGGGGGGCATGTTTAAAATTCATATATAGTTGTGGGAGGGTGGGGTGGGGGAGGTGTTGGTGGATGGGTGGGTGAGAGGGTGGGGGTTGTTCAATAAAAATTGTTCTGTCAAAATTAAAACTTTTATTTGAATCTAACAATTGTTGTGCATTGTCTTACAATAACAAAAATATAACTTTAGCTCAGTTAAGCATTAATGAAAATGTTGGACAACAATGGACAGGCAAGAACAGTGCAGGCAAGGCTAAAACGAAACTCAATATAACTCTAGGCAAATGCACCTTTTGTTTAACCATAATTGTAAATGAAAATTTCACTGTCCCTAATGCAAGTTCATGAAAAGTGTTCATTTATGAGCTGCTGATGCAACAGCTTTGCAGCCGCTGGGGGGTAATGGTCTTCCGGCTCTTCTGGGGGGAGGGGGCCGCGGGACATGGCTGCATCGCCAGGCTGATTGTCCTCCCCTAAGTCCTCACCAGCCTCCTCCTCCTCCTCCTTCTCTTGCTCCTCACCGGCTGGCTCTTCCATCTCCCCTCCTTCTGGAGGTGGACTGCAGGCCCATCTGGCATTAGTTGTCCTCTCCTTATAGCTAGGTTATGCAGCATGCAACACACCACAATAAACTCAGCGACCTGGTCAGGGTAGTACTGTAAGCTGCCATCAGAATGGTCCAAGCATCTGAAGCGCTGCTTTGGGACTCCAATTGTCTTTTCGACGATGTTGCCTGTCGTTATGTGGCTTTCATTGTAACGTTTCTCTGCTTCAGTGACGGGATTACGCAGAGGGGTCATCAGCCAACTGGAAAGGCCATATCCCTTCTCCCCCAGCATCCAACCGTGACCTTCTGGCTGATTGAGAAACAGGTCAGGGATAGCACTCTCACGTAGGATGGGCGCATCTTGGATGCTGCCAGGAAATGTAGCATTTACTGTCATGATTATTTGCTTGTGGTTGACAATAAGCTGCACATTCAGGGAGTGGAATCCCTTTCTGTTACGAAACACCTCCGCATTCTTTAAAGGGGCTTTCAGGGCAATGTGCATGCATTCTTCCCTGCACCTTGGGGAAGTCTGCTATTCTCGAGAAACCCAAAGCCCTCCCGGTCTGTGCCTCCCTGGTCATAGGGAAGCTTATAAAGTCCATCCTGTGAGCGTAAAGGGCTTCAGTCACTTGCCGAATGCAGCAGTGTGTGGCGTGCTGAGAGATACGGCAGATATCGCCAGCTGAAGCCTGAAAGGATCCCGACGTGCAGAAGGATAGTGCCGCAGTAACATTCACCTCAACGAGCAGTGCAGTTCTGATGGTGCTGGAAGGCTGCAGATCATCCTTGATGAGCTGGCAAATCTCATTGCTGACCTCAGTCCAGGAGCACAGCCTCCTAAAACACTCGTTTTCAGACAAGTTGAGGTAAGATTGATTTTCCAAGTACCTTCAATGGCTGTATGCTCACCTCCTCTGTCTCCTCTGTCTCTGTCTATGCATTACTCTTCCACCTCTTCGATTGATCCTTTCAGGAACCAGCGTGTGAGCAGTTACGAGTAATGGCACAGAAAGCATAGGCCCCATCACTATCAATAATTACTTTCACTTAATTAAACTACTCTCTCTCTCTACTACTCTCTCTATACTCCCTCTACTACTACTCTTTCTACTCACTACTCTCTCTACACCAACCCCAGTCTAACACTGAATACCAGTCAGTCTAATAGGCCCCAACAATATCAATAATTGTTTTCACTCACTATAAATGCACTTTTCACAAAAAAATACCTATCCACTAAGGTACTATCAATAAATGTATATATAATTTAATATTCTGAGTTGATCTATCTGTAAATAACTCGATAAATAACTCACAACTATCTAGCTCGTTTTTTTCAGTTGCCTCCATCCTTCCTCCGATCTTAAAAATGGCGTCCGTAGTGCCCATTTCCTTCTGTAAAGCCCGGGAAAAGCAACTATTTCTGAGCGATGTTTTCGGCCTACCATCAGCCTGGCGAAATGCCGCGACGTGCCAAAAGTTGGGATGTGCCTTGTGTCGGCAATCAGTTCGGCAATCAGTTCAGCGAAGTGAGCCGAAACTTGGGGGCTTATTTTTCGTGATGTTTTGGGCCTAGTTTCCACTTTTTACTCAAAATGGGTGATAGAGGTCCGTTTTGGGTGCTAGATGGGCGATGTGAAGTGGAAAGTCTAGCCCCTAGATCCCGCCTCACTAGCCCGATTTGAATTATTTGATTAAACCTCCAGAATAAAGGGTGATTGCAGTCCCAGTTGAGGTTACATGCCTTGATTTCAATTAATTGTCACATGAAAAGCCATTGAAGAACATTCGATCTTATTGGATTATAGGACTGATGTGACGGTGGCTAAGTAGCTGATTAAAATCTAGTAAGCAGAGGGTTGTCATTGTTGGGAGTGGATGTACGTGGGGCCTGGTCATGAGGTGAGTTCTACTCAGCTCAGAGTTGAGAATATGGCTGTTCACTATCTTCATTAATGATTTGGATGAGAGCAGTAATAGATCTATATGTAAATTCACAGAAGACACAAAAATTTCACCAGTGTGAATGATTCATACCAAATCAATAGGTTTTGGGCTGATTTAGATACGTTAGGTGAATGGGCCAGAGTGTTGCAGATATACTTCAATGTGAACATGTGCAGTCTAATACAATGGGGGTTGGGAAACTCCAGACATGTCTACACCATAGAGAGGTATTCATTAAGGGTAACAGAGCAAGACAGATCTGGGGGGGCGGGGGTGTGGGGGGAAGGAGGGTTGACAACTCATTAAAACTGTACACGCAGTGTGAGGTGGCTGTAGAGAATGCAAATAGGGTTTTAGGTTGTATTGTTTTCCTATAACTGATATCAAATAAATGAGCCTATATTTCCTCTTCTTAAATAATGGGATCACATGAACCTCCATTCAATCCATTTGAACGAACCCAAATCGGAATATATGAGCCAGTGGTGCACATATGCTATCCCTCATTTCATTAAGCACTTTGGGGAAAATAGAATCAGGTCCTCCAGCAATCAGCGTTAAGTGTCTTAATCTTAGCTGAGACCATTGCTGCAGTTATTTCCACTGAAGCAATTTTAACTGTACATCCATGTACAAACCACGACCTTTAAATCATCTTTAGACATGAAAAGCCGTGCAAAACATCTACTTAGCTCATCATCCATATGTTCCCTTCAGACCTAACCTGCCCTGATAAACCCCTCAAAGGACCAATGCTGTTTTTAATTGTTTTTTGATATTTAAACATAACTGATAAGTCTTACCATCCCTACTACAAATGTCGATTATCCTTTTTTCAAATGCCTTTTTAGAATTTCTAATATGGGCCTTTATTATCTTCAGCTGTTTTTATACCCTCTCGACAATTGTTCCTTTTATAGCTAATTAATTTTTTAAGGCTAATTTCCCCACAGACCGACATGTTTAGCCATCTGGGTTACATGAACCTTCCTTTTTATCCTAGGGACATACAAGATTTTATTATCCATCAGCATAGAATTAAATAAACTCCATTTTTCTTCTGCTTGCTGTTATTCTTTTTTATCCAAACAGCATATGCACCATCGCCAAATCTTTCTTCATAAGTGGAAATTTAGCCCCTCCGAAATTGAATACTAACATTAAATTATCAGCAGGGTTAATTTACCTCACCAATTGGAATCAAAAGTACAATGTTCACACTAGCCCAGATGTTTCCCCAAATGGAGATCAGATATTGTCTAAGGATCACGACTAAGTGGTAAACCTATTAAGCTGCCCTCTCTAGCCCTCTCCCATAACACTGAATATGGGAGCAATCATTGACAAATAAAACAGACTCTCTTCCCTCTTGGCTGACCACTAACAAACCACTTAATAATGGGATAGTTAAAATCTCCCATGATGACAACAACTGTTCCGTAACCCTTATAATCTGATCACAAAATTTCCAGTCTTGCTCAACCTGTTTGGCTAGAGGCTCATAACAGGTCCCAAGGATCAGCCTTGTTCCAATTCCATGATCCAGTTGCACCCAAACCAATGCAACTCTCTGCTATTGACCAATATTGCTCCACTCTATTGCAATTACATCATCTTTTACAAATAAAGCTACATCAACTCCTTTCATGTACCCTTTCAACTGCACTTCAGATCCAGTACTACTGTCCAACCCAAGTTTCAGAGAAACCTATAATATCCAAATTCTTCCCAGAAACATATTCCAACATTTTGGCACAGATTTTTCAATTGAGAAGGTCTCAAAGCTGGCACTCAGTTGTGCCGTTGCAAGCTCTTTAGCTGCAATGTGGGGCACACGCCCACTCTTGGGGGGGCGGGGGGGGGGGGGAATGGTGTTCATCTGCCTGAGGGAAAGTTCTGAACTTGAAAATTCATTCTGGTTGAGCTTCGCTCTAGTCAGATATAATAAAGCATGGCACTGCCCAACTCACACTGGAGCAGAACTGGCAGCATAATCAACCCATAAAACTTTGAGTGCAAATTAAGTTTATTAAAGCTGTCGTGGGCTTATTTGCTGTCTGAATACATTAGTTCATTACTAAGAGCCAATCAGAAAAGATTTACTTCACTGTCTCTGAGATCTCTTACAGACTTTTTTCAAATTTCTTTCCCCCTACTGCCAGAACCCCATCCTGTCAAACCACAATTTCCCCTCCACAGTTCTACAGCTCTCACAGTGATTCCAAATCCCAAGAACCCTCTTCCCAGTGCTGCCTAAACTCAGAACCAATGCCTCAGTGCTACCTCCTCTCCCAATGTTGCCATTCTTAGGACCCCCACCACTGGGTAGCCAAATTCCAGGACCCCCCACTCAATACTGCTAAACCTCATGAGCTCTCCTGCCATTCTGCTAAGCCCTAGGACTCCCATCGAGCAGTATTGCAAAAATCTCAAGAGCATCCACTGCAGTGCTACCAACATCCAGGATTCCCACCTATTTCTGCCAAATGCCAGGACTGCCAAGCTAAATTTGTCAAGCCCCAATTCCATCCCATTAGTGCTGCCAAAGGATCTCCATTTGTGCTGTTAAACCAATGGAATGCTGCCAAACCTGAGGGTCACCCACAGAACACCCAAAACCAGTACATCCATGTATGGCCATACCCCAGTGTTGCTAAATGGTAGGTTCCTATCTCCAGCCTGGAACACCTTGCCTACCATTTACTGTGCACCCCAGGTTTCAAAAATGTGCAAGAGACAAAAGAAATTGAGTACTAGTGTCCAATTTTCCTCTCAGGCTTGCACCCAAGTACACAGCGAAGTGCATTCTGCCCAGACATGCCCCAGGGTGCCCCCATTTCCAGTCCGGGTCATTTCAATATAGTGGGGTGAAATAGATCTGCGCCAGTAGCACGTAAGGGGCTCATAGCGAATCGGCAGCCCATTTTACACCGCATCATTTTCATTTACATTGAGCAGAATTAAACTACTTTTAAGAAAATTCAAATTCCTTTCGTCTCCCATTTTATTCCTGGCAAATAATACATCACAATGTTGAAAATAAGATTGACAACACAATGAAAACATGAAAATTACATATTTGATTGGGGAGTCTAGGACTAAGGGGCATAATCTAAAAATTAGAGCCAGGCTTTTCAGCTGTAAAGTCAAGAAACACTTCTACACAAAAAAGCCGCGATCCCGCCAACCGCATGGCGAGACTGGTGCGGCCGGGGTCGATTGCGGGTGGCAAAGCTATTCCCGGCTTCAGCCGCACTGTATGAAGAATCTTTTGTTGATGGGGGTCTGATGATGTCATTTGATGACACATCATCAGCTGGTTTCCTTAAAGGGACCATGGCCACATTCATTTTGACAGTTGTGCTGTCAGTGTTCTGCAGCATTGAGGTGCACAGCTGCACCCAGGCTCTCCCATCACTCCCTCCAGATGCTTATGGAGAGAGTCACAGCATGCACGGAGGTTCTCTTCCCTTCCAATGGGCAGAAGGGACCTCCCCAGGATACTACGCAGCCTGGTTGCACATTGCACAGGAGGGCACATGCAGGGATGTCGTCAGGAGCAGCTGGCTGCAGTGCTGCAAACCTTTCAATGATCTCAGTAGATCACGAAAATTTACTGCAAAACCACACTCAACCTCATCCAGCTGTGCCTCTCATCACATCCCCATCACTCTGCCTTCCCTACCCTACTCCTGCACATCCTTACTCACACCAACTTACCTTGCACCTCCACCCATCTCTCTCTCTCTATCTACATTATCAGTTCTCCATTTCACTAGCCACACCTCACACTTACCTTCATCCTTGTCCAATCATATCAACTAACAACACAAAAGGGTAGACACTTGGGTCTTTTAGCCAATGTTCATGTCGAGTTTCTGCTAATGTGTTTTTATTTTGAACACTTTGCATTCTTGGACAGATTTGTGTGAACCTTTGGAAGTGGCTAAGTGAGTTCTAGTGAATGTTGAGACATAAGGGTACCCCCCGCAATGGTGATGAGTGTGAAAGGAATGGGTTGGGTATTGATGCCTTATGTTGCTGGTGTTGGGTAGTACCAATCTGGCATTTCATGTGACAGCCCTGGCAGCAATGTGGTCAGACGCTGATGCCCTGTGTTCTGTGCAGCATCAGGTGATTGCGGAGAAGTTTGGTGTTGCTCGTGGTGATACTGGTGTCTTTAGTGATGTTGGTGTTGGGGTTGATCATGGTGGAATTCTGAGGACCAAGGTGAGTTTTTCTCAAGGGCACCAATGCTGCTGGAATAGATGGCAGCTGAAGTTGAGATGACAGAAGCGATCTGTCAATGGTGAGAGAGGTTGCTCCAAGGAGGTGACAGTGGATAGAGAGTTCACTGCAGACATGTCCAACCTGCATATAGCTGAAAAGGGTTTTTCAAATCGTGAAGGCTCCAGCTTTTGAGATTGGAAAGTGAACAGCTATGAAATGGTAGCTTTTACACCACTTCTGCAGCTATCAACTAGTCAAAGCAAAGGAGAGTCACTGAGAACCTGATACACTTACCTGACAGGAAGCTGCTAAAAAGCTTGGTAAAATTCTTTGGGGCTGGTAAAATACTGCTTAAATAGGATTCAGCGTTTAGAAACTGATAAGGAGGTAGGTTCAGAGCGGATTTCCGCCCCGCTGTCAATCAGGGCCATGTTGACAGCAGGCCCGCCTCTAAACCCGCACTCGCAGGGCTGGGAAGATTCCAGGCCAAAGGATGGCAGAAGTTTGGAACTCTATTCCGCAAATGGAAATTGGTGCGAGGTCAATTGTTAATTTTAAATCTGAGATTGATAGATTTTTGTCGACCAAAGAATGTAGGGCAAAGGCGGATATATGGAGTTAGGTCACAGATCAGCCATGATCTCATTGAATGGCGGACAGGCTCAAGGGGCAAAATTGCCTACTCCTGTTCCTATTTTCCTATTGCACAATTACACAATTAATCTGACCAATCCTATTATGTTTAGAATAACTCCACAAGACTGTATACTGTAAGCTCAAACTGCTGTGACCTTGGTCTCTTTAATGTAACTCCAGAGTGAGGAAGCAGCATGGTAGACTGCCTTTTATACCTGCTTGCCCAGGGTGTGCAGGTGACCCTTGGGTCTCCAACAGGTGCGCCCCCTGGTGGAAAGTCCTGCACACTAGTAAAGTTTACATACATAACAAATACAATTATTACTTATTGTGCCTTTGAGCACCTTCATTAGTGATCCTGCTCAAGTCCTCTTTAAAAACTATAGGTTTGAATTCTTCTTCTTCCCAGATCTATCATTCCGTCAGCTGAAGAATAAAAAAAAAACAATTCTCAGAACGTCAGTCTTAGCATGTGTACTGTGGAGAAATCCCAGTACACAGTGAGTTGTTATGATCTGGAAAGCACTGCCTGAGAGGGTGGTGGAAGCAGATTCAATAATAACTTTTAAAAAGAAATTGGATAAATAGTAAGTCCACATCAATCATTCTTAGGAGTAGTAAAAATATATTTTGAGTGCAGGATATCAGAATAAGTTGCATTTCAGATTATAACCACCGCTCCCATTTTTTTGGACAGCAGATGTTGGTAATGATTCTGCTATTGCCATTTGCAGTTCCTTTAGACCCATCTTTCGTGTTTTTACTATGTCCCATCACCATCCCCTTTTGCCTTGCACAATCAACCCTTTTGTCATTTAATCATTCCTGCCTACCACCCGATCACAGATCTTCCCTTTTGTTCTTTCCTCCCCCCGTGCCCCCCCACACCCCACCCCCATCCCCTTACTCTGTCTCTGTACTTGCTTAACATCTCTAATTTTTTCCAGTTTTGAGGAACATTAACTCTGTTTCTGTCTTCACAGATGCTGCCTGGCCTGCTGAGTATTTCTAGCATTTTTTGTTTTTATTTTAAATTATGAACTCATTTTTCTGAGGTAACTTTGTAAACAAAAACTATGTGCACTATATACAAAATTAAAACAGAAAACAGGTTGATGACCTTTCCTCAGAATTATATATTCTATATACCCCGTCCACTACGGGGTACAACGGATATGATCTTTATGTCGCGACAGTTGCAAGAAAAATGCAGGGAACAGCACCAACCCTTGTACATGGCCTTCTTTGACCTTACAAAGACCTTTGACACTGTCAACCACGAGGGACTATGGAGCATCCTCCTCTGTTTCGGCTGCCCCCAAAGGTTTGTCAACATCCTCCGCCTGCTCCACGACAACATGCAGGCCGTGATCCTGACCAACGGATCCACCACAGACCCAATCCACATCCGGACCGGGGTCAAACAAGGCTGCGTCATTGCGCCCACCCTCTTCTCAACCTTCCTCACTGCCATGCTCCACCTCACACTCAATGAGCTCCCCGCTGGAGTGGAACTAAACAACAGAACCAGTGGGAACCTGTTCAACCTTCATCGTCTCCAGGCCAGATCCAAGAACACCTCATCCTCTGTCATCGAGCTACAGTACGCAGATGACGCTTGCGTCTGCGCACATACAGAGGCTGAACTCCAAGTCATAGTCAAAATCTTTACCGAGGAGTACGAAAGCATGGGCCTTACACTAAACATCCGTAAGACAAAGGTCCTCCACCATCCTGACCCCACCACATAGCATTGCCCCCCAGTTATCAAGATCCACGGAGCGGCCCTGGACAATGTGGACCACTTCCCATACCTCGGGAGCCTATTATCAGCAAGGGCAGACATTGACGACGGGTTTCAACACCGCCACCAGTGCACCAGTGCAGCCTTCGGCCGCCTGAGGAAGAGAGTGTTCGAAGATCAGGCACTCAAATCTGGCACCAAACTCATGGTCTACAGGGCTGTAGTGATATTTGCCTTCCTGTGTGGCTCAGAGACGTGGACCATATACAGTAGACACCTCAAATCACTGGAGAAATACCACCAACGATGTCTCCGCAAGATCCTGCAAATCCCCTGGGAGGACAAACGCACCAACGTTAGCATCCTCAATGAGGCCAACATCCCCAGCATCGAAGCACTGACCACATTCGACCAACTCCATTGGGCGGGCCACATTCTTCACATGCCTGATACAAGACTCCCAAAGCAAGTGCTCTACTTGGAACTCCTGCACGGCAAGCGAGCTCCAAGTTTCAAGGACACCCTCAAAGCCTCCTTGATAAAGTGCAATATCCCCACTGACACCTGGGAGTCCATGGCCAAAGACTGCCCCAAGTGGAAGAAGTGCATCCGGGAGAGCGCTGAGCACCTCGAGTCTCATCGCCGAGAGCATGCAAAATACAAGCGCAGGCAGCGGAAGGAGCGTGCGGCAAACCAGTCCCACCCACCCTTTCCTTCAATGACTATCTGTCCCACCTGTGACAGAGACTGTATTTCCCGTATTGGACTGTTCAGTCACCTGAGAACTCACTTTTAGAGTGGAAGCAAGTCTTCCTCGATTTCGAGGGACTGCCTAATATGATGATGGACCAGTTGTAATTTACACAAATGCTGAAGTTATTATAAAATATTTTTTGCAATACTAAATATTATTGGAGAGATATTTGGTATGAAGGAAAGATGCAAATTAATATAATCATTTCTTAAGTTTGATATGTTTGGATCTCCACTTTTAAAAACTATAGCCTAAGCAGATGGACAGCAAAGACTGATTTATCTATGGACGGGGATACAGGGGTATGGGAGTGATGCCAGAGGACTGGAGAACTGCAAATAGTACACCCTTGTTCAAATAAGGGTGTAAGAATAAACCCAACATCTACAGGCCTGTCAATTTAACCTCGGTGGTGAAGCATTTAGAAACGATAATGCAGGACCAAATGAACAGTCACTTGGACAAGTGTGGATTAATTAAAGAAAGCCAGCACAGATTTGTTAAAGGCAAATCTTGCTTAATTCACTTGATCGCGTTTTTTGATGAGGTAACAGAGAAAGTTGATGAGGGCAATGCGGTTAATGTGGTTTACATAGACTTCCAAATGGCGTCAGATAAAGTGCCACATGTACGGGCCCAAGTTTCCCCAGGAGTTGCTCCATTTTTTTTTGGAGCAACTAGATTTTTTTGGAATAGCTTAAAAATCACAATTCTCCACATCTAAGTTGCTCCAGTGTAAGTGAGTTAGTTAGGTTTTTTTTCAAAAGGGGGTGTTACCAACCATTTACCCATATTTTGGCCATTTATGCAAGTTTAGATAGGTAAAACTTACTCCAAACTAACTTAGGCCAGAGTAAGTGTTCACTTTTGTAAGTTCTGAAAAACCTTACCTAGAGTTAAGAGTTCAGTGCAGGTAGCCAGAGACAGGGGGTGGGAAGCATTAAACACAAAGGACTAAAGCATTAAACACGTCACTTTAACCAATAAAGAACCATATAAACCATAACAATTAATGAATAATAAATAATATAAAATATAAAATAAATCAAGTAATAATAAGTAAAGAAGAGTCTTACCTTCCTGACTGGAGCACGCACTAGCAATGCCCTTCGGTCAGGGCTAGGAGCGGGAGCAGACTACTAAGAGAATAGTCATGTAAAGTTATAATAGATAAAAGGAAGAATGAATATGGACACTAACTACTGCATTCACAGCAGACATCTTTAACATATTGCTCTTTGGAAGGTACAAGATATTTCCTGCATGAACAAAAAAAATCAAAGCTTCAAGTATATGACTAGAATTGCCAAGTTAAAGGGCAGTGCAGATAATAAAATATTTGAAATGCATCACTGTTTCTGTAACCGACAAAATATATACACTCAAAGAGCTGAATGGCCTACTCCTGCAGCTATTTTCTATATTTCTATGTTTACATATTTCATCACCCAAAAGTATTTGACTAGAATTTGGAAAGAAATAGCATGCTTAGAACAAAATGCAATTTCAAGCCCATCCATTTCCAAATATAATAGAATATAGCTCCTAAACAATAAACAGTACTTTTCACTACTATTTTAAAATCTGGTCCATACGTCAGGTTTCTTGGAAAAAAAATAACCTCTCTGGTGCCACAAATGTATTTTGCCATAGCATGGTAAGACACCGCCTCATATCAATGATTCCCTGTCGACAAGACTAACAAAGAAGATGCTGAGTAAGGTGAACAATGTACATGGCAAGGAGCCGATGGCAGCCGCGATCCACAATGATCAGCTCCAAGCACTCCAGCACAGTGCAGGACTGATCAATCGCTGCCAAAGAAAATGTGAGGTCCATTAAATGGCCTCTTGCAATTATATTTTGCCTTATATCTGCTGAGTGAGGACAGTTGTTCCTCTTTTTATAAATAAGCAAGTGTAGGTTCCTGGCTGAGGCAGGTACTGCTGTCCCGGTTCTGATCAGGGCTACATGTTGAGTAATGGGTCATCAACACCTAATTGTGGCTAAGTTGATCCTTCAGAAAACATCATACCCCATTAGTCCAACCTATTACTTGAACACCTCAGACTAGATTATCTCTCATTTGTAAGAACTAACTCTTTGGCATTAACGTGCCTCTGTCAGGGACTAACTGTTAGAGTAATGTGGTTTAACCCACCACTGTCTCCCACACCCCCAACAGCACTCTTACCCCCCACCCCCCCTTCCCCCACCCCCCAACCCTTCGCTCCGTGTGTCCCTCCTCACTCCTACACCCCCAACACCACTCTTACCCCCCCACCCCCCAACCCTTCACTCCGTGTGTCCCTCCTCACTCCTACACCTCCAACACCACTCTTACCCAGCCCCCTCCCCCGCTTCCAACCCAACGCCTCACAGCCAGCAGCAGGACCGACCTGTGCGCCTCAGATACTGTAGGGCAATCAGTCGCTGGCTTTCTTGGCCCACGGACACCCATCCCACTGCAGCAGGAGAGATCTCCGAGTCATGATATGCCACACCAGCACGCCCCTCGATCATGGCTAGGTGCGGGAGGCAGGTATGACTGAAGGGGTGAGGGATGTCTATCTTTTGCAGGTGTTCCTAAATGTTGTGTGGTGATATGATAATGGACCATGATTCAGTTTTAATGTATAATAAACTTTATTGAAATGTTTGCAATGTACTTTACTTTAGTGCAATAACAAAAGCATTCTTGTATGATTCAGTTTCAATGTATAATATATTTCATTGAAATCTTTACAATGTACTTTACTTTAGTGCAATGAAATAATTCTTGCATCAAAATTTAATTTGATATGACTCTTTAAGATCACCTAAAAACTCTAATCACTTATAAAGTTTTAAAGTTACAAAACTTAGTAAATAATTTCAATTTGTGAACAAGATCACTGAAAAACCTTAAGATAACTTTTAATGTAGTAAATTGAAACAACTTATTAAATGTGAGAACATTTACAGTCTAAAATCACTTAAAAACTCTAAGATCACTTATATACTTGTAAAGTTATAAAACTTAGTAAACAATTTAAATTTGAAAACAGTTACAACAGTGGCATCAACAACTACAACAACAACAGCAACAAAGAAAGGTTGCACCCAGCTCTCATCCACATCTCGGTGAATGTGCACTGCCTCATGGGGGGGTGGTGGTGGTGTTGGGGTGGGGGGGGGAGGGGAGAGGGGGGGGGCCCAGCCTACAGAGGCTGATATGGGGATTGCAGTGAGAGTGGCATTTGATTGGCCGGGATGTGTGCCCTTATTGCAGCAGCTAACTCACTGATGGCCTCCGCCATCGTTTGCGCTGCTTCTGACATTCCCGCCCTCAGTTCCCATGTCATAACTGCTATTTCTCCAGACAGTGCTGTTAGCTCATCACCAACCCCTCTGACGATGCCCTCGAGTGAACGGGTAAGGCCATTGCTCTCCACACCTAATGCAATAACCTCAAGTGCATCTGTTGAATGCTGCATCTCAGGAGAGCCTATTTGGATTCTCCTTCCTCTCGCCCCGGCTCTGCCTTGCAGCACCCCTCCAGTGCGAGGCACAGGGTGGGACGGTGGGGCCCTGGGTGTTCCACGCTGTATTCCACCTCCACCACTGGGACCCGCTTCCTCTGATAGTGGGGAACTGGGTGTTCCAAGCCACCACTGGGACCCTCTACCTCTGACAGTGGGGCCCTGGATGTTCCAAGCTGCATTCCACCACTGGAACCTGCAACCTCGGAAGATGGAATGTCGGACCAGAATGGGGATGGGTACGTGAGGAGACGATGGTATGCCGGGTCAGAACTTAAAGCACTACGCAAGGATGGGGGTGGATGAAGGAGTGGAATGTTGGACGAGAACTCATGGTATTGTCTGCAAGAGTGAGGCCCTGCACTATGGACTAATCCATATTACGATCAACATTCTTCCCTGAACACATATCCATGCCCCCCTCTTCCCTCCACCCCCCCACCCCGCTCCCCTCCTCCCTCAGCCGCCTTGGTCTTGATCGCACGCATCTGAATCTTCTTCTGGATCTTCAGGATTGGCATCAGGTTCTGCAAAATATAACCGAACAGTCAAATGATTAGCAGCACAGGAGTGGGCAGGATGGGTGACATGAGTAGTCTCGCATGTAGCAGGCCAGGCAGCAGGTTGATTTGAAGGGTCACGATGCATTTTCAGGACTTACCCTCTCCCACACCTGTGGGCCCAGCTTGTGCTGTACTGATTGTTTTTCTCCAGGTACGACTCATCAGGGCAGCGACCCTCTGTTCCAAGGGTGTCAGTGGATGCAGATTTGGCGGGCCTCCTCCTGTTCGTGTTCTTTCCCTTTTGTTGTGGGCCAATTTCTTCTGCAAAGATGAAAATATAACTTTTTAGAGAGGGTGCCTTTCTGCTGGGTGGGACATATACAGATGGTCACATTTACAATTGCAATCCCATTGAAAAAAAGCAGATATTACTTAAACTAACTACTTGACCAAGGTCCTGACATTTCTTTTTACACTGACTCCCAGATGTCCTGGTATTCACCACTCCACAGTATTCTTCTGCAACTAGGTCCCAGCGTTTCTTGATTTCTTTGGGTCCCACATTTGTGCGGCCTCTGTTGCTGGTGTCCAGCTCCTGCCATCTCCCCTCAATGACATTAACTAGTGTCTCCACTTCTTCATGCAAGAAGTTCTTTGTTCACACTGCACATTCTTGCATTGCTGTACTGGATTTACACTCAGTGATTTTTAAAAACACACAGTCCTTACCTTGCATGCACCAATTCAGCACCTTTGCAGCATTCCTTTGCACTTCAAGAATCACTTAAAGACTTTTCACTCCTTCCCTTCCTGCACCCAAAAATCACACAGCTCGCTTTAACAGAGTGCCAATGTTGCTGGACACGTTCTCCCTTTAAATAGCCAATTACCAAGGTCGAAGACCCATTGCGCATGCGTGCATACTACAACGTGCATGCGCAACGCTGCCGGCAATGAAAACCACGCTGGGCCCTAGTCCCGCCCTCCTGCCGGCTGCATGGACACAGCACGGCACTTGCTCCACCCCCCCCCCCCCAGCTTCGGATGCGCCACACCACTTGCCTACAGCGTTGGAGGAGCGACGAGAATTGCAAGGTAGGTTTTCGGCATCTTTTTTTACCTAAAAAGTCGACGGACCTGATGGAGGTGCGCCGTTCTAATCCTCAACTGAAACTTGGGCCCGTAGGTTTGCCAGTAAAGTTGAAGCCCATGGAATAGAAGGGACAGTGGCAGCATGGATACGAAATTGGCTGTGACAGAAGCAGAGAGTAGTGGTGAACGGTTTTTTGGACTGGCGGAAGGTATATAGTGGTCCCCAGGGGTCAGTACTAAGACCACTGCTTTTCTTGATATGTATTAATGGCTTGGACTTAGATGTACAGGGCACAATTTCAAAATTTGCAGATAACACAAAACTTGGAAGTATAGTGAACAATGAGGAGGATAGTGATAAACTTCAAGAGGACAGACAGGTTGGTGGAATGGGCAAACATGTGGCAGTTTAAATTTAATGCAGAAAAGTGTGAAGTGATGCATTTTGGTAGGAAGAATGAGGAGAGGCAATATAAACTAAAGGGTACAATTCTAAAAGGGGTGCAGGAACAGAGAGACCTGGGGGCATATGTGCACAAATCGTTGAAGGTGGCAGGGCAGGGTGAGAAAGTGGTTAAAAAAGCTTACAGGATCCTGTTTCAAAAAATAATTGTTTCCCACTTTATCCCAATAAATAAAATACACACTGCAAATCTACTGCTTATTGGGTGTGTAGCGAGTGACATGTGTGTTACCGACTTGGATATGTGCAGGGAGAGTAAACTGCAGCTAAGAGTTGCACAGCAGTCATTTATTCCGCCCATTATCAGCCACAGTGATTCAAAAAATAAATTCTGTGTTCCTCACTCAGCAACCGGTTTATCGCCGCCCACCTTTCATTATTACTGTAACACGTGAGATGGGTCTTTTTGCACTAATTGAAGAGACTCAGAGTCATTTAATGAGACCCCTGTCTAAGTAATTCCACAAAACCGTTTGTACACCATTAAAAATCGAAAGGTCATCGACACTCTTGCGATGTCACATCAGGCAGGAACAGCCGTCACCATGATTTGACAAATTGGCTGAACTTGTGTGAAGCCCCCGCACCGACTGGAACAGCAGGCACAGCAATTTCTAGCTTCTTCTGCGCCGTTTGGCTCATTTAACATAAGTCAAAGCTCCTTTTTTGTGGGGATCTACCCGCACGGAGAGAGCGATGATTGCAAGGCCATTAGGAACGCTGCAGGAAGCACTCCTTTGGAGAGCCCGGCAGGAACCATCTGGAAATAAACTACCCGCCTAAGGCGTAAACTGAAAAGAAAATCAGTGCGGTGCGAGACTGACATTTGTTCTGACTGTTTGCAAATCGCCTTCTTTCTCCATACTTCCTGGGAGTAACATGTTTTACCCACCCAAACATCCCTCAGAGGTCAGATTCAACCAGACCACAGTTTGAAGCCCACACTTTGTTCTAGGAAGGCTGCGAATCGAAAGGACCAATAAAAAGGCTTATCTCCTAAATGCTGCATCAATTTTTCAAAGGCCTCGGCCCTGATGCCTTTAAATTTATGTTATAATGTGTCTTTAATCCATGTAACCAAATAATTTTTACTTTCTAATTGGGTCTAATGAGTGTCCAGTGTCCAATCTCAATGGAAATTTCCCCGCCAATCAAAATTTGACCTTTAAAAATTGCAAAAAACCTCAAATTTGAATAAATATCCTGTAATTCCATACAACTTTAGTCAAAAGTGCCAATTTCAGGCTGCTTACTGACCTGAACTCAAATGGAAAAGGAATAAGTAAGATAAAGATAGTTCTCAAACAGGTGAAAGTTACAATCTGGTACAGCATGTTCTGTTCCTCTTTAAATGCTTCACTTAACAAGTTCAACTGTGTTTCAAAGGTCTAAATTGTCTTTATGATGCAGCAACAAAGGGCCAGAAACTGAACCAACGTTGCCCACTTTAAAGTCCTTACACTACAGTATGAAACCACACGAGGCACATTCTGGGGACAAGGTCACTCTGTGACCTTAACTCTTTATTTACAGGACTCCAAAGATGATGACCCTGCGTGGGACCTCCCTTTTTATACCTGTGTGATCAGGTAAGGAGTGTCTCCACAAGTTCACCCCTTGTGGTCAAGGTGTGCATCTAGGTTGAGTGTATACAGTAATACAGTGGTGTTACATTGTTGTTACATACATGACATCACCTTCCCCAAAGTCTTATTGGGATCATAGATTTAGTCTTTCAGGTGGTCTACGCTCCCTCGTGGAGCGCTGCAGTTGGGGCTCCAGTAGTTGGACACTGACGTGAGTGTCTATCACCCATCGTGATTCCGGCCTGTCCGGGCTGACCGCAAGGACTGTGCATTTTTCTGATTGCTCTTGTTGTTCATTCACTGGCAGTATTGTGAGCGCCATCTCATGGTCTTCTTCAGGTTCCTCAGTGTCGATGCTGAACCTTTTTTTTACTTGGTCCAGATGCTTACGGCATATCTGACCATTGTTGAGTTTTACCACGATGACCCTATTCCCCTCTTTGTCAATTACAGTGCCCTCAAGCCATTTGGGCCCCATGGCGTGATTGAGGACGAATACAGGATAATTTATTTCTATACATCTCCCCCTCGAATTACGATCATGCTACTCGTTTTGTGACTTGCGCCTGCCCTCAACTATGTCGATCAGGACTGGGTGAATGAGGGACAACCGAGTTTTGAGTGTCCATTTCATTAGTAGCTCTGCGGGCAGGACCCCCGTGAGCGAGTGCGGTCGGGATCTATAGGCCAGCAGGAGGCGCGATAGGCAGCATTTTAGGGAGGGTCCTTGAATCCTGAGCATACCTTGCTTAATGATTTGGACCGCACATTCCGCCTGGCCATTGGAGGCCGACTTGAACGGCGCAGTCCTGACATGGTTGATGCCATTGCCCGACATAAACTCTCGGAATTTGTAGCTTGTGAAACATGGGCCATTATCACTAACCAGGATATCCGGCAAGCCATGGGTTGCAAAGATCGCACGTAGGTTTTCCACGGTGGCGGATGACGTGCATGAATTCAGAA
Source organism: Pristiophorus japonicus (assembly GCF_044704955.1). Classification (NCBI taxonomy): domain Eukaryota; kingdom Metazoa; phylum Chordata; class Chondrichthyes; family Pristiophoridae; genus Pristiophorus; species Pristiophorus japonicus. Next base: position 129,301,356 of record NC_091985.1, on the reverse strand, counting down.
TAAGGAACATCTTACCCATGAACGGGCCCGCGTAGTAAACATGAATGCGTGATCATGGCCTGGTGGGCCAGGGCTATGGGCTGAGCGGGGTCTCCCTGGGGGCATTACCCAGCTGGGCACATGTCGTGCACCTGCGAACACAGTGTTCCAGGTCTGAATCAATTCCAGGCCACCAAACGTGTGACCGGGCAATGGCCTTCATCAGCACAATGTCTGGGTGCTCGCTGTGGAGTTCCCTGATGAATGCCTCCCTGTCCTTCTGGGGCATAACTACCCGGCTGCCCCATAGTAGGCAGTCGGCTTGGATGGAGAGCTCATCCATCTGTCTGTGGAATGGTCTGACCGCCTCAGGGCATGCTCCGTGTACGGGCGCCCAATCCCCAGTCAGGACACATTTCTTAATCAGGGATAGGAGGGGATCTCTGTTTGTCCAGATTTTGATCTGGTTGGCTGTGATGGGTGAGCCTGCGCTGTCAAAGGCATCGACAGCCATGACCATCTCAGCGCTTTGCTCCACTGCCCCCTCAGTGGTGGCCAGCGGAAGCCTGCTGAGCGCGTCAGCGCAATTTTCAGTGTCGGGCCGGTGCCGGATGGAGTAGTCATAAGCAGCCAGCATGAGAGCCCATCGCTGTATGCGAGCTGATGTGTTGGCATTGATAGCCTTGCTGTCTGACAACAGGGATGTTAATGGCTTGTGGTCCGTCTCTAATTCAAACTTCCTCCCAAAGAGGTACTGATGCATTTTTTTTACACTATAGATACATGCAAGCGCTTCCTTCTCGACCATCCCATATCCACGTTCTGCTGGAGGCATAAGCCACAGGTTGTAGTTGACCCTCAGCATTGCTCTGCTGCAACACGCATCCAACCCCATAGAACGATGCATCACATGTCAGAACCAAGTTTTTACAGGGGTCGTACAGGGTCAACAACTTGTTTGAACAAAGTAGGTTTCGCGCCCGATCAAAAGCCCGTTCCTGACAGTCCCCCCAAAACCAATCGCAACCCTTACGCAGGAGCACGTGTAGCGACTCCAACAACGTGCTCAAGTTCAGCAGAAAGTTCCCGAAATAGTTCAACAGTCCCAGGAATGAACGCAACTCCGATGTGTTGCAGGGCGTATCGCCTCTGTTTTGGCTTCGGTGGGCCGAATCCCATCTGCAGCAACCCTCCTGCCCAGAAACTCAACCTCAGGAGCTAAGAACACACATTTAGACTTCTTGAGTCGCAGGCCTACCCGGTCCAGTCGGCGTAGCACCTCCTCCAGGTTGTGGAGGTATTCCTCAGTGTCTCGACCCGTGATGAGGATGTCGTTCTGGAATACGATCATTCCAGGAATGGATTTAAGCAGGCTTTCCATGTTTCGTTGAAACATCGTGGCCGCTGATTGAATACCAAATGGGCACCTGTTATAAATGAACAGTCCCTTGTGCGTGGCGATGGTGGTCAGTAGTTTAGATTCATCAGCCAGTTCCTAGGTCATATAGGCTGAAGTGAGGTCCAATTTGGTGAACAGCTTGCTGCCTGCCAGCGTGGCGAAGAGGTCCTCCGCTCTCGGGAGCGGGTATTGATCTTGTAGGAACACCCGATTGATGGTGGCCTTATAGTCGCCACAGATCCTGACAGAGCCATCCGCTTTTAGTACGGGAACGATGGGGCTCGCTCAGTCGCTGAATTCACCAGGCGAGATGATGCCCTCTCTCAATGATGCACTCGATCCATTTCGAGTACGCATCTACCACAATAAGGAACATCTTACCCATGAACGGGCCTGCGTGGTGCACTGGCCTGGCGTCCGGATGATGTGTATCACTACTTTAATGCCGTTGAAAGTCCCGACGCCAGGTTGGAATAGTGAATTAAATTGTTGTAGGAATTGTGAGCACGAACTTTGCTCCACGGATGACATTGCGTGAATATCCCCCCATTTCCAGTTCATCTTGGCTCCCCAACAGTGCGGGACCATTGCCCGGGACAATCCAGAGCGGCAGCCGATTCACTAACCCATTGTGTGTGACAGCCAACATTGCACTGCCTAGCACCGGTATGATTTATTTAGTGTAAGTCCGTAATTGTGTCTCAATACGTGCTAATTTGGGTCTACTGGCTTTAAGTGGCCATAGCTTCCAAAATTGCTGAACGCCCATGTGTGTCCAGCTCCATGCGTACTGGGATACCGTTTAATAAAACCCTCATCATCATTGGTGGCATTTTGGTGTATGAACTGTGAATATTCGACACATGGACCCGCTGAACCTCGGCATCCATCGATTTGCCCCAAAAGTCATCCTGCCTCAAAGAGCCCTCTCTGGTCCATCCGCCTCATATATTAGTCTGGTTGCAGGCTTCGAGCTAAGTGGCCACTGAGATTGCAGCTCCTGCAGACAAACTGTTGAAATCTGCAAGATCTAGCTGAGTGTTTTCCCCCACACCTCCAGCATGAGTTAAACTTTCCATTGTTGGGAACAAAGGGACTATGGCCAGGAATTCCGCACTGACTGTCCCTTTGACTGCTCTTAAATACCCTATTAGTGGGTGTCAATGGCCCCATCCCGGGCTGCATTGCCTACTGTGATGGCGTGAATGTCCGTTCAGCCTGCAATTGTCTCTGTTGAAGTCCTACTCTGGGGTCTATTGCTGCCTGGGGAGTGTCGGACTGCCCCTGCCTGCCTGCGGGGCTCTGAGTCGCATTGGTGATGTTGACTCCCTGATCCATCGCCACGTTAGAGGCAGAATTGCGCGCGTATATTATTTTCGTCTCTTCCTCCCCCGCCATGAAAGTTTGAGCTATCAATGCTGCCGCTTCCAAGGTCAAATCCTTGGTCTCAATTAATTTGTGCAAAATTCCCACATGACCGATGCCCTCGATAAAGAAGTCCCTTAGCATCTCCCTCCTGCAGGCGTCTGTGAACTTACAGAGACTGGCCAAACGCCGGAGGTCCGCTATGAAGTCCGGTATGCTCTGTCCTTCATGATGTCGGTGAGTGTAGAATCTGTGTCGGGCCATATATATGCTACTCACCGGTTTGAGGTGCTCCCCGATCAATTTGCTAAGTTCTTCAAAGATTTTGTCCGCCGGCTTTTCGGGTGCTAGTAAGTCCTTCATGAGCACGTAAGTCTTTGGTCCACAGCTGGTCAAAAGATGAGCCCTTCACTTGTCGGCCGCTGCATCCCCCAGCCATTCTTTCGTAACGAAGCTTTGCTGAAGCCTCTCGACAAAATCATCCCAGTCTTCCCCAACACAGTACCGTTCCTCTGTGCTACCGGTGGCCATTCTCGTGGGTCGTGAATTCCCGTTTCTCGTCGCCAATGTAAAGTCCTTACCCTATAGCATGAAACCACACAAGGCACATTCTGGGGACAAGGTCACTCTGTGACCTTAACTCTTTATTCACAGGACTCCAAAGACGATGACCCTGCGTGGGACCTCCCTTTTTATACCTGTGTGATCAGGTAAGGAGTGTCTCCCACAAGTTCACCCCTTGTGGTCAAGGTGTGCATCTAGATTGAGTGTATACAGTAATACAGTGGTGTTACATTATGCTTACATACATGACACCCACACGGATGGAGACTGCAGCAGACTTGTGTGTTCTGATGGTATTGTTTTGGATCCTATGAAGTCTCACATCAGAAACATGTGATGATTCGAATTCTCATGTGACCAGCATTACTGTTGTGGACTCTACAACTGTTGTGTCAAATTTTGTGTGATAATACTCCTATGAAGGGCCTTGGGACATTTTACTATCTTAAAGGTGCTATATAAATGCAAATAGTTGTTGTTGTTAATGGAGGACATAAATGGTGGTAATGGGGATAATTTTATGTTACGTTGGTGTGAACCTTTTCTGCCTGTCGAAATAATCCATTGGACACGTCCAACCATGTTCCAGCCTGCACGGTTAAGTGTTTAGTTTCAAAAGTGTTGAGTTCAATAAGTGTTGAATTTAAAAATTAAAATTTGCCATTGGTTGTATTCAGACATGGTTACACCGAAAATAAGGAATATGAAACATCGCAGCAGTAAGTAAAAGCCCGGTGTGTTATATCTCGAATAAAACAATGTAACTGAGTACTGTAAACATGAGTAAGTGTGACCTTAATATCTTTATTCTAACTCCAGAGTGCTGGTACAGCATGGGAGGCCTCCTTATATACAGTGTTCCCAGGGATGCTGGGATCCCTTGGAACTTCAACAGATACACCCTCTAGTGGCGATAGAATGCTGGTTACATTGGGTTGCATACATAACATCACTCCTTCCAAAGTCAATAGTACACTTATTTACAGGGTGAGACGATCTGGAGCTTTTCACTCCCTAGTCGATCATCGAAACATAGAAACATAGAAAATAGGTGCAGGAGTAGGCCATTTGACCCTTCGAGCCTGCACCACCATTCAATATGATCATGGCTGACCATGCATTTCAGTACCCCATTCCTGCTTTCTCTCCATACCCCTTGATCTCTTTAGCTGTAAGGGCCACATCTAACTCCCTTTTGAATATATCTAATGAACTGGCCCCAACAACTTTCTGTGGCAGAGAATTCCACATGCCCACAACTCTCTGAGTGAAGAAGTTTCTCCTCATCTCGGTCCCAAATGACTCACCCCTTATCCTTAGACTGTGACACCTGGTTCTGGACTTCTCCAACATCGGGAACATTCTTCCTGCATCTAACCTGTCCAATCCTGTCAGAATTTTATATGTTTCTATGAGATCCCCTCACAGACTTCAAAATTCCATTGAATCCAAGCCTAGTCGATCCAGTCTTTCTTCTTTTGACAGTTCTGTCATCCTGGGAACCTTCACTGCATTCCCTCAATAGCAAGAATGTCCTTCCTCAGATTAGGAGACCAATATTGTACACAATATTCAAGGTGTGGCCTTACTAAGGCCCTGTACAACTGTAGTAAGACCTCCCTGCTCCTATACTCTCGTCTCGGTACAAATACAGGTGTGGGTGAGTTGATTGGGCCTTGCTGGGCTGCTGGGGATGATGAGTTCAGCTTTGTGGTCAACCGTGATGTCGGTTGCCACTTGTGCATGTGTTGGAGGGTCGAAGTTGGTGGTGTCCTCTTCAGGTTGCTCGTGGCTGTCTGTGAATTGCAGTTTGGTTTGGCCCAAATGCTTTCTGCAAGTTAGTCCATTTGCAAGTTTGACCTGAAACACCCTACTCCCTTCTTTGGCTATGACAGTGCCAGCAAGCCATTTGGGACCATGTCCATAGTTGAGTACAAATACAGGGTCATTGACATCAATATCACGTGACAAATTTGCGTGATCATGGTACATGCTTTGTTGATGCCGCCTGCCCTCGACGTGATCATGGAGATCAGGGTGGATGAGAAAAAGCCTTGTTTTGAGCTCCCTTTTCATGAGCAGCTCGGCTGGGGGAACCCCCGGTGAGCGAGTGGGGTCTAGTGTGGTAGCTGAGCAGGACTCAGAATAGGCGGGTCTGCAGGGAGCTTTCCGACACGCGTTTCAAAGCTTTGCTTGATGGTTTGGACTGCCCATTCTGTCTGGCCGTTGGATGCGGGCTTGAACGGGGCAGATGTGACATGCTTGATCCCATTGTGGGTCATGAATTCCTTGAATTCAGCGCTGGTGAAGCACGCCCCGTTGTCGCTGACAAGGACATCAGGCAGGCCATGCGTGGCAAACATGGCTCGTAAGTTTTCGATGGTGGCAGTGGACGTGCTTATAGACATTATTACACACTCAATCCATTTTGAATAAGCATCCACAACAACCAAGAACATTTTTCCTAGAGATGGGCCAGCGAAGTCAATGGGCATCCTAGACCAAGGTTTGGAGGGTCATGACCACAAACTTAGCAGTGCCTCTCTGGGTGCATTGCTCAGTTGAGAGCAAGTGTCGCATTGGCGCACGCAAGCCTCCAAATCTGAGTCGATGCCGGGCCACCACACGTGGGATCTGGCTATAGCTTTTATCATTACTATGCCTGGGTGGGTACTGTGTAAGTTGCATATGAACGTTTCCCTGCCTTTCTAGGGCAGAACCACGCGATTACCCCACATAAGACACTCCGCCTGTATGGACATTTCATCTTTACGCAGCTGGAACAGCTTGATCTCTTCATGCATCTCCGCTGGGACGCTGGACCAGCTCCCATAGAGGGCACAGTTTTTTTACAAGGGACAGTAAAGGATCCTGGCTGGTCCAGGTCCTGATCTAGTGGGCCGTGACAGGTGATTTTTCATTTTCAAATGCATCCATCACCAAGAGCAAGTCTGCAGGCTGTGCCATTTCCACCCCGGTGATGGGCAATGGTAGATGATTGAAAGCATCAGCGTAGTTCTCTATGTCTGGTCTGTGGCGAATTACATAGTTATATGCAGACAGCGTGAGCGCCCATCTTTGGATGCGAACAGAGGCATTGGCATCGATATCTTTGCTCTCTGAGAATAGCGATCTGAACGGCTTATGGCCAGTCTCTAACTCGAACTTAAGCCCAAACAGATACTGATACATTTTTTTTACCCCATATACGCATGCCAGAGCTTCTTTTTCAATCATGCTGTAGGCCCTTTTGGCCTTGGACAAACTCCTGGAAGCATAAGCGACCGGTTGCAATGTTCCCGATTCGTTAGCTTGTTGTAACAAACACCCGACCCCATAGAAAGACCATCACAAGCTAGCACTAATCGTTTACATGGATCATACAAGGCAAGCAGTTTGTTAGAACATAACAGATTTCGGGCTTTCTCAAAAGCTGCCTCTTGTGATTTCCCCCATACCCAGTCATCTCCCTTGCATAGCACCATGTAGGGGTTCTAGCAAGGTGCTTAATCCGGGTAGGAAATCACCAAAATAATTGAGGAGTCCCAGGAATGACCGCAGCTCCATCATGTTCTGTAGTCTCAGCGTGTTCTTGATGGCCTCTATCTTGGCGTCGGTGGGTCTGATGCCGACTGCCGCGATTCCTCTCCCATGGAACTCGACCTCTGGTGCCAGGAAAACACACTTCGAGCGTTTCAACCTGAGTCCCACGTGATCTAGCCGACTTAGCACCTCTTCCAGGTTTTTCAAGTGTTCAATGGTGTCCCGACCTGTGATCAATATGTCATCCTGGAAAACCACGGTGCGTTGAACCGACTTTAGCAGGCTCTCCATGTTCCTTTGAAAAATAGCCGCGGCCGATCGAATCCCAAACGGGCATCTATTGTAGATAAACAGACCTTTGTTCATGTTGATGCAGGTGAAGCCGTTCGAAGATTCCGGCAGCTCCTGCATCATGTAGGCCGACGTCAGGTCCAACTTGGTGAACGTCTTTCTTCTGCCAGCGTCGCAAATACGTCGTCTGTCTTGGGTAGTGGGTACTGGTCCTGCAGCGAAAAACAGTTAATCGTTACTTTATAGTCCCCACAAATTCTGACCGTACCATCGCCCTTGAGAACTGGAACAATCGGACTGGCCCACTCGTTGAACTCCACCGGTGCGATGATGCCCTCTCATTGCAGCTTGTCCAGCTCGATCTCCACTTTCTCTCGCATCATGTATGGCACCGCACGTGCCTTGTGGCGGATGGGTTGTGTACCGAGAACTAAGTAGATCTGCACCTTCGCCCCCGAGAAACTTCCGATGCCTGGCTCAAACAACGACAGAAACTTGCTCAGACCTGGGCATTTGAGGCGTCGTCGATGGACAAAAGCGCTCGGATGTTGTCCCAGTTCCAGCGGATTTTTCCCAGCCAGCTTCTGCCGAACAGTGTAGGGCCATCTCCGGGTATAATCCATAGTGGTAGTTCGTGCATCGCTCCATCATAGGAGACCTTTACTGCTGTGCTGCCAATTACAAGGATCAGCTCTTTAGTGTAAGTTCTCAGCTTGGTATGAATAGGGCTCAGCTTGGGCCTGTGTGCCTTGTTGCACCACGGCCCATCGAAGGCCTTTTTGCTCATAATGGACTGATTCGCACCCGTGTCCAATTCCATGGATACTGGAATTCCGTTCAGTTCAACTTTTAACATGATCGGTGGACATTTCGTGGTGAGGATGTGTACCCTGTACACTTCTGCCTCCTCGGTTCGAGTCTCTAGTTCAGTTTGATCCGTCATGGATCGATCTTCCTCTGCAAGGTGGTGGTTTGCAGGGTTTGCAGCTTGTCTGCACATTCGCTGAAGGTGTCCCATTGTTCCACAGCCTTTGCACGCATAGTGTTTGAAGCGGTATTGATGGGCTCGATGATCACCTCCGCAGCACCAACAAGGTGTCAATTGCCTCACATTAACGCTTGATGGTGGACTCTGAGTCATCTGAGGTCATGCAGCTGCAGGTATGTACGTTCTGCCATATGCATTCCTGCCTGAAAACGACATTACTGTGTGTACAGTACTTGCCGAAACATCTTTATGCTGCAAATTTTGTTTGATGTTATCGTTGGTGGACATAAATGCTTGGGCTATCGTTATGGCTTTGCTCAGGTTCGGTGTTTCAACAGTCAATAGTTTGCGAAGGATAACCTCATGACCAATGCCAAGCACAAAGAAGTCTCTTAGCATTTGCTCCAGGAATCCATCGAATTCGCAATGTCCTTCAAGGTGCCTTAGTTCGGCGACGTAGCTCACCACTTCCTGGCCTTCAGACCGTTGACATCTGTAAAATCGATATCTTGCCACAGAACGCTCTCCTTCGGATTTAGGTGCTCCTGGACCAGTGTACACAGTTCTTCATACGATTTTGTGGTTGGTTTCACCGGAGCAAGAAAGTTCTACATGAGGCCAGAGCTTGTTGCCCCACAGACGGTGAGGAGGATCGCCCTTCGTTTGGCCGTGTTCACACTCCCTTCCAGCTCATTGGCCACGAAGTATAGGTCAAGTTGCTCCACGAAGGCCTCCCAATCATCCCCTTTTGAGAATTTCTCCAGGATGCCAACATTTCTCTGCATTTTCACATGATGGTTCGTTATCTCGTCGCCAGTTGTTATGTCTCGAATAAAGTAATGTAACTGAGTACTGTCGACGTGAGTAAGTGTGACCTTAGTTTCTTTATTCTAACTCCAGAGTGCTGGTACAGCATGGGAGACCTCCTTATATACAGTGCTCCCAAGGGATGCTGGCATTCCTTGGGGCTCCAACAGATACGCCCTCTGGTGGTGGTAGAATGCTGGTTACATAGGGTTGCATACATAACAAGGTGCAATTTTATTTTTTAATTTGGCTGCAGACCTTTTTAACATTTGCACCAGAGACATATACCATAATAATCAGGGCAAATGAGCAATATTAAAAAATTTACCTGGAGATTTACAATGTCAGCCTCAACTATACTGGGTCCGGTGTAAAACCCTCATTCGACCACCAAAAACATAACCCCTTTAGGCTCCAATGGGGCAGCAATGCAACCAGTATGATTAAGAACACTGTAGCCTAGGGATCCAGGATGGAGCTTTCACAATTCTAACTTCTTCACTGTTTCCATTTAACCTTTTAATTAACCTTTCAGTTTCTCTTCAATTCCCTCTTGCTTTCTGCCTCCATCAGTATTTTTCTGTATCAATGTCTAACAGACATTTGATTAACTTCCTTGCTTGTTTGCTTTCCTTTCATTCATTACTTTCCTTTCGTCTATACTTTGCCCTTCTGCCCTCTGTCCCTTACGTGTGCTTCAAACTATTTCCTGCTGTTTTCGATTTCCATGTCTTTACTCTCCCTCCATTTAGCCTGTACCGTATCATCTCAACATATCAATTTCTGTTTGTCTCAGCCCGATTTTAACTCCAGGTGGATTTAACTTAGCCTGAGTTAAAATTACAGTCGGGTCTCAATGATGTCATTGGACCACAACATACATATGTAACAAAGGACCCTGTCCTTGCTGCCTGCTCAGGAGAGCTCAGGAGAGCAGGTTAAAATTACAGATGTTGCGATCGCAGTGACTTTCGGAAACATAAGGGCCAGGGCGATTTTAACTGCCCACCCGCTGAGCGAGTAGGATTGAAATCGCCTCTTTCATTCTTTTTTCATTTCATTCTATGACTTTCGATGCTTTTTCTTTGTTACCTATTTTCTTTTCTCAAATCCTGTTGGTTTCCGTTATTTGTTTTATTAATTTTACAGCAAAATGGTGCATTTTCTGTTCTTTTTCTTCTTTTAAAAAACCTCTTCACAGTTCTAGATTGTGCCATCAGCTGGTATATAGATACTCAATGTACAGTCTACATTTCAATACAAGCAGTCCTTTTTGTCTCCTTAACCAGTTTTCAAAATCTGTCCCATTTACATCGTGGGGCAAATCACTGCGCAAATCCTGATGTCCATTTCCTGGAAGTGGACAGTCCCCAGCGGCTGGGGAATGTCAAAGGTCAGCAATATGGGCGCCAGAGATCTCTGCCTCTGGTACACCCAGAGCAAGAAGATCAACTCAACATTCATCCTTGTCTTTGACTCTCACCGAATCAGCTCTTCGCCGTAGTGTCAGCCGTGGCTCAGTGGGTAGCACTTTCACCTTTGAGTCCGAATTATTTCTGGGTTTACGTCCCACTCCAGAGACTTGAGCACAAAAATCTAGGCTGACACTCCAGTGCATCACTGAGGGAGTGCTGCACTGTCAGAGGTGCCGTTTTTCAGATGTAATGTTAAACCGAGGCCCCGCCTGCTTTCTCAATTGGATGTAAAAGATACCATGGCCACTACTTCGAAGAAGAGCAGGGAAATTATCCCCAGTGTCTTGGCCAATATTTAGTGCTTAAATTAGCATCACTAAAACAGTTGATCAGGTCATTATCACATTGCTGTTTGTGGGAGATTGCTATGCACAAATTGGCTGCCGCATTTCTACATTACAACAGTGACAGTACTTCATTGGCTGTAAGCACTTTGGGATGTCCTGAGGATGTGAAAGGTGCTATATAAATGCAAGTCTTTCTTTCTTTGGTACTGCAATGATGGTCACACACTGTCACAAAGGCAATTGGATTAATATTTGAAGGGAAAAAAATGCAGGGATATGGGGAAAAAGCGAGGGAGTGGGACTAACTGGATAGAAACATAGAAACATAGAAAATAGGTGCAGGAGTAGGCCATTCGCCCCTTCGAGCCTGCACCACCATTCAATAAGATCATGGCTGATTATTCCCTCAGTACCCCTTTCCTGCTTTCTCTCCATACCCCTTGATCCCTTTAGCCATATGGGCCATATCTAACTCCCTCTTGAATATACCCAATGAACTGGCATCAACAACTCTCTGCGGTAGGGAATTCACAGGTTAACAACTCGCTGAGTGAAGAAGTTTCTCCTCATTTCAGTTCGAAATGGCTTACCCCTTATCCTTAGACTATGTCCCCTGGTTCTGGACTTCCCCAACATCGGGAACATTCTTCCTGCATCTAACCTGTCCTGTCCCGTCAGAATTTTATATGTTTCTATGAGATCCCCTCTCATCCTTCTAAACTCCAGTGAATACAGGCCCAGTTGATCCAGTCTCTCCTCATATGTCAGTCCTGCCATCCCGGGAATCAGTCTGGTGAACCTTCGCTGCACTCTCTCAATAACAAGAACGTCCTTCCTCAGATTAGGAGACCAAAATTGAACACAATATTCCAGATGAGGCCTCACTAAGGCCCTGTACAACTGCAGTAAGACCTCCCTGCTTCTATATTCAAATCCCTTAGCTATGCAGGCCAACATACCATTTGCTCTTCGAAAGTGCCGCCGCTGACCCGATGAGCCACATGGCCTCCTTCTGTGCTATTCTATGATTCTAAAGAGCTGGAGTTGACAGAATTGTAGTTGGAGCAGAGAAGCGAAAGCTCCACTCTGGAACTAACTATGCTGTGCTTATCCTGGGAACACTAGTTACTAGGTTCACAAAGTGAAGACATTATTAACTCCCCAGCACTGACACCCATCACCTTGATGAGCATAGAAGTATATGACCTCTGCAATAAATAATTGGACAGCAGCACTGAAAGAAATAAAAGTGCATGTGTTTACAAATGGCAATAGGTTTTTTTGCATGGTTAATGTTCAGAATTACCACTGGAGAAAATAAGTACTTATTTTCGCTCAGGGCAAACTCCCTTTGTCATTAAGATGTAATTAGTATTCCTAGACAAGCTATAACAGCTGGCAGGATTCACTAAAACATCATTAAATTCACAATGTTAGACACCATTCTCCACCTAATTCACACTCGGAGCTCCCCGGTTTAAAATCTCACCATGGAGCAGATTAAAGAACTCCGACTCACATCCTGTTTTCACAAACTAGGCATTTTCTTGTCAGCTGTTTTCACCTACTGCAGCCCTAACCTGCTATTTAAGTAAATGTCAGAAGTCAGCAGATTCCTCCTCCCACACCTCTAATTTTAAGGCACTTATATTTAAGCAGTCTATAGCAGTTTTAGGTGTGTTGGTCTGCACACCCTGTATAGACCCTGTTTCAGATCAATAGGTTAATATTTGTCTTAAAACCAGGTTTATTTGGAAGAAGAAATGAACAGCATTTTGACTACACACAGAGAACGACAGCAACAACTTATATTTATATAGTGCCTTTAATGTAATAAAACATCCAAAGACGCTTTACAGGAGCATAATCCAACAACATTTGACACCGAGCCACATAAAGCGATATTAGGGCAGATGAGAATAGGTTTTAAGGAGTGTCTTAAAGGAGGAAAGAGCAGTTTGGATGGAGGTTGAGCGGTTTAGGGAGGGAATTCCAGAGATTGGTTCCTAGGCAGCTGAAGGCACGGCCACCAACGGTGGAGCGATTGAAATCGGGGTTACTCAAGGCTACAGAATTGGAGGAATGCAGAGATTGTGAGGGATTTTAGGGCCGGAGGAGATTACAGAGAAAGGAAGGAGCGAGGCACTGGAGGGATTTGAAAACACTCCAGAAATATCTAGCAACTGCAGGAGTAAACATACATTCCGGTATTAGTTATGTGACTCTTTAGTTTATTCTCTTAAAGTCGGTATTTGCACTTGGTATTATGCCTTCCTTCTTTGTAGCTAATGAAACCAATACTTCCCATCTGGATTTCTGGGTAGGCTATGTGACAATGAACAAGGGCATCTGTAATTGCTTGTAGTTCATAAACAAACAAAATTAAATTTGATTTTTGCAACATCCCAACAGTGGATGTTCCCACTTCAAGCCTTGATGTTTCCGCTGTTTGTATTGGTGTAGCGATGTCACCTGGAGTTCTGTTGTCAGCAAAGATTCTTTCCTTTGAGTTGGTTTACCAACCAGCTACAAGTCATATGAAGACATTTTGTCAGGCCACAACATAGATATGGATGACCCTGACCCAGCACTTGGTCAATCCTTGATGTCCCTCATGGATTCTGTCAAGAATCGGAATCTTCATTATCATAGAGATTACAATCCAGTTGTGACACATTAATAAGCCATTCATTACTGAGGGCTAGACTTTCCACTTTTTTTGCATCGATACCGCCCACTTAACATCCATTTTAACGCTGAGATGAGGTATTACGCCCCGATATCACCCATTTGGGCACAAAATGGAAACTAACGCCCACTTATCGCTCACTTATCGCCCAGTGTTACTTTCGGCATGTAATTAACGGCGAGAAATAATAATATCGCCCGCCCACTTTTTTTTGTCGTAAAGATCAGAATGGCCGAAATTATATCGCCGAGCGTTGCTTTCGGCACCTCGGTCACATATCGCCGAAAATATCGCTCGCCGAAAAACCCGCTGAGAAAAAGTTGCTCTCACCTGAACTAAACCCAGCGGTATGGACGCCATTTTGTAAATTGGAGGTCGGTTCATATAAAAGGCTGCTTCAACTTCTGGGGAGTTTTGATGTACTCTGGAGGCCTTTTAAGGTGATTTGAACATTTGAACAAACACTGTGGACGATTTGAAGTTATTTTAGGTGTCTTGGTAGGTAAGTTTATTGTTTGTGAACAATTGGTATAAAACTGAGAGTTTTGGAATGGGGCCTGTAATTTCTCAGCCTGTCTTGATGACCACGCAAATGCTGCAGACTAGAGATGGCAGAAGGCATATTTAACAGCATTATGTGCCCAATCTAAGACATGCCAGACTGCTGAGGAGGACGAGACCTTACACCCCATGCACTTACAGGGAGAAGCGGCCTTACCTGAACTTGTCCGATAACACATCTTAGGAGACTGCACTTCCACAAAGAGGTTATCAGTGAGATATGCCAGGTGATCAGGGGAGATCTGCAGTCTGCCAGCACCATCAGGACCGCACTGTCCGTCGAGGTCAAGGTCACTGCGGCACTTGCCTTCTATGCATTGGGTTCCTTTCAGGCCTCAGCTGGCGAAATTTGTGCTATATCTCAGCATGCCACACATTGCTGCATTCGACAGGTCACTGAAGCCCTTTACACACACAGGATGGACTTGATCAGCTTCCGTATAATCAGGGAGGCTCAGACTGAGAGGGCTCTAGGATTCTCCAGAATGGCAAATTTCCCCAAGGTGCAGGGAGCAATAGACTGGATGCACATCGCCATGTGGGCACCTTTTCAGGATGCAGAGGTTTTTCGAAACTGAAAGGGATTCCACTCCCTGAATGTGCAACTCGTTGTCGACCACCACCAAATTATAATGGCAGTAAATGTAAAATTTCCCGGCAGCATCCATGATGCTCACATCCTGTGTGGGAGCGCTTTATCTGACATGTTTACCAGTCAGCGACAAGGTCAATGCTGGATACTTGGTGACAAAAGATATGGCCTCGCCACCTGGCTGATGACCCCACTGCGTAACACCCAGACAGAAGCCGAGAAGCAATACAACGAGAGCCATAGAGCCACACGCAATATGCCTGGACCACTCAGGAGGGGAGCTATAATATCACCCCGAGCAGATAGCTCAATTCGTGATGGTGTGCTGCATGCTGCACAACTAGGCTATCAGGAGGGGACAAGAATTGCCAGAAGAGACTGCTGATCCACCTCAAGAGAGAGAGGAAGAGGAGGACAAGGAGGTGGACGCTGACCTTGGGCCAGACAATCAGGCTGATGCTGAAACCATGCCCCCGCCCCCCTCTAGACCACAGGAAAGGGCCTGTGGTGGCTACATAGCTGCAAGGTTTCTACGTCAGCAGCTCATAAATGAGCGCTTTGATTGAAATAACGGTGGTAGAATTTACAAAGCTGCAACACTGCTGTGTCTGCAGCTCATAGAAACATAGAAAATAGATGCAGGAGTAGGCCATTCAGCCTTCAAGCCTGCACCACCATTCAATAAGATCATGGCTGATCATTCACCTCAGTACCCCTTTCCTGCTTTCTCTCCATATCCCTTGATCCCTTTAGATGTAAGGGCCATATCTAACTCCTTCTTGAATATATCTAATGAACTGGCATCAACAACTCTTTGCACCAGGGAATTCCACAGATTAACAACTCTCTGAGTGAAGAAGTTTCTCCTCATATCAGTCCTAAATGGCCTACCCCTTATCCTAAGATTGTGTCCCCTGGTTCTGGACTTCTCCAACATCGGGAACATTCTTCCCGCATCTAACCTGTCCAGTCCTGTCAGAATCTTATAGAAACATAGAAACATAGAAAATAGGTGCAGGAGTAGGCCATTCGGCCCTTCTAGCCTGCACCGCCATTCAATGAGTTCATGGCTGAACATTCAACTTCAGTACCCCATTCCTGCTTTCTCGCCATACCCCTTGATCCCCCTAGTAGTAAGGACCTCATCTAACTCCTTTTTGAATATATTTAGTGAATTGGCCTCAACAACTTTCTGTGGTAGAGAATTCCACAGGTTCACCACTCTCTGGGTGAAGAAGTTCCTCCGCATCTCGGTCCTAAATGGCTTACCCCTTATCCTTAGACTGTGACCTCTGGTTCTGGACTTCCCCAACATTGGGAACATTCTTCCTGCATCTAACCTGTCTAACCCCGTCAGAATTTTAAATGTTTCTATGAGGTCCCCTCTCATTCTTCTGAACTCCAGTGAATACAAGCCCAGTTGATCCAGTCTTTCTTGATAGGTCAGTCCCGCCATCCCGGGAATCAGTCTGGTGAACCTTCGCTGCACTCCCTCAATAGCAAGAATGTCCTTCCTCAGGTTAGGAGACCAAAACTGTACACAATACTCCAGGTGTGGCCTCACCAATGCCCTGTACAACTGTAGCAACACCTCCCTGCCCCTGTACTCAAATCCCCTTGCTATGAAGGCCAACATGCCATTTGCTTTCTTAACCGCCTGCTGCACCTGCATGCTAACCTTCAATGACTGATGTACCATGACACCCAGGTCTCTTTGCACCTCCCCTTTTCCTAATCTGTCACCATTCAGATAATATTCTGTCTCTCTGTTTTTACCACCAAAGTGGATAACCTCACATTTATCCACATTATACTTCATCTGCCATGCATTTGCCCACTCACCTAACCTATCCAAGTCGCTCTGCAGCCTCACAGCATCCTCCTCGCAGCTCACACTGCCACCCAACTTAGTGTCATCCGCAAATTTGGAGATACTACATTTAATCCCCTCATCTAAATCATAAATGTACAGTGTAAACAGCTGGGGCCCCAGTACAGAACCTTGCGGTACCCCACTAGTCACTGCCTGCCATTCTGAAAAGTACCCATTTACTCCTACTCTTTGCTTCCTGTCTGACAACCAGTTCTCAATCCATGTCAGTACACTACCCCCAATCCCATGTGCTCTAACTTTGCACATCAATCTCTTGTGTGGGACCTTGTCGAACGCCTTCTGAAAGTCCAAATATACCACATCAACTGGTTCTCCCTTATCCACTCTACTGGAAACATCCTCAAAAAATTCCAGAAGATTTGTCAAGCATGATTTCCCTTTCACAAATCCATGCTGACTTGGACCTATCATGTCACCTCTTTCCAAATGCACTGCTATGACATCCTTAATAATTGATTCCATCATTTTACCCACTACCGATGTCAGGCTGACCGGTCTATAATTCCCTGTTTTCTCTCTCCCTCCTTTTTTAAAAAGTGGGGTTACATTGGCTACCCTCCACTCCATAGGAACTGATCCAGAGTCAATGGAATGTTGGAAAATGACTGTCAACGCATCCACTATTTCCAAGGCCACCTCCTTAAGTACTCTGGGATGCAGTCCATCAGGCCCTGGGGATTTATCGGCCTTCAATCCCATCAATTTCCCCAACACAATTTCCCGGCTAATAAGGATTTCCCTCAGTTCCTCCTCCTTAATAGGCCCCCCGACCCCTTTTATAACCGGAAGGTTGTTCGTGTCCTCCTTCGTGAATACCGAACCAAAGTACTTGTTCAATTGGTCCGCCATTTCTTTGTTCCCCGTTATGACTTCCCCTGATTCTGACTGCAGGGGACCTACGTTTGTCTTTGCTAACCTTTTTCTCTTTACATATCTATAGAAACTTTTGCAATCCGTCTTAATGTTCCCTGCAAGCTTCTTCTCATACTCCATTTTCCCTGCCCTAATCAAACCCTTTGTCCTCCTCTGCTGAGTTCTAAATTTCTCCCAGTCCCCAGGTTCGCTGCTATTTCTGGCCAATTTGTATGCCACTTCCTTGGCTTTAATACTATCCCTGATTTCCCTTGATAGCCACGGTTGAGCCACCTTCCCTTTTTTATTTCTATGCCAGACAGGAATGTACAATTGTTGTAGTTCATCCATGCGGTCTCTAAATGTCTGCCATTGCCCATCCACAGTCAACCCCTTAAGTATCATTCGCCAATCCATCCCAGCCAATTCACGCCTCATACCTTCAAAGTTAGCCTTCTTTAAGTTCTGGACCATGGTCTCTGAATTAACTGTTTCATTCTCCATCCCAATGCAGAATTCCACCATATTATGGTCACTCTTCCCCAAGGGGCCTCGCATAACGAGATTGCTAATTAATCCTCTCTCATTACATAACACCCAGTCTAAGATGGCCTCCCCCCTAGTTGGTTCCTCGACATATTGGTCTAAAAAACCATCCCTTATGCACTCCAGAAAATCCTCCTCCACCGTATTGCTTCCAGTTTGGTTAGCCCAATCTATGTGCATATTAAAGTCACCCATTATAACTGCTGCACCTTTATTGCACGCACCCCTAATTTCCTGTTTGATGCCCTCCCCAACATCACTACTACTGTTTGGAGGTCTGTACACAACTCCCACTAATGTTTCTTGCCCTTTGGTGTTCTGCAGCTCTACCCATATAGATTCCACATCATCCAAGCTAATGTCCTTCCTAACTATTGCCTTAATCTCCTCATTAACTAGCAATGCTACCCCACCTCCTTTTCCTTTTATTCTATCCTTCCTGAATGTTGAATACCCCTGGATGTTGAGTTCACAGCCCTGCTCATCCTGGAGCCACGTCTCCGTAATCCCAATCACATCATATTTGTTAACATCTATTTGCACAGTTAATTCATCCACCTTATTGCGGATACTCCTTGCATTAAGACACAAAGCCTTTAGGCTTGTTTTTTTAACACCATCTGTCCTTTTAGAATTTTGCTGTACAATGGCCCTTTTTGTTCTTTGCCTTGGGTTTCTCTGCCCTCCACTTTTCCTCATCTCCTTTCTGTCTTTTGTTTTTGCCTCCTTTTTGTTTCCCTCTATCTCCCTGCATTGGTTCCCATCCCCCTGCCATATTAGTTTAACTCCTCCCCAACAGCACTAGCAAACACTCCCCCGAGGACATTGGTTCCGATTCTGCCCAGGTGCAGACCGTCCGGATTGTACTGGTCCCACCTCCCCCAGAACCGTTTCTATGAGATCCCCTCTCATCCTTCTAAACTCCAGTGTATAAAGGCCCAGTTGATCCAATCTCTCCTCATACATCAGTCCAGCCATCCCTGGAGTCAGCCTGGTGAATCTTCGCTGCACTCCCTCAATAGCAAGAACGTCCTTCCTCAGATTAGGAGACCAAAACTGAACACAATATTCCAGGTGAGGCCTCACCAAGGCCCTGTACAACTGCAGTAAGACCTCCCTGCTCCTTTACTCAAATCCACTAGCTATGAAGGCCAACATGCCATTTGTCTTCTTCACCGCCTGCTGTACCTGCATGTCAACTTTGAATGACTGATGAACCATGACACCCAGGTCTCATTGCACCTCCCCTTTTCCTAATCTGCCGCCATTCAGATAATATTCTGCCTTTGTGTTATTGCCACCAAAGTGGATAACCTCACATTTATCCACATTATACAGCATCTGCCATGCATTTGCCCACTTACCTAACCTGTCCAAATCACCCTGCAGCCTCTTTGCATCCTCCTCACAGCTCACACCGCCACCCAGTTTAGTGTCATCTGCAAACTTGGAGATATTACACTCAATTCCTTCATCCAAATCATTAATGTATATTGTAAAGAGCTGGGATCCCAGCACTGAGGCCTGCGGCACTCCATTAGTCACTGCCTCCAATTCCGAAAAGGACCCATTTATCCCGACTCTCTGCTTCCTGTCTGCCAACCAATTCTCTATCCACGTCAATACATTACCCCCAATACAATGTGCTTTGATTTTGCACACCAATCTCTTATGTGGGACCTTGTCAAAGGCCTTTTGAAAGTCCAAATACACCACATCCACTGGTTCTCCCTTGTCCACTCTGCTAGTTACATCCTCAAAAAATTCCAGAATATTTGTCAAGCATGATTTCCCTTTCATAATAAATCCATGCTGACTTGGACCGATCCTGTCACTGCTTTCCAAATGCGCTGCTATTTCATCCTTAATGATAGATTCCAACATTTTCTCCACTACTGATGTCAGACTAACCGGTCTATAATTACCCGTTTTCTCTCTCCCTCCTTTCTTAAAAAGTGGTGTTACATTAGCTACCCTCCAGTCCATAGGAACTGATCCAGAGTCGAAAGACTGTTGGAAAATGATCACCAATGGAGCCACTATTTTTAGGGCCACTTCCTTAAGTACTCTGGGATGCAGACTATCAGGCCCCTGGGATTTATCGGCCTTCAATCCCATCAATTTCCCTCACTTAATTTTCTGCCTAATAAGGATATCCTTCGGTTCCTCCTTCTCTCTAGACCCTCGGTCCCCTAGTACATCCGGAAGGTTATTTGTGTCTTCCTTCGTGAAGACAGAACCAAAGTATTTGTTCAACTAGTCTGCCATTTCTTTGTTCCCCATTATAAATTCACCTGAGTCCGACTGCAAGGCACCTACGTTTGTCTTCACTAATCTTTTTCTCTTCACATATCTATAACATCTTTTGCAGTCAGTTTTTATGTTCCCGGCAAGCTTCCTCTCGTACTCTATTTTCCCCCTTCTAATCAAACCCTTTGTCCTCCTCTAAATTTCTCCCAGTCCTCAGTTTTCTGCTTTTTTTGGCCAATTTATATGCCTCTTCCTTGGATTTAACACTATCCTTAATTTCCCTTGTTAGCCACGATTGAGCCAACTTCCCTGTTTTATTTTTACTCCAGACAGGGATGTACAATTGTTGAAGTTCATCCATGTGATCTATAAATGTTTGCCATTGCCTATCCACCGTCATCCTTTGAAGTATCATTTGCCATATATGGATGCTGTGCATTACCTTGGTGACAATTAAAGTTTAAGTTGATTCAAGTTAAGTTTAATTATCCTCTTTCATGTTAAGGAATCACCAGCGTGTAATGGTGCAGCTATCTGAGACAATGCGCAACAAGCTTATGTTAAATAAAAATATTTTAATGAGAACATTTGTATGAAATCATAATTATAACTGTAAAAAACACCCCACCCCATCCCCACACCACTCCACAACAAATTTATAACTTTTATATCACTCATTCAATGTTGAACATTTCCAACAACACTTCATAAACATAGAACACAAATGCAAAAAAATCAAGGTGCTCCCCTCCTCCCGAAATCTCCCAACAAAATAGCAGCAACAACATTAAATACTGTGACCAAGACAACACCTGCGGTCATGCACCTCACCTTCCTTCCCCCCGCCCACCCCGCTTCTTCTCCTCATCTCTACCCCTTCCCCTTCCCCTCCTGACTCCAAGCCGACTGGCCGAGGAGCTCCTCAGGTGCTGCTTCATTGGGGGGGATGACGGCAGAATCGCTGGTTGGACGGATATGGGATAGGACGGTCCCAAGGTGGGAATGTGCTCCAAGCAAGAAGCAAAATCTTCCTCCTGGCTCTCATGTGTCGTTGGCAATGGGGGCGTGGCACCTTGGGGTCCAGTGCCGCGCTCCGGGACCACTGGGAGGCCTCTGCCACCAGTGTTCCTGGCTATCACCTCCAAGGCCTCCGCCATCCACGGCATGTACTCGCTCATGGTGGCGGACATGCTGGCCATCTGTTGGGATATGCCCCCAATTGTCTGTAGGACCTATGTCAATACTCGTCCTGGACAAGTGTACCATATTGTCGCTCAGATCTGCCGCTCGTGGAGCAGACCTGCTGCATTGAACCAACCTCCGCGAGGTTGGCACCGTCATGGAGACACCTCGGGTGCCCTGCAGCAAGGTGCTTGGGCCCGGTACCTCCATGGTGGAGGAGGGAATGGCCGCTGGAACACTAGATATCATAGGCGTCGACTGCATTATGGAGCTTGTTGCTGCAGGCTCCTCAAAGCCCGTACTCTCATCCATGGAGAAGGCACCCAGCAGCTCCATGGATGAGAATTGGGGCACCTCAGCATTAGATGCACGATCATCCGGAGACTCTGGACATGCACCCCCAGCTCTGGACTCAGTGGTGTTGCATAGCGCCGTGCTGCTGGCTGAGCTACAAAACATAAATGAGGTTATTAGAGGAGAAGGGGGTGCTAGGGTCACAAGGTGATTCCAATGCTACACACAGCATTTGCACGACAAAAGCAGCACCGCTATCAAAATCATCACAGACATCACATTTCATGACCATGGCCAAATTCTGCATTGCAATGATTCTCATGAGGCCATCATTATTTAGAGAACACTTTTATCAATCATGTATTATATTATTAATCGGATATGAGTGGGTGTGGCATCTATTGACTTTACATCATACAATGGTGTATACTTTACTCATGTGGCGTCACATCAGGTTCTGCAGCCACATGCGTGGCCGACCGGGGGTACTAGTGCCAGCACCCACTCCTCGATGTCGGTGAACTCGATGATGACTGGTGACCCACCACCCGTTAGCCTCTGCTCGGCCCTATTCCTCGAAAGCTTCTTCTGTAAAAGGTAACACCAGCACGACACAGCATGAGATCATTGCGTGAGATCATTGCTCGGTACTGTCACAGAGACTGATACAACACATAACCGACAGATGTAATCATGATTATTATTATAATTATCATTCTTTACCTAAAGTGGTAACGCAGGCTTTGAGTAAAACATTCCCGGTATAAGTGCAAGACATCACATCTGATTTTAATCAATCATTACACTTACAATTCAAATTATATAAATATATAAGTACATATAAATAAATGTAATACTCTGGCGGAACCGACAAGGTCGTTCCAGCGCTTGCGGCATTGGTTGCCCTCACGCACCTCGTTGGTTGCCGACGAGACCACCTTGGCTATGTCAGCCCATATCTTCTGGTAGACCTTTGGGGTGGGCTTCCCACGCCTACCCTGGGTCAATTGACCCCAGCGTGACTCCATCTCCTGCAGGAGGGAGGCATTTGCCTCATCGAAGAATCTCCTCGCTCGTTTGCATCCTCCCAATTGTTCCTCTCCCACCTCACTGCTTTCGCCAGCATCAGTCTCCACAGCATGCTGGGTCGCCTCCTCCATCCCTTCCATTTTAAATATTACTTTTTCAACAGAAACTCGGTGGCAACAACGTTCTTTGGTCTTTTGCTAAATCTCCTTCCTGACTCCCAAAACAGCCAAACAAGCACACAACACACCCATACATGCTTTCAGTTCCTCTCTGCTCCTTCTCTATCTCTCTCCTCTTCTGCACATGTATTTATGTCCCCTGACCTCCTGAAATGCAGGAAACGACCATTGCCATGCCGTTGCTGTGGACGCCGACACTTTACGGCAGAAGGTCAAAAAAATGTAATGCTAACGCCCATTTCAGATCGCTCGCAGTAACGCCCATTTTATAAAATGGAAAGTTGGGGTTCTGAAAATGGGCAATAATCTGGTGATCTCAAAACCCATATTTACCGCCAATGCTGGAACTAATGACCATTTTTGGGCGATCTGCACAAAAGTGGAAAGTCTAGCCCTGAGAGTTCTTTCTGTGCAGTTCTGGATTCTTAATTGGGAACTTAAATCACAGGTTCATGACTGACATTCATGTAACGATGATGCTCAGTCACTGAGTATATTCAAGGCTGAGATCGATAGATTTTTGGATATTAAGGAAATCAAGGGATATGGGGATAGGGCAGGAAAGCGGCGTTGAAGTCAAAGGTCAGCCATGATCTTATTGAATGGCGGAGCAGGCTCTTGAGAGGCCGAATGAACATCACTAGAAACAGGTGAAGTAAAGGACATGATTGTGTCCCATACTATCAATATAATACAGTTACATGTCGAGACTAGAGAAGAGAAGGTTAAGAGGAGATTTGATAGAGGTGTTCAAAATCGTGAAGGGTTTTATTAGAGTACATAGGGAGAAGCTGTTTCTAGTGGCAGAAGGGTCAGTAACCAGAGGATACAGGTTTAAGGTGATTGGCAAAAGAACCAGAGGTAAGATGAGGAGAATTGTTTTACGCAGCGAGTTGTTGTGATGTGGAATGCACTGTCTGAAAGGGTAGAGGATGCAGATTCAACTGTAACTTTCCAAAGGGAATTGGATAAATACTTGAAAGGGAAAAATTTGGATGACTACGGAAAAAGGGCAGGGGAGTGGGACTAGCTGGACCAAAGAGCTGGCACAGGCATGATGGGCTGAAGGGCTTCCTTCTGTGCTGTATCATTCGAAGAAAACACATTGAAAAAGAGGTAGACAAGGTCAGCGAGCTGGCTCTCCAGGGCAGTTGCCAGTAGGGTTGCCACATATTAGTTTTTTTGGTAGAATACTTGTTTTATGGTAGGACATCAAACTACAAACTGGACAGCAAAATTCTGTTTTTCCTGTGCACAGCCTGGTTTGTGTCCAATCCTGGGTGGGTGCCCCATTGGATGGTGGCTCACTCAATGCCTTCACTTGCAGTGTCTGTTCGATCAGCTGCCAGCCATCCAGTCAAGTGTGATCATTCGAAAATCTACAACCAAAGCTGGTGCCACAAGGGACCTCTGGGTGCAACTCCCATCATGTTGTTTTACTGCATGCATGTGTTCTGCAATTTAGAATATTAGGTTACGCAAGATCTTTTAAAAAAATGCTGTGCTCCTCAAGATGAATGATGTTAGTGCTGGGGAATAAAGTGCTTTTCACTTCAAGAGGGGTCATTTTAACCCCTGCCCCCCCTCCACCCCCACCTAGTGGAAGGCGGGCAGTTAAAATGCCCATGCAACTTACCCCCTCTGGTCCTGCTACCTTCCCGCAGGTTACGCTCTTTTTAACAGGCGATAAAGGACATCCGTGGGTTTCTCCTTCTAATTTACCTTTCAGTTTCTCTTCAATTCCCTCTTGCTTTGTGTCTCCTTTATTATTTTCCTGTTTCATTGAACTTCAGCCCCGATTTTAACTCCAGGTGGATTCCCCGCTCAGGCCCGAGTTAAAATTACAGTCGGGTCTCAATGATGTCATTGGGCCACAACATGCGTATGTAAAGAAGGACCCTGTTGGCTCCGGGCACATATCCTTGCTGCCTGCTCAGGAGAGCAGGTTAAAATTGCAGATGTTGCGATCATAGCAGCTTTCAGATTGGTAAGAGCCAGGGCAATTTTGACTGTCCACCTGTCAGGTTTCTGCTGAGCGAGTAGGGTTAAAATCGACCTGTGTCATTTCATTTTACCATTAAACACCCGGAGAAATGGATAATGAAATGAATAGCTGTTTGCTTTAATTGGTTTGCTGTGATGGGTTCAAAAATAGAAAGCAGAATATATTCCATGAGCATTCAGAAAATGTAGGACCCACATCACTCACTAATACTCTGGTGAGGTAATTAATAAATCTCTCAATTCTTCATCCGAGTCCCTGGGAAATCTTTCTCCATTTGAGTATAGCAGGCAGCCATGTTGTTGATGTCCTTGTTGCTAAGTTAGCCTCACTGGCTGGTAACTTGTTTGGCAGAGATTGGACTCTTGGGGTTATCCCTGAAGTAGCTGTAGTTCCATGAAGCAGGCAATTAGGGTTTTAGAACTGATTATACGCCATGCAGCGCATAACCAAAGCTCGCTGGGGTGTCAAAACATGTGAATTGCTGAAGAACTGAGCAGACAATTACATTTTAAGATATGTCAGAGAAACCCTGCGAGGATTAGATACCCACTTAGTCTAATTAATAGAATTATACTCTGTATTGCAGAATAAAACTACCTCATGCAACACTGACCAAGAACCTAGTTTAGAACTGTGTTTTCCTTTCAAAAAAAAAATCCTTTCAAAACAAAGTAGGGAAAAATCATTTTATTTCTAACTGCTAGTCTATTAAAAGCAACACCGCATCGGTGTTCATTTAACAAGTTCGCTTGGGATAAAATACAGGCTCAGTCATCCCAAAGATCCATGTTCCAGAGGTGATTGTGGTTTAAAATATATCGAAGGAGCTAAATGGGCGCTACAGGCAATGTTCAATAAAAGTACAGGGAAGAAAGGAGATAATTGTTTTCTAGTTGCACACTGTGGCAAAGCAATCACTATGCTCGTGAAATATGGGAGAAGCTAGTAATGGAAATCATTGAAATAAAACTCACTCCACAGACGAAGGAGTCGGCTGACATAAGAGAGATGTCAATGCAATCTCTCACCCCACCTCACCTCAGGCACCATAGGAGTAACTCAACGCTCCCTGCCAAGGCAACAGCAAAGTGAAACGTCCCAAGGCGCTTCACAGGAGCATTATCAAACAAAATTTGACACCGAGCCACATGAGGGGATATTAGGGCAGATGACCATAAGCGAGGTAAGTTTTAAGGAGCTTCTTAAAGGAGGAAAGAGAGGTAGCGAGTCAAAGAGGTTTAATGAGGGAATTCCAGAGCTTAGGGCCCAGGCAGCTGAAGGCACGGCAGCCAATAGTGGAGTGATTAAAGTCAGGGATACAAAAGAAGCCAGAATTGGCCAGACAAGTTGCCCTTCAATAGCCCGCCCAGCTACTATAAGCCCTCTCCTTGGACTTTGCCAACAAACCACAATAACATTAACTGTAGTATATTCAGCTATGCCAATACTGTATCAATTTATGTTCTTGCATAGAAGGAAGTTATTTGGACCATCATGCCTGTGCTCGCTCTTTGCCGCCACCTTGCTTTCTCCCATCAGCCCTGTATCTTCCTCTGCTTCAAATAGTCTCCTCTTAAAAGATACAGCAGTCCCTGCCGCAACTATAGCCTTTGGTAAAGCATTCTGTACTCTTAACAACTCTTGGCATAAAGTCATTTCTCCTAACCCGTCTGCTCACTTTCTTTGTGAGAATTTTAACTCAGTGTCTCCTGATCACGAACTCCCTAGTCGGAGGAAATAACCAGGGAATGAATATAGTAATGTATTGAGAGGTTTGTGACTCCTTCGACAATGTTATGTTTTAACCTCCTTATGGTACACATATAAATTGTAATGTACTGAGAGGTCTTGTAATACATTGAACATCGGTAAGTTTTAGACCACATTAACATGCACAGAGGCCGTGCGAGATTGGAAACCCCCTTGATCAGATAACCTTTGTAAAAACAAAAATTGTGCAAAGACAGCTGCAATGCATTATAGGTAACAACCAATGGTAGTTGAGCATGATGCATATGCGCGATGGGAAACTACTCAACAGTAATTATGTACTTATCTGGTAAAACAGTATAAAATGTGTGCAAAATGTATTGCACATCGAAGATCCGTTCTCAGAGGTCTGAGAAGTGAGATGCTTCCCCTGACGGTTTGAATAAAGTTTGTGTTCTTACTTATCCGAGGTGTCTGCCTGCTGATTCCGGGTCAAAGAGTAGTCGAGTTTTTATATCAATTATTCCACTCTTACAATTGGCGCTGCGAGCAGGGTACAGAGTCCACATAACCAGGCATGATGTGGAAGTTGTTGGAGTGAATACAAATTTAATATACCACCTACAAGTTAGAACTAACATATGCCAGGTGATGCAGAATAGTCTGTAATAAAGAACAAACGGGCCCGGATGACGGAAGCCAAGGAATAAGTAAGGCATAGGGTCTGAGTAGGTCTGCGCATGAGAGTTAGGGAAACCACAGCGTAGTCGTAAATACGAGCGGGTTAGAAAACCGATGCACGTTAGGGTACAAGATTGACCTGCTAGAACATACTTAGTGACTTTATAAGCATGGCCAAAGAATATGATTGGGCCCAGTAGGGTCTCTGGGGAATATGATATCAGTAGAATGTAAGAAAGTAATTAAGGGAAGAAAAAAAAAGGGTGGCAACCAGATGACTGCCCATCGCGACAGGTAAAGTGGTGGGAATGCCAAAAAAAATACAGAGAAAGCCCATGTAATCATTCTAGCCTGTTACCGAGAACAAACAAAAAAAACCGGCAAGGTTAGAACAAACTAATAAAGATTTGCAAAGTAAGATAGAATCCTTGGAAAATAAAATAGAAAAACTCAAGGAAGTAAAATGTGCATCAGTAACCATGCCTAGAGAACTCCCTCCACCTCCACCCGCACAAAACATATACCCAAGTTTAGATGAGTTGAGAGAACAATTGAAACAGTCGTATGATCCAGAGCAGGACGAATTAGCGGAGAAAGCTAGAGATCATGAGGACAAGGGTGACTGGCCACCACCATATCAAGGGGATACGGTGCATATGGCCCCAGTAAGAACAACAATGGTGCCTACTAGAGGAGTTAACCCGGTGGTTATCACAATCCAAGAAGTTCCACCATCAGAAAGACAAGCCCTACTTAAGGATCTACCAACCCCTAAAACAAATAGCGAAAATAATGGATTTTGGGATGCAGTGGGAACTATGACAGAAGCCCATAACTTAACCCTAGGTGATGTACACAGCCTGGTAAAGGGAAAGTGTGGTCCGGAAAATTGGCTAAAAACAACGCAAGGGGTAAGGGATGGAAGATGGCAAACATGTGGGCCACTCGGGATTGGTAAACCTGACCGAATCAGAGTTCTCAGACAAAGTATAGATATTGTTGGGGCTGCCCGAGACCAAATTGGTCTAAAATAATGAGAGTGACACAGGGAAGAGGAGAAAGTGTACGGGAATATGCGGAAAGGAAGTATACAGAATAAAGAGACAGTTCCGGGATACCCAATCCCGATAGGGACCATGACTGTTTTGTAAAAATGTTGAAGGAAGGATTAAATGAAGCCCACCAGAAAGTACAAAACAAGGACACATGCTCTCCATATTAGCAATATTACAAGATGAGGGATTAAAAGTAAACCCAAAGAAAGCGCAGGTGGGAAAAGCAGGTCACTTATTTGGGATACAACATAACCAAGGGAAAAAAGGAAATGCCACAGAATAGGAAAACAGCTATCCAGCAAATGCCTCGACCAGGAACCATAAAAGGGGTATGCCAAGTGCTCGGGTTATTCAATTACTGTAGGAATTTTATCCCAGACTATGCTAAGCTGGCCCAACCAATACAGGGTCTAACTAAGGGAGGTAAACCCTCCCATTCTCCCATAGAATGGGGACCAGAACAAGAAAAGGCTTTCAGTAATTTGAAGAAAGCCCTTAACAAAGCTCCAGCGTTAGGATTACCCAATCAGAGAAAGCCGTTTAATATATAATGTCATCAGGATAGTAATCACTATAATGCAGCAGTGACCCAAGCCCATGGAGATAGACAAAGGCCAGTAGCCTAATATTCCACCTGACAATCGTCAGTAGCAGCAGGATTATCAAGGTGTGTAGCCGCTTTAGATTGTGCAGCATGGGCGGTAAAAATCAGTGAACCCATAGTAATGTTAGGAGAAGTCATACTACACACTCCCCATTCTCTGGAAGAGTTATTAAACACAGGGTGATTACGGACAGTATCCGACGCCCGCCAAGCAAGATGGGAAGCAATCTTATTGCCCCCCGGAGGGTCTGTAAAAATAGTCAGAGGTATAGGAATAAACCCAGCCTGAGGAATAAACAATGAAGGAGTAATACATGAATGTAGCACTGAAGGAGAGGAGGAAAGCAATTTGTTCAAAGAGGAAGCGCTCCAAAGGGAGGCCTGTAACCTATATGTAGATGGGTCCCGGAGATATATCAACGGAAAACCAAGAACCGGATGGGTGGTAGTAGACGAGGATGGAAAGACTAGGAACAAAGGATCACTAGCGGGACACATGTCAGCCCAAGTGGCTTAATCAGTAGCACTCACAGAAGCCTTAAAGTTATCAGAGGGGAAAAGGACAAATATTTATACTGACAACAGATATGCCTTTGGAGTAGTACATGATTACATGAAAGCCTGAAGTAAATGAGGTTATGTCATGTCAGGAGGAGGTCCCATACAACACACACAGATAGTAAAACACTTAGTACAAGCCTCCCAATTACCGCAAGAATGCGCAGATAAAAATGAAAGCTCACCGTAAAATTGAGGACCAACATCAGGAAGGAAATATCCGTGCAGATAAAGCAGCCAAACAGGCAGCAGAGGAAGAACCCAAATTAGTAATTATAGCCGCTTGTACCGTAAGACCCGAGGAAGTAAACATAGTACTAGTACAGGACAATTCTCCAGAACAAGAAAAGAGAGAATGGGAAGACCGTGGGGCAAAAAGGAAACATGACGGGATCTGGAAGAAAGATACTAAAATAGTAGCCCCACAGTGCATACGACAGAATTTATTACAAATATATCATGGAGGCACACACATGGGCGTAACAAGTGTGAATAGCACCATTAGAAGATGTTGGTGGTGGCCTGGAATGGGAAGGTGTTGTCAGCAATGTTTGATGTGTGCACAATATAATGCTGGTGGGAAGGTGAAGGTCCGAATGGGACACCAACCGAGACCCAAAGGACCCTGGGAAAACTTACAGATAGATTCACCGGACCCTTACCTAGCAGCAGAAGAAAAACTTACTGTTTTGGTGATAATAGACCAATTCACAAGATGGCTAGAAGCTTTTGCAACTAAAAATTGTACGGCGAACACGGTGGCTAGAATATTAGCAGAAGAGGTAATGCCAAGATGGGGATTGCCATGACAAATAGATTCGGATCAAGGGACCCACTTTATGGGGAAAGTAATGAAACAGGCATGTACATTACTAGGTATACGACAGAAATTCCACATCCCTTACCACCCCGAGTCCTCCGGCATGGTAGAACGGATTAATAGGACTCTCAAGTTGGTTCTAGCAAAAATGATAGCAGAGACAGGATGAGGGTGGGCGGATGTGTTGCCCCTGATCTTAATGAAGTTACGAGCCATACCTAACCATACCACTGGACTGACTCCTTTTGAATGAGCAATGTGACTGCCAGAAGTGTTAGTGACCGGAAGCGAAGCCATAGGGCCTTATAGAGATAAAATTAGGAGGTACATTACAAGACTATGTACTCAGCTACATGCCCTAAAGGGACAAGCGAGAGACCAACAATTAATAAAGGACTGGGAAGCCCAATAGCAAAAACAAGGGATAAATATCCCAACAATAGGAGATAAAGTTATGGTAAAAATAAACCCAGAAAAACCAGGCATGTCACCCCAATGGAAAGGACAGTATGAGGTAATAATGATAAATGATACATGCGCCCGTGTAGACACTCGAGATGGGAATGTTGGCTCATTTGGGGAAGATTAACGATGCCCAACCAAAGCGTGAATGCAGCTTTTGATAAAAATGGAAGATGGACTGAACCAAGGGAAGACATCACTTTGAAAGTGGTACCCAGGATGGCTGGACTGACATATGAGGAGAGACTGGATCAACTGGGCCTTTATACACTGGAGTTTAGAAGGATGAGAGGGGATCTCCTAGAAATATATAAAATTCTGACGGGACTGGACAAGTTAGATGCGGGAAGAATGTTCCTATTGTTGGGAAGTCCAGAACCAGGGGACACAGTCTTAGGATAAGGGGTAGGCCATTTAGGACTGAGATGAGGAGAAACTTCTTCACTCAGAGAGTTGTTAACCTGTGGAATTCCCTACCACAGAGAGTTGTTGATGTCAGTTCATTAGATATATTCAAGAGGGAGTTAGATATGGCCCTTACGGCTAAGGGCATCAAGAGGTATGGAGAGAAAGCAGGAAAGGGGTACTGAGGGAATGATCAGCCATGATCTTATTGAATGGTGGTGCAGGCTCGAAGGGCTGAATGGCCTACTCCTGCACCTATTTTCTATGTTTCTATGTTTCCAGCGTTGACTGTGGAACGGACTTTATAATTTACATCAAAATCAACCAGGAGTATCAGTTGTCCTGTACAGACACTGACGGGTCCCAATTAGGAATAGAGATTTGGGATACTGATGATAGCTACTCCAACTGGGATATGAAAACCGTGTTAGCAACCTGGACCCGCCCATATTACTTAAAACAAACTGATGAGCAAAAAATACGGGTTATGGGGTACAATGTATCGGGGGTAACCATTAAGTGTGGAAACTCCCACACTTGGGAAGTACCCAGACCCCAATGGCAGATTGGGAGCTATACCGAAGGGAGCCGTTGCAGCAATCCCGAGGGGGACTACCGAATGCTGCCGACTTGTCATATCCACCACAACACACAATTTAGGACAGGTAGAGAATGGTCAAAAACCTGATTGGATAACCAACAAGGATTTTAAGGAGTGGACCATGAGTAAAAATGAAACCGATGCTTGTGAATAGAGAAAAGTAGTCATGTATGGACATCACAGAAGAAATTTGTGGCATCACATGATACCATACTGAGATTTTTAGTAGATGGTCCTGTGTAATGAGACAGGATTAATTAGCAATCTACGAGTAAAGGATCCCTTCGGAATGAGTGATCATAGCATGATTGAATTACAAATTCAGATGAAGGGTGAGAAAGTTGGATCTCTAACCAGCATACTAAGCTTAAATAAAGGAGACTATGAAGGTATGAGGGCAGAAGTGGACTGGGACAATAGATTAAAGTGTAGGACGGTTGAAGAACAGTGGTGTACATTTAAGGAGATATTTCACAACTCTCAAGAAAAATATATTCCCAGTGAGGAGGAAAGGGTGTAAAAAAAAAGATAGCTATCCGTGGCTAACTAAAGAAATAAAGGACGGTATCCAATTAAAAACAAGGGCATACAAAGTGGCCAAAACAAATGGGAGGACAGAAGACTGGGAAGCTTTTAAAAGCCAGCAAAGAACGACGAAAACAATGATTAAGAAAGGGAAGATAGAATATTAAAGTAAACGAGTGCAAAATATAAAAACAGATAGCAAGAGTTTTTATAGATATGTAAAAAGGAAAAGGGTGGCTAAAATAAATGTTGGTCCCTTAGAGGATGAGATCGGGGAATTAGTAATGGGGAACGTGGAGATGGCAGATTTTGTATCAGTCTTTATGGTAGAGGACACTAACAATATTCTGACAATGGATAGTCATGGGGCTATAAGGGGGGAGGAATTTAACACAATCCCAATCACTAAGGAGGTGGTACTTGTTGTGTTCCAAACACAGATGAGGCTGCACACAAAGTAACAGTGACCTCAGTCTTTAATAAGACACTCCAGAGTGAGAAACAGGCTTATATACAGATGCTGGGATCCCTTGGGACTTCAGGGGATGCGCTCCCTAGTGGTGGAACATGAGAGTGCATGCTTTACAGATACACAACATCACTCCCCCGCAAAGTCAAAGTGAAAACTATTTACAAGGTGAGGCGGTCGGGAGCCTTTCTTTCCCTGGTGGACTGCCTCGGTACAAATGTCTGTTCTGGTGTGTTGGCTGTGCCCTCGCTGGGCTGGCGTGTTGTTGGCCCTCCAGGGCTGCTAGGTGAACCTGGCCTTGCTGGGCTGTTGGGCATGATGGGTTCGATTTCCTGGTCCGGCGTGGTGTCGTTGATCCTTTGGTGTGTGTTGTGGGCTCGAAAAAGGTGGTGTCTGCTGTGGGTTGTTCAGGGCAGTCTGTGAGCCGCAGCCTCGTTTGGTCCAGGTGCTTTCTGCAAATTTGTCCATTGTCCATTTTGACTACAAACACCCTATTCCCTTCTTTAGCTATCTCCGTGCCCACGATCCACTTGGGACCATGTCCATAGTTTAGCACGTACACAGGGTCATTCAGATCAATTTCCCATGACACAGTGGCGCGACCATCGTTTACATTTTGTTGCTGCCGCCACCTCTCTACCTGATCATGCAGGTTGGGGTGAACCAGCGAGAGTCTGGTTTTAAGTGTCCTTTTCATGAGTAGCTCAGCCAGGGGCACCCCTGTGAGCGAGTGGGGTCTCGTGCGGTAGCTGAGCAGTACTCAGGACAGGCGGGGTTGGAGTGAGCTTTCTGAGACTCGTTTAAGGCTCTGATTGCTGGTTTGTACTGCCTGCTCTACTTACCGATTGGAGGCTGGTTTAAACGGTGCCAAGGTGACATGTTTGATCCCATTGCGGGTTATAAATTTTTTAAATTCGGCACTGGTGAAACATGGCCCGTTGTCACTGACCAGTATGTCAGGCAGGCCGTGGGTGGAAAACATGGCCCTCAGGCTTTCAATGGTGGCGGTGGCGGTGCTTCCCAACATTATTTCATATTCAATCCATTTTGAAAAAGCATCCACCACCACCAGGAAAATTTTATCGAGAACCGGGCCCGCATAGTCGACATGGATCCTCGACCATGGTCTGGAGGGCCAGGACCACAAACTTAGTGGTGCCTCTCTGGGCGTGTTGCTCAACTGAGCACATACGCTGCATTGCCGTACACAGAGTCAGAGTCGATACCGGGCCACCACACGTGGGATCTGGCTATTGCTTTCATCATTACAATACCCGGGTGTGTGCTGTGGAGATCCGAGATGAACGTCTCCCTGCCCTTTTTTGGTCGCACTACGCGGTTACCCCACAACAGGCAGTCTGCCTGAATGGAGAGCTCGTCCTTTCACCACTGGAACGGCTTGATTGGCTCTTGCATTTCAACAGGGATGCTGGCCCAGCTCCCATGCAGTTCACAGTTTTTTTACTAGGGACAGCAGAGGATCTTGGTTGGTTCAAGTCCTAATCTGACGGGCCGTGACAGGTGATTTATCATTTTCAAACACTTCCATGAACATCAACAAGTCTGCGGGCTGGGCCACCATCTACAAGTTTGCAGGCTGCGCCATTTCCACCCCCGTTTGGGCAATGGTAGCCGACTGAGAGCATCTGCACAGTTCTCGGTGCCTGGCCTGGGGCGGATGGTATAGTTATACGCTAATAACGAGAGTGCCCATCTTTGTATGCGGGCTGAGGCATTAGTATTTATCCCCTTGTTTTCAGTGAACAGGGATGTGATGGGCTTGTGATCGGTTTCCAGCTCAAATTTGAGGCCAAACAGGTACTGATGCATTTTCTTTACCCCGAACACACACGCTAATGCCTCTTTCTCAATCATGCTGTAGGCCCTCTCGGCCTTAGACAAACTCCTGGAAGCATAGGCGACAGGTTGCAACTTCCCCGCAACACTAGCTTGTTATAATACACACCCAACTACGTACGACGACGTGTCACTTACTAGCACAAGTCTTTTACTCGGGTTATACAATACAAGCAGCTTGTTGGAGCATAAAATGTTTCTGGCTTTCTCAAAAGCAATCACTTGTTTTTTTTCCCATACCCAGTTCTCACCTTTGCGTAATAACAGATGTAGGGGCTCGAAAACGATGCTTAACCCTGGTAGGAAGTTACCAAAATAGTTGAAGAGTCCCAGGAACGACCGCAGCTCCGTGACGTTCTATGGCCTGGGCGCGTTCCTGATAGCCTCTGTATTGGCATCTGTGGACCGAATGCTGTCTGCCGCGAACTTTCTCCCCAAAACTCCACTTCTGTTGCCAGGAAGACGCATTTCAACCTCTTCAGCCACAGCCCTATGCGATCCAGTCCTCCAGGTTTTGTAGGTGCTCGGCGGTGTCTCGACCCATGACCAATATGTCGTCTTGAAAGACCACCATGTGCAGTACCGACTTGAGTAGGCTCTCCATGTTTTTCTGGAAGATCGCTGCAGCCGACCAAATTCCAAACAGACATCTGTTGTAGATGAACAGTCCCTTGTGCACGTTGATACAGGTGAGGCCCTTAGAAGACTCCTCCAGCTCCTGCGTCATTTAGACCGAAGTCAGGTCGAGCTTGGTGAACGTCTTGCCCCCTGCCAGTGTCGCAAATAGGTCGTCTGCCTTAGGTAGCGGGTATTGGTCCTGTAGCGAAAAACGATTAATAGTTACTTTATAATCGCCGCAAATCCTGACCGTGCCATCACTGGAACAATCGGGCTGGCCCACTCGCTGAATTCCACTGGGGAGATGATGCCTTCGCGTTGCAGCCTGTCCAGCTTGATTTCCACTCTCTCCCTCATCATGTGAGATACCGCTCGCGCCTTGTGGTGAATGGGTCGTGCCTCTGGAACCAAGTGGATCCGCACCTTCACCCAGAAAAGTTTCCAATGCCTGGCTCAAAAGGGAAGGAAATTTGTTAAGAACCTGGGTACATGAGGCCTCATCGATATGTGATAGCGCTCGGATGTCATCCCAGTTCCAGCGGATTTTGCCCAGCCAGCTCCTTCCAAGCAGTGTGAAGCCATTGCCTGGGACAATGCAGAGTGGCAGTTCGTGCACCATGCCCTCGTAGGTGACCTTGACCATGGTGCTGCCCAGGACAGTGATAAGCTCTTTGGTGTACGTTCTCAGTTTCGTGTGGATGGGGCTCAGGGCTGGTCTGAGTTTCTTGTTACACCACAGTCTCTCAAACATCTTTTTACTCATGATGGATTGGCTGGCACCAGTGTCCAGTTCCATGACTACGGGTAAGCCATTCAATTTTACGTTTAGCATTATAGGTGGACATTTCGTCGAAAATGTGTGCACCCCGTGTACTTCAGCATCTGCCTCCTTTCTCTGAGGCTCAAAATTGCTTTGATCCACCATGGACCAATCTTCCTCTGCCACGTGGTGGTTAGCAGGTTTTGCAGAGCTTGCAGCTCGTTTGCAAGCTCGTTGGAAGTGCCCCATTGTTCCACAGCTCTTGCAAACATACCCTTTGAAGCGGAATGAATAGGCTGAATGGAAGCCTCCACAATGCCAGCAAGGTGTGAATTGCCTTGTATTCATCCTTTGTTGGGGACTCTGAGTCATCTGGGTCACCTGAGGCCTGCTGGCAGTTGCAGACTCATGGGTTCTGCCCTGTACATTTCTGCTCGCAAACACAGTTCCAGTTAATTTATAAACATTGCTAGCACTTGTGTGCTGAGAGGTTTGTTTGGTGTTATCACTGGTGGACATAAAGGCCTGTGCTATCGCAATGGCCTTACTGAGGGTCAGTGTCTCTACAGTCAAAAGTTTTCGTAGGATGGTCTCGTGGCCAATGCCCAGTACAAAAAAGTCTCTGAGCATTTGCTCCAGGTAGCCATCAAACTCACATTGTCCTGCAAGTCGCCTTAGCTCGGCGACGTAGCTCGTCACTTCCTGACCTTCAGATCGCTGGTACTTGTAGAACCGATACCTCGCCATCTGCATGCTCTTCCTCAGGTTAAGATGCTCCCGAACCAGTGTACATAGCTCCTCATATGACTTATCTGTGGGTTTCACTGGAGCCAGAAGATTCTTCATGAGGCTGTAGGTCGGTGCCCCTCAGAGTGTGAGGAGGACCACTCTCCTTTTTGTAGCGCTTCCTTCTCCGTCCAGCTCGTTGGCTACAAAGTACTGGTCTAGCCGTTCAACATAGGCTTCCCAGTCCTCACCCTCTGAGAACTTCTCCAGGATGCCCACAGTTTGCTGCATCTTTGCGTTGGATTCGTATTCTCGTCGCTAGTTATTATGTTCCTAACACAGATGAGGCTGCACACAGGGAGGTTAAAGTAACAGTGACCTCAGTCTTTAATAAGACACTCCAGAGTGAGGAACAGGCCTTAGGGGCCGGCTTATATACTGGGATCCCTTGGGACTTCAGGGGATGAGCTCCCTGGTGGCAGAACATGGGAGTGCATGCTTTACAGATACACAACAGTATTCAGTAAGATAATGGGACTAAAGGCAGATAAATCCCCTGGACCTGATGGCTTCCATCCTAGAGTCTTAAGAGAAGTAGTGGCAGGGATTGTGGATGCATTGGTTGTAATTTACCAAAATTCCCTGGATTCTGGGGAGATCCCAGCAGATTGGAAAACTGCAAATGTAACGCCCTTATTTCAAAAAAGAAGGCAGACAAAAAGCAGGAAACTGTAGACCAGTTAGCCTAACATCTGTGGTTGGGAAAATGTTGGAGTCCATTATTAAAGAAGCAGTAGCAGGACATTTGGAAAAACAAAATTCGGTCAGGCAGAGTCAGCATGGATTTGTGAAGGGGAAGTCATGTTTGACAAATTTGCTGGCGTTCTTTGAGGATGTAATGAACAGGGTGGATAAAGGGGAACCAGTGAATGTGGTGTATTTGGACTTCCAGAAGGCATTTGACAAGGTGCCACATAAAAGGTTACTGTACAAGATAAAATTTCACGGGGTTGGGGGTAATATATTAGCATGGATAGAAGATTGGCTAACTAACAGAAAACAGAGAGTCAGCATAAATGGTTCATTCTCAGGTTGGCAACCATTAACTAGTGGGGTGCTGCAGGGATCAGTGCTGGAACCCAAACTATATACAATCTATATTAACGACTTGGAAGAAGGAACTGAGTGTAACGTAGCCAAGTTTGCTGATGATACAAAGATGGGAGGAAAAGCAATGTGTGAGGAGGACACAAAAAATCTGCAAAAGGCTAAGTGAATGGGCAAAAATTTGGCAGATGGAGTATAATGTTGGAAAGTGTGAGATTTTGTACTTTGGCAGAAAAAAATCAAACAAGTTATTATTTAAATGGAGAAAGATTGCAAAGTGCCGCAGTACAGCGGGACCTGGGGGTACTTGTGCATGAAACACAAAAGGATGGTATGCAGGTACAGCAAGTGATCAGGAAGGCCAATGGTATCTTAGCCTTTATTGCAAAGGGGATGGAGTATAAAAGCAGGGAAGTCTTACTACGCTATATAAGGTATTGGTGAGGTCACACCTGGAATACTGCATGCAGTTTTGGTTTCCATATTTACGAAAGGAAATACTTGCTTTGGAGGCAGTTCAGAGAAGGTTCACTAGGTTGATTCTGGGGATGAGGGGTTGAGTTATGAAGAAAGGTTGAGTAGGTTGGGCCTCTAATCATTGGAATTCAGAAGAATGAGAGGTGATCTTATCGAAATTATGAAGGGGCTTGATAAGGTGGATGCAGTGAGGATGTTTCCACTGATGGAGGAGACTAGAACTAGAGGGCATGAACTTAGAATAAGGGGCCGCTCATTTAAAACTAAGAAGCGGAGACATTTCTTCTCTCAAATGGTTGTAAATCTGTGGAATTCGCTGCCTCAGAGAGCTGTGGAAGCTGGGACATTGAATAAATTTAAGATAGAAATAGACAGTTTCTTAAACGATCAGGGGATAAGGGGTTATGGGGAGCGGGCAGGGAAGTGGAGCTGAGCACATGATCAGATCAGCCATGATCTTATCGAATGGTGGAGCAGGCTCGAGGGGCTGTATGGCCTACTCCTGTTCCTATTTCTTATGTTCTTATGTTCTAATATGACCTTCAACAGGGATATGATTTATATTATGTGAATAACATAGGAGAGATAAGAAATAACACAAGAAAGCACTACCATGGCACACCAATGTATGTGATAAAAGAGGGTAGCTCTACCACGGGTGTACTAATCCCAAATTGTTATAAAGATAATAACGTTATTTTGTGCCGGGATATGAAGCCAGGAAACCAAGCTGAATGCAGAATTGGAAGAACCGGAGGATGCGTAGTGAGGGTCACACCACTAAAAATCAATGTACCTGCAACACTGGCCAGATGAGTCTCTGTAGAATGGTGTGTGAGCACGACCGCCCAACATATGACACTGATGGAAGGCGTTTGATGTAATGTATCCACATCCAATTTCTGCATTTACGTGAGCGTGAGGGCTACGTTAGATGGATATACCCTCCATCCCAGGCTAAAGAGGGAGACATTCAGCGGTACCACCAATGATGACTTGAAGAAGAGTTATAGAGATTTTGAAGAGCCCCAGGGGAAACCTATCCCTGATGTCAAGGAGAATTTAACCTTTCTACGCAAAGACATAGCAGAGCAACAAGTGCAATATGTGAAACTGATTAAGCAAATCGACCAAATACAAGAGAAGACAAAGAAGACCCTGGGTAGCATACCGTTGTACATACGGATATGGAACTGGGAAACTATTGTTCAAATACACCCCTGGACAAGAATAATATCACGTGTAGTGATAGCTGTGCATAGAAACAGAGAAACATAGAAAATAGGTGCAGGAGTAGGCCATTCGGCCCTTCGAGCCTGCACCGCCATTCAATAAGATCATGGCTTGAATAAAGTTCGTGTTCTTACTTATCCGAGGTGTCCGCCTGCTGATTCCGGGTCAAAGAGTAGTCGAGTTTTTATATCAATTACTCCACTCTTACAATAACCATTCATAATTCAAAATGCTTCTATTAAATCATCTCTTAGCTTTCTCTACTCCAGTGACAATTATCCCAAGAACTGAAGTCTCTCCTCATCACGAGAGTTTCTCAGCCTTGGGACGTTGAATACAAATTGCACATATATATAAACCAGTAAAAAACTCCAGAAGAATAAATAAACAAAAGAAACAAAATTTTGAAAAAATGAAATCATAAACAGGGAAAATACTATTTTTCTACGCTAGATACTTTTTGGGGTCTAAGAAACCTATTCATTTTGTTTTCATCATGTCCCTTACCTTTGAAGGCAGCAATAGCAGCAACAACAACTTGCATTTATATAGCATCTTGCTGAGAACACACCTGGAGTATTGTGTATCTAAGAATACATTTGCCTTAGAGGGAATGCAACAAAGATTCACTGAACTGATTCCTGGAATGAGGGGCTTGTCCTATGAGACGAGATTGAGTGACTAGGCCTATATTCCCTGGAGTTCAGAAGAATGAGGGGTGATCTCATTGAAACATATAGGGGGCGAAATTCGGGGGCGCCCCGTTTGGGGGCGGTAACCTTCGGGAGGCGGGAAGTGGAGCACAATGTCAGATGCTCCATCTCCAGTCAGGGTCAGCTCAGGGGCACTACCTGGACAGAGGTTGGACTGCTACGAGGCCTCTCCACGTAGCACTGATGCGTTCCAAGGGCCCTCCCCTTCCATTAAGCTGCGAGCTCTGCAGGGTTTTCAGGGGCCTACACTAGGCCACCGGGAAGATGGGGTGCCATGGCTGCAGCCCTGCACCGAAACGGAGTGCCGGGCTGCACGATCGCAGCACGGACCCCACGAAATTCGACACCGAGCCTGCACCAGTAAGTCGAAGGGCAGTGTAAAATGGCACCGCGCACCTCACCTTTAAATTTAGCCCCACAAGCAGAATGTGGCTTGGTTCGCGACCTGCGAGGCTGCGCTGACATCGTCGTGGCAGCCTCATGCGGCGCTGCCCAATTTCTGCTGCGGGGCGAAAATGGGTTGACGTGCATGGTGATGACATCATCACTGGAGGCGTAGCGGCCCGGGATGCTACCAGCAGGGGCACGGCGCTACTGGATTCGCGCCTCCGGTAACCGGTAACTCCCGTGTAATTTCATGGGAGCCCCCCAACATCCCCCCCCGGGCGAAAACATTTTCGCGCCCCATAAGCACCCTGCAGGAGGCACTAACGGGAGACACACAGCTTGGGGAATTTCATCCCCATAATATTCTTAAGGGGCTTGACAGGGTAGATGCAGAGAGGATGTTTCCCCTGGCTGGGGAGTCTAGAACCAGGGGTTACAGTCTCTGAATAAGGGGTCGGACATTTAGGACTGAGGTGAGAAGAAATTTCTTCACTCAAAGGGTTGTGAATCTTTGGAATTCCCTCCCCTGAGGGCTGTTGATGTTTAGTCCTTGAATATATTCAAGACAGAGATCGATAGATTTTTTATACTAAGGGAATCAAGGGATATGGGGCTCGTGCGGGAAGGTAGAGTTGAGGTAGAAGATCAACCATGATCTTATTGAATGGTGGAGCAGTCTTGAGGGGCCAAATAGCCGACTCCTATTCCTAATTCTTATATTCTTAAGCAAAATAACACTAAGCTAGGCTGTGATGTATATCAGACTATCAGGCCCCGGGGATTTATCGGCCTTCAATCCCATCAATTTCCCTAACACAATTTCCCGCCTAATAAGGATATCCTTCAGTTCCTCCTTCTCACTCGACCCACTGTCCCCTAGTACATTCGGAAGGTTATTTGTATCTTCCTTTGTGAAGACAGAACCGAAGTATTGGTTCAATTGGTCTGCCATTTCTTTGTTCCCCATTATAAATTCACCTGAATCCGACTGCAAGGGCCCTACGTTTGTCTTCACTAATCTTTTTCTCTTCACATATTTATAGAAGCATTTGCAGTCAGTTTTTATGTTCCCTGCAAGCTTCCTCTCATACTTTATTTTCCCCCTCTTAATTAAACCCTTAGTCCTCCCTGTTGAATTATAAATTTCTCCCAGGTCCTCAGGTTTGTTGCTTTTTCTAGCCAATTTATATTCCTCTTCCTTGGCTGGCTTTAACACTATCCTTAATTTCCCTTGTTAGCCATGGTTGAGCCACCTTCTCCGTGTTATTTTTACTCCAGACAGGGTTGTACAATTGCTGAAGTTCATCCATGTGATCTTTAAATGTTTGCCATTGCTTATCCACCATCAACCCTTTAAGTATCCTTTGCCAGTCTACTCTTGCCAATTCACGCCTCATACCGTCAACGTTACCTATCCTTAAATTCAGGGCCCTAGTTTCCGAATGAACTGTGTCACTCTCCATCTTAATAAAGAATTCTACCATATTATGGTCATTCTTCCCCAAGGGGCCTTGCACAACAAGATTGCTAATTAGTCCTTTCTCATTACACATCACCCAGTCTAGGATGGCCTGCCCTCTAGTTGACATGTTGGTCTAGAAAACGATCCCTAATACACTCAAGGGAATCCTCCTCCACTGCATTGCTATCAGTTTGGTTAGCCCAGTCAATATGTAGATTAAAGTCGCCCATGATAACTGCTGCACCTTTATTGCACACATCCCTTATTTCTTGTTTGATGCTGTCCCCAACCTCACTACTACTGTTTGGTGGTCTGTACACAACTCCCACTAGCATTTTCTGCCTTTTGGAATTCCGTAGCTCCACCCATACCGATCCCACATCATCCAGGCTAATGTCCCTCCTTACTATTGCATTAATTTC
The DNA here is from genome assembly GCF_044704955.1 of Pristiophorus japonicus. Lineage (NCBI taxonomy): Eukaryota > Metazoa > Chordata > Chondrichthyes > Pristiophoridae > Pristiophorus > Pristiophorus japonicus. Next base: position 129,258,933 of record NC_091985.1, on the reverse strand, counting down.
CTCTTTAACCAGCAACGCCACCCCACCTCCTTTTCCTCTCTGCCTATCCTTCCTAAATGTTGAATACCCCTAGATGTTGAGTTCCCAGCCTTAGTCACCCTGGAGCATGTCTTCGTGATGCCAATTACTTCATATCACTTAACTGCCATCTGCGTAGTTAATTCATCCACCTTATTCCGAATACTCCTCGCATTGAGGCACAAAGCCTTCAGGCTTGTCTCATAATGATGGTTTTGCTGATTGAAGGTTGTATGAGATGGAGCCGCCGCAGAAACAGGCGACTTATAAAACAATTAAAGCATTCCCAGTCAAAAAAACAATCTTTAATTGAAGTCAAATCTGAACCACCTAAACACCTAGTCTAGGAATGGGGGATTGATTGATGGTCCTGAAGTACTGGTTGGCCACCTGAAACCGATGGACCAACAGCTCATCGCCATTCCAGGAATATTGGCCCACCTTGGGTCAAGTTTGCCAGGGGCCAAAAGGGGGGATTGTTAGGATAAAATTGAATATGGAGAAAATAAATAACCAAGGAATGAATATAGTAATATACTGAGAGGTTTGTAACTCCTTGGACAATGTTACATTTTAACCTCTTTAAAGTACAGATATAAAGGCTAATGTACTGAGAGGTCTTGCAATACATTGGATATTGGTAAGGTTTAAACCACATTAACACGCACAGAGGCCATGCGAGATTGGAAACCCCCTTGATCAGATAACCTTGGTAAAAACAGAAATTGTGCAAAGACTGCTGCAACGCATTATAGGTAACAACCAATGGCAGTTGAGCATGATGCAGATGCACGATGGGAAACTAATCAACAATAATTGTGTACTTATCTGGTAAAACAGTATAAAACGTGTGCGAAATGTATTGCACGTCGAAGATCCATTCTCAGAGGTCTGAGAAGTGAGATGCTTACCCTGCCGGCTTGAATAAAGTTCGTGTTTTTACTTATCCGAGGTGTCCGCCTGCTGATTCCGGGTCAAAGAGTAGTCGAGTTTTTATATCAATTATTCCACTCTTACAATAACCATTCATAATTCAAAATGCTTCTATTAAATCATCTCTTAGCTTTCTCTACTCCAGTGACAATTATCCCAAGAACTGAAGTCTCTCCTCATCACGAGAGTTTCTCAGCTTTGGGACGTTGAATACAAATTGCACATATATATAAACTAGTAAAAAAAACTCTAGAAGAATAAATAAACAAAAGAAACAACATTTTGAAAAAATGAAATCATAAACAGGGAAAATACTCTTTTTCTACACTAGATACTTTTTGGGGTCTAAGAAACCTATTCATTTTGTTTTCATCATGTCCCTTACCTTTGAAGGCAGCAATAACAGCAGCAACAAATTGCATTTATACAGCACCTTGGTGAGAACACACCTGGAGTACTGTGTATCTAAGAATACATATGCCTTAGAGGGAATGCAATGAAGATTCACTGAAATGATTCCTGGAATGAGGGGCTTGTCCTATGAGACGAGATTGAGTGACTAGGCCTATATTCCCTGGAGTTCAGAAGAATGAGGGGTGATCTCATTGAAACATATAGGGGCGAAATTCGGGGGCGCCCCGTTTGGGGGCGGTAACCTTCGGGAGGCGGGAAGTGGAGCACAATGTCAGATGCTCCATCTCCTGTCGGGGTCAACTCAGGGGCACTACCTGGACAGAGGTTGGACTGCTACGAGGCCTCTCCACATAGCACTGATGCGTTCCAAGGGCCCTCCCCTTCCATTAAGCTGCGAGCTCTGCAGGGTTTTCAGGGGCCTACACTAGGCCACCGGGAAGATGGGGTGCCATGGCTGCAGCCCTGCACCGAAACGGAGTGCCGGGCTGCACGATCGCAGCACGGACCCCACGAAATTCGACACCGAGCCTGCACCAGTAAGTCGAAGGGCAGTGTAAAATGGCACCGCGCACCTCACCTTTAAATTTAGCCCCACAAGCAGAATGTGGCTTGGTTCGCGACCTGCGAGGCTGCGCTGACATCGTCGTGGCAGCCTCATGCGGCGCTGCCCAATTTCTGCTGCGGGGCGAAAATGGGTTGATGTGCATGGTGATGACATCATCACTGGAGGCGTAGCGGCCCGGGATGCTACCAGCAGGGGCACGGCGCTACTGGATTCGCGCCTCCGGTAACCGGTAACTCCCGTGTAATTTCATGGGAGCCCCCCAACATCCCCCCCCGGGCGAAAACATTTTCGCGCCCCATAAGCACCCTGCAGGAGGCACTAACGGGAGACACACAGCTTGGGGAATTTCATCCCCATAATATTGTTAAGGGGCTTGACAGGGTAGATGCAGAGAGGATGTTTCCCCTGGCTGGGGAGTCTAGAACCAGGGGTTACAGTCTCTGAATAAGGAGTCGGACATTTAGGACTGAGGTGAGAAGAAATTTCTTCACTCAAAGGGTTGTGAATCTTTGGAATTCCCTCCCCTGAGGGCTGTTGATGTTTAGTCCTTGAATATATTCAAGACAGAGATCGATAGATTTTTTATACTAAGGGAATCAATGGATAAGGGGCTCGTGCAGGAAGGTAGAGTTGAGGTAGAAGATCAACCATGATCTTATTGAATGGTGGAGCAGTCTTGAGGGGCCAAATAGCCGACTCCTAATCCTAATTCTTATATTCTTAAGCAAAATAACACTAAGCTAGGCTGTGATGTATATCAGACTATTAGGCCCCGGGGATTTATCGGCCTTCAATCCCATCAATTTCCCTAACACAATTTCCCGCCTAATAAGGATATCCTTCAGTTCCTCCTTCTCACTCGACCCACTGTCCCCTAGTACATTCGGAAGGTTATTTGTATCTTCCTTTGTGAAGACAGAACCGAAGTATTGGTTCAATTGGTCTGCCATTTCTTTGTTCCCCATTATAAATTCACCTGAATCCGACTGCAAGGGCCCTACGTTTGTCTTCACTAATCTTTTTCTCTTCACATATTTATAGAAGCATTTGCAGTCAGTTTTTATGTTCCCTGCAAGCTTCCTCTCATACTTTATTTTCCCCCTCTTAATTAAACCCTTAGTCCTCCCTGTTGAATTATAAATTTCTCCCAGGTCCTCAGGTTTGTTGCTTTTTCTAGCCAATTTATATTCCTCTTCCTTGGCTGGCTTTAACACTATCCTTAATTTCCCTTGTTAGCCATGGTTGAGCCACCTTCCCCGTGTTATTTTTACTCCAGACAGGGTTGTACAATTGCTGAAGTTCATCCATGTGATCTTTAAATGTTTGCCATTGCTTATCCACCATCAACCCTTTAAGTATCCTTTGCCAGTCTACTCTTGCCAATTCACGCCTCATACCGTCAACGTTACCTATCCTTAAATTCAGGGCCCTAGTTTCCGAATGAACTGTGTCACTCTCCATCTTAATAAAGAATTCTATCATATTATGGTCATTCTTCCCCAAGGGGCCTTGCACAACAAGATTGCTAATTAGTCCTTTCTCATTACACATCACCCAGTCTAGGATGGCCTGCCCTCCAGTTGACATGTTGGTCTAGAAAACGATCCCTAATACACTCAAGGGAATCCTCCTCCACTGCATTGCTATCAGTTTGGTTAGCCCAGTCAATATGTAGATTAAAGTCGCCCATGATAACTGCTGCACCTTTATTGCACACATCCCTTATTTCTTGTTTGATGCTGTCCCCAACCTCACTACTACTGTTTGGTGGTCTGTACACAACTCCCAGTAGCATTTTCTGCCTTTTGGAATTCCGTAGCTCCACCGATCCCACATCATCCAGGCTAATGTCCCTCCTTACTATTGCATTAATTTCCTCTTTAACCAGCAACGTCATCCCACCTCCTTTTCCTCTCTGCCTATCCTTCCTAAATGTTGAATACCCCTAGATGTTGAGTTCCCAGCCTTAGTCACCCTGGAGCATGTCTCCGTGATGCCAATTACTTCATATCGCTTAACTGCCATCTGCGCAGTTAATTCATCCACCTTATTCCGAATACTCCTCGCATTGAGGCACAAAGCCTTCAGGCTTGTCTCATAATGATGGTTTTGCTGATTGAAGGTTGTATGAGATGGAGCCGCCGCAGAAACAGGCGACTTATAAAACAATTAAAGCATTCCCAGTCAAAAAAACAATCTTTAATTGAAGTCAAATCTGAACCACCTAAACACCTAGTCTAGGAATGGGGGATTGATTGATGGTCCTGAAGTACTGGTTGGCCACCTGAAACCGATGGACCAACAGCTCATCGCCATTCCAGGAATATTGGCCCACCTTGGGTCAAGTTTGCCAGGGGCCAAAAGGGGGGATTGTTAGAATAAAATTGAATATGGAGAAAATAAATAACCAAGGAATGAATATAGTAATATACTGAGAGGTTTGTAACTCCTTGGATAATGTTACATTTTAACCTCTTTAAAGTACAGATATAAAGGCTAATGTACTGAGAGGTCTTGCAATACATTGGATATTGGTAAGGTTTAAACCACATTAACACGCACAGAGGCCATGCGAGATTGGAAACCCCCTTGATCAGATAACCTTGGTAAAAACAGAAATTGTGCAAAGACTGCTGCAACGCATTATAGGTAACAACCAATGGCAGTTGAGCATGATGCAGATGCACGATGGGAAACTAATCAACAGTAATTATGTACTTATCTGGTAAAACAGTATAAAACGTGTGCGAAATGTATTGCACGTCGAAGATCCATTCTCAGAGGTCTGAGAAGTGAGATGCTTACCCTGCCGGCTTGAATAAAGTTCGTGTTCTTACTTATCCGAGGTGTCCGCCTGCTGATTCCGGGTCAAAGAGTAGTCGAGTTTTTATATCAATTACTCCACTCTTACAATAACCATTCATAATTCAAAATGCTTCTATTAAATCATCTCTTAGCTTTCTCTACTCCAGTGACAATTATCCCAAGAACTGAAGTCTCTCCTCATCACGAGAGTTTCTCAGCTTTGGGACGTTGAATACAAATTGCACATATATATAAACTAGTAAAAAAAACTCTAGAAGAATAAATAAACAAAAGAAACAACATTTTGAAAAAATGAAATCATAAACAGGGAAAATACTCTTTTTCTACGCTAGATACTTTTTGGGGTCTAAGAAACCTATTCATTTTGTTTTCATCATGTCCCTTACCTTTGAAGGCAGCAATAACAACAGCAAAAAATTGCATTTATACAGCACCTTGGTGAGAACACACCTGGAGTACTGTGTATCTAAGAATACATTTGCCTTAGAGGGAATGCAACGAAGATTCACTGAAATGATTCCTGGAATGAGGGGCTTGTCCTATGAGACGAGATTGAGTGACTAGGCCTATATTCCCTGGAGTTCAGAAGAATGAGGGGTGATCTCATTGAAACATATAGGGGACGAAATTCGGGGGCGCCCCATTTGAGGGCGGTAACCTTCGGGAGGCGGGAAGTGGAGCACAATGTCAGATACTCCATCTCCTGTCGGGGTCAACTCAGGGGCACTACCTGGACAGAGGTTGGACTGCTACGAGGCCTCTCCACGTAGCACTGATGCGTTCCAAGGGCCCTCCCCTTCCATTAAGCTGCGAGCTCTGCAGGGTTTTCAGGGGCCTACACTAGGCCACCGGGAAGATGGGGTACCATGGCTGCAGCCCTGCACCGAAACGGAGTGCCGGGCTGCACGTTCGCAGCACGGACCCCACGAAATTCGACACCGAGCCTGCACCAGTAAGTCGAAGGGCAGTGTAAAATGGCACCGCGCACCTCACCTTTAAATTTAGCCCCACAAGCAGAATGTGGCTTGGTTCGCGACCTGCGAGGCTGCGCTGACATCGTCGTGGCAGCCTCATGCGGCGCTGCCCAATTTCTGCTGCGGGGCGAAAATGGGTTGACGTGCATGGTGATGACATCATCACTGGAGGCGCAGCGGCACGGGATGCTACCAGCAGGGGCACGGCGCTACTGGATTCGCGCCTCCGGTAACCGGTAACTCCCGTGTAATTTCATGGGAGCCCCCCAACATCCCCCTCCGGGCGAAAACATTTTCGCGCCCCATAAGCACCCTGCAGGAGGCACTAACGGGAGACACACAGCTTGGGGAATTTCATCCCCATAATATTCTTAAGGGGCTTGACAGGGTAGATGCAGAGAGGATGTTTCCCCTGGCTGGGGAGTCGAGAACCAGGGGTTACAGTCTCTGAATAAGGGGTCGGACATTTAGGACTGAGGTGAGAAGAAATTTCTTCACTCAAAGGGTTGTGAATCTTTGGAATTCCCTCCCCTGAGGGCTGTTGATGTTTAGTCCTTGAATATATTCAAGACAGAGATCGATAGATTTTTTATACTAAGGGAATCAAGGGATATGGGGCTCGTGCGGGACGGTAGAGTTGAGGTAGAAGATCAACCATGATCTTATTGAATGGTGGAGCAGTCTTGAGGGGCCAAATAGCCGACTCCTATTCCTAATTCTTATATTCTTAAGCAAAATAACACTAAGCTAGGCTGTGATGTATATCAGACTATCAGGCCCCGGGGATTTATCGGCCTTCAATCCCATCAATTTCCCTAACACAATTTCCCGCCTAATAAGGATATCCTTCAGTTCCTCCTTCTCACTCGACCCACTGTCCCCTAGTACATTCGGAAGGTTATTTGTATCTTCCTTTGTGAAGACAGAACCGAAGTATTGGTTCAATTGGTCTGCCATTTCTTTGTTCCCCATTATAAATTCACCTGAATCCGACTGCAAGGGCCCTACGTTTGTCTTCACTAATCTTTTTCTCTTCACATATTTATAGAAGCATCTGCAGTCAGTTTTTATGTTCCCTGCAAGCTTCCTCTCATACTTTATTTTCCCCCTCTTAATTAAACCCTTAGTCCTCCCTGTTGAATTATAAATTTCTCCCAGGTCCTCAGGTTTGTTGCTTTTTCTAGCCAATTTATATTCCTCTTCCTTGGCTGGCTTTAACACTATCCTTAATTTCCCTTGTTAGCCATGGTTGAGCCACCTTCCCCGTGTTATTTTTACTCCAGACAGGGTTGTACAATTGCTGAAGTTCATCCATGTGATCTTTAAATGTTTGCCATTGCTTATCCACCATCAACCCTTTAAGTATCCTTTGCCAGTCTACTCTTGCCAATTCACGCCTCATACCGTCAACGTTACCTATCCTTAAATTCAGGGCCCTAGTTTCCGAATGAACTGTGTCACTCTCCATCTTAATAAAGAATTCTACCATATTATGGTCATTCTTCCCCAAGGGGCCTTGCACAACAAGATTGCTAATTAGTCCTTTCTCATTACACATCACCCAGTCTAGGATGGCCTGCCCTCCAGTTGACATGTTGGTCTAGAAAACCATCCCTAATACACTCAAGGGAATCCTCCTCCACTGCATTGCTATCAGTTTGGTTAGCCCAGTCAATATGTAGATTAAAGTCGCCCATGATAACTGCTGCACCTTTATTGCACACATCCCTTATTTCTTGTTTGATGCTGTCCCCAACCTCACTACTACTGTTTGGTGGTCTGTACACAACTCCCAGTAGCATTTTCTGCCTTTTGGGATTCCGTAGCTCCACCCATACCGATCCCACATCATCCAGGCTAATGTCCCTCCTTACTATTGCATTAATTTCCTCTTTAACCAGCAACGCCACCCCACCTCCTTTTCCTCTCTGCCTATCCTTCCTAAATGTTGAATACCCCTAGATGTTGAGTTCCCAGCCTTAGTCACCCTGGAGCATGTCTCCGTGATGCCAATTACTTCATATCGCTTAACTGCCATCTGCGCAGTTAATTCATCCACCTTATTCAGAATACTCCTCGCATTGAGGCACAAAGCCTTCAGGCTTGTCTCATAATGATGGTTTTGCTGATTGAAGGTTGTATGAGATGGAGACGCCGCAGAAACAGGCGACTTATAAAACAATTAAAGCATTCCCAGTCAAAAAAACAATCTTTAATTGAAGTCAAATCTGAACCACCTAAACACCTAGTCTAGGAATGGGGGATTGATTGATGGTCCTGAAGTACTGGTTGGCCACCTGAAACCGATGGACCAACAGCTCATCGTCATTCCAGGAATATTGGCCCACCTTGGGTCAAGTTTGCCAGGGGCCAAAAGGGGGGATTGTTAGAATAAAATTGAATATGGAGAAAATAAATAACCAAGGAATGAATATAGTAATATACTGAGAGGTTTGTAACTCCTTGGATAATGTTACATTTTAACCTCTTTAAAGTACAGATATAAAGGCTAATGTACTGAGAGGTCTTGCAATACATTGGATATTGGTAAGGTTTAAACCACATTAACACGCACAGAGGCCGTGCGAGATTGGAAACCCCCTTGATCAGATAACCTTGGTAAAAACAGAAATTGTGCAAAGACTGCTGCAACGCATTATAGGTAACAACCAATGGCAGTTGAGCATGATGCAGATGCACGATGGGAAACTAATCAACAGTAATTATGTACTTAACTGGTAAAACAGTATAAAACGTGTGCGAAATGTATTGCACGTCGAAGATCCATTCTCAGAGGTCTGAGAAGTGAGATGCTTACCCTGCCGGCTTGAATAAAGTTCGTGTTCTTACTTATCCGAGGTGTCCGCCTGCTGATTCCGGGTCAAAGAGTAGTCGAGTTTTTATATCAATTATTCCACTCTTACAATAACCATTCATAATTCAAAATGCTTCTATTAAATCATCTCTTAGCTTTCTCTACTCCAGTGACAATTATCCCAAGAACTGAAGTCTCTCCTCATCACGAGAGTTTCTCAGCTTTGGGACGTTGAATACAAATTGCACATATATATAAACTAGTAAAAAAAACTCTAGAAGAATAAATAAACAAAAGAAACAACATTTTGAAAAAATGAAATCATAAACAGGGAAAATACTCTTTTTCTACGCTAGATACTTTTTGGGGTCTAAGAAACCTATTCATTTTGTTTTCATCATGTCCCTTACCTTTGAAGGCAGCAATAACAGCAGCAACAAATTGCATTTATACAGCACCTTGGTGAGAACACACCTGGAGTACTGTGTATCTAAGAATACATTTGCCTTAGAGGGAATGCAACGAAGATTCACTGAAATGATTCCTGGAATGAGGGGCTTGTCCTATGAGACGAGATTGAGTGACTAGGCCTATATTCCCTGGAGTTCAGAAGAATGAGGGGTGATCTCATTGAAACATATAGGGGACGAAATTCGGGGGCGCCCCGTTTGGGGGCGGTAACCTTCGGGAGGCGGGAAGTGGAGCACAATGTCAGATGCTCCATCTCCTGTCGGGATCAACTCAGGGGCACTACCTGGACAGAGGTTGGACTGCTACGAGGCCTCTCCACGTAGCACTGATGCGTTCCAAGGGCCCTCCCCTTCCATTAAGCTGCGAGCTCTGCAGGGTTTTCAGGGGCCTACACTAGGCCACCGGGAAGATGGGGTGCCATGGCTGCAGCCCTGCACCGAAACGGAGTGCCGGGCTGCACGATCGCAGCACGGACCCCACGAAATTCGACACCGAGCCTGCACCAGTAAGTCGAAGGGCAGTGTAAAATGGCAACGCGCACCTCACCTTTAAATTTAGCCCCACAAGCAGAATGTGGCTTGGTTCGCGACCTGCGAGGCTGCGCTGACATCGTCGTGGCAGCCTCATGCGGCGCTGCCCAATTTCTGCTGCGGGGCGAAAATGGGTCGACATGCATGGTGATGACATCATCACTGGAGGCGCAGCGGCCCGGGATGCTACCAGCAGGGGCACGGCGCTACTGGATTCGCGCCTCCGGTAACCGGTAACTTCCGTGTAATTTCATGGGAGCCCCCCAACATCCCCCCCCCGGGCGAAAACATTTTCGCGCCCCATAAGCACCCTGCAGGAGGCACTAACGGGAGACACACAGCTTGGGGAATTTCATCCCCACAATATTCTTAAGGGGCTTGACAGGGTAGATGCAGAGAGGATGTTTCCCCTGGCTGGGGAGTCGAGAACCAGGGGTTACAGTCTCTGAATAAGGGGTCGGACATTTAGGACTGAGGTGAGAAGAAATTTCTTCACTCAAAGGGTTGTGAATCTTTGGAATTCCCTCCCCTGAGGGCTGTTGATGTTTAGTCCTTGAATATATTCAAGACAGAGATCGATAGATTTTTTATACTAAGGGAATCAAGGGATATGGGGCTCGTGTGGGAAGGTAGAGTTGAGGTAGAAGATCAACCATGATCTTATTGAATGGTGGAGCAGTCTTGAGGGGCCAAATAGCCGACTCCTATTCCTAATTCTTATATTCTTAAGCAAAATAACACTAAGCTAGGCTGTGATGTTGGCTTCAACTGCCAAACAGATTAATTGAACAGTAAAAGAATATGTGAACAGTAGCAATAGTACAACATAGATTTTATAATAGTTATTAAACTTAATTATCTCCTTGAGTAGGTAGAAAACACCTGCTGTGCTAAACTATGTATTCTTACATTACTATTCTTTTCTATTTCTCTATGTTAACATAAGCTACCTGACTTCACTCTCCAAGGCTGAAGACAGAATATCCAATTTGAACCAGCTAGGCTAAGGAATACTTTCCTGCAAACAACTGGGATCGAACAAATTGAAAGAATTGTTTTTTTAAAAGGCTTACACTTCGGAACATTGGCCCCGATTTTATCTCCCGGTGGATTCCCCACTTGGGCCTGAGTTAAAATTACAGTCGGGTCTCAATGAAGTCACTGGGCCGCATCATATACATCCTCAAGGGTGGAAGATGCCTGTGCGTGGGTTTTTTTAACGTGTGGTGGCCGTTGCACACCAGCCACCACACGGGCTTGACAGAGCTAGGTCTTGGTCCAGTGGCAAGGATTACCCAAGACGACTGGAGACCAGCTCTGCTGCACGAACCTAGTGTGCACACATATCGCAGTGTGGGCTGGCCCGTGCTGCCGCTGGGCCCCTGGCACCGAACTCACGCCTCCACTGCATCCCGATCACGTCCCTCCACAGTCTCTCGCCACTCATCGCCCCGACATCGCCGCTCCTGCTGTGTCTGCCCACGCTCCAATCACCGACCTGGACCTTGATGACATCATTCTTCGCTGCCATTGCCCTCCTGCACCAGCTCGCGCTGCTCCCTGAAGTAGAAGGACCCTGTTGATTCCAGGCGCCTGTCCTTGCTGCCTGCTCAGGAAAGCAGGTTAAAATTGCAGATGTTGCAATCATGGCGGCTTTCGGACAGGTAAGAGCCAGGGCGGTTTTAACTGCCCACTCGTCAGGTTTCTGCTGGGCAAGTGGGGTTAAAATTGCCCCATAATTCAGAACAGAAGGTGGCCATTTGGTATATTTGAACAAATCCCACAGCATTTGAATTGAATGCCTTAGACCGACCTTCTTATACTTGTTTGAGACAAAGTGACAAACATATATGACATTTGCAACAAAATATGCTCTGTCATGTGACATTGGCTTTAGATTCCTTAGGTACAGTGACAGGATGTTTTAAAAGCCAATACCAGGTTAAATCTTTAAAAAAATTGTTTTTGTCACCGAAATCATTACATAGGATTACATAGGATAAACAGCATAGAAACAAGCCATTCAGCCCAACCAGTCCATACTAGCATTTATGTTCCACTCGAGCCTCCTCCCGTCTTCCCTCATCTAAATTTATCAGCATAACCCTCTATTCCCTTCTCCCTCATATGCTTGTCTAACCTCCTCTTAAATGCATCTATACTATTCGCTTCAACTACTCCCAGTGCTAACGAGTTCCACATTCTCACCACTCTCTGGGCAAAGAAGTTTCTTCTGAATTCCCGATTTGATTTCTTGGTGACTATTTTATATTGATGGCCTCTAGTTTTGCTCTTCCCCACAAGTGGAAACCCTCTCTTTGTGTCTACTCGAACGATACCTGACATAGAAACATAGAAACATAGAAAATAGATGCAGGAGTAGGCCATTCGAGCCCTTCGAGCCTGCACCACCATTCAATAAGATCATGGCTGATCATTCACCTCAGTACCCCTTTCTTGTTTTCTCTCCATACCCCCTGATCCCTTTAGCCGTAAGGGCCATATCTAACTCCCTCTTGAATACATCTAATGAACTGGCATCAACAACTCTCTGCGGTAGAGAATTCCACAGGTTAACAACTCTCTGAGTGAAGAAGTTCCTCCTCATCTCAGTCCTAAATGGCTTACCCCTTATCTTTAGACTGTGACCCCTGGTTCTGGACTTCCCCAACATTGGGAACATTCTTCCTGCATCTAACCTGTCCAGGCCCGTCAGAATTTTATATGTTTCTATGAGATCCCCACTCATTCTTCTAAACTCCAGTGAATACTGGCCCAGTCGATCCAGTCTCTCCTCATATGTCAGTTCTGCCATCCCGCGAATCGGTCTGGTGAACCTTCGCTGCACTCCCTCAATAGCAAGAACGTCCTTCCTCAGATTAGGAGACCAAAACTGAACACAATAGTCCAGGTGAGGCCTCACTAAGGCCCTGTACAACTGCAGTAAGACCTCCCTGCTCCTATACGCAAATCCCAAAAAGCCAACTCCTATTCCTAATTCTTATATGCTTAAGCAAAATAACACTAAGCTAGGCTGTGATGTAGGCTTCAACTGCCAAACAGATTAATTGAACAGTAAAAGAATATGTGAACAGTAGCAATAGTACAACATAGATTTTATAATAGTTATTAAACTTAATTATCTCCTTGAGTAGGTAGAAAACACCTGCTGTGCTAAACTATGTATTCTTACATTACTATTCTTTTCTATTTCTCTATGTTAACATAAGCTACCTGACTTCACTCTCCAAGGCTGAAGACAGAATATCCAATTTGAACCAGCTAGGCTAAGGAATACTTTCCTGTAAACAACTGGGATCGAACAAATTGAAAGAATTGTTTTTTTAAAAGGCTTACACTTAGGAACATTGGCCCCGATTTTATCTCCCGGTGGATTCCCCACTTGGGCCAACATGCCATTTGCCTTCTTCACCGTCTGCTGTACCTGCATGCCAACCTTCAATGACTGATGTACCATGACACCCAGATCTCGTTGCACCACCCTTTCTCCTAATCTGTCGGCATTCAGATAATATTCTGCCTTTCTGTTTTTGCCACCAAAGTGGATGACATCACATTTATCCACATTATATTGCGTCTGCCATGCATTTGCCCACTTACCTAACCTGTCCAAATCACCCTGCAGCCTCTTAACATCCTCCACCCAGCTTAGTGTCATCTGCAAACTTGGAGATATTACACTCAATTCCTTCATTTAAATCATTGATGTATATTGTAAATAGCTGGGGTCCCAGTACTGAGCCCTGCGGCACTCCACTAGTCACTGCCTGCCATTCTGAAAAGGACCCATTTATCCCGACTCTCTGCTTCCTGTCTGCCAACCAGTTCTCTATCCACATCAATACATTACCCCCAATACCATGTGCTTTAATTTTGCACACCAATCTCTTGTGTGGGACCTTGTCAAATGCCTTTAGAAAGCCCAAATACATCACATCCACTGGTCCTCCCTTGTCCACTCTACTAGTTACATCCTCAAAAAATTCAAAAGGCTTTGTCAAGCATGATTTCCCTTTCATAAATAAATGTTGACTTGGACCGATCCTGTCACTGCTTTCTAAATGCGTTGCTATTTCATCTTTAATAATTGATTCCAACATTTTCCCCACTACCGATGTCAGGCTAACTGGTCTATAATTACCCGTTTTCTCTCTCCCTCCTTTTTAAAAAAGTGGTGTTATATTAGCTACCCTCCAGTCCATATGAACTGATCCAGAGTCGATAGACTGTTGGAAAATGATCGCCAATGCATCCACTATTTCTCGGACTATTTCCTTAAGTACTCTGGGATGCAGACTATCAGGCCCCGGGGATTTATTGGCCTTCAATCCCATCAATTTCCCTAACATAATTTCCTGACTAATAAGGATAACCTTCAGTTCCTCCTTCTCACTCGACCCTCTGTCCCCTAGTATTTCTGGAAGGTATTTGTGTCTTCCTTCGTGAAGACAGAACCAAAGTATTTGTTCAATTGGTCTGCCATTTCTTTGTTCCCCATTATAAATTCACCTGATTCTGACTGCAAGGGACCTACGTTTGTCTTCACTAATCTTTTTCTCTTCACAAATCTATAGAAGCTTTTGCAGTCATAATTTTAAAGACCCATGTTAGGTCACCTCTCAGCCTTCTCTTTTCAAGAGAAAAGAGATCCAGCCTGATCATCATTGCCTGATAGGTATAACCTCGCATTTTTGGTATCATCCTTGTAAATCTTTTTTGCACTCTCTCCAGCGCCTCTATTTTTAAAACATGGCGAACAGAATTGTACACAATATTCCAAGTGTGGTCTAAGCAAGGTTCGATACAAGTTTAGCATAACTTCTCTACTTTTCAATTCTAGACCTCTAGAAATAAACCCTAGTGCTTGGTTTGATTTTTTTTATGGCCTTGGTTAACCTGTTTGGCTCCTTTTAGTGATTTTTGTATTTGTATTCCGAGATCCGTTTGCTCTTCTACTGCATTTTGATTTTTATTTTCCAAGTCATATGCGACGTCCTTATTTTTCTATACAAAATGCAGTGCCTCTGTGTTGACATTCACTTGCCAATTATATGCCCATTCTGCAATTTTATGATGTCTTCTTGTAATTTGTTGCAGTCCTCCTCAGTTTTGACTATTCCCCTTCCTCCGCAATTTGGTGTCTTCTGCAAATTTTGAAATTGTGATTTGGATTCCAAAGTCTAAATCATGAATACAAATTGTGAACAACATTGGTCCCATCACTGATCCTTGTGGGATCCACTTTCCACCATCTGCCACTTTCGATAGCTACCCTTTACCCCTACTCTCTGCTTTCTGTCTTGAAGCCAGCTAGCTATCCATTCTGCGACTTGTCACCTGACTCCACATTCTCTGACCATGTTCAGTGGTCTATTATGTGATAACTTATTGAAGGCCTTTTGGAAATCTAGATAAATTACATCCACTGCATTATCTTTGTATACTCTCTCTGGTACCTTTTCAAAGGATTCAATGAGGTTGGTCAAGCAAGACTGTCTCTTCTGAAATCCATGCTGACTATTAATTATTATATTTTTGGTTTCTAGATGTTCCTTAGTAAGGATTCCATTATTTTTCCTATCACCAATGTTAAATTGACTGGTCTGTAGTTCCCTGGACATGTTCTATCTCCCTTCTTAGATATAGGTAAACAGGGAAGGTGGTAAGTCCTTAAGTGATACATAGAATATAGTTAGTGACAAGTAGAAAATAATGGTTGCTAGGCAATTAGCACCTTACTGTTGCTAGAAACCTTCAAGCCCAAAGGCACCAATGCTCCCAATGCAACTCCAGCCAAACGAGTTAATTACCAGTTATACAGAATGTTATGCATTGATCCTATATATATCATAGTTTTATATATGCACTGCAAGACTGTTGCTCAATAGAAAGGCTACGGGTTAAACTTTTAACTAGCGACAGGGTGTAAAGTCCATTGACTTCATCTTCCCATGGTGCTGTTAGGAAGGGAGTTCCATGGTTTTGACCCAGTGACAATGAAGGAATGGTGTTATATTTCCAAGTGAAGATTGTGTGTGACTTGGAGGGGAATGTGGAGGTGGTGGTGGTCCCATGTGCCTTCTGCTCTTGTCCTTCTAAGTGGTAGGGGTCATGGGTTTTGGAGTCACTGCCGAAGAAACCATGGCGAGTTGCTGCAGTGCATCTTTTAAATTGCACACACTACAGCTACGGTGCGCCGCTGGTGGAGGGAGTGAATGTTGAAGGTGGTGGATAGAGTGCCAATCAAGCGGGCTGTTTTGTCCTGGATGGTGTCGAGCTTCTTGAGTGTTGTTGGAGCTGCACTCATCCAGGCAAGTGGAAAGTATTCCATCACACTTCTGATTTGTGTCTTGTAGATGGTGGAAAGGCTTTGGGAAGTCAGGAGGTGAGACATTCACCACAGAATACCCAGCCTATGACATGCTCTTATAGCCACAGTATTTATGTGGCTCGTCCAGTTGAGCTTCTGGTCAATGGTGACCCCCAGGATATTGATGGTGGAGGATTCGGCAATGGTAGTTCCATTGAATATTAAGGGGCGGTGGTTAGGTTCTCTCTTGTTGGAGATAGTCATTGCCTGGCACTTGCGTGATGCGAATGTTACTTGCCACTTATCAACCGGGGGGGGGGCGCTATTGGCTCCCGCGCGAGATAGCGGAAGTGCAAAAATGGGATTAAGAGAGAGGGATAAAAGAGACAGAAAGAAAAAGTTTTAAAGAAAGTAGATGTTTGGGTCAGCGAGGTTGGTTGGCAGTAATTAAAGCTTTTCATGCCGTAAAAAATTCACTTAAACCTGAATTCACCAGCCCTAACTTTTTCTGGCATGTTTAGTAGCTATCTAGTGGGTTAGTAGAGCAACTTCACACCCTTCATGTGTTTCAATGCCAAATCACTCGGTGAGGTACCAGTGTAGTGAAGCTTGTGGAGGAGCAGGGCAACTCGAACAGCAACTTCCTGATTACTGATTTTAATTGCACACGTGTGGATTCCGTAAGTTGCTGTCCAATTTACTCCATAATTTCTCTGCTTCACACATGAATTTTTAATGACATTTTTTAAATAAAATTAGTGTATAAATGTTTAATCTGGTGTAGATCATCGGAGTCAAACTGGGGACCAGAGCTGCAAACGCTGGTGGGAGTTGTGTACAGGCCACCAAATAGTAGTAGTGAGGTTGGAGACAGCATCAAACAAGAAATTAGGGATGTGTGCAATAAAGGTACAGCAGTAATCATGGACAACTTTAATCTATATATTGATTGAGCGAACCTAACTGGTAGCAATGCGGTGGAGGAGGATTTCCTGGAGTGTATTAGGGATGGTTTTCTACACCAATATGTCGAGGAACCAACCAGAAAGCTGGCCATCCTAGACTGGGTGATGTGCAATGAGAAGGGACTAATTAGCAATCTTTTTGTGCGAGGCCCCTTGGGGAAGAGTGACCATAATATGGTAGAATTCTTTATTAAGGCAGAGAGTGACAAAGTTAATTCAGAAACTAGGGTCCTGAACTTAAGGAAAAGTAACTTTGATGGTACGAGGTGCGAATTGGCTGGATTAGACTGGCAAATGATACTTAAAGGATTGATGGTGGATAGGCAATGGCAAACATTTAAAGATCATATGGACGAACTTCAACAATTTTACATCCCTGTCTGGAGTAAAAATAAAACGGGGAAGGTGGCTCAACCGTGGCTAACAAGGGACATTAAGGACAGTGGTAAATCCAAGGAAGAGGCATACAAATTAGCCAGAAAAAGTAGCAAGCCGGAGGACTGGGAGAAATTTAGAATACAGTAGAGGAGGACAAAAGGTTTAATTAAGAGGGGGAAAATAGAGTACGAGAGGAAGCTTGCCGGAAGCATAAAAAATGACTGCAAAAGCTTCTATAGATATGTGAAGAGAAAAAGATTAGTGAAGACAAACGTAGGTCCCTTGCAGTCAGATTCGGATGAATTTATAATGGGGAACAAAGAAATGGCAGACCAATTGAACAAGTACTTTGGTTCTGTCTTCACAAAGGAAAACACAAATAACCTTCCGGATGTACTAGGGGTCCGAAGGTCTAGTGAGAAGGAGGAACTGAAGGATATCCTCATTATGCGGGAAATTGTGTGAGGGAAATTGACGGGATTGAAGGCCGATAAATCCCCAGGGCCTGATAGTCTATATCCCAGAGTACTTAAGGAAGTGGCCCTAGAAATAGTGGATGCATTGGTGGTAATTTTCCAACAGTCTATCGACTCTGCATCAGTTCCTCTGGACTGGAGGGTTGCTAATGTAACACCACTTTTTAAAAAAGGAGGGAGAGAGAAAACGGGTAATTATAGACCAGTTAGCCTGACATCGGTAGTGGGGAAAATGTTGGAATCAATTATTAAAGATGAAATAGCAACGCATTTAGAAAGCAGTGACAGGATCGGTCCAAGTCAACATTTATTTATGAAAGGGAAATCATGCTTGACAAAGCCTTTTGAATTTTTTGAGGATGTAACTAGTAGAGTGGACAAGGGAGGACCAGTGGATGTGATGTATTTGGGCTTTCTAAAGGCATTTGACAAGGTCCCACACAAGAGATTGGTGTGCAAAATTAAAGCACATGGTATTGGGGGTAATGTACTGACATGGATAGAGAACTGGTTGCCAGACAGGAAGCAGAGAGTCGGGATTAACGGGTCCTTTTCAGAATGGCAGGCAGTGATTAGTGGAGTGCCGCAAGGCTCAGTGCTGGGACCCCAGCTCTTTACAATATATACTAATGATTTAGATGATGGAATTGAGTGTAATACCTCCAAGTTTTCAGATGACACTAAACTGGGTGGCAGTGTGAGCTGTGAGGAGGACGCTAAGAGATTGCAGGGTGACTTGGACAAGTTAGGCGAGTGGGCAAATACATGGCAGATGCAGTATAATGTGGATAAATGTGAGGTTATCCACTTTGATGGCAAAAATACGAAGGCAGAATATTATCTGAATGGCGGCAGATTAGGAAAAGGGGAGGTGCAACGAGACCTGCGTGTCATGGTACATCAGTCACTGAAAGTTGGCATGCAGGTACAGCAGGCAGTGAAGAAGGCAAATTTCATGTTGGCCTTCATAGCAAGGAGATTTGAGTATAGGAGCAGGGAAGTCTTACTGCAGTTGTACAGGGCCTTGGTGAGGCCGCAGGACTGACATATGAGGAGAGACTGGATCAACTGGACCTGTATTCACTGGAGTTTAGAAGGATGAGAGGGGATCTCATAGAAACATATAAGATTCTGACGGGACTGGACAGGTTAGATGCAGGACGAATGTTCCTGATGTTGGGGAAGTCCAGAACCAGGGGACACAGTCTAAGGATAAGGGGTAAGCCATTTAGGACTGAGATGAGGAGGAACTTCTTCACTCAGAGAGTTGTTAACCTGTGGAATTCTCTACCGCAGAGAGTTGTTGATGCCAGTTCATTAGATGTATTCAAGAGGGAGTTAGATATGGCCCTTGCAGCTAAAGGGATCAAGGGGTATGGAGAGAAAGCAGGAACGGAGTACTGAGGGAATGATCAGCCATGATCTTATTGAATGGTGGTGCAGGCTCGAAGGGCCGGATGGCCTACTCCTGCACCTATTTTCTATGTTTCTATGTTTCTAGTGCATACATCACTGTGGTGTGTGAATATGGAGACCTTGGAGGATGGCACTCGAGGCCAGCTCTATTGTTGATAAACTGCTGCTTGTCTGTCTTTGATTGAGAAGAATTCAAAAGGCTTTCAATTCTGGAAAGCTAAGTTAAATGTTTCCTTCACTTGATTCCTTTTTCTTTGCTATTTTATTTTTTGCATTTAGCATAAATCAGCACCGTGTAACTTTTTATTTATAATGTTGAATATACAGCTATGCTCGCTTGACACAGTACCATTATAGAATCATCATAGGCAGTCCCTCGAAATCGAGGAAGACTTGCTTCCACTCTAAAAGTGAGTTCTCAGGTGACTGTACAGTCCAAAGCTGGAATTACAGTCTCTGTAACAGATGGGACAGACAGTGGTGGGTGGGGAGTCTGGTTTGCCGCACGCTCCTTCCGCAGTCTGCGCTTGGTTTCTGCATGCTCTCGGCGATGAGACTCCAGGTGCTCAGCGCCCTCCCGGATGCTCTTCCTCCACTTAGGGCGGTCTTGAGTCAGGGATTCCCAGGTGCCGGTGGGAATGTTATACTTTATCAAGGAGGCTTTGAGGGTGTCCTTGAAGCATTTCCTCTGCCCACCTGGGGCTCACTTACCATGTAGGAGTTCCGAGTAGAACACTTGCTTCGGAAGTCTCGTGTCGGGCATGCAGACGATGTGGCCCGCCCAATGGAGCTGGTCGAGTGTAGTCAGCGCTTCGATGCCGGGGATGTTGGCCTGAGCAAGATCACTGACGTTGGTGCGTCTATCCTCCCAGTGGATTTGCAGGATCTTGCAGAGGCAGTGCTGGTGGTACTTCTCCAGTGCTTTGAGGTGTCTGCTGTATATGGTCCACATCTCTGAGCCATATAGGAGGGCGGGTATCACTACTGCCCTGCAGACCATAAGTTTGGTGCCAGATTTAAGTCCTTGTTGTGTATGAATAAAGAGTCTGACGATACTGTGAGCTCAAAGTAAAGTGTGACCTTAGTCTTTTATTGCAGGTCTCCAGAGTGCCTCTCCAGCCTATGAGGCCTCCTTAAGTACCTGTGCTCCCAAGGGATTTTGGGATCCCTTGAGACTCCAGGGGATGAGCACACTGGTGGCTATACAAGGTATATACAGGTTTACATATAGAGCAACACTCCCCCACCCCCCCAAAGTCAACAGTGTAACTATTTACAAGGAGATTCGATCTGGGGCCTTTCTATCCCTGGTTGATCATCTCGGTGCAAATGCTGGTTTTGATGAATCGTTTGTTGGGCCCTCGCTGGGCTGCTGTGCAGCTGGCCTTGCTGGGCTGCCTGGTGTGGTGAGTCCTGCTGGGCTGCTGTGGGTGATGGGTTCTGCTTCGTGGCCAGCTGGTGTGTCGGTTGCCACTGGTGTGTATGTTGTGGGGTCAAAGAAGGTAGGATCCAAAGTGGGTTGCTCAGGATAGTCCGTGAATCTGAGTTTGATTTGGTCCAAGTGTTTCCGGTGAATGAGTCCATTTGAAAGTTAGACCTGAAACATCCTGCTCCCCTCTTTGGCCACAATAGTGCCAGGAAGCCACTTGGGACCTTGTCCATAGTTCAATACAAATACAGGATCATTGATTTTAATTTCGCGTGACACATTTGCGCTATCATGATATGTACTTTGTTGAAGCTGCCTGCTCTCTACCTGTTCATGTAGATCAGGTTGAACTAACGAGAACCTTGTCTTAAGTGCCCTTTTCATGAGCAATTCAGCGGGTGGAATCCCAGAGAGCGAGTGGGGTCTCGTGCAATAGCTAAGCAGGACTCGGGATAGGCGAGTCTGCAGTGAGCCTTCAGTTACCCTCTTCAAGCCCTGCTTGATAGTTTGCACTGCTCGCTCTGCCTGACCATTGGATGCTGGTTTGAACGGGGCAGATGTAACATGTTTGAACCTGTTAGGGGTCATGAACTCTTTGAACTCGGCACTGGTGAAACATGGCCCGTTGTCGCTCACAAGGTCATCAGGCAGTCTGTGCGTGGCAAACATGGCCCGCAGGCTTTTAGTGGTGGCAGCGGACGTGCTTGCCAAAATTATCTCACATTCAATCCATTTGAAGTACGCATCTACAACCACAAGGGACATTTTACCCAAAAACGGGCCTGCATAGTCAACATGGACCCTGGACCACGGTTTGGAGGGCCAAAACCATAAACTTAGTGGCGCCTCCCTGGGTGCATTGCTTAACAGTGAGCATGTGTTACATCTATGCACGCAGAACTCTAAGTCCGCATCAATACCGGGCCATCACACTTGGGATCTGGCTATCGCTTTCATCATTACAATGCCTGGGTGAGTGCTGTGGAGGTCATTGATGAAAGTGTCGCTGCCCTTCTTGGGGACCACTACCCGATTACCCCACAGAAGGCAGTCTACCTGTAAAGATATTTCATCTTTGTGCCGCTGGTACGGCTTTATCTCTTCCTGCATTTCCACTGGGACACTGGACCAGCTCCCGTAAAACACACAATTATTTACTAGGGACAGTAAGGTGTCCTGGCTCGTCCAGGTTCTAATCTGTCGGTCTGTGACGGGTGATTGCTCACTCTCGAATGCTTCCATAACCATGACTAATTTGCGGGCTGTGCCATTTCCACCCCCATGGTGGGCAATGGCAACTTACTGAGAGCATTGGCACAGTTTCCTGTGCCTGGCCTGTGGCGGATGGCATAGTTGTATGCGGACAACGTGAGCGGCCATCTCTGGATGCTGGCCGGTGCATTCATATTTATGCCCTTACTTTCGGAAAACAGGGATATTAGTGGCTTATGGTCAGTTTCCAATTCAAATTTGAGCCCAAGCAGATATTGATGAATTTTCTTTACCCAATAAACACACGCTAACGCTTCTTTTTCAGTTATGCTGTAGGCCATCTCGGCATTAGACAAACTTCTGGATGCATAAGCAACCGGTTGCTTTCCCAGATTCATTAACTTGTTGCAATGCACATCCGATGCCATACGAGGATGCATCACATGCTAGTACCAAACGCTTACATGGATCATACAACACAAACAATTTGTTTGAGCATAACAATTTTCTCGCTTTTACAAAGGCATTTTCTTGGCTTTTGCCCCAAACCCATTTGTCTCCTTTACGCAGTAAAGCATGCAGTGGTTCTAGCAGTGTACTGAGACCCGGTAAGAAGTTACCAAAGTAGTTCAGGAGTCCTAGAAACGACCGCAGCTCCGTCACGTTCTGTGGCCTCAGTGTGTTCTCGATTGCCTCCGTCTTCGCGTTGGTGGGCCTGATGCCGTCCGCTGCGATTCGTCTCCCCAGGAACTCCACTTCAGACACCAGGAAAATGCACTTCGAGCGTTTTAACCTGAACCCCACACGGTTGAGTCAACTAAGAACCTCCTCCAGGTTCTGCAGATGATCGACTGTGTCCCGACCTGTAACCAAGATGTGGTCCTGGAAGACCACAGTGTGCGGGACCGACTTCAGTAAGCTTTCCATGTTTCTCTGGAATATCGCCGCGGCTGATCAAATTCCAAACGGGCATCTGTTATAAATGAAGAGACCTTTGTGCGTGTTGATGCAGGTGGGGCCCTTTGATGATTCCTCCAGTTCCTGCGTCACGTAAGCCGAGGTCAAGTCCAGCTTCATGAACGTCTTTCCTCTTGCCAGCATAGCAAAAAGGTTGTCAGTCTTTGGTAGTGGGTATTGATCCTGCAGGGAGAAACGATTGATAGTTACTTTGTAATCGCCACACTTGAGGACTGGAACAATCAGACTGACCCAGTCGTTGAATTCGATCGGTGAAATGATGCCCTCTCATTGCAGCCAGTCTAGCTCGATTGTTACCCTTTCTCCCATCATGTACGGTATTGCTCTCGCCTTGTGATGGATGGGTCGCGCCCCCGGAATTAGGTGGATCTGCATTTTTGCTCCTTGGAACTTCCCGATGCCTGGTTCAAACAGCGAAGGGAACTTGTTTAAGACCTGGGCACACGAAGTGTCATCAGCAGACGAGAGCACTCGGACGTCGTCCCAGTTCCAGGGTATCTTTCCCAGCCAGCTCCTGCCGAGCAGCAGGGGACCATCGCCCGGTACCACCCAGAGTGATAGCTTGTGCACCGTTCCATCGTAGGAGACCTGCCGATTACGGGAATCAGTTCCTTTGTGTAAGTTCTCAGTTTTGTGCGAATGGGAGTCAAGACTGGCCTTGAGGCCTTGCTGCACCACAATTTTCCGAATGTCTTTTTGCTCATAATGGACTGACTCGTGCCCATGTCCAGCTCCATTGACACCGGGAGTCCATTTAATTCAACCTTCAGCATTATCGGGGGACACTTTGTGGTAAATGTGTGCACCCCATATACCTCTGCTCCTCCATATGTTACTCTGGTTCATCGTGATCCACCGTGGATCTGTCCTCCTCTGCAACATGGTGGTTTGCAGGATTAACAGGGTTTGCAGCTCGCCTGCATATACGTTGGAGGTGTCCCATTGTTCCACAGCCCTTGCAAACGTACCCTTTGAAGCAGCATGAATGGAAACGATGATCACTCCCGCAGCGCCAACAAGGTGTTAATGGCCTTGCATTCATCACCCTTGATAGTGGACTCTGAGACATCTGCATATGGGGCCTGCCCTGTATGTTGCCATTTGAAAACAACATCACTTTGCTTACAGTACTTGTAGCAGCACTTGTGTGCTGAGAGATTTGCTTCGTATTGTCACTGGTGGCAATGAACTCCTGGGCTATCGCTATGGCCTGACTGAAGGTTGGGGTCTCTACAGTCAAAAGTTTGTGAAGTGTCACTTCATGGCCAATGCCAAGTACGAAAACGTCTCTGAGCATTTGATCCAAATGTCCTGTGAATTCGCAATGTCCTGCAAGGGGTCTTAGCTCGCCAACATAACTCGCCACTTCCTGGCCTTCAGACCTTTTGTAGGTGTAGAACCAGTACCTCGCCATCAGAATGCTTTCCTTCGAGTTCAGATTCTCCAGGACCAGTGTGCACAAATCATCATATGATTTCTCTGTGGGTTTTGCTGGAGCAAGCAGATTTTTCATGAGGCCATACGTTGGTGCCCCACAGACGAAGGAGAATCACCCTTCGTTTGGCAGCATTCGCTTCTCCTTCCAGCTCGTTGGTCACGAAGTATTGGTCAAATCACTCCACGAAGGTTTCCCAATCATCTCCCTTCAAGAATTTCTCCAGGATGCCCACTGTTCTTTGCATCGGTGGGTTCATCATCTGTATCTCGTCGCCAGTTGTTCTGTATGAATAAAGAGTCTGACTGGATACTGTGAGCTCAAAGTAAAGTGTGACCTTAGTCTTTTATTACAGGTCTCCAGAGTGCCTCTCCAGCTGTGAGGCCTCCTTAAATACCTGTGTTCCCAAGGGATTGTGGGATCCCTTGGGACTCCAGGGGTTGAGCCGTCTGGTGGCTATACAAGGTATATACAGGTTTACATATATAACAGTTCTGGTCTTCAAACACTTTCTTCCTCAAGTGACCGAAGGCTGCGCTGGCACACCGGAGACAGTGTTGGACCTCGGCATTGATGTCTGCCCTTGCTGACAGTAGGCTCCTGAGGTATGGAAAATGGTCCACGTTGTCCAAGGCCAAGCCGTGGATTTGATGACCGGGGGTCAGTGCTGTGTGGCGGGGACAGGTTGGTGGAGGACCTTTGTCTTATGGATGTTTAGCGTAAGGCCCATGATTTCGTACGCCTCAGTGAAAATGTTGACGATGGCTTCGAGTTCGGCCTCTGAGTGTGCGCAGACGCAAACATCGTCTGCATACTGTAGTACTGTACACAGAGGAGGCCAGTCAGTCCATCGTGCCTGTGCTGGCTCTTTAGTACAGCTATACAATTAGTCCCATTCCCCTGCTCTTTCCCCATAGCCAATGTTCCCTCTAAATTTTGTTTTGGGTGCGTGGCCCATTCAGATTTCCGCGCATGCGCAGTTTTTCCATTGTGAAGCCGGCTAGCAGCATGTAGCTGTACAGCTTTACAGGAACATTGCCCAAAGCCCTGTAATTTTTTTCCCCTTAAAGTTTTTAACCAATTCCCTTTTGGAAGTTACTATTGAATCTGCTTCCACCACCCTTTCAGGCTGTGTATTCCAGATCACAATAACTTGCTGTGTGAAAAAATGTTCCCTCAGGTTGCCTCTGGTTCTTTTGCCAATTACCTTAAATCTGTGTCCTCTGGTTACCGAACGTTCTACCACTGTAAAACAGTTTCTTTCCATCGACTCTATGAAAACCTTTCATGATTTTGAACACCTCTATCAAATCTCTGCTCTGAGGAGTTAATTAAGATTGTGTTTTTGCTTAAAATCTAGGTTACTATCGGAAGATCAAATAAGCTTCTTCAGTGCCTTCAACTTAGAAGCTACTATATCTCAATGTGTACTATTTTATTGATATATTTATTGTACTGTTATTCATAAAGCAACACGGGGTCCAAAAACATTGCTTTAATTTATTTCACTTATTATATTGACAAAACAACTAGAGGGGAAATGTGGATCAACATTTTCACTCAGAAGATTGTTGTAGAATCATAGAAATTTACAGCACGGAAGGAGGCCATTTCGGCCCTCGTGTCTGCGCTAACCGACAAAGAGCTACCCAGCCTAAACCCACTTGCCAGCTCTTGGTCTGTAGCCCTGTAGGTTACAGCACTTCAAGTGCACATCCAAGTACTTTTTAAATGTGGTGAAGGTTTCTACCTCTACCACCCTTTCAAACAGTGCGATCCAGACCCCCTCTACCCTCTGGGTGAAGAAATTTCCCCTCAAATCCTCTCTAAACCTCCTACCAATTACTTTTAATCTTTGCCCCCTGGTTGTTGACCCCTCTGCTAAGGGAAATAGATCCTTCCCATCCACTCTATCCAGGCCCCTCATAATTTGATATACCTCAAGAAGGTCTCACCTCAGCCTCCTCTGTTTCAAAGAAAATAAACCCTGCCTATCCAATCTTTCCTCATAGCTAAAATTCTCCAGTCCAGGCAACATCCTCGTAAATCTCCTCAGTACCCTCTCCAGTGCAATCACATCATTCCTGTAATGTGGTGACCAGAACTGCACGCAGTACTCTTGCTGTGGCCTAACTAGTGTTTTATACAGTTCAAGCATAACCTCCTTGCTGTTGTATTCTATGCCTCTGCTAATAAAGGCAAGTATTCCATATGCCTTCTTAACCACCTTATTTACCTGGTCTGCTACCTTCAGAGGTCTATGGACATGCACTCCAAGATCCCTTTGTTCTTCTACACTTCTCAGTGTCCTACCTTGATTCCTTTGCCTTGTTAGCCCTCCCCAAATGCATTACCTCACACTTCCCCGGATTGAATTCCATTTGCCACTGTTCTGCATTGTGATCTGGATTGCACTATCTGAAAAGGTGGTAGAATCAGATTCAATAGGAACTTCCAAAAGGCAATTAAAAGAAAAAAAGACTTATATTTATAGGGTGCCTTTCACAACCTCAGGACGTCCTGAAGAGTTTTACAGCCAATGAAGCATTTTTGAGATAAGTAATGTAGCAATTGGACATGTATTTGAAGGGGATCAATTTGCAGGGTTATGGAAATAGTTCAACTTTAATAACCTCAACACCAGACCCATACTGAAATTCATAATCTGTTTGATTGGCAAACTTACAGCCTTTAGAGCATTGTGAATATCCTTGGCAGGGCATCTGTTTTTTTTAACAACTTTTTGGCACTTTATTAATTTCCAGCAGGACTTTCTGCAAAAAGACTTTGCGATTTGGAACATAGAATCTTACTGTACAGAAGGAGGCCAATCAGCCCATCGTGCCTGTGCCGGCTCTTTGAAGGAACTGCCCAATTTAGTTCCATACCCCAGATTGTTCTCCATAACCCTGCGCATTGCTCCTCTTCAAGTACATGTCCATTTCCTACATTACAACAGTGACTACACTTCAAAAGTGCTTCAGGACGTGCTGAGGTTGTGAAAGGCGCTATGTAAATGTAAGTCTTTTTTCTTTTAATTGCCTTTTGAAAGTTCCTATTGAATCTGATTCCATCACCCTTTCAGGTAGTGCATTCCAGATCTTAACAACCATCTGTGTGAAAACATTTCTCCTTATTTCTGCTCTAGTTCTTTTGCCAATTATTTTAAATCTGTGACCTCTAGTTACCGACCCACTTGCCAAAGGAAATAGTTTCTCCTTACTTGCTCTATCAAGACCCCTCATAATTTTGAATACCTCTATTAGGGCTTCCCTTAACCTTCTCTCCTCTAAGGTCAACAATCCCAACTTCCCCAATCTCTCCACATAACTGAACTTCCTCATCTCTGGTATCATCCTGGTAAACCTCCTTTGTATCCTCTCCAGGGACTTGACATTAATCCTAAAGTGTGGTGCTCAAAATTGCACACAATACTCCAGCTAAGGCCGAAACAGAGATTTGTAAAGGTTTAGCATGACTCCCTTGGTTTTGTATTTAATGCCCCTGTTTACAAAGCCAAGTCTCCCATACACTTTCTAACTGCATTCTCAACTTGCTCTGCCACCTTCAAGCATTTGTGAATATGCAGCCCAGATCCCTCTGTTCTTGGACTTGGTTTTCAAGTATTAAAACTTGCCTGTAATCATCCCCCCGCCATCCCCCATCCCACATCTCCACACTTTTCTGTCAGTGATCAATCTAGCTCACAATGTTGCGTCTACACCAACATTTTCAACAATCCCTCTTCTTACAGCATTAAATGTTTAATTATGTCCGTGCTGCACGTGTGACTTTGATTAAGTAGGTAGCCAGGCATCGCCCGTGGGAGAGAAAATAACAGATTTGAGCAAGTGAAGCCAGTGGAAGATTCTCTTTCCATACCTTTCACAATTAATGAAAAATATATTGGTATCACTTTGAGCATCCCTGAGGATATATTCAGGGAATTGAGTTTTGAAGATTTGGATTTGAACTAAACCAATGAACGGCAACAAGGAAATGTAATAAATTTCATGGAAATGTTTTTTCGAACTGACTGCATGAGGAAGCAAGTCACTCAGGGGATTGGGTTTGAGTATGTTAATTTTACTGGAAGTGACAGAGAGCCGTCATCCTCTGGATGATGTTACCAGTACGTGCGGGGAATGTGGATTCGCTGCCGCCATTCAAACAGAAACTAGACTAGTTCCTGCGAGTGGAAGGCATTTCAAGTTATGGGAGGTAGGTAGTTAACGGGGATAGTGATATCAGTCACCGTGGTCTTCAGAACCGGAAAGCTCCTGATTGTAACCTAACCCACAGGGCGGCTTCGGGTGGGACTCCCGTGTTGCACCTCGCGCGATTTTACTCTCCATTGAAGTCCGACCCAACGCCGTCCCGTTCTCACCCGTATTAGGTGAAATTCAGAACTCGGGTTTCAGCCGGTTATTCAATCTTAAGGTTCCAATTATCGTCCTCATCCAACCTTGCCAGGGGTGGGGTGGGAAACATTGCTGATATTTCCCCACCCTAACCCCAGGAGCACTGAGACTTATTTTGGTGTCCCGCCTGAGCAAACTCAGTCATCATCATCATCATCATCATCATAGGCAGTCCCTCAAAATCGAGGAAGACTTGCTTCCACTCTAAAAGTGAGTTCTCTGGTGACTGTACAGTCCAATACGGGAATTACAGTCTCTGTCACAGGTGGGACAGACAGTGGTTGAAGGAAAGGGTGGGTGGGACAGGTTTGCTGCACACTCCTTCCGCAGCCTGCGCTTGATTTCTGCATGCTCTCGGCGACGAGACTCCAGGTGCTCAGCGCCCTCCTGGATGCTCTTCCTCCACTTAGGGTGGTCTTTGGCCAGGGCAGGCATCGACGACAAGGTTCAACACCGCCTCCAATGCGCCAGCACAGCCTTCGGTCGCCTGAGGAAGAAAGTGTTTGAAGGCCAGGGGCTAGAATCTGCACTTTTGAGCTTAGCGCTCAAAACTTGGCGATATTTCCGGCGTGGGCGGTAAAAAAGGGTTTTCTGATCGCCGGCTTCTCGCCCATTCTCAAAGCACCTCATTTCCACTTTTGAAAATGGGCGTTACCGCGAGCGATATAAAATGGACCATAGCGCTAAATTTTTTTGCCCTTCTGCCATAAAGTGTGGCTATCCTTAGCAATGGCATGATAATGCACGATTCCCACGATTCTGGAGGTCAAGAGTTGTAGTGGAGTATTTAAAATTAACACTCAACACTAGGTCTGGATTTGAAGATTCAAGTCGTCTTTAATTTCTTGCAAGGGAGCGTCAAATCTGCAGTCAACCTGTTGCTGAGCCGTCCTCACTTGCTCTCCCTGAATAAAGAAAACACAGGGTTTTTATACAGTTCCTCCGCCTATAATGGCCGGACATTCAATATATGAGACATACATTGATTTGAATAGTCAAAACCCTTGTCACTCAAAGTAAAGGTACAATCTTGACCACGCCTATTTCCAGTACTTTTCCATAAACCTCACTGTGTCCCAAAAGTTCATTAGCACATTGGAATGTTATCTTATCTCTCTTGCCTTGACCAGATGGAGTTTTTCCATTGTGTCACTTTTGACTCCTTGCCCTGTTTATCTGCCTCTCTGGGTTTCCTGTGGTTCAAACTGTTTGGCCTCCTGTAATTGTCCTCGGGTTACACAGCTTGTAACAATTAATCATTCTGATATGTTACTTCCCTTTAAACACCCTTATAAAGTTGACCACTACAAAAGCCTATGTCATCTCATTTTAATTCCGAGATCCATTCTTAACCCTTTAATTATAACAGAGCTCGATAGCCCCACTTCAGTCCCCCCTTTTGGTACTTGGCTAACCAGCCGAAGATTACCAACCTAATTCTACTTCATCCTGTGCCCCCTGCTCCGTTCTGTGGTGATCAGCCATGCAGTTTGGGGGACTCGGGACATGACCTACATCTCAAAGTATTTCAGGTTACTCGGCTAACAACTTTCATTGTTCCATAATTAAAGCTTTTGCGTTCCTCCTCTGTTCCCTCTTTCTGCATGCCATGCATCCCCATCTGACAGCTAGCCCTAACTGTATGATCACCAATACGTGAGAGAATATACAAATCCACGGGCGGATATTCACATTCATTCCCCAATTCCATACATGTTCCCATTATTGAGTGTCTTCCAGGGTTTCTTCAATGTCCTTTGAATGCTGTATGGAATCTTCCAAAATTTCATGATAACGACGTATCCTTTTCTCAGTGTCCTTTTTCAATTGCGTCAAATGTTCTTTGAGACGGGGAATGTCTTGCCAACTTGGTATGTCATATTGTTCTATTTCACCATCCCATCTCGGGTTGTTTAAAGTGATGTTCTTGATGCGTTCCTCTCTTCGTGGGAATAGGTATTGATGGCCTAGTTCGACCACAGCTTTAGGCGTAAAACAGAAATTAGGTTGTGGGATCGCACATATGACATTACCATGCTTGTACTCATTTTCCTTGGTAGATATGCAGTATGTCCCATCATACCGGGCTGCCACCTCAGTCCCTCCCTGCTTAAGGGGGCTGATTTCCAACATGCAATTAACTGTCTGAGTGAACCGGCACGCTATATATTGCCCTCCTCCCATGGGGTGCGCGCACACTATCACATCCAAATATTGCGTGCAACCATCGGTATGCACCCCTTGAAATGTGTCACTGAGTTTTACCGCATAAGGGGGTGTATCGTGGAACTGAACCCGGGATTGGCCTTGTATTTCGTCTATGGTCTGTACTGCCCACAGAGGTTCGGCATCTGTACCCTTTATCTGTGGGATAGCTAGAACCATACCTATTTCAATTCTCTGGTAATACAATTACTTTGGGACAAGAACACGTGTGTTGTCCTACGAACATCACAGAGGGTAATACCGCCCTTAGTCCATTTGGATAACTGCTCATTACTTATCCAATTGGGTATTTTCCTGTTTCATCTAGTTTACATTGTATCGGATGTTCCCTGGTAACCATGTGCCGTACATTGCACATACAAGTTCTTTATTTCTTTCTTGGGTTAGATCATTTAGTTGCACACTTATTTTATTGATAGTTTGGGCATGAGGCTCTCGGCTTTCCTCGACTTGCAGCATTTGTCTGGCGACCTTGTCCCCGGTTTCTGACAACTGCGAAGTCAGATCGTTTCCCTTTAGTAAATGGGTTCTCAAACATTGGGCTAAGTTTTGAACTTCTTGGTCTATACTGGCTATGTCAAATATGTTAACAGGTGCCACCCTCACCGCATGTTGTTCGACAATAGATAACATGAACACCACACATAGTCTCGTGGTTCATTGTCGGACTGTCTCGATCATATGTACCGTATCACCTCAGCGTCTAGCCATTGTGACCCTCTGTTCCCCATTTCGCTTAATGCCCATTGTACTTGGTCCTCAATTGGCCCTATTATATCTTCCCTTTGGCAGTTACACTTTTAACTCCTTTCTCACAGTGATATTTATTTGCCTACGCAAATAATTACTTAATGAAACCCGCGCCCCAAGACTCACAGTTTGGACTGGGGTAATACAAAAGGTTCCTGTCGCAATGGGACAAGTCAGGTTGGTACCGTACTGGTATTCCCGGTGTATGGTGCTGACACAATATTCACCCTTCCTTCTTTATACAGATCGTACAAGAAAATGCTGTCCCACAATTACCTTCATGGTGCAATTCCATGTTATCCCATCCATCCGGTTTAATTTCCCGTGTTCATTGTATCCTACTAAATTTTCTCAGGCATGCTTGAGTAATACCCTACTATCTCTAACAGGGTGATGTCATTCTGTTCCTGTAACTGACACTCGTGCCACCGGGTGCACCTGTACCAACCTTCTGACTTGGCACAGAGTCTTAGACAGTTGTTAAGTGGACATTGCCCTCGGTCTCAATCAGTTACCCAGAAAGAGAGCTTTCCCTCTGCAATATGCTGCAAGTTTCCTTGGGCTTGTTCCACTAACCAAGATCCATACATTACTCCGAGCCGTTTCGTTGAAGATGATTTGTTCCCCTTCTATAATCTGATGTACCCCCTTTTGAGCACTAAACCAGTTGCAACATATTAATCAGGCCTCACCGTCTTCTGTTATAATTCTCCTCACTAGTCTCAACACCATTCTTGTCAAGGTACGATCAAGCCCATCACTCTCCCTGAACTCAGTGCAAGTTGTACTGGCCCTCTGCCAAAATCCCTTGATCATTCTCCCATGTAGCCGCGCTGTTTTAGGCTTGCACCACCCAGGTAGTCCCACTTTGGTCAGATTCAATATTACAGGTATCACTTTATGATGCACATTATGGTACAATATCACCTGAGTTGAGATTACCATTAGCCCAGTTGTTGGCCCTGGGATGTGTTTATGACAAACAATTCGCTTTTCCCACATCTCTGTTTATTCGTTGGAAAAGGAGCCTTTGGATGAGTCTTTAAAAAAAAAACTCTACTGCTTGTACAACCGTGCTCCCGTCCTTGCACCCCTTGATAAAATGGGTGGTTACAGTGGTATGATTACCATGCCACTGTAAATGTACCCCTATCCTGTACCCTCAGCCATCCCTACTTCTACCATTCATGAACTGTCTCTTACTACTCTGTGAGATTGGCAGGGTTTGCGAGGTATGTCTGTGGACAGGAGATAGTTCTAAATCTGGGACCCAAGGAGATTCTTCCAGCTTCCGTGTCCTGTCCACTTCCCTTTGGATCATACTGTACCTGATTAGGTGGGGTATCCCATTAGGCACCCCTTCTTCCTCATTCCCCTGGAGAGGACAAATCCCACATCTGAGATTTACTCTCAGATGTAGTCAGTTACCTGACCCCTCAGGCACAATCCACTAATCCCTTTAAACAACATCGCTTCTTCACGATGGTCACCTACTTAAAATAAAAGAAGCAGAATCTCTGGTGATCCTCTTCATATTAAGAAAATTTCCAATATTCAAAAGGTATCACCCACTGAGTTAAAACAGAGTTCACAGCTGCCTGTGAAAGAGTTAACTTCCTTTGTTTCGAAAGCTGACAAACACAGACACCATCAATCATCGCCAACTTCAGCCTACAGCCTTTTTCAGGTTAAACTCTCTAGTTAAACATTTTACTTTTGTAAAGCCTCCGTGTTTTTGTTCTCAAAATAAACATTCAGAAAAACAACTTTGCACATAATAGTATTTCATCCTTTTCTCCCCAGTTGCACATTGGTCAGAATTTTTAAAAACCATAACAATTATTAATGTGAAGTGCCTTATGTCTGGAACTAAAGACTCTCCACACAATTTACATCAACCAGAATTTGATCATGGCCATTATAAAAGTCTGATTTTTATAGGTTAATTAACCTCAGTAACTCCAAAATTAAACTTCCCAATGCCACTTGGAAAAGGGGGAGGAGCCACAGCCAAACAAAGGAACAGTCACACATGTTTTCCTAAACCTTTACTGAAACATCAAAGAAAAACACGAGAACAGTAAGAAAGAAACATGATCTTCCCTTTTCTCCTTTTGATTCAGTCATAACTGTTTATCCATTATTCCTTAAATCAATTTTCAATTTCTGATCCCTATCATATTTCTTCGAAACCTCCCTTCAATTACTTTAAACCTATGCCCTCTGGTTGTTGACGTCTCCGCCAAGGGAAACAGGATTTTCCTATCTCTCTATCCAGCCCCACCTAATTTTATGCACCTCAATAAAGTCTCCCCTCAGGCCTCCTCTGTTCCAAAGAAAAGAGATCCAGCATCTCCAATCTTTCCACACAGCCAAAATTCTCCAGTCCAGGCAACATTCTTGTAAATCTACTCTGCACCCTTTTCAGTGAAATCACATCTTTCCTGTAATGTGGTGACCCAACTAAAGTTTTCTACAGTTCAAGGATGATGTCTCTGCTCTTGTATTCTATGCCTTGACTAATAAAGGCAAGTATTCTGTCATGTATGTAACCAGCATACTACTGTAACCCTTATACAATTGTAACCCTCATGTAACTACTACATACTGTACATACTTACTAGAAATGCACACCTCGACCACAGGGGCTGTACTTGCGGGAGACACTCCTTACCTGGAGATTCAGGTATATAAGGGGAGGTCCCTCGCAGGGCCAGGACTCCTTGGTCCCGGTAATAAAGGTGAAGGTCACAGAGTCACTGTGTCTGCAGTACATGCCTCGTGTGATTATGTTTAAGAGTTAAGGACTCAACACCTGGCGACGGGAAACGGGAATCACTGAACCCAGAGCATGGCCACCGGTAGCTCAGAGGTACGTTACTGTGTGGGTGAAGACTGGGATGATTTTGTGGAGAGACTCCAGCAGACCTTTGTCACGAAGGATTGGCTGGGAGAGGATGCGGCTGACAAGCGGAGGGCGCATCTACTAACAAGCTGCGGAACAAAAACGCTGATGAAGGACCTGCTCGCACCCCACAAACCGGCCGACAAGTCTTTTGAAGAGCTCAGCCAGCTGATCAGCGAACACTTAAAACCAGCGAGCAGCATACACATGGCCCGGCACCGGTTCTACATATACTGACGTCGGAAAGGGCAAAACATCTTGGACTTCGTGGCAGACTTGCGGCGCTTGGCCTGCCTCTGTAAGTTCTCAGACGCCTGCAGGGGGGAGATGTTAAGGAATTTTTTCATTGAGGGCATTAGCCATGCCAGGATCTTCAGGAAGCTCATAGAGACCAAGGACTTAACTCTAGAAGGGGCAGCATTGATAGCTCAAACTTTCATAGCGGGCGAAGAAGAGACCAAGCTAAGTTACACGAGTAGTCCTGGGTCTAACGTGGCGAAGGACCAAGGAATTAACGTGATAAACGTGGCTCAAGATCTCGCAGTCAGGCAAAGGCATTTTGAAACTGCAGCAGTCAAACAAAGGCATTTTGTAACTGGCCAAGCTGAAACCGACTCTAAGGGGGGCCCCCGACGGGGACAATGGAGAGGGGAGCGGCAATTCACGCCATCAAGGGGACCATTAACACCCACCATCAGAGTGTTTAGAAACAACCAAGGGAACAATCAGAGAGGAATGCCTGCTAACAGTCCTTTTGTGAACTACGATCTCAGCCAATGCTGGAGATGCGGGGCAGACATTATGCGAAAAGCTGCAAATTCCAGCACTTCATCTGTAGGAATTATAATGCCAGAGGACATTTGGCTAGGGTTTGCAAACAGCCGGTAGTGAGGCTAATCTATGAAACAGAGGAATCAGACGAGGGGCTTGCAGTGCAGGACAATGCCTGGGGTAAAGCCATGGATGCTGCAGTTCAGCGGGTTCATGTGGCTGACGTCCACAGCTCATAC
This sequence comes from Pristiophorus japonicus, assembly GCF_044704955.1. Taxonomy (NCBI): domain Eukaryota; kingdom Metazoa; phylum Chordata; class Chondrichthyes; family Pristiophoridae; genus Pristiophorus; species Pristiophorus japonicus. The sequence continues at coordinate 129,223,455 of NC_091985.1, read as the reverse complement.
ACCAAAACGCCACCCATGATGATGAAAGTTTTATTGAATGGCATCCTGGTGCGCATGGAGCTGGACACAGGAGCTAGCCAGTCCCTCATGAGTGCACAACAATTTGAGAAACTATGGCCACACAGAGCTAGCAGGCACAAACTGGAGCGAATTAATACGCAGCTACGGACGTACACCCAAGAGATCATTCCAGTGCTAGGCAGTGCAAACGTGGTGGTAACACACAATGGGTCACAGAACCGGCTGCCACTCTGGATTGTTCCGGGAAATGGCCCCGCACTTTTGGGAAGGAGCTGGCTAGCTGAGATGAACTGGAAATGGGGGGGGGTGGCACGTCATTTCATCTGTGGAGCGAAGCTCATGCTCACAGGTACTACTAAAATTCTGGTCACTGTTTCAACCCGGTGTCGGAATGTTCAAGGGCACAAAAGTAGTTATACGCATCACCCCGGACGCCAGACCAGTGCACCACAAAGCCAGACCAGTGCCGTACATGATGCATGAGAAAATAGAGAGTGAACTGGACAGGCTGCTCAGAGAGGGCATAATTTCACCTGTTGAATTCTGTGACTGGGCAAGCCCCATTGTTCCTGTCCTTGAAGCGGACGGCTCGGTTAGGATCTGCGGTGACTACAAAGCCACCATCAACCGGGTGTCCCTGCAGGACCAATACCCGCTCCCGAGGACGGAAGACCTTTTTGCCACGTTGGCAGATGGCAAGCTGTTCACTAAATTGGACCTCACTTCGGCCTACATGACTCAGGAACTGGCTGAAGAATCCAAGCTTCTGACCACCATCACGACACACAAGGGTTTATTCATCTACAACAGGTGTCCTTTTGGCATCCGTTCGGCAGCCGCCATCTTTCAGAGAAACATGGAAAGCTTGCTGAAATCCATTCCCGGCACAATCGTATTCCAGGACGACATCCTAATAACGGGTCGAGACACCGAGGAACACCTCCACAACCTGGAGGAGGTGCTACGCCGACTGGACCGGGTAGGCCTGCGGCTGAAGAAGGCCAAGTGTGTGTTTTTGGCCCCAGAGGTCGAGTTTCTGGGCAGGAGGGTTGCCGCAGGCGGGACCCAGCCTACCGCATCCAAAACGGAGTTGCGATCATTCCTGGGACTTTTGAACTATTTCGGGAACTTCCTGCCGAACTGAAACACATTATTGGAGCCGTTACACGTGCTCCTGCGTAAGGGTTGTGAATGGTTTTGACTGTCAAGAACGGGCTTTCAACAGGGCGCAGAACCTGCTTTGTTCTAACAAACTGTTAACGTTGTATGACCCCTGTAAAAAACTAGTTTTAACATGTGATGCATCATTATAAGGGGTTGGGTGTATGTTGCAGCAGGGTAATGGAGACGGACAACTCCAACCGGTGGCTTATGCCTCCAGGTCACTCTCCCAGGCAGAGCGTGGGTACGGCATGGTCGAAAAGGAAGCACTCGCTTGCGTTTATGGTGTGAAAAAAATGCACCAATACCTTTTCGGCAGACCGTTCGAGTTAGAAATGGACCACAAGCCGTTAACTTCTCTGTTGTCCGACAGCTAGGCGGTCAATGCAAATGCGTCAGCTCGCATACAGCGATGGGCTCTCATGCTGGCTGCGTATGACTACACCATACAGCACCGGCCAGGCACCGAAAACTGTGCTGACGCGCTCAGCAGGCTTCTGCTGGCCACCACCGAGGGGCAGCGGAGCAAAGCGCTGAGATGGTCATGGCCGTTGAGGCTTTTGACACCGCAGGCTCCCCCATCACAGCCCGCCAGATCAAACTCTGGACCAACAGGGACCCCCTCCTGTCCATGATAAAGAAATGTGTCCTGACGGGAGATTGGGCGCCCACGCACGGGGCGTGCCCCAAGGAGGTCAGACCGTTTCAGAGACGGATGGATGAGTTCTCCATCCAAGCCGACTGCCTGCGATGGGGCAGCCGAGTAGTCATGCCCCAGAAGGGGAGCGAAGCATTCATCAGGGAACTCCACAGCGAGCACCCTGGCATCATGTTAATGAAGGCCATTGCCCGGTCACATGTATGGTGGCCAGGGATTGACTCAGACCTGGAACACTGGGTTCGCAGGTACACAACGTGTGCCCAGCTGTGCAATGCCCCCAGGGAGGCCCCGCTCAGCCCGTGGCCCTGGCCCACCAAGCCTTGGTCACGCATTCACGTAGACTATGCGGACCCGTTCATTGGAAAAATGTTCTTGATAATTGTCGATGCATACTCGAAATGGATCAAGTGCATCATATTAAACTCGTGCACGACATCCATCGCTGTGGAGAGCCTGCGCACGGTTTTCGCGACCCACGGCTTACCGGACATTCTGGTCAGCGACAATGGCCTGTGTTTCATCAGCCATGAATTTCAGGAGTTTATGTCGGGTAATGGCATCAAACATGTCCGGACGGCGCCGTTCAAGCCGGCTTCCAATGGCCAGGCGGAACGTGCAATCTAAGTCATAAAGCAAGGCATGCTCCGCATCCAAGGACCCTCTCTGCAGTACCGCCTATCGTGCCTCCTGCTGGCCTATAGGTCCCGCCCGCACTCGCTCACGGGAGTTCCGCCAGCGGAACTCCTCATGAAACGTACGCTCAAAACGCGGCTGTCCCTCATCCACCCAACCCTGGCAGACATTGTTGAGGGCAAGCGCCAGTCCCAAACCGAGTGCCACGATCGTAACTCAAGGGAGAGGCGTATAGAAATGGATGATCCGGTATTTGTAACCATGCATTGGGACCCAAGTGGCTGGAGGGCACCGTAATTGGTGAAATAGGGTCATAGTGGTCAGACTCAACAATGGGCAGATATGCAGCAAACACTTGGACCAAGTAAAGAAAAGGTTCAGCATAGACACCGATGAACATGAAGAAGAGCATGAGATGTCAACCACACCACTGCCAGTGGACGAGCAACAAGGACAATCACCAGCATGCACAGTCGCTGCGGCCAGCCCGGACAGGCCGGAATCACCTCAGGTGACAGAAACGCATGCCAAAGTTCAGCCACCAGAGCCTGAACTGCGGCGTTCCATGAGAGAGCGTCGACCACCTGATAGACTTAACCTTTGAGTCAAAAAGACGTGAGGGGGGAGGTGATGTCATGTATGTAACCAGCATACTACTGTAACCCTTATACAATTGTAACCCTCATGTAACCACGACATACTGTACATACTAGAAATGCACACCTTGACCACAGGGGGTGTACTTGTGGGAGACACTCCTTACCTGGAGATTCAGGTATATAAGAGGAGGTCCCTTGCAGGGCCAGGACTCCTTGGTCCCGGAAATAAAAGTGAAGGTCACAGAGTGACTGTGTCTGCAGTACGTGCCTCGTGTGATTATGTTTAAGCGTTAAGGACTCAACATATTCCATATGCCTTCTTAATCACTTTATGTACCTAGCCTGCTAGCTCCAGGGGTCGGTGGACCTACACTCCAAGGACCCTTTGTTCCTCTACACTTTTCAGTGTCGTACCATTTAATGTTTGTTTTATAATCTGCACCATAATCTATTGCCCCTGTAGTTTTATCACTTTTTGCTGCTATATGCCTACACTTCATGGTTTGGATTCCCATTAAACATCTCCTTTTACAATTGCTTCCTGCTTTTTTTTTTAACGGTCACCATAGCAACTAACTTCAACCCCTCATTTCTTGCATTACAAAGAATCTCTCTCTCTCTACATTTCCACCACATTTGTCAGTGTGTTGCAGTTAGAACAGACTTTGGGTGTCCTACCCCCGCACCAGCCCCCCCACCCCCCCACTGTTTCTAATTGATGGGGGCTGCTGGCAGTTGTTCCTTTTTATGTGTCCTGATGGATGCTGTTGTCATCACATCTACTGTCAGTTTGTTTCGTCACTTTCTCAGTCAATAGTCTAGTCCATTTACTTAATTCATAATGTGCGAATGACTAAAATGAGATTTTCTCCTCCTTTTGTTTCATTTCCGACTCCCTCCATTTTCTTTGTTCAGCTAGTGAGTCGTCTGGTTTGCAACTTAATTTATCATTATTTCAATTAGTTTTCCATTTTCGTCTACTAGGTCCCCACTCGAGTTTCTTACTTCCCATGGCTATAGGTTGTCAGTGGTACGTCCCTTAATTCCTTACTCCTCACGAGTGCGACCGTTACTTGCAACCTTATTGGTTGTCAGCAGCACGTCCCTTACTTACTCACCACAATCAAGACTCCAGGATGGTATGTTGCCTCCCTGCTGCAAGGGTCAAGGATGTCTCGGAGCGGCTGCAGGACATTTTGAAAGGGGAGGGTGAACAGCCAGTTGTCATGGTGCATATAGGTACCAACGATATAGTAACAAGCGGGATGAGGTCCCACAAGAAAAATTTAGGGAGCTAGAAGCTAAATTAAAAAGTAGGACCTCAAAGGTAGTAATCTCAGGATTGCTACCAGTGCCACGTGCTAGTCAGAGTAGGGATTGCAGGATAGCTCAGATGACTACATGGCTTGGGGAGTAGTGCAGAAGGAAGGGATTCAAATTCCTGGAGCCGGTTCTGGGGGAGGTGGGACCAGTAAAAACCGGACGGTCTGCACCTGGGCAGGACCGGAACCAATGTCCTAGGGGGAGTATTTGCTGGTGCTGTTGGGGAGGGGTTAAACTAATATGGCAGGGGGATGGGAACCTATGCAGGGAGACAGAGGGAAGTAGAATGGGGGCAGAAGCAAAAGATAGAAAGAAGAAAAGTAAAAGTGGAAGGCAGAGAAACCCAAGGCAAAAAGCAAAAAGGGCCACATTACAGCAAAATTCTAAAGGGGCAAAGTGTGTTAAAAAGACAAGCCTGAAGGCTCTGTGCCTCAATGCAAGGTGTATTCATAATAAGGTGGACGAATTAACTGCGCAGATAGCTGTTAATGGATATGATGTAATTGGCATCACGGAGACATGGCTCCAGGGTAACCAAAGCTGGGAACTCAACATTCAGGGGTATTCAACATTCAGGAAGGATAGACAGAAAGAAAAAGCTGGTGGGGTGGCGTTGCTGGTTAAAGAGGAAATTAATGCAATAGTAAGAAAGGACATTAGCTTGGATGATGTGGAATCGGTATGGGTGGAGCTACGGAATACCAAAGGGCAGAAAACGCGAGTGGGAGTTGTGTACAGACCACCAAACAGTAGTAGTGAGGTTGAGAACAGCATCAAACAAGAAATTAGGGATGCGTGCAATAAAGGTACAGCAGTTGTCATGGGCAACTTTAATCTACATATACATTGAGCTAACCAAACTGGTAGCAATGCGGTGGAGGAGGATTTCCTGGAGTGTATTAGGGATGGTTTTCTCGACCAATATGTCGAGGAACCAACTAGAGGGCTGGCCATCCTAGACTGGGTGATGTGCAATGAGAAAGGACTAATTAGCAATCTTGATGTGCGAGGCCCCTTGGGGAAGAGTGACCATAATATGGTAGAATTCTTTATTAAGATGGAGAGTGACACAGTTAATTCAGAGACTAGAGTCCTGAACTTAAGGAAAGGTAACTTCGATGGTATGAGACGTGAATTGGCTAGAATAGACTGGCGAATGATACTTAAAGCGTTGCCGGTGGATAGGCAATGGCAAACATTTAAAGATCACATGGATAAACTTAAACAATTGTACATCCCTGTCTGGAGTAAAAATAAAATGCGGAAGGTGGCTCAACCATGGCTAACAAGAGAAATTAAGGATAGTGTTAAATCCAAGGAAGAGGCATATAAATTGGCCAGAAAAAGCAGCAAACCTGAGGACTGGGAGAATGTAATAATTTAGCCGAGGAGGACAAAGGGTTTAATTAAGAGGGGGAAAATAGAGTACGAGAGGAAGCTTGCTGGGAACATAAAAATTGACTGCAAAAGCTTCTATAGATATGTGAATAGAAAAAGATTAGTGAAGACAAACGTAGGTCCATTGCAGTCAGATTCAAGTGAATTTATAATGGGGAACAAAGAAATGGCGGACCAGTTGAACAAATACTTTGGTTCTATCTTCACGAAGGAAGACATAAATAACCTTCCGGAAATACTAGGGGACCGAGAGTCTAGTGAGAAAGAGGAACTGAAGAAAATCTTTATTAGGCGGGAAATTGTGTTAGGGAAATTGATGGGATTGAAGGCCTATAAATCCTCGAGACCTGATAGTCTGCATCCCAGAGTACTTAAGGAAGTGGCCCTAGAAATAGTGAATGCATTGGTGATCATTTTCCAGCAGTCTATCGATCCTGGATCAGTTCCTATGGACTGGAGGATAGTTAATATAACACCACTTTTTAAGAAAGGAGGGAGAGAGAAAACGGGTAATTATAGACCAGTTAGCCTGACATCAGTAGTGGGGAAAATGTTGGAATCAATTATTAAAGATGAAATAGTATTGGGGGTAATGTACTGACGTGGATAGAGAACTGGTTGGCAGACAAGAAGCAGAGCGTCGGGATAAACGGGTCCTTTTCAGAATGGCAGCCAGTGACTAGTGGAGTGCCGCAGGGCTCAGTGCTAGGACCCCAGCTCTTTACAATATACATTAATGATTTCGATGAAGGAATTGAGTGTAATATCTCCAAACTTGCAGATGACACTAAGCTGGGTGGCGGTGTGAGCTGTGAGCAGGACGCTAAGAGGCTGCAGGGTGATTGGACAGGTTAGGTGAGTGGGCAAACGCATGGCAGATGCATTATAATGTGGATAAATGTGAGGTTATCCACTTTGGTGGCAAAAACACAAAGGCAGAATATTATCTGAATGACGGCAGATTAGGAAAAGGGGAGGTGCAACGAGACCTGGGTGTCATGGTACATCAGTCATTGAAAGTTGGCATGCAGGTACAGCAGCGGTGAAGAAGGCAAATAGTATGTTGGCCTTCATAGCTAGGGGATTTGAGTGTAGGAGCAGGGAGATCTTACTGCAATTGTACAGGGCCTTGGTGAGACCTAATCTGAGGAAGGATGTTCTTGCTATTGAGGGAGTGCAGCGAAGGTTCACCAGACTGATTCCCGGGATGGCAGGACTGACATATGAGGAGAGACTGGATCGACTGTGCCTGTATTCACTGGAGTTTAGAAGGATGAGAGGAGATCTCATAGAGACATATAAAATTCTGACGGGACTGGACAGGTTAGATGCAGGAAGAATGTTCCCGACGCCGGAGAAGTCCAGAACCAGGGGACATAGTCTAAGGATAAGGGGTAAGCCATTTAGGACTGAGATGAGGAGAAACTTCTTCACTCAAAGAGTTGTTAACATGTGGAATTCCCTACCGCAGAGAGTTGTTGATGCCTGTTCATTGGATATATTCAAGAGGGAGATAGACATGGCTCTTATGGCTAAAGGGATCAAGGCGTATGGAAAGAAAGCAGGAAAGGGATACTGAGGTGAATGATCAGCCATGATCTTATTGAATGGTGGTGCAGGCTCGAAGGGCCGAATGGCCTACTCCTGCACCTATTTTCTAAGTTTCTATGTTTCTATGTTTCTAATATTTGCAACCTTATTGGTTGTCAATGGTACATCCCTTACTTACTCGTCACAAGTGAGACCGTTACTTGCAAACTTTTCAATTATCAAACGCAACGTTACACAGACACACTTCTATATAGCCGATCCCAATTGTTTCACCGGGGATCTTCCGCTGACTACTTGAAATCTCGGCCAGACCTGCAGATTCGGATCTCTCAGGCAGCTGATACCAGACAGATTTCTACCCTTGTCCTAACTGTGCATGGTAATTACAGCATACTCACGCCTTTGACATGGCTTCCCTCAGCCGGTGTCCACTGTCCACTTGAGACCTTGCTTGCAGTTCCAATTGTAGCGGAGTATTTCAAATTAACACTCAACACTAGGTCTGGATTTGAAGATTCAAGTAATCTTTAATTTCTTGCAAGGGAGCGTCAAATCTGCAGTCAACCTGTTGCTGAGCCATCCTCACTTGCTCTCCCTGAATAAAGAAAACACAGGGTTTTTATATAGTTCCTCCGCCTATAATGGCCGGACATTCAATATATGAGACATACATTGATTTGAATAGTCAAAACCCTTGTCACTCAAAGTAAAGGTACAATCTTGACCACGCCTATATCCGGTACTTATTCATAAACCTCACTGTGTCCCAAAAGTTAATTAGCACATTGAAATGTTATCTTACCTCTCTTGCCTTGACCAGATGGAGGTTTTCCGTTGTGTCACTTTTGACCCCTTGCCCTGTTTATCTGCCCCTCTGGGTTTCCTGTGGTTCAACAGTTTGGCCTCCTGTAATTGTCCTCGGGCTACACAGCTTGTAACAATTAACCATTCTGATATGTTATTTCCCTTTAAACACCCTTCTAAAGTTGACCACTACAAAAGCCTATGTCAGCTCGTTTTAATTCCAGATCCATTCTTAACCCTTTAATTATAACAGAGCTCGATTGCCCCACTTCAAGGGTCATCGTGACATGCACAGAAGAGGAGACAGAAAGAGGGAGCTCAAAGGAACTGAAGGCATGTCTGGGTGTGGTGTGGCTGCTTTGGGAGGAAGGAGGGAGACTTTAGAGCTTCACAGCAAGTAGGCAAACAAAAAGTAGCTGTTACCAGCCATATATTTCACTGAATTTGGCCTATAATGGAGAGAGAGGAGGAGGCATTACAGCACGCTATGGAGACTGATGCTGGAGAGAGCAGTGAGGTGGGAGAGGAGCACATTGGAGGGTGCAAAAGAGCCAGGAGGTTCTCAGATGAGGCAAATGTCTCCCTCCTGCAGGAGGTCGAGTTACGCTGGGGTGATTTGACACAGGAAAGGCGTGGGAAGCCCACTCCAAATGCATACCAGAAGATATGGACCAAGATAGCAGAGGTGGTCTCGTCGGCGACCAACAAGATGCATGAGGGCAACCAATGCTGCAAACAATGGAACGACCTTGTGGGATCCGCAAGAGTAAGTATTACATTGATTTACCGTATATACTCGCGTATCATGTGACTTTTGAAGACCTAAATTGTAACCTAAATTTGGGGGGTTGCATGATACGCGAGATACAAAATTTGCAGGTGTGAAGTGCTGGCCAAGATTAGGCTGTTAGGCTGTTAAGCAGACCGTATCCACGCTGAATCTCGGCAGGTATCTCCTGGGCTAGATTGCAGCCTCTATTGTCACTTGTACTGTATCTTTGCTGTGGTCTAGAGATCGCCACCCACAACTCCCTCTGAAGTTTGCTGCATTATTAGAGGCTCCATCTATCTCAGCCCATGCTTCTTTTACCCGCAAACACAGTAGAGGCTGTGGCTGAACGACGCTAGTCAAGCCAGCGGGAATGATTGCTATATCGGTGTTCGATTCGCGAACAGCTTTCACAACAGAATCCACTCGATGTTTCATGATTCGGTTGTTAAGGTCTGTATTCGATCGTTGTTATGTGTTAGGATACTTGTTACGTGTTGGGTACTTGTTAAACTTGTTTGAAAGCCTAGCCTAGTGGCATCTGGTACCTCAAAAAAGTGACTCACATGATACATGAGATATATGATAAAATCATGTTTTGGGGACGAAAATTTAGGGGTCGCATGATACATGAGATCGTAGGATACGCGAGTATATACGGTACATGTGCTTATGTGTTTATATAATTTGATTTGTAACAGTCAGGAGTGACTATCATCAGATGTGAGTTCTTTCACTTTTACTGGGAATGTTCTACTCAAAGCCTGCAGTTACGGTGTAAATTTTTAGGTAAACAATGATAATTATCATAATAATCATGATTACATCTGTCGGTTATGTGCTGTATCAGTCTCTGTGACAGTACCTAGCAAGGATATCACGCAATGATTTCATGCCATGTTGCTCTGTCACCTTTTACAGAAGACGCTATCGACGATGAGGTCCATGCAGAGGCGAATGGGTGGGGGGCCACCAGTCCCCAGCGACATCACAGAGATGGAGGAGCGTGTACTCACACTCGTGGGGAAGCAGACTCAGACAAACACCGACGCATCTGCAGACCCTGAAGTGATGCCACATCAGTAAAGCTTACTCCATTGCGTGATGTAAAGGAAGGGATAGAGGTGGGGAGAAGAAGGGGAGGGGGGAAGGAAAGTGAGGTGCATGTGTGCAGGTGATGGCTGTGTTATATTTCCATCTGGGTGTATGCAATTTGTTGCAATGTATGGGGGCTGGGGACCATGCTCCTGCTTTGCCTTTGTATTCTGTGTTGCTGGACATGTTGAACATGTGATTTATGTCAATGGTGGAAAAAGTGGGGTGTGGGCGGGGGTTGTGTGTTTTTGCCTGTGATGCTTATGATTTCAGACCAATGTTGGTATAAAATTTTTGTTGTTGAACAAAACCTTGTTGCGCATTGTCTCAGATAGCTGCACCATTACACCATTCCTTAACATGAAAGGGTTAAATACAACTTAACATCAATCAACGTAAACTTTAACTGGCACCAAGGTGATGGACACCATTGATGCCTGAGCTACACACACACAGCAGTGTCTCAGCATTGTCACTCACATCAACGCCCTTTCAGGCAAATCGTTCAGATATCAGCCCCTCATATAAGAGTGGTATTTTTAAAATGCCAGCCACACTGCTGGCATTCGTTCAGAACAGTTCCACTTTTTGAGGGTTTTTTTTGGGGCGAACAATATTGTGGGCGATATGTGTGTGAGGTGGTGAAGTTGATGCTGGATGATCTGCTGGGCGTTAGTTTCGGTAAATATACTCTTAACGACAGAAAAAAGTGGGCGAGCGTTAATATTGAATCCCACGTTAAATCAGTGGGGAAAGTAACCCTGGGCGATATTATGGGCGTTGATTTCGCCCATTCTGATGATTCCGTCCTAAAAAAGTGGGTGGGCGGTAATATTTTTTCCCGCCGTTAAGGACATGAGGAAAGTAACGCTCGGCGATAAGTTTCCTAAAAATGGGCGTCAGTTTCAATTTTGTGGCTAAATGGGCGTTATCTGGGCATTATACATCATTTCAGCGGTAAAATGGGCATTAAGTGAGCATTAAGCATGCAAAAAAGTCCAGGTTCTAGCTCCAGGCCCTCAAATCTGGTACCAAGCTTATGGTCTACAGGGCTGTAGTGATACCCGCCCTCCTGTATGGCTCAGAGACGTGGACCATATACAATAGACACCTCAAATCGCTGGAGAAATACCACCAAAGCTGACTCCGCAAGATCCTGCAAATCCCCTGGGACAATAGAGCAAACTCAGTAGAGACCTGGGATCAGACTCGGGACCTTCCTGGCCTTTACAACGCAGTAACACGCCGCTAGCTGTAAAAGAATGAGATTTCTACAGCATGCTCTGGAACCAAACATCCACGGCACAATGCACACAGGTGTGGTAAATGCACTCAGGAAAGCATCTCCAGCTAGCACAATGTACTCCCACTCAGGAGGAATTCAGTCCACTGCACTAGAATAGTACTACTGATGAAAGAGTCAAATTACAATGTGGATTGACAATGGATTTATTCCACGTAGGGAATTCGTGGAAAACAATGTGCTCTGAGTGTTACTGTTATTTGACGTGGAGCTTTTGATACAAGCAGCTTTGTGTGTAGGTACAAGTGACAAGAAGTGACATCGCGGGGGTAATTTTAACCCTCGGAACTCCTACACAACAAGCGAGCCCCAGGTGGGCAGAGGAAACGTTTAAAAGGACACCTTCAAAGCCTCCTTGATAAAGTGCAACATTCTCACCAACACCTGGGAATCTCTGGCCTAAGACTGCCCAAAATGGAGGAAGAGCATCCGGGAGGGCACTGATCACCTCGAGTCTCGTCGCCGAGAACATGCGGAAATCAAGCGCAGACAGCGGAAGGAGTGTGCGGCAAATTTTGCATTTGGCTCAATTCCCATGGACTTTAATGACAAATATTGGATATGCTGAAAGTCAACAGTCTGTCTGTAAAGATGGGAGTGGCCCAGGTGAACTGATGGACAGAAAATCCCAACCGATCAAAGGGGAGTTGCTGTATAGACAGACTTCTTTGCGGAAACAACGTCCCGAGAAGTCGACTCCCAACTGGTGAATAGGAGGAGATGGCTGGCCCATTGTCTGTATGGAAATAAGCCAGTTAACTAGATCAGTTTGGAGATCAAAAGCCATCATTGACCATTAAGCATATCAAGAAGACATCAAACCTGAAGCACCTTTTTTTTAACCACAGAGGCCAGGCCCCGGAAGGCGGGAGGAGGCCACAAAGGAATCGAATGGATGACCCATTCAGACCTGGGAAGAAGCCTGGAAACCATGCTCTGAGTCCATTAAAACATAGACAGCGATCTGTGTATTGGAGGGGTATATCAGAGAGCCGTTTTGGATAGCTCTCTCTCTCTCTTGCTACTTCGCTCGCCTCATTGCCCTCACCAAGAAACGAGCACTCCGCCACGGGACGGAAGGATGGTACATCACGAAGAGCTGAGCCTTGCTCTTTCACCCCAATACGGACCGCAACTCAAACTGGGACTCGAATACTGCATCGGCGGTACAGAACCAGGAGCCACGTCATACGGGAAGAAGCTGCAAACAAGTCCGCGGGCGATCGGGGTGAGCATTGTCCACACCTACACATCCTTAAGACCACTTAGCTGTGTGAAGGGGCATTGTCTGGGAAGGTCCGTTTCTTATGTGCTGTATATTATATTTTAGGCCATGGTTACTTGAAACAGCAGGGGCTTGTTTGACAAGCCAGGGTTGTACTTTTATACTGTTTTACACCACTGTGTACTGTTTTACTAGTGGTGCGGTTGAACTTTATTAAACACTATATAGTTGAGCCTGAAAAACATTGTCCGTGCCAGATCTGTCCATAGTAATCCCTATCCTCCAGAACTTGTGGTCGGAGGTGTGTTTCGGTACACCCTGTCATGTATCTCACATTACTGTATATAACTGTATCTTACCATGCTATACATGACTGTAACTGGATATGACCTGTAACAATAAGCATACCTTACCACCAGGGGTGCACTTGCAGGAGACACTCCATACCTGTCCCACTGAGGTATATAAAGGGAGGTCTCAGGCAACTGCGGCACTGGAGAGCTGGAATTAAAGGTGCAGGTCCTGAGTGACCTTGACTTCAGCATGTGTCTCGTGTAAGTCAGTACATTAGAGTCAGGACTTAACAGTGGCAACGAGTTATGGGATCACAGAATCCATAGAATGGCTACCAACAGCTCAGATGAGAAATACAATGCTGGAGACAATTGGGATGACTATATAGAAAGGCTCCAGCAAAGCTTTGTGACCAAAGACTGGCTGGGCGACGATAAGGCAGACAGGGGATGAGCCCATCTCTTGACCAGCTGTGGATCGAAAACATACGCTTTAATGAAAGACCTGCTGGCATCCGAGAAACCAGCAAGCAAGTCGTTTGAGGAGTTGAGCACACTGATCAGAGACCACCTGAAGCCAGCGAGCAGTCTACACATGGCCAGACACAGGTTCTACAACTACAGACACTGTGTGGGCCAAAGCATACCCGACTTCGGGGCAGAACTTCGGAGGCTGGATAGTTCATGTGAGTTCCCCGATGAACTAAGGAGAGAAGTACTGAGAGACTTTTTTATTGAAGGAATAGGCCACGCAGGCATATTCCAAAAGCTTATAGAGACTAAGAACTTGACTCTAGAGGCAGTAGCACTGGTTGCACAGACGTTCTTGGCAGACGAAAAAGAAACGAGGTTGATCTATACTTCGGGTACGACAACCAACGAGGCATCGGAACAAGGGGTTCACATTGTGAAACAAACCGCTACCCCCACACACAGACAAAGGCAGGAGAGCAGCCCTTCAACAGCAGACAGTGGTGCCAGAAGCCATCAAAATCAAGGGCCACATGAACAGCCGATCACACCTCATCAACCCACAATGCGAGCAATCAACAACAGATTGAGAGAAGCTCAAGGGAGATCAGCCAGACGCAGCTCATCCATCACAAACAATGGAAACAGTCTGTGTTGGAGATGTGGGGGAAGGCACTCAACCAGGGTGTGTCGATTTCAGCATGCCGTTTGCAGAAACTGCAACTACACAGGGCATCTGTCTCGCATGTGCAGAAAAACAGCAGCTCGGCTGGTATATGAATCGGAAGGGTCGGAAAGCGGGCCTGAAAATGGTTGGAACAGTGCACGGGACGCCAAGGTACAGCGGGTTAACACGATCAATGTCCACTGTTCTTACACCAAGACGCCTCCAATTATGATGAGGGTTTGACTCAACGGGATACCTGTCAACATGGAACTGAACACGGGGGCCAGTCAATCCCTCATGAGCGTTCAACAATTTGAACAGCTGTGGCCGCACAAAAGCAACAGACCAAAATTCACAAGGATCAACACCAAACTAAGGATCTATACTAAAGAAATCATCCCTGTCCTTGGCAGCGCCATGCTCTCAGTCACACACAAAGGGATGGTGCACCGACTTTCCCTGTGGATTGTCCCCGGGGATCTCCCAGCACTGTTGGGGAGAAGCTGGCTAGCAGAACTTAATTGGAAATGGGGTGATGTTCACGCCATGTCATCAGAGGAACAGACCTCCTGCTCAACAGTTCTAAGCCATTTTGAACATCCCTTTCAGCCAGATGTGGGCACCTTCAAAGGGGCTAAAGTTAGAATCTACATCACACAGAATGCCAGACCAGTCCATCACAAGGCTAGAGCTGTGCCTTATGTGATGAGGGAAAAGATTGAAAACGAACTGCACCGGCTTCTGCGGGAAGGCATAATTTCTCCCATGGAATTCAGCGACTGGGCAAGTCCCATCGACCCCATCATGAAGCCTGATGGATCTGTGTGAATCTGTGGGGATTACAAGTCTACCATAAACAGAGTCTCCCTACAGGACCCGCTGCCCAGAGCGAAGGACCTATTTGCCACGTTGGCTGGAGGAAAACTTTTCTCGAAACTTGACCTCACATCTGCGTATATGACGCAAGAACTGACCGAGGAATCCAAGCTACTCACCACTATCAACACACATCGAGGCCTTTTTATGTATAATCGATGCCCATTCGGCATCTGGTCGGCAGCTGCTATGTTCCAGCGCAACATGGAGAGTCTGCTCAAGTCTATCCCGGGGACGGTTGTGTTTCAAGATGACATACTCATCACGGGCAGGGACACCGACTCCCATCTCCGCAATCTTGAGGAAGTACTAAGTCGATTGGATCAGGTAGGCCTAAGAGTTAAGAAATCCAAGTGTCTGTTTTTCGCGCCTGAAGTTGAAATTTTGGGCAGAAGGATTGCCGCTGATGGAATCCGCCCAACCGAATCCAAAACCGAAGTGATTCGCCTGGCACCCAGGCCCGGGAATGTCTCGGAACTGCGTGCCTTTCTCGGGCTACTCAATTACTTTGGGAACTTTATGCAGAACTTGAGCACGCTGCTGAGCCTCTCCACGTGCTACTCAGAAAGGGGTGCAATTGGTTTTGGGGGGACGCCCAAGAACGCGCCTTCAATAAGGCACGCAACCTTCTATGGTCCAAGAGTGTTTTAGCCCTTATTGACCCAGGCAAAAAGTTAATTCTTACGTGTGATGCGTCAGCGTACGGGGTCGGGTGCGTTTTACAGCTCGTCGATGATGCGGGTAAATTGTAGCCCGTTGCTTATGCCTCCAGGTCACTTTCGCGGGCGGAGCATGGGTACGGTATGGTTGAGAAGGAGGCGCTCGTGTGTGTGTACGGTGTCAAAAAGATGCACCAATACCTTTTCGGGGCCAAGTTTGCCCGACCACAAAACCCTCACGTCCCGACTATCCGAGTGCAAGGCAATCAACGCCAACGCCTCGGCACGCATTCAGCGGTGGGCACTCATGCTGGCGGCTTACGACTACACGATAAGGCACATACCAGGCACAGACAACTGTGCCGACGCGCTTAGCAGGCTACCCCTGGCGACCACAGAAGGATCCGACGAACAGGACTGTGAGATGGTCATGGCAATCAATGCCTTTGAATCCACAGGTTCGCCCATGACGGCTCGCCAAATCAGAGCCTGGACGACCAGCGACCCCACGTTATCTCTAGTTAAAAGATGTGTTTTAACCGGTGACTGGGCAGAGGCTCGCAATGCCTGCCCCGAGGTCAAACCCTTCCATAGGCGCATGCATGAACTCTCACTACAGGCAGACTGCCTGATGTGGGGCAGCCGAGTAGTTATGCTCTTACGAGGCAGGGAGGCGTTTGTCCGGGAGCTCCATCGCGAGCACCCGGGGATCGTCCTTATGAAGGCCATAGCCAGATCTCATGTCTGGTGGCCTGGCATTGACGCAGACTTGGAGCTCTGCGTCCGTTGGTGCACCATTTGTGCCCAACTCAGTAATGCCCCCAGGGAGGCCCCCCTAAGCCCCTGGCCCTGGCCCACCAAACCATGGTCGCGGGTGCATGTAGACTATGCGGGCCCATTCATGGGCAAAATGTTCCTCGCAGTCGTTGATGCATTTTTAAAATGGATCGAGTGCACCATTTTAAACTCGAGCACCACCTCCACCGCTGT
This sequence comes from Pristiophorus japonicus, assembly GCF_044704955.1. Taxonomy (NCBI): domain Eukaryota; kingdom Metazoa; phylum Chordata; class Chondrichthyes; family Pristiophoridae; genus Pristiophorus; species Pristiophorus japonicus. Next base: position 129,206,956 of record NC_091985.1, on the reverse strand, counting down.
GGAGAGCCTTCGAACCATGTTTGCAACGCACGGCATTCCTGACATATTGGTTAGTGATAATGATCCGTGCTTCACCAGCGCAAAATTCCAAGATTTTATAGTTGACCAAGCTATAAATCATGTTAAGATGGTACCTTTCAAGCCGGCCTCCAATGGCCAGGAAGAGCGAGCAGTGCAGATCATTAAACAAGGCATGCTCAGAATCCAAGGTCCCACGCTGCAGAGCCGCCTGTCACGACTGCTGCTGGCATACAGATCTCGTCCGCATTCGTTGACTGGGGTTCCCCCCGCGCATTGATGAAACGAACTTTAAAGACCAGGCTCTCGTTAATCCTCCCAGACATGCATGAAATTTTTGAGGCTAAGCGTCAAAAGCTAACTGAGTACCATGACCGAAATTCGAGGGGGAGGTGGAAGGAGATAGGGGACAAAGTGTTTGTGCTAAACTATGGCCGGGGTCCCAAATGGCTTGCAGGGACAGTAACAGACAAAGAGGGAAACAGGCTACTGGTTGTACAAATGGACAATGGCCAAACCTGCCGGATTCATGTAGACCAAGTAAAAAGTAGATTCACTAATAACACTGAAGAACCAGAGGCAGACTACAATGTGGAACTCACACCACACCTGGTGGACAGACAGGTGGAACAACCTGAGGAAAGGGCAGTCTCAACAGACAGCCCAGGCGAGATACCAGCAATCATACCGAACGAAACAGACAGCCCAGGCGAGATACCAACAATCACACCAAATGAAAAACAGGCATCAAGGCAAACAACTGAACCACAACTAAGATGCTCCATGCGAGAGCGCAGACCACCTGAGAGACTGAATCTATAAAGGCAATAAGACCTTGGGGGAGGGTGGTGTCTTGTATCTCACATTACTATATATAACTGTATCTTACCATGCTATACATGACTGTAACTGGATATGACCTGTAACAATAAGCATACCTTACCACCAGGGGTGCACTTGCAGGAGACACTCCATACCTGTCCCACTGAGGTATATAAAGGGAGGTCTCAGGCAAGTGCAGCACTAGAGAGCTGTGAATTAAAGGTGCAGGTCCTGAGTGACCTTGACTTCAGCATGTGTCTCGTGTAAGTCAGTACATTAGAGTCAAGACTTAACACACCCGAGCAAACCACTTACACAAACAAGGCTCCCCACCCACCCTTTCCTTCAACCACTGTCTGTCCCACCTGTGACTGAGACTGTAATTCCCACATTGGACTGTTCACTTTTAGAGTGGAAGCAAGTCTTCCTCAATTTCGAGAGACTGCCTATGATGATGATGATGACACTCAGAAGAATCCTGGTGGATGGACAGTTAAAATCACCCTGGTTCTTACCTGTCTGAAAGCCGCCATGATCGCAAAATCTGCAATTTTAACTTGCTCCCTTGAGCAGGTAGCAAGCAGAGTCAACAAGGTCCTTCTTTACATATACATGTTGCAGCCCTGTGACATCAGTGAGACCCGACTATAGTTTGAGTGGCCTGAGTGGGAAATCCAATTGGAATTAAAATCGGGGCCGCATTCTATGATTCAAATGGGTTTATCAGAAATTCACAATCTTATTCAGAAGCCAATAGCCTCAGCCAAGCAACAGGCCATTTGGAGGCCCCAAGTCATATTTGATTTAAGGCTGCAACATCATAGACTTGAAGTTAGCATATTGGCAATGGCAGTGCCAATTGTCACCAGCATATCCTTGGAACTGAGAATAGAAGCCACTCAGCTCTCCACTGAGATAGCAGAAGGACCTTGAGTTTCCTGAAGCAGAATCATCAATATCCAATATTTCCAAATGGATTTGGACCGTAATACAAGAGGGACACATATAAAACTATTAGGAGGACAGTACATGCATCTCATGGGGTGAAACCACAAACTATGACAATTGGACAGCATGATACACAAGTTTGTTTAGCAAATAATTATCAGCATAACAATTATTTTCAAATGTCTGGTCAGGAATAAAGGAACAGGAGTAGGCCAGTCAGCCCCTCAAGCCTGTTCCACCATTCAATGAGATCATGGCTGATCTGTAACTTCACTCTATCCACCCGCCTTGGCTCCATAAAATGGAATCCATTATATTGTATATTGTTGATATAATGTGTATCAAGCATATCTTTAAAAAATATTTTATAATAACTTCAGCATTTGTGTAAATTACAACTGGTCCATCATCATCATAGGCAATCCCTCGGAATCGAGGAAGACTTGCTTCCACTCTTAAAACGAGTTCTTAGGTGGCTGGACAGTCCAATACGAGAACCACAGTCCCTGTCACAGGTGGGGATAGATAATCGTTGAGGGAAGGGGTGGGTGGGACAGGTTTGCCGCACGCTCTTTCCGCTGCCTGCGCTTGATTTCTGCACGCTCTCGGCGATGAGACTCGAGGTGCTCAGCGCCCTCCCGGATGCACTTCCTCCACTTAGGGCGGTCTTTGGCCAGGGACTCCCAGGTGTCAGTGGGGATGTTGCACTTTTTCAGGGAGGCTTTGAGGGTACTGGTACAAAGTTTGAACTGGTACAAAGCAATTAGTCAAAAGTCCTCTTGATTGCCGCAAACAATATTATTCAGGGAGATGTTTCCAATGTGTTAGTACATTTCATCTTGCTAGCAAGCAGATTTCATGACTTTCTGTGGCAGAGATTTTCTATTACTTGAAATTGGAATGAATTGAAATAGGCATATATAGTTATGGCCATTGACAATACACCTTCTGCTTGTGCAAGCTGTGTAGCTCCTTCTTCCATCCAGCCTGGCCCCCCCAGCCATTCTCCTCAGATGTCAAACTGAAAGTCACTTTGAATGTCATGCCAAATTGATCTGACACACTTTGACCCCTGGATACTGCCTGCCATCTCCATAGTAACGCGTCATTGGAGTCTCTGCTTGAGCAATTTGACGGTGCGCCATGTAACAGATTGCATGCCCTTGTGTGTCACAGCTGTTGTTTGGGAATGGTAGAAAGGGGCCATGAGCCAATGTTATAGCCCATTGCGAATTGTCTCTCAAAAGTCAACGTTGCACTTGGTTATTCCTTTCAAATACCAAGATAGGGGTATAGTGGCAGAGTGGTTATATTACTGGGCTGGTAATCTAGGGGCTTGGAATAATGATCCAGTCGACGTGCATTCATAACCCTACCATGGCAGCTAGGGAATTTAAATTTAGTTAATTAAATAAATCTGGGATAAAAAGCTAGTATCAGCAATGGTGACTGTAAAACTATCGGATTGTCATAATAAGCCATCCCACTAATATCGTATAGGGAAGGAAATCTGCCGTCCTTACCTGCTCTGGTCCAGATACGACTCCAGACTCACAGCAATGTGACTTTTAACACCCCTCTGAAATGGCCTCGCAAGCCTTTCAGTTGCAACAAACTGCTGCTGCAGTGGTTCACCACCACTTCTCAAGGGCGATTAGGGATGGGCAATAAATGATGGCCTTGCTAGCGACGCCCACATCCCGTGAACGAATAAAAAAATAATATCACAGACTGCCTAACAATGTTTAGCCATGCTAAAGGTATGAAAGACTCCTTCTGTTGATCTAAGTTGTTAGGTTGTTTGATGGTGCCGATGTCTTATGTGGGTATGGTCAACCACTTTCAAAAGATCAAGGAATGCCAACAATCTTTGCTGTGTTAGAAACTAATTCCCTGCGCAAGTCTAAAGCAAAGATGTTGCAGTTCTTGCCTCCCTGGCAAGCCCGTCCTCTTAAAAGTGTTGCGTACAAATCCAGATAGTTTATCTATATTATTTAAACTGCCTGGCGTGCATATAGTCTTCACTTTCCTTCCTATCCAACTGTTCAGATCCTGCTATACATCACCATCAGTAATTACACCAATGCTCCAATGCTGTGATTACACCAATGCTCCAATGCTGTGATTACACCTATCATGTATGTAACCTTCATGTAACTGTAACCTGCATGTAACTGTGACCTTCATGTAACAACACTGCATACTGTACACACCTAAGAAATGCACACCTTGACCACAGGGGGTGAACTTGTGGGAGACACTCCTCACCTGGTCATCCAGGTATTTAAAGGGAGGTCCCACACAGGGTCATCACTTCTTGGTCCTGGAGATAAAGGTTCAGGTCACGGAGTGACCTTGTCTGCAGAATGTGCCTCGTGTGAATCTATAGTAGTGTGCAAGGACATTACATTTGGTGACGAGAAATGGGAATCAACGACTCACGAGAATGGCCACCGGTAGCACGGAGGAACAGTACTGTGTGGATGAGGACTGGGACGATTTCGTTGAGAGGCTCCAGCAGAGATTTGTCACGAAGGACTGGCCGGGAGACGCAGTTGCTGACAAGCGAAGGGCGCATCTTCTGACCAGCTGTGGACCTAAGACCTACGCGTTGATGAAAGACCTGCTCGCACCTGAGAAGCCAGCAGACAAAACCTTTGAAGAGCTCAGCAAACTGATCGGTGAGCACTTCAAACCGGCGAGCAGTATACACATGGCCAGACACCGATTCTATACACACCGACGTCGGGAGGGTCAAAGCATACCGGACTTTGTTGCAGACCTTCGGCACTTGGCCAGCCTCTGTAAGTTCACAGATGCCTGCAGTGGGGAGCTGTTAGGAGATTTCTTTATTGAGGGCATTGGTCATGCCGGGATTTTCAGGAAGCTAATTGAGACCAAGGACTTGACCTTGGAAGCAGCAGCGGTGATGGCTCAGGCCTTCATGGAGGAAACCAAGATAATTTATGTGCGCAACTCTGCTTCCAACGTGGCAATGGATCAGAACCCCGCAGGCAGGCAAGGGCAATTCGACACCACCCAGGCAGCAACAGGCTCGAGAGTGGGTCCTCAACAGAGCCAATGGCAGGGGGATCGGCAATTTATGCCATCACAAGGGACAATGTGTCCCGGGATGATGTCATTGACACTCACTAACAGAGTGCTCAAGAGTAATCAAAGAGACAATCAGAGCGGAATGCCTGGTAACAGCCCTTTGTTCACAACAATCTCAGCTCATGCTGGAAGTGCGGGGGCAGACATGCTGCGAAAACCTGTTGGTTTCAACAATTCATCTGTAGAAATTGTAACTTCAGCGGACATTTAGCCAGAATGTGCAGGAAGCCCACAGCGAGGCTAGTTTACGAGGCAGATGAACCAGAAGAAGGGTCTGCAAGGCAGGTTGATGCTTGGGACAATGCAATGGATGCTGAAGTTCAGAGGGTTCATGTGGCAAACATCCATAACTCATATACCAAAACGCCACCCATGGTGATGAAAGTCCTATTCAATGGCATCCCGGTACGCATGGAGCTGGACACAGAGGCCAGCCAGTCACTTATGAGTGTCCAACAATTCAAGAAACTATGGCCACTCAGAGCCAGCAGACCAAAACTAGAATGCATTGACACGCAATTATGGACATACACCAAAGAGATCATCTCAGTGCTAGGCAGTGCAACGTTGGTGGTCACACATAATGGATCAGAGAACCGGCTGCCACTCTGGATTCTCCCAGGAAATGGTCCCGCGCTTTTGGGAAGGAGCTGGCTAGCCGAGATGAACTGGAAATGGGGGGATGTGCACGCCATTTCGTGTGGAGCGAAGTTCATGCTCACAGGTCCTACAGAAATTTGAGTCACTATTTCAACCTGGTGTCAAGACTTTCAAAGGTACCAAAGTAGTGATACGCATCATTCCGGACGCCAGACCAGTGCACCACAAAGCCAGAGCTGTGCCATGCGTGATGCGGGAGAAAATTGAGAGTGAGTTGGACAGGCTGCTAAGAGAGGGCATAATTTCGCCCATTGAATTCAGCAAGTGGGCAAGCTCCATCGTCCCTGTCCTAAAAACGGATGGCTCAGTCAAGATCTGTGGTGACTACAAGGCCACTATCAACCGAGTATCACTACAAGACCAATACCCGCTCCCGAGAGCGGAGGATCTTTTTGCCACACTGGCAGGTGACAAGCTGTTCACCAAGTTGGACCTCACTTCAGCCGACATGACCCAGGAACTGGCTGAAGAATCCAAGCTACTGACCACCATCACCACGCACAAGGGGCTGTTTGTCTACAACAGGTGGCCCGTTCGGCATTCGATCAACGGCCGCTATCTTCCAAAGGAACATGGAAAGTCTGCTCAAATCCATCCCTGGAACAATCGTATTTCAGGACGACATCCTTATCACGGGTCGAGACACCGAGGAACACCTCCACAACCTGGAGGAGGTGCTACGCCGACTGGACCGGGTAGGCCTGCGACTAAAGAAGTCCAAGTTTGTGTTTTTGGCCCCGGAGGTTGAGTTTTTGGGCAGGAGGGTTGCCGCAGATGGGATCCGGCCTACCGAATCCAAAACGGAGGCGATCCGTCGTGCGCCCAGGCCCGGCAACACATCGGAGTTGCGATCGTTCCTGGGACTCTTGAACTATTTCGGGAACTTTCTGCCAAACTTTAGCACCTTGTTGGAGCTGATACACGTGCTCCTGCGTAAGGGTTGCGATTGGTTTTGGGGGGACTGTCAGGAACGGGCTTTCAATCGGGTGCATAACCTGCTTTGTTCTAATAAGCTGTTGAACCTGTACAACCCCTGTAAGAAATTGGTTTTGACATGTGATGCATCATCCTAAGGGGTTGGGTGCGTGTTGCAGTAAAGTAATGATGAGGGCCAACTCCAACCTGTGGCTTATGCCTCCAGGTCGCTCTCCCAGGCAGAACGGGGATATGGGATGGTTGAAAAGGAAGCACTCGCATGTGTCTACGGGGTGAAAAAGATGCACCAGTACCTTTTTGGCAGAAGGTTCGAGTTAGAAACGGACCACAAGCCGTTAACATCGCTGTTGTCAGACAGCAAGGCTGTCAATGCCAACGCATCAGCCCGCATACAGCGATGGGCTTTCACGCTGGCTGCGTATGACTACGCCATATGGCACCGGCCAGGCACTGAAAATTGCGCTAACGCGCTCAGCAGGCTCCCACTGACCACCACTGAGGGGGCAGCGGAGCAAAGCGCTGAGATGGTCATGGCCGTTGAGGCCTTCGACACAGCAGGCTCCCCCATCAGAGCCTGCCAGATCAAAATCTGGACAAACAGAGATCCCCTCCTATCCCTGATTAAGAAAGGTGTCCTGAATGGGGTTTGGGCGCCCGCACACGGAGCATGCCCTGAAGAGGTCAGACCGTTTCACAGACGGATGGATGAGCTATCCATCCAAGCTGACTGCCTACTATAGGACAGCCGAGTAGTCATGCCCCAGAAGGGAAGGGAAGCATTCATCAGGGAACTCCAGAGTGAGCACCCAGGCATTGTGTTAATAAAGGCCATTGCCCGGTCACATGTATGGTGGCCGAGAATTGATCTGACCTGGAAACTGTGTTCGCAGGTGCACGACGTGCGCCCAGCTGGGCAATGCCCGCAGGAAGGCCCCACTCAGCCCGTGGCCCTGGCCCACCAGGCCATGGTCACGTATTCACGTCGACTACGCGGGCCCGTTCATGGGAAAAATGTTCCTAATTGTTGTTGATGCGTACTCGAAATGGATCGAGTGCATCATATTGAATTCGTGCACGACATCCCCAATCAAGCACAATGGAAATCATGGTCAAGAAACTGGACAATCCTAAAACAATGCAAAACCAGTGATAGCACATTCTCACACCCTAATCGAGTTACTGCTGACAAAGGAGACATTTGAAAATCAATGGACAGAACAGTTTAAACAGAGCCCAAGAGATTTGATGGGAGATAACGGAGCCTTTTTTTGGGGGATATATCGATCCCCCAGTTTTACAAGGAAAAACTAGCAGAACACAGAAGCTAGCAGAACACAGAACGAAGCAGAGCACAGACTCGAACACAGACAGACACAAGCAGCCAGAGCTGGGGAGTGAAGAAATGGAGTCGTGAAGGAACCTACAAGAAATCGTCAAGGACCGACTGAGCACGAGGCCCACGAAATGGAAGGTTGTCAGCAACCAAATTGACAAACCCGGGCTACCACAACCAGCGAAACGACCAACCAAAACCAACTCAGCAAAAACCGAAGAATCGACATTTATTTCCTCTCTACAATCTACTTCTGAACAGCCAACGGGTGAGAAATTAACTAAAAGGACTAACTAAAACCAAAGAAAGTGGGTACTTATCCCATACATCCGAAACGCAACTTACCGCATCAACGGAAGCACCCCAACCGAAGTCGACGCAGTCCGAAGTCCTCTCTGGGGTGCGGCTCGCCTAGAAGGCCAAGTGCAGCGAACCCCGAAACCGTGATTCACCGGCAACTGTTTAAAGGTCTAAAGTGAGCATAGCCCCTGAACCCTCAGAGCTATAACTTAGTTAGTTAGGGGAATTTGGAGGGGGAGGATGGGATAACTTGTGTAAATGTACCTGCATTCTCCTCTTTACCCCATTTAGAGTTTAAGCTGTATTCTTTTCCCCACAGGCTGTAATTTGACAATTTATTCAATGTGTTGTACCCCTCAGTGTGTATTGGTCTATGTGTGTTATTAAAGGTGTGCCTTTTACTTCTTTTTAAACACAATAAAGCCATACCTGCTTCCTACCTTGAAACCGATTGTCTGTCCAAGTCTGTCACAGTCCCTTCATAATTCCAGTGTCTAGAACCAAGGGTGTGGGAGCGATTCAGAACCGCTCATATTAGGTCAGAAGGGAAAGCTGACCCCCTGCAAACCACCCCTTACACTTCCATGAATTCACAGGCGTTTCAATGAAGGACTCAATGTTCCAGTCCTGAACTCCAATTGAAGGGGTGGAAGATGTCTGTGCGTGGATTTTTTTAACGTGTGGTGACCGTTGCATACCAGCCACCACACGGGCTTGACAGAGCTCGGCCTTTATCCAGTGGCAAGGATTAACCAGGACGACTGGAGACCTGCTCAGCTGCACGGACCTAGTGCGCACACATATCGCAGTGTGGGCTGACTCATGCTGCTCCTGGTCCCTCGCCTCTTCTGGGCCCCATACCCTCATTTGCCGCACCTCCGCCACGATCTCTCGCCGCTCCTCCGCCACAAACATTCACCGTATCTCCGCCATGATCTCTTGCCGCTCCTCTGCCACAAAAACAATCACTGCACCTCCGCCGCGATCTCTCACCGCTCCTCCGCTGCTGCCTGATTCATATAGGTGCCTGTGCCACTCTTCTAAAGGCTCTGGGTAAAATGTCGGTGAGTGGGAATGTGAGTGTCAGCTAGTGGCTCAGTGGGTCACAATGTAGCACCCTTCCCTCTGAGTCAGAAGGGTTAAGTCACATTCTAGGGACTTAAGCGCATAAATCTAAACTGACACTCTAGTGCAGTGCTGAGGGAGTGCTGCACTGTCGGAGGTGCCGCCTTTCGGAGGAGACGTTAAACCGAGGTCCTGTCTGCCCTCTCAGGTGGACATAAAAAAATCCCATGGCACTATTTCGAAGAAGAGCAGGGCAGTTATCCCTGGTGTCCTGCCCAATATTTATTCCTCAATCAATGTAACAAAAACAGATTATCTGGTCATTATCACATTGCTGTTTGTGGGAGCTTGGTGTGTGCAAATTGGCTGCTGCATTTCCCAAATTACAACAGTGACTACACTCCAAAAGTACTTTATTGGTTGTAAAGTGATTTGAGATGTCCGGTGGTGGTGAAAAGCGCTATATAAATGCATGGCCAGTTTCCACTAATTGCAACCGTTTGCGGACCTTCGAGGAGGCTCTTCAAATTAAGCTTTTTTAGGTGCAAGAACACTAATAGGCACCTTTTAAAAGCTTTTAAATATTAAAAAATATTTGATCTACTAAGAAACTGACTAGTGTACACCAATGTAACCAGTAAATGGTTCTGTCTAGTTTTTAAAGTCATTTTCAGTGATTTAAAATTGGGTCACTCACAGGTGGTGGACTAGACACTCTGATTAAAAATTGCTTATTTTTTGTGTTAAACCCATTTTCAGCTGTATTAATCACTCTTAAATAAATTACATTCTGTAACACTGCCCAATTGCGCATTGTTCATGGAAGATTTTATGTTTGTGATGAAGCAAATGAGTTTGAGCAGAAACTTGAACTATAAGTCCGGATTGCCAATTGCACCCAAAGCGGAAACTCATGTCCACTGCGTTTGATTTTAATTGGTAGATGTTGGTTCACTTGTAAAAGTACCACAACCATCTCCTCCAATAGGCTAGTGGGTAAAAATGCTTAGGCATAAAGCAGCATGCAACCTTACAGAGAAGAGAATAAATAGGAAAAATGATTTACTTTCTACTCATAATTTGAAGTCGGTTAATTCAAATTACTGGATTCATTTGGGCGGGGGGGCAATTTTTAAATTAAATTGGTTAATACAAATAACAACATTTCATGCAATAAACAACATCAAATTATTAAGAGCATATTCTATTTGTAGGGAACATAATAGTCATTTATATCTGGAATTTCTTGCTGCTGATGTTTATGGATGAATTTAGCAACCTGTACAAAGAGAATTATCAGTCCTGAAAGGAGGCGTGCTCAATGGAATTCTAATACAATTGATGCTAAATATTTCATCCAATGTCAGCAACATTATAGGAACTGTTAATCATGAAGTTCTCAAAAAATGTATGATTTATCCAAGCATAGTGCGTGACAACTCATCACAGTATATTACTCTGTGCCTGTTGCCTGTTTTATGTGTTAATCAATCGTCAGCCTTCAAAAAAGCTCCAGTTGCTCCAAATTTGGCTGCAGATCTCTTGATTAAAAATAGGTTGGAAAACATATTTAAAAAAAAGGCAGAAATAAATTGATATATATATTTATTATAAAGTTGCTTCTACAGGGGTGGTAATGGAGCAACTCATATCACCCCATGACAGCTTGACCCTAAGGGCTTGTGGAAGGGCTGTGCTAAGGTCAGACTAGTACAAGAAAATCTGTATCAATGAAAAGCCCAATTGTATGAAATAATATCTTTCTTTGCTGAATGTGTACAAACCAAAATATATAATTCATATTCTTACGTGATGGATTTTAAACAAAAGCAGTTTATCGAACAAAATGGAACATAATTAAATCATACAGAGCTATTCTGTATATTAAAAGATACATTATTTTCCAAGTTCTCAAAACTATGGAACTCCTTTCATCCTTTAGCGTTTTATCTACTGTTGAGGGGTTTAAATAACCTAATCACAACTCATTGATATATCTCATCCTGTTTATAAACATAGGAACATAGGACTTTGAGCCCCTCAAGCTTGTTCCGCCATTCAATGAGATCAGGGCTGATCTGTGACCTATTCCATATAACTACCTTTGCCCCATATCCGTTAATACCTTTGGTTGATAAAAATCAATCAATCTCAGATTTAAAATTAACAATTGATCCAGCATCAGTGTTTCCTAACTTCACTCCTGAAAGACCTGGCTCTAATTATAGGAACATAACCCTTTACAACTATTTATTTTTATAATCATTTACATTTCATCATTTAACTAGCCATTTTATTATCTTTGTTTCAAGGACTGAACTGTTTTCATGTAGATAACTGTTGAAGTTCTTTCATTTTAGTGCATTTTGTCAACGTAGAGGATAAAGAAAGAATGAATATACATTTATGTAGCATCTTTCACAACCTCAGGACGTGCCAAAGTGCTTTACAGCCAATGATGCATTTTTTTTACTGTAGTCACTGTTGTAATGTAGGAAACACGGCAGCCAATTTGTGCACAGCAAGGTCCCAAAGACATCGGGTTGACACCGGGGCGATCTCCACTGCTTTTTTTTCAAAATAGTACCATGGGATCTTTTACATCCACCTGAGAGGGCAGACAGGCCTTAGTTTAACAACTCATCTGAAAGACGTCACCTCTGACAGTGCAGCACTCCCTCAGCACTGCACTCGAGAGTCAGCCTAGACTTTTGTGTTCAAGGGCTAGACTTTTCATTATTGTGTAGATCGGCTAAAAATGGGCGATATTTCCAGCGTTAACGTTTATTATGGGTTTTGAGAGCACCGGATTATCGCCCATTTTCAAACCCCCTACTTTCCACTTTATAAAATGGGGGTTAGCGGGAGCGATGTGAAATGAGTGTTAATGGTAATTTTATTTTTCCTCTGCCGTGAAATGTCGGTGTCCTTAGCAACGCCATAGCAACGGTCTTTTCCTATGTTTCAGGAGGTCAGGGGTCATCAATACATGTGCAGAAGAGGAGAGAGAGAGAGAGAGCAGAGAGGAAGTGAAAGCGTGTATGGATGTGTTGTCTGGTACTTTGTGATTTGTTTGGCAATTGTTGGAGGTAGTAAAGATTTTTGGGAGGTGTAAGAACAATTTATTGTACTATTTAGTTTGGTGACACCGAAATTTTGGCAAAAAAAATAATTACATGGAAGGTATGGAGGAGGTGAGACAGCACGATGTGGAGGGGGCGGAGGCTGGTGAGAGCAATGAAGTTGGAGAGGAAGTCGAGTTGGGAGGATGAAAATGAGCTCGGAGAATCTCCGACGAGGCAAATGCTGCCCTCCTGTAGGAGGTGGAGTCACGTTGGGGTCAATTGACCCGGGGTGGGCGTGGGAAGCCTACCGTGAAGGTTTACCAGAAAATTTGGGCCGAGATAGCTGAGGTGGTCTCGTCGGTGACGCACGAGATGCAAGAGAGCAACCAGTGACGCAAGCGCTGGAACGACCTTGTCGGCTCCGGCAGAGTATTACAGTTATTTACATTTACTTATATATTTATATAATTGGAATTGTAAGTGTAATGAGTGAATAAATTCAGATCTGATGTATTGCAGTTAGACCGGGAATGTTTAACTCAAAGCCTACGTTTACGGTGTACATCCTTAGGTTAATAATGATAATAATAATTATAACATCTGTCGGTTATGTATTGTATCCGTATCTGTGACAGCACCTAGCAGTGATCTTACACAATGATCTTATGCCATGTCGTGCTGTTGTTACCTTTTGCAGAAGAAGCTTTCAAATAGGGCCGAGCAGCGGTGCACGGGTGGCAGTCCACCAGTGATGTGTGAGCTGACCGACCTTGAGGAGCGGGCGCTGGTACTAGTGGGAAGCCACCCCCGGTCGGCCACGCATACAGCAGCAGAACCTGATGTGATGCCATGTGAGTAAAGCATACACCATTGCGTGATGTAAAGCCAATAGATGCCACACCCACTCATATCTAAACAATATATGATAGATGATTGATGAAAGCATTATGTAATTACTGATGGGCTCATGAAAATCATTCTAACGCAAAATTTGTTTATGTTCATTAAATGTGATGTCTGTGATTATTTTGAAAGTGGTGGTGCTGTTCTCATGCATATGCTGTGTGTAGCGTTTGAATCACCCTGTGGCCCTAGCATTCCCTTCTCCTCGAATAACCTCATTTATGTTTTTTAGCTCACAGGCAACACCACCGAGGCAAGGTGCAGATCCGGCAGTGACGGCAGCGGGGAATCGTCGTTCTGGTGGTGAGGAGCCCCGAATCTCGCCCGTGGAGCTGCAGGGTGCCTTCTCCACTGACGACAGTGCGGAATTTGAGGAGCCTGCAGCAACAAGCTCCATCGTATCAACAACACCGATGACATTTAGTGCTCCTGCGGCCGTGTCCTCCTCCACCGTGGAGATAGCGGGCCCAAGCACTTTGCCACAGGGCACCCCAAGTGTCTCCATGCCGGCGCTGATCCCGTGGAGGTTGGTTCAACGCAACAGGACTGCTCGACGAGTGGCAGATTTAAGCGGGGACATTGTTAATTTGCCCAGGAGGAGTGTTGACATAGGTCAGCAGATCCTCCAGACAATGGGGGGGCATATCCCAACAGCTGGCCACCATATCCATGACCATGATCGAGTACATGCCACAGATAGCGGTCGCCCTGGAGGTGATAGCCAGGAACACTGGTGGCAGAGGGCTGCCAGTGGTCCCAGATTGCGGCACTGAACCCCAAGGTGCCGCACCCCCATTGCCAACGACACATGTGAGTCAGGAGGAAGCTCTTGCTTCTGGCTCAGAGGCCATTCCCTCCTTGGGACCGTCCTCTCTAGCGTCCGGCCAACCAGCAGATCTGCCATCATCCCCCCACAATGAAACAGCACCTGAGGAGCACTTCGGCAAGGCGGCTTGGAGTCGGGAGAGGAAGGGGTAGAAGTGGGGAGGAGAAGCGGTGGGGAATAGGAAAGTGAGGTGCATGACCAGAGGAGTTGTAGTTGTGAGAGTATTTTGATGTTGTTGTTGCTTGCGAATAAATGTTGGGAGGTTTGGGGGAAGTGGGGAGGGGGTACCTTGTTTTTTTGCATTTGTGTTCTCTGTCTTTGAAGTATTGTTGGAAGTGTTAAAAATGTAATAGATGGTATAAATGTTTTAATTTTGTTGTGGGGTGGGGTGTTTTGTCCAGTTCTCAGTATGAATTAATACACATATTAAATTTATTTTATTTAATATAATATTGTTGCGCATTTTCTCAGATAAGACCGCTTCTCCCGGTAAGTGCTTCAGATTTAAGTTCTCGTCCTCCTCCTCCTCAGTCTGCCACCTCTTTGATTGGGCACATAATGCTCTTCAATAAACCTTCTGCCATCTCTAGTCTGCAGCATGTGCGTAGTCATCAAGACAGGCTGAGAAATTACAGGCCCCATTATAATAACTATCAGTATTAGACCTATTGTTCACAAACAATAAATTTACCTACAAAAACAAATAAAATACATTCAATTCATCCACAGTATGATAAGATGTTTGTGCAGATGTTCAAATCATCTTAAAATAACTCCAGAGTACACCAAAACTCCCCAGAAGTTGAAGAAGTCTTTTATATGAAAACTCCTCTGATTGACAACATGGCGTCCATATCGCTGGGTTTAGTTCAGGTGAGAGCAACTTTTTCTCGGCGTTTGTTTCGGCAAGCGATATTTTCGGCGATATATGGGTGAGATGCCGAAAGTAACGCTCGGCGATATTATGGCCGTTAGTTTCCATTTTTCTGACGTTTACGGCAAGAAAAAATGAGCGGGCGATATTATTAATTCTCGGCGTTAACTATATGCCGAAAGTAACGCTGGACGATAAGTAAGCGATAAACGGGCGTTAGTTTCCATTTTTTTGCGAAATGGGTGATATCTGGGCGGTATAACTCAGCTCAGCGTTAAAATGGATATTAAATGGGCAGTAGAGATGCAAAACTAATGGAAAGTCTAGCCCCAAGTCTCTGGAGTGGGACTTGAACCCACAACCTTATGACTCAGCGGCTACTAACTGAGCCACAGCTGACACCGTGTGAGATGGTTATTTACTAAAAAATCACCTTATTTACACAATGAATAGTTGAGCCATACACACCAGAAAGGTCCCAGGCCCGATTCACAGTGTGCATTGATTTAACTAACCCTAGCTAGAGTAGAGGTAGGGGCGATACAGTTGGTTCCCATGACACTGGGTTAGAGAGTGAAATATCAAGAAAGGTTCTTGCACCAATGCTATGAGTTAATGCCCGCTCCCACTGTATGTGTGAGTGTGTATGTATTTCAATAAAGACAAATCGTGCCTGGGTATGATATCCCTGTGATGGCTTCCCTGCCAATTATCACTGTCATGGATCACACATGAAAAATGATCACTACAACAAGGCCTGAAGTGGAACCGATGCACTTGGAAATATATCCTAACAAAGAGATAATCCTTCAGCAGATGACAAAATTAGAAAGAAGATTGACGTTAAACTCCAGTATATTAAATGTAAACATACTCCAGTTTCCTGTAATACAAATGTTGAAGGAGTAAACACTGTCATGTTTGTAACCCTCACATAACTGTAACCTTTATGTAACAACATTGTACACTGTATACACCTGAGAAATGCACACCTTGACCACAGGGGCTGAACTTGTGGGAGACACTCCTCACCTGGTCATCCAGGTATATAAATGGAGGTCCTACGCAGGGTCATCACTCCTTGGTCCTGTGAATAAAGGTACAGGTCACAGATTGACCTTGTCTCCAGTATGTGCCTCGTGTTGATTTGCTGTAGTGTGTAAGGACATAACATTTGGTGACGAGAAACGGGAATCAACGACTCAAGAGAATGGCCACCGGTAGCACGGAGGAACGGTACTGTGTTGGTGAGGACTGGGACGATTTCGTTGAGAGGCTCCACCAGAGCATTGTCATGAAGGACTGGCTGGGAGCGGCAGCGGCTGACAAGCGGAGGGCGCATCTACTGACCAGCTGTTGACCTAAGACGTACGCGCTGATGAAAGACCTGCTCGCACCCAAGAAGCCGGCGGACAAGATCTTCGAGGAGCTCAGCAAACTGATCAGTGAGCACCTCAAACCGGCGAGCAGTATACACATGGCCCGACACCGATTCTATACGCACCGACGTCGGGAAGGGCAGAGTCTACCGGACCTCGTTGCAGACCTTCGGCACTTGGCCAGCCTCTGTAAGTTCACAGACACCTGCAGGGGGGAGATGTTACGGGATTTCTTCATTGAGGGCATTGGTCATGCCGGGATTTTTAGGAAGCTAATTGAGACCAAGGACTTGATCTTGGAAGCAGCGCCGTTGATGGCTCAAACCTTCATGGCGGGGGAAACCAAGCCCTATACACGTGCAACTCTGCTCCCAATGTGGTGATGGAGCAAGGAGTTAACATGGTAAACACGACTCAGAATCCCGCAAGCAGGCAAGGGCAATTCGACACCAACCAGGCAGTAACAGACTCTAGGGTGGGTCCTCAACAGAGACAATGGCAGGTTGAATGGACATTTACACCATCACAAGGGACAATACGTCCCGGGATGGGACCATTGACACCCACAAACAGAGTGCTCAAGAGTAATCAAAGAGACAATCAGAGTGGAATGCCTGGTAACAGCCCCTTTGTTCACAACAATCTCAGCTCATGCTGGAGGTGCGGGGGCAAACATGCTGCGAAGACCTGCCGGTTTCAACAATTCATCTGCAGAAATTGTAACTTAAGTGGACATTTAGCCAGGACGTGCAGGAAGCCCGCAGCGAGGTTGGTTTACGAAGTGGATGAACCACAAGAGGGGTCTGCAAGGCAGGGGTATGCCTGGGACACAGCAATAGACACTGAAGTTCAGCGCGTTCAGGTGACAAACATCCACAGCTCATACACAAGAACGCCACCTATGATGATGAGAGCACTGTTAAACGACATCCCGGTACGCATGGAGCTGGACACAGGAGCCAGCCAGTCACTCATGAGTGTCCAACAATTCGAGAAACTGTGGCCACTCAGAGCTAGCAGACCCAAACTTGAACACATTGACACGCAATTACGGATGTACACCAAAGAGATCATCCCAGTGCTAGATAGTGCAATGTTGGTGGTCACACATAATGGATCTCAGAACCGGCTGCCACTCTGGATTGTGCCGGGAAATGGTCCCGCGCTTTTGGGGAGGAGCTGGCTAGCCAAGGTGAACTGGAAATGGGGGGATGTGCACGCCATTTCATCTGTGGAGCGAAGTTCATGCTCACAGGTCCTACAAAAGTTCGAGTCATTATTTCAACCTGGCGTCGGGACTTTCAAAGGCACCAAAGTAGTGATACGCATCACCCCGGACACCACACCAGTGCACCACAAAGCCAGAGCTGTGCCGTATGTGATGCGGGAGAAAATTGAGAGTGAGTTGGACAGGTTGCTAAGAAAGGGCATAATTTCGCCCGTTGAATTCAGCGACTGGGCAAGCCCCATCGTCCCTGTTCTAAAAACGGATGGCTCAGTCAGGATCTGCGGCGACTACAAGGCCACCATCAACCGAGTGTCCCTTCAGGACCAATACCCGCTTCCGAGAGTGGAGAATCTTTTTGCCACGCTGGCAAACAGCAAGTTGTTCACCAAGTTGGATCTCACTTCGGCCTACATGACCCAGGAACTGGCCAAAGAATCCAAGCTACTGACCACCATCACCATGCACAAGGGGCTGTTTTTCCACCACAGGTGTCCATTTGGCATTCGTTCAGCAGCCTTTTCGGAGGAACATGGAAAGTCTGCTCAAATCCATCCCCGGAACAATCGTATTTCAGGACGACATCCTATCACGGGTCGAGACACCAAGGAACACCTCCACAACCTGGAGGAGGTGCTACGCCGACTGGACCGGGTAGGCCTGCGACTAAAGAAGTCCAAGTGTGTGTTTTTGGACCCAGAGGTCGAGTTTTTGGGCAGGAGGGTTGCCGCAGACGGGATCCGGCCTACCGAATCCAAAACGGAGGCGATCCGTCGTGCGCCCAGGCCCGGCAACACATCGAAGTTGTGTTCATTTCTGGGACTATTGAACTATTTCGAGGATTTTCTGCCGAACTTAAGTACATTGTTGGAGCCGCTACACGTGCTCCTGCGTAAGAGTTGCGATTGGTTTTGGGGGGACTGTCAGGAACAGGCTTTCAATCGGGCGCGGAACCTACTTTGTTCTAATAAGTTATTGACCCTGTACGACCCCCGTAAGAAAGTGGTTTTGACATGCGATGCATCATCCTATGGGGTTGGATGCGTGTTGCAGCAGAGTAATGATGAGGGCCAACTCCAACCTGTGGCTTATGCCTCCAAGTCGCTCTCCCAAGCAGAAAGGGGGTTTGGGATGGTTGAAAAGGAGGCACTCGCATGTGTCTACGGGGTGAAAAAGGTGCACCAATACCTTTTTGGCAGAAGGTTTGAGTTAGAAATGGACCACAAGCCGTTAACATCCCTGTTGTCCGAACGCAAAGCGGTCAATGCCAATGTGTCAGCTTGCATACAGCGATGGGCTCTCACACTGGCTGCATATGACTACACCATACGGCACCGGCCAGGCACCGAAAATTGCACTGACGCGCTCAGCAGGCTTCCACTGGCCACCACTGAGGGGGCAGCGGAGCAAAGCACGGAGATGGTCATGGCTGTCGATGCCTTTGACAGCGCAGGCTCCCCCATCACAGCCCACCAGATCAAAAGCTGGACAAACAAAGATCCCCTCCTATCTCTGATTAAGAAAGGTGTCCTGACTGGGGTTTGGGCACCCGCACACGGAGCATGCATTGAAGAGGTCAGACCGTTCCACTGACAGATGAATGAACTTTCCATCCAAGCCGACTGCCTACTATAGGGCAGCCGAGTAGTCATGCCCCTGAAGGAGCATTCATCAGGGAACTCCACAGTGAGCACCCAGGCATTGTGTTAATGAAGGCCATTGCCCGGTCACATGTATGGTGGCCGAGAATTGATCAGACCTGGAACACTGTGTTCGCAGGTGTACGACGTGTGCCCAGCTGGGCAATGCCCTCAGGGAGGTCCCACTCAGCCCGTGGCCCTGGCCCACCAGGCCATGGTCACGTATTCATGTCGACTATGCGGGCCCGTTCATGGGAAAAATGTTTCTCATTGTTGTTGATGCATACTCGAAATGGATCGAGTGCATCATATGGAATTCGTGCACGACATCCATCACAGTGGAGAGTCTGCATGTGGTCTTTGCGACCCATGGCTTGCCGGACATCCTAGTTAGCGACAACGGCCCGTGTTTCACTAGCCATTAATTCCGGGAATTCATGTCAGGTAATGGCATCAAACATGTCAGGACAGCGCCGTTCAAGCCAGCTTCCAATGGCCAGGCGGAACATGCGGTCCAAATCATAAAGCAAGGCATGCTCCGGATTCAAGGACCCTCCCTTCAATAACATCTATCGCGCCTCCTGCTGGCCTACAGGTCCCGACCGCACTCGCTCACGGGAGTTCCGCCAGCGGAACTACTCATGAAACGTACACTTAAAACTCGGCTGTCCCTCATTCATCCAGTCTTGTCAGACATTGTTGAGGGCAAGCGCCAGTCCCCAAAAAAGTGCCACGGCCGTAACTCAAAGGGGAGATGGATAGAAATCGTTGACCCTGTATTTGTTCTTAATCACGCTGTGGGGCCCAAGTGGCTCGAGGGTACTGTAATTGGTAAAGAGGGGAATAGGGTCATAGTGGTCAGACTCAACAATGGGCAGATATGCCGCAAGCATCTGGGCCAAGTAAAAAAAAAGGTTCAGGAACCTGAGGAAGATCATGAGATGCTGCCCACACCACCGCCAGTGAACGAGCAACAAGAACTGTCAGCAGCATGCACATTCCCTGCGGTCAGCCCGGACGAGCCGGAATCACCACAGGTGACAAAGACGCATGCCAAGGCTCAACAACCAGAGCCCCAACTGCGGCACTCCACGAGAGAGCGTCGACCGCCTGAAAGACTCAATCTTTGACCCAAAGACGTTGGGGAGAGGTGATGTCATGTTTGTAACCCTCACATAACTGTAACCTTTATGTAACAACACTGTACACTGTATACACCTGAGAAATGCACACCTTGACCACAGGGGGTGAACTTGTGGGAGACACTCCTTACCTGGTCATCCAGGTATATAAAGGGAGGTCCCACGCAGGGTCATCACTTCTTGGTCCTGTGAATAAAGGTTCAGGTCACAGAGTGACCTTGTCTGCAGTATGTGCCTCGTGTTGACTTGCTGTAGTGTGTAAGGACACAACAAACACCAGGTGGTTCTTTGCCAAGGAGCTAAGGTGAAAGGTTAAGGAGTCATCTGGTGCCCTTAATGAATATTCTTGATAGGATATTTCAATATTACATAGATTTTTACATAGAATATATAGCACAGAAACAGGCCATTCAGCCCAACTGGACTGAGCTAGAGTCTCCTCCCAGTCTATCTACTGAAGCTTGAATTGTTTTTCCCAAAAGTTAAATAAAGGACTGCCAGCACCCTTCTATTGATTATATGCTTGGAAAAAAGCAAACAAACTCACAAATCCTTACATAATGTGGGGGCATTAAGTGATGCTGATGCAAAGTTTAATTGCTGTGAAATTATTCAAACTGAACATAGACAGAATGCAGAGAGTTGTAAGCTCTGTCCTAGTGGTATGAAGTAAAATGTCCAGCTGAAATTTAGGCTTTTGAGATAGTCTGAGGTCAAGCAAACATCTTAAGGAAGATACTAAAAAACAAAGCTAGACTTTCAGCACATCATCGCCCATTTATTGCCCATTTAGCACCCATATAAGAGCTGAGATGCAAGCTATCGCCCATATTTGCCAGAAAGTGGAAACTAGCGCCCGATTATCGCCCATTTATCACCGGCCCAACTTTCGGCACATATGAATGTGCTGCACCGCCCAGCCTAATTTTAAAAAAAATATGACGTCATCTGCTGCAAGGCCGAGAATAGTGCTGAAAATGGAAACTTGCGTCCGATTATCGCCGACCGCTACTTTCAGCATTTCGCCCACAATTCGCCAAAATGATCGCTGACCGAAAAAGTCACTGAAAGAAAGCTGCACTTACCTGACCTTAAGTCGGCACTATTCGGCAGTACTCGGCACTATGGACGCCATTTTGAAACTCGGGAGGATCTGTACTGAAAGGTGCTTCAAGTGCTTGTGAGGAGAATCAATTTGTGAGTCATTTTAAGGGCCTTTTTGACTCTTGCCAATCATCAAATCATATTTGTATCAGTTGAGGACAAATTAAGGGAATTTATAGCGATTTATAGTGATGGGGTCTGTAATTTCTCAACTAGTATTGATCACTAATCACATGCTGCAGAATAGAGATGGGAGAAGGTATATTGAAGAGCATTATGTGCCCAATCAAAGAGGAGGCAGACTGTTGCAGAGGAGGAGACGTTACACCCAACGTATTTACAGGAATAAGCGATCATACCTGAACTTGTCTGATAATACGTGCGTTAGGAGGCTGTGTTTCTGAAAGGAGGTCATCAGTGAGATATGCCAGCTAATTAAGGGAGATGTGCAGCCTACCAGCACCATCAGGACCGCACTGCCCGTTGAGGTTAAGGTTACTGTGGCACTTTCCTTCTACGCATCGGGCTCCTTTCAGGCCTCAGCTGATGACATTTGCGGTATCTCTCAGCCTGCCACACATTGCTACACTCGACAGGTGACGGAAGCCCTTTACGCATGCAGGATCGGCTTTATAAACTTCCCTATGACCAGGGAGGCACAGATTGAGGGGGCTTTGGGTTTCTCGTGAATAGCAAACTTCCCCAAGGTGCAGAGAGCAATAGACTGTACGTACATCGCCCCGAGAGCACCTTTACAGGATGCGGACGTGTTTCAAAACCAAAAGGGATTCCACTCCCTGAATGTGCAGCTCGTTGTCGACCACAAACTAATAATCATGGCAGTAAATGCAAATTTTGTATGAGAGTCAGCCACAAGGTCACGGTTGGAAGCTGGGAGATAAAGGATATGGCCTTGCCAGCTGGCTCATGACCCCTTGCGTAATCCCCAGACGGAAGCCAAGAAGTGCTACAATGAAAGCCATATAGCTACATGCAATATCGTCGAAAAGACAATTGGAGTGCTTAAGCAGCGCTTCAGATGCCTGGACCACAGGAGGCAACTTACAATATCATCTTGAGCAGGTCGCTGAGTTCATTCTGGTGTGTTGCATGTTGCATAACCTAGCTATGAGGAGAGGACAACAATTGCCAGATGGGACAGCTGGTTCACCTCAGGTGAGAGGGGAGGCGGAAAAGGAGGTCGAGGAGGAGGATGACGAGGACCTTGGGGAGGACAATTAGCCTGACGATCATCCCATGCCCCCACGGCCCCCGTCCCCCCCCCGCCCCCCCTCGCCCGCACCGCAACACTGGAAAAGCCCCGTGGTAGTTACGCAGCTGCAAAACTCTTGCATCAGCAGCTCATAAATGAACGCTTTGCATGAGCTTAAATTGGTGCGTTACGTTTCATCCTTTCCTGGCATGGGCTGGCCATGGCCATTGTTTGCAACCCTTGTATTGATGTTTTACCATACGTTATTAGAAGACACTTCAGGACAATTGTAAAGTTAAATAAAAATGTTTAATAATTAAAAACAAATTTGAAAATTTTTAGAACAAACATATATAACACTGCTCCCCCCCCAACCTCGAACAGTCAACAACATTTTTAACACAACAATAACATAACAACACCATCCCCAACAGTGAACATTTAATAAAATGTATTTTTAACAAGAACTAAGAACTATATACAGCAGCACCCCGCCTCCCCCCCCCCCACCTTTGGCCATGCTTCCCTCCTGAACCTTGACCCCCCCCCCCCCTTGTAGTAAGCCCCGTTTAACTCCCCGAGTAATGGAACCAAGACATCTTGCAGCAGGGGACTTCAAGGCCTGCTGCTGTGGGGGTGCGGGGGGGCGGGTGGAGAGGGGGTGTGACGTTAGCAGAATCTCCTCAGTGGCTAGAGGAGAAGACAGTTTCTGTGTCAGAAGGAAGTTCTTCCTCCTGTCTCACATCACTCCTGGTGCTTGGTGGGACGGCACCTTGAGGTGCAGTGCCGTCTCCCAACACTATCGCAAGCCGCAAGGCATGGACATCATCGGGCATTTGCCCCATTGCCACAACTATCCGATATATGCCCTTCGTTATTCGTGCGGACATTGTGGCAATGTTTCCGGTCAACCCACCAAGGGCCTGGAGGAGCTCTCGACCGATGTCGATGCTCGCCCTTGACAGTGATACCATTCCCTCGTTAGGATCTGCCCTTCGCAGCGTGTGCCTACCTCGCCGACTCAACTTCCGTCGGGTCAGCGTGGGCACTTGGAGTGGCCTGCTGCAAGCCGCTTGGCCCCGCTACTTCATCTGTTGATGAAGACGTGGCCGCAGGTATCACAGATGACAGATGCTCATCTTCCTCCTCCTCAGCTGTTTCCTCTTCTGGACCCGTGGTGATGACCACCTGCAGCAGCAAAGGGGTCCTTGCAGGGGCCTCCCTTTGCACCTCGGGAATCTCGGTAGCTGCAAAACATAATTGAGGTTATTAAAAGAGAAGGGTAGACATGAGAATGCTTGCACTGCGCTGGCATATGTATGAGGAGCAACACTATTGCAATAAATGTGAACGAAAGATGTTACATATGATTAAATCATATGGTTGTACATCTATGGAATTCTCTGCCCCAGAGAGCTGTGGAGCCTAGGATATTGAATATATTTAAGGCGGAGATAGACAGATTTTTGAGCGATAAGAGAGTAAAGGGTTATGGGGAGCGGGCAGGGAAGTGGAGCTGAGTCCATGATCAGATCAGCCATGATCTTATTGAATGGCGGAGCAGGCTCAAGAGGCCAAATGGCCTACTCCTGCTTCTATTTCTTAAGTTCTTATGTTCTTAACCTGAGAGTAGTACAGAAGCTGCATGCATAACATGACATCATTCATATATTACAATGAAATGCCGTTAAATTACTTTAAATTATCACTGGTTTACCACTGCTTTACACATTAACTCACGTGGCGCAACAACGGGATCTGCACCACCACGGGTGGCAGAACGACTGTGACTATGCTGCAGCACGTTCCTCCAAGTTCAGCAGGGCCTCCTCCAGTGCGTCTCTGCTCCACTCGATTCTTAGATATCTTCCCCTGCAAACGTGACAAGAGCATGACATAAGCTAATTGACTAGGTACTATTACGGAAAGACAACAGATTCTAACGTTATATGCTAATACAGTTTGTATCCACAATGGATGCACGGTTATAACATCTACGTTCAGAGAAAATATTTAATAAGATCGTGTTTAGGAACTAATGCTTGACACCAAACATCTCGTGTACAATCTCCAGGAAAGGCCCCATCTACGGGCCTTTGCATTTGGCACCTGAGGGGAGGTAGGCGGTTTCTTTGACTCGATGGAGGTCCCCTGGAGGCGGGGGGAATCAGGACCGCTGGTGAGCTCGGCAATGACAGGAGTGTAATGGGAGGGGACACCGTATCCATGGGCTGTGCTCGGAGACCTCCGTGTGGCCGGAGCTAATGTCCCAAAGTGTCCCAGGGCAGACAGTGAGCCAGGGCAGCTCTCCCCCAGTCCAGGCTGGGTGAGTGACGGCAGCCGGAGAAACTCACACTGTCTGGGTAAAGGTGACCGGACCCCTCATTGCCCCATCCACCAACGTAATTAAAAAGGGGATGGTGCCCAAATTAAACTTAAAGGGCACAGGTTCCGACCCCAGTCCAAATCTTAGCAGGGAAGCTACGCAAGATTACTCAGCTTAATTACATTCCGGCAGATTTACATATTCAGTGGATCATTACAATTTAAAATCTCATAATTTAACACTTACTCTTGCAGAAGCAACCAGACTGTTCCACCTCTTGCGGCACTGGTCTGACTCACGCCTATCATGGGACACTGACGAACAATATCGGCGATCTCACCCCATATTTTTTGATAAATCCGGGGTGGAGGTTTCCCACGCCCACCCCTGGTAAATTGGCCACACCGAGTCTCGACCTGGTGGTCAAAAGCCTCATTAGCCTCGTCTCAGAAGGCTTTTTCCCTCCTTCTCCCTACAACCTCCTGCAGACACTCACCCGAATCCTCCTGGGACATATCCATCATTTTAAATTTAGTACTCCTTCACAATCCACCCTCTTCCAAAGTTTCTTTCTCTCGCTTCCTCCCTTTGCCTTCTGAACATGCGCAGATGACCCCCTGATCTCCCAAATCGCGGGAAAAGTTCTTTGCTTAAAAAAAAGCACATGCGAAGTACGGCCGTTGCTATGGACGCCAGCCTTACATGACTGAATACATCGCTAAGGCCCATTTCATATCGCTAAGGCCCATTTCATATTGCTAAGGCTATCGCCCAAAATAAAAAGCCAAAACTAGTGGTCAAAAAAATGGGCGATATTCCAGCGATCCTGAAAAAAAAATCATTAAGGCCGGAAATATCACCCATTTTTGGGCGATAGCGATTATAGTGGAAAGTCTAGCCCAAAGAAGATAATTCAATGGGTATATTTAATCATGTTGTTGTGACATTTTTAAAACCACTTATTTAGTTTCAAACCTTATTTTGGACATGAGAAATTTCAGTTCCTGAGAAAACAAAAGGCAATTAATTTTTTTTAAAAAGCTTTTTGAGCAATTTAATTGATTTCATCCACAAACGGTGATGGTAAAATATTTCCATGTTAATAGGTTTGCCATTATAAATGTTTAGCTATAGATTTTCAATTTTAAATGTTGACAGAAAAAGCATGACTCAAAATTGTGACACAGGAAGAAAGGTTTGAGGGCAGGTCGTGCAAGAAATACACAAGACTTATTTATATTATATAATATAAATATATATATATATACATATATATATAGAGAGAGAGAGAGAGAGAGTGATAGAGAAGAGACAGTGACAGATAGAGATAGAGAGAGACATAGAGAGAGACAGGGAGAGAGACAGGGAGAGACATAAATATATAATGATAACGGTATCAAGAGTAGGTTGATCCAATTTATATTGGGCCATAAATTGCGGCCTCTCTGTGTGCACGCGCCTGAAGAGGCCCCGAAAGTCCCGGGTTTAGGCTGGTGAATCACATGCGCCTAAACCCGGCACTTATGATCTGTTCTTTTGACAGATCTCATGCCTCCCCGGGCAGAGATTTGGGCTATTTACCCAACTCCTGCCCAGCAACTGTCCTTCAAATTCTTAGGCCTGCTTTTACCAACATAAGAGTTTTAAAAGATAGAAAAAATAAATTTTATTATTTTTATATTAAAAATCCTGCCCATGAAGTTAAGTTTATGTTTAACACTATTTAAACATTTGTTTTAAATGTTCAAAAAATAATTAAAAAAAATAAAACTATGGAGGAGAAATTCGATCGCGCCTCATTTGGGGCAGTAACCCAGGCAGAGCAGTCATTTTAGCATCTTGAAAAAGTTTGTGTCCTCCACCCAGAAATTCATCAGAATCGGGCGAAGAACTGAGAGCGGCGCTAAATCAGCCATTGCACATCAGAGCTGGGGGGTTGATAACAAAAGTTTGGTCGGTAAATTTGGAGGACGCATTGCGCATGCACGGAACTCCGAGTCAGACCTTAGGAACAGCCAAGTCCTAAAGTGCGGTAATTCAAGTTCACACGTGCGGAGTTCAAGATCCACAGGGTCTTCAGAGCGTGGAAATGGAGGAGTAAGGAGGATGCCAACTTTCTACCCCCTTCTCCATCGCCGCCCTTGATGCCTTGCTAGAGGCAATGGAGAGTCACTGGAGTGCCTTCCAACTTGGAGGGGGACGAATGCCAGTGCCTCGGAACTGCAGAAGGCTCTGGAGGGAGATGGCTGAGCATGTTACAGCCCAGAGCGTGGTGCCAGCAACAGTGAGCTAATGTTGCAATACTTTCAACGGTGTTACTACGGTCGTCAGGGTGAGTACCCTTTCCATTTACCTTCCAACGCCTTCATGTCAACCTCACTCTCCCACACAATGTAAAGACTTTGCACTGTCTACCGCTTCTCTATGTCTACCAGGCCATGCTCCTCATTGCTGAAGCCAACAAGAGATCTCTCCATTGCCTTACCAGATGTGCCCTGCCCATCCAAACATCTCTCACTTTCTACCTCCTTACTCATCCTGAGCCCACCTACCAGCATCTTTCAGCTCTTCATATGCGGTCCCAGTCCTGAGCCTCATACTTACTGGTAGTTGCTTGTGCCCCAGGCCCACCATTCACACACCCACTGTGCGATATGCACACTTAGGCCTCTTATTCGTGAGTACCCTACTACAGACACATGTGGCACACCAGCACCTACACAGCCACTAACAATGTTTTGCTTTTATCATTACAAAACTGGCGTACAATCTGCGAATGTTTGCCCTCATGGACGCTGCAGGTGGAGGGTGGGGAGGCAGAGCCTCCACTCAACATTGATGGTCTGTGAATGAGATGGTCGTTTTGTGTGAGTCCCCTTCGCCTTGAGGCCGCATGCCTTGCAAAATGTTGCAACCAAAATAACGATGCCCCCCTTCTTCTTGCCTTCCTGCCCCCTCCCCAGCTGATAACCACACTTCTGTTGCTTTGTGCTTACAGATGATGAGCCAGAAGAGTGCCAGCCTAAGCCTTCAGATGACAGGGAAGAAGAGGAGGAGGAGGTGGAAAGCAGTGTGCCGGGACAGGACGAGACATCCATAGTTGCATCGAGTGGAGAGAACACCTCGATTGAAGAGGCTGTCTTCCTGGGGTTGGCTGAACCTAAGGCTCCTGGCTCCAGTGACCTGCAGCAACGCCAAGCACAAGGGGAAGCTCGGGGGCCAGCTCTCCGGAGCATAACTCGGTCCATGAGTCCTGCTCACAGACAGGCAGATGAGGACCTGGACTAGGAGGCTATGTCCACGGAGTCAATGCAGATGCACCGCAAGCTCATGGGTGCATTGGTGAGGATCCCACCGAGGGTTGATGCACGTGCATTGAGTGTGATTGAGTGTGGTGGAAGCCACCTCAACCTTGGCATTTGTGGGTCGGGGCCCATCGAGCCCATCCTTGGTCGATTACAATGGATGCTGGATGGGGTCCCAGACATGATGGCACAGGCCATGGCTGACGTGGCAGTCGCCATTGAGCAGCAGGCCGAGACCACACAACAACTGCATTCTGCCATGTCGTCAGTGCGCGCTGGCATCAATGCGCTGTGTGCTCTGATGCAGGGTCAAATTGATGCCACACAAGCACTGACTGCTGCCATCTTGTCTGGGGCCCATCAGTCCAACGGGGAGGTAACAGTGCCGAAGTAGACCAGAAATCTGCGCTCCACCAGATTGCTCCGGATGCTGAGGCTCTGACCTGGGGGAGTGGCAGGCCATCAGTCAAGATGGAACGTGATGTCCTCTCTCAGGAGGACATCATTCGGTCTCCCGACACTGCCATTCCGCCTCTGCACCCCAGCCATCCTACACTACTGCAGCCCATTCTCAGGCGAGGCTGTCAGCAGCCAGGCCTTCCAGGCCCAGAGCTGGCCCAGGGCGTCGTGCTCGGCCATCTGTCCTGTCTCCCTCACACACACTGCAGGTCTCAAGCAGAGGGGGGTTATTAGCCAGGTGGTTAGGCCGTATCCCTTGTCCCCAAGCAGCCAGCCTCAACCTTGCCGTGGTGGCTGAAACAGTCGAGACACAGTGCTCTCATGCAGGATAAAGTTATTGTGTGCTTCCAGTATAGTGAGCATTGACTGCGAGGATGCGCTGCGTGTGGTTGTACACCAGCTACACATTTAGGGAGTGGTATTCCTTTCTGTTTCTGAAGACGTCTGGAATGGTGCGTAGAAGGCGATGTGCATGCAGTCAATTGCTCCTTGTACCCTCAGGAAGTCCGCTATCCTGGCAAACCCACATGCATGCTCATCCTGTTTCTCCCGTGTCATCGGGAAGGTAATGAAGTCCATTCTGTGTGTGTAGAGAGCCTGTGATGTCACGGATGCAGCGATGTGCTGCGAATTGTGAGACGCTGCACATGTCCCCTGATGCAGCCTGGAAGGAGCCAGAGGCAGAGAAGGTGAGTGCCACCGTGACCTTCACTGTGACGGGCAGCACAGTCCTGGTGCCGATGTGAGGCTGCAGGACATCCTGCAGGAGATGGCATATCTCTGTAACTACCTCTTTTCGGAAGTGCAGCCTTCTGACACACTGCTCCTCAGAGAGCTCCAGGTATGAGCGTTGCCGCGGGGGGTAAGCCGTGGGGCATCAAAGACCCAGCTAAGAGAGCTCTATACAGCCAGTGCCTCACTGCTAACCTGGCGACCCTTGATGACCCCGAGACGCAGAATGCCCACAGCGCTTGGTCTGCCCTCCAGGCTACCATAACCAGTGCCTGCGAAGAGATGCTCGGTCACTCATCAAGGAAACACCAGGATTAGTTTGATGAGAATGACCAGGAGATCCAAGAGCTAATAAATCGCAAGCACAGGGCATTTCTGAACCTAAAACAACCACCTAACTCTGGAGCAGCAAAGCTTAAGGCTTAAGGCCGAGGTCCAACAAAAAATCTGCGACCTAAAGAATAGATGGTGGGTGGAGAAAGCACAGGAGATTCAGCAGCTGGCCGACAGCCAAGATGTACGAGGATTCTTCACCGCAATCAAGTCCACCGACAGCCCAAGCACCCAAGGCTCCACGCCTCTGCTGGCCAAGAACGGGGAGACACTCATCAAGGACACCGAGGCAGTCAGGACCCGCTGGAAGGAGCATTTCGAAGATCTCCTTAACCAAGACTCTGCCTTTGACACGAATGTTCTCGACTCCATCCCACAGTATGCTACCTGCCACCATCTCAGCAAAACCCCAGGCCTGCACAAGGTAGAAAAGGCCATCCATCAGCTCAAGAACAACAAGGATCAGGAGCATTTTGGAATCCCCGCTGAAGCACTAAAGTATGGCGGAGAGGCACTATTGGCACGAATGCATGACCTCATCTCTCTCATCTGGAAGGAGAAGGGCATGCCGGGAGATCTCAGAGATGCAGTAATCGTGACCATCTTTAAAAAGGGGGGCAAGTCCAACTGCGGCAACTACAGAGGAATCTCCCTGCTATCAGCCACTGGGAAGGTCATCGCTAGAATCCTCCTCAACCGTCTTCTCCCTGTGACTGAGGAGCTCCTCCCGGTGTCACAGTGCAGATTCCGTCCGCTACGGGGTACAACGGACATGATCTTTATGGCACGACAACTGCAAAAGAAATGCAGGGAACAGCACCAACCCTTGTACATAGCCTTCTTTGACCTTACAAAGGCCTTTGACACTGTTAACCGCGAGGGACTATGGAGTATCCTCCTCCGTTTCGGCTGCCCCCAAAAGTTTGTCGCCATCCTCCGCCTGCTCCACGATAACATGCAAGCCGTGATCCTGACCAACGGATCCACCATAGACCCAATCCACATCCGGACCGGGGTCAAGCAGGGCTGCGTCATCGCACCAACCCTCTTCTTGATCTTCCTTGCTGCAAAGCTCCACCTCGGGGCCAGGAGCCCAGGGGCAGCACGGGCCAGCCCACACTGCGATACGTGTGCGCACTAGGTCTGTGCAGCAGAGCAGGTCTCCAGTTGTCTTGGGTAATCCTTGCCAATGGACGAAGACCTAGCTCTGTCAAGCCCATGTGGTGGCTGGTGTGCAACGGCCACCACATGTTAAAAAAATCTACGCACAGGCATCTTCCACCTTCGAGTCGGCTTCTTCATTTGAAACACCTGTGAACTCATGCTTTTTTTTGACGTGGAAGCAAGTTATCCTCGTTTCGAGGGACTGCCTATGATGATGATGATGATGATGCTGCACCTCACACTCAACAAGCTCCCCGCTGGAGTGGAACTAAAGTACAGAACCAGTGGGAACCTGTTCAACCTTCGTCGCCTCCAGGCCAGATCCAAGACCGTCCCATCCTTTGTCGTCGAGCTACAGTACGCGGATGACACTTGCGTCATCGCACATACAGAGGCTGAACTCCAAGTCATAGTCAACATCTTTACCGAGGAGTACGAAAGCATGGGCCTTACACTAAACATCTGTAAAACAAAGGTCCTCCACCAACCTGACCCCACCACACAGCACTGCCCCCCAGTCATCAAGATCCATGGCACGGCCATGGACAATGTGGACCACTTTCCATACCTTGGGAACCTATTATCAGCAAGGGTAGACATCGACGATGAGGTTCAACATCGCCTCCAGTGCGCCAGCGCAGCCTTCGGTCGCCTGAGGAAGAAAGTGTTTGAAGATCAGGCCCTCAAATCTGGCACCAAGCTTATGGTCTACAGGGCTATAGTGATACCCGCTCTCCTATATGGCTCAGAGACGTGGACCATATACAGTAAACACATCAAATCGCTGGAGAAATACCACCAATGATGACTCCGCAAGATCCTGCAAATCCCCTTGGAGGACAGATGCACCAACGTTAGCGTCCTTGGTCAGGCCAACATTCCCAGCATCGAAGACTGACCACACTCGGCCAGCTCCATTGGGTGGGCCACATTGTTCGCATGCCTGACACAAGACTCCCAAAGCAAGCGCTCTACTCAGAACTCCTACACGACAAGCGAGCCCCAGGTCGGCAGAGGAAATGTTTCAAGGACACCCTCAAAGCCTCTTTGATAAAGTGCAACAACCCAACCAACATCTGGGAGTCCCTGGCCAAAGACTGCCTTAAGTGGAGGAAGAGCATCCGGGAGGGCGCTGAGCATCTCGAGTCTCGTCGCCGAGAGCATGCAGAAAACAAGCGCAAGTAGCGGAAGGAGCGTGCGGTAAACCAGACTCCCCACCCACCCTTTCCTTCAACAACTGTCTGACCCACCTGTGACAGGGACTGTAATTCCCGTATTGGACTGTTCAGTCACCTAAGAACTCACTTTTAGAGCGGAAGCAAGTCTTCTTCGATTTCGAAGGACTGCCTATGATGATGATGATGATGGGGGGTAAGGCCTGCTGCCCTGATGTCTAGGGGCTCTCCTTATTCGGCCACCGACATGCCAACAGCCCTTCTCTCGCCTTGCTACAATATGATACTGGCGAACAAGTAATGCCCCCATTAAAGTTTTAGGACTAAGTTTTTTCTCAAGCTCAATTGGTTTGTCTGTCTGCTGCTGCAAACTCGGAGGCTCACCATCGTGCTGTGTGTAAACATTGCACTGACTATGACCTCCAAGGAAAGCGCTTCCTCATTGCTTTAAGTAGCCACCAGTTAATGACTCTGCAAGCCTGTACCGACTGTTTTTCCAGACGTTGGTCTTGGTGACTGTTAAATGAGCGACCGCACCTAATTTTCCGACTGGGGCGCAAACGTGTGCGTTGCACCAGGAATACGTCAGGATCGCACTGATCGTCAGCAGCCGGGCGCTACTGGTTTGCGCCCCCGGTGAACCCCTAATGAATTTTCAGTCAGGGTGCTAAACGCTGCGCTCCCGGTCGGTAACCTCTTATACTTCCATTAACCCCCCCTCTGGCTGCTAACTGAGGCATTAGACAACCGAAAATCCAGCCCATTAAATTTAATGTAATTTCTTTTATTTTTTAAAAAAGTTAAGTAATCTTTTTATTTATGTGTACGTTTTTTTTGTTTTTAGGGGTACACTCATTGATAGTAATGGGTGCTCGGAGCTACCATTTACTATGAAAGAGAATACTACATTGTGATTGGTGGTCCAGGCCCACGTGATCCCAGGAAGTGTTTACGCCCCTGGGATGCGTGGGCCTCTGCACTGAGTTCGCTAGGCCTCGGAGCCGAAGTGTTCGTTCTTCCGGATAGGTACTGTCGTAAAAAAAATTGCGGTCGGAGGCACCCGCCTATGAGAAGCCTCTGACCGCAATATTTGGCCCAATTATTGTCTCAGAGGGAGGAATATGAAGACAATGATGCAGCTACAAGACTGCAAACCGCAGGCAGGGTAGATAGACCGGACTGAGGAGACCACAAATGTACAAATGGATTGAGGAGATTATATAAGTAGATTTGGACTCCTGAATAATTTAAAATCAAATCAACTCGAATGGGCTGATCATTCACAAATTTCTATTGCTTTGGCATTACTGCATTAAAGCAGAACAGGCTCGAGAGGCTGGATGGTTGACTCCTGTTCCTATGTACTATAAAAGAGTAGCAGTCCTTTGAACAATGTCGTTTGCTATTGTCAGTATGGTAGATTTTACAGACGGAACACAAGCAGAAGGAGAGTCCCTTGCGATTCATTCTATTTTAATTCTTTGAAGCCTAACTGCAATGTTTTTTATACTGCGTAATTTCTTCATGTAATCTTCAGATCGACACATAAAAGGAATAACCTCTGCTTACAGTCAAAGTGACACTTTGCATTTTAACAAGTTGTTCACTCTAATTATACACACATTAGATAAACATCTGCCTTTCTTTCTGTTATTCATAACACTGAACATTTGCTTGGGAAGTTGTTATTATCAAAAGAAAGAAGGACCAGCTGTTGCTCGATTTTTCACTTGTTTATGTCAAGAAACAAATCCCAGTGGCAGCCCAATAGCTGCATTATTGCACTGATGAACTTTGCCATAGAGCGGTAGGGTACAGGTAAAAATATCAGTGTGTGCTCCCACTGGGCATCATTCTGATATCAGGCTCTCATCCTCATGGTAGCCGGAAAGTGAACAGCTGCCATCTGTGTCTGGTGTCCCAGCAACAAAGTCAGAGATGTACCCTTTCTTGCCAATTATTAAAGGAAAAGTTAGACAAAAAGTAATGAACTCAGAGTTGTTTATTGACTGTAGAAGTATAGTTAGTAGCACTTAAACTTAAATAGTGGACATGTAAGTTAAAAGAAAGATATGCATTTATATAGTGCCTTTCACGACCACCGGACGTCTCAAAGCACTTTACAGCCAAGTAAGCACTTCTGTTATTAATAGTTAAGTTATTAGTAGATAGATTTCATATTTAAAGTACCTAACAGAGGCTACAAAGGCAGTTCAGTTATGTCATAGTAATTCAGTATTAACTGCTTGCTGATTATAAATTTATAGTAGAGTTCAGTACATAAATTGGTGAAATTAATATGTGATTAAACACCTTAGAGAGCGGACCAATTAACAGCGTTAGATAGCTGGTCCATTGAATAGACAAGCATTGTTATGCTTGTAGATAGCAATGTTTCTAGAATTTTTAGACTGTTATTCAGAAGCCAGTTTCGCACAGGACACATGGTGTTAAAGCAGTCACAGTGCTCCTGAAACCACCACCACTGGATTATGTCACACACCCTAATGGATAACTGGGAAAACTATTGCTGTTTCACTGCAGCCAGCTGCTAGAGAACAAAAAACTGCATATATTTCTGATTCGGATGACGCTAAGCACAAAAAGCAATTAAGAATACCTACGCTAAGGATAAGAGACAGTTGATCATGGAGGAAATTGTGGCAAAGTAAAATCGTACCATTCTGTGGTACTGGATGCTTCATTTGTTACTTGCATGTTCTTGCATACACATGCTAGGCAACGCCTCAATTTTAAAATTCTCATCCTTGTTTTCAAATCCTTCCATGGCCTCGCTCCTCCCTATCTCTGTAATCTCCTCCAGCCCCACAACCCTCCGAGATCTCTGTGCTCCTCTAATTCTGGCCTCTTGAGCATCTCCGATTTTAATCGCTCTACCATTGGTGGCTGTGCCTTCAGCTGCCTGGGCCCCAAGCTCTGGAATTCCCTCCCTAAACCTCTCTACTGCTCTTTCTTCCTTTAAGATGCTCCTTAAAACTCTTGACCAATCTGCACTAATATCTCCTCATATGTCTCGGTGTCAAATTTTGTTTTATAACGCTCCTGTTGAAGCGCCTTGAGCCGTTTTACTACTTTAAAGGTGCTATATAAATACAAGTTGTTGTTGTATTCTCACACTAAACATAATCAAAGGCAGATCTTCCAAAAAGTCTCCAAAAGATCTCCACAGGCCCATTTGTAGAATGTATTTGTTGGGTAAACGAGCCCTGTAGAGGTTTGGTTCCTCTGAGCTGTTTTCAACACTGGAAGCTTCAAGGCAGCACGAGAGTGGGGAACCTTACACCAGCCAACCACCAAGTGAGAGAGAGCTCATTATTTTCCAGCTTCCACTGCGGATCCACAGCTTTATGGTCTGTTAGAATTTCCTCACCAAAGCTTTATTCTGATGTAAAGGGATATTACAAGACTGCACTTTTATTTAATTCTTTTAACAAGAATGTTTTATTTTTTCAAACGGGGCTTTTATTTCCCCAGTGATCCTGTGGTCTGTCTTAGATTCCATCTCTCTCTGGTTTGAGGAAACGGAGAATGATCCAGGTAATGGGATTCCATGAAGTCAGCAAGCTGCAATTAGGGATGCCCATATTTGGGAATGTGTGTATTGGTCACAGTTCCATAGTTCACTTGTCAACTGTTTCTACTTGTTAGTGGTGGAGCTAGGAACGGCACATACGATGTTTCCGCTAAAATTAATTTGCATAATCACAAAATCTTCCAGTGCAATCGGGCAGCATAACAGAACGTAATAGTTTTTTTTCCATTAAAAAGTATTCCTTGATATATTTAAGCGTGGTAACTTGGTGCAGTTTTATTAAAACAGTTGGAAATGGGTTTATCACAAAAACCAGCGTAAACGATCACAGAAAACGCAAACATAAACGGTTTTGGATGTAACTCGTCGATATTAACTTAGCAAAATTAGCTTTTCCCCAATTCAGAACTTTTATTCCAGCCTTATTCTTGTCCTTATCCATAATAAACTTGAATCTGACTGAATTATGGTCACTGGCACCCAATTGTTCCCCCACTAATACCCCTTCAACTTGCCCAGCTTCATTCCCCAAAACTAAATCCAAGACCGCCCCCTTTCGTGTTGGCTTGCTACATACTGACTAAAAACATTTTCTTGCATGCATTTCAAGAATTCCGCACCCTCTACACCCTTTACACTAAATTTGTCCCAATCAATATTTGGATAGTTAAAATCCCCTACTATTATTACCCTATGGTTTTTGGACTTCACAACAATTTGCCTACATATTTGCTCCTCTACCTCCCTCCCACTGTTTGGGAGTTAATAATACACACCCAGCAGTGTGATCGCCCTTTTTTATTTTTCAATTCGACCCATATGGCCTCATTTGATGATCCCGCGAACATATCATCCCTCCTCACCGCTGTAATAGTTTCTTTAATCAGTACCGCAATCCCCCCCCCACTTTTTACCCCCCTCTCTATCTTGTCTAAAAATCCTGTAACCAGGAATATTGATCTGCCAAATCTGCCCCCCCTTTCAGCCATGTTTCTGTAATGGCTATTGTTATGTCTTGAATCAAGAGTCAGACTAGATACTACAAGCTCAAAGTAAGGTGTGACCGTAGTCTTTTATTACAGATCTCAGAGTGCCTCTCCAGCTTGTGAGGCCTCCTTATATACAGGTGCTCCCAAGGGATTGTGGGATCTCTTGGGATTCCAGGGGATGAGCCCTCTGGTGGTTAGACATGGTATTTACAGGTTTACATACATAACAGCTATAATGTCATACTCCCAAGTGTCTACCTGTGCTCTTAGCTCATCCGCCTTATTCGCTATACCCTTTGCATTAAAGTATATACCATTCAGCACCAGAAGACATTCTTGCTTACTATATACTAAACCCTGTTTCCTCTGTCTTACAGGTTCACTTTCCAGATTCTTGCTATCCAATTTCAGCTTTACTTCCTTCCCTTTTGAATTTGTTCTCAGGTTCCCATCCCCCTGCCAAGCTAGTTTAAACTCTCCCCAACAGTACTAGCAAAACCCCCTGCGAGGATATTGGTCCCAGCACTGTTGAGGTGCAACCCGTCCGGTTTGTACAGGTCCCATCTCCCCCAGAAGCGGTCCCAATGCCTCAAGAATTTAAAGCCCTCCTCCAGCACCAACTCTCCAGCCACATGTTCATCCTCTCTATCCTTCTGTTCTTGTACTCATTAGCAATAACCTGGAGATTACTACCTTTGAGGTCCTACCCTCTAATTTTCTTCCTAGCTCCCTGAATTCTTCCTGTAGGATCTCATCCCTCATTTTACCTATGTCATTGGTTCCGATATGGACCACGACCTCTAGCTGTTTACCCTCCCCCCCCCCCCCCCGGGATGCCCTGTGTCTGCTCGGTGACATCCTTGACCCTGGCACCAGGGAGGCACAAAACCATTCGGGAGTCACGAGTCACGTCTACAGCTGCAGAAACGCCTGTCTGTTCCCCTAACTATAGAATCCCCTATCACTAGGGCTCTTTTCTTTGTCCCTCCCCCCACCCCCACCCACCCCCCCACACCCCCGTGCAGCTGAACCACCCGTGGTGCCTTGGAATTGGCTCTGGCTGCACTCCCCAGAGGTATCATCCTCCTTACCGGTACTTAGAAGTGAATATTGGTTTGAAAGCGAGATGGACTCACGCATGCACTCCTGCGCTACCTACCAAGCACACTTACTACATCTGGTGGTCACCCACTTCTCCTCTACCTGCACGCCTTTAAGCTGCGGGGTGACCACCTCCTGAAACGTGCTATCCACGTAGTTCTCAGCCTCGCGGATGCACCTTATTGACTCCACCCGCTGCTCCAGCTCCAAAACGCGGAGCTCGAGCAGTTGAAGCTGGAGACACCTCCTGCACACATGGTTGTCTAGGCTGCCTGAAGTGTCCAGGACTTCCCACATGCCACAGGATGTGCACTCCACGGGACTGAGCTGCACTGCCATCCCTCTAGTTAGCCTTATCTAGTTTAAAATCTATTTAGAAACATAGAAAATAGGTGCATGAGTAGGCTATTCAGCCCTTCGAGCCTGCACCATCATTCAATGAGTTAATGGCTGAACATTGCAACCTCAGTACCCCATTCCTGCTTTCTCGCCATACCCCTTGATCCCCCGAGTAGTAAGGACTACATCTAACTCCTTTTTGAATATATTTAGTGAATTAGCCTCAACAACTTTCTGTGGTAGAGAATTCCACAGGTTCACCACTCTCTGGGTGAAGAAGTTTCTCCTCATCTCGGTCCTAAATGGCTTACCCCTTATCCTTAGACTGTGATCCCTGGTTCTGGACTTCCCCAACATTGGAAACATTCTTCCTGCATCTAACCTGTCTAAACCCGTCAGAATTTTAAACGTTTCTATGAGATCCCCTCTCATTCTTCTGAACTCCAGTGAATACAGGCCCAATTGATCCAGTCTTTTTAAAAGAAATAGAGAAAAGAGAGCTACTCACCAACTCACCTCACCGACCTCAGTGACGTCCCGAACTCACCGACCTCTGTGGCCTCCCGACCTCTCGGCCACCAAACTCCCAACCTAACAGAAATAGAAAAAAGAGAGCTACTTACCAACTCACTTCACCGACCTCCGAGGCCTCCGAACTCCCGGTCTCCGAACTCCCAACTTGCCGACCTCACAGGGCTTATCTATTCGCCGACCCCCCGACTCACCGACTCTCCGACCTTAGGGCCTTACCGACTCGTTGACCTCAGGGACTTACCGACTCGCCAACCTCCCGACTCACCAACCACAGGGCCTTACCTACTCACCGACCTCCCGACTCACCAACCTCAGGGCCTTACCGACTCACCAACCTCGGGGCCTTACCGACCTCCCGACTCACCGACCCACCAACCTCCTGACTCGCCGACCTCAGGGCCTTACCGACTCGTCGACCTCCCGACTCACCGACCTCCCGACTCATCAGAATCGAAATCCTCACCGATCTTCGGGCCTCCTGCTCCTCAAACCTGCCGGCCTCTCGACCTCTCGGAACTCCCGAAATCACGACCTCTCAGAAATGATCTCCTGAACTCAGTTAAGGAGTGATTTGGCCATGGTGGACTGGAAACAGCTACTTGTGGGTAAATCAGTGTCGGAACAGTAGGAGGCATTTAAGGAGGAGATCCGGAAGGCTCAGACCAAACATATGCCCTTAAAGAAAAAGGCTGGGAAAAATAATTCTAGAGCCCCCTGGATGTCCAGGGACTTACAAGGGAGGATTAAGAAAAAAAGGGACGCTTATGTCATATATCAACAGCTAAATACTATAGAATTTTTAGAGGAATATAGAAAGTTAAGAGGCAAAATTAAAAAGGATATTAGGAACGCTAATAGAGAACATGAGAAATTCTTGGCCAGTAAAATTAAGGAAAACCCTAAGATGTTCTATATTAAGAGGATAACTAAAGAAAGGTCAGGGCCTATTAGAGACCATGAGGGTAATCTTTATATGGAGGCGGAAGATGTTAGGATGGTTCTTAACGAATACTTTGCATCTGTTTTCACAAAGGAAAGGGGTAATGCAGACACTGCTATCGAGGAGGAGTGTGATATTCTGGATGAAATAAATAGAGTGAGAAAGGAAGTATTAAGGGGTTTAGCAGCTTTAAAAGTAGATAAGTACCCAGGCCCGGATGAAGTGCATCCCAGGCTGTTGAGCAAAGTAAAAGAGGAAATAGCAGAGGCCTTGACCATCATTTTCCAGTCCTCTTTGGATCTGGGCATGGTGCCAGTGGACTGCTAATGTAGTACTCTTGTTTAAGAAGGGAGAAAGGGATAGGCCGAGTAATTACAGGCCTGTCAGCCTAACCTCAGTGGTGGGAACATTATTGGAAAAAATCCTGAAAGACAGGATAAATCTGCATTTGGAAGGGCAAGGATTAATTATGGACAATCAGCACGGATTTGTTAAGGGAAGATCGTGTCTGACTAACCTGATTGAATTTTTTGAGGAGGTAACCAAGAGGGTCGATGAGGATAGTGCATACGATGTAGTATATATGGACTTTAGCAAAGCTTTTGATAAGGTCCCACATGGTAGACTGGTCATGAAGGTTAAAGCCCATGAGATCCAGGGCAAAGTGACAAGTTGGATCCAAAATTGGCTTAGAGGTAGGAAGCAAAGGGTAATGATTGATGGATGTTTTTGTGACTGGAAGGATGTTTCCAGTGGGGTTCAGCAGGTTTCAGTACTGGACCCTTGCTTTTTGTGGTATATATCAACGACTTAGATTTGAATATAGGGAATATGATTAAGAAGTTTGCATACGACACTAAAATTGGCTGTGTGGTTGATAAAGAAGAGGAAAGTCATGGGCTGCAGGAGGATATCAATCGACTGGTCAGGTGGGCAGAGCAGTAGCAAATGGAATTTAATTCAGAGAAGTGTGGGGTGATGCACTTTTGGAGGACTAATAAGGAAAGGATATACACATTAAGCGGTAGGCCACTTAATAGTGTAGATGAACAAAGAGACCTTGGAGTGCTTGTCCACAGATCCCTGAAAGTAGCGGGCCAGGTGGATAAGGTGGTTAAGAAGGCATACGGAATACTTGCCATTATTGGCTGAGGCATAGAATATAAGAGCAGGGAGGTTATGCTTAAATTGTATAATACTTTGGTTAGGCCACGGTTGGAGTATTGCATGCAGTTCTGGTTGCCGTATTATAGGAAGGACGTGATTACACTAGAGAGGGTGCAGAGGAGATTTACTAGGATGCTGCCTGGAATGGAAAATCTTAGTTATGAAGACAGATTGGATAGGCTGGGTTTGTTCTCATTGGAACAGAGGAGGTTGAGAGGAGACTTCATTGAGGTGTACAAAATATTGAGGAACCTGGACATAGTGGATAATAAGGGTCTATTTCCATTGGTGGACGGGTCTATTCTGAGAGGGCATAGTTTTAAGGTGGTTGGTGGAAGGTTTAGAGGGAATTTGAGGGGAGGGGGGGGGCTTCTTTATGCAGAGGGTTGTGGGGATCTGGAACTCGCTGCCTGGAAGAGTGATGGATGCAGAAACCCTCATCATTTTTAAGAGATGGTTGGATGGACACTGAAAGTGCAGTAACCTGCAGGGTTAC
Source organism: Pristiophorus japonicus (assembly GCF_044704955.1). Lineage (NCBI taxonomy): Eukaryota > Metazoa > Chordata > Chondrichthyes > Pristiophoridae > Pristiophorus > Pristiophorus japonicus. The sequence continues at coordinate 129,165,776 of NC_091985.1, read as the reverse complement.
GGACCTAGAGCTGGTAATTGGGATTAGACTGGATGATCTCTTGTTGGACGGAGCAGATATAATGGTAAGTACTGTAGGGAATCGAATATGGCCAGGGTGATCTCCTGGACTAGTTTCGATCACCTGGATGGGTTGGAGAGGAATTTTCCCAGATTTCTTCTCCCTATATTGGCCTGGGTTTTTATTTGATTTTTGCCTATCCCAGGAGATCACATGGCTCCGTTTGGGTTGGAGTGTAGAATGTTTTAGTATAAGGGGTGTCGCAGTTATGGTGTGGCGGACTGGTTGGGCTGGGTGTTCTTTGCCTTTTCATCATTGTTCACAGGTTTATATGTAACCTTTAGGGCTGCTGACCAAGGGCCATGTGGCTCTTTGTCGGCTAGCGTGGACACGATGAGCCAGAATGGCCTCCTTCTGCGCTGTAAATTTCTATGTTTCTATTTAAAATTCCGAATGTTTTGTGCTGGTTTGACCGATTGTTCTCAGATTGCGCTGATGAAACCGATGTAAAAGGAGCAGAAACACTACCCCATGGTCTTTAGTCCCATATAGTTCTTCTGTATGTGATAATAAAAGCAGTTCTTTAAGCATCTGTGTAAGAGTGCTGCCTCACAGTCTGGGACCTTTAAAAGACTGCACATGGAGCAAGCATCAACAAGATAAAAAGTAACTGTATGAGAATAGATCGATCATAATAAAAGGAAAATAGCTATCATCAGGCTTCCAGTGAATTAGAAGCCTTATGGTGAATCTGCAAAGTTTTTTTGCCTTAAATTATAGAACAGTTTTCAGGCATTAAGTGTTTTCTGGCATTGATTTCTGACGAGAATAGAGGATGGAATCGAATTTTCTGTTAATTAGCTTCACCCAAAGTTAATACATTGCCGTGTAAATCAATCATACAATAAGGAAGTCTTTCTCATGCCAGATGAATAACAGTCTGCGCATATTTTCGCTAGAGACAACGGAAGGGTGAAATCTGCCCTTTGCTTTCTGACAGAGTGTGTGAGCGGTGGACGATGAGGGCTTCATCACAGAGGAAACATTAACCATAATCCGCTGCTTGTTAACCAGTGAGCCATTTGACCAGGCAGCATTCTGTAGCTTACGCATCTGTGATACCTCATGTGCACGCTGGGGAATTCTCTGTAATGGTACTGCTAACGAACGTAGAGGAGCAACTACAGTCATTTAGCAATTAAATTCAAGACTCACATAGTGTTTGAATAAAGAAAAGGAAAACTGATGCATAACCCATTGTTTTCTGGTCACTTAAACCAATTAGCGCCATGTCCACCATCTTTCAATTATTTAATCTTGGCTGACATTGAGGGAGTGCTGCACTGTCAGATGACGTCTTCTGGATGCGAAGTTAAACCAAGACCCCATCTGCTCTCAGGTGGATGTGAAAGATCCCATGGCACAATATCGAAAAAGGGTAGTGTCATGTATCTTACATTATTATATATAACTGTATCCTAACATGCTATACATGAATGTAATAAGATATGACCTGTAACCACCAGCATACCTTACCACCAGGGGTGCACTTGCAAGAGACAGGTATATAAGGACAGGTCTCAGGCAAGTGCAGCATTCCAGAGCTGTGAAATAAAGGTGCAGGTCCAGAGTGACCTTGACTTCACTACATGCCTCATGTGAATCTGTACTGAGGGGACAGGACTTTACAGGGAATCTCATAGAAACGTTTAAAATTCTGACGGGTTTAGACAGATTAGATGCAGGAAGAATGTTCCCAATGTTGGGGAAGTCCAGAACCAGGGGTCACAGTCTAAGGATAAGGGGTAAGCCATTTAGGACTGAGATGAGGAGAAACTTCTTCACCCAGACAGTGGTGAACCTGTGGAATTCTCTACCACAGAAAGTTGTTGAGACCAATTCATTAAATATATTCAAAAAGGAGTTAGATGTAGTCCTTACTACTCGGGGGATCAAGGGGTATGGCGAGAAAGCAGGAATGGGGTACTGAGGTTGCATGTTCAGCCATGAACTCATTGAATGGTGGTGCAGGCTCGAAGGGCTGAATGGCCTACTCCTGCAACTATTTTCTATGTTTTCTATGTTTCTACAGTGGCGACGAGTTACGGGATTACAGAATCCACAGAATGGCGAACAACGGATCAGATGAAAAGTACAATAAGAACATAAGAATTAGGAACAGGAGTAGGCCATCTAGCCCCTCGAGCCTGCTCCGCCATTCAATAAGATCATGACTGATCTGGTCGTGGACTCAGCTCCACTTACCCACCCTCTCCCCGTAACCCTTAATTCCCTTATTGTTTAAAAATCTATCTATCTTTGACTTGAAAACATTCAATGAGCCAGCCTCAACTGCTTCCTTGGGCAGAGAATTCCACAGATTCACAACCCTCTGGGAGAAGAAATTCTTTCTCAACTCGGTTTTAAATTGGCTCCTCCGTATTTTGAGGCTGTGCCCCCTAGTTCTAGTCTGCCCCACCAATGGAAACAACCTCTCTGCCTCTATCTTGTCTATCCCTTTCATGATTTTAAATGTTTCTATAAGATCACCCCTCATCCTTCTGAACTCCAAGGAGTAAAGACCCAGTCTACTCAATCTATCATCATAAGGTAACCCCCTCATTTCTCGAATCAGCCTAGTGAATCGTCTCTGTACCCCTTCCAAAGCTAGTATATCCTTCCTTAAGTAAGGTGACCAAAACTGCACGCAGTACTCCAGGTGCGGCCTTACCAATATCTTATACAGTTGCAACAACACCTCCCTGCTTTTGTACTCCATCCCTCTCGCAATGAAGGCCAACATTCCATTTGCCTTCCTGATTACCTGCTGCACCTGCAAACTAACCTTTTGGGATTCATGCACAAGGACCCCCAGGTCCCTCTGCACCACAGCATGTTGTAATTTCTCCCCATTCAAATAATATTCCCTTTTACTGTTTTTTTTCCCAAGGTGGATGACCTCACACTTTCCGACATTGTATTCCATCTGCCAAACCTTAGCCCATTCGCTTAAACTATCCAAATCTCCTTCTAGCCTCTCTGAGTCCTCTACACAACCCGCTTTCCCACTAATCTTTGTATCATCTGCAAATTTTGTTGCACTACACTCTGTCCCTTCCTCTAGGTCATCTATGTATATTGTAAACAGTTGTGGTCCCAGCACTGATCCCTGTGGCACACCACTAACCACTGATTTCCAACTGGAAAAGAACCCATTTATCCCGACTCTCTGCTTTCTGTTCGCCAGCCAATTCTCTATCCATGCTAATACATTTCCTCTGACTCCGCGTACCTTTATCTTCTGCAGTAACCTTTTGTGTGGCACCTTATCGTATGCCTTTTGGATATCTAAATACACCACATTCATCGGTACACCTCTATCCACCATGCTCGTTATATCCTCAAAGAATTCCAGTAAGTTAGTTAAACATGATTTCCCTTTCATGAATCTATGCTGCGTCTGCTTGATTGCACTATTCCTATCTAGATGTCCCGCTATTTCTTCCTTAATGATAGTTTCAAGCATTTTCCCCACTACAGATGTTAAACTAACCGGCTTATAGTTACCTGCCTTTTGCCTGCCCCCTTTTTTAAACAGAGGCATTACAGTAGCTGCTCTCCAATCTGCTGGTACCTCCCCAGAGTCCAGAGAATTTTGGTAGATTATAACAAATGCATCTGCGATAACTTCCACCATCTCTTTTAATACCCTGGGATGCATTTCATCAGGACATGGGGACTTGTCTACCTTCAATCCCATTAGTCTGTCCAGCACTACCTCCCTAGTGATAGTGATCATCTCAAGGTCCCCCCTTCCCACATTCCTATGACCAGCAATTTTTGGCATGGTTTTTGTGTCTTCCACTGTGAAGACGGAAGCAAAATAATTGTTTAAGGACTCAGCCATTTCCACATTTCCCATTATTAAATCCCCCTTTTCATCTTCTAAGGGACCAACATTTACTTTAGTCACTCTTTTCCATTTTATATATCTGTAAAAGTTTGCGCAAGTTTACCTTCGTAATCTATCTTCCCTTTCTTTATTGCTTTTTAGTCATTCTTTGCTGTTGCTTAAAATCTTCCCAATCCTCTAGTTTCCCACTAACCTTGGCCACCTTATACGAATTGGTCTTTGATTTGATACTTTCCTTTATTTCCTTGGTTATCCACGGCTGGTTATCTCTTCTCTTGCCGCCCTTCTTTTTCACTGGAATATATTTTTGTTGCGCATTATGAAAGAGCTCCTTAAAAGTCCTCCACTGTTCCTCAATTGTGCCACCGTTTAGTCCTTGTTTCCAGTCTACTTTAGCCAACTAAGCCCTCATCCCACTGTAGTCCCCTTTGTTTAAGCATAGTACTTTCATTTCTGACACAACTTCCTCATCCTCAATCTGTATTACAAATTCAACCATATTGTGATCACTCATTCCGAGAGGATCTTTTACGAGGAGATCGTTTATTTTTCCTGTCTCGTTACACAGGACCAGATCCAAAATGGCTTGCTCCCTTGTAGGCTCTGTTACATACTGTTCTAAGAAACAATCCCGTATGCATTCTATGAATTCCTCCTCCAGGGTACCCCCTGCGATTTGATTTGACCAATCGATATGTAGGTTAAAATCCCCCATAACTACTGCCGTTCCTTTTTCACATGCCTCCATTATTCCCTTGATTATTGTCCGCCCCACCATGAAGTTATTATTTGGGGGCCTATAAACTACGCCGACCAGTGACTTTTTCCCCTTACTATCTCTAATCTCCACCCACAATGATTCAACATTTTGTTCATTAGAGCCAATATCATCTCTCACAACTGCCCTGATATCATCCCTTATTAGCAGAGCTACCCCACCTCCCTTCCCTTCCTGCCTATCTTTCCGAATCGTCAGATACCCCTGTACGTTTAATTCCCAGTCCTGGCCACCTTGCAACCATGTCTCTGTAATGGCCACCAAATCATACCCATTTGTAATGATTTGTGCTGTCAACTCATTTAATTTATTTCTAATGCTGCATGCATTTAGGTAGAGTGTTTTCATCCTAGTTTTTAAACCATGATTTTTAGTTTTTACCCCTCCTGCAATGCGGGAGACAATTGGGAGGACTTTATAGAAAGGCTCCAGCAAAGCTTTGTAACCAAAGACTGGTTCGGGGATGAAAAGGCAGACAAGAGCCCATCTCTTAACCAGCTGTGGCTCGAAAACATACGCTTTAATGAAGGATCTGCTGGCACCCGAGAAACCAGAAAGCAAGTCATTTGAAGAATTGAGCACACTGGTAAGAGACCACCTGAAGCCAGCGAGCAGCCTACACATGGCCAGACACAGGTTCTACAACTACAGACGCTGTGTGGGCCAGAGCATACCTGACTTCGTGGCGGAACTTCGGAGGTTGGCTAGTTTATGTGAGTTCTCCGATGAACTGAGGAGAGAAATGCTGAGAGACTTTTTCATTGAAGGAATAGGCCACATAGGCATATTCCGAAAGCTCATAGAGACCAAGAACCTGACCTTAGAGGCAGGAGCACTGGTTGCACAGACATTCTTGATAGGGGAAGAAGAAACGAGGTTGATTTACAATGCAGGTACAACAACTAACGAAATATCGGAACAAGAAGTTCACAGCACTAAACAAGCTGCTACCCCCACACACAGACAAAACCGGGAGAACAGGCTCTCGACAGCAGGCAGTGGTGCCAGAAGCCATGAAGGGCCACAGGAACGGCCGTTCACACCTCATCAACCCACAATGCGAGCAATCAACTACAAACTGAGAGAAGCTCAAGAGAGAGATCAGCCAGACGCAGCTCATTCTTTGGGAACTCTTTGAACAATGGAACAGGTCTGTGCTGGAGGTGTGGGGGTGGGCACTCGTCAAGGGGATGTTGATTTCAGCAGGCTGTTTGCAGAAATTGTGAATATACAGGGCATTTGGCCCACATGTGCAAAAAAAGGGCAGCTCGGCTGGTATACGAATCGGATGGGTCGGAAAGCAGACCAGAAGATGGTGGGGACAGTACCTGGGACACCGGTATACAGCGAGTCAACACGATCAATGGCCGCTGCTCCTACAACAGGACGCCTCCTTATAATGATGTGGGTCCTACTCAACGGGATATCTGTCAGCATGGAGCTGGATACGGGAGCGAGTCAATCTCTCATGGGCGCTCAATAATTTGAACAACTGTGGCCGCATAAAAGAAGCAGACCAAAACTCACAAGGGTCCACACCAAACTAAGGATCTATACGAAAGAAATCATACCAGTCCTCGGCAGCGCCATGCTCTCTGTCACACACAAAGGGACAGTGAACCGACTTCCCCTGTGGATTGTCCCCGGAGAGCCCCTAGCACTGCTGGGGAGAAGCTGGCTGGCAAAACTAAACTGGAAATGGGATGATGTCCATGCCATATCATTAGAGGAATGGACCTCCTGCTCAACAGTTATAAAGCGATTTGAACATCTCTTTCAGCTAGGTGGGGGCACTTTCAAAGGGGTCAAAGTCAAAATCTACATCACACAGGATGCTAGACCGGTCCATCACAAGGCCAGAGCTGTACCCTATGTGGTGAGGGAAAAGATTGAACACGAACTAGACAGGCTTCTGCGGGAAGGCATTATATCACCTGTGGAATTTAGCGACTGGGCAAGTTCCATCGTCCCAGTCATGAAGCCTGATGGATCCGTACGAATCTGTGGGGACTACAAATCTACCATAAACAGAGTCTCCCTACAGGACCAGTACCCGCTGCCCAGAGCGGAGGACTTATTTGCCACATTGGCTGGAGGTAAACTTTTCTCAAAACTCGACCTCACATCTGCGTATATGACACAAGAATTGACCGAGGAATCCAAGCTACTCACCACCATCAACACACATCAAGGCCTTTTCATGTACAATCGATGCCCATTCGGCATCAGGTCGACAGCTGCCATATTCCAGCGCAACATGGAGAGTCTGCTCAAGTCCATCCCGGGGACAGTTGTATTTCAAGACGACATACTTATCATGGGCAGGGACACCGACTCTCATCTCCGTAATTTGGAGGAAGTACTAAAGCGGTTGGATCGGGTAGGCCTACGAGTCAAGAAATCCAAGTGCCTGTTTCTCGCACCCGAGGTTGAATTTTTGGGCAGAAGGATTGCCGCTGATGGAATCTGCCCAACAGAGTCCAAAACAGAAGCAATTCGCCTGGCACCCAGGCCCCGGAATGTCTTAGAACTGCGCGCCTTTCTCGGGTTAATCAATTACTTTGGGAACTTTATGCAGAACTTAAGCACGCTGCTGGAGCCTCTCCACGTGCTACTCAGGAAGGGATGCAATTGGTTTTGGGGGGACGTCCAGGAACGCGCCTTCAATAAGGCACGCAACCTTCTGTGTTCCAACAATGTTTTGACTTTCTTTGACCCAGGTAAAAAGCTAGTTCTCACATGTGATGTATGGGGTCGGGTGCGTTTTGCAACATGTCAATAGTGCGGGCAAATTACAACCCATAGCTTATGCCTCCAGGTCACTTTCGCGGGCGGAGCGCGGGTACGGAATGGTAGAGAAGGAGGCGCTCGCGTGCGTGTATGGTGTCAAAAAGATGCACCAATACCTTTTCGGGGCCAAGTTCGCGTTAGAAACCGACCACAAGCCCCTCACATCCCTCCTATCCAAGAACAAGGCAATAAACGGCAACGCCTCGGCGCGAATTCAACGGTGGGCACTCATGCTGGCGTCCTACGACTATACCATAAGGCACAGACAACTGTGCCGATGCGCTCAGCAGGCTACCCCTGACGACCACGGAAGGGTCTGACGAACAGGACTGTGAGATAGTCATGGCAATCAATGCCTTTGAGTCCACAGGTTCGCCCATGACGGCTCGCCAAATCAGAGCCTGGACGGCCAGCGACCCCACATTATCCTTAGTAAAAAGATGTGTCCTAACCGGTGACTGGGCTGAGGCTGGCGATGCCTGCCCCAAGGAATTAAAACCCTTTCACAGGCGCATGCATGAGCTATCACTACAAGCAGACCGCCTGATGTGGGGCAGCCGAGTAGTCATGCCTCTACGAGGCAGAGAGGCATTTGTCCGGGAGCTCCACCACGAGCACCCAGGGATCATTCTCATGAAGGCCATAGCCAGATCCCACCTCTGGTGGCCTGGTATTGACGCCAACTTGGAGCTCTGCGTCCGAAGGTGCACCATTTGTGCCCAACTCAGCAATGCCCCCTGGGAGGCTCCCCTGAGCCCCTGGCCCTGGCCAACCAAACCGTGGTCGCGGGTGCACGTAGACTATGCGGGCCCATTCATGGGCAAAATGTTCCTCGTAGTTGTAGATGCATTTTCAAAGTGGATCGAATGCACCATTTTAAACTCGAGCACAACCTCCACCACTGTGGAGAGCCTCGCAACCATGTTTGCAACGCACGGAATCCCTGACATATTGGTCAATGACAATGGTCCGTGCTTCACCAGTGCAGAATTCCAAGATTTTATAATTGGCCATGGCATAAATCACATCAAGACGGCAGCGTTCAAGCCGGCCTCCAACGGCCAGGCGGAGAGAGCAGTGCAAGTCATTAAACAAGACATTCTTAAAATCCAAGGGCCCTTGCTGCAGGGTCGCCTGTTGTGACTGCTGCTGACATACAGATCTCATCCGCACTCATTGACTGGGATCCCACCCCACGCAACTGTTGATGAAAAGGACTTTAAAAACAAGGCTCTCATTAATCCTCCCAGACATACACGAAATCATTGAGGCAAAGCGCCGTAAGCTAACTGAGTACCATGACAGAAATTTGAGGGGGAGATGGAATGAGATAGGGGACAAAGTGTTTGTACTAAACTATGACAGGGGTCCCAAATGGCTTGCAGGGACAGTAACGGGCAAGGAAGGAAACAGGCTACTGGTAGTATAAATGGACAATGGCAAAACCTGCCGGAGGCATGTAGACCAAGTCAAAGCAGATTTACTAACAACACTGCGGAACCAGAGGCAGACTACAATGTGGAACTCGCACCACATCTGGTGGACAGACAGAGGGAACAACCTGAGGAAAGGGCAATCCCAACAGACAGCCCAGGCGAGTCAACAACAATCACACAATCGAAACAGACAGCCCAGGCGAGATACCAGCAACCATACCCAAAGAAAAACAGACACCAAGGCAAACAACTGAACCACAACTCAGATGCTCCATGTGAGAGCGTAGACCACCTGAGAGACTGAACCTATAAAGACAATAAGACTTTGGGGGAGGGTGATGTCATGTATTTTACATTATTATATATAACTGTATCCTAACATGCTATACATGACTGTAATAAGATATGACCTGTAACCACCACCAGGGGTGCACTTGCAAGAGACAGGTATATAAGGACAGGTCTCAGGCAAGTGCAGCATTCCAGAGCTGTGAAATAAAGGTGCAGGTCAAGAGTGGCCTTGACTTCACTACATGCCTCGTGTGAATCTGTACTGAGGGGACAGGACTTTACAGGTCGAAGTATTCTCCCTGGTGTCCTGGCCAATATGTATTTATTTATTTATAAAGCGCTTTGGCGCGTCCTGAGGTGGTGAAATGCAAGGAGAAAACATTGCAAGGATAGGAGGAAAGAGCGGGCAGGGGAGTGGAACTAACTGGATTGCTCTTGGAAAGAGCCGGCTCAGATTTGATGGGCCGAATGGTCTCCTTCTGTACTGTACTATTCTGTGATTCTAATTTTTCTTTCTTTCTCTCCTTAAAAAAATATAAACAGTCACTACCGATTTTGCACAACTGAAATTATTTTAGTCAATCAGAAATTTTACACTTTTTTAATAGAATCACAAGAATCACAAGAGGAGGAGATTTGATCCACCCTACCTCATCAATCCTGAAGGAACCTACAGTCTCAAGCCTCTTCCTCAAATGATTCCAAAGTTTATGCTTCTATTATCTAAGCAGACTCTATTCCACATGTTGATCACTCTTTGTGGGAAGAACTGATAATCATTCCGAAATTTGCATTTTGCTCATTTGCTTTTTTTCCCGACTCAAGGTTTAATTTGAAACCGTTGTGGATTTACTTTCTTGATATTGTTTACTCGTTAACGCTCTTGTATACTTCTACGACGTAGATTTTTAATTGCCTCCTTTCAAGGATGTAAAGCTGAAATTCTTCTTGTGTTCCCTTATAACTCAGTCCCCAGTCTTTAGAAAACAGTCCCATGGCTCCTCGCTGTATCCCTTCCAGGACCTGAATTTCCAGGACCACATTCTTCGTGTGTTGGTGACCAGAGCTGAACATAGTGCTCAAGATGTGGTTTGACCAACAACAACCTTGCATTTATATAGCACATTTAATGTAGTAAAACATCCCAAGGCGCTTATCAAGAACAATATCAATAAAAACATTTTTGACACTGAGCCACAGAAGGAGCTATCAGGGCAGATGACCAAAAGTTTGGTGAAAGAGGTAGGCTTTAATGAGCATTTTAAAGGAGGCGAGAGAGATAGAGAGGCGGGAAGTTTAGGGAGGGAATTCTAGAGCTTTGGGCCAATGCTGCTGAAAGAACGGCCGCCAATGGTGTAGCGATTAAAATGGGGAATGCGCAAGAGGCCAGAATGGGATGAGTGCAGAGAGTTGTCGGGCTGGAGGTGTGGTTCTCTAGCGTTCAGCATTCTAATTACTTTGTAGAGTTGTCAATAATGTTTCCTTTAAGCTGCACAGCCACGGAGAGCTGCAGGGATCCAGAGCAGCAGGCTTTTCAAAGTAAACACCGCCCATGCACAGTATTTTGAACAGCTTGCGCAGTCCCTTAAAGGGGCCACGTAGTGCCAAGAAACATCAGAGGGAACCTTGGTTACCAACCCTCCAGGATTGTCCTGGAGTGACCAGGAATTGAAGATTGATCTCCAGAACACTGCTGTGAGCACACCCAGGGAGAACAATCATAGGAGCACTTTAAAAAAAAGTGTGTTCTTTGATCAGTTCTTTTAAACACTCTTGTTTATCAGTAATAAAAATATCAGAATGGAGGAAAAAAGACTGTATGACAACTAATAATCATCCAATCGGGTGGCAAAAAGTAATTTTGCTTCCCGATTGGTGTTGGATGAGGTGGGGTGGTGCATTGTGGGGATTGACTTGTTGGGCAACTAATAGAGCGAGCTGGGGGGGAGGGGTGAGAGGTCATGTGATGAAACCTCCAGGAATACATCCAACCAGTGTTGCCAACCCTATTGCTTTGTTGACTGCTAGGTCACAGTTTTTGGACATGTTCACAGGTATGTGATGCTGATTTCCTGAAGCACATATCTGATCAAGCAAAATTCAAAAAAATTGATAACCTAATGCCACAAGTTGTCTACCCTATCAAATGTCATTATAAAAGCATTATAATGCAATGCTTGGCAGGATGATCAGATTCAACAACAACAACTTGCATTTATAAAGCGCTTTTCATGTAGCAAAATGTCCCAGTGCCCTTGACAGAGCACCGACCCCCAACCTCTGAGGGAACCACACCAGCGGCAGCAGTTAGAGCAGCGAACAGCCCAGCCCCGGCAGGGAGCAGCGCGAGCAGGTAAGAGGAGAACAGGGCGACGACATTCGACGTCACAGGAATAGACGAAAGTGATTGGTTGGTGAGTTTTTTTCTCTCTTTTCTTCCTGTAAATTAAGGGCCTGACATTAGGGGCTGGGATTAATAACTAAATGCAAAATCTAATTAATGAAATACATTAGCGATGGCAGGACAGGCAATGTGTTTCTGCTGTTGTATGTGGGAGTTGGTTGACCCCATTAAGGTCCATCACGACCACATCTGCAGCGTGTCTGCAGCTTGAGGAACTTCAGCTCCGTGTTGATAAGCTGGAGCCCGAGCTGCAGACACTATGACACATCAGGGAGGGGAACAGTTACCTGGACGATGTGTTCCAGGAGGCAGTCACACCAATTAGATTAATTAATTCAAATTTGGTCCGTGGTCAGGGACAGGAGGGTGTGACTACAAGCGAGAGAGATAAGGGTGTAGTGATGGAGGAGCCTCGTCCCTTGCTCTTGTCCAACAGGTTCGAGGCTCTTACTCCCTGTGTGGACGAGAGCAGGGACTGCAGGGAGGATGAGCAAACTGACCACAGCACCGTGGTACAGGGGGCCATTCAAGTGGGGGGAGTAAAAAGAAACGTTGCCGTGGTAGGGGACAGTATTAGGGGGATAGATACTGTTCTCTGCAGCCAAGAACGTGAGTCCTGAAGACTGTGTTGCCTACCTGGTGCTAGGGTTAAGGATATCTCCTCAGGGCTGGAGAGGAACTTGGAGAGGGAGGGGGAAGGTCCAGTTGTCATGGTCCACGTACCAACGACATAGGTAGGACAAACAAAGAGGTTCTGCTGAGGGATTATGAGCAGCTAGGGGCCAAATTAAAAAGCAGAACCACAAAGGTAATAATCTCTGGATTACTACCTGAGCCACAAGCAAATTTGCATAGGGTAAATAAGATCAGAGAGTTAAACACGTGGCTCAAAGACTGGTGTGGGAGAAATGGGTTTTGGTTCGTGGGACACTGCAACCAGTACTGGGGTAAGAGGGAGCTGTTCCATTGGGACGGGCTCCACTTGGAATGTGCTAGGACTAGGGTCCTGGCAAATCGAATAACATGGGCTGCAGAGAGGGCTTTAGACTAATTAGTGGGGGGGGGGGGCGCGGGCGATTCAGCTGAGCGAAAATTTTAAAAGTCAAAGAATAAGGAGAAGGCAATAGAACAGGGTGGCACTGGGGGAAATAAAAAATCAGAGCGTGACAGGAAGGGACAGAGTGTATAAACATAAAAGTGTATCAGAAAAATAATGATAAAAAAACAAATGTAAAAGCTCTTTATCTGAATGCATGCAGCATTCGTAACAAAATAGATAAGTTGACAGCACAAATAGATACAAATGGGTATGATCTGATAGCCATTACGAAGACGTGGTTGCAAGGTGATCAGGACTGGGAACTAAATATTCAGGGGTATTTGACAATTCAGAAGGACAGACAGAAAGGAAAAGCAGGTCAGATAGCACTGTTAATAAAGGATGGGATCAGTGCATTAGTGAGCTCTGAGGATCAAGATGCTGAATCAGTTTGGGTGGAAAGAAGGAATAATAAGGGGAAAAAGTCGCTGGTGAGCATAGTCTATAGGCCCCCTAACAGTAGCTACACTGTTGGACGGAGCATAAATCAAGAAATAATGGAGGCTTGTAATAAAGGAACGGCAATAATCATGGGCGATTTTAACCTTCATATTGATTGGACAAAGCAAATTGGCCAGGGTAGCCTTGAGGAGGAGTTCATAGAGTGTATCCGGGATAGTTTCCTGGAACAGTACGTTGCAGAACCAACCAGGGAGCGGGCTATCTTAGATCTGGTACTGTGTAATGAGACAGGATTAATAAATGATCTTGCAGTAAAGGATCCTCCAAGAATGAGTGACCATAACATGGTTGAATTTCAAATTCAGTTGGAGGATGAAAAAGTTGGTTCTCAAAGCAGGATCCTAAGCTTAAATAAAGGAGACTACAAAGGTATGAAGGCAGAGTTGGCGAAAGTGGACTGGAAAAATAGATTAAAGTATGGGATGGTTGATGAGCAGTGGCAGACATTTAAGGAGATATTTCATAACTCTCAACATAAATATATCCCAATGAGAAGGAAAGACTGTAAGAGAAGGGATAACCATCCGTGGCTAACTAAGGAAATAAGGGATGGTATCAAATTGAAAACAAGGGCATACAATGTGGCCAAGAATAGTGGGAGGCCCAGAGGATTGGGAAACTGTAAAAAGCCAGCAAAGAACGACTAAAAAAATGATAAAGAGAGGGAAGATAGATTATGAAAGTAAGCTAGCACAACATGTAAAAAACAGATAGTAAGAGTTTCTACAGGTACATAAAAAGGAAAAGAATGGCTAAAGCAAATGTTGGTCCACTAGAGGATGAGACTGGGGAATTAATAATGGAGAACAGGGAAATGGCAGAGACCTTGAACAAATATTTTGTATCGGTCTTCACGGTAGAAGACACTAAAAACATCCCAATAATGGATAATCAAGGGGCTATAGGGAGGGAGGAACTTAATACAATCACTATCACTAATGAAGTAGTACTCGGTAAAATAATGGGATGAAAGGCAGAGAAGTCCCCTGGACCTGATGGCTTACATCCTAGGGTCTTAAAAGAGATGGCTGCAGAGATAGTGGATGCATTGGTTGTAATTTACCAAAATTCGCTGGATTCTAGGGCGGTCCCAGCGGATTGGAAAACTGCAAATGTAAAGCCCCTATTTAAAAAAGGAGGCAGACAAAAAGTAGGAAACTATAGACCAGTTAGGTTAACATCTGTCAATGGGAAAATGCTGGAGTCCATTATTAAGGAAGCAATAGCAGAACATTTGAAAAAGTATAATTGAAGCAGAGTCAGCATGGTTTTATGAAAGGGAAATTGTTAGTGTTAGTGTTTTATCAGAAGAATCACTCAACACTCAGAGTCGGTTCCAACGCAAATGCGGCCTTTATTAATGCCAGCGGGGAGGAAGCCTCAGGACTGGATCCAGGCACTTCACTCCGCAGAACAAAGGGTTTCATGGATCTTTATATGTTTTACAACAGTTTACTACAGTTACATCATATAGATTATAAATTCAATTCGACCAATAGATAGAGTTAGTTTCTAAACATAAAGTGGCTCATGTGTTGCTAAGAGATGTGTTGCTAAGAGATGTGTTGCTAGGAATGACTCATGTAACATGTTCCAGGCGTCCCTTATCTTACTGTCCTTGGGTGCTGTCTTTGGTAGCCTCCTTATCTTAATCCTGTTACAGAGTCGTATTGTCCTTACTTCCACCAGAACATTTAGTCCTGAGGCTTGGCTGATTAGCTTGTTAGTCCTGTGTGTAGGAAACAACAATTATCAGTTTCCAGGAATGCGGTCTAATTCAGCTAACAGAAATCCCTTGAGGCCTCACGGGTAGCCATTTTATGGTATTAGAGTTACATATTTAGTTCTAACCTTATACTACAGGTGTAGTTCTAACCTTATGCTACAGGTGCCGTTGCCCTAGGTTTTGATATATTCAGCAGGTACCTAATGCCTACAACAGAAATCATGGTTGACAAATTTGCTGGAGTTCTTCGAGGATGTAACGAGCAGTGTGGATAAGGGGGAACCAGTGGATGTGGTATATTAGGATTTCTAGAAGGCATTCGATAATGTGCCACATAAAAGGTTACTGCATAAGATAAAAGTTCACGGGGCTTGGGGTAATATATTAGCATGGATAGAGGATTGGCTAACTAACAGAAAACAGAGAGTTGGGATAAATGGGTCATTTTCCGGTTGGCAAACAGTGACTAGTGGGGTGCCGCAGGGATTGGTGCTGGGTCCTCAACTATTTACAATCTATATTAAAGGACTTGGATGAAAGAACAGAGTGTAAAGTAGCCAAGTTTTCTGATGATACAAAGATGGGTAGGAAAGCAAATTGTGAGGAGGATACAAAAAGTCTGCAAAGGATATAGACAGTCTAAGTGAGTGAGCAAAAATCTGGCAAATGGAGTATAATGTGGGAAAATGTGATGTTATCCACTTTGGCAGGAAAAAATAGAAAAGCAAATTCCAATTTAAATGGAGAAAATTTGCAAAGTGTTGCAGTACACCTGGTGGTCCTTGTGCATGAAACACAAAAAGTTAGTATGCAGGTACATTAAGTAATCAGGAAGGCAAATGGAATGTTGGCCTTTATTGCAAGGGGGATAGAGTATAAAAGCAGAGAAGTCCTGCGACAACCGTACAGGGTATTGGTAAGACCTGTGTACAGTTTTGGTCTCCGTATTAAGGAAGGATATACTTGCATTGGAGGCTGTTCAGAGAAGGTTCACTAGGTTAATTCCAGAGATGAGGGAGTTGACTTATGAAGATAGGTTGAGTAGGTTGGGCCTATACACATTGGAGTTCAGAAGAATGAGACGTGATCTTATCAAAACATATAAGATAATGAAGGGACTAGACAAGATAGATGCAGAAAGGATATTTCCAATCATAGGGGAAACTAAAACTAGGGGACATAGTCTCAGAATAAGGGGCCGCCCATTTAAAACTGAGATGAGGAGAAATTTCTTCTCTCAGAGGATTGTAAATCTATGGAATTCTCTGCCCCAGGGAGCTGTGGAGGCTGGGTCTTTGAATATAGTTAAGGCGGAGATAGACAGATTTTTGAGCGATAAAGGAGTAAAGGGTTATGGGGAGCAGGCAGGGAAGTAGAACTGGTCCATGATCAGATCAACCAAGATCTTACTGAATGGCGGAGCAGGCTCGATGGGCCAAATGGCCTACTCCTGCTCCTATTTCTTATGTTATCAAATAAAATGTGGAACAGAGAATATTCCTTTAACAATAATAATAATAACTTTTATTTATATAGGGCCTATAACGTAGTAAAACATCCCAAGGCACTTCACAACAGTGTTACAAGACAAAACAGATAAATTTGATACCAAGCCACAAAAGAAGAAAGCAGATGACCAAAAGCTTGTTTCAAGAGGTAGGTTTCAAGGAGCGTCTTGAAGGAGGAGCGAGTGGTAGAGAGGTTTAGGGAGGGAATTCCAGAGCTTAGGGCCCAAACAGCTGAAGGCACGGCCACCGATGGTTGAGCAATTATAACGAGGGATGTTCAAGATGCCAGAATTTGAGGAGCACAGACATCGCGTGAGGCTGAAAAAGTTTACAGAGATAGGGAGGGGCAAGGCCATGGAGTGATTTGTAAACAAGGATGAAAATTTTGAAATCGTGGCATTGTTTAACTGTACATTTTAATAATACATTTTCACACTTCACATCTGAAAAAATGAACCAAAATACAAACTACTCTCAAATATTATACATAATAATCGATAAATTATTCATCACTCTTCCATCCTCACCAAACAACTACTGTGCACAAAGAATTCCATACTTGAACATCATATCGATTGCACAAATGTAGTCTTCTTGTTAATGTCCAAAATATATGTGCCAATATGTCCCAAATATCCAATCATGCAGCATACTAGTTACATAAATCAAACCTCTTGCTAACTTGCCAGCTCCAATGTATATTGCTTAATTACATCAAACACAGTTAAAACGACTGAGCCAATCCTCAATAATGTAAATGTAGCTCATGCAATATTAAAGAAAAGCATGAGCTCTCCAGCATCCATTCATTAGCGACTAAGACTCTGAAGACAGATCAATCACTTCAAGGAGAATAAATGGCCTGCTCCAGTTGTTTGTGAAATTACTTTTTCAAGTTTAAGGTAAATGTTAAGAGATTATTTAACATGTTGTGTCACAACAAAGGACAGTACAATTCATCCCAAAAAACAGAGCAGCGAAGTGCAACTAACTGGATTGCTCTTCGAAAGATTAGGCGTAGGCTCGATAGGCCAAATGGCCTCCTTCTATGATTCTATGATATGCAACAGACTACCTGAAGCTGAGCATAACCTAAATTAGAAATATCATGAATCACTTTGAGTTCTCGGTATTGACAGATATGCCACAGCTTTGAGCAAATCACTACCTAACAATCCCTGCTCTCAGCAAATCTTTACCAAGACTAAATCTCTTTTAGCCAATAGCTATAAATGTAAAGCCATTCTTGTCATATGCAAGTCTCATTCAAGGTAAATTTTGTTTCAATCCTAATATATCATTTTATAACATTGCATCTACAATTTAATTATAATAGGTTTCCATGCCAAAAACTGGATGTAATATGATAATTTGAACTATATGATGGAGCATATTCCTTGAAGAATGCACTTTTTATGTTGTCAACGTGTACTTCCTTACATTAAATAGTACCATTGATCATTCATTCTTCATTTATCAATTAGCAAACGGCTGTATTTTGCTTGCTAGGGTGATTTTCCAACCTTTCCAGTTACGTCCGATGGAAGAGTATAAAGTAAGTGTAGCCAAATGGGAGAAAATTATGCACCATGGGTTTGGCAAAAACGGTCAGCTGCCCCAGTCAAATTGTATTCTTCCAGGTATTACTGTGTTGCTTTCCTATAGGAAGATCTCCTCATGGCACCTGCATTTTTCACCTTCCCCCACTTTGCCAGCCATCAAACAGAAGGTTAGAATCTCCTGCGCTGCTCCATTACTGAATACGGGTTCAGCCTCCTGCCTCCACAGTTGTTGTGTAGGCCACTGGGGTTTTGTCAGCTATTTGTTACCTAGGCAACTTTTGGAAATGCTGAAATATAAATATTAACATAATTTGCAGCTTTTCTAAAAGCTACCAATATTTATATCCCCATAAGCCGCACTTACCTTTAAGTAGTCTTACCCTTTAAATTTACTTTTTATATCTTGTAAGCAGATCTTTAAGGTCAAATTCCCAATGCCAGGCTCAATATGAAGCTTGTCCCCACTACATAAATGACCCTGATAAGTTGGGGAGAATTAGTATACTAATGACCAATTAGCATAGCAACAACATTACTATACTAATGATCGTGTCACCCAACTCATGTCCGATTAAAGTCCAGATCAGAAAATCTGCACCACTGTCTATCAACATTGGCCCGGATTTTGCGGTCAGTGACAAAGCAAAACTCATTCCGCTTACAGCTGCCCACAGACTTTTCGTGGGCTTTTGAGCGGCAACTTGCGGTTCCTAAAGATCATTTTCAGTGTGGCATCCTCTACAGGGGATCAGTGGCATGTGTGAACTGGGAAAGCAACAGTGTGTCTTTTCAACCAATCGGATTGAAGAATTCTCACTGAGTCACACAGAGTCTAAACCAGGAAGTATAAATTAAATTTAATTCAATGCAAAATCATATACAGAAAGAAAAAGTGAGGTAAAAAAAAGATGGGATTAAGAGAAATAAAAGAGACAGAAAGAAAAAGTTAAAAAAAATAACATTATTTTTAATTTTAAACTTTAAAAAAATCTCCAGCAATAATTAAATTCTGAAAGAATGTGACTCCACACTTGTAAGAGTAAATTTACAGGGCCAGAGAGGTTGTTTGGCAGTAATTAAGACTTATGCCATTAAAAATTCACTTATACCTGATTGCACCAGCAATAACTTTCTTTGCCATGTTTTGTGGGTAAGTACTGCAGTTTCACACCCTGAAATGGATTTCAATGCCAGTCTCAGCGAGGCGGTGTAGCACAGCTTCTGGAGGAGGAGGGCAGCTCGCACAGCTACTTCCTGATTTCTGCGTTTAACTGCGCGTGTGCGGACGCTGGAAGTTATTGTCCGATTTACTCCACAATAATGATAAGCACTGATATCCTCACCATTATTATTACCACTAAATCCAGACCATCACTTTCAGTTGAGGATAGACTCTGCTGCATAGCAAAACAAATTTGGGGGGGAACAGCACCAATTCTCATTAGCCCCCTAGATCAATGAATAAACAAATCATTAATTAACTGAGGATTCAGTTAAGCCTGTATTGTGTTTGGGTATGGATAACCTCATTTTACATGGGCAGTTGCGGTGCTGGATCAAACTTAGCTCATTGAACCTGTGGGATGTTTCTTTGAGATACGAGTAATTGAATTAGACGGTTTAGTCCGATGTACTTGCCAATGATACACCTAGAATCACAAGTCCTAATTGTAGGCTTTGTTCCCACTAATCAATGTAATCCAGCAACGGTATGGACCTGTTGGGTCGAATGGCCTGTTTCTGTGCAGTAAATACTTTGTCATTGTTGAGAGCTCAGTTACTTGACCCTCATTGAAGGTGCCCCATTTTGCGAAAAGGAATGGACAACGCTTTAGCTAATAGCAAAGTTTATGTTTTAGTCTTTTCACCTATGTGTCAGCCGTGGCTCAGTGGGTAAGACCCTGGCCTTTGAGTCAGAAGGTTGTGGGTTCAAGTCCCACTCTAAAGACTTGATCACATAAATCTAGGCTGACACTCCAATGCGGTACTGAGGGTGCTGCACTGTTGGAGGTGCTGTCCTTTGAATGAGATGTTAAACCAAAACCCATCTGCTCCCTCGGGTGGATGTAAAAGATCCTGTGGCACTATTTAGAGGAAGAGCATGGGAGTTTATATTAAACCCAAATCAAAATCACTAAAACAGATTATCTGGTCATTATTGCATTGCTGTTTGTGGGAATTTGCAGCGCTGCTGATGTATTTTCTACATTACAACAGTGACTGTGCTTCATTGGCTGTAAAGTGCTTTGGGATATTCTGAGGTCATGAAAGGCACTATATAAATGCAAGTTTTTTTTTGTAAAAGGAAACAATATGAAAACCCCATTATACTGTGAAACGCATTGGCAGCCTCTGAGGGATGTTCCTTCAGGTTTCAAAAATGTATCAGGCATTATTTTCTCTGAAAACCAACATAATAGTAAATCAGTAATAACAAGCCAGAGAGGAAAATAAGGCAGAATCAATATGCTAATTGATTAAATGGCTCTTAGATTTGATAAAAAGGAGATGCAGTTACACAATAACAAAGCATATGAATAATGAATACATCCAGAAGGAATTTACTGTGAATGTTGTAATTGGGTAAAATGCCCTCAGCTGCCTGAGACTGATATGGTGCACATTTCTGAATAAAACCCTGAAATAGGGACACAGGAATAGGAGGAGGCTACTCAGCTCCTCGAGCCTATCTCGGCATTCACTTAGATCATGGCTGATCTGTATCTTAAACCCATCCACCATCTTGGTTCCATATCCCCTAATACCCTTGTCTAACAAAAATCGATCAATCTCAGTTTTGACATTTTCAATGTACCCACCCACCCCCTGCTCCAAATTTTACAATCTTTCTACCTCTCTCGTGTTCTTCAAGACGCTCCTTAAAACCTACCTCTTTGACCAGGTTTCTGGTCACCTGCCCTAAAATCTCTTTACGTGGCTTGGTGTTTGATAACGCTCCTGTGAAGCATCTTTGGACATTTTTCGACATTAAAGATGCTATATAAATACAAGTTGCTGTTGTTGCTGCTGCTGGTCTTGTTCCTCCACTTCCTGCAGTCAGTAAGGGTAACCATTACCATTCTCAGTCTCCAGTGATGCAAACACCTCTCTATGTTAAGAGAATGGTTGAAATGGCAAAAAATGCTACAACAAAGAAAAGGAGGACAATTTCAGGCAGAAAACACCGTCAATAAACCTCCTTCAACTCTCCAGATAGATACCAATAATCGATTTGTAGGTGAGTGTCTAATATCTCCAGATATGTCCATTATTGTTCTGTGCTATCCAATAGTACTGGACAGATCCAGCACTGAGCGTTCACCACACTAGAATGGCATTGGGGCCCTACTGAAGTTATGAGACCACAATTTACATATGTTAATGAGCTTTCCACCTACTTCAGGCAGCCACTCTGGGCATCTATGTCTAGGTTCCAATGGAAATGCAGATGGGCAGATCACAGTGGCAATGAGACAGTAAGGCCGCGATTTACCCTACCTCCCTGGGTCCGTGGTATGCGAAGTCGGGGCCAGGTCCTGACCTCACAGCTGGCTCCAGCCCGCTGTCCAAAATGATTTTCCCCTGATTGGGCTTGTTAAGCCCGCCCAGCATGTTTGCCGGCCAATTGAAGGAAGCAGTATGATAACGTCATTTGATGACGCATCATCAGCCGGTTTCCTTAAAGAGATCATGCGCAAATTTAGTTTGATATTTGTGCTGTCAGTGGTCTGCAGTATTGAGGTGCTGCAAACACTGACAGAGGTGAATAGAGGTGCATAGCTCTACTAAGACTCTCCCATCACTCCCTCTATATGCTTATGGAGAGAGTTACAGCACGCAGGGAGGTTCTCTTCCATTCCCAAGAGACATCCCCAGGACACCAACACAGCCTGGTTGCACATTGCAGAAGAGGGTACAAGCAGGGATGTTGTTGAGGACCTCGCTGCAGTGGCGCAAACCATTCAATGATCTCAGTGGATCATGAAACGTTACTGCAAAGCCACACTCAACCTCATCCTGCTGTGCCACTCATCACATCTTCATCACTCTGCCTTCCCTACCCTACTTCTGCACCTCATTACTCACATCAACTTACATTGCACCTCCACCCATCCCTCTCTCTCTCTATCTACATTATCACATCGCCATCTCACTAGCCACCCCTCACACTCACCATCATCCTAGTCCAACTAACAACACACGAGGGTGATCACTTGGGTGGTATTGCCAATGTTCATGTAAAGTTTCTGCTGATGTGTTGTCAAACATTGAGACCTTTATTTTCAACACTTTGCCTTCTTGGACAGATCTGTGTGCGCCTTTGGACGTGGCTTATGTGTTGCAGTGAATGGTGAGACATAATGGTACCCCCCGCAATGCTGATGAGTGTGAAAAGAATGGCTTGGGCATTGTAGGGATGCTTTATGGTGTTGGTGTGGGGTGGTGCCAATCTGGCGCATCATGTGGCAGCCAGGGTATACAGTGCCAAGTGAAGTAAGTGTGGCCATGGTGAGGCCATCCCTGGTGTCCCGGGCAGCAATGTGGTCAGGTGCTGATGTCCTGTGTCCTGTGCAGCATCAGGTGATTGCGGAGAAGGTTGGTGTTGTTGTTGGTGCTGCTGGTGTACCTCGTGATGCTGGTGTTGGGGTTCATCGTGCTGAGTGCCAATG
The DNA here is from genome assembly GCF_044704955.1 of Pristiophorus japonicus. Taxonomy (NCBI): domain Eukaryota; kingdom Metazoa; phylum Chordata; class Chondrichthyes; family Pristiophoridae; genus Pristiophorus; species Pristiophorus japonicus. The sequence goes on along the minus strand of NC_091985.1, from coordinate 129,143,137 downwards.
TGACAGAGTGTAAATGGTTCCCATCAATGGAGTAGATACCAGTTGAAGGTGAGATGACAGAAGCAACCTGTCAAAGGTGAGAGAAGTTGCTGCAATGAGGTGAGCCTGGCTGGAGAGTTTGCTACAAAGACTTGCAGCCTGCATAAAGCACAATCTGTCTTCCAAGGGGAGAAACCAAAGAGTCTCTGGGTTTGGAAAGTTTGCTGATTTAAATTGTGAGATTTTAAACAAGTTTTAACACTTGTCACCAATCATCTGCTTCAATGGCCACTTAACCTCCACCTCAAATGAACAGACGGGGTCCAGGAACAGCGTGAAATCTGTGTGTGACCTGATAAAGTTAAAAGGTGAGTAAAATATCACTGTTAAGAGCTGCGAAACGAGCCAATAATTGGCTCAATTGTCTCCACCGCTGTTGCATGTCAGGTCTGTCATTGACATACCCGACATTTGGGAAAGGCTCATGGCGGTGGGTTTACAGTGGGGTCCTGACCCCTTATCCAAAAAAAATGTTTCCCTCCCAACCCACCACCAAACGTGCCTGCTGATTTCCCCCAAAAATCCCCCCTAAGTTCCACACTGTGATGTCCGTTGTGCTACCAGCCTGTTCCTGCCTAAAAACGGGACAAAAACCAGCCCAAGTATTTCTAAATTACCAGCACTTTTTCTCTCCCCATAGGTTACTGATGTGAAACATTTGACACTGGAGTAAAGGAGCATTTACAAATCGTTATACTTTATTGGTGGAATTCTTTCTAGAATGCTCCTGCAAAGAGTTGCCCACACTCACGATGGGCCGAAGGGCCTCTTTCTGTGCTGTACATTCTATCATTACATCACCTCCTCTGTCGCAGCCCAAACTTTCAGCATTATGTCCTTGCCATCTCAAATGTCTTCCAGAATCACCATGCCTTTCTACCTTTATCGCTACCTTCAAAACTCTCCAATTTTGACATTGCCCCTTAAATTCTTTGACTTGCTGCTCTGCATCAACCTTTCCCCATTGGAAATCTATCGAAGATGCTTTTTTTACATAGGAATTGTTCTACAAATTTAAATCGTTGATGTTATTTGCCTCTCAGTTCCTGTAAGGCGAAACACATTTGTTTAGTTTCGACCTCAAGGCACTTCAAGCACACATAGATTTTTGATGTCTTGTTTTTTTTTTCTCTCCAAAGGCCATCCTTCTGATCTATGCAAACACACAGACCGAGCCAGTGCTTTCATCAGTCTCAGCCTCGTGACATTACTAAAATGCAGCTCTTCCCAAAATAAAGCTGTTAGCTCAGCTGTATTACTTATGCCATACCAATTATTTTGTTTGACGTTTTTTTTCACCTGTCCAATTCCCAGTAAGTAAATCAACTGAATTGCCACATTTTCTCTTCTCCTGCTGTGAGTTTTTCCATCACTGTGATGTTTTCCCACTGTCGTTGCCAATGTTTTCTTAGCATGTAGCTTTATAATTTATCATCTTTTCTGGTCATTATTTTTTTACCAGCAGCCTGTACTTCCTGTCTAGTTCCTCTTATTCTTAAAAGGGCAAATGACCACTAGATTTAGCCCTGAGAGAAATGACAAATTCAGCACAAAACTGCACCCAGTTATGGGTGGTTTTGCACTGTCAACCCACCCCATCAAGAACTGGGTTGAAACCCAACAATTAATATCATATAGGTCTCTTAGCTACAAGAAAGAGGAGACTTTTATTTAATTCATCTGGAATGAACTCAAACCCAGAATTCCAGCAATGAAGGGCAGTGTGATCTGTGGAATTATGAGTTATTCAATTTAGAGCATTTCTGCACTTGCTCAGGGCCAAAGAGAGGTGAGAGATTGCTTCAACTATACACCTGTGATTAGGAGAGACAAGCATGGGGCTAAATAATGGCTGGAATCTTCTAATCTCTTTTCATTGAAACTCACTTGATTATTACTCCATGTATCTGAGACTGAACCTCAACATTGCACACCAGCCTATAGGCTCCAATTGAGGAATTCTATGTCAATTAACTTGTTAGTTGGAAGGTCAAGGGTTAGGGGCCAGGAACTGAAAGAAGTTAGGAGAAAATTAATTCATGGGCAGTCGGAAGGTGAAGGGTTGGTTGATGGTTACACAATATCATACGGGGTTGGCAAATGTAGGGAAATTACAGAACTATTTTGAATCTAACAAGGATTAGTAATTGAAAACATAAAGGGTAATCCACACTGATGAATGGTCTCAATTGCTTGTGACATCATTTGCTGTAAAATGTATAGAGAATAAATGGAAATAACATGTCGAAAGAAGCACCAAAAAAATGCTAAAATATGGACTCAAAAAACATTTGAGAAGATGGGTTTAATATAAATGGTCTTATTACCATTAGTAATTAATAGAAGTTTATGATAATGCAAGGTTTGGGCGCCAAAATTGCCCCCCCCCTTTAAGCTGCATTACCGCCTCTAAGAGGGAAATTGCCTGCGGGAGTGGAGCGTCCGGCAGTCGCTGCCCTCGACAGTTTTTCACGGCAAGAAGCTGCCAGTAGCTGGGCGGAATGTCTACCCTTAAAGGGGAGGGCGCATTGCCGCGGGCGCCATTTTATTTTGCTGGTTGGCCAACTCTGAAGTCGGCCCAACAATGGTAGCCACGGGTTTGGCCGGGCCACCGATAGGCAGCTCGACACCCTCTCTTGGGTGCTGGACCAGTGGCCTTGCCAGAGCTCTCCCTGGTAGCCCAGTGGGCACCACTAAAGTGAGTGCAGAGCTCGCAGCGGCCCTCCCGTTTAACTGAAGCAGAGGGACGTTGCTACGTGTCAGCATATCATGGCACATCTGTGTCACGCTGACATCATAATTTAAAGAGGCCAATTTCACTCTATTCATCCCCCTATCGATTCGGGCGGAGAATATTAATTTAATTCAAATTATCCGCCCCAAATGAGGTGGAGGGCAATTTCGGCCCCTTGGACTCTAGGGGAATCAAGGGATATGGGGATTGGGTGGGAAAGTGGAGTTGATGTCAAAGATCAGCCATGATCGTATTAAATGGCAAAGCAGGCCCAAGGGACCAAATGGCCTACTCCTGCTCCTAATACTTATGTTTTTATGAATTTGAACTGGCTATTTCTGCATTGCATTGGAAATTTAGAAAATAATAAATTTGATGGTTTTTATACATATAGAAACATAGAAAATAGGTGCAGGAGTCGGCCATTAGGCCCTTCAAGCCTGCACCGCCATTCAATGAGTTCATGGCTGAACATGCAACTTCAGTACCCCATTCCTGCTTTCTCGCCATACCCCTTGATCCCCCTAGTAGTAAGGACTACATCTAACTCCTTTTTGAATATATTTAGTGAATTGGCCTCAACAACTTTCTGTGGTAGAGAATTCCACAGGTTCACCACTCTCTGGGTGAAGAAGTTTCTCCTCATCTCGGTCCTAAATGGCTTACCCCTTATCCTTAGACTGTGTCCCCTGGTTCTGGACTTCCCCAACATTGGGAACATTCTTCCTGCATCTAACCTGTCTAAAGCCGTCAGAATTTTAAACGTTTCTATGAGATCCCCTCTCATTCTTCTGAACTCCAGTGAATACAAGCCCAGTTGATCCAGTCTTTCTTGATAGGTCAGTCCCGCCATCCCGGGAATCAGTCTGGTGAACCTTCGCTGCACTCTCTCAATAGCAAGAATGTCCTTCCTCAAGTTAGGAGACCAAAACTGTACACAATACTCCAGGTGTGGCCTCACCAAGGCTTTGTACAACTGTAGTAACACCTCCCTGCCCCTGTACTCAAATCCTCTCGCTATGAAGGCCAACATGCCATTTGCTTTCTTAACTGCCTGCTGTACCTTCAATGACTGATGTACCATGACACCCAGGCCTCATTGCACCTCCCCTTTTCCTAATCTGTCACCATTCAGATAATAGTCTGTCTCTCGGTTTTTACCACCAAAGTGGATAACCTCACATTTATCCACATTATACTTCATCTGCCATGCATTTGCCCACTCACCTAACCTATCCAAGTCACTCTGCAGCCTCATAACATCCTCCTCGCAGCTCACACTGCCACCCAACTTAGTGTCATCCGCAAATTTGGAGATACTACATTTAATCCCTTCATCTAAATCATTAATGTATAATGTAAACAGCTGGGGTCCCAGCACAGAACCTTGCGGTACCCCACTAGTCACTGCCTGCCATTCTGAAAAGTACCCATTTACTCCTACTCTTTGCTTCCTGTCTGCCAACCAGTTTTCAATCCACGTCAGCACACTATCCCCAATCCCATGTGCTTTAACTTTGCACATTAATCTCTTGTGTGGGACCTTGTTGAAAGCCTTCTGAAAGTCCAAATACACCACATCAACTGGTTCTCCCTTGTCCACTCTACGGGAATCATCCTCAAAAAATTCCAGAAGATTTGTCAAGCATGATTTCCCTTTCACAAATCCATGCTGACTTGGACCTATCATGTCACCTCTTTCCAAACGCGCTGCTATGACATCCTTAATAATTGATTCCATCATTTTACCCACCACCGATGTCAGGCTGACCGGTCTATAATTCCCTGTTTTCTCTCTCCCTCCTTTTTTAAAAAGTGGGGTTACATTGGCTACCCTCCAATCTATAGGAACTGATCCAGAGTCAATGGAATGTTGAAAAATGACTGTCAATGCATCTGCTATTTCCAAGGCCACCTCCTTAAGTACTCTGGGATGCAGTCCATCAGGCCCTGGGGATTTATCGGCCTTCAATCCCATCAATTTCCCCAACACAATTTCCCGACTAATAATGATTTCCCTCAGTTCCTCCTTCTTACTAGACCCTCTGACCCCTTTTATATCTGGAAGGTTGTTTGTGTCCTCCTTAGTGAATACCGAACCAAAGTACTTGTTCAATTGGTCTGCCATTTCTTTGTTCCCTGTTATGACTTCCCCTGATTCTGACTGCAGGGGACCTACGTTTGTCAGAGCAATAACTTGAGTTGCCTTCAGTTTGTTCTGGCCATCTCTGTGTGATTTATAATATTAAGAAAAAGTGCTGTATTACTGAGGTTGTTCGATATCATTAGAATACTTTGCTTAAGCAAATAATAACTTTAAATACTGGACTAGTAAGAAGTATTATTAGTTATGCTACACATAGTCCCAGAACTGTAGCAATATTCATCTTTTTCCACTAATTAGGGTTTAGAATTATTTCGCTTCAGGGATTTCCAACTGGTTCCCCTCCCCCACTCGATTCCATTTCTTTATTTCTATTGAAGTTCCATTGACTTCAAAGGAAAAATGAATCAGGAGAGATGTATAACATGTGGCTGAATTGTACGTTTCACACAAAGTCAAAATTACCTCCATTAGTTTCTGAAGCAGTGCTCCCTCTGACTTATTTGTAACTTTTTAAAAATGTAATCATTCATGGGAAGTAGGCGCCGCTGGCAAGGCCAGCATTTTATTGCCCATCCCTAATTTCCCTTGAGAAGGCAGTGGTGAGCCACCTTCTTGAACCGCTGCAGTAAAGGTACTTCCATAGTGCCGTTAGGTAGGGAGTTCCAGGATTTTGACCCAGCAACGATGAAGGAACGGCAATATATTTCCAAGTCTTTACCAGAGCGGGAAAAAATAAAATTAATTTCAGAGAGGAACTTGCAAGCCAGTGTTTAGGCTGCAGTTAGGTTGTAGATTAAATATCAGATCACCAAGTGAGCCAGGAAATCCTCACTTTCTAATAGTGTTGCCTAACTTTCTGTCATCAGCAAAGCAAAAGGCTAAGGTGGGAATCAGGCACCAGCGAGAATCAGAGACTCACACAAGGAATGGGCAGGGAAGGACAAAAAATGCTCTATCCTGTCATTCAAGTCTTCCAAGTACTCCGGATGCCCCACAGAAAGTATGTGGATGCGCATATAGTGTGGCTGAGAAAAGAAAATAATGGCTCAGATTTTACGGTCAACAGTGAAGGTGAACGAATGGTGCCAGCAGTTCATTGCCCACAGTCTTTCTATTTGCTTTGTACTGGAACTTGCAGTGATTAGGAAGCTATTTTGGCACAGCGCTCTCTACAGTGGACCTGGGACCTGTGTGAACAGGGCAAGTAATGGTGTACCAATCAGATTGAAGAATCCTTATTGAGCAGTGCAGAGTCTGAACCAGGAAGTGTCAATTAGAATAGCTAATTCAATGCCAAGTTTCATACAGCAAGTGAAATAAAGAGAGGGAAAAAAAGATGAGAGAGAGAAAAAAAGAAAGAAAAAGTAAAAAACAAATTGTATTCGTACTTGTTATTTTTTTAAATCTCCAACAATAATTAAAATCTGTCAAAGTTAATTTTCAGTGTGGGAGAGGTTGTTTGGCAGTAATTAAGATCTACCACGCTGTTAAAAATTCACTTACAACTGAATGGACAAGCCCTTACCTTTTCTGGTGTGTTTCGTGGGTATCTTGTGGGTAAGTACTGCAACTTTACGCCCTTCCACGTGTTTCAATGCCAAGTCTCTCGATGAGATATTGTTAGAGTGAAGCTTCTGGAGGAGCAGAGCAACTCAGACTGCAACTTCCTGATTTCCGCATTTAACTGCTTTTTTTTAGCTACCAAAACTTGCTGTCCGATTTATTCCCTAATAACGGTGAGGGATTATTAACCTCACTGTTATTTATACTGTAAAACCCAGATCTATAAGATTTCAAAGAGAAGTGACATAATCCTGCGAGGATTTTAATGAAAAGTGCAATGAAGGAGAATAGATTTAGCACCCCCAGGAAAATTGACAGCATTGAGGGAATTGTTTGTCGTGCTCTCAGATCATTCTTACTCACCGACTCATCGGTGATTTAAATAAACGAGGATAGTATTAATATTGATCAAAAGTTTAAAATAACTCAACATGATTAAATCAGAATTGAGACCAAAAGCAAGTGTGAATAGTTCAACCAAAGTAGATAGCGTAATATCAGAAAATCAAAACAAAGGATAATGTAGCCTCTCACAATGAACAGCGACCTGGAAAGTAGAAAGAAACACTTGCATTTATAAAGCGCCTTTCACACCAGACGTCCCAAAGCACATTACAGCCAATGAAGTACTTTTTGAAGTGTTGTCACTGTTGTAATGTAGTAAGTTGCTCCCTGAATGTGTGACGTGAATTTTAAAGAGAACCTATTTCTTCTAGTTAACCCTCACAGCAGGTAATTCAAAATAATCAGAAGCGTTTATTTGCTAACAGCACTGGAGTTACATAGGGAATACTGGACACCTGGTTCGAGTATAGTATGATCACCATTTGAATACCAAGTCCTAGCATCCTGCAACACTAATATACTAGTGAATGCTAAGAGAAGAACAAGTATAATCCCAGTAAAGAGAATTCCAAACTATGAGTGGTTCATTAAATTCAAATCTCTGGGCCCAAATTTCCCCAAGAGTTGTTCCGTTTTTTTTGGAGTAAATAGCTTTTTTTGGAGTAACTTAAAAATCGCTGCTCCTGTACTCAAATCTTCTCGCTATGAAGGTCAACATGCCATTTGCCTTCTTCCCCGCCTGCTGTACCTGCATGCCAACTTTCAATGACTGATGTACCATGGCACCCAGGTCTCGTTGCACCTCCCCTTTTCCTAATCTGTCACCATTCAGATAATATTCTGCCTCCCTGTTTTTGCCACCAAAGTGGATAACCTCACGTTTATCTACATTATACTGCATCTGCCAAGCATTTGCCCACTCACCTAACCTGTCCAAGTCACCCTGCAGTCTCTTAGCATCCTCCTTGCAGCTCACACTGCCACCTAGGGGGTTGGGGGATCAGCTTGGATCTGACCGGGGCTGGTGCGTGGAGTGAAGTGGGAGTGGCATTTGAATCTCCATCCTTTGTGCCCTTATTGCAGAAGCCAGCTCCCTCATGGCATCTGCCATCATCTGCACACCCTCTGAAATGCCCGCCCTCACTTCCCGTCTCAGTGCAGAAATTTCACCTGACAGTGTCGCGACCTCATCACGCACCCCACTGACGGTCGCCACAAGTGATCTTGTGAGGGTACTGGTCTCCTCACCCAATGAAACAACCTGATAAACCTTTGCTGAGGGCTGCCTCTCAGAAGAGACTGGTCGGCTTCTCCTTCCCCTCGCCGTGGGTCTGCCTAGTGGCACCCCTCCAGTGCTAGGCGCAGGCTGGGACAGTGGGGGACTGGATGTCTCAAGATGCATTTCCCAACCGCCACTCGGACCCGCGACCTCGGAAGGTGTGAACCCATGGAATGTTGCCGAGGAGCTAATGGAGGGTTCTGGCAGTGTGATGCCCTGTGCTATGTCCTGATCCATATCACGGTCAGCATTCTCCTGAGCACACATTTCCATGGACACCTCCTCCCCCACCCACCTTGGTCTGGAGCGTACGCATCTGGATCCTCAGGATCTTGAGGAGTGTCTTCTTCTTCTGCAAAAGACAACAGAACAGTCAAATGGTTAGCAGCACAGGAGGGGGCAGGATGGGTAACATGAGTAGTCACACACAGAGCAGGCCAATCAGCAGCTTGATTTGAAGGGCGACTATGCATTTTAATGACTCACCCTCACCCTCGCGTGTGGGTCCAGCTTGTGCAGAGCTGATTCTTTTTCTGCCGATGTGACTCAGCAAGGCAGCAACCCTCTGTTCCAGGGGTGTCAGTTGGTGTAGATTTGGCGGCCCTCCTCCTGTTCTAGTTCTCTCCCTCTTGTTGTGGGCCAATTTCTTCTGCAAAGATGAAAATATTAATTGTCAGACATGGTGCGCTTCTGGTGAGTGGGACACATACAGATGCTCTCATTTTCCACTGCAATTCAATTTAAAGATGAAGATATTACTTACACTCACTACTTGACCAACATCCCGCCATTTCTTCTTGCACTGGCTTCCAGGTCTTGCGGTGTTGACCCCAGCGGAGAATTCTTCTGTAATGAGGTTCCATCTTTTTCTCATTTCCTTGGGTGAGACCTTTGACGGACCACTCTTGCTGATACCCAGCTCCAGCCGTTTCTCCTCAATTACAGTCACTAATTTCTCTACTTCCTCATAGAGGAAATTCTTGGTTCGTCTTGCACGCTCTTGCGCCATTCGTCTATTGGACTCAACCGCAGGTAATGTTCAAAGATCACACTTACACCTCTCTTACACCTATCCAGCACTCCTTTTCACTCCCTCAGCCACACAAAAATCAATATTCAGACCCTACCTTTATATATGCTCCATAACCAATGATTCTGAGGAAGTGCTCCCTTTAATTGGCCGATTGCCAAGCTTCCGGTTGCACTGCGCATGTGCGCAAACTGAACCGCCCATTGCACATGCGCGCACGTTCAAACGGTTGTGTGTGTCCCTGCCGGCACTACACAAAACGCTGGGCCCAAGCCCCGCCCCCCCCCGCCGGCCATGCTGAGCAAGCGTGGCCAAAACTCCCCCCCCCCCCCAGGCTATGCAGCGCCACGCCAATGGATCCGGACGACGAGGGAGCGGCCAAATTCAAAGGTAAATTTTTCGCACTTTGTTTCCCCCAGGAAGTCGGCGCACCACATCTAATTACACTGCTGTGAGCGGCTGGGGAAATTTGGGCCCATTATCACTGTCAAAGCTAAGGTCCAGGGGGAAATAGTTCAAGTCTTTAAAATGATGAAGGGCATAAATAATGCAGATGTAAGCTGGTTATTGAGCAGAGCTACATGAAATAACAAATAAGCCTGTAATGTGACTAGAAAACACCAACAACTTGATAGAGCCTTTAATGTAGTAATACATCCCAAGGCGCTTCACAGGAGCGATTATCAAACAAAATTGGACACCGAGCCACATAAGGAGATATTAGGGCAGATGACCAAAAGCTTGGTTAACGAGGTAGGTTTTAAGGAGCTTCTTAAAGGAAGAGCGAGGTAGAGAGCTGGAGAGGTTTAGGGAGGGAATTCCAGAGCTTAGGGCCTTGGCAGCTGAAGGCGCAGCCGGCAATGGTGGAGCAATTAAAATCGGGGATGCTCAAGAGGCCAAAATTAGAGGAGCTCAGAGATCTCGGGGGTGGGGTTGTGGAGCTGGAGGATATTGTCAGCACTATTAGCAGACAAATGCTTCCAGCATTCCTCTGTTTGCTATTCCTACATAGACATTAATCCATTTATAACAGAGTACAGAAGGACGTCAACACGAATTTGTAAAATACTCATCCGTTTATATCTCTACCAGTGATGTCTAGGCTGTACTTTTCACCCTTCTTTAATCTAGTTAATGTCATTTTTAGGCCCGTTAAGTGCAGCAAATTAAATTATACATCAATATAGCTTCAATAATATGGTTTTCATAACAGAGATAAACATGTGGGGCTGGATTTTCGGCTGATTTACGCCCCATTTAGCATCTTGGCGGGGCACAAAAATTATTTTTTGGGGGCGTGAAACGAGGCACACAAGATTTTATGCCCAGGTGGAACTTTCGCCAATGGATTTGCGGCAGTGCTAAAACTTACTACCCAGCCACTGTTTTGACCGTTTGGATGACGTAAATCATCGTGCATCGCTGCGCTAGTGCCCCGGGTAGAACTTATGAGCAATTCGGCTGATTTAGTGTCCGCCCGAGAACCCGTCCAGAAAACCAGACGGACCCAGGAGCACCAGGTGCTAACGGCACCATGTTGAAAGTGAATGAGAAAGTCGAGATTGTGAATCATTGAAAGGATTGGGAGAACAGCGCTGCGTTACTGCACACTTTTTTGATTGTGAAATTTATGTGAGTTTCTAGTTTGTTTTATAAAGGTCTTTTCAGGACATTTTAAAAGATGGGGGCCATGCTAGGTCGGGAGCTGTTCATCCTTGCTGCTATTGCCATATGGCTTCAAACTGGAAGAAGGCGTATTGTTGATTATTTGCATCGTAATCGAAGAGGTCGCAGATGTATGGGGAGGAGGCCTTACCCCCCACGAGTTTACAGGGAACATCGCTCATACCTCCAGCTTTCTGAGGCACAATGCACTAGAAGGCTGCACTTTCGAAAAGAGGTGGTCACAGAGATATGCCAGCTCATACAGGCAGACCTACAGCCTACCAGCGGCAACAGGACTGCACTGCCCGTCGAATGAAGGTGATGGTGGCTCTTGCCTTCTATGCCTCCAGCTCCTTTCAGGCATCAGCGGGTGACATATGCTCCATCTCGCAGCACGCTACACATTGCTGCATTTGCCAGGTGACTAATGCACTGTACTCACACAGAATGGACTTTATAAACTTCCCAATGACCAAAATTAGAGAGCTATAGGTTTTGGATGATTTGCTGGCTTCCCCAAGGTTCAGGGTGCTCTTGACTGTACGCACATCGCCCTGCAAGCACCTTTACAGAATGCACAGATTTTCTGAAACCGAAAGGGATTCCACTCCATAAACGTACAGATCGTCTGCGACCATACTCAGCACATCATGGCAGTCAATGCCCAATATCCAGGGAGCATCCATGATGCTTTCATCTTGCGTGAAAGCAGTGTCTCACGCATGATCCACCATCAACCACAAGGCCAGAGCAGGATGCTCGGGGACAAAGGTTATGGCCTCGCCACCTGGCTCATGACCCCCCTCCAGTGCCCTCATTATAACGAAAGCCATGCAGCAACACACAACATCATCGAACAGACAATTGGAATGCTCAAGCAGTGCTTCCGATGCCTAGACAACTCTGGAGGCTGCCTGCAATACTCCCCTTAGCAGGTCTCTGAGTTCATTGTGGTGTGCTGCATGCTACACAACTTAGCCATCATGAGGGGACAGGAATTACCAATGGGGATTGCAGGACCACCTCAGGAAAAAGAGGAGGAGGAGGAGGAGGAGGAAACATAGAAACATAGAGATTTACAGCGCAGAAGGAGGCCATTTCAGCCCATCGTGTCCGCGCTGGCCAACAAAGAGCCCTAAAGGTTAGATATAAACCTATGAACAATGACGGAAAGACAAAGAGCACCCAGCCCAACCAGTCCACCTCACACAACTGCGACACCCTTATATTAAAACATTCTACACTCCACCCCAATCGGAGCCATGTGATCACCTCGGAGAGGCAAGAACCAGATAAAAACCCAGGCCAATTCAGATGGAGAAAAAATCTGGGAAAATTCCTCTCTGACCCATCCAGGCGATTGAAACTAGTCCAGGAGATCACCCTGACCGTATTCTATTCCCTGCAGTACTTACCATTATATCTGCGTCATCCAACAAAAGGTCATCCAGTCTAATCTCAATTACCAGCTCTAGGTCCATAACCCTGCAGGTTACTAAAATTTAAGTGCCCATCCAACCATCTCTTAAAAGTGGTGAGGGTTTCTGCATCCACCACTCTTCCAGGCAGCGAGTTCCAGATCCCCACAACCCTCTGCATAAAGAAGCCACCCCTCAAATCCCCTCTAAACCTTCCACAAACCACCTTAAAACTATGCCCCCTCATAATAGCCCCCGCCACCAATGGAAATAGACCGTAACTATCCATTATGTCCAGGCCTCTCAATATTTTGTATACCTCAATGAAGTCTCCTCTCAACCTCCTCTGTTGCAATGAGAACAAACCCAGCCTATCCAATCTGTCCTCATAACTAAGATTCTCCATTCCAGGCAGCATCCTAGTAAATCTCCTCTGCACTCTCTCTAGTGGAACCAGAACTGCACGCAGTACTCCAGCTGTGGTCTAACCAAAGTATTATACAATTTAACCATAACCTCCCTGCTCTTATTTATAGTGGGGCAGGAGATGATGTTGTTGCATTATGTTGTTGATGCTGGATGCATCGTATGTTTTAGGTTACAGTATTATTATCTTACAGATTATGTTAAAGTATCACACTGGATTATGTTGTTGATAATGTTGTTGAATTATCACACTGCTGGATGCAGCTAATTTTATTTTATTTAACTTTATTTAAGTCTTACAATAAAGTTTACAATGTTACAATGTTTAATACTTTTTTTTGTTCACCTTAACCATTCCTGTGTAGTGTCTCATTTGCAGAGTAAGAGGGGGAATAGTCAACATGGTGGGATAGAGTGGCCAGGCAATGGTCAAACCTGCCGTTCGCTCTTCAAGCAAAACGTTCAATTATGAGCTGCCGACGTAAGGCTTTTGCAGTGGCGAAATCTCCATGATGCCTCCCCTGTGGTTGTGGTGATGGTGGTGGCATGGGTTCCTCGCCAGGCTCCTCTTCCTCGTCTTGTGTCATATACCAACGGCTAAATGCTATAGAATCTTTAGAGGAATATAGAAAGTTAAGAGGCAACATTAAAAAGGATATTAGGAATGCTAAGAGAGAGAATGAGAAATTCTTGGCCAGTAAAATTAAGGAAAACCCTTAGATGTTTTATAAATATATTAATATATTAAGAGTAAGAGGATAACTAAAGAAAGGGTAGGGCCTATTAGAGACCATGAGGGAAATCTTTGTGTGGAGGTGGAAGATGTTGGAAGGGTTCTTAACGAATACTTTGCATCTGTTTTCACAAAGGAAAGGGGTAATGCAGATACTGCTATCGAGGAGGAATGTGATATTCTGGATGAAATAAATATAGTGAGAGAGGAAGTATTACGGGGTTTAGCAGCTTTGAGAGTAGATAAGTCCCCAGGCCCAGATGAAATGCATCCAGGCTGTTGAGCGAAGTAAAAGAGGAAATAGCAGAGGCCTTGACCATCATTTTCCAGTCCTCTTTGGATCTGGACATGGTGCCGGAGGATTGGAGGACTGCTAATGTAGTACCCTTGTTTAAGAAGGGAGAAAGGGATAGGTCAAGTAATTACAGGCCTGTCAGCCTAACCTCAGTTGTGGGAAAATTATTGGAAAAAAATCCTGAAAGACAGGATAAATCTGCATTTGGAAAGGCAAGGATTAATTAGGGACAGTCAGCACGGATTTGTTAATGGAAGATTACATCTGACTAACCTGATTGAATCTTTTGAGGAGGTAACCAAGAGGGTCGATGACGGTAATGCGTACAATGTAGTATATATGAACTTTAGCAAGGCTTTTGATAAGGTCCCACATGGTAGACTGATCATGAAGGTTAAAGCCCATGGAATACAGGGCAAAGTTTCAAGTTGGATTCAAAATTGGCTTGGAGGTAGGAAGCAAAGGGTAATGATTGATGGATGTTTTTGTGACTGGAAGGATGTTTCCAGTGGGGTTCCGCAGGGCTCAGTACTGGGTCCCTTGCTTTTTGTGGTATATATCAACGATTTAGATTTGAATATAGGGAGTATGATTACGAATGTTTGCAGATGACACTAAAATTGGCTGTGTTGTTAATAATGAAGAGAAAGTCATGGACTGCAGGAGGATATCAATCTACTGGTCAGGTGGGCAGAGCAGCGGCTCTAAATATAATTCAGAGAAGTGTGAGGTGATGCACTTTGGGAGGCTAATAAGGAAAGGATATACACATTAAGCGGTAGGCCACTTAATAGTGTAGATGAACAAAGGGACCTTGGAGTGCTTGTCCACAGATCCCTAAAAGTAGCAGGCCAGGTGGATAAGGTGGTTAAGAAGGCATACGGAATGCTTGCTTTTATTGGCCGAGGCATAGAATATAAGAGCAGGGAGGTTACGCTTAAATTGTATAATACTTTGGTTAGGCCACAGCTGGAGTACTGGGTGCAATTCTGGTCACCATATTATAGGAAGGGCATGATTGCACTAGAGAGGGTGCAGAGGAGATTTACTAGGATGCTGCCTGGAATGGAGAACCTTAGTTATAAGGACAGATTGGATAGGGTGGGTTTGTTCTCATTGGAACAGAGGAGGTTGAGAGGAGACTTCATTGAGGTGTACAAAATATTGAGGGGCCTGGACATAGTAGATAGTAAAGTTTTATTTCCATTGGTGGAGTCGTCTATTTTGAGGGGGCATAGTTTTAAGGTGGTTGGTGGAAGGTTTAGAGGGGATTTGACGGGGGGCTTCTTTATGCAGAGGGTAGTGAGGATCTGGAACTCGCTGCCTGGAAGAGTGGTGGATGCAGAAACCCTCACCACTTTTAAGAGATGGTTGGATGGGCACTTAAAGTGCAGTAACCTGCAGGGTTATGGACCTTGAACTGGTAATTGGGATTAGACTGGATGACCTTTTGTTGGACGGTGCAGATATAATGGTAAGTACTGCAGGGAATAGAATACGGCCAGGGTGATCTCCTGGATTAGTTTCGATCGCCTGGATGGGTTGGAGAGGAATTTTCCCAGATTTTTTCTCCCTTATATTAAAACATTCTACACAACACCCCAACTGAAGCCATGTGATCTCCTCGGAGAGGCAAAAACCTGGGTTTTTATCTGGTTCTTGCCTCTCCCAGATCACATGGCTTCGGTTGGGGTGGAGTGTAGAATGTATTAGTATAAGGGATGTCGCAGTTGTGGTGAGGCGGATTGGTTGGGCTGGGTGCTCTTTGTCTTTCCATGATCGTTCAGAGGTTTATATGTAACCTTTAGGGCTGCTGACCAAGGGCCGTGTGGCTCTTTGTCGGCCGGCGTGGACACGATGGGCCGGAATGGCCTCTTTCTGTGCTGAAAATTTCTATGTTTCTATGTTTCTATGTTTCTATACTGGGGAATAGAAAGGGTGACTTTATGTCTTGCAGACGTTAACCTCACCACTTGCAGATAAATACCTTCCACCACCGTGCACGCAGGAACACTGCACTTTCTGAGAAGCAGGGGCTTCACTTTACGGCTGGCAGTAAATTGAAACAGACAATTCTCATTTAGCTGCAATAATCATAGCTTAGCATCGTAACAAGCATCAATTGCACATCTTGACTCCTACAAGACTGGAGGTTGAGGTAATCTGGAGAGGTTCAGAGGAGGGTAAATTGGCGAGGGGAAAAAAAACAATAAAATGAAAATTGCAATCTAGTGTAACGGAAAACAAGTGAACCACTTTTTACAGATGAGGAGGTGGCCTTCCTGATGGAAGGTGACAATATTTAGCGTAGGAATGCATGCTCTCCCCAGCCCCACTTGTCAAGCAGCAGGCCTGGAAGGAAATAACTAGTCAGATGAATACTAACATCAAAAATATCAAGAAAATTATAAAGAAGAAGAAGACACTTCAACCATCAAGGCTCGATGGGACTGCAGCATTTAAAATTGTCACAAAACTGCTAAGAACTGTGTCCCAAATGGAAGTAGTGAGCTCTGTGCAACAACTTTGGAGTTACCATCAGGGTACCTCCACCATTCCTAAAACTAAAGCTGGAAGTCTAAAGTTGGCTGAGCCATCCTTCACCATCGACATTGCTATCAGAAAGGGTACAGAGGTTTCACAGGAAAAACCCCATAGTGCATAACCTTGCCATAATTGGCATTCATTCTGTGAAGATAACAATCAATTTAAACCATCATCTTTGCCTAGGCCACTCTGTTTCATGTGCATTTTAATAGGCTTAAAAGCAGTGGCAGGTTCAGATTAATGGGGATAGGTGGATAGATCGATAGATAGATAGATCGATAGATAGATAGATAGATAGATAGATAATTAAGTACTTTTTAAATGTAGTCAGTGTTGTACTGTATGCGGCAGTAATGCGGCAGCCAATTTTGTGCAAAGCAAGGTCCCACAAACAGCAATGAGACTAAGATAAGAAATGCGTAAAGCAGTAATAAAAATATATATATGTTTTCCAAAACAGCAAGTCTGAACAGCATATCCCATGTTAAACAGATCACATCAGTTAACATTATCGAGTACTTGGATCTAAAGCTTCTATTCCTGGTGCACTGTTATCTGGAATGACCCCCTCACCTGACATTTCAGCCTATTCGTTCCTTTGGAAAAAGTCCTCTATCTTTATTTGCATCTCCAGCTGATGCAACTTACTGTCCGGATACATTTTATTCCTCCCATCCAAATCAGATGTCAGAATAGAAGCCTGCTCCTTGGCAATTTAGTTCACAACATTGCACATAGCTGTATGTAACTTTTCATGCAAGGTTGGTGTGTTAGGTTGGTATGTGTTTTTAGCATTTTTTTATTCGTTCACGGGATGTGGGCGTTGCTGGCAAGGCCAGAATTTCTTACCCATCCCTTGAGAAGATGGTGGTGAGCCGCCTTCTTGAATCGCTACAGTCCATGTGGTAAAGGTACTCCCACAATGCTGTTAGGGAGGCAGTTCCAGGATTTTGACCCAAAAGCGATGTGTACCTGCTGTGTACAAGCTTGTGTACAACATATCTCACCTTGGCCTGGGTGGTTGGCCGAACTGAAAGGCGTGACAAGCAGATTGTCTCATCTTTTATCCTATTGTCTCTCCACAAAGATGATGGCTGCCACAATAGGCCCAGATATCATAGAGTCTCCGCTCAGTTGCGCTGGTTTTTTCAGCAAAATTCGCCAGAAATCAGTGAAACTGCGCAAAGGATTGCGGAATTTTTGCCGCAAATTACATCCAGTGCAAACTGAGTTTCCGCGATCTTTTGCGTTAGTTTGAAAAACATTGTGTTAGAAGCTGGCCCCGCCCACAAAACTGGCCACGTCCACAGTTCAAATTAATCACCGTGGTGAGTTTCCGCTAATCGCGTCCATTTGTGGGCCTTCGAGAAGTTGGTCCTTTGGGGCGCAAGGACACTAATAGTCACGTTTTGAAAGTTTTTGAATATAATTTTTTAATTTTCTAAGGAACTGACTACTGTACACCAATATAACTAAGAAATAATTCGGTATAGTTTTAAAAAGGAACCATTTTTAATCATTTAAAATGAGGTTACTCAAAGGTGGTAGACTGACACGGATTAAAAATGCTACCTTTGTGATAAACCCATTTTCAGCTGTATTACTCAAACTGCGCCAAGTTATCACTCTTAAATGTATCAAGGAATGTTTTTTAAAGCAAAATTCTTTAAAAAAAGAATTACATTCTAAAACGCTGCGCGATTGCGCTGGTTCGTGGCAGATTTTGCGTTTGGCAATATGCAAATGAGTTTGTGCAGAAACTTGGGGGAAAAAACACTTCTCAAAACTAGCGCAATGTTTGAGCGCAATGTTTGCGCCTGGATCACCGATTGTACCCAAAGCGGATACTCCAACCCCATATTTGCTGCCCGCTTGCTGGATTGGCTGACTTATGCATCTGGTTTAGTCCTGATTTGAGTGCGAGCACCAGATTTGGAAAAATACTTGACATAAAGAATATAAATGGGATTCACCTAGCCAATGTCGGGATTACTTGTGCTTTCCACCCACTACTGAAAAGATGCCACTACCCACATAAGTTGGTGAATCATCAGTACGCCAGCACTCACTGAACGTTGACGATGTAACCCTTTCGTTCAGGGGGCGTAACATTTGACAACATTTTCAACCTATGTCAGAAAATGGGACTTGGTCTCTATGTTACAATTGGAATAATATTTTCAGCATCCAAGTTACTCACAGATGGAAAATCTCGCCTGTTAGTGATTTCTTGTGCATGAAGAAGCCTATCTTAAATGCGTAAAAGCGAGCATGGCGATTCCCCACCCACGTATCATTTCATATATATAAAAAGTACAACACCAACTAAACTAAGACAAGTGTGAAAATAGTGAAAGGTTTTTTTGCATGTCATATTTTCAGCTCAGACAGCTAATCCACTAACGGTATTCACAAGGGGCTTCATTATTTCCTGGAGATCTTTTATGTTTGCGCTAGCTGCTCTGCAGGTTCTGAGAAAAATGTAACCATCTATTTATTTTAAAGCTAAATTTGCAGCTACATCAAACATAAACGTTGCAGAACACGAGCAATACATGCAGTTCAGCTGTTCTTTAAAGATCTGTCCACACGAAAGTAACCATAACAACAGCCCTGTATTATTCACATAACCTTACTGCTAGTTACAGCCGGTGTTGCCTCATGCTCTGGGAGTCTGTAAATGGCAGCTGAGGATGCTAATTGCCTCAGGGCCACAACCAGTCACAAAGGGTAAAACCATTGACTGGATTATCCAGGTGTTTGTAAATTCTCAGTCTGTTTCCACCAAGTAGGCAGTTAAATTGGGGTCGAATTCGGGGGCGGTTTTTACACTACCCGCTCAGCAGAAACCTGGTGGGTGGCCAGTTAAAATCGCCCTGGCTCTTACCTGTCCCAAAGCCACCACGTCTGCAATTTTAACCTGCTCTCCTGAGCAGGCAGCAAGGTCATGCGCCCGGAGCCAACAGGGTCCTTCTTTACAGATACATGTTGCGGCCCAATGACATCATTGAAACCCGACTGTAATTTAACTCAGGCCTGAGCGGGGAATCCGCCTGGAGTTAAAATCGGGGCTGAAATACGGATTTTGGCTGAATTTCTGGCTATCCAATTTGTTTGCTCCAGCTTAAGATGGGAGAAAAAAATTACCTGCAAGGTCATGTCATCTCCCAGTTTAACCAATAGTCATAGGGGGTAAGAATCCCAGTTGGAGATCGGGGTAAGAATCCCGGTCAGGAAAGGGTTAAGAAGCCCAGTCAGGGGGAGTTAGAATCCGGGTCAGGACGGGGGAAGAATCGATGGGGGTGAGGAAGGGGGGTGGGGTGGTGCGGTTAAGAATCCCAGTTGGTGGGAGGGAGGGGGGGGGGAGGCGAGGGGGGGGCGAGGGGCGGGCGGTTAAGAATCCCGGTCGGTGGGGAGGAGTGGAATCATGAGGTTGCATTGCAGTATTTCACAAATATAGCTACATTGTTTTGTTATAGCCCAAGTATTGCTCCACAATATAGTGCAGCTGATTCTATGTAATGCAGCAAACAATAACATTACAAAACATGAACTACAAAAGGATCAACAACAAGATTGGAGGTAGGCACTGAGCATAAAAAGGAGGATTTTAGGGCGTGGAGGAGACCAAAGGGAGAATCAAGAGAATTTCAGGAGGCTGTGGAAGGCAGGAAAGGATGTGGCAAGGCAAAATGGTTCTGGGAGAGAATTTCGTAGGATACAGCCGTAGTGACTGCACCTGATGGTGAAACACAGGGAGAGCAAGTAAACAGTAATCTGGAGTTAGAGGAGCAGAGACTGCAAAGATTTAGAGCAGATTAAGATCAGTCAGATTGTATGGGCAGAAGCCACTGTTGCTGAATTCCTACTCCACATATACTCCTCCATCTTACGAAGTGTGCTGAAATGTCCCTTTACATGCTCGGTGTCCAATTCAACAACAACAACAACTTGTATTTATATAGCGTCTTTAACATAGTAAAACATCCCAAGGCGCTTCACAGGGGTATTATAAGACAAAAAATTTGACACTGAGCCACATAAGAAGAAATTAGAGCAGGTGACTAAAAGCTTGGTCAAAGAGGTAGATTTTAAGGAGCATGTTAAAGGAGGGAAAAGAGATGGAGAGGCGGAGAGGTTTAGACAGGGAATTCCAAAGCTTAGGGCCTAGGCAACAGAAGGCACAGCCACCAATGGTTGAGCAATTATAATCAGACAATTATAATGAGGGATGCTCAAGAGGGCAGAATTAGAGGAGCACAGATATCTCGGAAGGTTGTGTGGCTGAAGGAGATTACAGAGATAAGAAGTGAGGCCATGGAGGGATTTATAAACATGAGAATTTTGAAATCGAGGCTTTGCTTAACCGGGAGCCAATGTAGGTCAGCGAGCACAGGTGTGATGGGTGAGCAGGATTTGGTACGAGTTAGGACATGGGCAGCCAAGTTTTGGATGACCTCAAGTTTACGTAGGGTAGAATGGGGGAGGCCAGCGAGGAGTGCGCTGGAATAATCAAGTCTAGAGGTAACAAAGGCACAGTTTCAGCAGCGGATCAGCTGAGGCAAAGGCAGAGACGGGCAATGTTACGGAGGTGGAAATAGGCAGTTGTAGTTATGCTACGGATATGTGGTTGAAAGCTCAAATATGACACCAAGTTTGCGAACAGTCTGGTTCAGATGTTAGAGAGAGGGAGAGTCAGTGGCTAGGGAACAGAGTTTGTAGCGGGGTCAGCAGCAATAACTTATGTTCATGGAGATCCTCATGTAAAAGAACATTTCCGAGAACTTCACGGGGTCCGAAAACAATGGCTTCAATCTTCCTTATATTTAATTGGAGAAAATTTCTGCTCATCCAGAACTGGATGTTGGACAAGCAGCCTGACAATTTAGAGACCGTGGAGGGCTCGAGAGAAGGAGTAGTGAGGTAGAGCTGGGTGTCATCAGCGTAGATGTGCAAATTGACGCTGTGTTTTTGGATGATGTCGCCAAGGAGCAACATGTAGATGAGAAACAAAAGGGGGCCAAGGATAGAACCTTGGGGGACACCAGAGGTAACGATGTACAAGTGGGATGAGAAGCCATTGCAGGTGACTCTCTGGCTACGATTAGATAGATAAGAATGGAACCAGGTGAGTGCAGTCCCACCCAGCTGGACGATGGTGGGGGGGTGTTGGAGGAGGGCAGAGTGGCCAACCGGGGCAGAAACCTGATTTTTGGGAATTAAACATAGAATTGCGGGAAAGATGGGCACAGAGTTGGGAAGCGACAACATGTTCAAGGATTTTGGAGAGGAAAGGGAGGTTGGAGATGGGCCAGAAGTTTGCAAGTCCCCCTCCATCTTGTAAAGTTCTCTGAAATGTTCTTTTACATGAGGATCTCCATGAACATAAGTTATTACTGCTGACCATTTTAAAGACAAGGATAAAAATCTCAATGGAATTTTTTATGGTATGTGACAAAAATTTGTATGGTAAACATGGTGGAAGTTAATTGATGGTGGATTCACTACAGAATGAGTTATCTTGAAATGCATCTAAGTATTTACAAAAAACTTAACGTAAAATGTACCAATCACATTGATAGGTGTCACTTGTATGCATTTGATATTTCTGCCTAGAAATAAATCCTTACAGTTTGCAAACCTTATAACAACCTATATAGAAGGTTAAGAGGTGGTCTGAAGAAGGTTTTTAGGATTTTGAAAGGAATTGCTAGAGCGAAACTATTTCCGCCGCTGGGACAGTCTAGAACAAGGGGACATAACCTTAAAATCAGAGCCAGGCCATTGAGGAGAGATGTTAGGATACATTTGTTCATGCAAAGGGTAGTAAAAGTATGGAACTCTCTCCCACAATGCTAGCTCAATTAATAATTTTAAATCTGAGATCCACAGATCTTTCTAGGCAAGGGTATTAAGGGATATGGAGCCAAGGCGGGTAAATGGAGTTAGGATACAGATCAGCCATGATCTCAGGCTCGAGGGGCTGAATGGCCTCCTCCTGTTCCTATGTTCCTATATTGACAGCTGCATTTGAACACTGTAAGGGGTGGTCCCGGGGGTCAGGTTCACTTCTGACCTACTTGAGCGGTTCGAATCACTCCCATTCCCTTGGGTTCTAGACTTTGGGTTTATTTGGGGGATGTGATAAAGTGCAAAGGACAACTGGTTTGGTGCAAAAGAACTTTGACTTTATTACAGACAAGAAAATGCAACTTATAATCACTCTAATAAAGAACAATATATTACACATTCAAAGGGGGTTACAGTAAAAATTACACCTCCCACCTCCCAATACCTAATTCTGGCTAGGTTAGACTCCAGGGCAGGCAGGGACTATGCTTACCAATTCTTTCTGGTCAGTTAGCGGTAGTTTGTGATTTCGGGGTTCGTTGAATTCTGTAGGTTCTGCTTGCCGTATCCCGAACATCGGAGAAGACTTCTTACTGCACAACCTTCAGTTGGGTTGAGTCTGCTGATGCGGTAAGGCGCGTTTTGGATCTATGGGGTAAGTACCCGGTTTTCTTCGTTAGAACTAGGTTCAAAGTCTCTTTAGGTTATGTTTTCACCTGTTGGTAGTCAGGCCTTAGATTTGTAGAGTGGAAACTTTCGATTCTTTGGTTTCTTCCTGTTGGAGTTTTGTTTCGAGTTTGGTCGATCACAGTAGTTTTTCGTTGGTACCAGGATGGCTGTGGTCGGTTGCTGCCGCGATGGTGATGTTCTTCCTTCCTCCAGGACTCCAGGACTTCGAGGCTGGAGAAGTTAGTTTTCAACTGTCGCGTTGGTCTCTTTCCCTTCTTGATGGCATAGTCATAGTATAATACAAACAATATGGCATATAGTGTCTCCTGAGGTAGTAGCAACCTAGCCTCTGTTAAAACAGGGGGCCAGTTATATGGTTTTGAATTGCCCTAATCTTCACGCCAAATCAGTTCAGAATTCTTTGTTTAAATTTGGCGAGCTTGATTTTTCTTTGTAATATTTTGGCGGGCTCGTTAAAAGTTAATATGTCTAGGGTGGGTTGCATTTCTAAAACGGTTTCCTGATGGAAATATTAGTTTGGTAATCGCAATGTCCTTATGTGCTTGGTTTTTCACATACAGGCTGTAGTGGGCCCTTTGTTCTTATTCATGTTGAAGATGGCTTTTCTTAGTTTAGTTTGATGGCTGGCCATCTCTGAGTTATTGTTGTAATATAAATGTCTCTTGTGGAGAAGGGTTTTAGAATGTCCATTCCTCCAGACAATTTAACTTAGTCCCAACACCCAGACAGTTCCAATAATCAAGTTGACTTCTTTAGTTCCTTAGGCCCACCCATAAGCTTGACTTTGTCTTGTAAAAGTCCAAAATTCAATTAAAGTTTGTAGTTTCTTCCATAAGCACTTTAGGATTTCAAACTTTCCAGTAGATAGTCCCAAATTAAATTTCCTTTCGAATGAGCCCAAACACTGGGGAGGTTCTCGTGAATTTTGCACCCTTCAACGCCAATATATCCTAATACTCATAGCCATTTTCTGCTCTTTCTCCTCTATGTGGAGTGGAAAATAAGTTAGTTTTCAACTGGCTCAGTTCCATCAATTATGGCATGTGAAATTTGAATAGGTATCTTTAATCTAAATATAAATTTTCCACTGCAATTTTTGCCTGACCATTTAGTACCCTCATGGTGCACAATGTAACAGGGCGTGACAGGAAATACTTTCTGTTTTCTTCCTCGCCAATTTTCCTCCCTCCCTCACCTGAAGGTATTGACTCCTTACTAGGTGTGGTTCTATGGAGGCAGGTTTTCCGCGATACCTCATTCAAGTTGCCATTCTTCATGTGTGAGTCTGGACTCTGACTGTAAGCAGGTTATCTGTAGGAGGGATCACTGTCCAATGCTGCCCCTTAACCAACCTTGATGCACACGCATATCTAATAGGATTATTCCAAAGCAATCAAAATAGGAACCATGGCCAGTTTGCCCCTCCAGGAACCAGCAGTCCAGAGACCAACTGTAAACTGACACCATCCAGGCCAAAGCAGCCTGTTTGATCAACATCCCTTGCACCATCTTAAACATTCACTCCTGCCACCTACCGCTGCACCATGTCTGCAGTGCGTACCATCTAAGCAGCACTGTAGCAACTCGGCAAGGCTTCTTCGACAGCAGCTCCCAAACCTCTACCACCTAGAAGGGTAGCATGTACATAGGAACATCAGCACCTCCAAATTCCCCTCCAAGTTTCACATCATCCTGACTTGGAAATATATCATCGTTCCTTCATTGTCACTGTGTCAAAACCCCAGAATTCACTACCTAATAGCACATAAGAACGTAAGAAATAAAAGCAGGAGTAGGCTATTCGGACCCTCGAACCTGCTCCGCCATTCAATAAGGTCGTGGTTGATCATCTACCTCAACTCCACTTTCCTGCACTATCCCCATATCCCTCAATTCCCTTCAAATTCAAAAATCTATTGATCTCTGTCCTGAATATACTCAATGATTGAGCCTCCACAGCCCTCTGGGGTAGAAAATTCCAAAGATTCACAACCCTCTGAGTGAAGAAATTTCTCCCCATCTCAGTCTTAAATGGCAGACCCTTTATTCTGAGACTGTGACCCCTGGTTCTAGACTCCCTAACTAAAGAAAACATCCTCCCTGCATCTACCCTGTCAATCCCTGTAAGAATTTTATATGTTTCAATGAGATCACCTCTCATTCTTCTAAACTCTAGAGAATATAGGCCTAGTCTACTCAATGTCTCCTCGTAGGACAATCCCATCCCAGGAATCAATCTGGTGAACCTTCGTTTCACTCCCTCTGTGGCAAGTATATCAGTCCTGAGGTAAGGAGACCAAAACTGTACACAGTACTCCAGGTGTGGTCTCACCAGATATAATTGGAATAAGATGTGCTTACTCGCATACTAAATCCTCTTGTAATAATGGCCAACATACCATTTGCTTTCCAAATTGCTAGCTGTACCTGCATGTTAACTTCCAGTGATTCATGTACAAGAACACCCAGGTCCCTCTGAACACCAACATTTCCGAATCTTTCACCATTTAAAAAATACTCTGGGGCCGAAATTGCCCCTTTCTTTAAGGCCCCTGGCCACCAGAAAGCGGCGGCCGGAGCTCGTTACAGAATGGCTGCCGATTTTTCGTGGAATGGCCGCCGTCCATGCAATTACCTTCAAGCGTTTTTCCGGCGGTAACCATAACCGCCCCACTCACTCCACTACCGCCCAACTGCTATCGAAGCCTCCTATGTGCGTCATCAGAGCGTCGATTTCCCGCCCCGGAAGCGAAATTCAGCTGAGAAAGTCTTCCGGCCGCTGGCTAGTGCCTCCGGCAGCCTTTTCTGTCGCTGCACTGTGTTTGAAATGGCGGAGCGGCTGCCATTAAGGGGAGGGCGCAATGCTGCGGCCGCTATCTTATTTTTTTTGTGTCAGCCGACTGCCAAGTTGGCCCGACAAATATGCCTCCGGGTTCGGCCGGGCTGCCAACAGGCAGTCTGGCACCCCTTTTTGGGTGCCAGGCCGCTGGCCTGGCCAAAACCCTCCCTGGTGGCCCAGTGGACCTAACTAAAATAAATGCAGAGTTCGCAGCGGCTCTCCCCTTTAACTGAAGGGGAGAGACATTGTTATGCATCAGCGCGATGACGGCACCAGCCCGGCACTGATGACTGGCAGCGGCAGAGATTCCATCCTGCTCCCACTTACACCCCTTTATGACTGACTTCCACCCCACTCGAAAAAAAACGACAAAGAGCTAAATTTTACAAGATAGGCCGCCATATTGATCGTGGTGGCTAAAACACATCAAAAACAGTAGGTGCGTCCCGTTTCCGGCATAGGTTAATTTCAGCCCTTCTGCTTTTCTATTTTTCCTACCAAAGTGGATAACTTCACATTTCTCCACATTATATTCCATTTGCCATGTTGTTGCCCATTCACTTAGCCTGTCTATATCCCCTTGAAGCCTCTTTGCATCCTCCTCACAATTTACATTCCCACCTAGCTTTTTATCATCAGCAAACTTGGATATATTACATTTGGTTCCCTCATCCAAATCATTGATATATATTGTGAATAGCTAAGGCCCAAGCACTGATCCTTGCGGTACCCCACTAGTTCCAGTCTGCCAACCTGAAAATGACCCATTTTTCCTACTCTCTGTTTTCTGTCTGTTAACCAATCCTCAGTCCATGCTAGTATATTACCCCCAATCCCATGAGCCCTAATTTTGTTTAATAACCTCTTGTGTGGCACCTTATCGAATGCCTTCTGAAAATCCACTGGTTCGCCTTATCTATTCTGCTAGTTACAACCTCAATAAACTCTTATTAGATTTGTCAAACATGATTTCCCTTTCATACATCCATGTTGACTCTTCCCAATCCTATTATTGTCCTGTTACCATGTCCTTAATAATAGATTCTAGCATTTTCCCTACTACTGATGTCAGGCTAACTGGTCTGTAGTTCCCCATTTTCTCTCTCCCTCCTTTCTTAAATAGTGGGGTTACATTTGCTATTTTCCAATCCGCGGGAACCATTCTAGAATCCATCGAATTCTGGAAGATAACAACTAATGCATCCACGATCTCTATAGCCGCCTCTTTCAAAACCCTGGGATGTAGGCCATCAGGTTATGGGGATTTTTCAGCTTTCAGTCCCATTAATTTCACCAGTATTATTTTTTTACTAATACTAATATATTTCAGTTCCTCATTTTCGCTAGACCTTTGGTTCTCTATTATCTCCGGGAGGTTTTTTTCATCTTCTTCCGTGAAGACAGACACAAAGTGTTCGTTTAATTTCTCTGCCATTTCCTTATTCCCCATTATAATTGCTCCTGTCTCAGCCTGTAAGGGACCTACATTTACTTTTTACGTACCTATAGAACCTTTTACAGTTTGTTTTTATGTCTCTCACTAGTTTACTCTCATATTCTATTTTCCCTTTGTTTATCAATTTCTTGATCCTCTGCCGAATTCTAAAATCCTCCTAATCCACATGCTTACTGCTCTTTTTGGCAAAATTAGCCTCTTCCTTTGATCTATCTTTAATTTCTCCTGTTAGCCACGATTGGACCACTTTTCCTGTGGGGTTTTTGTGCCTTAAAGGTATGTATGTGTGTTGTAAAGTATGTATTAATTATTTAAATGCAACTATTGCTTGTCTACCATCATACTTTTTAATGTAGTTTCCCAATCTAGCTTAGCCAACTCACCCCTCATACCTACGTAGTTTGCTTTGTTTAGATTTAAGACCCTGGTTTCCGATTTAACTAAATCACTTTCAAACTTAATATAAAATTCTAGCATATTGGTAACATCCACTGTGGGAGTGGGAGTACCTTCACCACATGGACTGCAGTAATTCAAGAAGGCAGCTCACTACTACCTTCTCCAGGACAATTAGGGATAGGCAATAAATGCTGGCCTTTCCAGTGATGCCCACATCATATGGATGGATTTTTAAAAAACTACTGCCAGATTTAGCTGACTTTGGTTAACTGATAGATTGGGAATTGAGCCTGTGACTGTCCTTGTCTCTATAGCTCAACTGCTTATTGGATAAACACAGAATAATCAGGAGAGCTAATCACATATTTTCATCAAAACTGATCTAAAATATACATGCATCAGTTCTTCATCTACAACCTGGAGAATTCTGTCTTGATGGTCATCATTGCAATTCTTCAACTGAACCTCTGATTGCTTGACCATATCTGTAGAATCAAAGCATGGGTTGGTTGTTACCAATGAGTAAAGTGGCCTCATAGTACAAATTCTGTGCCCATTCATTATTTAGTTCTATAGCTCCTCCATAACAGATCAGAAAGACTAATCACAAGACCATCACTAAAAGGTATGAGCCAGTTAAAAGATCCTGGCATTATTTTAAGAAACATCATAGTTAGTTTACTTGAGATTAGAAAAAGAACAACTTGCATTGATATAGTGCCTTTCTTAACCTTAGGATGTCCCAAAGAGCTTCACAAGTTTCGTCACTGTAGCAATGTAGGGAGAAACAGCATCCAAATTGCACACAGCAAGGTCCCACAAACAGCAATGAAATGAATGATCAGATAATGTGTATTTTTTAAGAAATGTTGGTTGAGGGATACTTGGTAACCAGGATACTGGGAGAACTCTTCTGCTCTTCTTTAAATAGTGCCATGGGATAATTTATGTCAATCTGAGAGAGCAGTTTAACAATCTGAGAGAGCAGTTTAACGTCTCAGTTTAATGTTTCATCCAAAATATGGCACCTCCGACAGTGCAGCACTCCCACAGTACTGAACTGGAGTGTCAGCTCAGATTATGTGCTCACGTTTCTGGAGAGGGACTTCAACTCATGATCTTCTGACTCAACGCCAAGGCTGACACCTACTTTCGATTAATTTAGAATTTTTAATTAAAATAATATAACGTCGTGTTTTGTGAAATGGCCCTGATTTTAACTCCAGGTGGTTACCCCCTCAGGACTGAGTTAAATTTACAGTAGGGTCTCAATGATATCAATGATGTAAAGAAGGACCCTGTTGGCTCCGGGTGCATGTCCTTGCTGCCTGCTCAAGAGAACAGGTTAAAATTGCAGATGTTGTGATCATAGCGGCTCTCGGACAGGTAAGAGGCATGGTGATTTTAACTGCCCACCTGCCAAGTTTCTGCTGAGCAAATAGGGTTAAAAAAAAGTAACTATCAGAGATCTTAGCAGCTGAACATAAGAAAATCCATCATTTTGATTCAGGATAGTTCTGAGAAGAAGTGGATATAAAGCTCATGAATTAACATGTGAGTTGATGAATTAATGGAACAATCTTCAGATAAAATGCCAAATGCACAGTAATGGTAATAAATCCTAAGCACAGTATTGGGTAAAAAGACACATATCTCAGCATAAGTTTTCTCGATTTCCCATGTAAGTGCTACCTAAATAGCATTTGTGCAGGGCACCAAGGGGACCAGGGTTACATACAATGCACCTTGCTATAAATTACAGTGCAGGAAGCCACTTTGCTAACTCTTAAATAACAGGCTCTAGTGGAGAGCTATCATTATTAGCTTCGCCCAAGTTATTACCTCCAGTATTCTCTAGAGCTGGTGTTGGAGCTGACTCTGGTGAAGATAGACTTGTGAGAACTAAAGAAAATGGTTCCAGCTGATTTACTTCTTGCAAACATGGAAGACATGTACCTGTCAAATCAGGTCAGCTTTAATTTTTATGAAGGTTTGGCAGGAAAAATGGTTTATACTGGGCGAAAGGAGTAAATTTCATTTTCACTCCAAGCTAATTGTGAAGACAGATGTATTTCTTCTACCCTTAGGTGAGTTTAGCTCATAAGAACATAAGAAGCAGGAGTAAGCCCGACAGCCCCTCGAGCCTGCTCCACCATTCAATAAGATCATGACTGATCTTCGACCTCAACTCTGCTTTCCCACCAGACCTTCATATCCCTTGAATCCTCGAGCGTCCAAAAATCTATCGACCTCAGCCTTGAATATACTCAATGATTCAGCTTCCACAGCCCTGTTGGGTAGAGAATTCCAAAAATTCACCACCCTCTGAGTTAAGAAATTTCTCCTCATCTCAGTCCTAAATGGCCGACTCCTTATCCTGAGACCACGCCCCCCAGTTCTAGACTCTTCAGCCTCTTAGGATCTATCCTGTCAATCCCCCTCAGAATTTTACATGTTACAATGAGATCACCTCTTGTATTGGTTGGAGCTAGTTTGATTCTGGACACAGTAGGTGTCATGAAGTACTCCAGCCACAGGATGGCGTTTTTCCAATTGGACAGAAGAGAACAAAGAGAAAACAAAACAAGAGAGAAAACCAGCTGCAGCAGAGAAGCCACAAGCAGCTTTCATTTTAGTTCAAACTGTCTGAATTTTTAGTGATTAAAAATGAACCTCCTGCTGTATTAAACCTTCCCAGAAGTACAGTGATGTAAGTAACTTCTTCTCATCCAATTGTTCTGGAATTGTTGCATTTTTATGTGATGTACAGAAAGAGATAAGTAACTTCTCTTGATTACTGCTTGTATTAGATTGTTAATATTGAGTTACAAGAATGTTAGATCTGTCTTTTATTCTTTATCAACAGTTTTCACACTACATTATTAAAGGATTTGGATTCTGAAGCTCTGACCTTTGGCCATACTTCTTGGTGTAGTGTTGATGCTAGCTGGAGAATCAGAGCTATGTTTGCGTTACGCTACGTTCTGACAGAGATCGGTACACCTCTCATTCTTCTAAACTTCAGAGAGTATAGGCCCAATCTACTCAATCTTAATTTGGGTTCTCTCTTAAAATAACTTTTCAAAATGCCTAAAAAAAAAACAACCAGTTCTTCAATTGATTACATGCCATTTTTGTGCCTTCAGTTTCGAGACTATTTTAAGAGGTTTTCATAAATATTTACCAGTGACTGCTAAAAGCGATGTGATCAATTAGTCCTATTGGCACAAGAGGCCAGGAGTGGAAGTTCTCTAAGCGAACATCTCGAGTTATATCCTCTCCAGACTGTCCATACCAAATGGAGGATATACAGGGCTTCATAGAGAATCCAATTGAAGGCAAATCTTTTCAAAATGCTTCAAAAAATAATCAAATGCATGGGAGTTAATTTGTGTTACCGTCTTTAATACTGTGATTTCTGTCACTCCCAAGGCAACATTCAACAATGCCAATCGGATATCAACATCCAAGGAGCATCGAGCGTAATCAGACACAAGCCAACCTTGAGTGAGTAGCTATTCTAAAAGTCATTAGTAAAGTGGATCATATCCCTTGAAGGTTCTTTCATTTATCTTTACAGCCAGCGCAGGGAGGAATCAGTCTACCTCTGTAACCCCCACCAGCCCCACAACCCTCTGAGGTCTCTGCACTCCTCTAATTCTGGCCTCCTGAGCATTCCTGATTTTCTTCACTCTACCATTGGCAGCCTTGCCTGCTTAACTGCCTAAGCTCTGGAATTTCCTCCCTAAACCTCTCCACCTCTCTACCGTCTCTCCTCCTTTAAGATGCTCCTTAAAACCTACCTCTTTGACCAAGCATCTGCCCTAATATCTCCTTAGTGTCAAATTTTGTTTGATAATACTCCAGTGAAACAGCTTGGGACGTTTTACCAAGATAAAGGCGCTATATAAATACAAGTTGTTGTTGCTGTGAAAAGCCAGGTTACCTCACTCCAGCATCATTTCCTTTTTAAGTGAAGTAGATCTAAAAAGGTGCAAAATATTGGCAGTTTTACCACACTCTGACCAGTTGAGACAAACAGCCATCCCATTATTGGTATTATACCAAATTGGAAAATGGAAAGCAATCACAATGACATTATCAATGACTGTCAGTTCAAACTCTCCCACCTGGAACACTGAAAACTGCACACACTGAAACCAGCACATTACAACTTTAAGACACAATGGTGGGTGAAATTGGTCTTCGTGAAAAGTGCGAGACGGGCACTGGTGAGTCAGCAGCTGACTTGACACTGTGCGTTGTTCTTCCACAACGGGAGAATCAGGCACAGTGTGAAGCAGGCTTCTAGCTCATTGTCGGCCGTTTCCTCACCCCCCATTGATTTAAGCACAATGATATTTGGGCGGCCTGTGCACTGGGAGTTTCCACCGCAACTGCCGGCAAAGTTAAGGGTGGGCAGTAATGGAAAGTCCGAAGAAATTCCGGGCCATGATCCTTGCTGCTTTCGGCTGCAGGATGCATTCCAAAGAATTGCTTTGAACTAATGTCATAACCATTAAAAAAAAACAGCAGAAGGTAGGCTGAATTGAGACAAAAATGCAGTTTCATCACATGCCTCCGCCCTGGAACAGACCAAGCAAAGGTCTTACCACAGGTCTGGGTGTACAGGAGATAACCAATTCTCTCTTATATATGGGAATTATTCAGAGTAACAGAGATGAGAAAATTAAAGTTAAAGGCACCGATATTTATGGGGAGTGGGGATAGGGAGGGTGCAGGTTTGCATTCGGGCTCAGGTCCTGCTGAATTTAACAGCAGGACCTGATTACCATTTATGTCTCTGTTTTCCAGCCACAGCCAGGCAGATTGAGAGGCAGGCTGGCTGGCAGGTAGGTAGGCCTTTGGCACCAGGCCGCAGTTGAGGAGGGGGAGAGGGATCAGAATGGGCGGGGGGGGGGGTGGGTGGAAATCGGAACGGTCTCGGGATGGGGGAATCTGAAGGGTGGGGGATCAGGAGAGTCGGTGGGAGAGATCGGAAAGGTCCAGGCAGGTAATCGGAAGTGTTGGGGGGAAATCGGAAGGGTCTGGGGGCGGGATAGATCAGAAGGGCAGGGGGCAGGGGAGATCGGAGGCTTGCAGCCAGCAAGCGCAGAGGACGGAGGGATCGTAAAGTGGGAAATTGGGGCTGGTGGCAGGAAGTGGTCGAGATCGGATCGCGGGGTCGGGGGGGTGGAAGCAGGTTAGGGTGGGGGGGCTGGGGAAAGCACCCCTGCTTCTCCCGGCCCACAGGCAGTGCTGGAAAGGCACTTACCTCTTCCACACAGCAGTCCTCGCCTCCCTTTAGCTGCCGGGGTTCTCGAGGCCCAGGAACCCCAGACAACCCAGTTTAAACCTAAAGTGGAGAAAAAGTCTGAGGCACGCAGCAACACTAAAATATTTAAATGAGTGAACCACCTCCTGGAAGTAGTTTGTCTGCCCGCCCTCGACTCGCCTGCATTAAAACCGGATGAGGGTGGGTTTGAGGCGGGTTGGGTTCGGACTTGAGATTTTTTTAAGTTTTATATCCCACTGGACCCAAACCCACCCCTTTCTGGGGTTTAAAATTCCCCTCAATGACTCCAAGAATCCTGGAAGCGGAGTTTGCAGGGCCAGGCCAGAAGCTTCCCAGCCCTGCGAGTGCAGGTTTGGAGGCGGGCCCACTGACAAAGTGGTGGAGATTGACCGCGGCGTGGGATCCTGCTGTGACCCGCCTCCTTGTCAGTTCCAAAGTATCGCGTCTGGCTGCGGTTCACAGACCCGACACCAAGCGGCGGACCTGCCAATTTAGATAGTTAAAAGCTTGTTAATAGGTAGTTAAGCATTATTTTACCATGTGCTTACCATTTTACCAGGCTTTT
This sequence comes from Pristiophorus japonicus, assembly GCF_044704955.1. Classification (NCBI taxonomy): domain Eukaryota; kingdom Metazoa; phylum Chordata; class Chondrichthyes; family Pristiophoridae; genus Pristiophorus; species Pristiophorus japonicus. Next base: position 129,109,861 of record NC_091985.1, on the reverse strand, counting down.
AACGAGTTTCCCGGAGCGCGGTTATCACGTCGGGTAAATAGGTCGGGTGTTGTGTCAGCTTCGAATGATTCATTAACCTGACAGCTGCAAATGGTCTATGAAAGCTCCAATTTCATAGGTCTTCACTTTCCAAAGTTAGAAGCAGTTGCTTACTGCATTTAGAAGATAGATTGACCTTTATGCAGCTATAAAGTGTTTGGAGCAAACTCTTTAACCACTGTCACCTCATTGGAACAACCTCTCTCACCATTGACAGATCTTTTCTGTCATATCAACCTCATCTGTCATCTATTCTATCAGCGTCGGTGCCCTTGAAAAAATCTCACCTTGGTCCTCAGATTCCCAACACGATCAGCCCCAACACCAGCATCACCGGACACACCAGCAGCACCAACATCCACACCAACCTTCTCCGCAGTCAACCAATGCTGCACAGGACACAGGGCATTATCACCCGTGCACATTGCTGCCCAGGACACCAAGGATGGCCTCACCATGTCCAGTTTTGCTTCACTTAACACTATACACCCAGGCTGTCACATGATGCGCCAGGTTGGCACCGCCACATACCAGCACCATAAAGCATCCTTGTAATGCCCAAGCCATTCCTTTCACACTCATCATCATTGGCAGGGGGCAGCGTTATGTCTTGCCATTCACTACAACTCACTAAGACACTTTAAAAGGTGCACACAAATCTGTCCAAGAAGGCAAAGTGGTGCAAATAAAGACTTCAATGCTTAACAACACATTAACAGAAACTTTACATGAACATTCGCTAGGGCACCCAAGTGTTTACCCTTGTGTGTTGTTAGTTTGAATGATTGGACAAGGATGAGGGTGAGTGTGAGGGGTGGCTAGTGAGATGGGGATGTGATAACATATATAGACAGGGATGGGTGGAGGTGCAAGGTCAGTTGGTGTGAGTAAGGATGTGCAGGAGTAGGATAGGGAAGACAGAGTGATGGGGATGTGATGAGTGGCACAGCAGCATGAGGTTGAGTGTGGCTTTGCAGTAACATTTCGTGATCTACTGTAATCATCGAAAGGTTTGCGCCACTGCAGCCAGGTCCTCCTGACGATATCCCTGCTTGTGCCCTCCTGTACAATGTGCAACCAGAATGTATTGATCTCCTGGGGAGGTCTCTTCCACCCATTGGAAGGGAAGAGAACCTCCCTGAGTGCTGTGTCTCCCTCCATAAGCATATGGAGGGAGTCATGGGAGAGCCTGGGTGCAGTGCTCGTCAGTGTATGCAACACCTCAATAGTGCAGAGTACTGACAGAGCAACTGTCAAAATGAATGTGGACATGGTCCCTTTAAGGAAACCGGTGGATGACACGTCATTGAATGACATCATCAGACCTGCTTCCTTTTAATTGGCTGGGAACCTCGCAGGGCGGGCTTAACAAGCCCCATAAACGGAAGATTGTTCATACAGTGCAGGCTGAAATGAGGAGCAGCTCCGCCACCCGCCACGTATCCCGGCCGACCCGGTCTCACTGCGGTTGGTGAGATCGTGGCCTCAGTCTGGGGACACCTAATTTGCAGTTGGAAAACCCAGCACTTTTGGAGGATTACTCAGATCCCAGCCATCTCTCCCTCGGTCAGTCTAGATGATTATGGCATACACTCAAACAACTCCGTGAAAGGTTGATGGTGAGATACCAAACTATGTTTGTAGGTGGGCCCCGTGTGGTAGATCCCTGGTCTCGGCAGTAGAAGCAGAACCTTGAGCTGGCTTTCTGGCCTGCGGGTTATGGCTTCTTCATTTCAAACTCGACTTGCTACTGGTCGCTTCTGCTCCAGGTTTCACTACAACTACTTCATATGGCTGGTGTAGATGTAGAACAACAATAATTTTTCATTTAGGTGGTTAAGCCAGATAATTACGTCAGGAGTAGCTGAGATTACCGCTGTAATGCCTCCTTCATATTTGTGAATCAGGCATTGAGTCGTATGTTCCACGGTCTGTTCTGGATGAACACAGTCGCACACTAGAGAGCTTTTAATGCTCCAAATGTGCATTAATCTCTGCATCTGCCATCGTTTGTGAGGGTGCGGTTTAGGGATTCCCATAAGCACAATAGCAGATAAGTGGATAATAGACGACATTCAGGCTTGAGCTGATAAGTGGCAAGTAACATTCGTGTGACATATGTGCCAGGCAATGACTATTTCCAACAAGCAAGAGTCTAACCACCCTTGACATTCAACGGTGATTACCATCGCCGAATCCTCCACCAACAACATCCTGGGGGTCACCATTGACCATAAACTTAACTGGATCAGCCACATAAATACTGTGGCAATAAGAGCAGGTCAGAGGCTGGGTATTCTGCGGTGAGTGTCTCACCTCCTGACTCCCCAAAGTCTTTCGATCATCTCCAAGGCACAAGTCAGGAGTGTGATGGGATACTCTCCACTTGCTCCAGCAGCACTCAAGAAGCTCGACACCATCCGGGACAAAGCAGCCCGCTTGATCGGCACCCCATCCACCACCGTCAACATTCACTCCCTTCACCACTGACGCACCGTGGCTGCAGTGTGTACCATCTACAAGATGCACTGCAGCCACTCACCAAGGCTTTTTCGGCAGCACCTCCCAAACCCGCGACCTCTACCATCTAGAAGGACAAGGGCAGCAGGCGCATGGGAACACCACCACCTCCATATTCCCCTCCAAGTCACACACCATCCTGACTTGGAAGTATATAGCCGTTCCTTCATTGTTGCTAGGTCAAAATCCTGGAACTCCCTCCCTAACGGCACTGTCGGAGTACCATCACCACATGAACTGCAGCAGTTCAAGAAGGCGGCTCACCACCATCTTTTCAAGGGCAATTAGGGATGGGTAATAAATGCTGGCCTTGCCAGCGACGCCCACATCCCAGGAACACATTTGTTTTTAAAGCTTTGGAAGATCGAAGCCAGGGATCTTCCGCGTTGGGTCTTTCACGAGGTGTCTGTTTATGACTTCTTGTGAACTCCTTTCGGCTTTCCAAGCATCATCAGGTTTGAAGTCACATTGTCGAAGATTAAGTCACTAAATACGACCCGCAGAAACTCACTGACTGCTTCCCCACTTTCTTTCTGTTGCCTCCCCTTCCATATTCTCTATAGCCTCTCCTCATGAACAGTTAACATTTGCAGATTAATCTGTTCTTTTTGAACATTAGCCAGTTCTAACGAAGGGTCTTCAACCTGAAACGTTAACTCTGTTTTTCTCTCCACAGATGCTGCCTGACCCACTGTGATTTCTAGCATTTTCTGTTTTTATTTCAGGTTAAAGCATCCGCAGTTTTTTGCTTTTATATGGACTTATACTTGCTGTGTTTAATGTCACCTCCCAAAGCGCTTTGAAGCCAATGAAGTACTTTTGAAGTGTAGTCACTGTTGCAATGTAGGAAACACGACAGCCAATTTGCACACAGCAAGGCCCCCGCAAACAGCAATGTGATAATGACCAGATAATCTGTTTTTTTAGTGATGTTGATTGAGGGATAAACATTGGCCAGGACACTGGGGATAGTTCCCCTACTCTTTGAAATAATGCTATGGGATCTTTTACATCAACCTGAGAGAGCAGACAGGGCCTGGGTTTAACGTCTCATCTGAAATACAGCGCTGACCTCCGACCTGTGAGGGACCACCACCACCGGCGAGCAGCAGCAGCCCCCGCAGGGAGCAGCGCGAGCAGGTAAGAGAGGGTGACAAAGAAGAACAGGGCGACTACATTCAACATCACAGGAAAGCAGGGAAGTGATTGGTTGGTGAGTTTTTCTCTCTTTTCTTGCTTTAAATTAAGGGACTGAAATTAGGGGCTGGGATTAAAAACTAAATCGAATTAATTAAATACGTTATAGATGGCAGTGCAGGCTATGTGTCACTGCTGCAACATGTGGAAGCTGGGTGGACATTTTTGAATCCGAGCTGCAGACAATTACGACACATCAGGGAGGGGAAGAGTTACCTGGATGCCGTGATCCAGGAGCTAGTCACACCAATTAGATTAATTCATTCAAATTTGATCCGTGGTCAGGGACAAGAGGGTGTGACTATGTGTGAGGAAGGTATGGAGATTCAGGATGTAGTGATGGAGGAACCTCAGCCCTTGCTCTTGTCCAACAGGTACGAGATTCTTGCTCCCTGTGTGGACGAGAGCAGGGACTGAAGGGAGGATGAGCAAACTGACCACAGCACCGTGGTACAAGGGGCCATTCAAGTGGGGGGAGTAAAAAGAAACATTGTAGTGGTAGGGGACAGTATCATTAGGGGAATAGATACTGTTCTCTGCAACCGAGTGCGTGAGTCCCGAAGGCTGTGTTGCCTGCCCAATGCCAGGGTTTAGGACATCTCCTCTGGGCTGGAGAGGCACTTGGAGAGGGAGGGGGAAGGTCCAGATGTCATGGTCCACGTACCAACGACATAGGTAGGACAAACAAAGAGGTTCTGCTGAGGGATTATGAGCAGCTAGGGGCCAAATTAAAAAGCAGAACCGCAAAGGTAATGAACTCTGGATTAATACATGAACCACATGTAAATTTGCATAGGGTAAACATGATCAGAGAGTTAAACACATGGCTCAAAGACTGGTGTGGGAGAAATGGGTTTTGGTTTGTGGGACACTGGCACCAGTACTGGGGTAAGAGGGAGCTGTTCCGTTGGGACATGCTCCACTTAGACTGTGCTGGGACTAGGGTCCTGGCGAATCGAATAACTAGGGCTGTAGAGAGGGCTTTAAACTAATTAGTGGGGAAGAGGGTTCAGGTGAGCAGAAAGTTAAACAGTCAAAGAATAAGGAGAAGGCAATAGAGCAGAGTAGCACTGGGGAAAATGCAAAACATAGCGTGACAGGAAGGAACAGAATGTATCAACATAAAGGTGAATCAGAAAGTGCGGTCAAAGCAGGAAAAAAATGGTAAAATAAACAAATTTAAAAGCTCTTTATCTGAATGCACGCAGCATTCGTAACAAAATAGATGCGTGGACGGCACAAATAGATACAAATGGGTATGATCTGATAGCCATTACAGAGACATGGTTGCAAGGTGACCAGGACTGGGAAATAAATATTCAGGGGTATTAGACAATTCAGAAGGACAGACAGAAAGGAAAAGGAGGTGGGGTAGCACTGTTAATAAAGGATGAGATCAGTGCATTAGTGAGAAACGATATTGGCTCAGAAGATCAAGATGTTGAATCAGTACGGGTGGAGATAAGGAATAATAAGGGGAAAAAGTCACTGGTGGGCATAGTCCATAGGCCCCCTAGCAGTAGCTACACTGTTGGACAGAGTATAATCCACACCAAAATCCACGGCCCAGCCTTGGACAACATGGATCACTTTCCATACCTCGGGAGCCTACAATCAGCAAGGGCAGACATCGACAACGAGATCCAACACACGCCTCCAGTGCGCCAGCACAGCCTTCGGTCACCTGACGAAGAGAGTGTTCAAAGATCAGGCCCTCTAATCTGGCACTAAGCTTATGATCTACAGGGCTGAAGTAATAGCTGACCTCCTAAATGGCTCAGAAACATGGACCATACACAGTCGACACCTCAAATCGCTGGAGAAATACCACCAACGATGTCTCCGCAAGATCCTGCAAATCCCCTGGGAGTTTAGATGCACCAGTGTTTTCGATCAGGCCAACATCCCCAGCATTGAAGCACCGATCACACTCGACCAGCTCCATTAGGCGGGCCACATTGTCCACATGCCCGACACAAGACTCCCAAAGCAAGCGCTCTACTCGGAACTCCTACATGGCAGGTGATTCCCAGGTAGGCAGAGGAAATGTTTCAAGAACATCCTCAAAGCCTCCTTGATAAAGTGCAACATCCCCACCGACATCTGGGAATCCCTGACCAAAGACCGCCCTAAGTGGAGGAAGAGCATCCAGGAGGGCGCTGAGCACCTCGAGTCTCGTCGCCAAGAGCATGCAGAAATCAAGCGCAGGCAGCAGAAGGAGCGTGCGGAAAACCAGACTCCCCACCCACCCTTTCCTTCAACAACTGTCTGTCCCACCTGTGACAGAGACTGTAATTTCCATATTGGACTGTATAGCCATCTGAAAACTCACTTTTAGTGCGGAAGCAAGTCTTCCTTGATTTCGAGGGACTGCCTATGATGAATGACACACTTGGACGCAGTATAAATCAGCAAATAATAGAGGCTTATAAAAAAGGAATGGCAATAACCATGGGCGATTTTAACCTTCATATTGATGGGACAAAGCAGATTGACCAGGGTAGCCTTGAGTAAGAGTTCGTAGAGTGTATTTGGGATAGTTTCCTTGAACAGTACATTACGGAAACATCATCATCATAGGCAATCCCTCAGAATCAAGGAGGACTTGCTTCCACTCCCTAAGTGAGTTCTTTGGTGGCTGAACAATCCGAGACCAGAGCCACAGACCCTGTTACAGGTGGGACAGACATTCGTCGAGGGAAGGAGTCGGTGGGGCTGGTTTGCCACGCGCTCCTTCCGCTGCCTGCGCTTGGCCTCTTCATGCTCTTTGCGTTGAGACTCAGAGAGCTCAACGCCCTCCCGGATGCACTTTCTCCACCTTGGGTGGTCTTAGCCCAGGGTCTCTCAGGTGTCAGTGGTGATGTCACACTTTACCAGGGAGGCTTTGAGGGTGTCCTTATAACTTTTCCGCTGTCCTCCTTTGGCTCGTTTATCAAAAGGAGCTCCGCATAAAGCATTTGCTTAGGGGGTCTTGTATCTGGCATGTGAACTATGTGGCCTGCCCAGCGAAGCTGATCAAGTGTGGTCAGTGCTTCAATACTGGGGATGTTAGCCTGGTCGAGGACACTGATGTTAGTGCACCTGTCCTCCCAGGGGATTTGCAGGATCTTGCAGAGACATCGTTGGTGATATATCTCCAGAGACTTGAGGTGCTTTCTATACATTGTCCATGCCTCAGATCCATACAGGAGGGCGGGTATTACTACAGCCCTGTAGACCATGAGCTTGGTGGTAGATTTTAGGGCCTGGTCTTCAAACACTCTTTTCCTTAGATGGCCAAAGGCTGCACTGGCGCACTGGAGACGATGCTGAATCTCCGCATCAATGTCTGCCTTTGTTGATAAGAGGCTCCCGAGATATGGGAAATGGTCCACGTTGTCCAGGGCCGCACCGTGGATCTTGATGATTGGAGGGCAGTGCTGTGCGGCGGTGACAGGCTGGTGGAGGACCTTTGTCTTACGGATGTTAAGTGTAAGGCCCATACTTTCATATGCCTCAGTAAATACATTGACTATATCCTGGAGTTCAGCCTCTGAATGTGCACAGACGCAGGCGTCGTCCGCATACTGCAGCTCAACGACAGAGATTGGGGTGATCTTGGACCTGGCCTGGAGGTGGCGTAGGTTAAACAGCTTCCCACTGGTTCTGTAGTTTAGTTCCACTCCAGCGGGGAGCTTGTTGATTGTGAGGTGGAGCATGGCGGCGAGGAAGATTGAGAAGAGGGTTGGAGCGATGATGCAGCCCTGTTTGACCCCGGTCTGGACGTGGATTGGGTCTGTAATGCATCCGTTGGTAAGGATCACGGCCTGCATGTCATCGTGAAGCAGGCGAAGGATGTTGACAAACTTTTGGGGGCATCCGAAATGGAGGAGGACGCTCCATAAACCCTCACGGTTGATTGTGTCAAAGGCCTTTGTAAGATCGAAAAAAGCCATGTATAAGGGCTGTGGCTGCTCCCTGCAATTTTCCTGCAACTGTCGCGCTGCAAAAATCATGTCAGTTGTACCCCGTAGGGGATGAAATCCGCATTGTGATTCCGGGAGGAGCTCCTCGGCCACAGGGAGAAGACGATTGAGGAGAACTCGAGCGACAACTTTCCCAGTGGCTGAAAGCAGGGAGATTCCCCTGTAGTTGCCGCAGTCGGACTTGTCCCCCTTTTTAAAAATGGTCACAATCACTGCATCTCTCAGATCTCCCGGCATGCTCTCCTCCCTCCAGTTGAGAGAGATGAGGTCATGCATCCGCGCCAACAGGGCCTCTCCGCCATATTTTAGCGCCTCAATAGGGATTCCATCCGCACCCGTAGCCTTGTTATTTTTGAGCCGTTTTATGGCTTTGCCTACCTCGTGCAACATTGGAGTTTCACTGAGTTGGTGGTGGGTCGCATGTTGCGGGTTGGAGTCGAGAACACTCGAGTCAAAGGCAGAGTCTCGATTGAGGAGATCTTCAAAGTGCTCCTTCCATCGGGCTCTGACAGCCTCGGTGTCCTTGATGAGTGTTTCCCCGTTCTTGGCCCGGAGTGGGGTGGGCCTTGGGAATTTGGACCGGAGATGGCCTTGACTGCAATGAAGAATCCTCGCATATCGTGGCTGTCGGCCAGTTGTTGTATCCCCTGTGCTTTCTCCATCCACCACCTGTTCTTTAGGTCCCGGATTTTTTGTTGGACCTAAGCTTTGAGCCGTCTGTAATGTTGTTTTGCAGCTTCCGAGTTGGGCTGTTGCTTGAGGCTCAGAAATGCTTTGCGCTTGCAATCTATTAGTTCTTCGATTGCCTGATCATTTTCATCAAACCAGTCCTGATGTTTTCTGGTTGAGTGACCAAGTGTCTCTTCACAGGCACTGGTTATAGAGGCCTGGAGGGCAGACCAAGCGCAATGGTGATTCAGCATCTCAGGGTCATCAATGCACACCAGATTGGCTGTGAGGAGCAGGCTGTATAGGGCTCTCTTAGCTCGGTCTCTAACTGCCCCGGCATTAACTTTTTTGCAGAACTCTGATCAAAAATATATCCCAATGAGAAGGAAAGACTGTAAGAGTAGGGATAACCATCCGTGGCTAACTAAGGAAATAAGGGATGGTATCAAATTGAAAACAAGGGCATACAAAGTGGCCAAGATTAGTGGGAGGCCAGAGGATTGGGAAATTTTAAAAACCAGCAAAGAATGACAAAAAAAATAATAAAGAGAGGGAAGATAGATTATGAAAGTAAACTAGCATGAAATATAAAAACAGATAGTAGAAGTTTTTACAGGTACATAAAAAGGAAAAGAGTGGCTAAAGTAAATGTTTGTCCCTTCGAGGATGAGACTGGGGAATTAATGGGGAACAAGGAAATGGCAGAGAATTTGAACAAATATTTTGTATCTGTCTTCATGTTAGAAGACACTAAAAACATCCCAATAGTGGATAAGCAAGGGGCCAGAGGGAGGGAGGAATCACTATGACTAAAGAAGTAGCACTCGGTAAAATAATGGGTCTAAAGGTGGACAAGTCCCCTGGACCTGATGGTTTACATCCTGGGGTCTTAAAAGAAGTGGCTGCAGAGATAGTGGATGCATTGGTTGTAATCTATCAAAATTCCCTGGATTCTGGGGCGGTTCCAGCGGATTGGAAAACCGCAAATGTAACGCCCCTATTTAAAAAGGGAGGCAAACAGAATACAGGAAACTATAGACCAGTTAGCTTAACTAACATCTGTCATTGGTAAAATGCTGGAGTCCATTATTAAGCAAGCAGTAGCAAGGCATTTGGAAAAGCATAATTCAATCAAACAGAGTCAGCATGGTTTTATGCAAAGGAAATCATGTTTGACAAATTTGCTGGAGTTCGTTGAGGAAGGAACGTGCAGGGTGGATAAGGGGGAACCAGTGGATGTGGTGTATTTGGATTTCCCGAAGGCATTCAATAAGGTGCCACATAAAAGGTTATTGCACAAGATAAAAGCTCACGGGGTTGGGGGTAATATATTAGCATGGATAGAGGATTGGCTAACTAACAGAAAACAGAGAGTGGGGATAAATGGGTCACTTTACAGTTGGCAAACAGTGACCAGTGGGGTGCTGCAGGGATCGGTGCTGGGTCCTCAACTATTTACAATCTATATTAATGACTTGGATGAAGGGATCGAGTGTAATGTAGCCAAGTTTGCTGATGATACAAAGATGGGTGGGAAAGCAAATTGTGAGGAGGACACAAAAAATCTGCAAAAGGATATAGACAGGCTAAGTGAGTGGGCTAAAATTTGGCAGATGGCGTATAATGTGGGAAAATATGAGGTTATCCACTTTTGCAGAAAAAGTAAAGCAAATTATAATTTAAATGGAGAAAAATTGCAAAATGCTGCAGTACAGAGGGATCTGGGGGTCCTTGTGCATGAAACACAAAAAGTTAGTATACAGGTACAGCAAGTGATCAGGAAGGCAAATAGAATGTTGGCCTTTACTGCAAGGGGAATGGAGCATAAAAGCAGAGAAGTCCTGCTACAACTGTACAGGGCATTGGTGAGGCCACACCTAGAGTACTGCGTACAGTTTTGGTCTCCGTATTTAAGGATATATACTTGCATTGGAGGCTGTTCAGAGAAGGTTCACTAGGTTGATTCTGGAGATGAGGGGGTTGACTTATGAGGATAGGTTGAGTAGGTTGGACCTATACTCATTGAATTCAGAAGAATGAGAGGTAATCCTATCGAAACATATAAGATAATGAGGGGGCTTGACAAGCTGGATGCAGAGAGGATATTTCCACTCATAGGGGACATAGTCTCAGAATAAGGGGCCGCCCATTTAAAACTAAGATGAGAAAGAATTTCTTCTCTGACTGTTTTAAATCTATGGAATTCTCTGCCCCAGAGAACTGTGGAGGCTGGGTCATTGAATATATTTAAGGCGGAGATAGACAGATTTTTGAGCAATAAGGGAGTAAAGTATTATGGGGAGCGGGCAGAGAAGTGGAGCTGAGTCCATGATCAGATAAGCCATGGCGGAGCAGGCCCAAGGGACCAAATGGCCTACTCCTGCTCCTATTTCTTATGTTCTTATGTTCTTATGAAAGACGCCACCACCAGCAATGCAGCACTCCCTCAGTACTGCACTAGCGTGTCAGCCTAAATTTTTGTGCTCAAATCTCTGGAGTGGGACAAGAAGCTTTTTTTTCTATTCATTTACAGGATGTGGGCGTCGGTAACAATTTCCCTTGAGAAGGTGATAATGAACCACCTTCTTGAACGAGAGTGCTACCCACTGAGCCACGGCAGATACACCAAGATAAATCTACACTTAAATCCTCAGCTAGTTCTTCAGCTTTTTGCCTAGAATTGCATGACTTGTTGGAACATCATTAGACCAATTTACTGTGGGGGACAAAACCCCAAGACATTTTGGCTCAGTACTGCAAAGAAACAGGTGTCAGTAAAAGCAGTTACCTTCCCAAATCTATGTTGTGGTTGTCGCAGAGATAACAAGAACTTTGGAAACAACCAGATCGTTCAAATTCAATATTCAGCCCTATAATGGTTTCATAAACATTTGTAAGCATCAAACTGAGAGATCAGCAAGCCAGCTTTTCTGTCCAATAATTGCACATTTTAACATGTTTGTAATGTTTTAAGTTGGAGCCCTCTTCCAGTGTTGAAAGACATGGGGTCAAAATTCAGTTTGTAACGCCGTCCGTTAGTGTCGGAGAGGGGCGGCTAACGGTGGCTAAGGACTTACCGTCACTGTGGAGTGGGTTCCTTGCCACCTGAAAGATGTAATGGGTGGTGGGGGTGGCACTAAGAGGTAGCGCTGCGCACGCCACCGCCACCCACGTGGTGACATCATCGAGCGTGCAACGCGGCTGTGACATTAGGTTGGATCGGCTGCTTTACCAGCAGGCATTTTTCCCAACTGGGAAAGCTGTCGGTACATCGGGGATCCCGGGGCAGTATCATCCAGAGAGTAAGGTAAGTTGTTAAGTTTAATTTTATAAGCATCTATTTATTATGGCAAGCGTGGGGAAGTGTGGGTGTCGGTCAAATACATTTTCGCAAACTTTCTTTTTCATTTTTATTCGCTGGGATACCGTCAGCCTACCGCTGGAAAATGGAATAGGCCTCCTAAGCTACAGCTCCATCGGCACCTGAGGACGAGTGCACAATACGTCTTTTAGCACGGCACTCTCATCTTTGGGGAAAAATACTGAATTTGGCAATTTGAGGCGGTGATCACTGCCTGCCAGTAAAATCACCGTTAGGACAGTGTCACTGCCTCAAAAACTGCGGTACCGAATTTCAACCCCTTAAAGCTTTGGCTTTGACCACCAGACTGAACCAAACATCTCAAGAGACCTGAATTCAGAAGATTTGTTAATTAGCTTTTATCTCATTTTGATCTGATTTCATCCTCCTTTCAAAAAAAAACAAGATAAGTATCTCTTTACACATTGGTGTTGTCATTTCTTAATCTCAGCATTAAAAGGCAGTGGTACATGGATAAAAACTACAGTCGCCATACGAAAATAGGTGTTGAATATTTTATTGTGGGGGGCTGGGGAGATTGACAAATTGCATGTGCAATCCCTCTTTTATATAATGACATTTTTACCTTTTGCGGGAAGGACTTTCAGCAAAGTGTGAGATGTCCAAGCTTTTTCACTTGCAAACAGAAAGTTAGAGTATGTATTCAATGCCTATCAGTATGGTGACTGAATATGTTTTCTTAAAGCATTCTTCATCACAACACCGATAGGAATTGGACGCACACTTAGCTCAGGTTTGATGGAGGGATGTGCTTACTCTGCTGATCTCATGTGGGAGGATTACACCTGTATTCCTTGATGCAATGGCACTGATGCAATATGGATTATGTCATGTATGTACTCTTGGAATCACTAGCCACTAGATGGCGTCACTGTTGGAAGCCATTGGGCTGCATGCACGTGTGTGCAGCCCAAGTATAAAAGGCCAGCCATTTTATATATTAGTCACTTTGGGCCTTAATAAAGCAGAGCCAAGGTCATACCTCTTGGAGTTAAACAGTATTCAGTCCAACAGTTATTGCATACACAACAGATTCAACCCCAGGCACTCTACCAGTGCATGTGAGATTAATCATCTGAGTTTTTTTTATGATGGTTCAATCCTAGAGATGTTGATCCTAGAGACTGGAGTATTATGTCCAATTCTGGGCATCGCTCTTTGGGAAGGATATGAAGGTCTTCAAGAAGGTGCAGAATAGATTTACGAGAATTATTCCAGGGATGAGGGACTTCAGTTACGTGGATAGACTGGAGAAGCTGGGGTTGTTCTCCTTAGAGCAGAGAAGGCTGAGAGGAGATTTGATGGAGGTGTTCAAAATCATGAGGGGTCTAGACAGAGTAGATAGAGCAAAACTGTTCCCATTGTCAGAAGGGTCGGGAACTACAGATTTAAGGTGATTGACAGAAGGTCCAAAGGCTACACGAGGAAAAAGTTTTAAATGCAGCAAGTGGTTAGGATCTGGAATGCACTGCCTGAAAGAGTGGTGGAGGCAGGTTCAATCATGGCTTTCAAAAAGGAATTCAATAAATACCTGAATGAAAAAAAATTGCAGGGCTACGGAGAATGAATGGGGAATTGGTACGGGCTGAAGTAATCTTGCAGAGAGCCGGCACGGGCTCGATGGGCCGAATGGGCTCCTATTGTGCTGTAACCATTCTATGATTCTATGTGAGGGGAGCATGTTGAATATTTTGTGCTGTATAATACTGATACTCTAACAGTGCATGAGGGTTCAATCAATTCTGATGTTCTACTGATGTGGGCTTGAACCCTTGTGTGCAATCGCTGCATGTAGGTCCAGTGGTTTGTGTGTTAAATGTCTTGCGCTATTTTTGTGTGTGGGTTTAGTCTCTGGTCACCCCACCCTTACCTGGTCTGGTCAATATGTGACTCCAGGCACACAGCAATGTGATTGATTCTTAACTGCCCTCTGAAATGGCCAACAAGCCACTCAGTGGCCACCCAAACCATTATGACAAAGTCAGCATTGTGGGAGTACCTTCACCACAATCTACAGAGGTTCAAGAAGGTGACTCACCACCTTCTCAGGGCAATTAGGGATGGGCAATAAATGCTGGCCTTGCCAGCGATGCCCACATCCCGTGAACAAATAAGTGAAATAAAAAAAGATCGTGGTAAGCTGTGCCCTTGAACTTTTTTGTACATACTTGAGGCAGATGCTTGTCATATAGAGCAGTATAGTTAACTTATCTTAGTAGATAGTTGACTTTTTCATTAAAAAAAATCTTCTTTCAATCCATTGTTTCACCATTTTCTCCCAATCCACCTCCGCCAAGTACTTCTAGGACAGCAGTAGGTCAGCTGTCTGTAAAGTTGGTTCTTTCTCTCCCTGACATGCTCCAGTGGACTTCCAGTGTCTGGTCAATAAATCTGGCTTTCCTCACACTGTGGCACTCCAACATTCAACTATTTCAGTTGCATCAGTAATCAAGTGCCCCCTGATTTAAAGGGGGGGGGGGGGCACAAGCTCCAAAAACTTTTCAACTGCCCCCTTGTTTGAGGGCATTAGAAACACAAATTATACAAGTGCCCCCGGCTAAAAGAGGGGGGGGGGCACTAAAATCAACAACTTAAACAAATTAAACTTTAGATATTAAAATCAAATTAAAATTTGGTTGCCGGGGGTGATGATGCACTCCAGTCCCTCCGGCGCCCACCTCTCGCAGAAGGCCGTGAGCGTACCGGTGGACACCACGTGCTCAATCTCCAGGGACACCCTGGCTCAGATGTAACCGCGGAAGAGAGACAGGCAGTCGGACTGAACGACCACCTGCTGCCTGGACCGTCTGATGGCCCCCTTGGCCAAGCCCAGGAGCAGTCCTATGAGGAGGCCTTATGACCTGCCCCCTCCCCTCCGCACAGAGTGCCCAAAGATCTGGCGTGTGGGATTGAAGTGCAACCAGAATTTGAGGAGCAGCCCCTTCAAATAATTGAACAGGGGCTGCAACCTCACACATTCGATAAAAACATGGAACACGGACTCTTCCAGACCGCAGAAATTGCAGGTGGCCTGGGAGCCCGTGAACCGACTTAAAAACTTATTGCACGGGACTGCTCCGTGCACCACCCTCCAGGCCAAGTCCCCAATAAATAGAGGGAGGACTCCCGCATAGAGTGCACTCCATCGGGGACCCCCACCTCCTCCGGATGGCAAGATGGTGGCGCCATGGCGTGTCCGGACAGCAGACGAGGATGGCAACGTGGCACTCCAACTATTTTAGTTGGGCACTTTAAACAAATGCCCTCTGCAAGGGAGGTCACACACCAAAATAATTTTTTTTTCCAGTGCCCCTTTTTTTTGCGGCAGGGGGGTTTTTAGGGCACCAAAAACATAAATTATACAAGTGCCCCTGGCTAAAACGGGGGGGAGGGGGGGCGGGGCACTAAAACTGGCAAATTAAACTTTAAACTTAAATGATCAAATTAAAATTTGGTTGCCGGGGGTGATGATGCACTCCAGTCCCTCCGGCGCCCACCTTTTGCAGAAGGCCGCGAGCGTACCGGTGGACACCGCGTGCCCCATCTCCAGGGACACCCTGGCTCGGATGTAACCGCAGAAGAGAGACAGGCAGTCGGGCTGAACAACCTCTTCGACCGCCCGCTGCCTGGACCGGCTGATGGCCCCCTTGGCCGTGCCCAGGAGCAGTCCTACGAGGAGGCCTTCCGACCTGCCCGCTCCCCTCCACACAGGATGCCCAAAGATCAGGAGTGTGGGACTGACGTGCAACCAGAATTTGAGGAGCAGTCCCTTCAGATATTGGAATGGACATTCCACATATACATGGAACACGGACTCTTACAGACCGCAGAAATTGCAGGCGGCCTGGGAGCCCGTGAACCGACTTAAAAACTTATTGCTCTGGACAGCTCCATGCAACACCCTCCAGGCCAAGTACCCAATAAATAGGGGGAGGACTCCCGCGTAGAGTGCACTCTATTGGGGACACCCGCCTCCTCCGGATGGCAAGATGGTGCGCCATGGCGTGTCCAGACGGCAGACGAGGATAGCAACGTGGCACTCCAACTCTTTTAGTTGGAACACAAAATAAACAGTTAAATCAAATGCCCCCTGGGGGACACGCCAAACATTTTTCAAGGCCCTTTTTTTTTTTTGTTTTTTTGTGGGGTTTTTTGTGGTTTTTTTGGGCACTAAAACACAAATCTATACAAGTGCCCCCTATAAAAGGGAAGGAGGACACTAAAAACCCAGCAATAAAAACAAATGAAACTTTAAAACATATAAAATCAAATTAAAATTTGGTTGCCGGGGGTGACAATGCACTCCAGTCTCTCCGGCACCCACCTCTCGCGGAAGGCCGCGAGCGTACTGGTGGACACCGCGTGCTCCATCTCCAAGGACACCCTGGCCTGGATGTACGCGCGGAAGAGAGGCAGACAGTTGGGCTGAATGACTTCCTCGACCGCCCGCTGCCTGGACCGGCTGATGGTCCCCTTGGCCAGGCCCAGGAGCAATCCTACGAGGAGGCCCTCGGACCTACCCGCTCCCCTCCGCACAGAGTGCCCAAAGATCAGGAGTGTGGGACTGATGTGCAACCAGAAATTGAGGAGCAGCCCCTTTAAAAAATGGAACAGGGGCTGCAACCCCGCACATTCGATAAAAACATGGAACACGGACTCTTCCAGACCGCAGAAATTGCAGGCGGCCTGGGAGCCCGTGAACCGACTTAAAAATTTATTACTCGGGACTGCTCCATGCACCACCCTCCAGGCCAAGTCCCCAATAAATAGAGGGAGGATTCCTGCGTGGAGTGCACTCCATTGGGGACCCCCGCCTCCTCCGGATGGCAAGATGGTGCGCCATGGCGTGTCTGTACGGCAGACGAGGATGGCAACGTGGCACTCCACCAATGTTGCTCATTAACCAGCTGCCTGGCCTCCCCATCAGTAATCAATGGTTTTATTGGCATTTAATTGCAGTTTTCACAGCTCATTGTCAGGATCAGTGCTTCTGTTCCTTCACTTGATGACATACCATGCAGGTGTTAAAGTGCATGTTTTAGCAGAGTTCGAAGAAACAGCTCAATGAGTAGGGGTGGGTATATTAACTCCTTGTTAATATACCAACATTAATCTGTAAGATATAATATTTAGGAAAAGGCCAATAAGCCTCTATTTGCAAAGTGGCAGCTCAGACATGATATTCCAATTTTTTTTTTATTCGTTCCTGGGATGTGAGAATCGCTGGCAAGGCCAGCCTTTATTGCCCATTCCTAATTGCCCTTGAGAAGATGGTGGTAAGCTGCTTCTCAAACCGCTGCAGTCCCTGTGGTCAAGGTACTCCCACAGTGCTATTAGGGTGGGAGTTCCAGGGTTTTGACCGAGTGAAGATGAAGGAATGCCAATAAATTTCCACGTCAGGATGGTGTGTAACTTGCAGGGGAACTTGGAGGTGATGAAGTTCCTATACGCCTGCTGCCCTTGTCCTTCTAGGTGGTAGAGGTCGCGGGTTTGCGAGATGCTATTGAAGAAGCCTTGGCGAGTTGCTGCAGTGCATCTTGTAGATGGTACACACTGCAGCCACGGTGCGCTGGTGGTGGAGGGCGTGAATGTTAAAGGTGGTGGATGGGGTGCCGATCAAGTGAGCTGTTTTGTCCTGGATGGCGTTGAGTTTCTTGAGTGTTGTTGGAGCTGCACTCATCCAGGCAAGTGGAGAGTATTCCATCACACTCCTGACTTGTGCCTTGTAGATGGTGGAAAGGCTTTGGGGAGTCAGGAGGTGAGACACTCACCACAGAATACCCAGCCTTTGACCTGCTTTTGTTGCCACAGTATTTATGTGGCTGGTCCAGTTAAGTTTCTGCACAATAATGATGCCCAGGATGTTAATGGTGGGGGTTTGGCAATGGTAGTTCCGTTGAATGTCAAGGGGCAGTGATTAGACTCTCTCTTGTTGGAGATGGTCATTGCCTGGCACTTGTGTGACACGAATGTTAATTGCCATCCAGGTCTTGCTGCATGTGGGCATGGACTGCTTCATTATCTGAAGACTTGCAAATGGAAGTGAACACTGCAATCATCAGTGAACATCCCCACTTCTGACCTTATGATGGAGGGAAGGTCATTGATGAAGCAACTGAAGATAGCTGGGCCTAAGACACTGCTCTGAGGAGCTCCTGCATCAATGGCTTGGGACTGTGATGATTGACCTCCAACCACAACCATCTTCCTTTGTGCTAGGTATGACTCCAACCAGTGGAGAGTTTTCCCCTGGTTCCCATTGACTCAGTTTTACTAGGGCTCCTTGATGCCACACTCGATCAAATGCTGCCTTGATGGTAAGAACAGTCACTCTCTGTGATTCAGCTCTATTGTCCATATTTGGACCAAAGCTGCAAAGAGGTCTGGAGCCAAGTGATCCTGGCGGAACCCAAACTGAGCATCGGTGAGCAGGTTATTGGTGAATAAGTGCCGCTTGATAGTACTGTCGACAGCACTTTCCATCACTTTGCTGATGATTGAGAGTAGACTGATGGGGCAGTAATTGGCCGGATTGGATTTGTTCTGCTTTTTGTGGACAGGACATACCTGGGTAGTTTTCCACATTGTTGTGTAGATGCCAGTGTTGTAGCTGTACTGGAACAGCTTGGCTGGAGGAGCGGCTAGTTTTGGAGCACAAGTCTTCAGCACGATAGCCGGGATATTGTCGGGGCCTCTGTCTGTGCAGTTAGCTTCGAACTCTTTTATATTGCAAATAAGATGACAATTGTCATCAACAGGATGACAAGTGCCCCTGGGGCACAAACAATAAACTGTAAATTATAATTCAATTAAAGGAAACTTAACAAATTAAAGCAAAATGTGGTTGGCCATGTCGACTATGCCCTCCCGTCCCTCCAGTGTGCATTGGTCGCAGAAGGCCTCAATTGTACTGGCGGACACCACGGGCTCCCTCTCCAGGGACACCTGAGTACAGATATAGCCACGGAAGAGAAGCAGGCAGTCAGGCCAAATGAACCCCTTGCAGTTAACGTCTATGGTTCAATGGAAGCTTGTATCATTTTTGGCTAATTTCACCCTCACCAGTTTCTGACTATTTCTTTCAATCTACCTTGCTCCAGAAATGCATTTAAATCTAGAACTTGCTGTTGGCAATATAACCTACAACCGCTTCACACACTTGTATAAAATTGTCTGTCTACAATTTTGAAAAAGACTTTGGTCCATTTGAGGTAAATGGGTTAAGGTTTCCATTAAGATAAAGGGCAGAGGACTGCTTTATAAACGAGCTAAGCATTAGTATAACAATATCACCAACTGGGATTTCTCGGTTCTAATTATCACACCAAGCACCCTCTCTGGTAAATTGCTTTACAAATCGGTAAAAACTTTTAATTTGACTTCCCTTCGAAGTCTTAACTTCCTCATTTTTAACTTGAGTACCTATTATTTGAAGTTGGAAGCTGGTTGAAGGACTGGATAAATTAAATAAATAGGTTGTGCAATAGATTTTAATCCAAAAACGTTTAAATTAATTCACACTGGTACAGGAAAGATGCTTAGGTGTGATTACCTATCATTCATTGAAAGTATCCAATCAATGAGACTGCTGTCAACAAGATTAATCAAGGATGGGGGATGTAGCTCAAAAACATTTGATGAAATGCCCAAACAGATTATTATAACTTTGCTTTACTTGTTGGTAAGGTCACACTGGAATATTACGGGCAATTTGGCCACCTTCAAAAAGCCATTGATGTATTGGACAAGGAGAGAGCAACAAGGATGTCCTTGGGAATTCAAATGCAAAGATATCAAGGCTGTGTGTGCAGCATGGTAGTTCTGAGTATTAGCTTGCTGAGCCACTGAGTGGTAATTGATGCAGCTTCATGTTCCATTCACTTCATGATCTGAGTCCTGGCAACACCAAGTTCCTGCTACAGTGGTTCCCAGTAAGAAAGAGGGAAAACTGGAGATGGTGTCTCTGGCACCTGCGAGGAGGCAGCTACAGATGAAACTCTTTTGAGTTTATCTGTAAAATAAAAAAACATTAAACCGTGCCACCCGCCCTGGATGACACAGCAGATATTTACAAGGCCCTTTTTTTTTCCTTTTTTGTGTTTTTTTTTGTGTTTTTCTTTTTTTTTGGTTTTTTTTTGGGCGCTAAAATCTCATTTTTCCAAGTGCCCCTTATAAAAGGGGAGGGGGACACTAAAAGCACCGGCAATTGAAACAAATTAAACTTTAAAACGTAAAATCAAATTAAAATTTGGTTGCCGGGCGTGATGATGCACTCCAGTCCCTCCGGTGCCCACCTCTCGCGGAAGGCCGCGAGCGTACCGGTGGACACCGCGTGCTCCATCTCCAAGGACACCCTGGACCGGATGTAAGAGCGGAAGAGAGGCAGGCAGTCAGGTTGAACGACCCCCTCGACCGCCCGCTGCCTGGACCGGCTGATGGCACCCTTGGCCGTGCCCAGGAGCAGTCCTACGAGGAGGCCTTCGGACCTACCCGCTCCCCTCCGCACAGGGTGCCCAAAGATCAGGAGAGTGGGACTGAAGTGCAGCCAGAATTTCAGGAGCAGCCCCTTCAAATAATAAAACAGGGGCTGCAACCTTGTGCATTCCATAAAAACATGGAACACGGACTCTTCCAGACCGCAGAAATTGCAGGCGGCCTGAGAGTCCGTGAACCGGCTTAAAAATTTGTTGCACGGCACTGCTCCGTGCACCACCCTCCAGGCCAAGTCCCCGATGAATAGTGGGAGGACCCCTGCGTAGAGTGCCCTCCATCGGGGACCCCCGCCTCCTCCGGACGGCAGGATGGTACGCCATGGCGTGTCCGGACGGCAGGCGAGGATGGCAAAGTTGAGAGTGTGCAGGAGCAGCCCGTACAGGAAACCCCTCCGCGCGGAACTGAAGGGCACGGAGGGGATTTCCCCGAGGCGGCTTAAGTGTGAGGCGCCGGCCCCCGAGGGAGGTTCCGGGGTTTGGCGCCAATGAGGAATTCTGTCCGGACGGGGGTCAGTTCGGACGGGATCTCCCCACGTGCTTGAGCCTCCTCGATGCACCTAACGGAGTCAGGGCCCAGAGCTGTTTTTAGCGACTCGATGGCATCGGCCGCGTGGCGGACGTTGGCAGAATTTAGGCGCCGCGCCAGCGTGTCTGGCGCCATCCAGCCCGCTCCTCCACCATCGAGCAGGTCCCTGACCCTGGTCACCTCACCAGCCACAGCCCTCTTTTCCGACCGCCACATAAAACCTCGGTCATGGAGGTACGGATTCCCGAGCAGCGGCTCCTGCAGGACGGCCGCCACTCCAGCCAGCGGAGAGCTGCGCTTGGTGGAGACTTTGTTCCAGACTCTGATGAGTTCCTTGTAAAAGACAGGCAGCTCCCGGAGGGCGATCCTGACACCCCCCAAGTTCACAAACAGGAGCTGCGTGTCATAATTGAGGTCGCGCTGCTGGCGGAAGAAATATGTCGCCAGAGCACACCACCTAGGAGGGGGCTCGACGTAAAGGTATCTCTGCAGGGTCTGAAGACGGAAAGTCGCGAGCTGGGCGCTGACGCACACCAATGACTGACCGCCCTCCTCAAGCGGGAGACTCAAGACCGCAGGAGAGACCCAGTGCTTCCTGTTGTTCCAGAAGAAGTCCACCAGCTTCTTCTGTATCTTGGCGACAAACGCAGGGGGAGGGGTCAAAGTGACCAGCCGGTACCACAACATTGCGGCCACCAGCTGGTTTATGACTAGCGCTCGACCCCTGTAGGACAGCACTCGGAGCAGTCCTGTCCAGCGCCCTAGGCGAGCGGCGACCTTGGCCTCCAGCTCCTGCCAGTTCGCCGGCCAGGCTCCCTCGTCGGGGCTAAGGTAGACTCCCAGATAGAGGAGATGGGTCGTGCTCCAAGCAAAAGGCCTGAGCTCCTCCGGCAGGGAGTCCACCCGCCACTGACCCACCAGGAGTCCGGAACATTTCTCCCAGTTGATCCTGGCGGAGGACGCGGCCGAGTAAATCTCCTGGCACTCACGCATCCTCCGCAGGTCAGCGGGATCCTCTACCGCGAGGAGCACGTCATCGGCGTAAGCCGAGAGGACGACCTCCACGCCCGGCCCTTGCAGAGCCAGTCCCGTCAACCTCGTCCGCAAGAGGCGCAGGAAAGGCTCCACGCAAACGGCGTATAACTGGCCGGACATGGGGCATCCCTGGCGCACCCCTCTCAGCTACAGATGAATTACCAGTGACCCGGAACCAGTCTCTTGGCTACAGTTAGCAGGCAAAGAATCGGGGATGAGAAGTTAAATAAATATTTGACAGAATCCATCTTCGTTTTAGTGGGCAAAAAAAAAAGATTGAAAGGCAAAATGATCCGATCATTCAAATGCTGAAAGGCGCAGATAATGGGGAAGTAACCGATTGTGTTCCTAACACAGATGACACTGCACACAGGGAGGTTAAAGTAACAGTGACCTCAGTCTTTAATATGGCAGTCCAGAGTGAGGAACAGGCCTTAAGGGCCGGCTTTGATACAGTGTTCCCAAGGGATGCTGGGATCCCTTGGGACTTCAGGGGATGAGCTCCCTGGTGGCAGAACATGGGAGTGCATGCTTTGAAGATACACAACATCACTCCCCCCCCCCCCCCCCCCCGCACAGTCAAAGTGAAAAGTATTTACAAGGTGAGGCGGTCGGGAGTCTTTCCTTCCCTGGTGGACCGCCTCGGTACAAATGTCTGTTCTGGTGTGTTGGCTGTGCCCTCGCTGGGCTGGCCCTGCAGGGCTGCTGGGTGAGCCTGGTCTTGCTCAGCTGTTGGGTGTGATGGGTTCGATTTCCTGGTCCGGCGTGGTGTCGTTGATCCTTTGGGTGTGTGCTGTGGGCTCGAAAAAGGTGGTGTCTGCTGTGGGTTGTTCAGGGCAGTGTGTGAACTGCAGCCTCGTTTGGTCCAGGTGCTTTCTGCAAATTTGTCCATTGTCTAGTTTGACTACAAACACCCTACTCCCTTCTTTAGCTATCGCCGTGCCCGCAATCCACTTGGGACCATGTCCATAGTTTAGCACATACACAGGGTCATTCAGATCAATTTCCCGTGACACAGTGGCGCGACTCTCGTTTATATTTTGTTGCTGCCGCCTGCTCTCTACCTGATCATGCAGGTTGGGGTGAACAAGCGAGAGTCTGGTTTTAAGTATCCTTTTCATGAGTAGCTCAGCTGGGGGCACCCCTGTGAGTGAGTGTGGTCTCGTGCAGTAGCTGAGCAGTACTCGGGACAGGCGGGTTTGGAGTGAGCCTTCTGTGACTCGTTTAAGGCTCTGTTTGATGGTTTGTACTGCCCGCTCTGCCTGCCCATTGGAGGCTGGTTTAAAAGGGGCCGAGGTGACATGTTTGATCCCATTACGGGTCATGAATTCTTTAAATTCGGCACTGGTGAAACATGGCTCGTTGTCACTGACCAGTATGTCAGGCAGGCCGTGGGTGGCAAACATGGCCCTCAGGCTTTCAATGGTGGCGGTGGCGGTGCTTCCCGACATTATTTCACATTCAATCCATTTTGAAAAAGCATCCACCACCACCAGGAACATTTTACCGAGAAACGGGCCCGCATAGTCGACATGGATCCTCGACCATGGTCTGGAGGGCCAGGACCACAAACTTAGTGGTGCCTCTCTGGGCGCGTTGCTCAACTGAGCACATATGCTGCATTGCCGTACATAGGACTCTAAGTCAGAGTCGATACCGGGCCACCATATGTGGGATCTGGCTATCGTTTTCATCATTACTATACCCGGGTGTGTGCTGTGGAGATCTGAGATGAACGTCTCCCTGCCCTTTTTTGGTAGCACTACGCGGTTACCCTACAACAGGCAGTCTGCCTGAATGGACAACTCATCCTTTCACTGCTGGAAGGGCTTGATTGGCTCTTGCATTTCAACGGGGATGCTGGCCCAGCTCCCATGCAGTACACAGTTTTTTACTCGGGACACAAGAGGATCTTGGCTGGTCCAAATCCTAATCTGGCAGGCCGTGACAGGTGATTTATAATTTTCAAACGCTTCCATGACCATCAACAAGTCTGCAGGCTGTGCCACCATCAACAAGTTTGCAGGTTGCGCCATTTCCACCCCAGTGGTGGACAATGGTAGCCGACTGAGAGCATCCGCACAATTCTCGGTGCCTGACCTGTGGCGGATGGTATAGTTATATGCTGAGAGCGCGAGTGCCCACTTTTGTATGCGGGCTGAGGAATTAGTGTTTAACCCCTTGTTTTCAGTGAACAGGGATGTGAGGGGCTTGTGATCGGTTTCCAGCTCAAATTTGAGACCAAACAGGTACTGATGCATTTTCTTTACCCCGAACACACACGCTAATGCCTCTTTCTCAATCATGCTGTAGGCCCTCTCGGCCTTAGACAAGCTCCTGGAGGCATAGGCGACAGGTTGCAACTTCCCCACAACATTAGCTTGTCGTAATACACACCCGACTCCGTATGACGACGCATCACATGCTAGCACAAGTCTTTTATACAGGTTATACAATACAAGCAGCTTGTTGGAGCATAAAATGTTTCTGGCTTTCTCAAAAGCAATTACTTGTTTTTTTCCCCATTCCCAATTCTCACCTTTGCGCAATAACACATGAAGGGCTCTAAAAGGGTGCTTAACCCCGATAGGAAGTTACCAAAATAGTTGAGGAGTCCCAGGAATGACCGCAGCTCCGTGACTTCTGTGGCCTGGGCGTGTTCCTGATAGCCTCTGTCTTGGCGTCTGTGGGCCGAATGCCGTCCACCGCGATCTTTCTCCCCAAAAATTCCACTTCTGTTCCCATGAGGACGCATTTCGACTTCTTCAGCCATAGCCCTACGCGATCCAGTCGCTGGAGGACCTCCTCCAGGTTTTGTAGGTGCTCGGCGGAGTTTCGACCCGTGACCAATATGTCGTCCTGATAGACCACCGTGTGTGGTACCGACTTAAGTAGGCTCTCCCTGTTTCTCTGGAAGATCGCTGCAGCCGACCGAATTCCAAACTGGCATCTGTTGTGGATGAACAGTCCCTTGTGCGTGTTGATGCAGGTGAGGCCCTTCGAAGACTCCTCCAGCTATTGCGTCATGTAGGCCGAAGTCAGGTCGAGCTTGGTGAACGTCTTGCCTCCTGCCAGCATCGCAAATAGGTCGTCTGCCTTAGGTAGCGGGTATTGGTCCTGTAGCGAGAAACGATTAATAGTTACCTTATAATCGCCGCAAATCCTTACCATGCCATCACTTTTGAGTACTGGAACAATCGGGCTGGCCCACTCGCTGAATTCCACTGGTGAGATGATGCCCTCCCGTTTCAGTCTGTCCAGCTCGATTTCCACTCTCTCCCTCATCATGTGAGGTACCGCTTGCGCCTTGTGGTGAATGGGTCGTGCCTCTGGGACCAAGTGGATCTGCACCTTCGCCCCAGAAAAGTTTCCAATGCCTGGCTCAAAAAGGAAAGGAAATTTGTTAAGAACCTGGGTACACGAGGCCTCATCGACATGTGATAGCGCTCGGATGTCATCCCAGTTCCAACGGATTTTGCCCAGCCAGCTCCTTCCAAGCAGTGTGGTGCCATCGCCCGGGACAATCCAGAGTGGCAGTTCGTGCACCATGCCCTCATAGGTGACCTTGACCATGGCGTTGCCCAGAACAGTGATAAGTTCTTTGGTGTATGTTCTCAGTTTCGTGTGGATGGGGCTCAGGGCTGGTCTGAATGCCTTGTTGCACCACAGTTTCTCAAACATCTTTTTACTCATGATGGATTGGCTAGCGCCAGTGTCCAGTTCCATGGCTACGGATAAGCCATTCAATTTTACGTTTAGCATTATAAGTGGACATTTCATCTCAAATGTGTGCACCCAGTGTACTTCAGCATCTGCCTCCTCTCTCTGAGGCTCGAAAATGCTTTGATCCACCATGGACCGATCTTCCTCTGTCACGTGGTGGTTAGCAGGTTTTGCAGAGCTTGCAGCTCGTTGCAAGCTCATTGGAGATGCCCCATTGTTCCACAGCTCTTGCAAACATACCCTTTGAAGCGGCATGAATAGGCTGAATGGAAGCCTCCACGATGCCAACAAGTTGTGAATTGCCTTGCATTCTTCCTTTGTTGGGGATTCTGAGTCATCTAGGTCACCTAAGGCCTGCTGGCAATTACAGACTCGTGGGTTCTGCCCTGTACATTTCTGCTCGCAAACACAGTTCCAGTTAATTTATGAACATTGCTAGCACTTGTGTACTGAGAGATTTGTTTGGTGTTATCACTGGTGGACATAAACGCCTGTGCTATCGCAATGGCCTTACTTAAGGGTTGGTGTCTCTACAGTCAAAAGTTTTCGTAGGATGGTCTCGTGGCCAATGCTCAGTACAAAAAAGTCTCTGGCCATTTGCTCCAGGTAGCCATCAAGCTCACATTGTCCTGCAAGTCGCCTTAGCTCGGCGACGTAGCTCGCCACTTCCTTACCTTCAGATCGCTGGCACGTGTAGAACCGATACCTCGCCATCAGCACGCTCTCCCTCGGGTTAAGATGCTCCCGAACCAGTGTACACAGCTCCTCATACGACTTATCTGTGGGTTCCACCAGAGCCAGAAGATTCTTCATGAGGCTATAGGTCGGTGCCCCGCAGACTGTGAGGAGGACCGTTCTCCTTTTTGCAGCGCTTCCTTCTCCGTCCAGCTCGTTGGCTACAAAGTACTGGTCTAGCCGTTCGACATAGGCTTCCCAGTCCTCACCCTCCGAGAACTTCTCCAGGATGCCCACAGTTTGCTGCATCTTTGCGTTGGATTCGTATACTCGTCTCCAGTTATTGTGTTCCTAACACAGATGAGACTGCACACAGGAAGGTTAAAGTAACAGTGACCTCAGTCTTTAATAAGACACTCCAGAGTGAGGAACAGGCCTTAGGGGCCGGCTTATATACAGTGCTCCCAAGGGATGCTGGGATCGCTTGGAACTTCAGGGGATGAGCTCTCTCGTGGCGGAACATGGGAGTGCATGCTTTGAAGATACACAACATAACCAGATTAACGCCCAAGTACGAGCGTGAAATGGGCGGGGCAACAGCAACGCGTGCTCAACGAGGTAAATCCAAGGATTGCCTGACATTGGGTCTCGTTACCATGAAAATTCTGGGCACCACACTTTAGAAACCACATGAAGGCTTTGGAGAGGTTGCAGAAAAGATTTACTAGAATGGTTCATAGAAACATAGAAACTTAGAAAATAGATGCAGGAGTAGGCCATTCAGCCCTTCGAGCCTGCACCACCATTCAATAAGATCATGGCTGTTCATTCCCTCAGTCCCCCTTTCCTGCTTTCTCTCCATACCTTTAAGAGAAGCCGCACAGCTGCTGCAAAAGGCCACAGCCTCCCAGGGCCACCGGGAAAAGGTTGTTTTGGCACCATCGGGTGGGTCGAAGATTTTCCCAGGGGAATATCGCCGTCGGGGGTTTCGATCCGCAGTGCGCATGGTGATGATGTGCTTAACACCAATCGGCAGCAGAGGAATGGTAAGGGTGGGATCGGGGCACCGCCGGGAAAACTCAGGAGGGCAATTGGGTTAACAGCAGCCATTCCAGCAAAAGTCCCCGGCCACTCCACTCTGCGGCGAGGCCACCGATTTGCAGTGGTAACAGGCCTTAAGGAGAGGGGCCATTTCGGCCTCATAGAATCATCGAAATTTACAGCACAGAAGGAGGCCATTCAGCCCATCGTGTCGGCGACAGCCAATAAAGAGCTATCCAGCCTAATCCCACTGTCCAGCTCTTTGTCCGCAGCCCTGTAGGTTACAGCACTTCAAGTGCATATCCAAGTACTTTTTAAATGTGGTGAAGGTCCTGCCTCTACCACCCTTTCAGGCAGCGAGTTCCAGACCTGTTATGTATGCAATAAAGGTTCAAACTGAGTACTGTTTAACTAATCAAGGTACAACCTTGGCTCTGCTTTATGTAGGCCCAAAGTGCCTGATTCTCAAAATAGCTGGCCTTTTATACCTGAGTAGCACCATGAGCGTGTTGCTCAGTGGCCTCCAATAATGACAAATAATGACAAACATACATGGCAATACCCACCTCTGAGATCTTATCACAGTCTTTCACAAGTTGAGACGGTCTGGTGCTTTGCGCTCTCAGGTTGATCGTCTCAGTTCAATTCCAGCCTTGGGTGAGTGTGCAGAGTGTGTTGTGGCTGATGGCTGGATGACTGACTTGTTGGGGGTGGCAGTGGCCATGTCAGGAATTGCCAGTCCATTTTTATTAAACAGGTCTGTGATGGAAATTCCAGGTTTGCTGATGACCCTCGAGTCCTCTGAAGACTGCTGGTAGGTTGGTTGGTCATCGAAGGTTTCTTCGTCCGACTGCTCCGGCTCGTCTGTGTGCCTCAGCTTTGTCTGATCCATGTGTTTCCTGCAAGTTTTCCCATTCTTGAGCTTAATAACAAATACTCTGTTGCCCTCCATGGCCATGACCGTACCAGGATCCATTTGGGACCCTGACCATAGTTCAACACATATACAGGATTATTAACAGACATCTTACGTGATCATGGTACCCTTTTTGATTTTATCTTCTGTATTCAACATGATTATTTAAATCCGGGTTTATCAGAGGTAGCTTGGTGTTGAGGCCTCTTTTCATCACTTCAACAGGCGAGACCCCTGTGAGTGTGCGGGGTCTCGTCCTGTAACTCAGCAGTATGCAGGACAAGCGGGTCTGCAGTTACCCTTGGGTTACGCTCCTCATGCTTTGCTTGATAATTTGTACTGCACGTTCTGCTTGCCCATTGGACGCAAGCTTGAACGGTGCTGACCTTACATGTTTTATGCTGTTAAATTTTACAAACTCCTGACTGGTGAAGCACGACCCATTGTCGCTTACCACTAGGTCAGGCAGACCATGTGTCGCGAACATGACATTGAGATTCTCTATGGTTGCCGTGGACGTGCTGGATGACATAATTATGCATTCTATCCACTTCAAATAAGCGTCCACCACCACTAAAAATATCTTGCCCAGGAAGGGACCTGCAAGATCTACATGGATCCTGGACCAAGGTTTGGATGGCCACGACCACAGACTCAACGGTGATTCCACTGGTGCTTTGCTGAGCTGCATGCAGGTGTTGCACTGATGAATGCATGCTTCCAGCTCAGAATTAATTCCTGGCCACCATACCTGGGACCTGGCGATGGCCTTCATCATCACTATACCAGTATGTGTGCTGTGTAACTCACGCATGAACTTCTCTCTCCCTTTCTTGGGCATTACAACATGATTGCCCCACAATATGCAATCTGCTTGAATAGACAGTTGGTCCTTGCAACGAATGTACGGTTTGGCCTCCTCGCACATTTGCTTAGGTATTACTAATAATAGATTTTTATTCCAGATTTATTTAATTAGAACTATAGAATAGAATCCTAGAATGGTTGCAGCACAGAGGGAGGCCATTCGGCCCATTGAGCCTGTGCCGGCTCTCTGTAAGAGCACTTCAGTGAGTCCATCTCTCCTGCCTTTTCCCCGTAGCCCTGTAAACCTGTTCCAGGGATGAGGGACTACAGTTACGTGGATACACTAGAGAAGCTGGGGTTGTTCTCCTTCGAGCAGAGAAGGCTAAGAGGAGATTTGATGTGGAGGTGTTTAAAATAATGAAGGGTTTGGATAGAGTAAATAAAGATAAACTGTTTCCAATGGCTGAAGGGTCGAAAACCAGAGGACAAAGATTTAAAGGGATTGGCAACATTCGGGAAAACTTTTTTACGCAACGAGTGGTTAGGATTTGGAATGCACTGCCTGATAGGGTGGTGGATACAGATTCAATAGTAGCTTTCAAAGGAGAATTGGATAAATACTTGAAGCAGAAAACATTGCAGGTATTTTGGGAAAGAGCGGGGGAGTGGGACTAACTGGATTGCTCTTCGAAAGACTGATTCTATGAGTCTATGAAAATGGTGAGCTATGGGTGCCAATCGGACAGCCTCATGGAGCTCGCTGGTCGGACACAGTGCCAGGTTGAGCAGCTCAGATTGCTGGAGCATCCCTCTGGTAGGTCCTGGGAGGGTGGGAGATAAGCAACAGAAGGGCAAGGGTGGACTGGCAGCACACCTGCTCCTGCTGACTCCACATTAAGAAATGTGAAAAATAGATTTACTAGTATTTGACTGCTCTCTTTAATGACTGCTGGTCAGGCTGCTGAAGAGTGCAAACCCTGCGTAGTTGTTAACCAGTTTTCAAGTTGGATCCTCAAACAGTTATCTGGCCCCTGATTAGCATGTACAAGGGTCCTAGTGCGTGTATAAGGTGCGCACCATGGGACACCTGAGGATCAACCAAACCAATATGGCATCGGATGTATTTCAGGCACCCTTGGGGCGTGGGACATAGCCCCACAAATTTGGACCTTTTTGCCTCCATTTCACACTCCACAATTGGACAAAACAAAGTCTAATTTCAGCCCCAATATCCCAGAACTGGAGATCATGGTAAAACTGGCAAACGTCAAGCTAAAAGGAGACATTAGAAGACATTGGGATCGACTTAACCCTACTCACCCAGGATAAGTATGGAAATAGATGATCACATGGTCTAAAGAATGCTGTGATGCTAATGTTAGTGCCAGGGATTGTCACCTGTGGCATGCAGTAGTCAAGGTTGAATAATGCAGATCATTATCCTGGAGTATTCATTGAATTTGCTTTGAAGAGTTACATAAGAAAAAAAGAAATAAGAGCAGGAGTAGGCCATTCAGCCCTTCGAGTCTGCTCCACCATTGAATCAGATCTTCTACCTCAACTCCACCTTCCCACCCTATCCCCATATCCCTTGATTCCCTTAGTATCCAAAAATCTATCAATCTCTGCCTTGAATATACTCAACAACTGAGCCTCCACAGCCCTCTGGGGTAGAGAATTCCAAAGATTCACAACTCCCTGAGTGAAGACATTTCTCCTAATCTCAGTCCAAAATGGCCGACCCTTTATCCTTAAACAATGTGACCTAGTTCTTGAGTCTTCAGCCAGGGGAAACAACCTCTCAGCATCTACTCTAAGAAACTCTCCAAGAATGTTATATGTCTCAATGCGATCACCTCTCATTCTTCCAAACTCCAGTGAAAGTAGGCACATTCTACTCAATCTCTCCTGTATCCAGAATGGTTTCCTTGAACAATACGTTGTGGAACCAACCAGGGAGCAGGCTATCTTGGATCTGGTACTGTGTAATGAGACGGGATTAATAAATGATCTCATAGTAAAGGATCCTCTAGGAATGAGTGATCATAGCATGCTTGAATTTCAAATTCAGTTGGAGGGTGAGAAAATTGGATCTCAAACCAGTGTCCTGATCTTAAATAAAGGCGATTACAAAGGTATGAAGGGAGAGTTGACTAAAGTGGACTGGGAAAATAGATTAAAGTGTAAGACGGTCGATAAGCAGTGGCAGACATTAAGGAGATGTTTCATAACTCTCAACAAAAATATATTCCAGTGAGGAGGAAAGATTTTAAAAGAAGGGAGAACCATCCGTGGCTAACTAAGGAAGTAAAGGATGGTATCAAATTTTTTTAAATGTCATACAAAGTTGCCAAGATTAGTGGGAGACCAGAGGATTGGGAAAATTTTAAAAATCAGCAAAGAACAACTAAAAAAATTATAAAGAGAGGGAAGATAGAGTATGAGAGTGAACCAGCAGGTCATATAAAAACAGATAGTAAAAGTTTCTACAGGTATATAAAAAGGAAGAGAGTAGCTAAAGTAAACGTTGGTCCCTTAGAGGATGAGACTGGGGAATTAATAATGGGGAACAGGGAAATGGCGGAGACTTTGAACAAATATTTTGTATCAGTCTTCACGGTAGGAGACACTAAAAACATCCCAATAGTGGATAATCTAGGGGCTTTAAGGAGGGAGGAACTTATTACAATCACTATCGGTAAAGAAGTAGTACTCGGTAAAATAATGGAACTAAAGGAGGACAAGTCCCCTGGACCTGATGGCCTGCATCCTAGGGTCTTAAAAGAAGTAGCTACAGAGATAGTGGATGCATTGGTTGTAATCTACCAAAATTCCCTGGATTCTAGGGCGGTCCCAGCGGATTGGAAAACTGCAAATGTAACGCCCCTATTTAAAAAAGGAGGCAGACAGAAAGCGAGAAACTATAGACCAGTTAGCCTAACATCTATCGTTGGTAAAATGCTGGAGTCCATTATTAAGGAAGCCATAGCAGGACACTTGGAAAAGCATAATACAGTCAAGCAGAGTCAGCATAGTTTTATGAAAGGGAAATCATGTTTGACAAATTTGCTGGAGTTCTTTGAGGATGTAATGAGCAGAGTGGATAAGGGGAAACCAGTGGATGTGGTGTATTTGGATTTCCAAAAGGAATTCGATAAGATGCCACATAAAAGGTTACTGCACAAGATAAAAGCTCACGGGGTTGGGGGTAATATATTAGCATGGATAGAGGATTGGCTAACTAACAGCAGTGTGGGCTGGCCCGTGCTGCCCCTGTGCCCTCGCCTCTTCTGGGAATGCTGTAAATCTCAGCAGGTCAGACAACATCTGAAGTTGGGATTTTTTTTTTTGCTTTTTAATCTCGTCTTGAAGCAAGTCCTTGATTGCACAGGTGCGTCCAGCAGAACTTGAACCATTTCTGTGCATTGACTGGCAGGATTAAATGGACTACTCTTGCTTTTATGTTCCTATTATATCACTAGAATAATGGTAACCATACCAGACATAGCATCCTATGAAATGTCTTCTAACTTGGCCGTTAATGTGCCTCTTGTTATTTTAACACACTTCAGGTCATTGGCAGTTTTTCACACACACAACTTTTGTGAACACACTGAGGGCCAATGTTCCCTCTAATTCTTTTTTTGTGCGTGGCCCATTCAAATTTTCGCACATGCGCACAGTTTATTTCCAGGGCTGCCACTGATTGGCTTCTCCTCATACATGTGTCTGTCTGGAGGGCCAGTGCCATTAGGTTAATGGCTTTCCATATTAACATCTTTTCTAGTTTGGTGAGTTTCAAAGCCATGCTGACATGAACTCGGGGAAGTCATCCATTTTGTTTCTTTTAACATTGCAGCCGTTCCATATAATCTATACTTTTAACATTTATATTTAAACAGAATCAATTTTATCATTACTAAACACTTTTATTCTTACACAAATCAGAATTGTCTATTTCTGGGGCAAGCCAAGGACTGTGGGGAGTTGTACAGAATGAGAATGCACAGAGTGGGCCAGAGTATTCAGGTTAGAATGTTTGTGATGAAGCTTTGAGGCAGAGAACATTGCATCTTCTAAGGGTAAGGAAAGAAGAAAGAATTTGTACTTACAAAGAATTTTATACAATCTCAGGACATCCCAAGTGAATCATAGGCATTGAAGGACTTTTTGAAGTGTTGTAATGTATGAAATACAGCAGCCAATTTGCGCATAGCATGATCCCACAAACAGCAATGAGACAAGTGGTCAGATAACCTGTTTCAGTGATGTAGGTTGGATGAAAAATGTTGATCAGGATATTGGAAGAATTCCCCTTATCTTTATAAAGTGCCATGAGATGTTTTACATCCACCTGAGAATGCAAACAGGGCCTCGGTTTAATGACTCATTTGAATGATGTAGATAAGGGTAGATAAATATTTGAACCAGAGGAAGATACGGGGAGAAGATAGGGCACTGAGATTAATTTTTGATTGGTCTAGCAAAGAGCTGACTTGAGCAAACTTATATGCTTCTAAGATAAAGAAACTGGAGATAACAACAGTCTGTTAGAAGAAAGGAAGCTTCACCAGGACCAATAAACACCACATATACACACACACTGAGTAATCAAGGCTAGCGGGAACAACTGGGAGAAAGGCCTAAATCAAAAATAAAGAGCAGAAATCATCTGGTGAGATTGTAAGCCTTGAGGACCAACAATGGTATGATTTAAAAAGTCACAAAATAATAAACTGAATCACAAAGGAAAGAAAATCAACTATTATATACAAAACCATCATCTTGAGCTCATCTAAAACTCTGCTGCCCATATCCTAACTCGCACCAAGTCCCGTTCATCCATCACCCTTATGCTCGCTAATCTACATTGGCTCCTAATTAAGCAATGCCTTGATTTTAAAATTCTCATTCTTGCTTTCAAATCCCTCCATGGTCTCTGTAAACTTCTCCAGCCCTACAACCCTCCGAGATCTCTGCGCTCCTCCAATTCTGGCCTCTTGCACATCCCCCGATATTCATCACTCCACCATTGGCGGCCGTGCCTTATACTGCCTGGGCCCTAAGCTCTGGAATTCCCTCCCTAACCCTCTCTGCCTTTCTACCTCTCTCCTCCTTTAAGACATTCCTTAAAACCTACCTCTTTGACCAAGCTTTTCATCATCTGGCCTAATATTTCTTTATGTGGCTCATGTCAAATTTTGTTTGTAAACGCTCCTGCGAAATGCCTAAGGATGTTTTACTATGTTAAATATGATATATAAATGCAATTGTTGTTGATGATGGATCAAAATTAGAGAAGAAATTGGTTAAGTATACCATTAACAGCACAAATGAGTGAAATTAAAGGCTCTGATATCTATATTACCAAACGCTGAATATAGCAGAAATCACAAGAAGCACTTCTGGTGCTTACTGAAGAGGTACTGACATGATTAATAAAGGAACTCGAGAAAGAAATTGAAATAACGAGCAAAAGATTAAACATATCAGTCAGGCCTATAAGACACTAATGCAGCTTGAATGAAAGGATGCCCAAGAGCACAGTCATCCAACAGGGAAAATTACATGTTTTACAAAAATAAAAAGGTTATCCTGATTTACGTTATTGACTAGATTAAACGAACACCCACCTCCCCAAGGCCAGGTAATCTGCTGTCACACTGTCGAAGAGAAAGTGGTTGCCACAGTGATCAAAAAACAACTTTATTTTAACCCAGATTTCATCTTATCAGGGAGGAAATTGATTTTGTCGATCTTCTGGTCCCAATGCTGAGGCAGCGGGTTTGATGTACCACTAACATTGTACTAAGATCTGTGAAGGTGAGCTTACCAAACATGACGCATATCCCTTTGCTCACACTTGCTGTGACTTAGCCTCCATGGCCTCGCCCCGCCCAATCTCTGTAGCCTCCGACAGCCTTACAAATCTTCGAGATCTCTGTGCTCTTCCAATTCTGGCCTCTTGCACATCCCCTATAATCGCTCCACCATTGGTGGCCATGCTTTCAGCTCCTTGGACTCGAATCTCGGGAATTCCCTTCCCAAAATCTTTCTGCCATTCCACCTCTCTCTTCTCTTTTAAAATGCTCCTTATAACCTACCTGTTTGATCAAGCTATTGGCCACCTGTTCTGATATCTCCTTCTGTGGCTTGGTGTCAAAAATGTCCAAAATTTTTTTATTGATATCACTCTTGTTAAGCCCCTTGGGACGTTTTACTTTGTTAACTGCACTATATAAATGTAAGTTGTTGTTGCACTTTATGTGCTCATCAAACTACCAATATCACAAAGCTACTTCTTTGCTTAAGGAACATTGCAGCACACAGGAGCATCCGAAAGCCCAGAAATTTTCTTTCCTTAAATACATTTGAGCAGCCCACCGTGGAAATCCAGGAGCTTCCGATTATATCGTTAGTGGAGCAGAGCCAAACCAAAGGCCTCCTGCACCCCACCGCCCTCCTCCCAAGCTTAGGGGCTTGTAACATTTTTTCACTGTTCTCTAGCTCTGTCTGCCTAGTGATTCACTCAATCGCACTCTCGAGCACAAACCCATGACACATGGTATGCAGTCATACAAGCTTTCGCAGCCAACTGTCTAACAGATGTCCTTCAGTTTCTATAGGAGTCTCCATAGATCCAACCAGAACATCCTTGTCCCAGAACAATCCAAGATTTAACAGCATCTAAGTATAATTCACTCCATTTGTTGGAAGCACCGGTTTACATACATCTGACCAGGGGGATTTAGACAGTCGGTGGAGGAAATGCCAGATCATGCTTCCTGTATATATCAGTGTTCCTGGCTGTCGGAGGGTGGACATGGGTAGCCTTTGCCTTCTGGAACCCATCCTTTCGGTCTGTATTATCCTTTAAAGAACTCAATCCCGGCATATGGAATCTTTGGGTTTAAAAGCGTACAAGAACAAGGAAGTCATGCTCAACCTTTATAGAATACTGGTTTGGCCTAAGCTGGAGTATTGTGTTCAATTCTGGGAATCACACTGTAGGATGTCAAGGCCACGGAGAGGGTACAGAAGAGATTTACTAGAATGGTATGTGAGATGAAGGACTACGGTTATGCGGAGAGACTGGAGAAGCTGGGGTTGTGCTCCTTAGAGCAAAGAAGGATAAGAGGAGATTTGATAGAGGTGTTCAAAATCAAGAATGGTTTTCACAGAGAAAATAAAGAGAAATTGTTTCCAGTGGCAGAAGGGTCGGTGACCACTGGTGACCAGGGACCGCTCGCTCCGCGACACCCTGGTCCATTACGCAGTCACCTCCAGCATCCCCTCCCCACCCCACAGCACCTTCCCATGAAAGCGCAGGATATGCAACACCGGCTCTTTTACCTCCTCTCTTCCCACTATCCAGGATCCCAAATACTCCTTCCAGGAGAAACAGCGTATTTGTACTTTTTTCAATTTAGTATATTGTATTCACTGCTCACGATGTGGTCTCCTCTACATTGGGGAGACCAAACATAGATTGGGTGACCGCTTTGCAGGACTGTTCCAATGAAGCTAAACACAAGCTCGAGGAACAGCATCTCATTTTTTTGTTTAGGCACTTTACAGCCTTCTGGACTCAACATCGAGTTCAACAATTTCAGACCATAACCTTTGTCCATATTTGCATCCCCCCGCCCCGATCTTATGTATTTTTTCTCTGTCTCCCATGGCAGCTGGTAATTATCCCGCCATTCACACCCTATCTAGACTAACCTTTTTCTGACTTCTCCCATTACCATCTCAATTCGGCCCATCATCCCTTTTGTCTCCCTAATCTCTCCTGTCTTCCACCCTGTCACAGACCTTCCCTTTTGCTGTTTCCTTCCCTCCCCCTTTCAGTGCTCCTTAAGAATCTGTTTATTTCAAACATTCGCCAGTTCTGGCGAAGGGTCATCGACCCAAAACGTTAACTCTGTTTCTCTCTCCACAGATGCTGCCTGACCCACCGAGATTTCCAGCATTTTCTGTCTTTATTTCAGATTGCAGCATCCACAGTATTTTGCTTTTGGACACAGATTTAAAGAACCAGAGGTGAAATGAGGAAACACTCCTTTACGCAGTGAGTTATTGTGATCTGGAATGCACTGACGGAAAGTATGATGGAAGCAGATTCAACAGTAACATTCTAAAGGAAATTGGATAAATACTTAAAGGGAAAAAAATTACACGGCTATGGGGAAAGAGCAGGGAGTGGGACTAATTGAATAGCTCTTAAAAAGCCAGATGAAAAATCAAGTATTGAATGGATTGAGTGGGGGATCCTGCAATATAGATTTCCACCCAATTCCCTAGTACCTGCTTGCCCTTTTTTGTGCCAACACCAATTATGCTGCTGGTCTGACAATTTTTCCCTGAATAGAAAGAAAAAGCTGACTTAACCAATGAGTCTTAACAAAGAAAAAAGGTCAATTTCCTTTCCGAAGACATGTACCATTAGGTGGAATTCAGTTCAAGATCTTTCTCCTTGCATCTATGCAAATGATTTCAATGTTTCCTCTCGATACTGGCTGTGCAAAAAATATAATTAAACAGTCAATTTCCAACTTTGCACTGTCAGAGGGAGCCTTGCCCTCTAAAACATGTATCGGTAATTTTGATCACTAGTGCAAGGTCGAAAAGAATTACCCATTTAAATTAAACGTTAAAAGACCTAGAGGGAATCTGCAGTGTATGAAGTAGCCTATGAAGAGGAATAGATTCCAACTGCCCTTTGTAGCAACAGTCGTTTGAAACAATTCTTCTTCATTGACTGGATTGATTATTTGGAAGAAAAATAAATCTCTACTAAGACCTAGTTCAGAAACTGCTGGGCAGGAAAAAAATTGCTCCATCAGAGTCTTGTGATGAAGGAGAAAAAATATTAATGTGAGGACCTTTGCAACCTACCCAAGGGGCAAACTACCTTTTTGTTGCTGCATGCAGTGCTTGTCCCCATAACAACAGAGAAAAATGGAAGCCCACATTTTTTAAGTAGGTTTCGCTGTAGTTGCTGATGATTTACTAAACCCTCCTAGCTCAGGTTAGCTCTATATTCAATACTTTGCCAGCACGCTTCGAATTTCCACTGCTTAAAGCTGCCTGCCGATGAGATTTCATTTTTGCTATGACCTCTCATTAATGAGAACTCCAAACAGCTGGAGGGCTGCTGGGACTCTGTTAACCTTTGGCCCTCAAGGTACAGAAATGGGTGATTTTGAATTGCTGTTTCCCTGGCTCCTTTCAGACTCCACTCCACACAGATGTGTGTTTTTGTATAGAATATTCCGATGTCACTGAGGCTGTTTACACAACAGCCAATCTTCAGAGCAATGACAAAACTAGCAGAAGTATATCTGCTGCAGTTTTTCTGAACAGACTGTTTTTAAGTTTCAGAAGCAGCAGAAGGGGATTGCAACAATTTTAGGAGTCATCCTGCAGTTTACAATTTTAGATTTTTTTTTTAACAATAATCATTAAGCCTCGTGAGTTGTTTACAAGATATTATCTTTCTTTTGATTCATTCTCGGGATGTGTGTGTCCCTTCCAAACTGGATATTTATTGCCCATCCCTAGTTGCCCTTGAGAAGGTGGTGGTGAGCATTCTTCTTGAACTGCTGTAGTCCGTGTGGTGAAGCCGCTCCCTCAGTGTTGTTATGGGGGAGTTCTTGGATTTTGACCCAGTGATGATGAAGGAACGGCCATACGTCCAAGTCTGGATGGTGTGTGACATGGAGTGGAACTTGGAGGTAGTGATGTTCTCATCAACCTACATCCCTTGTCCTTCTAGGGGGTAGAGGTCACGGGTTTAGGAGGTGCTGCCGAAGAAGCCTTGGCGTGTTGCTGTAGTGCATCCTGCAGCCATGGTGCGCCGATGGTAGAGGGAGTGAATGTTTATGTTATATATGTAAACATTACCAATGTGTAAGGCTTGCCACCAGGGGGCGCACCTGTGGGAGACCCAAGGGTCACCTGCGCACCCTGGGCAAGCAGGTATAAAAGGTATACTTCCTCACTCTGGAGTTACATTAAAAAGACCAAAACCACAACAGTTTGAGCTTACAATATACAGTCTGAACATAACAATTGGCGACGAGTAACACGTGGTTATGGCTGTCGTTGGTATTCTTGAGAGATTTGTTGAGGGTGATGATTGGGAAGCCTTCGTTGAATGTCTTGACCAGTACTTCGTGGCCAACGAGCTAGATAAGGAAGAAACCGCGGTCAATTTACGGGTCCACGATATATGGCCTCATCAAAAATCTGCTAGCACCAACGAAACCAACAGAGAAGACATATGAAGAGTTGAGCACGCTGGTTCAAGAACACCTCAAGCTGAAGGAGAGCATCTTGATGGCCAGGTATCGCTTTTATACACACCATCGCTCTGAGGTGTGGTGAGCTATGTCGCCGACCTAAGACGCCTTGCGGGACCGTGCGTATTTGCTGGATTTTTGGGGGAAGTGTTGCGGGACTTTTTCGTGCTTGGAATCAGCCACGAGGTCATTCTTCGCAAACTGCAGTCTGCCGAATCCCTAGATCTGAGCAAGGCCATCACGATAGCCAAGGCTTTCATGTCCACGAACGATAACACTAAACAGATATCATTGCAGCATCGAAGCTCACCGGCAAGTACTGTGCATAAAATAACACCTTCAGCAGGCAGAACTGTACATGGCAGGGCCTACACGCCCGCAGTCACCAAACCTAGGATGACTCAGAGTCCGCCGTGGGACGTGAATCCAAATCCATTAACACCATGTTGGCGCTGCGGGGGTAATTATCGAGCCCATCAATGTCGATTCAAGCACTACGTGTACAAGGAACAATGGGGCACCCCCAGTGAATGTGCAGACGTACTGTGACTCACCACGTGGCAGAGTCGGCAGAAGATGACCGATCCGGCGCGGATCACGTTGAACGAGTAAGAGAGGCAACTCAACCTGAGGCTGAAGAGGAAGTGTATGGGGTTCACACCTTCACCACCAAAAGCCCTCCAATAATGTTAAAAGTCAAATTAAACGGCATTCCAGTTTCCATGGAATTGGACACGGGGGCGAGTCAGTCAATTATGAGCCAGAAATCTTTTGAGAAACTATGGGGCAACAAGGCACAAAGGCCAAAACTAAGCCTGATCCACACCAAGCTGCACACTTACACCAAAGAGCTCATACTAGTCATTGGCAGTGCGGCAGTGAAGGTATCGGACGTTGGAGCTGTGCATGATTTATCACTATGGATTGTACCAGGCGATGGCCCAACGCTGTTCAGCAGAAGCTGGCTAGGAAAGATCTGATGGAACTGGGACGACATCAAAGCACTGTCTTCGGTGGATGACGCCTCGTGCGCCCAAGTGCTAAACAAATTCCCGTCGTTATTCGAGCCAGGCATCAGCAACTTCACAGGAGCCAAAGTGCAGATCCACCTAGTCCCTGATGCATGACCCGTTTATCACAAGGCCTGAGCGGTTCCATACATGATGCAAGAGAAAGTCGAGATCGAGCTGGACAGACTTCAACGAGAGGGGGTCATATCGCCAGTCGAGTTCAACGAGTGGGCCAGTCCAATTGTTCCCGTGTTGAAAAGCGATGGGATGGTCAGAATCCGCGGGGACTACAAGGTAACGATCAACCGAGTCTCGTTACAGGACCAGTACCCACAACCCAAAGCGGATGACCTGTTCACAATGCTAGCAGGGGGGATGTCGTTCACCAAGCTGGATCTAACCTCTGCTTACATGACACAGGAGCTGGCTGAACGTTCTAAAAAAAATTGACGTGCATCAACACACACAAAGGACTATTCATATACCACAGATGACCCTTTGGGATTCGCTCGGCTACGGCCATCTTCCAGGGGAACATGGAGAGTCTGCTGAAATCAGTTCCGCGCACCATAGTGTTTCAAGATGACATCTTGATCACTGGCTGCAACACCACTGAACACTTGCACAACCTGGAAGAGGTTCTAAAGCGACTGGACAGAGTGGGACTCAGGCTGAAACGCTCCAAGTGTGTTTTCCTGGCGCCAGAGGTCAAATTTCTGGGGAGAAAGATTGCGGCGGACGGCATCAGACCCACAGACTCCAAGACGGAGGTCATCAAGAATGCACCCAGATCACAGAATGTGACAGAGCTGCGTTCACTTCTGGGACTCCTCAACTATTTTGATAACTTTGTACCGGGGTTGAGCACTTTGCTGGAGCCTTTGCATTTATTGCTACGCAAGGGTGACGACTGGGTTTGGGGTAAATCTCAAGACACAGCCTTTAACAAGGCCAGAAACCTGCTATGTTCTAACTAATTACTTGTATTGTATGACCCGTGTAAACGTTTAATACTAGCTTGTGATGCATCTTTGTACAGGGTCGGTTGTGTTACAACAAGCCAATGTGTCAGGCAAAATGCAACCAGTTGCATATGCGTCCAGAAGCTTATCTAAGGCTGAAAGAGCCTACAGTATGGTTGAGAAAGAAGCATTAGCATGTGTATAAGGGGTTAAGAAAATGCACCGATACCTATTTGGACTCCGGTTCAAGCTCGAAACCGACTACAAGCCGCTCATTTCGCTTTTCTCAGAAACCAACGCTTCGTCCCACATCCAAAGATGGGCACTAACGTTATCTGCATATGACTACGTAATCCGCCACAGACCAGGCACTGAGAACTATGCTGATGCCCTCAGTCTGCTACCATTGCCCACCACCGGGGTGGAAATGGCGCAACCCGCAGACTTGCTTCTTGTAATGGATGCTTTTAAGAGCGAGAGGCCACCCATCACGGCTCACCAGATCAGGACCTGGACTAGCCAGGACCCAGTGCTATCACCAGTAAAAAGCTGCGTCCTCAATGGGAGCTGGGGAAATGCAAGACGAAATTAAGCCATTCCACCGATGCAAGGATGAAATGTCCATCCATTCGGACTGTCTCCTATGGGGGAATCATGTAGTTTTGCCAAAAAAAGGCAGGGAAACGTTTATACATGACCTTCACAGTACCCACCCAGGCATAGTCATGATGAAGGCTATCGCCAGGTCGCACGTTTGGTGGCCAGGCATTGACTCGGAAATGTACCAAGGGGGGCCCCACTGAGTCTGTGGTCATGGCCCTCCAAACCGTGGTCAAGAATCCACGTAGATTTCGCTGGCCCCTTTCTAGGAAAGATGTTCCTCGTAGCAGTGGACGCTTAATCTAAATGGATTGAATGTATAATAATGTCGTCATGTACATCTACTGCCTCCGGGCCATGTTAACCACCCATGGTTTGCCCAACGTCCTTGTTAGTGACAATGGACCATGTTTCACCAGCTCAAAATTCAACAAGTTCATGACCCGCAGTGGCATCAAGCATGTCAGGTCTGCGCCGTTTAAGCCCGCATCCAATGGTCAAGCTGAATGGGCAGTCCAAACCATCAAGCAGAGCCGGTTATCTCTGATCCTGCTCAGCTACCGCACGGGCCCCACTCGCTTACCGGGGTTCCACCTGCAGAATTGCTAATGAAGAGAGCACTCAAAACCAGGCTCTCCTTAGTCCACGCGGATCTCATTGATCATGTAGAAACCCGGCGTCACCGGTAAAACATGTACCACGATCGCGCGGCTGTATCGCGTGACATTGAGGTTAATGACCCTGTGTTTGTTCTTAATTATGGTCATGGTCCCAAATGGGTTGCTGGCACTGTGTTAACCAAGGAGGGGAATAGAGTGTTCGTTGTCAAACTTTTGAATGGACAAACATGCAGAAAGCATTTGGATCAGACCAAACTGCGCTTCACTGACAACCAAGAACAGTTTGAAGAGGACATTACCATCAATGATCCACCCACACTCACCCAACCAGCAATCGACCTCACGGTCAACCACGAAGATGAACCCACCATGCCCGACAATCTGATCAGACCAATCACACTGCAGTGCAGCAATGATCCGACCGACTCACCCATGCCAGGAGTTCAACTCAGGCGATCAACCCGGGAACGCAGAGCCCCGGATCATCTCAACTTGTAAATAACTTGTATCGAAGACTTTGGGGGGGGAATGATGTTATATATGTAAACATTACCAATGTGTAATGTTGTAAGCTGAGGGAGTATTGAGAGACATTAGTGAACCAGTTGGGTTTCTACTACAGCCATCATGGTAATTTTTCCTGGTGCTAGCTCATGGATTAGCAGATTTATTGAAATATTTTCACAATTTATAATGTTGGGACTTGAATTCATGATGGGCTTTAAGCTTATTGTTCTAGAGCAACTGCACTATTGACTGTAAGGAAACACTCATAATCATAGTAAAAGGGTTTCCAGTCAGACAGTGTTTTAATCGATAAGCCCACAAATCTGTCCCCATTAGCACTAGCATAGAAATGTCAATTGCCATAAAACTGGAAAATTAGAGAGCGAGTCAAGTTATGCGGAGCAATTGTTGTTAAAACTGAAGTTATTGCAGCTAATTGGATCAGATAATACTTTGAAATATGCGGTTTCTCACGTAGCCAGAGTGAAAGATGGGTATTAAAAGAGGGGTTAGAATGTACACTTCAGAATTTGATAAGGCCTGGCCAAATGGTCTGCTCGACCTCAATATCTGTGATGCGATGAACTCTCTAATACCTTGTATCGTAAGTGTGATGCTGAACATTTATGGAATTATTATTAGTAATGTTTGCTGTACATCTTGGGAGAGTTGCATGTAAGAACATAACAAGAACATAAGAATTAGGAGTAAGAGTAGGCCATTTGGCCCTTCAAGCCTTCCCCGCCATTCAATGAGATCATGGCTGATCTTCTACCTCAACTCCACATTCCTGTACAATCCCCATATCCCTTGATTCCCTTAATATCCAAAAATCTATCTATCTCTGTCTTGAATATACTCAAAGACTGAGCCTTCACAGCCCTCTGGTATAGAGAATTCCAAAGATCACTACCCTCTGAGTGAAGAAGTTTCTCCTCATCTCAGTCCTAAATAGCGAACCCCTTATTCTGAGACTGACCACTGGTTTTA
Organism: Pristiophorus japonicus; assembly: GCF_044704955.1. Classification (NCBI taxonomy): domain Eukaryota; kingdom Metazoa; phylum Chordata; class Chondrichthyes; family Pristiophoridae; genus Pristiophorus; species Pristiophorus japonicus. Next base: position 129,065,881 of record NC_091985.1, on the reverse strand, counting down.
AACTCCCCAGCCAGAGGAAACATCCTCCCTGCATCTACCCTGTCAAGCCCTGTAAGAATTTTATATGTTTCAATGAGATCACCTCTCATTCTTCTAAACTCGAGAGGAATATAGGCCTAGTCTACTAAATCTCTCTTCAAAGGACAATCCCCCATCCCAGGAATCAGTCTGCTGAACCTTCATTGCACTCCCTTAATGGCAAGTATATCCTTCCTTAGGTAAGGAGACCAAAATTGTACACAATACTCCAGGTACGGTCTCACCAGGGCCTATATAATTGCAGTAAGACATCTTTACTCTAATACTCAAATCCTCTTGTAATAAAGGCCAACATACCATTTGCTGTACCTGCATGTTAACTTTCAGTGATTGGTGTACAAGGACACCAGGTTCCTCTGAATACCAACATTTCCCAATCTCTCTCCATTTAAAAAATACTTTGCTTTTCTATTTTTCTACGAAAGTGGATAATTTCACATTTCTCCACATTATATTCTATTTGCCAAGCCCATTTACTTAGCCTATCTATATCCCCAGAAGTCTATTTGCATCCTCCTCACAACTTGCATTCCCACCTAGCTTTGTAACATCAGCAAACTTGGACATATTACATTTGGTTCCCTCATCCAAATCATTGATATAGATTGTGAATAGCTGGGCCCCAAGCACTGATCCTTGCGGTACCCCACTAGTTACAGCCTGTCAACCCGAAAATTACCCGTTTATTCCTACTCACTGTTTTCCGTCTGTTAACCAATCCTTAATCCATGCTAGTTTATTACCCCCAATCCCATGAGCCCTAATTTTGTTCAATAACCTCTTGTGTGGCACCTTATCGACTGCCTTCTGAAAATCCAAATACAGCACTGGTTCCCACTTATCTATTCTGCTAGTTACAACCACAAAAAACTCTTACCAGATTTGTCAAACATGATTTCCCTTTCATAAATCCCTGTTGACTCTTCCCAATCCAATTATTATTTTCTAACTGTCCTGTTACCACACCCGAATAATAGATTCTAGCATTTTCCCTACTACTGATATCAGGCTAACTGGTCTGTAGTTCCCCGTTTTCTCTCTCCCTCCTTTCTTAAATAACAGGGTTACATTTACTACCTTCCAATCTGCGGGAACCATTCTAGAATCTATGGAATTTTGGCCACCTTAGAGAGTTAAGGGTAAATAATTGAACTGACGTGTATAACTATAACTTAACTATAACGGGTCATAGAACAACAGGCTTTCCAAGATAAATAAGAAAACACCGGCAAGGAAATAAGTGGCTGGGGCGTCCTCAACCATGAGTGATTAAAGTATGGGGGAGATATTTGCATGGTTTGCAGCTGCCGTTAGTGCCTCCATGGGGCGCTAACCAGCTGCAAAATTGTTTTCACCCGATGGGGGAGGGAAGAGAGCTACCGGCTCCCGTAAAATTGTGCGAGTTTGCAGCGGTGCAAAACCGGTAGCGCCGCGTCTCACTCCGCTCGCGGGGTGAAAGTTAAAGGAGAGGTGCATAGCACCCATTTTGCGTTGTCCTCTGACTTACCGGTCCGGCCTCGGTGTCAATTTTTGCAGGGTCCATGCAAAAATGGTGCAGCCCGGCACTTTGTTTCGGTGCCGGGCTGCGGCCACGGCACACCGTATCCCTGGTGGCCTAGTGTAGGCCCCTGAAAACCCTGCAGAGCTCACAGTATGCCCTCCCCTTTAATGGAAGGCGAGAGCCCTGGAATCGCATCAGCGCTACGCGTAGCACGCTGATTTACGCGCACTTAGTGCCCCCGAGCCGCCCCCGAGAGGAAGTGGAGTGCCCGACATTGAGCTCCACTTCCTCTTGGGGACGGTAACCCCAATTTCGCTTCTGGGGGCGGGGCTTCTGTGCTGGGCGGGGCTTCTGTGCTGGACACAGGACGTCTCTCGCCAAGGTTACCGCCCCCAAATGGGACGATACGCAATTTCGACCCCATATCTTTAGTAGTTAGTGTAATAAACATAGGCAGAGGGGTCCATTAACTATAGTCTGCAAGAATGTTTAGGCAGATAAGCTGTTAATAAAACTACTACTCAAAGGATTCGAGAACAGTTAGGTCAGGAAGTTGGTTTGAGAGAAGCATCTTTGAAGTAAACACATATGACTGTTTATTTAAATGGACCACTTTCAAAGGATTCAGGAACAGAAACGTAATGAGGTCTTATCTGTGACACGTACCTTTGATGTAGGCAAACTAAGGTATATAAAGAAGCCTGGATTTCAACAGTTATTTGGAGATACAGAAACTGATAGATACAGAAATAGATACAGCTACTCTCTGTATACAGTTAGATTGATCAACTGTGCTGTATATGAATCAAGTCTGTTTCTTATACTCCACTATCGAGTGTCTCGTGCTTACTCAAAACGTGTCATTGTGAATCAGAGAATGAAGGAAAGAAAGAATGAAAGACTTGCATTTCTATAGCGCCTTTCATAATCTCAGGACGCCCAAAGTGTTTTACAGCCATTCAAGTACTATTTGAAATGAAGTCACTGTTGTAATGTGGGAAACGCAGCAGCCAATTTGCACACAGCAAGGTCCCACAAACAGCAATGTGATAACGACCAGCTAATCTGTTGTTTTAGTGATGCTAGTTGAGGGATAAATATTGGCCAGGACACCGGGGATAACTCCCCTGCTCTTCTTCGAAATAGTGGCCACGGGATCTTTTATGTCTACCTGAGAGAGAGCCTTGGTTTGACGTCTCATCCGAAAGATGAAGGTTGACTAACAGTTGATCCTAACAATAGTCATCATTGTATATGTGTGATTGTTGGTAATAAAAGGTATCAATGTATGCTTAATTCCTATCAAAGCCAATGAATGTCTTTGGCCCCTATTATCTTGTGGAATAAGTTCTAAGCAAAAATATCCGTTCGCGAGCAGTATTGTAGGCGTCTAAAGCTAGAGTGATAGTGCAGGCACTATGGCCGTGGTTGCTAAATTTGATGGTCACATTGTTTTAACATTATTTGTACAGGTGCCACGGGCATTCATGCCCCATTCCCCTGTTCAGTGTGACACCCTTCTCTCCTGCCCAACCCCCCAAACCCTTAGGTCAGAAAAATGAGCTTAGAGAAATTTTAAAAGTTTATGCCTGACCTTGATTTTTAATGTTTTGTAGAAATAAACACAAATTCTGGTACTATTTTCGCCATCCGAAAAATTGTTTTCCATTGATGGGGTTTTCATTTTAAGTAGTTTTCTATTCATACACCAGAGTGGAGGAAGGGTGGGGCTGACAAACAGCAAGTCTAGGCTAAAGAGTGGTTAGTACGTGGAACTTGTTATCACAAGGAGTAGTTGAGGTGAATAGCCTAGATGCTTTTAAGGGGAAGTTAGATAAGTACACAATGGACCAAGGAATAGAAGGATATGTTGATGGGGTGAGATGAAGAGGGGTGGCAGGAAACTTGTGTGCCGCATAAACACAGACATGGGCCTGTTGGGCTGAATGGCCTGTTTCTGTGCTGCAGGCTCAATGTAACTCAATGTAATCATAAATATTCTAGAGGTTGTTACACATAGTGCATGTGGGGAGATGTTGCCTGCTAGCTCAGATCTCTTCACTTGACAGTGATGGGTCTGAGAATGTGCATGAACTCAAAGCTTAGGATTCTTATAATTGACACAATCCTCCAACAAAGAAAGAATGAAAGACTTGCATTTCTATAGTGCCTTTCACAACCTCAGGATGTCCCAAAGCCCTTCACAGCCAATGAAATACTTAGACGTGAAGTCGCTGTTGTAATGAAGGAAACACAAAAGCCAATCTGCGCACAGCAAGCTCCCACAAACACCAAAGAGGTAATGATCAGGTAATCTGTTTTTAGTTAATTTGGTTGAAGGATAAATGTTGGCCAAGGCATTGCCGCAAGTATTTTAAATACAGAATGCCTTTAGATATGTAAGCTAAATCATTTTTCTTGTAAAGGTTGTAACTTTTTTATGTTGCTAACCTTATTTCCTGTAGTATGTGGTCAGTTTAGTGGAGAAGCCAAAATGGCAGACGACAGGATTTTTAAAGAAAGTATCTGGAACAATGTGACGGCTTCACCACCTCCTTTCTCCCATTTGTAATGTCTGTAAGCTTGTAATGTTTGTAGCGCCACACTGTGGATGTGGACATATTGTGTACTGCAAGTGCAGGGTTAATAATAAACAGCCCAGGCAGATTTCTGGAGACTTCCGAGAGAGCTGCCTGCCATGTTAGGTGCTGTGCGTGCTTGTGCTCTGTGAATATATCACATTTGGCGACTGAGATGGGATTTTTCGGATGATTTAAAGCTTAAATTTTGTTGGTGAAGGATTCAGCCAGCCGACAGAGAGACTTTGGAAGTTTCTGTCTTTGGAAAAAGCTACAAAATCCGAGGTAAAATACAGCACACGGTGTGAACAGCGAGAGATTAAAATGGCAGGTGTAATCGGATATTTGGGGGAATATAGACACGACCGGTAACGTTTTAAAGCGTATGTGGATCGGCTAGAAATGTATTTAATTGCAAATAACATAATTGAAGTTCCAGACAATGCAGTCCAGAACCGGGCTGTGTTGGAACGTAAGAAAGCGATCTTCTTATCGGAGGCAGGTCCGGCATTGTACGAAACCCTTGTAAATCTGCTTGTGCCTGACGAGCCAAAGGACACAACGCTTAAAGAGATTTTAACGAAGCTGGAGCAGCACTATAACCCCAAACCGTTAGAAATTGCTGAAAGCTATCATTTCGGGATTCGGAATCAAAAGACTGATGAAGTATCAGTGATTACATCATTACATTAAAAAAGCTATCGATGCACTGTAATTTTGGAAAATTTCAAAACCGAGCATTACGGGATCGTTTTGTTTGTGGGGTGAAAAATGATGTGATCAGAAGGAATTAATTGATGACGGATGACTTGACTTTTGAGATTGCTTGTCAGACAGCGATGGGCATGGCCAAACAATATTCCCGAGAATTAAATAATGATTACAGTCATCAGTCAATCGAGGTAAATCACCTGCAGGTTCAAAGTAAAAGACGGTGAGGGCCCAAAGTCTCAGAAACTGGAAATTCTAACAGAGCGTCAAAGTCGTGCTATAGGTGCCTGGGACAACACATTGCTCAAAGTTGTCCATACGTGAAGGCAGAGTGTTTCTTCTGCAGAAAGACTGGGCATCTTGCGAAGGCATGCCGACTGAAGGGTAAACCAGTTTTCAAAGCTATGAGTCCAGAGTTCAAAGCTATGAGTAGAAATACCAAGAGACTACATAGCATGGAAGAAGAACAACAGGACGAGGAGATGTTAGAGTTACATGTCATCAGGAGGACGAGGTTAACAGACAGCGATTCAGAAAGCATCAAAATCCACATAGATGTTGCGGGATTCAAGATACCAATGAAAATTGACACGGGTGCATCCGTGAGTGTAGTGCCGGAGTCACTGTACCTCGACAAATTGCGTGATTTCCAACTGGAGAAATCCAAGATAGAACTGCGAGGCTACTCGGGAGAGAAGATTCCTGTAGTAGGTCGTATAACTGTACCGGTGAAATATAAAGATCAATTTCAGAACTTGCCTCGAATAGTAGTGAAAGGAGACAAGTCTGCCTTACTAGAAAGGAGTTGGTTGAGCTCACTGAAGCTGGATTGGAGTAAGATTTTCCGTGTGGAAGCGAGATTTTCATCAACGGATGAAGTTATCAAGCAGTATCCGAAGGTGTTCTGCGAAACGGGCAGTCCAATCCAAGGCTTCAAGGCGAGTGTCAGGGTACAGAAGGACGCTAGATCGGTTTACTACAAGCCACGTTCCGTACCATATGCACTCAAGGAGAAAGTTGAGCAAGAACTCAAAAGACTAGAGACTGAGAACATTATTTGTAAGATAGATCAATATAATTGGGCGACACCCATTGTTGTTGTACCTAAGTCCGATGTAAGGTAAGATTGTGTGGTGATTATAAAGTAACTGTAAACCAGGTTCTAGAGGGTAATGTCGCCAATACATTGACGAATTTAGAAGATTTTTTCACAACACTGACAGGTGGTCAGACCTTCTCAAAACTGGATCTTACGAATGCCTACTTACAGCTTGAACTAGATGAGGAGTCCAAGTCATGTTTGACTATAAATACTCATCTAGGCCTATATCAATTTAATAGGCTACAGTTTGGGGTGTCTTCTGCCCCTGCCATATTCCAAGGGGTGATGAACCAGATTTTGCAAGGTATTGAAGGGGTAGTATGTTATTTGGATGACATACTAATTTCAGCACCAAATAGGCAAATTCATAATAACATATTGAATGAAGTCCTCAAATGGCTAGAGAAGCACAGAGTATGAGTGTCTGCTCATAAGTGTGAGTTATTTAAAACTCAGTGGAGTACTTAGGGTACAGAATAGACAAAGATGGTTTACATCCAACCATGGAAAAATTGGATGCAATTAGAAATGCACCCACTCCCAGGAATGTCACTGAACTTCATTCATTCTTGGGTCTTTTGAACTATTATGGTAAGTTCCGACCAAATTTGGCTACAGTATTACATCCACTGAAAGAATTATTGAAAAAACAGGTCCATTGGAAGTGGTCAAAAGAATGCGATACAGCATTCAAGGATTGTAAAAGCAAATTGGTAGAGAGCACCATGTTAGTTCACTATGACATATCTTAGGAGATTAAGCTAGCATGTGATGCCTCTCCGTATGGAGTTGGGGCAGTAATCTCTCATGTATTAAGTAGTGGGGAGGAGAGACCAATTGCTTTTGCTTCACGCACTCTCAGTGCCAGTGAGAGTAATTATGCGCAAATTGAAAGGGAAGCTTTGGCATTAATTTTTGGGGTCAAGAAGTTTCACAAATGCTTGTATGGTCGTAAGTTTACCATCGTTACGGACCATAAGCCCCTAACAGCAATCCTCCATCCAAAGTCCCCAGTTCCAACATTAGCTGCAGCCCGAATGCAGAGATGGGCTTTGATTTTGTCAGCATATACATATGATATTGAATACGACAATCAGCTGATCACAGTAATGCTGATGCAATGTCTAGATTGCCTTCCACATCACAAATTACACCCAATAGGGAAGAAGTGTTTTATTTTTCATACATTGATGAACTGCCAGTCACAGCTGAAGAGATTGGTAGAGCAACCAAACATGACCCAGTGATGTCAAAGGTGTATGAATATATTGCAAATGGATGGCCAAACCAGGTAACAGACAAAGATACACATCCATTCTTCATTCGTAGGAATGAATTATCAGTCGATAAAGATTGTATCATGTGGGGTGCAAGAGTGGTTATACCAAATAAATTCAGGTCCAAATTATTAGGAGACCTCCATGACCAGCACCTGGGAATGTGCTTGACTAAGAGTTTTGCAAGCAGTTATTTATGATGGCCAGGTCTTGATAAAGATATAGAGTACATCGTGAGTCAGTGTACGACATGTCAATCGGTAAGCCAGCACCACCACCAGTACCATTACAGCCATGGAAATGGCCTCCCAGAGTGTGGCAAAGGCTACATATTGATTTTGCTGAGTTAGAAGGACAACAATTGTTCATTGTGATTGATAGCCATTCGAAGTGGGTTGAGGTGTTTCCAATGTGGAAAATAACAACAAGTAAAACATTGGACATTTTGCGAAAATTATTTTCTTCACTTGGCCTCCCTGAAGAGATTGTTTCTGATAATGGACCACAATTTCATTCAGAAGAATTTGCACAATTCACGAGCAAAAATGGTGTAAAACAAGGTTCCACCATACCATCCTGCTTCGAATGGTGCAGCAGAGTGCACTGTACAAATTGTAAAACGAATGTTAGATCCAAATCCAAGGAAACAACAGTTGTCATTGGATCACAAATTGGCTAATTTTTTGATTACATATTGAAATACTCCTCATACAACTACTGGTAGAACGCCAGCAGAGTTGTTTCTCAAACGACAGCCACGAACCAGATTTTTGTTGTTAAAGCCAAATTTGGTACAGTCCATAGAAGACACACAATTAAGACAGAAAGAGAATCATGATAGAGGTCGAGTAAAAGAGAGAAGTGTGAAATTAAACCAGAAGGTGAGAGTGAAGAACCATCACCATAAATGGTTAAAGTGGTTACCAGGAAGAGTGGTGAAGATATGTGGTCCTCGCACATATTTGGTAAAGATGTTTGATAATGGACAGGTTAGGTTTGTTCATATTGCTCATATTTTACCTACAGACATGGAAGGAGTTGAAGGTGGGAATGATTCAATTATTTCTGACTCATCAGATAGTTTTGATACACCAGTAGCAAATCCTAAATCCAATGTACTGGAAACAAATCCAGGAGAGAATCAGAATGAAAGTCTGAGTCCGAGTCAGGAAAACAAAGAGCCTGAAGTTAGAGTGAGTTCAAATGAAAATCAAGGAAATTCCATGGAGGAAAACGTTCCTCAGGATGAGCCTCGAATGAGTTTAGATTTGACACCATGTTTGGAAGGTTTCTGTTCGAGAGCGAAGGTATCCTCTTTGAAACAGAAAACAAGTGGTAAAGTTAAATTTGTAAGAATGAGGAAAAAAAAGTTTATATCCTGTGTTATGTATAAACATGAAAGTTATGTATGATGTTTGTTATGATGGCTTCTTCATTAAGGAGGGAAAAGTGTAATGTCTGTAAGCTTGTAATGTTTGTAGCTCCACACTGTGGATGTGGACGTATTGTGTACTGCAAGTGCAGGGTTAATAATAAACAGCCCAGGCAGATTTCCAGAGACTTCCGAGAGAGCTGCCTGCCATGTTAGGAGCTGTGTGTGCTGTGCTCTGTGACTATATCACACCATTGATGCATTTTGGTGGCATCTCATGCTTGATTCATTATTTTTATATGTCTTCAGTTATTTCTAAATTTATCTACTTTCCTTGTGTTAGATTTGTATGATTCAGTTGTAATTTGTTGGTGTTTTATGAATTTGAAATTAGAGCCACACTTTGCACATCAAGTGTGATTGTATTAAGTGTGACACCCAAACTGTGACAGACAGATACGCGTTAGTCAAAACATCTTTACTCAAATGTATCTCAATTTTAGTAACTTGCCAACAAAGAATATTAATATAAAAGTTTCCTAATATAGCGGGTCCTAGTTATTAGCGAAACATTTAATTCATACTCTTTTTTCAGGGCATTTCCAGATGTGATTTATTTCCATTGACAAGCAAGGTAAAATATAAAGTGAAATTACAGGATGCTTATTTGCATCATCTACTGATACACACATATCAGCATTTTCAGCAATGTTAGCCTGTTGCCTTGTGTTTAAATCATCATCATAGGCAGTCCCTCGGAATCGAGGAAGACTTGCTTCCACTCTAAAAATGAGTCCTTAGGTGGCTGAACAGTCCAATACGAGAACCACAGTCCCTGTCACAGGTGGAACAGATAGTCGTTGAGGGAAAGTGGGGGAGGGACTGGTTTGCCGCAAGCTCTTTCTGCTGCCTGTGCTTGGTTTCTGCATGCTCTCGGCAATGAGATTCAAGGTGCTCGGCGCCCTCCCGGATGCACTTCCTCCAGGCGGTCTTTGGCCAGGGACTCCCAGGTGTCAGTGGGGATGTTGCACTTTATCAGGGAAGCTTTGAGAGTGCCCTTGTAACGTTTCCTCTGCCCACCTTTGACTCGTTTGCCGTGAAGGAGATCCGAGTAGAGCGCTTGCTTTGGGAGTCTCATGTCTGGCATGCGAACAGTGTGGCCTGCCCAGCGGAGCTGATCAAGTGTGGTCAGTGCTTCAATGCTGGGGATGTTGGCCTGGTCGAGGTCGCTAACGTTGGTGCATCGGTCCTCCCAGGGGATTTGCAAAATCTTGCGGAGACATCGATGTTGGTATTTCTCCAGCGACTTGAGGTGTCTGCTGTACATGGTCCATGTCTCTGAGCCATACAGGAGGGTGGGTATTGCTACAGCCCTGTAGACCATGAGCATGGTAGCAGATTTGAGGGTCTGGTCTTCAAACACTCTTTTCCTCAGGCGGCCGAAGGCTGCACTGCCGTACTGAAGACGGTGTTGAATCTCGTTGTCAATGCCTGCTCTTGTTGATAAGAGCTCCCGAGGTATGGGAAATGGTCCACGTTGTCCAGGGCCGCACCGTGGATCTTGATGACTGGGGCAGTGCTGTGCAGCGGGGACAGGCTGGTGGAGGACCTTTGTCTACGGATGTTTAGCGTAAGGCCCATGCTTTCGTACGCCCCAGTAAATACTTCGACTATGTCCTGGAGTTCAGCCTGTGTATGTGTGCAGACGCAGGCATCATCCGCGTACTGTAGTTTGACGACAGAGGTTGGGGTTGTCTTGGACCTGGCCTGGAGGTGGCGAAGGTTAAACAGCTTCCCACTGGTTCTGTAGTTTAGCTCCACTCCAGCGGGGAGCTTGTTGATTGTGAGGTGGAGCATGGCAGCGAGGAAGATTGAGAAGAGGGTTGGGGCGATGACGCAACCCTGTTTGACCCCGGTCCAAGCGTGGATTGGGTCTGTGATAGATCCGTTGGTAAGGATTATGGTCTGCATGTCATCGTGGAGCAGGCGGAGAATGGTGACAAACTTTTGGGGGCATCTGAAACGGAGGAGAATGCTCCATAGACCCTCATGGTTGACAATCCCAAAGGCCTTTGTAAGGTCGAAGAAGGCCATGTATAAGGGCTGGTGCTGTTCCCTGCATTTTTCCTGCAGCTGTAGGGAACGAAATCTGCACTGAGACTCCGGGAGGAGCTCCTCAGCCACAGGGAGAAGACGGTTGAGGAAGACTCGAGCGACGACTTTCCCAGTGGCTGATAACAGGGAGATTCCTCTGTAGTTGCCGCAGTCGGACTGGTCCCTTTTTTAAAAAATGGTCACGATCACTGCATCTCTGAGATCTCCCAGCATGCTCTCCTCCCTCCAGATGAGACAGATGAGGTCACGTATTCGCGCCAACAGTGCTTCTCCGCCATACTTCAGTGCCTCAGTGGGGATTCCATCTGCTCCCGTAGCCTTGTGTTTAAATGTCTCCTGTTGGCACTGATTGATTTGCGCAGTTTGTAGGAATTGCTCCATCAGATACTAGTTTGCAGTTGTGTTTCAAAATGTCATGTGGAAGCAGCATTGTGAAGCTCACTTTTTCTCTCTGACCACCATTTTGTTAGAATCATAAAATGACACAGCACGGAAGGAGGCCATTGAGCCTATCTTGTCTGTGCCGGCTCTTTGAAAGAGCTATCTGGTTAGTCCCACTTCTCCGCTCTTTCCCTAAAGCCCTGCAATTTTTTTTCTTTTTCATCTTTTTGTCCCATTCCCTTTTGAAAGTTCCCATTGAATCTGCTTGCTCCATCTCTTCAGGCAGCGCATTCAAGATCATAACAACTCACTGCATGAAAAGAATTCTTCTCATCTCCCCACTGGGTTTTTTTTGCCAATTCTCTTAAATCTGTAAAACAAGCAAAATATTGTGGATGCTGGAAATTTGGAATAAAAACAGAAAATTCTGGAAACACTCGGGAGGGCAGGCAGCGTCTGTGACAAAAGGTCATCAACCTAACTCTGTTTCTCTCTCCACAGATGCTGCCTGACCTTCTGTTTTTATATCTTAAATCGGTGTTCTCCGGTTTTCAAGCCAGCCACCAGTAGAAACTGTCATGTATTAACTATCATTGTAACCCATGTATAAGCTGACCTAAGTTGTACACCTTGAGAACATTGACCACAAGGGGGTGAACCTGTGGGAGATACTCCTAACCTGGACTTTCAGGTATAAAAGGGGAAGCTCCACCCACCTTCATCACTTGAGGTCTTGGTAATAAAGGTAACTGGTCACAGAGTGACCTTCTCTCAAGTATGGGCCTTGTGTGCATTTATACTGTATAGTAAGGACGTATTATTGACGATGAGAAACTGGGATTTAAACCACGCAAGCATGGCCACTAGCAGCACGGAAGAGAGGTACTGTATTGGTGATGATTGGGACGACTTTATTGAGAGACTACAGCAAAGTTTTGTCACTAAGGAATAGTTGGGACAGGATTCGGCCGACAAATGTAGGGCTCATCTCCTGACGGTTTGTGGATCCAGGACGTACTCCCTGATGAAGGACCTTCTAGCGCCAGAGAAGCCGGCGGACAAGACGTTCGAAGAGCTCAGTAAGTTGATCGGGGAACACCTTAAACCGGCGAGCAGCATGCGCATGGCGCGACACCTGTTACACGCACCGGCGGCAAGAAGGGCAAAGCGTTCCAGACTTCGTGGCAGACCTCCGGCGACTGGCGAGCCTATGTAAGGTCACAGATGCATGCAGAGCGGAGATGCTGCGAGACTTTTTTATTGAGGGCTTCGGGCACGCTGGGGTTTTCAGGAAACTGATTGAGACCAAAGACTTGACCTTGGAAGCAGCGGCTCTGATAGCCCAGACATTTATCTCAGGGGAGGAAGAGACCAGAATGATGTATGACAAAAATCTTGGCTCAAATGCAGCAAATGACCATGGAGTCAACATTGTTAATGCGGCACACAGTTCTCTAGGCAGACAAGGGCAATTGGACATGCCCCAGCATGTAGTCAAACCCAAAGGGGGAATTCAACAGAGACAATGGCTAGCTGAATAGTGATTCAGGCCATCGCAATGGACAATGCGGCCAGTAATGGGGCCATCAACCCCTGTTAATGGTGTGCTTAAGGACAGTTACAGAGACAGTCAGAGATGATCGACTGGTAATAGACCTTTTGTTTCCAACAACGGGACCTCCAGCTCATGCTGGAGGTATGGAGGCAAACATCCAGCCAGAGCTTGCAGGTATCAGCAATATACCTGCAGAAACTGCAACGTCAGCGGTCACAGGAAGCCTGCAGCTAAGTTGATGTAGGAAGAGGATGGGCCCGATGTAAGCCCTACAAGGCCAAATGAATACTGGGGGCAATCGCTGGAAGCTGAAGTTCAGCGAGTTCATGTGGAGCACATATACAGTTCATATACCAGGACGTCACCGATAATGATGAAAGTGCTCCTCAACGGCATCCCAGTATTAATGGAGCTAGACACGGGGGCCAGCCAGTCCCTGATGAGTATCAAACAGTTTGAAAGGTTGTGGGTGTCCAAAGCCAGGAGACCAAAATTATTGCCGATTGACGCACAGCTACGGACATATACAAAGGAGATCATTCCGGTGCTAGGCAGCGCCACGATAGTCGTGACCCACAAAGATTCGGAGAACAGGTTGCCACTCTGGATTGTCCCAGGGGACGGTCCCGCACTACTGGGGAGGAGTTAGTTTGCTGTCATGAACTGGAAATGGGGCGATGTCAATGCAATTTCTTCTGTGGAGCGAGTATCATGCTCACAGATCCTGGACAAATTTGACTCATTATTTCAACCCGGCATCGGCACTTTCATGGGGACCAAGGTAATGATTCACATAAACCCGGACGCAAGGCCAGTACACCACAAGGCCACAGCGGTGCCGTACGTGATGCGGGAAAAGATAGAATGCGAATTGGACCGCCTGCTGAGGGAAGGCATCATCTCGCCAGTCGAATTCAGTGACTGGGTGAGCCCGATCGTGCCAGTGCTCAAGGCGGATGGGTCGGTCAGGATATGTGACGGTTACAAGGCCACCATCAATCGGGTGTCACTCCAAGACCAGTACCCGCTACTGAGAGCGGAGGACCTCTTTGCGACGCTATCCGGTGGCAAACTTTTTTCAAAATTGGATCTGACCTCAGCTTACATGACCCAGGAGCTGGCGAGTGAGTCGAAGAAGCTGACCACCATCACGACACACAAGGGGTTGTTTGAGTACAACAGATGTCCGTTCGGGATTTGTTCGGCCGCCGCGATCTTTCAGCAAAATATGGAAAGCCTCCTCAAGTCGATTCCAAGGACGGTGGTTTTTCAAGACGACATCCTCATCATGGGTCGCAATGCTGAAGAACACCTCCACAACCTGGAGGAGGTGCTACGCAGACTGGACCAGGTAGGGCTGCAACTGAAAAAGGCGAAGTGTGTCTTCTTAGCTCCAGAGGTAGAATTCCTGGGGAGGAGGGTAACAACAGACAGGATCAGACCCACTGCGGCCAAAACGGAAGCGATCCAGAGAGCACCCAGACCCCGTAACACGACGGAGCTGCGTTCGTTCCTGGGGCTCCTGAACTATTTTGGTAACTTTCTTCCCAAATTGAGCACGCTGTTAGAGCCGCTACACGTGCGCCTACGCAAAGGTCGCGATTGGGTCTGGGGGGACAGCCAGGAAAGGGCTTTTGATAGTGCACGCAACTTGTTATTCTCCAACAAACTGTTAATGTTATATGACCCGTGTAAGAAACTTGTTCTAACGTGCGATGCGTCGTCCTATCGGGTCGGGTGTGTGTTGCAGCATGTGAATGCCAATGGTCAGTTACAGCCGGTAGCTTATGCCTCCAGAAGTCTGTCCCAAGCAGAAAGGGGCTACGGGATGGGGGAAAAGGAAGCACTAGCATGTGTATATGCAGTAAAAAAAATGCACCAGTACCTGTTTGGCAGGAATTTTGAGCTGGAGACAGAAATCAAACCCCTAACGTCCCTTTTGACCGACAACAAGGCCATGAATTCGAATGCATCGTCCCGCGTAAAGAGGTGGGCACTTACATTAGCCGCCTATGATTACACAATTCGGCACAGACCGGGCACTGAAAACTGCGCCGATGCACTCAGCAGGCTCCCTTTAGCCACCACTGAGGGGGCAACTGAGCATGATGCTGAGATGGTCATGGCTGTTGAAGCTTTCGAAAGCAAAGCCTCATCTGTGACAGCTCCTCAGATTAAAGTCTGGACAAATAAAGACCCGCTACTGTCTTTAGTTAAGAAATGTGTCCTGAATGGGGACTGGGCAGCCATGTACGGGACATGCCCTGAGGAATTTAAACCGTTTCATAGGCGCATGGATGAACTCTCGATTCAGGCCGATTGCCTACTGTGGGGAAACCAAGCAGTCATGCCCCAGATGGGCAGAGAGGTGTTTATCAGAGAACTTCACAATGGGCACCTGGGCATTGTCATGATGAAGACAATTGCCAGGTCACATGTTTGCTGGCCAGGGATAGATACAGACCTAGAACTTTGTGTTCGCAGGTGCAACACGTGTGCTCAACTGGGCAACGCACCCAGGGAAGCCCCCCTTAGCACCTGGCCCTGGCCCGCCAAGCCATGGTCATGCATCCATGTGAACTACGCAGGTCCTTTCATGGGAAAAATGTTTTTGGTTGTAGTAGACGCCTACTCCAAATGGATTGAGTGTGCTATTTTAAATTCAAGCACATCTTCTGCCACGGTAGAAAGTCTACAGGCAATGTTCGCCGCCCATGGTCTACCGGATGTCTTGGTCAGTGACAATGGCCCGTGCTTCACAAGCACTGAATTCCAGGACTTCATGGCAGGCAATGGAATCAACCATGTCAGACCGGCATCGTTCAAGCCGGCCTCAAACGGCCAGGCGGAACAGTGCAGATAATCAAACAGGGGATGCTCAGAATCCAAGGGGGTTCCCTACAAAGCCGCTTACATGCCTCCTGTTAGCCAATAGATCCCGACCACACTCGCTCACAAGGGTTCCACCCGCAGAGCTTCTAATGAAAAGGATGCTCAAAACCAGGTTATCCCTTATACACCCCACTATGAAAAAAATTGTTGAGAGCAGGCGTCAGTCACAATGTGACTACAATGACAGGAATGCGAGGGCGCGATGTATTGATGTCAATGACCCTGTTTTTGTCCTTAATTACGCTGCAGGGCCCAAATGGCTTGCAGGCACTGTGATTGCCAAAGAGGGGAATAGGGTTTTGGTAGTTAAACTTACCAATGGACAAATCTGCCGCAAACACGTGGATCAAACTAAAAGGAGGTTCAGCAACCCCATAGAAGAAGCACAGGAAGAACACGATGTAGAGTTTACTCCACCACAGGTGACCGAACACCGGAACCAAGTGGAGGAGAGCCCAGTCACTGTGGGCAGTCCGGACAGGCCTGAGGCACCGCAAACAGCAGACACTCAGTCCAACAACCGGAGCCCCAACTCAGGCGCTCTACAATGGAGCGTAAACCACCAGAGAGACTTAACCTGTGATCCCAATAAGACTTTGGGAGGGGAGGTGATGTCATGTTTTCAACTATCATTGTAACCTATGTATAAACTGACCTAAGTTGTACACCTTGAGAACATTGACCACAAGGGGGTGAACTTGTGGGAGACACTCCTAACCTGGACTTTCAGGTATAAAAGGGGAAGCTCCACCCACCTTCATTGCTTGAGGTCTTGGTAATAAAGGTAACTGGTCACAGAGTGACCTTCTCTCAAGTATGGGCCTCGTGTGCATTTATACTGTATAGTAAGGACATATCAGCTGGAAATCTGGAATAAAAACAGAAAATTCTGGAAACACACAGGAGGGCAGGCAGCGTCTATGACAAAAGGTCATCAACCTAACTCTGTTTCTCTCTCCACAGATGCTGCCTGACCTACTGAGTGTCTCCAGCATTTTCTGTTTTTATATCTTAAATCGGTGTTCTCCCGTTTTCGAGCCAGCCACCAGTGGAAACAGTGTTAATTTAATCATTGCACCAGATTACATGATCCTATGCAGGATCCACAATAAGACACTATTAGCGCCCCTGCTTGTTCTGTTTGAGGTAGTGGGGCTGAAATTCAGGGTCCCGGGAAGGACTGTTACCGTGGGTTTGCGGCGACCAATCGGCAAAATCGATTGGCCGACCCATTGTGGTCCATTGGCCCCCACCACCCCCTCCCCCCCAACGCATATTCAGCAAGGGGGAGGGGTTTCAGCGGTGAGCATTTCCAGCCGACTGAAGCTGCGGTAAGGGGCTTGCGGCCGTGGTGACGTCATCAGAATGCGCACCGCTACCACGTGGCCACGCCACCCATATTCACCTATAAAAAGGGAGGGTTTTTTTGAACAGTGCCCCCACCAGCTTTTTGGGTCGGTACACTTTACCGTGATACTTGACTCCGCTGGAGGAGGGCAACGGAGGATTCCCGCGATCGGGGTTTTTTTTTGCTGAAAGGTTTTGCTGTTGTTTTTTTGCATTGGTTTAACCTACTGAGTGGTCTTTATAATTTTGGGGAGCGTTTTCAGGACTTTGCGCTCTGACTCATTAGTGCAGGCCTGTAGACATCAGTCTGTGCTCCAGAGGCCTGCTTGTCAGGGTGCAGCGTTCCATCACAATGGAATCAGTGTTGCCTGGTACACCTTGTCAGACCCAGGGCGGCACTCAGGAGAAGGCGGTGCCATCAGCAACGTGTAGAGAGGCAGCGGGCAAGGGCGGCAGCAGCCAGGCCTGCTCAACATCCAGAAGGGCCTGCAGATGGCGTCAGGAGGAAGGTCAGATACGCTGACCCCCTCCCCAACACATACTGGGCCAGGAGCCTTGCCAGCAACAGCTTGCAGTGACGCACAACCACGAGGAGATGGCCATTATCCAGCTGCCATGGGAGGTGGCCAATACAGAGCTGGGGCAAGGAGGCCCTACCCTCAAAGGGTCTACAGACCTCAGTTCTCCTTCCTCCAGCTCAGTGATCAGCTACGCCTGCAAAGGCTGAGATTCAGAAAGGAGGTACTGAGGGAGCTCTGCAATGTGTGGTGGCAAGATGTGGAACCTCACACAAGGCTCACAACCGTCCTGACCATTGAGGCTAAGGTCACCATAGCTCTGAACTTCTATGCTACTGGGTCTTTCCAGTCTGCGACTGCAGACATTGCCAACATTTCTCAATTCTCAGCACATTGCTCCATCCGGCAGGTTACCGATGCACTGTACAGGAGAAGAGTGGACTATATCTCATTCCCGATGACGAGGGACAAGCAGGTGGAGCGGCAGGCCCGATTTGCCCGCATTGCAGAGTTCCCCAGGGTGCAGGGTGCGATCAACTGCACGCACGTTGGGCTGAGGGCGCCACAACACCGCCCCAAGATCTTTGTCAACCGCAAGGGGTTCCACTCCCTGAATGTGCAGCTCGTGTGTGACCACCAACGTCGGATCCTGGCAATTGATGTGAGATACCCAGGCAGCAGCCATGATTTGTTCATCCTGCACCAGACCAGTGTTCCCACCCTCTTCACTGGCCCAAATCAGGATTGTGGTTGGCTGCTTGGTGACAAGGTATATCCCCCGTCCAGCTGGTTGCTCACTCCACTGTGGAACCCCAGGACAGCGCCAGAGCATACGTACAATGATGCTCATTCTGGCACCAGGTACATCATCGAGCACTGCATTGGGATCCTCAAGCAGAGTTTCCGTTGCCTGGACCGGTCTGGTGGTGCCTTGCAGTACTCTCCTCAACGGGTCCTCATATTCGTCGTGGTCTGCTGCATGCTGCACAATCTGGCCATCATGAGGGGACAGCCGCTGGAGGTCGACCCAGCAGTACCACCTGATGTTGAGGAGGAAGATAAGGAGGTGCAGGAGGAGGAGGGGGACAATCCCCGTTGCCACCTGGCCAGGAGGCGTCATCCCCATCGCAACCTTGCAAGGGAGATGCAGCTACGTTTGATAGTTGCCCGATTCAGATAATCTCATCCACACATGACCCTTCAGCTCCCACTTTTCATGACCATCTCACAGAATTGCCCACTCCCAAATGAATCACCTGGGCAGATATATGTATTTACCAAATGATGCAAGTCAGTGCAAAAACACAACAGAAACAAAAAGCCGACCATAAACTAACATAAATAATCATTTTTTACCCCTGTGCATGTCCTTATAACACCTCTTGCGCGTGCCTATCCTAACACTACGCCTTAGAGTCTGCCGTGTGGCTGCATCATAGGTCTGGGAAGGCTGCTGTGCTTGTTGTGTGGGAGCTACAGATGACATTGTCGGACACCCTCGAACACCTTTGGGCCTGGAAGGGCTGGGTGCAAACTAGGCAGCACCCTCCTGGGAGGATGCAGTCTGGCTTGGCTCGGACGAGGCCATGCATGGAGGCACTTGCAGAATGCCAGGTCTGGGGCCAGGAATGTTGTGATCCTGAGA
This sequence comes from Pristiophorus japonicus, assembly GCF_044704955.1. NCBI lineage: Eukaryota > Metazoa > Chordata > Chondrichthyes > Pristiophoridae > Pristiophorus > Pristiophorus japonicus. Next base: position 129,046,847 of record NC_091985.1, on the reverse strand, counting down.
GAGCACATCATCAGGATCCTGGTCTGAGTCACTCCCCGGGGCAGCACACCACCATCACCACCAATCTGAGGGAGGTCAGCCCGGTGTTGTGGCGCAACACCAGAAGATCCCCTGTGGCCCGTGGTGGACCCAGCTACAAAGGCAACACTGAGGTGTCGGGTGGCATCGAGCTGAGACTGCATGAGAGCACCCTGAGTCTCAAATCCAGCAGACATGGCAGCAGTTTCATGCTCCATGGCGGCAGTTTTACGCTCCGTGGCCTGTTGCCCAGAGAGCATAAGAGCATTCTGAGCATCCAGGGCCATGGTCATCCTCTCCAATCCAGCACCGATGCCTGTGCTGCAATGACAGCTGCCACATCACCTGCAGGTTGTAGAATCGCAGCTGGATCCGCACGGTCACTCTGGGAGTCCACAATCGCCTGCACACTGGCAATGATGGGTTCCACGGTGTGCGCAGAGCTGTCAACTATGCAGGAAGTGGACTCCTCCACACTGCTGACCACTTCCGACAGCCTCTCTGTCACCCTTGTCAGTGCCCTCAACATCTGCGAATGCATGGCCTCCACCCTTCTTTCGTATGCCGCTATGTCGATGGCATCATCTGAGTCCTCGTCGGCAGAGCTCCGGTGCGGACTCCCCCCCCCGCCCCCCCCGGAGAGACGGCACCTGAGGTGGCCTAGCCCCGTCACCATGGTGCAGCCCGGTAGGCCCCGGTGCAACACCCAGTGCAGACCCCTGCACTACCTCATCTATATCACACCGCAGACTCCCAGTATCTAAGCTGGCGCGTGTGGGTGGAAGCAGTGACGCGTTGGTGCCATCAGTGTCCTCCTCTTCCTCTTCCTCCTCAGTGGCTTCCCCCTCGAGAGAATGCTGTGGATGCTCTCAGCAGGGCTTGAACCCTCAATGTCCTCACTGCTGAGAGCTGAGATTTCAGGGCTTAAGGTGAGAAGGGTGTGATACAGGCCTCCGGATGCTGTGCGACGTCTCTCCTCACTGGCGACTATGCTGGGTGTGCTGTCACTCGATCTGTCATCTGCGAGCATAAATGGGAGAAGGGCTGCCATGAGGGGGAGCTGGGGGATTGACGCATAGAGTTTACAAATCGCAGACTTTTAGAAGGAAACGCACAATAGGCGCTGACACATTCAAGTGAAGAATGCATTTAAGGATGGCCTCACTTACCCATGCTACCCACATCAGCGTCGCCAGTCCTGGAGCCAACAGGGAGCATGTCATCTGCGAGCATATATGAGAGAAGGGCTGTCATGAGGGGGAGGTGGGGGGTGAAGGCATGGCATAGTGCATCATCATAGGCAGTCCCTCGAATTGAGGATGACTTGCTTCCACGTCAAAAAGTTCACAGGTGTTTCGATGAAGGACCTAATATTCCAGATCCCGAACTACATCCTGAAGGGTGGAAGATGCCTGTTCATGGATTTTTTTAACATGTGGTGGCCGTTGCACACCAGCCACCACACGGGCTTGACAGAGCTAGGTCTTGGTCCAGTGGCAAGGATTACCCAAGATGACTGGAGTCCAGCTCTGCCGCATGGACCTAATGCGCGCACGTATCGCAGTGTGGGCTGACCCGTGCTGCCTCTTCTGGGCCCCTGAACTCACGCCTCTCCTGGGCCCTGATCACGTTGCTCTACAATCTCTCACTGCTACTGCACCCCGACCTTGCCGCTCCTGCTGGACCTGCCCACACTCCAATCACTTTGATGACGTCCAATTCAGTTGCCCTCTTCGCTGCCATCGCCCACCTGCACCAGCTCACGCTGTACCTTGCAGTGGCATGCCGCCATGCTGCTCCGGGGACCGCTGCTCGTCGCTCCTTTTATGGCCCTGACCTGCCGCTGATGGTCTCTCACAGCTTACAGTGTGTAGTATCTGAAGGCATGGAGGATGCAACTAGCAGACTTCCATGAAGAAAAGGAACAGTAGGCGTTGGCGCATTCAAGGAGAGAGCATTAAAGGATGGCCTTCACTTATCCACATCGGTGTCTATTGTGAGCCAGTTTGGCCTGCAAAACAAAGAATGGTTGGTGAGTACCACTGTGATGACGCATCAGAAATGAGTGCACAAGTGTTTGTCCCTGACATGCAGCTGTAAGTGTGAGATGAAAGGGAGCCTCCATTGCGAGAACACACACATATATATGTATAAAGGCGTGAACAATGAAATGCTGCTTGAGTGACTAAACAATGAGTATGGGAAATAAGAGAATGTTGAAGGAGAAGCTCGCAGATGCAAGGTCAGCAGTTGGTGGAAGAGGTACTCACTTTCATAAGACGGATTGTGTCATGGAATTGTTTCCTGCACTGCATGGGAGTCCTCTGATGAATGGAGGTGCCTGAGACCTCCCCTGCTATCTCGCTCCATGCATTAGTCATGACCTGCCGAGTTGGTCTCACCACGTCCGGATACAGCAGTCAGTCTCCTCCTGTCCTCTACACCCTGCTAAGTATCTCCAGCTCTGCATCAGTGAAGCGGCTTGCCCTCCTTGCTCCTCTAACACCAGTCATCCTCAAAGTAAATTCTCTCCTCAGGACTTAGCTGCAAACCCTGACCTTTAAGAAGGCCAGGGAGACGCTCATTAGTGCAGGAAGCCATTCTTTAACTTTTTGGGCTGAAAATCGATCGGGGCACTGCCGAAATTTGGCCCCAAAATGTTGGGAGGTGCACCAGCTTTCTTGTGCTACTGAATTTCGGCCCCAGTGAGTATTGAACCTTACGTACAAGGAAGATCGCAGGTTTGGACCTCAGTCTATTCTGGGTCTGCCAATTTCAGTTAGTGTGGCAGCACAGGTCCTATAATTAGTCTCAGTGGCTCTGAGTCAGAGAGGGGATAACCAGTTTTCATTTCCAGCAATCATTGTTGGAAGAATGTGATGGTTGTTAGGTACAGACAGTCAAGCAGTCTGCCAATTTTCTAAGTTGAAAGATGTAGAATGGCCACTTGAGTGAAGTATAAGAACATAAGAAATAGGCGCAGGAGGAGATCATTCGGCCATTTGAGACTGCTCCGCCACTCAATAGGCTGATCTACAACCTGGGCTCAACTGCACTTTCCTGCCCAATCCCCATATCCCTTGATTCCCTTAGTGTACAAAACACTATCAATCTCAGTCTTGAATATACTGAATGACTGAGCAGCCACAGCAATCTGGAGTAAGGAATTCCACAGATTCACCACCTTTTGAGTGAAGAAATTTCTCAAAATCTCAGTTGTAAATGGCCGACCCCTTATCCTGAGACTATTCCCCCTACTTCTGGTCTCTCCAGCCAAGAAAAACAGCCTCTCAGTATTTACCCTGACAAGTCCTCTCAGAATCTTATATGTTTCAGTTATATGGCAATGTGTTCCTATGGAACTGTAGCCCAACAAGGAACCTCCAGCACAGTAAGAACAGAAAGGAAGAGTAGATTATTGACAGAAAAAGAATAAACTAGTACAGGTTGAACCTCCCTTATCCAGAACCCTCGAGACCTGTCCTGTTCTGGATAAGGGATTTTTCCGGACGAGGGGATATCGGGGCTGGCTGGCTTGGGGCTGAGAGTGCGGCAGAGAGATCATAGGGGGGGGTGGGGGGAGGGCGGTGGATCGTGGGGTCAGGCCAGCGATTGCAGGAGTCGGCAACGAAGAAGGACTTCAATTTGTTCATATCGGAGTTCTGTGCATCCGCCACCCGGTGGCCGGGAATGGTTCCGGACAAGGGGTGGTTCTGAATAAGGGAGTTCTGGATAAGGGAGGTTCAACCTGTACCTCATTATATTGTTAAGGAGGGCCTGCTGGTTTTTGTAGAAAAATACTCTGCTAACTGTAAGACCCCAGAGCGACCCTGATTCCAAATGATTTGAGGTTGACCTGTATTGGGGACAGTGATTTAACTTTGATCAGTACAAGCAAGACTTAATACATTCCAGTATTCGAATAGCAGTTTACAGAGAATAATTGAGACTTATATTACCCCGTTATCCTCTGGGTTGAAGCGCAACTGTGAGCAGGCTGCGCCCTATGTCTCTTGTCTCTCTCTCTCTCTCTGTCTCCCAGGTGTCTCCTTAATTCTTACTGAAATCTCCACTCCTGAAATCTCCTATTCTTTGTGGCTGTTAAGGTCCCCTTCTTATATCCTTACTCTCATTCAAAACCTATGGAGTCCTCCTGAACCAATCACTGGCTTACACCCAAACCCAATATCCAATCAAAAAGATGCCATGTTCGTACCATATTGGCTTACACAGGTGTCTTATGACACCCTTGCATCATCTTTCTTTGACCATCAAGATTCATATCTGGGGTAGTTATGATAGTACAAAAGGAATACGTCTCCATAGGTTAAGATATGGGCCTCGCTGGTGGCCTTTGTATTTAATTCATTGCAGATGTTACAAGATTCCAACACAGTAGCAGCCACACATGACCTTGCTTCCCAGGCTAACTGCAGTCTATTCGGCCAGGGCAATCTCTTTCTCACCCCAGGTTGTCTGGTTACAGCTTACTCACAGTTTTTTAAGCATAAGAAAAAGGATTACATGTTATATAATTCAAGTTATCATTGCATACAGTTGATGATTACAAACTTCTACCGTTAATTCTTACACACAATTATAAATCCATTACTGATAATTATAAGATACTAATGGTTATAAGATATCAAAACAAGTATTCCAACAAACAACTAATATACAATAACTGTGTTTAAACAGCGCTTTAGATGCCTGGAACACTCAGGAGGGGAGCTACAATACAACCCTGAGCAACCCTGAGGTCGAGAGGCGGAGCGGCAGTGTTCCAGGTCCACAAAAGGCCAGCGTGAGTTGGGGAGGCCCAGCGGGAGGTCGAGAGGCGGAGCGACAGCGTCCCAGGCCTACAATAGGCCAGCGTGAGTCGGGGAGGCCCAGCGGGAGGTCGAGAGGCGGAGCGGCAGCGTCCCAGGCCTACAATAGGCCAGCGTGAGTCGGGGAGGCCCAGCGGGAGGTCGAGAGGCGGAGCGGCAGTGTCCCAGGCCTACAATAGGCCAGCGTGAGTCGGGGAGGCCCAGTGGGAGGTCGAGAGGCGGAGCGGCAGTGTTCCAGGCCTACAAAAGGCCAGCCTGAGTCGGGGAGGCCCAGCGGGAGGTCGAGAGGTGGAGCGGCAGCATCCCAGGCCTACAATAGGCCAGCGTGAGTCGGGGAGGCCCAGTGGGAGGTCGAGAGGCGGAGCGGCAGTGTTCCAGGCCTACAAAAGGCCAGCCTGAGTCGGGGAGGCCCAGTGGGAGGTCGAGAGGTGGAGCGGCAGCGTCCCAGGCCTACAATAGGCCAGCGTGAGTCGGGGAGGCCCAGTGGGAGGTCGAGAGGCGGAGCGGCAGTGTTCCAGGCCTACAAAAGGCCAGCCTGAGTCGGGGAGGCCCAGTGGGAGGTCGAGAGGTGGAGCGGCAGCGTCCCAGGCCTACAATAGGCCAGCGTGAGTCGGGGAGAGAGGCGTGGCTTGTGCAGCTGCAGCGGGGAGAGAAAGCAAAAAAGAAGTAGAAAGAAATCAAAAGGTGACGTCACAGCCAAAGGGGTAAGTGATTGGTTGGTGATTGGTAAGTAGCTTTTCTTTTTCTTTTTATATCAGTAAGTAACCTGTTAACATTGTTGTCGCCAAATTAAGTGTATCTAAGGATTAAGTCATGGCAGGAGAGCTCGGACACGTGATATGCTCCTCCTGTACTATATGGGAACTCAGGGACACTTCCGGTGTCCCTGACGACTACATCTGCGGGAAGTGTATCTGCCTCCAGCTCCTGACGGACCGCGTTACAGAATTGGAACTGAAGGTGGATTCACTCTGGAGCATCCACGATGCTGAGAATGACGTGATTAGAACGTGTAGCGAGTTGGTCTTACCGCAGGTAAAGGGTCCAAGCCAGATAGGGAATGGAAGACCAACAGGAAGAGCAGTGCAAGGAAGGTAGAGCAGGGGTCCCCTGTGGTCAACCCCTGCAAAACAGATACACCGCTTTGAGTACTGTTGAGGGGGATGACTCATCAGGGGAGGGCAGCAGCAGCCAAGTTCATGGCACCGTGGCTGGCTCTGCTGCACAGGAGGGCAGGAAAAAGAGTGGGAGAGCGATAGTGATAGGGGATTCAATTGTAAGGGGACTAGATAGGCGTTTCTACGGCCGCAACCGAGATTCCAGGATGGTATGTTGCCTCCCTGGTTCAAGGGTCAAGGATGTCTCGGAGCAGGTGCAGGACATTCTGAAAAGGGAGGGTGAACAGCCAGTTGTCGTGGTGCACATTGGTACCAACGATATAGATAAAAACGGGATGAGGTCCAACGAGACAAATTTAAGGAGCTAGGAGCTAAACTAAAAAAGTAGGACCTCAAAAGTAGTAATCTCAGATTTTCTACCAGTGCCACGTGCTAGTCAGAGTAGGAATCGCAGGATAGCTCAGATGAATACGTGGCTTGAGCAGTGGTGCAGCAGGGAGGGATTCAAATTCCTGAGGCATTGGAACCGGTTCTGGGGGAGGTGGGACCAGTACAAACCGGACGATCTGCACCTAGGCAGGACTGGAACCAATGTCCTAGGAGGAGTGTTTGCTCGTGCTGTTGGGGAGAAGTTAAACTAATATGGCAGGGGAATGGGAACTAATGCAGGGAGACAGAGGGAAACAAAATGGAGACAGAAGCAAAAGACAGAAAGGAGATGAGTAAAAGTGGAGGGCAGAGAAACCCAAGGCAAAAAACAAAAAGGGCCACTTTGCAGCAAAATTCTAAAGGGTCAAAGTGTGTTAAAAAGGCAAGCCTGAAGGCTCTGTGCCTCAATGCGAGGAGTACTCAGAATAAGGTGGACAAATTAACTGTGCAGATAGCAGTTAATGGATACGATGTGGTTGGCATCACGGAGACATGGCTCCAGGGTGACCAAGGCTGGGAACTCAACATCCAAGGGTATTCAACATTTAGGAAGGATAGACAGAAAGGAAAAGGAGGCAGGGTGGCGTTGCTGGTTAAAGAGGAAATTAATGCAATTGTAAGGAAAGACATTAGCTTGGATGATGTGGAATCGGGTATAGGTGGAGCTACGGAATACCAAAGGGCAGAAAACGCTAGTGGGAGTTGTGTACAGACCTCCAAACAGTAGTAGTGATGTTGGGGAGGGCATCAAACAGAAAATTAGGGGTGCATGCAATAAAGGTGCAGCAGTTATCATGGGTGACTTTAATATGCATATAGATTGGGCTAACCAAACTGGAAGCAATACGGTGGAGGAGGATTTCCTGGAGTGCATAAGAGATGGTTTTCTAGACCAATATGTCGAGGAACCAACTAGGGGGGAGGTCATCTTAGACTGGGTGTTATGTAATGAGAGAGGATTAATTAGCAATCTCGTTGTGCGAAGCCCCTTGGGGAAGAGTAACCATAATATGGTTGAATTCTACATTAGGATGGAGAATGAAACAGTTAATTCAGAGACCATGCTCCAGAACTTAAAGAAGGGTAACTTTAAAGGTATGAGGCGTGAATTGGCTAGGATAGATTGGCGAATGATACTTAAAGGGTTGACTGTGGATGGGCAATGGAAGACATTTAGAGACCGCATGGATGAACTACAACAATTGTACATCCCTGTCTGGCGTAAAAATTAAAAAGGGAAGGTGGCTCAACCGTGGCTATCAAGGGAAATCAGGGATAGTATTAAAGCCAAGGAAGTGGCATACAAATTGGTCAGAAATAGCAGTGAACCCGGGGACTGGGAGAAATTTAGAACTCAGTAGAGGAGGACAAAGGGTTTGATTAGGGCAGGGAAAATAGAGTACGAGAGGAAGCTTGCAGGGAACATTAAAATGGACTGCAAAAGCTTCTATAGATATGTAAAGAGAAAAAGGTTAGTAAAGACAAACGTAGTCAGAATCAGGGGCAGTCATAACTGGGAACAAAGAAATGCCAGACCAATTGAACAAGTACTTTGGTTCAGTATTCACTAAGGAGGACACAAACAACCTTCCGGATACAAAAGGGGTCAGAGGGTCTAGTAAGAAGGAGGAACTGAGGGAAATCCTTATTAGTCGGGAAATTGTGTTGGGGAAATTGATGGGATTGAAGGCCGATAAATCCCCAGGGCCTGATGGACTGCATCCCAGAGTACTTAAGGAGGTGGCCTTGGAAATAGCGGATGCATTGACAGTCATTTTCCAACATTCCAAAGGCTCTGGATCAGTTCCTATCGAGTGGAGGGTAGCCAATGTAACCCCACTTTTAAAAAAAGGAGGGAGAGAGAAAACAGGGAATTATAGATCGATCAGCCTGACATCAGTAGTGGGTAAAATGATGGAATCAATTATTAAGGATGTCATAGCAGCGCATTTGGAAAGAGGTGACATGATAGGTCCAAGTCAGCATGGATTTGTCAGCATGCTTGACAAATCTTCTGGAATTTTTTGAGGATGTTTCCAGTAGAGTGGACAAGGGGGAACCAGTTGATGTGGTGTATTTGGACTTTCAGAAGGCTTTTGACAAGGTCCCACACAAGAGATTAATGTGCAAAGTTAAAGCACATGGGATTGGGGTAGTGTGCTGACGTGGATTGAGAACTGGTTGGCAGGCAGGAAGCAAAGAGTAGGAGTAAATGGGTACGTTTCAGAATGGCAGGCAGTGACTAGTGGGGTACCGCAAGGTTCTGTGCTGGGGCCCCAGCTGTTTACATTGTACATTAATGATTTAGACAAGGGGATTAAATGTAGTATTCCAAATTTGCGGATGACACTAAGTTGGGTGGCAGTATCAGCTGCGAGGAGGATGCTATGAGGCTGCAGAGTGACTTGGATAGGTTAGGTGAGTGGGCAAATGCATGGCAGATGAAGTATAATGTGGATAAATGTGAGGTTATCCACTTTGGTTGTAAAAACAGAGAGACAGACTATTATCTGAATGTTGACAGATTAGGAAAAGGGGAGGTGCAACGAGACCTGGGTGTCATGGTACATCAGTCACTGAAGGTTGGCATGCAGGTACAGCAGGCGGTTAAGAAAGCAAATGGCATGTTGGCCTTCATAGCGCGGGGATTTGAGTACAGGGGCAGGGAGGTGTTACTACAGTTGTACAGGGCTTTGGTGAGGCCACACCTGGAGTATTGTGTACAGTTTTGGTCTCCTAACTTGAGGAAGGACATTCTTGCTATTGAGAGAGTACAGCGAAGGTTCACCAGACTGATTCCCGGGATGGCGGGACTGACATATCAAGAAAGATTGGATCAACTGGGCTTGTATTCACTGGAGTTCAGAAGAATGAGAGGGGATCTCATCGAAACGTTTAAAATTCTGACGAATTTAGACAGGTTAGATGCAGGAAGAATGTTCCCAGTGTTGGGGAAGTCCAGAACCAGGGGCCACAGTCTAAGGATAAGGAGTAAGCCATTTAGGACCGAGATGAGGAGAAACTTCTTCACCCAGAGAGTGGTGAATCTGTGGAATTCTCTACCACAGAAAGCTGTTGAGGCCAAGTCACTAAATATATTCAAAAAGGAGTTAGATGTAGTCCTTACTACTCGGGGGATCAAGGGGTATGGCGAGAAAACAGGAATGGGGTACTGAAGTTGCATGTTCAGCCATGAAGTCATTGAATGGCGGTGCAGGCTCGAAGGGACGAATGGCCTACTCCTGCTCCTATTTTCTATGTTTCTATGTTTCTAAGTAGCTAAATTTGTGGTCGTGTGCTCCATGCTGCACAACCTGGCTATGAGGAGGAGGGAACAAGAATTGCCAGAAGGGACTCATGGTCCACTTCAGGCGAGAGAGGAAGAGGATGACGAGGGGTTCAATGCTGACCTAGAGCCAGACAATCAGGCTGGCTATGCAACCATGCCCATGACCCCCTCCAGACCACAGGAAAGGGCCCGTGGTGGCTACATAGCTGCAAGAGTATTACGTCAGGAGCTCATAACTAAATGATTTGCCTGAAAGAATGTTGCTGTGATTGACAACACTGACACACTGCTGTGTGTGTGCAGCTCAGACATCAATGGTGGGCATCACCTTGCTGCCAGTTCAAGTTTAAGTTGATTCAAGTTAAGTTTTATTTAACCCTTTCATGTTAAGGAATCACATGAACGGTCCAGCTTTCTGAAACAATGCGCAACAAGGTTATGTTGAATAAAAAACATTTTATACGACCATTGGACTGAAATCATAAGTATCACGAGCAAAAACACTCCAACCCCACCCCACTTTTTCGACCATTGACATCAATCAAATGTTCAATATGTCCAGCAACACAGAATACAAATGTAAAGCAGGAGGATGGCCCCCTCCCCCCATACATTACAGCAAATTGCATACATCCAGATGGAGATATAACACAGCCATCACCTGCGCACATGCACCTCACTTTCCTTCCCCCCTCCCCTTCTTCTCCCCACCCCTACCCCTTCCCCTCCTCGCTCCATGCCGCCTGGCCGAAGAGATCGTCAGATGGTGCCTCATAGTGGGGGATGAAGGCAGAGGTGGTGGTTGGACGGGTACGGGAGCGGGGAGTGCCGAGGTGGAAACATTCTCGGATCCGGAAGCAGGATCTTGATCCTGCCTCTCATCTGTCATTCGCAGTGGTGGTGTGGAACCACTGGGAGGCTATCGCCTCCAGGGCCTCTGCCATCTGTGGAACGTACTCAGTCATGGTGGCCAGCTGCCAGGATATGCCCCCCAATGCATCGATGAGCTGGTCACCAATGTCTACAGTCCTCCTGAACAACTGTACCATCTCTCCGCTCTCATGTGGCGCTCGTGGAACAGACCTGCCGCGTCCACGTAACCTCCGCGGGGTCGGCGCCATGCTGGGGACAAATGGGGTGCCCTGTGGCAAGGTGCTTGGGCTCGGTACCTCCAGAGTGGAGGCGGGAATGATTGGAGGACCGATAGATGGCCTTGGGGTAGAATGGGTTCTATAGCGTGGTGATGCAGGTTCCTCGAAGTCCGCACTCTCATCCATGGAGAACATACCCAGCGGATTGACGAGCGAGAATCGGAGCTCCTCAGCACCAGATGTTGGATTGTCCGGCGAGTCCGGCCCTGCGCCCCCCACCTTCTGGCCTCTGTGGTCTTGCCTGGGACCATGCTGCTGGCTGAGCTACCAAACACAAATGAGGTTATTAGAGGAGAAGTGGATGCTAGGGTCACAAGGTGAGTGCATATACACACAGCATATGCACGACAAAAGCACCACCGCTATCAAAATCATCACAGACATCACATTTCATGACCATCAACACATTCTGCATTGCAATAGTTTTCATTAGGCCAGCATTATTTCTAGGACAGTTTTAGAAATCATCTAACATATATGATTGTTCGGATACGAGTGGGTGTGGCATCTACTGACTTTACATCATGCAATGGTGTAAACTTTACTCACGTTGCATCACTTCAGGGTCTGCAGATGCTTGCGTGGCTATCCGGGGGTGCTTCCCCACGAGTGTGAGCACCCGCTCCTCCATCTCAGTGATGTTGCTGGGGACTGGTGCCCCCCCGCACCCCCCCCCCCCCCCCCCCCCGCCGTTCACCTCTGCACGGACCTCATCATCGATAGATTATTCTGTAAAAGGTAACAGGACGACATGGCATGAGATCATTGCGTGATATCATTGCTAGGTACTGTCACAGAGACTGAAACAACACATAACCGACAGATGTAATCATAATTATTATTATAATTATCATTCTTTACCTAAAGACGTACACCGTGACCGCAGGCTTTGAATACAACATTCCCGGTAAAAGTGAAAGACCTCACATCTGATGATAGTCACTCATGACTCTTACAAATCAAATTATACAAATACATAAGTACATGTAAATAAATGTAATACTTACTCTTGCGGATCCGACAAGGTCATTCCATCATTTGCGGCATTGGTTGCCCTCACGCATCTCGTTGGTCGCCGATGAGACCACCTCTGCTATCTCGGCCCATGTCTTCTGGTAGGCCTTTGGGGTGGACTTCCCACGCCCTCCCAGTGTCAAATCACCCCAGCGTAACTCGACGTCCTGCAGGAGGGAGGCATTTGCCTCATCCGAGAACCTTCTGGCTCTTTTGCACCCTCCAATGTGCTCCTCTCCCAGCTCACTGCTCTCGCCAGCATCAGTCCCTACAGCATGCTGTGTTATCTCCTCCTCTCCCTCCATTATAGGCACCAAATTCGACCAAATATCTGGCTGTTAACAGCTAATTTTTTTTCCCCCAATTTGCTTAAAGCTCGAAACTCTCCCTCCTTCCTCCCAAAGCAGCCACACCACACACGCCTTCACTCCCTCTCAGCTCCCTCTCCATCTGTCTCCTCTTTTGCGCATGTCATGGTGACCCTTGACCTCCTGAATCGCGGGAATCGAGCGTTGCCATGCCGTTGCTAAGGACGGCAACACTTTATGGCAGAAAGTCAGAGAGATTTAACGCTACCGCCCATTTCATATCGCTCGTGGTAACGCTCATTTTATAAAATGGAAACTAGAGGCTTTGAGAATGAGCGACAAGCTGGCGATCTGAAGACACATTTTTACCACCCACGCCGGAAATAACGCCCATTTTTGGGCGATCTGCACAAAAATGTAAAATCTAGCCCTTTGTCTTTTATCTCAGCCTCTGGAATTCCATTAATTCTTTCAGGTGTTCCCACAAACAGGCGGAGGTCTGCATTTTTAATTTGGTCAAGGATGGCCCCATGCCTTGCTTTCTTCCATTTAAATCTAATCGGGTCTACCCAAGGTATATTACACTCATTTAAAAGCATGATTATTCAAGAATCACCATTCATTGCCTAACAGTTACATAATACAAACTGACCTACAACCAATAATGCTTATTTCATTTAGTCCATGTTAGTTAGTGGGAATTTGAAATGGAGATTCTCAGGATTCTTACACAACTTGATGCCAATCAAAGTAGAATAATACGTCACGACTAAGAGGTCCTGTAAACGTAGTCAAAATTAATGTTTGTCAAGATAAACACAGGTTAGACCGCACTTTGAGTGCTGGGCACAGTTCTGGTCTGCATAATATAGAAAGGATATAGAGGCATTGGAGAAGGTTCAGGAAAGCTTTATTAGAATGATACCAGAACTGAGAGGTTATACCCATCAGAAAAGATTGAACAGGCTAAAAGAAAAATAAGAACGACTTACATTTTCACAACCACCAGACATCCCAAAGTGCTTTAGAGCTAATGAAGTACTATTGAAGTAGGAAACACGGCAGCTAATTTGAACATAGCAAGCTCCCTCAACCAGCAATGTGATAATGACCAGATAATCTGTTTTAGTGATGTTGATTGAGGGGTAAAAAATTGGCTAGGACACCAGGGATAATTCTTCTGCTGCTCTTCGAAATAGTGCCTTGGGATCTTTTAGTCCACCTGAGAAAGCAGACAGGGCTTTGGTTTAAAATTTCATATTGAAAGACAGCAGCTCTGACAGTGCAGCACTTCCTCAGTACTGCACGGGAATATCAGCCTTGATTTTTGTGCTCCAGTCTCTGGAGTGGGACTTGAACCCACAACATTCTGACTCAGAGGAGAGGATGCTACCAACTGAGTCACAGCTGATACTCTGAAGGCTTGCCTCTCTTCTCTAGAAAAGGGTCACCTGATAGAGATCTTTAAGATTATGAAAGGATTTGACAGGGTAGACGAAGAGAAGAAGAGGGCTCTGAGCTAGTTAGAGTGGGTGAGAGCTCAGATGAACAGAACTCCAAGAAAGAATGCAAAAGGCAGGAGGCAACAGAGCAGAGTAGCACTGGGGTAAGTGTGAACCACAACGTGATAGGAAGGGACAATATATATGAATATAAAAGGGCTGCAGGAGGGATCAAAACTAAAAATCATGGTTTAAAAACTAGTATTAAAACACTTTACCTAAACGCACGCAGCATTCGAAACAAAGTAAATGAGTTGACGGCACAAATCATTACAAATGGGTATGATTTGGTGACCATTACAGAAACATAGTTGCAGGGTGGCCAAGACTGGGAATTAAACATACAGGGGTATCTGACAATTCGGAAAGATAGACAAGAAGGGAAAGGAGGTGGGGTAGCTCTGTTAATAAAGGATGATATCAGGGCAGTTGTGAGAGACGATATTGGCTCTAATGAACAAAATGTTGAATCATTGTGGGTGGAGATTAGAGATAGTAAGGGGAAAAAGTCACTGATGAGCGTAGTTTATAGGCCCCCAAATAATAACTTCACGGTGGGGTGGACAATAATCAAGGGAATAATGGAGGCATGTGAAAAAGGAACGGCAGTAATCATGGGGGATTTTAACCTACATATCGATTGGTCAAATCAAGTTGCGCGGGGTAGCCTTGAGGAGGAATTCATAGAATGCAGATGGGATTGTTTCTGGGATTGTTTCTTAGAACAGTATGTTACAGAACCTACAAGGGAGCAAGTTATCTTAGATCTGGTCCTGTGTAATGAGACAGGAATAATAAACGATCTCCTAGTAAAAGATCCTCTCGGAATGAGTGATCACAGTATGGTTGAATTTGTAATACAGATTGAGGGTGAGGAAGTAGTGTCTCAAACAAGCATACTATGCTTAAACAAAGGGGACTACCGTGGGATGAGGGCAGAGTTGGCTAAAGTAGACTGGGAACACAGACTAAACGGTGGCATAATTGAGGAACAGTGGAGGACTTTTAAGGAGCTCTTTCATAGTGCTCAACAAAAATATATTCCAGTGAAAAAGAAGGGCAGTAAGAGAAGGGATAACCAGCCGTGGATAACCAAGGAAATAAAGGAGAGTATCAAATTAAAAACCAATGCTATAAGGTGGCCTAGGTTAGTGGGAAACTAGAAGATTGGGAAAATTTTAAACGACAGGAAAGAATGACTAAGAAAGCAATAAAGAAAGGAAAAATAGATTATGAAAGTAAACTTGCGCAAAACATAAAAACAGATAGTAAAAGCTTTTACCGATATATAAAACGGAAAAGAGTGACTAAAGTAAATGTTAGTCCCTTAGAAGAAGAGAAGGGGGATTTAATAATGGGAAATGTGGAAATGGCTGAGATCTTAAACAATTATTTTGCTTCGGTCTTCACAGTGGAAGACACAAAAACCATGCCAAAAATTGCTGGTCATGGGAATGTGGGAAGGGAGGACCTTGAGACAATCACTATCACTAGGAGGTAGTGCTGGACAGACTAATGGGACTCAAGGTAGACAAGTTCCCTGGTCCTGATAAAATGCATCCCAGGGTATTAAAAGAGATAGCGGAAGTTATAGCAGATGCATTCGTTGTAATCTACCAAAATTCTCTGGACTCTGGGGAGGTACCAACGGATTGGAAAGCAGCTAATGTAATGCCTCTGTTTAAAAAAGGGGGCAGACAAAAGGCAAGTAACTATAGGCCGGTTAGTTTAACATCTGTAGTGGGGAAAATGCTTGAAGCTATCATTAAGGAAGAACTAGCAGGACATCTAGATACTAGATAGGAATAGTGCAATCAAGCAGACGCAACATGGATTCATGAAGTGGAAATCATGTTTAACTAATTTACTGGAATTCTTTGAGGATATAACGAGTATGGTGGATAGAGGTGTACCGATGGATGTGGTGTATTTAGATTTCCAAAAGGCATTCGATAAGGTGCCACACAAAAGGTTACTGCAGAAGATAAAGGTACGCGGAGTCAGAGGAAATGTATTAGCATGGATCGAGAATTGGCTGGCTAACTGAAAGCAGAGAGTCGGGATAAATGGGTCCTTTTCGGGTTGGAAATCGGTGGTTAGTGGTGTGCCACAGCGATCGGTGCTGGGACCACAACTGTTTACAATATACATAGATGACCTGGAAGAGGGGACAGAGTGTAGTGTAACAAAATTTGCAGATGACACAAAGATTAGTGGGAAAGCGGGTTGTGTAGAGGACACAGAGAGGCTGCAAAGAGATTTAGATAGGTTAAGCGAATGGGCTAAGGTTTGGCAGATGGAATACAATGTCGGAAAATGTGAGGTCATCCAGCTTGGAAAAAAAAACAGTAAAAGGGAATATTATTTGAATGGGGAGAAATTACAACATGCTGCGGTACAGAGGGACCTGGGGGTCCTTGTGCATAAATCCTAAAAAGTTTGTTTGCAGGTGCAGCAGGTAATCAGGAAGGCGAATGCAATGTTGGCCTTCATTGCGAGAGGGATGGAGTACAAAAGCAGGGAGGTCCTGCTGCAACTGTACAGGGTATTGGTGAGGCCGCACCTGGAGTACTGCATGCAGTTTTGGTCACCTTACTTAAGGAAGGATATACTGTCTTTGGAGGGGGTACAGAGACGATTCACTAGGCTGATTCTGGAGATGAGGGGGCTTACCTTATGATGATAGATTGAGTAGACTGTTGGAGTTCAGAAGGATGAGGGGTGATCTTATAGAAACATTTAAAATCATGAAAGGGATAGACAAGATAGAGGCAGAGAGGTTGTTTCCACTGGTCGGGGAGACTAGAACTAGGAGGCACAGCCTCAAAATACGGGGGAGCCAATTTAAAACCGAGTTGAGAAGGAATTTCTTCTCCCAGAGGGTTGTGAATCTGTGGAATTCTCTGCCCAAGGAAGCAGTTGAGGCTAGCTCATTGAATGTATTCAAATCACAGATAGATAGATTTTTAACCAATAAGGGAATTAAGGGTTATGGGGAGCAGACGGGCAAGTGGAGCTGAGTCCACGGCCAGATCAGCCATGATCTTGTTGAATGGCGGAGCAGGCTCGAGGGGCTAGATGGCCTACTCCTGTTCCTAATTCTGATGTTCTTATGTTCTTTATGTTTCCGCTTGTGGGGAGCTCCAAACTAGGGGCCATAAATATAAGATAGTTATTAATAAATCCAATAGAGAATTCAGAAGAAACTTTGTTAGCCAGAGAGTGGTTAGAATGTGAAACTCGCTACCACAGGGAGTAGTTGAGGTGAATTGCATCGATGCATTTAAGGGGAAGCTAGATAAACACATGAGGGAGAAAGGAATAGAATGATATGTTGATGGATTTAGATGAGGAAGGGTGGGAAGAGGCTCGTATGGAGCATCATCAACATCATCATCATAGACAGTCCCTCGAAACAAGGATGACTTGCTTCCATGCCAAAAAAGGATTTCACAGGTGTTTCAATGAAGGACCCGAACTACATCCTCAAGGGTGGAAGATGCCTGTGCGTGGATTTTTTTAACATGGCGTGGCCGTTGCACACCAGCCACCACATGGGTTTGACAGAGCTCGGTCTTGGTCCAGTGGCAAGGATTACCCAAGACGACTGGATACCAGCTCTGCTGCACGAACCCAGTGCGCACACATATTTCAGTGTGGGCTGGCCAGGGCTGCCCATGGGCCCCTGGCCCTGAATTCGCGCCTCCCCTGGGCCCCGATCACATCCCTCCACAGTCTCTCGCCGCTCCTTCGCCCCGCCCTGTTTGGAGCATAAACACTGGCAATATCCTGTTTCTGTGCTGTAAATATTAAGTAATGTAAAACTATGTAAGATCATGATAAATTAGCAATTATGTCTCTGAGTTTTTAAATGTACACTTGTTAGCCACTTCAATGAATCACTATCTATTGATAGCATATAAATATCTTGATCTTTTTTTATCCATCTAGCTACAAATTGGCATAATAGATTTTCAGTGTAATTCTGCTGCCAAAATAGTCAATATTCGCAGACGAGATCGGTAAGTTTGATAAAACTGTGAACATAATGCAGAGGGACTTCAGAATCTGGTTGAGCAAATGGTGTGTCAAAAGAGAGACATAAGAACATAAGACATAGAAGCAGGAGTAGGCCATATGGCCCCTCGAGCCTGCTCCACCATTTAATACGATCATGGCTGATCCGATCATGGACTCAGGTCCACTTCCCTGCCCGCTCCCCATAACCCCTTAATCCCTTATCAGTTAAGAAGCTGTCTATCTCTGTCTTAAGCTTATTCAATGTCCCGGCTTTCACAGCTCTCTGAGGCAGTGAATTCCAAAGATTTATAACCCCCTGAGAGAAGAAATTCCTCCTCATCTCAGTTTTAAATGGGTGGCCCCTTATTCTAAGATTATGCTGCCGAGTTCTTGTCTCCCCTATCAATGGAAACATCCTCTCTGCATCCACCTTGTCAAGCCCCCTCATAATCTTATATGTTTCGATAAGATCATCTCTCATTCTTCTGAATTCCAATGAGTAGAGGCCCAACCTACTCAACCATTCCTCATCTCCGGAATCAACCTAACGAACCTTCTCTGAACTGCCTCCAATGCAAGTATATCCTTTCATAAAAATGGAAACCAAAACAGTATGCTGTATTCCAGGTGTGGCCTCACCAATAACCTGTATAACTGTAGCAAGACTTATTTGCTTTTATACTCCATCCCCTTTGCAATAAAGGCCAAGATTCCATTGGCCTTCCTGATCACTTGCTGTACCTGCATACTAACCTTTTGTGTTTCATGCACCAGGACCCCCAGGTCCCACTGTACTGCAGCACTATGCAATCTTTCTCCATTTAAATAATAACTTGCTCTTTGATTTTTTTCCGCCAAAATGTATGACCTCACACTTCCGACATTATACTCCATTTGCCAAATTTTTGCCCGCTCACTCAGCCTGTCTATGTCCTTTTGCAGATTTTTTGTGTCCTCCTCACACATTTGCTTTTCCTCCCATCTTTGTATCGTCAGCAAACTTGGCTACGTTACACTCAGTCCCTTCTTCCAAGTCGTTAATATAGATTGTAAATAGTTGGGGTCCCAGCACTGATCCTTGCAGCACCCCACTAATTATTGATTGCCAACCTGAGAATGAACCATTTATCCTGACTCTCTGTTTTCTGTTAGTTAGCCAATCCTCTGTCCATGCTAAAATATTACCCCCAACCCCGTGAACTTTTATCTTGTGCAGTAACCTTTTATGTGGCACCTTGTCAAATGCCTTCTGGAAGTCCAAATACACTACATCCACTGGTTCCCCTTTATCCACCTTGTTCGTTACATCCTCAAAGAATTCCAGCAATTTTGTCAAACATGACATTGATTATTTTTAAACAAAGTGATAACTTTATCTAATTGTTACACATATATATATTTTTTAAATATAGCTGACTTTTAGTCCTATTACTCTATGTGGGCCAGTTCACAGGCCATCGAGCCAAACACAGGGACAGAAATCTTTGAAGCCAAGCACGTAGGATGATGGGCAGGAGGCAGGTTATATCGAGACAGGTGTTCATACCTACACCTGATTGTTGAAGACTGTGTCAGAAGGCTATGTCTCCGCAAAGAAGTTGTAACTTAGATCTGTGAGTTAGTAAAAGCAGACCTAGAAGCGTCAGGAGGACTGCTTTGTCAGTTGAAGTGAAGGTTATAGCTACACTTTTATTCTATGCATCAGGATCGTTCCAGGCCACAACTTGGGATGTGTGCATCATTTCTCAACATGCAACACATATCTGCATTTGACAGGTGATTACTGCACTATATGCCCGGAGGAATGACTACATAAAGTTTCCCATGACTGCTCAGGCAATGCGTGAAAAGGCTGTGGGCTTCTCCAGGATTGCTGGCTTCCCAAAGGTACAGGGCTGCATTGATTGTACTCACATAACCTTGCGAGCAACTTTGGAGGATTCCGAGATGTACAGGAACAGAAAAGGCTTCCACTCTGTTAATGTGCAACTCGTGTGTGACGACATGCATCACATCATGTCAGTTGATGCAAGATACCCTGGGAGCATCCATGATGCGTTCATCCTACGCGAAAGCGCTATATCTGCCATGTTTCAGCAGCAGCCAAAAGGGCAGAGCTGCCTACTGGGAGACAAAGGGTACGGCCTCGCCACCTGGCTCATGACACCCCTACGCGTAATCTGGACGGAAGCTGACCGGGAATATAACATGTCGCACATTACAATGTGCAGCATAATAGAGAGGACCATTGGCATCTTGAAACAGCGTTTCCAATCACTGGACCATTCTGGAGGCTACTTGCAATACTCTCCTGCGATTGTCAGTCAGTTCACTGTTGTGTGCTGCATGCTGCATAACTTAGCCATCTTGAGGCAGCAGCAGCTGTTGTAGAAGACCCACCTGAGGTGAGAGTGGCTGATGATAATGATGAGGAAGATGCAGATGACGAGGAGGAGGAGGATGAGGAAGCCATGCAACTACCTGAACCCGGAGCATGACGGAGGAGGAGGGCGGGCCGTCGTGTCCCTTTAACGATTGCTCGAGTCTTGCGCCAGCAGCTCATCCGTAAACGCTTTGCTGCCTGAAGGCTTAGCGGCAAATATTCCACATGGACCATGTTTACTGTTTTGACCTGTTCCGTAATGTTGTGTTAATGCAACAAATAATGGAAATGATTCTTCTTTACTTCAAAAAGTTGTGTTAATAATGGAACAAATAATGGAAATGATTCAGTTATAATTTAAAATATGTTTTATTCAAAAGTTTAACAAACATTTGTTTGTACTTAGCTTAACTTTAGTAAAAATATTCTTGTATCAAACTTTAAAGTTTTCAGTTAAGATCACTTACAAACTTTAACAGCACTTACAAACTCTAAGATCACTTAAAAACTTTAAGATCACCTACAAACTTTTAAACTGGTAAATTTACATAACTTATAAAAAACTTTTAATTTGAGAACAGTTACAACAGTAACAGCAATAGTAATAACAACAACAGCAGCAACGAAAGGCTGCACCCATCGGTCAAGCAGGGCTGCGTCATCATGCCAACCGTCTTCTCAATCTTCCTCACTGCAATGCTCCACCTCACATTCAACAAGCTCCCCGCTGGAGTGGAACTAAACTACAGAATCAATGGGAACCTGTTCAACCTTCGTCGTCTCTAGGCCAGATCCAAGAGCATACCATCTTCTGTCGTCAAGCTACAGGACACATACGTCTGCGCACATTCAGAGGATGAACTCCAAGTCAAAATTAACATCTTCACCGAGGCGTACGAAAGCATGGGCCCTACACTAAACATCCGTAAGACAAAGGTCCTCCACCAACCTGAACCTGCCACACAGCACTGTCCCCCAGTCATCAAGATCCACGGCGCGACCCTGGACAACATGGACCACTTTCCATAAATCGGGAGCCTATTATTAGCAAGGGCAGACATCGATGACGAAGATCAACACCGCCTCCAGTGCGCCAGCGCAGCCTTCGGCTGCCTAAGGAAGAGAGTGTTCGAAGATCAGGCCATCAAATCTAGCACCAAGCTCATGGTCTACAGGGCTGTAGTGATACCCGCCCTCCTGTATGGCTCAGAGACGTGGACCATGTACAGTAGACACCTCAAACCGCTGGAGAAATACCACCAACGATGTCTCCTCAAGATCCTGCAAATCCCCTGGGAGGACAGACGCACCAACATTAGTGTCCTCGATCAAGCCAACATCCTCAGCATCGAAGCACTGGCCACACTTCATCAGCTCCGCTGGGCAGGCCACATTTTTCGCATGCCAGACATGAGACTCCCAAAGCAAGCGCTCTACTCGGAACTCCTACACGGCAAGCGAGCCCCAGATGGGCAGAGGAAACGTTTCAAGGACACCGTCAAAGCCTCCTTGATGAAATGCAACATCCCCACCAACACCTGGGAGTCCCTGGCCAAAAACCACCCTAAGTGGAGGAAGAGCATCTGGGAGGGCGCTGAGCACCTTGAGTCTCGTCGCCGAGAGCATGCAGAAAACCAACGGAGACAGTGGAAGGAGCGTGCGGCAAACCAGACTCCCCACCCACACTTTCCATCAATGACTATCTACCCCACCTGTGACAGAGACTGTAATTCCCGTATTGCACTGTTCAGTTACCTAAGAACTCACTTTTAGAGTGGAAGCAAGGGGCTTACACTAAATATCCGTAAGACAAAGTCTTCCTCGATTTCAAGGGACTGCCTATGATGTTGATGATGACCTTATTCTAAGACAGCCCACTGCGCTTGGTCTTGTTGACACCTGCCCGTAGGCGGTGGCGTAGCATTTCTCGGGTTGGTACCAAGCTTATACTTTCAAACATCTTGGGTCATGCGCACTTCTTGATGGGTGGGGGGGGGGGGGTGGCGGGCAGCCAGTAATGTGGAAGGCCCACTTCAAAGGCAGGTCTGGGGTTTGGAATGGGAGTGGCCATTGATTCTGTCAATGGGCGCGGGCTCTGGGCATGTTCCCTTATTGCAGCAGCTAAGTTCGACAATCCCTCCAACATTCCCTCCCTCATGTGCCCTGACAGTGTGTCAACTACCTGCAACATTCCCTCCCTCATGTTCGCCAACAGTGTCTCAGCTACCCGTGACATTCCCTCCCTCATGTTGAGCAAAGGTGTATCAACTATCTGCAACATTCCCACCCTCATGTTCACTGACATTGTATCTGCTGCCTGAGACATTCCCTCCCTCATGTTTCTGGACAGTGTTCCCTTTTCTCTTGAGAGTGTTGTTACTTCTTCCGACAGTACCGATATCTCATCACCCACCCCACTGATGGTGTTCAGGAGTGATCGCATAAAGTCAATGCTCTCCGCACTCATTACCATCATCTGAACCACATTGGTTAGATCCTGCACCTCAGGAGAGCATTGTAGAACTCTCCTTCCACTCGCCACCCTAGATGTGGCTCACTGCATCCCACTGGGACTCGCAGCCTCGGACAGTGGGGCCTTGGGTGTGCCTTGCTGCACCCCACTGGAATCCCCAGCCTTGGACTGTGGGAAACCATGAAATGTTCCAGGAACACTCGTACCACTCAGTGAAGGGGCTGGCACCTCAATGGGTGGCATCTGCACCTCCTCCAAAGTGAGTATAACATTGTGGGATTCCTCCATCCCCTCCCCCTCACCCCCATGCTCTTGGTCTGGAAGGTGGGATTGGAAGATGTTCTCCTCTTCAGGCTTGTCCAGGTCTGAATCTTCTTCAGCCTCGTCAGGGTTGGCCTCAAGTTCTGCAAAATATAACAGAACAGACAAATGGTTAGCAGCAGAGGAGGGGGCAGGGTGGGTGGCATGAGTAGGCTCACACAGCGCAGGCAGCAGGCTCATTTGAAGAACCATGATGAATGATAGCACATTGCATTAATCAAAACATAGCCAACGGAGACACTCCCATGAACCCTGTCAGACATTGTTGAGGGCAAGCGCCAGTCCCAAATCGAGTGTCATGATCGCAACTCAGTGGGGAGATGCATAGAAATCGATGACCCTGTATTTGTTCTCAATCATGCTTTGGGACCCAAGTGGCTTGAAGGTACTATATTTGGCAAAGAGGGAAATAGGGTCATAGTGGTCAGACTTAACAATGGGCAGATATGCCGCAAACATCTGGACCAAGTAAAGAAAAGGTTCAGCATGGACACTGAGGAACCTGAGGTAGATCATGAGATGTTACCCACACCACTGCCAGTGAACGAGCAACAAGGACATTCACCAGCATGCACAGTCCCTGCGGCCAGCCCGGACAGGCCGGAATCACCTCAGGCGACAGCGACGCATGCCAAGGCTCAACCACCAGAACCCCAACTGCAGCGCTCCACGAGAGAGCATTGACCGCCTGAAAGACTCAATCTTTGATCCAAAGACCTTGGGGGGAGGTGATGTCATGTCTGTAACCTTCACATAACTGTAACCTTTATGTAACAACACTGTACACTGTATACACCTGAGAAATGCACACCTTGACCACAGGGGATTAACTTGTGGGAGACACTCTTCACCTGGTCATCCAGGTATTTCAATGGAGGTCCCACACAGGGTCAGCACTTCTTGGTCCTGGGAATAAAGGTTCAGTTCACGTAGTGACCTTGTCTGCAGTACATGCCTCATGTGATTCTATAGTAAGGTGTAAGGACACTACAACCAGCATTCTACCGCCACCAGAGGGCGCATCTGTTGGAGTCCCAAGGGATCCCAGCATCCTTTGGGCGCACTGCATATAAGCAGACTTCCCATGCTGTGCCAGCACTCTGGAGTCAGAATAAAGAGACTAAGGTCACACTTATTCAAGTCTACAGTACTCAGTCACATTGCTTTATTTGAGACATAACAACTGGCGACGAGTAATAGATAGCAAACCATCACGTGAAAATGCAGAGAATTGTTGGTATCCTGGAGAAATTCTCAGATTGGGAAGCCTTTGTGGAGCGACTCGACCAATAGTTCATGGCCAATGAGCTGGAAGGGAATGAGAACGCTGCCAAACGAAGGGCAATCCTCCTCACAGTCTGCGGGGCAACAACCTACAGCCTCATGAAGAATCTTCTTGCTCCGGTGAAGCCAACAACCAAATCGTATGAAGAACTATGTATGTTGGTCTGAGAGCACCTAAATCCGAAGGAGAGCGTTCTGATGGCAAGGTATTGATTTTATACATGTTAATGGTCTGAAGGCCAGGAAGTGGCGAGCTACGTCGCCGAACTAAGGCGCCTTGCAGGACAGTGCGAATTCGGTGGATTCCTGGAGCAAATGCTAAGAGACTTTTTTGTGCTTAGCATTGGCCATGAGGTTATCCTTCGCAAACTATTGATTGTTGAAACACCGAACCTCAGCAAAGCCATAACGATAGCCCAGGCATTTATGTCCACCAGCGATAACACCAAACAAATTTCATGGCATAAAGATGCACCGGCAAGTACTGTACACAAAGTAACATCGTTTTCAGGCAGGAATGCGTATGGCAGAACGTACACGCCTGCAGCTGCACGACCTCAGATAACTCAGAGTCCGCCATCAAACGTTAGTGCGAGGCAATTAACAACTTGTTGGCGCTGAAGAGGTGATCATCGAGCCCATCAATGCCGCTTCAAACACTATGCGTGCAAAGGCTGTGGAACAATGGGACACCTCCAGCGACTGTGCAGATGAGCTGCAAACCCTGCAAATCACAACGTTGCAGAGGAAGACCATCGAACACTTGCAGAACCTGGAAGAGGTTCTAAGTCGGCTAGATTGTGTGGGACTCAGGTTGAAACACTCGAAGTGTGTTTTCCTGGTGCCAGAGTTCGAGTTCTTAGGGAGAAGAATCACGGCAGACGGCATCAAACCCACCGACGCCAAGACAGAGGCCATCAAGAACACGCCGAGTCCATGACGGAGCTGCGGTCATTCTTGGGACTCCTCAATTATTTTGGTAATTTCCTACCCGGGCTAAGCACCTTGCTAGAACTTCTACACGTGTTGCTGCGCAAGGGAGATGCCTGGGTATGGGGGAAATCACAAGAGACTGCTTTTGAGAAATGTTACAACAAACTGCTTGTTCTGTATGACCCATATAAATGTTTAGTGCTAGCTTGTGATGCGTCTTCATACAGTGTCGGGTGTGTGTTACAACAAGCAAACAAATCAGGAACATTGCAACCGGTCGCTTATGCGTCCAGGAGCTTGTCCAAGGCCGAAAGGGCCGACAGCATGATTGAAAAAGAAGCTCTGGCATGTGTTTACGGGGAGAAAAAAAATGCAACTGACCATAAGCCGCTCATATCGCTATTCCCAGAGAACAAAGGTATTAATACTAATGCCTCTGCTCACATCCAAAGATGGGCACTCATGCTGCCTGCATATAACTATGTCATTCGCCACAGGCCAGGCACAGAGAACTGCGCTGATGCTCTCAGTCGGCTACCATTACCCACCACCGGGGTGGAAATGGCGCAGTCTGCAGACTTGCTCTTGGTGATGAATGCATTTGAAAACGAAAAGTCACCCGGTACGGCCTGCCAGATCAGTACCTGGACCAGCCAAGATCCTTTACTGTCCCTTGTAAAAAACTGTGTCCTCCATGGGAGCTGGTCCAGCGTCCCAGCGGAGTTGCATGAAGAGATCAAGCCATTCCAGTGTAGCAAAGACGAAATTTCCATAGAGGCGGACTGTCTTTTGTGGGGTAATCGCGTGGTTTTGCCTAAGAAAGGCTGGGAAATGTTCATACGCGACCTACACAGTACCCACCCAGGCATAGTAATGATGAAAGCTATAGCCAGATCCCACATGTGGTGGCCCAGCATCGACTCAGATTTAGAGTCGTGCGTGCGCCAATGCAACACTTGCTCTCAACTGAGTAATGCACCCAGGGAGGCACCGCTAAGTTTGTGGTCATGGCCCTCCAAACCGTGGTCTAGGATCTACGTTGACTTCGCTGGCCTGTTTCTAGGCAAAATATTCTTGGTTGTTGTGGATGCTTATTCAAAATGGATTGAGTGTGTAATAATGTCTGTAAGCACGTCTACTGTCTCCATCGAAAGCCTACGAGCCATGTTTGCCACGCACGGCCTGCCTGATGTCCTTGTCAGTGACAATGGACCGTGCTTCACTAGTGCTGAATTCAAGGAATTCATGACCCGCAATGAGATCAAGCACGTCACATCTGCCCCATTCAAGCCCGCATCTAACGGCCAGGCAGAACGGGCAGTGCAAACCATCAAGCAAAGCTTGTAGCGTGTCGGAAGGCTCCCTGCAAATCCGCCTGTCTCGAGTCCTGCTCAGCTACCGCACCAGACCCCACTCGCTCACCGGGGTTCCCCCTGCCGAACTGCTCATGAAAAGGGCACTCAAAACAAGGCTCTCTCTAGTCCATCCTGATCTCCATGATCATGTTGAGGGCAGGCGGCATCAACAAAGCATGTATCATGATCATGCAAATTTGTCACACGATATTGAAGTCAATGACCCTCTATTTGTACTCAACTACGGACATGGTCCCAAATGGCTGGCTGGCACTGTCGTAGCCAAAGAAGGGAGTAGGGTGTTTGAGGTCAAACTTGCAAATGGACGAACTTGCAGAAAGCATTTGGACCAAACCAAACTGCGATTTACAGACAGCCATGAGCAACCTGAAGAAGACACCACCAACTTCGACCCTTCGGTACACACACAAGTGGCAACCGATATCACAGTTGACCACGAAGCTGAACTCATCATCCCCAGCAGCCCAGCAAGGCCAGCAAAGACCCAACCAACTCACCTGCACCTGTGTTTGTATCGAGACGATCGACTAGGGAGTAGAAAGCCCCAGATCGTCTCATCCTGTAAATAAGTGTACTATTGACTTTGGAGGGGTGTGATGTTATGTATGCAACATCTTGTAACCAGCATTCTACCGCCACCAGAGGGTGCATCTGTTGGAGTCCCAAGAGATCCCAGCATCCCTTGGGAGCACTGCATATAAGCAGGCCTCCCATGCTGTGCCAGCACTCTGGAGTTAGAATAAAGAGGCTAAGGTCACACTTACTCAAGTCTACAGTACTCAGTCACATTGCTTTATTTGAGACATAACACTAACTACTTGACCAAGGTCCTGCCACTTCTTTTTGCACTGGCCTCCAGACCTTGGGGTTGTCACCATTGCACAGTAATCTTCTGCAATTTGGTTTCAGTGTTTCTTAATTTTTTTTGGTGAAACTTTTATGTGACCTCTGCTGGTGTCCAGCTCGTGCCATCTGGCCTCAATTACAGTGACCAGTGCCTCCTCTTCATCCTGT
This sequence comes from Pristiophorus japonicus, assembly GCF_044704955.1. Taxonomy (NCBI): domain Eukaryota; kingdom Metazoa; phylum Chordata; class Chondrichthyes; family Pristiophoridae; genus Pristiophorus; species Pristiophorus japonicus. Next base: position 129,019,385 of record NC_091985.1, on the reverse strand, counting down.
AAGAAATTCTTGGTTCTTGAGCCACGTTGCATCTTGTATTGCAGCTCCGATTTTTCCAATGAGAATTAAAGTTCTCACAGACAACTGACTCTTTAAAAATGGCCGAATGCAGACTGAGAGCTGTACTGGGCATGTGCGCCCACAGCAATCATGTCAAAAACGTATTTTTTTTCGCACACGTTTTTTTCGGTGCAGACATTAGGCTCCACCCCCCAAAGCTACAGTATAGGCTGCGCAGCGCCAATTTCAAAAAATAGAATGGGGAAACTTGGTACTTATTTTTTGGAGTAGTTGGGACCAGAAAAAGCAGGTGTAACACTGGCAATACGCCAAAAAACGACATTGGGGAAAATTGAGCCCAATAGTCCTAAACTCTGGCATTCTCTCCCTAAACCTCTCTGCCTCTCTACCTCACTTTTCTCCTTTAAGATGGTCCTTAAAACCTACCTCGTTGACCAAGCTTTCAATCATCTGCCCTAATATTTCCTCAGTGTCAAATCTTGTTTGATAAGCTTCTGTCTGATACAGGTTGGGCGTCATAATAATAATTCAAATGACATGGGTGTGACATCATAACACCTACCATGTCTATTTCAAGCCTTTATGTCAGTACAATGCTAGCAGCAAATCAGATCTCGCGTTGCTAGGGGATCAGCCGCAGGCAGACGTTCATTTTAAAGGGCAGAGGAAGAAGATTAAAAGAACAGTTTTAATGCCACTCGTGCAGTTTTTTTTGACTCTATCTAGGAAAGTTTAAATAAATTACTGTGTTTGAGAGTCTTTGTTAAACATTTGCAGTTTAACCTCAAATATTCCTAAAAGTGTCTGTTTTGGATGACAGTTTCTCAATTAAAATGCGTAGCAGGAACATAGCTGAAGGATGTCTCCTTGCCTTGAAATCTTTTGTACTTTGAATAGATTTCAGACTAGTTAATTCAGAAGTTTTAATGCTGTAGTCCTCTGTTATTGTGTAATAGTCATTATACACTGCAGAAACAAGTAATATTGGTGTTTGCATATCACACAAATTGCAAATGTACTTGTTTCTACTCTGTATAATGTCTATCACCAACACCGCCTGATGAATGTCTTGCATGCACACTTAGACTTAATGATGAGGCATTGTGAAATAGATTCCGAGGCGATTCCACATTGGATACAACAGTCCTTTATTTCAAGTGCAAGCAAGTATTAATACATTTCAGTATTTAAGCAATGATTTACAGAGAAGTAAAATGGTATTACCCCGTTCCTCTTCTGGGTAGAGTGCGTAGTCCAGCTGCCCCTTCCAGTGCAGAATCTTGACCTCTACAACTAGAAGCTGCTTCATCTGTGTTCTTATACGCCTTTCAGTCACACAATCCTCGAACCATCAAAACTGTTGTGGTTAGCACCGTCCCAGTTTCAACTTCCCTTATCAGGCAGTGTGTATACTGTCTGCTTTCTGACTTCCCTGCTTGATCAAGTTAACCTTGGCATATCAAAAGAACATGAGATATCTCACTGACAGCCCAGACATTTAATTTGATCAGGAGCCAGCAGTTTACCAGTTCTGCTTTTCCCGTTGTTTCAGGTAATCACAGATACTACCACTGTCTTATCTGATGATCATTTCCTGATGTGATTATGCAAGTTCCAATCGTTGTTGTTCTCTCTTAATCAGCAGTTGTTTTTAGGATTAAACTAGGTCCATTTGAGTACATAAGATATGATGGTGAAGTAAGCAGCAAAAGATGTCAATTTCTAAATCCTTACAAAAGGTTATAATTTATTGCTATTGTGAGGAGTGTGAAAATCCATTTTCGAGAAACTCAAGTCATTTATTAAACATATATGTTGGCCCAGAATTTGCGGTCAGTTGCAAAATACGGCGATCGCCGCTGACCTCGAAGAAAACTGCCAACAAAGATCTTGTGATCTCTATCGTGAAAACTTTAGCTTTCCTGATGTTAATTTGATTGTAGCACTGGCAAGAGGGGATCCTCTGCGTAGAGCAGTAGTGATTTCATCAAGCTGATTAAGCAGCCAATTACATTGAAGAATTCTCATGGACAGCAAACCAGGAAATAAAAAGCAGCTTTTTCATTCACTTTTTAAGAATTTTACAAAGAGCGAAATAAGATTGGGAAATACACATGGTGTTAAGTCAGAAGTTAAAATATCAACAATTTTTTAAAAATCTAACTTATTTTAAAAATCTAATCATTTTTATCATAATGGAGAAATTTGGCATTCAATAAATTATAATTAGTTTTTCAGGGCCAGAACAATTGTTCAGCAGTAGTTGTTACTCAGAACGCCATTAAAAACCAAGTTACATCTCATTGAACAAGGCTTAACTTTTTACAGGATGTTTAACAGTGATATTAGAGCAGAAAAGCTGAAGTTTTCATCAATTCAAGTGATTTCACTGATTGCCGGCTACAGGGAGTTCCACAGCACAAACTATAGCGGAGCAGGGCGTGACTGACCTCAACTTCAGGATTTCCGTATTTATTAAGAATTCCACAGAGAACCAAATAAAGATTGGGAAATACATGTGGGGTTAAGGTAGAAGCTGAAATATCATAAATAAACTTTAAAAATATCTAACTTTTATTATTTTAAAAATCTAGTCATTTTTATCATAATGGAGAAATTTGACATTCCAACAATTAACATTTGTGCTAAATCCTGAAGTTGCTGTCATTTTTAGAAGGGTAATTCTTCATCACAGTCAAAGCTGCTTACAGTCCAAGCACCCAAGGTCCCACCCCACTGCTGGCCAAGAACGGGGAAACACACATCAAGGACACCGAGGTAGTCAGGGCCCGCTGGACGGAGCATTTCGAAGATCTCCTCAATCGAGACTCTGCCTTTGACTCGAGTGTTATCGACTCCATCCCACAACATGCCACCTGCCACCACCTCAGTAAAACCGCAGCACTGCACGAGGTAGAAAAAGCTATAAGACAGCTTAAGAACAACAAGGCTACGGGAGCGGATGGAATCCCCGCTGAGGCACTAAAGTATGGCGGAGAGACACTGTTGGCGCAAGTACATGACCTCATCTCTCTCATCTGAAGAGAGGAGAGCATGCCGGGAGATCTCAGAGATGCAGTGATCATGACCATCTTTTAAAAAGGGAACAAGTCCGATTGCGGCAACTACAGAGGAATCTCCCTGTTATCAGCCACTGGAAAAGTCGTCGCTAGAGTCCTCCTCAACCATCTTCTCCCTGTGGCTGAGGAGCTCCTCCCGGAGTCACAGTGCGGATTTCGTCCCCTACGGGGCACAACGGACTTTTACAGCGCGACAGCTGCAGGAAAAACGCAGGGAACAGCGCCAGCCCTTATACATGGCCTTCTTCGACCTTACAAAGGCCTTTGACACTGTCAACTGTGAGGGTCTATGGAGCGTCCTCCTCCGTTTCGGATGCCCCCAAAAGTTCATCACCAGGCCAACATCCCTAGCATTGAAGCACTGACCACACTTGACCAGCTCCGTTGGGCAGGCCTCATTGTTTGCATGCCAGTCATGAGACTCACAAAGCAAGCGCTCTACTCGGAACTCCTTCACGGCAAACGAGCCAAAGGTGGGCAGAGGAAACGTTACAAGGACAACCTTAAAGCCTCCCTGATAAAGTGCAACATCCTCACCGACACCTGGGAGTCCCTGACCAAAAACCACCTTGTGGGGGAAGTGCATCCGGGAGGGCGCTGAGCACCTCGAATCTCATCACTGACAGGATGCAGAAATCAAGCGCAGGCAGCGGAAAGAACATGTGGCAAACCAGTCCCACCCACCCGTTCCCTCAACGACTATCTGTTCCACCTGTGACAGGGACTGTGGTTCTCGTATTGGACTGTTCAGCCACCTAAGGACTCATTTTTAGAGTGGAAGCAAGTCTTCCTCGATTCCGAGGGACTGCCTATAATGATGATGAATGACAGTGAAAGCTGACAGTTTTGCCATCACCACCACTGCAAAATCCAGATCATTATTATAATTTGGATGCAAAGGGTGTCATCATAGTGTGCATGTAAAGGGCAATCTGTCGCTTAATGAAGGGTATTATAAAGGCATTAGGAGATCAGTGTTTAGTGTTGTGGACTTGACTGTAGAAGAGCATTGCTGAACAGGAATGAGCACCAAACTGAAATGAGGACAAAAATCGGACTCATAGAAACATAGAAATTTACAGCGCAGAAGGAGGCCATTTCGGCCCATCGTGTCCGCGCCAGCCGACACAAAGCCACACGGCAGTGCTAAAGGTTACATATAAACCTATGAACAATGACGGAAAGGCAAAGAGCACCCAGCCCAACCAGTCCGCCTCACACCACTGCAACACCCCTTATACTAAAAACATCTACACACCATCCCAACCGGAGCCATGTGATCTCCTGGGAAAGGCAAAAACCAGATAAAAACCCAGGCAAATTTAGGGAGAAAAAATCTGGGAAACTTCCTCTCTGACCTATCCAGGTGATCGAAGCTAGTCCAGGAGATCACCCTGGCCGTATTCTATTCCCTGCTGTACTTATCATTATATCTGCACCGTCTAATCCCAATTACCCGCTTACCAGCTCTAGGCCTGTAACCCTGCAGTTTGATTCCGCTTTGATTCCTGCATACATCACCACGACACATAACCCCAAACTCTCACTCACTGCCCAGGCTCCCACATGGAAAAATGGAAGGTCACGTGTGGTAGAATGTATCTGACCTTTGGGACTGGCATCATGGAGAGAAATGTATTTTACAATTCTGTACCGTCTTATGTTCTTGAGGACATTGAGGCATACTGGGGAGGAGAGAGTTTCTTACGTTTGTCTAGTGATGTGCCGTGTGAAACCTTAATCTCCTGCTGCTTGCTTGATTGCTTTCAGGATTTAGGAAGAATTTCCAAGAGTTCATTTTGCTGAAATTGGTTACGGTTCCTTTCTCAGCTCCACCCCCCACCCACCCCCCCCCCCACAAAGTAGACATTGCTAGTGAGTAGGAGGATGTTGAACAAGTCAGCATCATCTAAAGGTCAGGGTGAGCATTGATAGACCTCATGATCTTTTCTCATACCTCTTTTCATGTGTTCATATATATAACTATCTCTACCTCTGTACTCTCCTCCACCCCATAACGCCCCGAGATGTCTGCACTCCTCTAATTCTGTCCTCTTGAGCATCCCTGATTATAATCACTCAACCATTGGTGGCTGTACCTTCCATTGCCTAGGCCCCAAGCTCTGGAACTCCCTGTCTCTCTGCCTCTCTACCTCTCTTTCCTCCTTCAAGACACTCCTTAAAACATACCTTTTTGACCAAGCTTTTGGTCACCTGCGCTAATTTCTACTTATGCAGCTCGGTGTCAAATTATTATCTCATAATACTCCTGTGAAGCGCCTTGGGATGTTTCACTGTGTTAAAGGTACTATGGGCCCAAGTTTCCACATGATTCGCGCCTGATTTTTAGGAGCAACTGGTGGAGAACGGACTATTTTAGAAATCGCAATTCTCCACATTTTTTTTTCTGCAGTTCTAGTCAGGTAGAACAGTTCTAGTTTAGAACAGAATTTTTTCTTCAAAAGGGGGCGTGTCCGGCCACTGACGCCTGATTTGAAAGTTTCCACAGTGAAAACGTACTCCAAACTAAAGTAGAATGGCCCAGTGAAGATTTTTGTAGAACTGAAAAAACCTGTTCTACACATTAAAAAATCAGGCGCAGGTTACAAATTAGGCGTCCAGAACGAGGTGGGGGGGAAGGGAACTCATTAAATTTGACAATAAATCCTTATTTATACTTCTACAAATATTATACAAATAAATCCAACCTGAATAAACATTTATAAGCCAAGAAAAGATTAAATAAACCATCTTCCTACCTGTGTGAAAGTGCTTCAGCCAGGGAGAATTCTGCAGCCGTTCGTGCAGCTGAGCGAGAGAGGGAGAGCGGGGAGAGAGGGAGGGGGAGCGGGGGGGGGGAAAGAGGGGGGGAGAGGAGGGGGGGAGAGGACAAGAGCGGGTGTCAAGTCGGGGGGGGGGGAAGCGGGTGTCGGGGGGGGGAGCGGGTGTCGGGTCGGGGGGGGGGAAGAGCGGGTGTCGGGTCGGGGCGGGGAGCGGGTCTCGGGTCGGGTCGGGTCGGGTCGGGGGGGGGGGAGCGGGCCTCGGGTCGGAGCGGGTGTCGGGTCGGGGCGGGGGAGCGGGTCTCGGCGTGGGTGGGGGAGCGGGTCTCGGGTGTCGGGGCGGGGCGGGGGGGGCGGGGAGCGGGTCTCGGGTCGGGTCGGGTCTGGTCGGCGGGTGGGGGGGGGGGAGCGGGTGTCGGGTCGGGGCGGGGGGGGGAGCGGGTCTCGGGTCGGGTCGGGCGGGGAGCAGGAGCTGGCCGTGGGAGGAGCCTCATTCACGCAGCCCCAGTGAGGCCATTGGGCCAGGGCTAGGGGCTGCGTGCTTCGGGCCCCTCCCACACAGTTCGGCGCCTGGAGCTACTGCACTTGCGTGCCGACTGTAGCGCGCATGTGCAGAGGTCTCGGCACTGTTTTCAGCGCAAGGACCTGACTCAGCCCCCCCCCCACAGCTCGTGCTGGCTGCGCTGAGTGCCACAGGACCTGTAAGTCGGTGGAGAATACCGAGGATTTTTTTAGGCACCGTTTTAGGTGCGAAAAACGGGCGCCCAGCTCGGAGGGGCGCCCGTTTTTTTTCTTGTGGAAACTTGGGCCCTATATAAATACAAGTTGTTGTTGTTGTTGTTGTAACAACCCACCAGCTGCCAATCATTTCACTTAAGTTAAATGTTGATATCATCAACATAATTCAATGGTATATACCTAGCTGCATCATCTTTAAGACTGTTTGACTCTCCACCTCCCTCTACTCCTTTAAGACCCTCTTTAAAACCCATCTCTTTAACCCCATCCTAATATCTCCTTCTTTAACTTGGCATCCATTTATTTCAGGTTAAGCCTCTGTACATCAGTTTGGGATGCTTTTCTATGTTAAAGGCGCTATGTAAATGCAAGTTGTAATCAACTTCAATTTCAAAATGAGGATTAGCCATCATGAACCAAAATCATATGACAATGATGTGCTCTTCCTCATTCACCAATTATGCACTCTCCAACCAAATGCAATTCCCACTGAGATCCAGAATTCCCCAACTTCGTTCATCATCTTGATGTATTCGGCACAATATCAATTGCCCGATCTTCTTGATGTGCATCAAAGTAATTTTTCACTGTTATCTGAAATAAAAAACACTAAGCACAAAGTTGGCTGGATGAAACGTCCCAATTGTAGTGCCCTCGCACTCCCTCAAATTGGCCTCTTACCACTCAAAAGATAAGCTTCATCTGTGCCCACATCAAGCCTTTCATATCTAAGGCAGCAAGCAATGCATGCCATCTAAATAGCTATGGCTACATGGTCACAGAATTCTACCATTCCTTGGTCCATAATGGTGTGAAGGTGCAGTCTAAATACAGCTCGCCACCTGTGTCACTGCTCAAATACTGGCAGTATTGCACCAGCATATGCAGTGTCCCACTTTACAAAAGGGCCTTTGTGAGCAAGCTTAGCTCCTGGAACAGGTTTAAGAGCATCATTCTTCCAAACAAATATCATCTTTAACTGTAAAGCTATCTGGATCCTCACTCAAGTTCAAGAATTAGATGATCTGCCCGAGGTTAATAATGCAGTTACTTCTCTTTCGAATCTACAATCAATGCAGGGGAAGAATTGCTCTGGTCGCTGTGTGTAACATCATCTTGGACATGTATGTGACGACTTCCTTGGGTTAATATTTTGAGTGAAATTCTAAGCGTGTCCTTTTTTAACACATTTACAATGACACCATATACATCACTCACATCAATTCTTCCTCCTCCCCCCTTCCAATGTGTACAAATAGTGAAGGGTGTTGTTCAAAACTCCTGCAAAGTCAGATAGTCTCTTTACTTTCTTAGACAGAAGGAAAGTGTTCTTGAGTTAAAAGCTTGTTGGGTTACATTCATCATTTGTATGGCAATTTACACCTGTAGATGTTTGCAATAGTACTTCATTTGTCAACCTACACTATGAAGAAGTTTGAGTGAACAGGATTCATAACTCAGAGAGCATGACAGAATGTTGCCAAGTAAAATCAGAGAAAACCCAAAGATGTTTTATAAATACATTAAGAGCAAGAGGGTAACTAGAGAAAGAGTGGGGCCTATTAGAGACCATAAAGGAAATGTGTGGAGGCAGAAGACTTGGGTATGATTCTTAATGAATACTTTGCATCTGTTTTCACAAAAGAGAGGAGCATTGCAGACTTTGCAATGAGGGAGGAGGAGTGTGAAATATTAAACGAGATAAACATAGTGAGAGAGGAAGTATTAAGGGGCTTAGCAGCTTTGAAAGTGGATAAATCCCCAGGCCTGGATGAAATGTATCCTAGACTGTTAAGAGAAGCAAAAGAGGAAATAGCAGAGGCTCTGACCATCATTTTCCAGTCCTTTCTGACTACAGGTGTGGTGCCAGAGGACTGGAGGACTGCAAATGTTGTACCTTTGTTTAAAAAGGGAGAAAGGGATAGACCGAGTAATTACAGGCCAGTCAGCTTAAGGTGCATGGTGGGAAAGTCAGTGGTGGGAACCAGAATGCTGTCATCCTGAGGAAGGACAGCACCTTCCATTTCCTGGGAACCACTGACACTCAGATGGGGCTGGACCTGAGCATCCGATGTGTCATCACAACTTGCTGGTCTGCTTCAGCACGTGGGGAAGACAGAGAGGATGGCACCAGTCAGTGACCGCATGACATCACCAAGCTGCAGCGTAGCTTGTGCCTGCGATGTGATTGCTGCTGCAGCGTGATTAATGGCACACGCCACACACTCTGGCACATCACTGTTGTTGCTGGAGGCCACCTGCCTCTGTGAGCGGGAGTCCTGAGATGCAGGGACAATGTGTGAGGCGGCCTCCGCAACACTCACAGCAAGTTTGTCTACGCTCTGAGGGATCCTACCCAATGCACCCATGAGCTCGCGGTGCATTTCCATGTTCTCCTTGGATATTGTCAGCAAGTCCAGGTCCACATCTGTCTGTTCATCAGGATTACTGTGCCGACTCACCCTCCGGGGAGCTGGCCTCCGAGCTTCCCTTCCTGCTCGGCGTTGCTGTAGGCCACTGGGCCAGGAACCTCAAACCCCTGGAAATCAGCTATGTCCCCAGATGTAGTGTCGGCAGATAGTGCGGCTGCTGGGCTGTGAGGTTCAGGCAGCAGACTATCAACCCCTCCCTCGTCGTCTCCCCCATGGCCAGATGTAGGTGGCTCCCGAGAAGGCTCTCGCACTTGTGGCTCGTCATCTGCAAGCAGAAAACAACAGACGTTAGCAGCAGGGGAGGAGGCAGGGTGATAGCAGGAAGGTGGCATTGCACATGTATATGTAAAGGGGCTAGGCCACTTCATATTAGGGGTCAATGAAGTCACATCAATCACATGTTCCATTTACATACCCTCACTGCCCAAAGGAGGCTCAGCATCGCCCCCGGATACTGTCCGAACTGGGGTGCCCATGAGGGCCGAGATTCGCTGTTCCATCTCAGTGAGCTCCTGCAGCTGCGGCTGTCCGCCTCCTGTACGTCTTTGCTCCCTTCTGTTATGGGAGAGCTTGGGCTGCAATAACAACAATAAGAAAGGTTCAGTAAGGGTCCAATCCCAGTTGAGGCACATATGCCTTCCATAGTTCAATAGCTGCCACTGTGTAGATGTGCAAATGCCTTCACTTCAATCTGTGTGAATGTTGAATGAGTTTTTTCAAAGATTGGGAGATGGTGAGAGGCAGATAGCATAGCGGCAGAGGATGATGTTTATGAAACAAAGATCAGCAGTGGTAATGGAGTTCGAGGAGGGTTGACAATGATTAGGGTGTAAGAGGGTATGTGCATCCTGAATGCAGAGGCAATGGCTGGAGAATTGAGCCTTCAGCTTTCTGCTGCATTCTACAACCCACACCATGGCCTATAACAGAGAGAAGGGGCAGTTCCATCAAAGACTTAACATTGTGTGAGACAATGATCTTGCAAACATGGCAGGCCTACATAAATGTGAAGGGTACTCACCCTGACGACCCTCGTGAGGTCGTTGAACTTCTTGCGGCATTGTGTGCCAGTTCTGGCCACCGTCTCTGCCACTGACACCTCCTGTGCAATCTCCTGCCAGATTCTCTTAAGTATGCTGGGCAATGGCCTCCCTCCCCCAACCAGATGGAGTGCAGACCACCTCCTTTCAACGGCCTGCACTAAGGCCTCAGCAGCCTCTGCAGAGAATCTTTTGGCATGGTGCGTGCCCTCTTGCTGCACCATCTCTGCCGAAGTCCAGAAGTGGGCCGGGTCATCTGCGCATGTGCGCAGGAAACTGCCGCGCCCTAAAGTTCCGACTGCGCCCGGGAAAATGGAAACGCATTTCCACATGCACAAAATGGTGATCTTTTATAACGCAGCGATTTTCAGCTGGGGCGCAAAAACTTCATTGTGTAACACCTGATTTAGCACCCCTGATCATGGAACCTCATTTTTTGGCAAAATTTGCAGACGAGGGAGCAAACTTTATCCAGGCAGTATCAGGTACGCCCTGCCGCCATTACTGCCCCGAAATCACAAAAGCCGAAAATCCAGCCCAAAGTGTTCAATGATTCAAGGGCTTATTGCTGAAAACTCCAAACCATCATTTCAGTATGTCTGTTGCTTTTTATAAGCTAAAACCATCAATTATTAGAGATACAGAATGAGAAGCAGTTGAATGGCCAGTATATTCCATAAGTGAAGAACAACTCATAATCGATGAGTTAAAAAGTCTTCGTTAACTGGTTATTCCCCACTTCCCCTCGATGATTTCTGTTCAGGCCACAGGGAGATATATACATTGAAATATATTCATCCAGTTGGTAGCATTTTACCTCTGAGCCAGAAGGTTATGAGTTCAAAGCCCAGGACTTGAGATCATAATCCAGGCTGACACTCCAGTAGTGCCGAAGGAGTGCAGCATTGCCGGTGGTGCTATCCTTCAGATGAGACATTAAGTTGGCTTCTGGTGGATCAGGTGGACATTAGAGAAGAGCAGGATGTCCAGCCCAACTTTCCTTCCTGAACCAACACCACAAAAAAACAGATTAACTGGTCACTAATCTCATTGCTGTTTGTTGGAACATGCTGTGCCTATATAACAGCAGTTAACTAGATTTCAAAGTCATTCATTTTTGTGACATACTTTGAGATGTTTCTGAGAGATGAGATGAAGAATCAGTTTGGGTTTGTTACAGCTGCCTTTTTTAATATCATTATTGAACTTTTGAGTTTAAAATTCTCATCATCCTCCTCAAATCCTTCACTGGCCTCATCATTCCCTATCTCTGTAACCTTCTCCAGCCCTACAATTCCCCAAGAACTCTGCATTCCTTCAATTCTTCTTGTGCATCCCCAAATTCCTTCGCTCCGCATTGGCGACCGCATCTTCAGCCATCTCAGTCCTGCACATGAAATTCCCTCCCTGAAACCTCCCACCTCTCTCTCCTGCTTTCAGACACTTCTTAAAACCTATCTCTTTGACCAAGCAATTGACCCCCTGTCCTAATGTCTCCTTCTTTGTCCCGGTGTCAATTTTTGTCTGATTACTCCCCTGTGAAGTGCCTTGGGGTGTGTCACTATGTTGAAGGCGCTATATAAATGCAAGTTGCTGCACAAGGCTATACCACTCCTGCCAACAAACCCCTTTTGTAAGTCATTCTTATTAAATAAATTGAAATTCAAAAAACTTTTGCAGTAACTGGCAATTGATACTGGACACAAAAGATATTACACAACACATCTTAGTCACAGTTTGGGCCACTGTGAGTAATGATGTCTTTCTTTACAGCAGTGACAAATTGCACAAATATTATATAGAATTGCACAGAATTTACAAAACAGAATCAGGACATTGGGCACAACAGGTCAAAGCCAGTATTTATGCTCCACACGAGCCTCCTCCCACCCCTCTTAATCTAACCCTATCAACTTAAACTTCTATTTCTTTTTCCCTCATGTGCTTACCGAGATTCCCCTTCAATGCATCTATGCTATTTGCCTCATGTTCAGCCCATTCACAACTCCTAAGGTATTGAAGCAGTCCGTGCCCACATGCAGCAATGACCATCTCTAACATGAGCGAGTCTACCCATCTCCCCTACACATGCAATGGATTACCATCTACATCCTGGGCATCACCATTGACTAGTGACTTAACTGGACGAGCCACCAATGTTCCCCCATTCACAGCTTTGTGTGGGACTGGCAGGGAGCTGACTGAACATTGCCACCCACATAAATACTATGGGTACAAGAGCGGGTCAGAGGCTGGGTATTCTGCAGTGAGTGTCTCACCTCTTGACTCACCAAAGCCTTTCTGCCATCTACAAGGCAAAAGTCAAGAGTGTGATGGAATACCAAGTTATACATTCAAGTGCACACCCAATGGCCCCAAGTTTCCACACGCGGCAAAACAGGCGCCCCACCGAGCTGGGTGCCCGTTTTTGGCACCGAAAACGGCGCCTGAAAAGAAACGCGCTATTCTCGAGCGCTTTGCAGCTCGATGTGTGCTTGGTGCGGCGCACAGGGGGCGGAGCCTACCACTCACGCCGATTTTGTAAGTAGGAGGGGGCGGGTACAATTTAAATGAGTTTTTTTCGTGCCGGCAACCCTGCGCGTGCGCGTTGGAGCGTTCGCGCACGCGCAGTCTGAAGTAAACATTGGCACTCGGCCATTTTAAAAAGTGCTGCAGAAAAAGTAAAAAATTGTTTATTGAACCCTTGCAAAGGCTTGCATTTTAATTTTCTTGATATTTCTGTGTGTGAGGGTAAGGGAGTGCATTCTGTAATTAAAGATAGACTGTGATAAATGGGACACATGCTCTTGTTTGAGACTATTCGAATTCTTTGTAGCTGTTCAATTTTTAACATTTTTTAATAAAACCACATTGCCCTTCCATGATCAGCACTGAGGCTTCTTGCAGCTTTCTCCCCCTGCCGTCCATCGGTCCCGACTGCAAACCGCTGCCTGAAAGGCCTGCCTGAAGCACTTTCACACAGGTAGGAACATCTTTTCTTTGCTTATAAATTTTTATTCAGGTTGGATTTATTTGTTTAATATTTGTATAAGTATAACTAAGGATTTATTGTAGAATTTAATGACTTCCCTTCCCCCCTTCCCTTCCCCCCCCCCCCCACCTCGTTCCCGACGCCTAATTTGTAACCTGCGCCTGATTTTTAATGTGTAGACAAGATTTTTTCACGCCTACAAAAATCTTCACTTGCTCCATTCTAAGTTAGTTTGGAGTACGTTTTTACTGTGGAAACTTTCAAATCAGGCGTCAGTGGCCGGACACGGCCCCTTTTGAAAAAAAAATTCTGTTCAAAAGTGAAACTGTTCTACCTGACTAGAACTGCAGAAAACTTAAATGTGGAGAATTCCGATTTCTAAGATACTCCGTTCTCCACCAGTTGCTCCTAAAAATCAGGAGCAAATCATGTGGAAACTTGGGGCCATTAATATGTTAATACAACTCTATCCTTTAATAAGATTCCTACAAGAAATCGTGATTTGGAAATATATCGCTGTTCCTTCATCGTCGCTGGGTCAAAATCCTGGAACTCCCTCCCTAACTGCACTGTGGGAGTACCTTCACCACACGGACTGCAGCGGTTCAAGAAGGAGGCTCACTACCATCTTCTCAAGGGCAATTAGGGATGGGCAATAAATGCTGGCCTCAGAAACACCCACATCCCATGGATGGACTTTTTAAAAACTACTCCTTGTGGTGGTGTGCTCCACATTCTCCCCACTCTCTGGGTGGGGAAGTTTCTCCTGAATTCCTTATTGGATTTGTTGGTGGCTATCTTGTATTTTTGACCCCTAGTTTTGGACTCCCCCTCCCACCTCCCACACATGATTACAAAAGGGTAATCTTTCCTAAGCAGCTTACAGATGCCTTGATCCAAACATAACAGACATTGACAAACCCGTTAGGCTTTCAGAAAGAACTCTAGACAGCTGCATCAAGACATCTCAAATTCTTTCAAACGATTCTGTTGGCGTAAATGGTATCTTGTGAGTTGGGCCTATTGGAGAACAATGTCAAATAGGTTTATCTCTGTAATTGGACTTTAAAGCAAAGGAGAAACAGAGAGCAGAGAGATCCGACAAACTGTTTACACTTTTATCGAAATGATGCATTATTCAGCTGAACAAAAGCCTCTCAGAAAAAAAAGATTACTCTTTTTTTTATTAACGCCAAGCTAAAGGTGGTATAAATAGCACAAATGAGCATGCACAGATCTTGCACTAGTATATTTATACAGTGACCTTGGAGGCTGATTGATCGATGCCATTACACTGATGTTAAGGTCGCCAACTGTAATTCAATGCTCCAGAGCGAAGGATAGGGTAGAGTCCGCAGGAAGTATAAACCAGAAAATCGCCCATGTCACTAATACCATATTGTAATCACCATGCATTGCACATTGAGCTTACATGACTTTCATTCTCCATTGAGGATTGGCATCTCCCCTGCCCCCATCCCCCAAATCACAGAACATCATTAATAGTTGATAGACTCTTTGAATTGTCAGAACTGCACTGTGCTATCAGGAAAAACACCACAGGTAATCACTCTAAAATATGCATCTGGGATTTAAAAGGTTTAGCAAACTACAGTACTCACTCATTATAATTCTATTTTCGAGATCCGCACGGAAAATATTCTGCGGCAGGGATTTTATTTACAGTGGTGCCATTTCCATTTCAGTAAAGTAGAAAGCAATCAGTGAAGCTAACAGAGGTTCTTCTCTGCACAAGGCTTCAGCCAGGTACCTATTGCCCATGATTCGCTGCATAAGTGAATCCCAACTTAAGATTGTTTTCACCCATACAATGAAGTTGATGGTTGCTAAGCCTTCAGGAAGGGAAGGGGAAAATAATGATCAAAAGAATTAAAAACACTGGTGTTCACAAATTAACCAGAAAATAGCTAAAGTCGGGATAAGTCTGATTGTGAACTTGGCTTAGAGGTTGCTTGTTTTGCTTGGTTCATATTCTAGAGTCACTTCACCTGAGCTAAAATGCACAGCCAAGGACAACTCTTATGAAAATGTGATCAGATGACTAGATGATAATTTAACTCTTATCAAAGTCATCACAATGGGGCAGAAATTCTGGCCTCCCAGGTCCGTACTGAGTGTCTACGGATCCAGGAAGACATCACAAAAGCTGGTTTTCAGCGCACAATGCGCAGGCGCTGAAAACCGGCTTTTCCGATCTGTCAAGCTGGAGCTTGACAGATCTTCCATATCTCGAGAGCGAGGACATTTGCAAGGGCAAGATTGTGGGATTTACATATCTTGCCCAGCAAATATCCTCAAAACTCTTGCGCCTGATAAAAGCAGGTGCATAGCCTACTGTTACAGGTGTAAGAGTTTTAAAACACACAAAAACATTTTAAAATAAAATTATAAAAACACATTTTATTGTTAAAAGCCCTCTCCACTACAGTAAGTTTATTTAAAAACATTATTAAAAAAACTTTTTTAAAAATCGGAAACATATTTTTTTAATAATATATAAATAACTTTAATTTAAATTAATAAAAATATGTGGTGCATTTTTTCTATTTTTTATTATTGGTTTTGTGTGCTTGGGGGCTGTTTCTCATTCAAAATAATGGGAATTCCAACTACGGAGTTCCCATTATTATGAATGAGAACATACTTTACCTGATTGGCTGCCCAGAACCATGTGACTACAGCTCCAGCTCTGCGCAAGCCCTGATGTACACGCGCTGCGACGCGCAGTCAATGGAGGCCTCAAATCGGGTAAAATTTTTAACGTTTTTTACCCAATCGCCTGCGGGAAGCAACCGACCGGGATTTCTGGGCCAACGTCGTACGAAAATAGCTGGCTCTGCAGTAAAACAAAGGGATGTTTGGAAGAGTGGATGCAGACGTTCCTTCCTTAGGCAAGTTCTGAGTGCAATGTCATCGTATGTGGAATTGAAAACATAAAAGGATCTAAATACATTGCCCCTCCCATCAGCATCTGAAAAGAAAAAGACCGGCTAATGGTTCGGCTATAGATACTGTGTCAGAATTAGAATGCGTGACATTACTTTCCCCTGTGGTCGACTCAAACGTCGGTTGACATCGACCTACTGGCTCTTGGTGCGATAAATAAGTGTGCACCATTCTCTGAGTCTACATGGGATGCAAGATGGTGGAGTCTGGTCACAAGGGCAAGGGCAATTAAAGCGAGAATTTTCTGAATTCTAAGGTGCATCTCTTAGAGCAAGAAGGAAATAAATGAATTCTTGGCACCAATAAAAGCCTTTGAGGCCAAAGAAGACACGAAAGATTGTAGAGAAAATTCAGGGAGCAATCAGAACTGAAGATTGTGGAGATCAATATAGGCCTAGATGATCAAATCATCCATGGGGTACAATGTTTCTCCTAATGATGGGTCTATATAGAGCTAATGGCACGAGTTAAATCATTAAAAACATGAGAATATATAAGTATTCTAGATTTTTATCCATTATCTTTGAAGGACAAGGACATTTTAAGATGATTTTTTGCAAAGCAGGTGGCAGTAGGGCCCATTAGAAAGAAAAAAAGAAAGACTTGCAATAATATACAGGTACAATGTCTGAAATCTGGAACCCTCAGGACCGAGTCCATTCCGGTTTTTGGGTTTTTCCAGATTTCAGCCAAGAAAGTCAATAGTCTGGGGTCCAGAATCCGCGACCGAATCCGTGCCGGGTTTTGAGCGGCTAGGTCCGAAATCCGGCAAAACCTGAGGTCCGTCATGGATTCGGTCGAGAATTCCGGATTTCAGACTTGATTTTCTTGTCTGAAATCCAGAATCCTCGACCAAATCCATGCCAGATTTTGGGTCTTGCCTCAAAAATATCCGGTTTTCAGACAGTAATTCTGGATTCCGGACAACTCCATCAGCTATGCGCAAAATGTCCGGTTTTCGGACAATTCCAGTTTTCGGCGTTCCAGATCGGGACGTTGCACCTCTAGTGCCTTTCACAAACTAGTTTGTAGAAGGAATAGGCTTGATGGATCAAGTTGCCTTTCCATGTTCCATTTTGTTGTCTTATCGCCACAGGAGCTCAGTGCAGGATCAAAGTCAATGTCATAAGAGCATAAGAACATAAGAAATAGGAGCAGGAGTAGGCCATACGACCCCTCGAGCCTGCTCCGCCATTCAATAAGATCATGGCTGATCTGATCATGGACTCAGCTCCACTTCCCTGCCCGCTCCCTATAACCCCTTATCCCCTTATCGTTTAAGAAACTGTCTATTCTGTCTTAAATTTATTCAATGTCCCAGTTTCCACAGCTCTCTGAGGCAGCGAATGCCACAGATTTACAACCCTCTGAGAGAAGAAATTTCTCCTCATCTCTGTTTTAAATGGGCGGCCCCTTATTCTAAGATCATGCCCTCTAGTTCTAGTCTCCCCCATCAGTGGAAACATCCTCTCTGCATTCACTTTGTCAAGCCTCCTCATAATCTTATACATTTTGATAAGATCACCTCTCATTCTTCTGAATTCCAATGAGTAGAGGCCCAACCTACTCAACCTTTCCTCATAAGTCAATCCCCTCATCCCGGAATCAACCTAGTGAACCTTCTCTGAACTGCCTCCAAAGCAAGTATATCCTTTCCTAAATATGGAAACCAAAACTGCACGCAGTATTCCAGGTGTGGCCTCACTAATACCCTGTTTAGCTGTAGCAAGACTTCCCTGCTTTTATATTCCATCCCCTTTGCAATAAAGGCCAAGATTCCATTGGCCTTCCTGATCACTTGCTGTACCTTTTGTATTTCATGCACAGTACCCCCAGGTCCTCCACTGTCACTAAAGGGGACATTGACAGGTTATATCACCTAGTAGGGAGCTTAAATAAAGGGGTTGGATTTAGATCTCCAGCACTTTAATAATAGCAGCAGCAGATATTTGCACCAATAGAAGACAGAAAGAAAGAGCTTGCATTTAGATAGCACCTTTCACATTAATAGTTATAGAAAAGAGCAACCAGAATTTCAGCAA
Source organism: Pristiophorus japonicus (assembly GCF_044704955.1). NCBI lineage: Eukaryota > Metazoa > Chordata > Chondrichthyes > Pristiophoridae > Pristiophorus > Pristiophorus japonicus. The sequence continues at coordinate 129,001,293 of NC_091985.1, read as the reverse complement.
GAAAGAAAGAAAGAAAGAAAGAAAGAAAGACTTGCATTTATCTGTAAGAATGTAAGAATGTTTAAGGTGTCAGCCATGGCTCACCGGTAGCACGGCCACCTCTCAGAAGGTTGTGGATTTAAGTCCCACATAAGCAAATAACCTAGGCTGACACTCCGATGCAGTACTGAAGGAGTGCTGCGCTGTCGAACGTGCCGTCTTTCAGATGAGATGTTAAACCATCGTCTTCCCTCTCAAATTGATGTAAAAGAAGAGCAGGGGAGTTCTCTCTGGTGACTTGCAAAATATTTATCCCTCAGCAAACATTATTAAAACAGTCAATCTGATCATTATTGCATTGATATTTGTGGGAGCTTGCTGTGCGTAAATTGACTGCCGCATTTCCTACATTCACAACAGTGACTACCCTTCAAAAGTATTTCGTTGGCTGTAAGGCGCTTTGAGACTTCCTGAGGTCACGAAAGGTACTAAATAAATGTACGTATTTCTTTCTTTATATCTCCAAAAGACTGCTTTATAGAGAGAGGTAAGTGTACTAATCCTACCATAGTCCTTCCATATCTGACCCCTGTCCTCTATCTCTGTGTGGATCAAAGGAAATTGTAAATCAATCTTAATAGTGAATCAGTATAGATCTACAACTTAAGTAAATGATATAAGCCTTATTAGATGTATGACTTAAATAAATGACATAAGTCTTGTAATGCTTATATCATTTATTTAAGTCGTACATCTATAGCCCATGACACTATACCTCGGAACAATAAGACAATAATAACTGTTGACTAACCAATATATTCAGTCAAACAGCAACTGATTATGACTCAGTGTTAGTCACAGATTAAACTTCAAAGTTTGCCTTACTGAGCACTGTACATTCACTGATGTTTAAGCAGCTTTGGTGATCTGAAAGCTGAGTTCCAACTCGTGTCTTCCAATTTGGATCTTTTCTACCTCATAATCATAGAGAGGCTAAACCTGGGCTCTAATTCTCCACTCCTGCCCTTACTGAAGTCACCTGCTGGGGCATGGTGCCACAGGTGCAGGCCGGGCATATAGTACTTTGCAAAACTGACCATTCTCCACATGTGGCACTAGACAGTGTGTGTGTGTCCACAAATAGCATCAGGGCCAAACCATCCAGTTGCAGTTTACAGTGGGGAGGCTTGTATAGTTCCCAGAGCAGGATTCTGTGCTTCAGCAGTCCAGGACCACTGAGGCAAACTGGAGCTCTTCAACTGGAGGTCTAATTGGAATCAATTATCTCAGTACAGACCAGGGACAGAAGCTGGGACATTCCAGGTCTGTATAGGTTCACCATTACAGGCGACAATGCGTTTCCCCCACACTGGGGAGCTGGATTTTAAATCTCGAGGTACATCCAGATTTAGGTTGGTGTAACCCTTTTCATGATTTCACTGACATTCCTACACAGTGATTTAAAACACAAGATATTCGCTCACAGGAATATTTGTTCTGAAAACATCCCATATATAGGGGAAACATTACAGAGGCAGGTTTGCAGGGCTCCACAGTTGGAGTGAAGCCTTGATAGACAACAGCGGAGATCAGAGATAGAGTAGGTCAGAAATGGTTAAACCACCATTGCCAAGATTTCTCGGCCCACACATTCGAGCTTTGAAGTATTACCCTTAACCCTGCAGTTTTATGCCCATTACCTCTTTCATTAATTAGTCAGTTATTGCAAAGGGTTATTGATATTGGGCCCAAATTTGGCCCACCGTTTTTTTTGGCGCACTCACGTGAGATGCCCTGACTTCCTACGATCCAAACGGTGCGAAAAAGATGTCCCCGGATTGTGGCCCCTCTGCCGACTCTCCATTGGTGGGGCGGAGCTAGGGCCCTGCGCCTAAAAGAGTGCCGGCAGCTGTCCGCATGCGCAGTAGAGCGTTCGTGCATGCGCAGTAGCTCCTCCCATGATTGTGATGAGTGCCTGCAGCGTGGGACCCAACGCGTCCCGCCCCTATCCCGGGCCGAGTGGCCTGCCGTACAGGCCGGCCACTGCCTTCCCGCGCTGAGGGCTACAAGAAACAGGTTCGTGCGGGGAGACTTCTGATCGCGGGGGAGGGAAAGAGTTTTGATCGGGGGTGGGGTGGGAAGGGGGAGAGTTTTGATCTGGGGGGGAGGAGAAAAGAGAGTTTTGATGAGGGGGAGAAGAAAGGAGAGTTTTAATGGAGGGGAAAGAGAGGAGAGTTTTGATGGGGATGGGGGGAAGTGAGGAGAGTTTTGATGGGGGGGGAGAGAGGAGAGTTTTGATGGGGGTGGGGGGGAAGAGAGGAGAGTTTTGATGGGTGGGGAGAGAGTTTTGATGGGGGGGAAGAGAGGAGAGTTTTGATGGAGGGGGGGAGTGGAGTTTTGATGGGGGGGGAGAGAGGAGAGTTTTGATGGGGAGTGGGGGAGAGAGGAGAGTTTTGATGGGGGGAAGAGAGTTTTGATGGGGTGGGGAAGAGAGGAGAGTTTTGATGGGGGGGTGGGAAGAGTTTTGATCCGGAGGGGAGAGTTTTTTTTGGGGGGGGAGGGTGTGATAACTGTGTAGCCAGTAATTTTAATGAGCTGTTGATGAAAATACTTTCCTACTTCTATTTTTTATTTGGATAATTTAAAAAAATTATGTAAATATGTTTTTTCTCTTTACTTCTTTTATTTTTGTAGTTTAAGCCTCCATGAATGCTTCTGTTGTATAGTGTAATGTCGATAAGCTTGTAATGTTTGTAGCTCCACACTGTGGATGTGGACATATTGTCTGCACTGCAGAGTTAATAATTAAACAGAACCAGGCAGATTCCAGAGGCTTCCGAGAGAGCTGCCTGCCATGTTAGGAGCTGTGTGTGCTTGTGTTCTGTGAATATATCATATTTGGTGATGAGTTGGGATTTTTCGGATGATTTAAAGCTTAAATTTTGTTGATGAAGAATTCAGCCAGCTGATAGAGAGACTTTCGAAGTTTCTGTCTTTGGAAAAAAGCTACAAAATCCGAGATAAAATACAGTACATGGTGTGAACAGCTAGAGATTAAAATGGCATGTGTAATCAGACATTTGGGGGAATATAGACATGACCGGGAATGTTTCAAAGCATATGTGGATCGGCTAGAAATGTATTTCACTGCAAATAACATAATCGAAGTTCCAGACAATGCAGTCCAGATCCGGGCTGTGTTGGAACATAAGAAAGCGATCTTCTTATCGGAGGCAGGTCCGGCATTGTACGAAACCCTTGTAAATCTGCTTGTGCCTGACGAGCCAATGGACACAACGCTTAAAGAGATTTTAATGAAGCTGGAGCAGCACTATAACCCCAAACCCTTAGCAATTGCTGAAAGCTATCGTTTTGGGATTTGGAATTAAAAGACTGATGATTGTATCAGTGATTACATCCTAGCATTAAAAAGGCTATCGATGCACTGTAATTTTGGAAACTTTCAAAACCGAGCATTACAGGATTGTTTTGTTTGTGGGGTGAAAAATGATGCGATCAGAAGGAAGTTATTGACGACGGATGACTTGACTTTTGAGATTGCTTGTCAGACAGCGATGGGCATAGCTGAACAATATTCCCGAGAATTAAATAATGATTATGGTCGTCAGTCAACCGAGGTAAATCACCTGCAGGTTCAAAGTAAAAGACGGTGGGGGCCCAAAGTCTCAGAAACTGGAAATTCTAACAGAGCGTCGAAGTCGTGCTATAGGTGCCTGGGACAACACATTGCTCAAAGTTGTCTATGCGTGAAGGCAGAGTGTTTCTTCTGCAGAAAGACTGGGCATCTTGCGAAGGCATGCCGACTGAAGGGTAAACCAGCTTTCAAAGCTATGAGTCCAGCGTTCAAAGCTATGAGTAGAAATCCCAAGAGACTACATAGCATGGAAGAACAACAACAGGATGAGGAGATGTTAGAGTTACACGTCATCAGGAGCACGAGGTTAATGGACAGCGATTCGGAAAGTATCAAAATCCAAATAGCTGTTGCAGGATTCAAGATACCAATGGCAATCAACACGGGTGCATCCGTGAGTGTAGTACCGGAGTCGCTGTACCTCGACAAATTGCGTGATTTCCAACTGGAGAAATCCAAGATTAGGCAGCGAGGCTACTCGGGAAAGAAAATTCCTGTGGTAGGTTGTATCACCGTAACGGTGAAATATAAAGATCAATTTCAGAACTTGCCTCTAATAGTAGTGAAAGGAGACAAGTCTGCCTTACTGGGAAGAGATTGGTAGAGCAACCAAACATGACCCAGTGATGTCAAAGGTGTATGAGTATATTGCAAATGGATGGCCAAACCAGGTAACAGACAAAGATACACATCCATTCTTAGGATTTGTAGGAATTAATTATCAGTCGTTTTAGATTGTATCATGTGGGGTGCAAGAGTGGTTATACCAAATAAATTCAGGTCCAAATTATTAGAAGACCTCCATGACCAGCACCTGGGAATGTGCTTGACCAAGAGTTTTGCACGCAGTTATTTATGGTGGCCAGGTATTGATGAAGATAAAGAGTACATCGTGAGTCAATGTACTATATGTCAATCGGTAAGCAAGCAACCACCACCAGTACTATTACAGCCATGGAAATGGCCTCCCAGGGTGTGGCAAAGGCTACATAATGATTTTGCTGAGTTAGAATTGTTCATTGTGTTTGATAGCCATTCGAAGTGGGTTGAGGTGTTTCCAATGTGGAAAATAACAACAAGTAAAACTTGGACATTTTACAAAAATTATTTTCTTCATTTGGCCTCCCTGAAGAAATTGTTTCGGATAACGGACCACAATTTCGTTCAGAAGAATTTGCACAATTCACGAGCAAAAATGGTGTGAAACATACCAAGGTTCCACCATACCAACCTGCTTCGAATGGTGCAGAGCGCATTGTACAAATTGTAAAACGTGCCCTCATAAAACAAATGTTAGATCCAAATCCAAGGAAATGACAGTTGTCATTGGATCACAAATTGGCTAATATTTTGATTACATATCGAAATACTCCTCATACAACTACAGGTAGAACACCAGCAGAGTTGTTTCCCAAACGACAGCCACGAACCAGATTCTCGTTGTTAAAACCAAATTTGGCACAGTCCCTAAAAGAGACACAATTAAGACAGAAAGAGAATCATGATAGAGGTAGAGTAAAAGAGAGAAGTGTGAAATTAAACCATAAGGTGAGAGTGAAGAATCATCACCATAAATGGTTAAAGTGGTTTCTAGGAAGAGTGGTGAAGATATGTAGTCCTTGCACATATTTGGTAAAGATGCTTGATAATGGACAGGTTAGGTTTGTTCATATTGATCATATTTTACCTACAGACATGGAAGGAGTTGAAGGTGGGAATGATTCAATTATTTCTGACTCATCAGATAGTTTTGATACACCAGTAGCAAATCCTAAATCCAATGTACTGGAAACAAATCCAGGAGAGAATCAGAATGAAAGTCTGAGTCCAAGTCGGGAAAACAAAGAGCCTGAAGTTAGAGTGAGTTCAAATGAAAATCAAGGAAATTCCGTGGAGGAAAACGTTCCTCAGGATGAGCCTCAAATGAGTGTGAAATCGACACCATGTTTGGAAGGTTCTGTTCGAGAGCGAAGGTATCCACTTCGAAAAGAAAACAAGTGGTAAAGTTAAATTTGTAAGCATGGGAAAAAAAAGTTAGTTTATATCCTGCGTTATGTATAATCATGAAGTTTATGTATGATGTTTATTACAATAACTTCTTCATTGAGGAGTGAGAAGTTTAATGTCTGTAAGCTTGTAATGTTTGTAGCTCCACACTGTGGATGTGGACGTATTGTGTACTGCAACTGCAGAGTTAATAAGTAAACAGAACCAGGCAGATTCCAGAGGCTTCCAAGAGAGCTGCCTGCCATGTTAGGAGCCGTGTGTGCTTGTGCTCTATGAACATATCACATATAGTAAATTAACTTTGCGAAGTTTGTCAGTCCTGTATAGCTGTTGATCCTATTCACATTCTTTAGTCAAGTCATTAAGTGACAGTGATAGTGGCATCACCCAGTCTCTGTGTGATAGTGACATCACCCGGTATCTGTGTGATAGCGACATCACCCGGTCTCTGTGTGATAGTGACATCACTCGGTCTCTGTGTGATAGTGACATCACCCGGTATCTGCGTGATAGTGACATCACCCGGTCTCTCTGTGATAGTGACATCACCCGATCTCTGTGACAGTGACATCACCCAGTCTCTGTGTGATAGTGACATCACCCGGTCTCTCTGTGATAGTGGCATCACCCGGTCTCTCTGTGATAGTAACATTACCCGATCTCTGTGATAGTGACATCACCTGGTCTCTGTGTGTTAGTGACATCACCCGGTCTGTGTGTGATAGTGACATCACCCGGTCTCTGTGTGATCGTGACATCACCCGGTCTCAGTGTGATAGTGACATCACCTGGTCTCTGTGTGATAGTGACATCAACCGGTCTCTGTGTGATAGTGACATCACCCGGTCTCTGTGTGATTGTGAAATCACCCGGTCTCTGTGTTTAGTGACATCACCCGGTCTGTGTGTGATAGTGACATCACCCGGTCTCTGTGTGATCGTGACACCACCCGGTCTCTGTGTGATAGTGACATCACCCGATCTCTGTGATAGTGACATCACCCATTCTTGCTGTGATAGTGAAATCACCCGATCTCTGAGTGATAGTGACATCACCCGGTCTCTGTGTGATAGTGACATTCCCCGGTCTCTGTGTGATAGTGACATTCCCCGGTCTCTGTGTAATAGCAACATCACCCGGTCTCTGTGTGATAGTGACATCACCCGATCTCTGTGATAGTGACATCACCCAGTCTCTGAGTGATAGTGACATCACCCGGTCTCTGTGTGATAGTGACATTCCCCGGTCTCTGTGTGATAGCAACATCACCCGGTCTCTGTGTGATAGTGACATCACCCGATCTCTGTGATAGTGACATCACCCAGTCTCTATGTGATAGTGACATCACCCGATCTCTGTGATAGTGACATCACACGGTCTCTGTATGATAGTGACATCACCCGGTCTCTGTGATAGCGACATCACCCAGTCTCTGTGTGATAATGACATCACCCGGTCTCTGTGTGATAGTGACATCACCCGGTCTCTGTGATAGTGACATCAACCGATCTCTGTGATAGTGACATCACCCGGTCTCTGTGATAGTGACATCACCCGGTCTCTATGTGATAGTGACATCACCCGGTCTCTGTGATAGTGACATCAACCGGTCTCTGTGTGATAGCGACATCACCCGGTCTCTATGTGATGGTAACATCACCCGGTCTCTGTGTGATAATGACATCACCCAGTCTCTGTGTGATAGTGACATCACCAGGTCTGTATGTGATAGTGACATCACCCGGTCTCTGTGTGATAGTGACATCACCCAGTCTCTGTGTGATAGCGACATCACCCGGTCTCTGTGTGATAGTGACATCACCCGGTTTCTATGTGATAGTGACATCACCCGGTCTCTGTGTGATAGTGACATAATCCGGTCTCTGTGTGATAGTGACATCACCCGATCTCTGTGATAGTTACATCACCCAGTCTCTGTTTCATAATGACATCACCCGGTCTCTGTGTGATAGCGACATCTCCCGGTCTCTGTGTGATAGTGACATCACTCGGTCTCTGGAATAGTGACATCACCCTGCCTCTGTGTGATAGTGACATTACCTGGTCTCTGTGATAGTGACAACACCCGGTCTCCGTAATAGTGACATCGCCCGGTCTCTGGAATAGTGACATCACCCTGCCTCTGTGTGATAGTGACATCACCTGGTCTCTGTGATAGTGACATCATCCATTCTTGCTCTGATAGTGAAATCACCTGGTCTCTGTGTGATAGTGACATCACCCGGTCTCTGTGTGATTGTGAAATCACCCGGTCTCTGTGTGTTAGTGACATCACCCGGTCTGTGTGTGATAGTGACATCACCCGGTCTCTGTGTGATCGTGACACCACCCGGTCTCTGTGTGATAGTGACATCACCCGGTCTCTGTGATAGTGACATCACCCGATCTCTGTGATAGTGATATCACCCGGTCTCTGTGATAGTGACATCACCCATTCTTGTGTGATAGTGACATCACCCATTCTTGTGTGATAGTGAAATCACCCGGTCTCTGTGATAGTGACATCTCCCGGTCTCTATGTGATAGTGACATCACCCGGTCTCTGTGATAGTGACATCACCCGGTCTCTTTGTGATAGTAACATCACCCGGTCTCTGTGTGATAATGACATCACCTGGTCTCTGTGTGATAGTGACATCACCAGGTCTGTATGTGATAGTGACATCACCCGGTCTCTGTGTGATAGTGACATCACCCGGTCTCTGTGTGATAGTGACATCACCCAGTCTCTATGTGATAGTGACATCACCCGGTCTCTGTGACAGTGACATCACCCGGTCTCTGTGATAGTTACATCACCCGGTCTCTGTGTGATAGTGACATCACCCAGTCTCTGTGATAGTGACATCACCCGATCTCTGTGATACTGACATCACCCGATCTCTGTGATAGTTACATCACCCAGTCTCTGTGTCATAGTTACATCACCCGGTCTCTGTGTGATAGCGACATCTCCCGGTCTCTGTGTGATAGTTACATCACCCGGTCTCTGTGTGATAGCGACATCTCCCGGTCTCTGTGTGATAGTGACATCACCTGGTCTCTGTGTGATAGTGACATCACCCGGTCTCTGTGATAGTGACATCACCCGGTCTCTATGTGATAGTGACATCACCCGGTCTCTGTGATAGTGACATCAACCGGTCTCTGTGTGATAGCGACATCACCCGGTCTCTGTGATAGTGACATCAACCGGTCTCTGTGTGATAGCGACATCACCCGGTCTCTATGTGATGGTAACATCACCCGGTCTCTGTGTGATAATGACATCACCCAGTCTCTGTGTGATAGTGACATCACCAGGTCTGTATGTGATACTGACATCACCCGGTCTCTGTGTGATAGTGACATCACCCAGTCTCTGTGTGATAGCGACATCACCCGGTCTCTGTGTGATAGTGACATCACCCGGTCTCTGTGTGATAGTGACATAATCCGGTCTCTGTGTGATAGCGACATCTCCCGGTCTCTGTGTGATAGTGACATCACTCGGTCTCTGTGTGATAGTGACATCACCCTGTCTCTGTGATAGTGACATCACCCGGTCTCTGTGATAGTGACATCACCCGGTCTCTGTGATAGTGACATCACCCATTCTTGTGTGATAGTGACATCACCCATTCTTGTGTGATAGTGAAATCACCCGGTCTCTGTGATAGTGACATCTCCCGGTCTCTATGTGATAGTGACATCACCCGGTCTCTGTGATAGTGACATCACCCGGTCTATATGTGATAGTAACATCACCCGGTCTCTGTGTGATAATGACATCACCTGGTCTCTGTGTGATAGTCACATCACCAGGTCTGTATGTGATAGTGACATCACCCGGTCTCTGTGTGATAGTGACATCTCCCGGTCTCTGTGTGATAGTGACATCACCCAGTCTCTATGTGATAGTGACATCACCCAGTCTCTGTGATAGTGACATCACCCGGTCTCTGTGATAGTTACATCACCCGGTCTCTGTGTGATAGTGACATCACCCAGTCTCTGTGATAGTGACATCACCCGGTCTCTGTGATACTGACATCACCCGGTCTCTGTGATAGTGACATCTCCCGCTCTCCGTGATAGTGACATCACCCGGTGTCTATGTGATACAGACATCACCCGGACGGTCTCTGTGTGATAGCGACATCACCCGGTCTCTATGTGATGGTAACATCACCCGGTCTCTGTGATAGTAACATCACCCAGTCTCTGTGTGATAGTGACATCACGCGGTCTCTGTGTGATAGTGACATTATCCGGTCTCTGTGTGATAGTAACATCACACGGTCTCTGTGTGATAGTGACATCACCTGGTCTCTGTGTGATAGTGACATCACCCAGTCTCTGTGTGATAGCGACATTACCCAGTCTCTGTGTGATAGTGACATCATCCGGTCTCTATGTGATAGTGACATCACCCGGTCTCTGTGTGATAGTGACATAATCCGGTCTCTGTGTGATAGTGACATCACCCGATCTCTGTGATAGTTACATCACCCAGTCTCTGTGTCATAGTGACATAGAAACATAGAAACATAGAAACATAGAAAATAAGTGCAGGAGCAGGCCATTCAGCCCTTCTAGCCTGCACCGCCATTCAATGAGTTCATGGCTGAACATGAAACTTCAGTACCCCCTTCCTGCTTTCTCGCCATAACCCTTGATCCCCCGAGTAGTAAGGACTTCATCTAACTCCCTTTTGAATATATTTAGTGAATTGGCCTCAACTACTTTCTGTGGTATCACCCAGTCTCTGTGTGATAGCGACATCTCCCGGTCTCTGTGTGATCGTGACATCACCCGGTCTCTGTGTGATAGTGACATCACCCGGTCTCTGTGATAGTGACATCACCCGATCTCTGTGATAGTGACATCACCCGGTCTCTGTGTGATAGTGACATCACCCGCTCTCTGTGATAGTGACATCACCCGGTCTCTATGATAGTGACATCACCCGCTCTCTGTGATAGTGACATCACCCGGTCTCTATGATAGTGACATCACCCGGTCTCTGTGTGATACTGACATCACCCGGTATCTGTGTGATAGTGACATCTCCCGCTCTCTGTGATAGTGACATCACCCGGTGTCTATGTGATACTGACATCACCCAGTCTCTGTGTGATAGCGACATCACCCGGTCTCTATGTGATGGTAACATCATCCGGTCTCTGTGATAGCGACATCACCCAGTCTCTGTGTGATAGTGACATTACCCGGTCTCTGTGTGATAGTGAAATCACCCGGTCTCTGTGATAGTGACATCTCCCGGTCTCTATGTGATAGTGACATCACCCGGTCTCTATGTGATAGTGACATCACCCGGTCTCTGTGTGATAGTGACATCACCCGGTCTCTGTGTGATAGTGACATAATCCGGTCTCTGTGTGATTGTGACATCACCCGATCTCTGTGATAGTTACATCATCTAGTCTCTGTGTCATAGTGACATCACCCAGTCTCTGTGTGATAGCGACATCTCCCGGTCTCTATGTGATAGTGACATCACCCGGTCTCTGTGATAGTGACATCAACCGGTCTCTGTGTGATAGCGACATCACCCGGTCTCTATGTGATGGTAACCTCACCCGGTCTCTGTGATAGTGACATCACCCAGTCTCTGTGTGATAGTGACATCACGCGGTCTCTGTATGATAGTGACATCACCCGGTCTCTGTGTGATAGTAACACCAACAACCTTCCGGATATAAAAGGGGTCAGAGGGTCTAATAAGGAGGAGGAACTGAGGGAAATCGTTATTAGTTGGGTAATTGTGTTGGGGAAATTGATGGGATTGAAGGCCGATAAATCCCCAGGGCCTGATGGACTGCATCCCAGAGTACTTAAGGAGGTGGCCTTGGAAATAGCGGATGCATTGACAGTCATTTTCCAACATTCCATTGACTCTGGATCAGTTCCTATTGAGTGGAGGGTAGCCAATGTAACCCCACTTTTTAAAAAAGGAGGGAGAGAGAAAACAGGGAATTATAGACCGGTCAGCCTGACATCGGTAGTGGGTAAAATGATGGAATCAATTATTAAGGATGTCATAGCAGTGCATTTGGAAAATGGTGACATGATAGGTCCAAGTCAGCATGGATTTGTGAAAGGGAAATCATGCTTGACAAACCTTCTGGAATTTTTTGAGGATGTTTCCAGTAAAGTGGACAAGGGAGAACCAGTTGATGTGGTATATTTGGACTTTCAGAAGGCTTTCGACAAGGTCCCACACAAGAGATTAATGTGCAAAGTTAAAGCACATGGGATTGGGGGTAGTGTGCTGACGTGGATTGAGAACTGGTTGGCAGACAGGAAGCAAAGAGTAGGAGTAAATGGTTACTTTTCAGAATGGCAGGCAGTGACTAGTGTGGTACCGCAAGGTTCTGTGCTGGGGCCCCAGCTGTTTACATTGTACATTAATGATTTAGACGAGGGGATTAAATGTAGTATCTCCAAATTTGCGGATGACACTAAGTTGGGTGGCAGTGTGAGCTGCGAGGAGGATGCTATGAGGCTGCAGAGTGACTTGGATAGGTTAGGTGAGTGGGCAAATGCATGGCAGATGAAGTATAATGTGGATAAATGTGAGGTTATCCACTTTGGTGGTAAAAACAGAGAGACAGACTATTATCTGAATGTTGACAGATTAGGAAAAGGGGAGGTGCAACGAGACCTGGGTGTCATGGTACATCAGTCATTGAAGTTTGGCATGCAGGTACAGCAGGCGGTTCAGAAAGCAAATGGCATGTTGGCCTTCATAGCGAGGGGATTTGAGTACAGGGGCAGGGAGGTGTTGCTACAGTTGTACAGGGCCTTGGTGAGGCCACACCTGGAGTATTGTGTACAGTTTTGGTCTCCTAACTTGAGGAAGGACATTCTTGCTATTGAGGGAGTGCAGCGAAGATTCACCAGACTGATTCCCGGGATGGTGGGACTGACCTATCAAGAAAGATTGGATCAACTGGGCTTGTATTCACTGGAGTTCAGAAGAATGAGAGGGGACCTCATAGAAACGTTTAAAATTCTGACGGGTTTAGACAGGTTAGATGCAGGAAGAATGTTCCCAATGTTGGGGAAGTCCAGAACCAGGGGTCACAGTCTAAGGATAAGGGGTAAGCCATTTAGGACCGAGATGAGGAGAAAAGTCTTCACCCAGAGAGTGGTGAACCTGTGGAATTCTCTGCCACAGAAAGTAGTTGAGGCCAATTCACTAAATATATTCAAAAGGGAGTTAGATGAAGTCCTTACTACTCGGGGGATCAAGGGGTATGGCGAGAAAGCAGGAAGGGGGTACTGAAGTGCATGTTCAGCCATGAACTCATTGAATGGCGGTGCAGGCTAGAAGGGCTGAATGGCCTACTCCTGCACCTATTTTCTATGTTTCTATGTTTCTATCACACGGTCTCTGTGTGATAGTGACATCACCCGGTCTCTGTGTGATAGTGACATCACCCGGTCTCTGTGTGATAGTGACATAATCCGGTCTCTGTGATAGTGACATTACCCAATCTCTGTGATAGTTACATCACCCAGTCTCTGTGTCATACTGACATCACCCGGTCTCTGTGTGATAGCGACATCTCCCGGTCTCTGTGTGATAGTGACATCACCCGGTCTCTGTGTGATAGTGACATCACCCGGTCTCTGTGTGATAGTGACATCACCCGGTCTCTTTGTGATAGTGACATCAACCGGTCTCTGTGTGATAGTGACATCACCCGATCTCTGTGATAGTGACATCACCCGATGTCTATGTGATACTGACATCACCTGGTCTCTGTGTGATAGGGACAACACCCGGTCTCTGTGTGATAGTGACATCACCCATTCTTGCTGTGATAGTCAAATCACCCGGTCTCTGCGTGATAGTGGCATCACCCGGTTTCTGTGTGATAGTGACATCACCCGGCCTGTGTGATAGTGACATCACCTGTTCTCTGTGATAGTGACATCACCCAGTCTATGTGATCGTGACATCACCTGTTCTCTGTGATAGTGATATCACCTGGTCTCTCTGATCGTGACATCACCCAGTCTCTGTGTGACATCACCCAGTCTCTGTGTGACATAATCGAGTCTCTATACTAGTGATCTCTGTGAAAGTGACATCACCCAAGGCTAGACTTTCCATTATTGTGCATATCACCCAAAAATGGTCGTTATTTCCAGCCTTGCCATTTATTATGGGTTTTGAGGTCACCTGATTATTGCCCATTTTCAAACCCCCTAGTTTCCATTTTATGAAATGGGCGTTAGCGGTATTTTTTTTTCTTCTGTCGTAAAATGTCACCGTCCATAGCAATGCCATAGCAACTGTCTTTTCCCATGTTTTAGGAGGATTGGGGTCATCAATTCATGCATAGAAGATGCGGGGGTGAAAAAGGAAAATGAGGTGCACGGCCGCAGGAATTGGAGTTCTTCCAGTATTGTTCTTGCTTTTGTTGCTAGTTAATAAATGTTGGGAGGTTTGGAGGGAGGGTGGGGGGGGGTACCTTGTTGTATTTGCATTTGTGTTATTTGTGTTATTTGTGCGATTGGAAATGTTAAAAACATAATAAATGTTATAAATGTTATAAATTTGTTGTGGGGTGAGGTGGGGTGGGCTGGAGTGTTTTTTAGAATTATAATTATGAATTAATACAAATGTTATCATTAATTTATTTAATTTAACATAACATTGTTGTGCATTTTCTCAGATAGTTATGACGTTAAACACTGGTGATTCCTTAATATGAAAGGGGATAATTAAACGTAACTTGAATCAACTTTAGCTTTAACTGTCACCAAGGTAATGCACACCATTCATGTATGAGCTGCAGACACAGCAGTCTTGCAGCTTTGTAAATACCACCAACGTTATTTCAAGCAAAGCGCTCATTTATGAGCTGCTGACATAAGAGTCTTGTATCCATGTAGCCACCATGGGCCCTTTCCTGCGGCGTACAGGAGGGCGGGAGCATGGTTTCATCATCAGCCTGATTGTCTGTCTCGAGGTCATCATCTACCTCCTCGTCCTCCTCTTCCTCTCTCTCCTGAGGTGGACCGTCAGTCCCTTCTGGCAATTCTTGTCCCCTCCTGATAGTCAAGTTGTGCAGCATGCAGCACACCACCATGAATTGAGCTACCTGCTCAGCCTGGTATTGTAACTCGCCTCCTGAGTGGTCCAGGCATCTAAAGCGCTGCTTAAGCACTCCAATGGTCTCTTCGCCAAGATTGCGTGTGGCTATGTGGCTTTCGTTGTATTGCTTCTCGGCTTCTGTCTGGGTGTTACGCAGGGGGGGGTCAGCAGCCTGGTGGCGAGGCCATATCTTTTGTCACCAAGCATCCAGCATTGAGAGGCGGGAGTCGAGAGAGGCAGCGGCCTATAAAAGGCTCAGCAATCCGGGGAGCGTCGAGAGAGGCGGCGGCCTATAAAAGGCTCAGCAGTCCGGGGAGCGTCGAGAGAGGCGGGAGTCGAGAGAGGCAGCGGCCTATAAAAGGCTCAGCAGTCCGGGGAGCGTCGAGAGAGGCGGGAGTCGAGAGAGGCAGCGGCCTATAAAAGGCTCAGCAGTCCGGGGAGCGTCGAGAGAGGCGGGAGTCGAGAGAGGCAGCGGCCTATAAAAGGCTCAGCAGTCCGGGGAGCGTCGAGAGACGCGGGAGTCGAGAGAGGCAGCGGCCTATAAAAGGCTCAGCAGTCCGGGGAGCGTCGAGAGAGGCGGGAGTCGAGAGAGGCAGCGGCCTATAAAAGGCTCAGCAGTCCGGGGAGCGTCGAGAGAGGCGGGAGTCGAGAGAGGCAGCGGCCTATAAAAGGCTCAGCAGTCCAGGGAGTTGAGAGAGGCGGGAGTCGAGAGAGGCAGCGGCCTATAAAAGGCTCAGCAGTCCGGGGAGCGTCGAGAGAGGCGGGAGTCGAGAGAGGCAGCGGCCTATAAAAGGCTCAGCAGTCCGGGGAGCGTCGAGAGAGGCGGGAGTCGAGAGAGGCAGCGGCCTATAAAAGGCTCAGCAGTCCGGGGAGCGTCGAGAGACGCGGGAGTCGAGAGAGGCAGCGGCCTATAAAAGGCTCAGCAGTCCGGGGAGCGTCGAGAGAGGCGGGAGTCGAGAGAGGCAGCGGCCTATAAAAGGCTCAGCAGTCCGGGGAGCGTCGAGAGAGGCGGGAGTCGAGAGAGGCAGCGGCCTATAAAAGGCTCAGCAGTCCAGGGAGTTGAGAGAGGCGGGAGTCGAGAGAGGCAGCGGCCTATAAAAGGCTCAGCAGTCCGGGGAGCGTCGAGAGAGGCGGGAGTCGAGAGAGGCAGCGGCCTATAAAAGGCTCAGCAGTCCGGGGAGCGTCGAGAGAGGCTTACTTGTGCAGCTCCAGCTGAGAGAAGTCAAAAAAGAAGTAGAAAGAAATCAAAAGGTGACGTCACAGCCAACGTGGTAAGTGATTGGCTGCTGATTGGTGAGTAGTTTTTCTTTTTCTTTATTAGTCAGTAACTTTTAACATTGTTGTCGGCAATTTAAGGGTATCTAAGGGTTAAGTCATGGCAGGACAGCTCGGTCATGTGATATGCTCCTCCTGTACCATGTGGGAACACGGGGACAACACCAGTGTCCCTGACGACTACATGTGCGGGAAGTGTGTCCACCTCCGGCTACTGACGGTCCGCGTTGCGGAGTTGGAGTTGAAGGTGGATTCACTCTGGAGCATCCACGATGCTGAGAATGACGTGAGTATCACGTGTAGCGAGTTGGTCTTACCGCAGGAGAAGGGTCCACAGCCAGCGAGGGAATGGAAGACCAGCAGGAAGAGTAGTGCAAGGAAGGTAGTGCAGGGGTCCCCTGTGGTCATCCCACTGCAAAACAGATACACTGCTTTGAGTGCTGTTGAGGGGGATGACTCATCAGGAGTGGGCAGCAGCAGCCAAGTTCATGGCACCGTGGCTGGCTCTGTTGCACAGGAGGGCAGGAAAAAGAGTGGGCGAGCGATAGTGATAGGGGATTCAATTGTAAGGGGAATAGATAGGCGTTTCTGCGGCCGTAACCGAGACTCCAGGATGGTATGTTGCCTCCCTGGTGCAAGGGTCAAGGATGTCTCGGAGCGGGTGCAGGACATTCTAAAAATGGAGGGAGAACAGCCAGTTGTCGTGGTGCACGTTGGTACCAATGACATAGGTAAAAAAAGGGATGAGTTCCTACGAAATGAATTTAAGGAGCTAGGAGCTAAATTAAAAAGTAGGACCTCAAAAGTAGTAATCTCGGGATTGCTACCAGTGCCACATGCTAGTCAGAGTAGGAATCGCAGGATAGCTCAGATGAATACGTGGCTTGAGCAATGGTGCAGCAGGGAGGGATTCAAATTCCTGGGGCATTGGAACCGGTTCTGGGGGAGGTGGGACCAGTACAATCCGGACGGTCTGCACCTGGGCAGAATCGGAACCAATGTCCTCGGGGGAGTGTTTGCTAGTGCTGTTGGGGAGGAGTTAAACTAATATGGCAGGGGGATGGGAACCAATGCAGGGAGATAGAGGGAAACAAAAAGGAGGCAAAAACAAAAGACAGAAAGGAGATGAGGAAAAGTGGAGGGCAGAAAAACCCAAGGCAAAGAACAAAAAGGGCCATTGTACAGCAAAATTCTAAAAGGACAGAGGGTGTTAAAAAAACAAGCCTAAAGGCTTTGTGTCTTAATGCAAGGAGTATCCGCAATAAGGTGGATGAATTAACTGTGCAAATAGATGTTAACAAATATGATGTGATTGGGATTACGGAGACGTGGCTCCAGGATGAGCAGGGCTGGGAACTCAACATCCAGGGGTATTCAACATTCAGGAAGGATAGAATAAAAGGAAAAGGAGGTGGGGTAGCATTGCTGGTTAAGGAGGAGATTAAGGCAATAGTTAGGAAGGACATTAGCTTGGATGATGTGGAATCTATATGGGTAGAGCTGCAGAACACCAAAGGGCAAAAAACGTTAGTGGGAGTTGTGTACAGACCTCCAAACAGTAGTAGTGATGTTGGGGAGGGCATCAAACAGGAAATTAGGGGTGCGTGCAATAAAGGTGCAGCAGTTATAATGGGTGACTTTAATATGCACATAGATTGGGCTAAACAAACTGGAAGCAATACGGTGGAGGAGGATTTTCTGGAGTGCATAAGGGATGGTTTTTTAGACCAATATGTCGAGGAACCAACTAGGGGGGAGGCCATCTTAGACTGGGTGTTATGTAATGAGAGAGGATTAATTAGCAATCTCGTTGTGCGAGGCCCCTTGGGGAAGAGTGACCATAATATGGTGGAATTCTGCATTGGGATGGAGAATGAAACAGTTAATTCAGAGACCATGGTCCAGAACTTAAAGAAGGCTAACTTTGAAGGTATGAGGCGTGAATTGGCTGGGATGGATTGGCGAATGATACTTAAGGGGTTGACTGTGGATGGGCAATGGCAGACATTTAGAGACCGCATGGATGAACTACAACAATTGTACATTCCTGTCTGGCATAGAAATAAAAAAGGGAAGGTGGCTCAACCGTGGCTATCAAGGGAAATCAGGGGTAATATTAAAGCCAAGGAAGTGGCATACAAATTGGCCAGAAATAGCAGCGAACCTGGGGACTGGGAGAAATTTAGAACTCAGCAGAGGAGGACAAAGGGTTTGATTAGGGCAGGGAAAATGGAGTATGAGAAGAAGCTTGCAGGGAACATTAAGACGGATTGCAAAAGTTTCTATAGATATATAAAGAGAAAAAGGTTAGTAAAGAAAAACGTAGGTCCCCTGCAGTCAGAATCAGGGGAAGTCATAACGGGGAACAAAGAAATGGCGGACCAATTGAACAAGTACTTTGGTTCGGTATTCACGAAGGAGGACACGAACAACCTTCCGGTTATAAAAGGAGTCGGGGGGTCTAGTAAGGAGGAGGAACTGAGGGAAATCCTTATTAGCCGGGAAATTGTGTTGGGGAAATTGATGGGATTGAAGGCCGATAAATCCCCAAGGCCTGATGGACTGCATCCCAGAGTACTTAAGGAGGTGGCCTTGGAAATAGTGGATGCATTGACAGTCATTTTCCAACATTCCATTGACTCTGGATCAGTTCCTATGGAGTGGAGGGTAGCCAATGTAACCCCACTTTTTAAAAAAGGAGGGAGAGAGAAAACAGGGAATTATAGACCGGTCAGCCTGACATCGGTAGTGGGTAAAATGATGGAATCAATTATTAAGGATGTCATAGCAGTGCATTTGGAAAGAGGTGACATGATAGGTCCAAGTCAGCATGGATTTGTGAAAGGGAAATCATGCTTGACAAATCTTCTGGAATTTTTTGAGGATGTTTTCAGTAGAGTGGATAAGGGAGAACCAGTTGATGTGGTATATTTGGACTTTCAGAAGGCGTTCGACAAGGTCCCACACAAGAGATTGATGTGCAAAGTTAGAGCACATGGGATTGGGGGTAGTGTACTGACATGGATTGAGAACTGGTTGTCAGACAGGAAGCAAAGAGTAGGAGTAAATGGGTACTTTTCAGAATGGCAGGCAGTGACTAGTGGGGTACCGCAAGGTTCTGTGCTGGGGCCCCAGCTGTTTACACTGTACATTAATGATTTAGATGAGGGGATTAAATGTAGTATCTCCAAATTTGCGGATGACACTAAGTTGGGTGGCAGTGTGAGCTGTGAGGAGGATGCTGTGAGGCTGCAGAGCGACTTGGATAGGTTAGGTGAGTGGGTAAATGCATGGCAGATGAAGTATAATGTGGATAAATGTGAGGTTATCCACTTTGGTGGTAAAAACAGAGAGACAGACTATTATCTGAATGGTGACAGATTAGGAAAAGGGGAGGTGCAAAGAGACCTGGGTGTCATGGTACATCAGTCATTGAAGGTTGGCATGCAGGTGCAGCAGGCGGTTAAGAAAGCAAATGGCATGTTGGCCTTCATAGCAAGGGGATTTGAGTACAGGGGCAGGGAGGTGTTGCTACAGTTGTACAGGGCATTGGTGAGGCCACACCTGGAGTATTGTGTACAGTTTTGGTCTCCTAACCTGAGGAAGGACATTCTTGCTATTGAGGGAGTGCAGCGAAGGTTCACCAGACTGATTCCCGGGATGGCGGGACTGACCTATCAAGAAAGACTGGATCAACTGGGCTTGTATTCACTGGAGTTCAGAAGAATGAGAGGGGACCTCATAGAAACATTTAAAATTCTGACGGGGTTAGACAGGTTAGATGCAGGAAGAATGTTCCCAATGTTGGGGAAGTCCAGAACCAGAGGTCACAGTCTAAGGATAAGGGGTAAGCCATTTAGGACCGAGATGCGGAGGAACTTCTTCACCCAGAGAGTGGTGAACCTGTGGAATTCTCTACCACAGAAAGTTGTTGAGGCCAATTCACTAAATATATTCAAAAAGGAGTTAGATGAGGTCCTTACTACTAGGGGGATCAAGGGGTATGGCGAGAAAGCAGGAAGTGGGTACTGAAGTTGAATGTTCAGCCATGAACTCATTGAATGGCGGTGCAGGCTAGAAGGGCCGAATGGCCTACTCCTGCACCTATTTTCTATGTTTCTATGTTTCTATTGACCTTGTGGCTGACTGGTAAACATGTCAGATACAGCACTCTCACGCAGGATGTGAGCATCATGGATGCTACCCATAAATTTTGCATTTACTGCCATTATAATTTGCTTGTGGTTGACAACGAGTTGCACATTCAGGGAGTGGAATCCCTTTCGGTTCCGAAAAACCTCTGCATCCTGAAAGATGTCCGCATGCTAATGTGCATACAGTCTATTGCTCCCTGCACCTTGGGGAAGTTTGCTATTCTGGAGAATCCTAGAGCCCTCTCAGTCTGTGCCTCCCTGGTCATAGGGAAGCTGATAAAGTCCATTCTGCGTGCATAAAGGGCTTCAGTCACCTGTCGAATGCAGCAATATGTGGCATGCTGAGATATAGCGCAACTGTCACCAGCTGAGGCCTGAAAGGAACCCGATGCATGGAAGGAAAGTGGCGCAGTTACCTTGACCTCAACGGACAGTGCGGCCCTGATGGTGTTGGTAGGCTGCAGATCTCCCCTAATGAGTTGGCATGTCTCACTGATGACCCCTTTGTGGAAGTGCAGTCTCCTAAGGCACATGTTATCGGACAAGTTCAGGTAAGACCATTTCTCCCTGTAAGTGCGTCGGGTGTAAGTTCTCGTCCTCCTCTTCCTCAGTCTGCCATCTCTTTGATTGGGCACAAAATGCTCTTCAATATACCCTCTGCCATCTCTAGTCTGCAACATGTGCGTAGTCATCAAGACAGGCTGAGAAATTACAGGCCCCATTATAATAACAATCAGTATTATACCTAGTGTTCACAAACAATAAATTTACCTACTAAAACAAATAAAATAAATTCAATTGTCCAAAGTATGATAAGATGTTTGTTCAGATTTTCAAATCACCTTAAAATAACTCCAGAGTACATCAAAACTCCCCAGAAGTTGAAGCAGCCTTTTATATGAAAAGTCCTCCGATTTACAAAATGGCGGCCATACCACTGGGTTAAGGCAACTTTTTTTCAGCGTTTGTTTCGGCGAGCGATATTTTCGGCAATATGTGTGTCAAAAGCCAAAAGTAACGCTCAACGATATTATGGGCATTAGTTTACATTTTTTTAAGTTTACGGCAAAAGAAAATGGGCAGGCGGTATAATTAATTCTCAGCGTTAACTAAATGCCGAAACTAACGCTGGGCAATAAGTGAGCAATAAATGGGCTTAAGTTTCCATTTTTTTGCTAAATGGGTGATATCTGGGCGTTATACCTCAATTCAGCATTAAAATGGACATTAAGTGGGCGGTAGCAATGTAAAATTTATGGAAAGTCTAGCCCCTAGTCTCTGTGTGATAGTGACATCACCTGATCTCTGTGTAATAGTGACATCACAGTCTCTGTGATAGTGACATCACCCAGTCTCTGTGATAGTGACATCACCTGGTCTCTGTGTGATAGTGACATCACCTGCTCTCTGTGATAGTGACATCACCCAGTCTCTGTGTGACATAATCGAGTCTCTGTACTAGTGATCTCTGTGATAGTGACATCACCCAGGGCTAGACTTTCCATTATTGTGCAGATCACCCAAAAATGGGCGTTATTTCCAGCGTTGGCATTTATTATGGGTTTTGAGATCATCTGATTATCGCCCATTTTCAAACCCCCTAGTTTCCATTTTATGAAATGGGCGTTAGCGGGAGCGATGTGAAATGGGCGTTCGCTGTAATTTTTTTTTCTTCTGTCGTAAAATATGACCATCCATAGCAAGGCCATAGCAACGGTCTTTTCCCGCGTTTTAGAAGGTCAGGGGTCATCAATACATGCACAGAAGATGCGGGGGGGTGGGGGGGCGAATGGATAATGAGGTGTATGACCGCAGAAGTTGGAGTTCTTACAGTATTGTTCTTGCTTTTGTTGCTAGTTAATAAATGTTGGGAGATTTGGCGGAAGGGGGGAGGGGGGTACCTTGTTGTATTTGCATTTGTGTTATTTGTGCTATTGGAAATGTTAAAAATGTAATAAATGTTATAAATGTTATAAATTTGTTGTAGGGTGGGATGGGCTGGAGTGTTTTTTAGTTATAATTATGAATTAATACAAATGTTATCAATAATTTATTTAATTTAACATAACACTGTTGCACATTTTCTCAGATAGTTGTGACGTTAAACACTGGTGATTCCTTAACATGAAAGGGGATAATTAAACGTAACTTGAATCAACTTTAACTTTAACTGTCACCAAGGTAATACACAACATTCATGTATGAGCTGCAGACACAGCAGTCTTGCAGCTTTGTAAATACCACCAACGTTATTTCAAGCAGAGCGCTCATTTATGAGCTGCTGACATAAAAGTCTTGCATCCATGTAGCCACCATGGGCCCTTTCCTGCGGCATACAGGAGGGCGGGGGCATGGTTTCATCATCAGCCTGATTGTCTGTCTCGAGGTCATCATCTACCTCCTCGTCCTCCTCTTCCTCTCTCTCCTGAGGTGGACCGTCAGTCCCTTCTAGCAATTCTTGTCCACTCCTGATAGCCAAATTGTGCAGCATGCAGCACACTACCACGAATTGAGCTACCTGCTCAGCCTGGTATTGTAACTCGCCTCCTGAGTGGTCCAGGCGTCTAAAGCGCTGCTTAAGCACTCCAATAGTCTTTTCGATGATGTTGCGTGTGGCTATGTGGCTTTCGTTGTATCGCTTCTCGGCTTCTGTCTGGGTGTTACGCGGGGGGGGGTCAGCAGCCTGGTGGCGAGGCCATATCTTTTGTCACCAAGCATCCAGCATTGACCTTGTGGCTGGCTGGTAAACAAGTCAGATACAGCACTCTCACGCAAGATGTGAGCATCATGGATGCTGCCCGGAAATTTTGCATTTACTGCCATTATAATTTGCTGGTGGTCGATAACGAGTTGCACATTCAGGGAGTGGAATCCCTTTCGGTTCCGAAAAACCTCTGCATCCTGAAAAGGTGTCCGCATGCCGATGTGCATACAGTCTATTGCTCCCTGCAACTTGGGGAAGTTTGCTATTCTGGAGAATCCTAGAGTCCTCTCAGTCTGTGTCTCCCTGGTCATATCACCCAGTCTCTGTGATAGTGACATCACCCGGTCTTTGTGATAGTGACATCACTCAGTCTCTGTGTGATAATGATATTATCCACTCTCTGTGATAGTGACTTCACCCAGTCTCTGTGTTAGTGACATCACCCATTCTTGCTGTGATAGTGACATCACCAAGTCTCTGTGTGCTAGCGGGTATATTCTCCAGGTCTCTGCGTGATAGCGGGAATATTCCCCAGGTCTCTATGTGATAGTGATATCATAAACACAGCAGGAAGATTCACTTGATCTCTGTGTGATAGTGATATCGTTACCTCAGCGGGAAGAATCCCCTTGTCTGTGATACTAAAATCAGCTGTGTGGTTGATAATGAAGAAGAAAGCTGTAGACTGCATGAAGATATCAATGAACTGGTCAGGTGGGCAGAAAATTGGAAATTGAATTCAATCCAGACATGTGAGATAATGCATTTGGGGAGGGCTAACAAGGCAAGAGAATACACATTAAATGGTAGGACACTGAGAAGTGTAGAGGCACTTGGAGTGCATGTCCACAGATCCCTGAAGGTAGCAGGACAAGTAGATAAGGTGGTTAAGAAGGCATGTGGAATACTTGTCTTTATTAGCCGAGGCACAGAATACAAGAGCAGGGAGGTTATGCTTGAACTGTATAAAACACTAGTTAGGCCACTGCTAGAGTACTGCGTGCAATTCTGGTCACCACATTACAAGATGGACGTAATCGCACTAGAGCGGGTACAGAGGAGATTTACGGGGATGCTGCCTGGACTGGAGAATTTTAGCTATGAGGAAAGATTGTATAAGCTGGGTTTGTTTGCTTTGGAACAGAGGAGGCTGAGGGGAGACCTTATTGAGGTGTATAAAATTATGAGGGGCCTGGATAGAGTGCATAGGAAGGACTTTTTTCCCTTAGCAGAGGGGTCAACAACCAGGGGGCATAAATTTAAAAGTATTTGGTAGAGGGTTTAGAGGGGATTCGAGGGGAAATTTCTTTATCCAGAGGGTGGTGGGGCTCTGCTCGGCCCCCGGCCTGCGAGCACCATCTGAGCAGGCCATGGAGCGGAAGGAGCAGCTTGGCGGCCTGCCACTTCAGCGAGCAGCACGTGCTGGAGCAGGAGAGCGACGACAGTGAAGAGGACGACTGGATTGGACGCCACCAAGATCCAGGTCGATGATTGGTGCGTGGGCAGGTACAGCAGGAGAGGCGGCAAGCAGCAGAGCAACGGCGAGGTCGGGGCGAAGGAGCGACGAGAGATTGTAGAGGGACGTGATCGGGGCCCAGGAGAGGTGTGAGTTCGGGGCCGTGCAGAGGCAAGGGCCCAGGGGCAGCACGGGCCAGCCCACACTGCGATATGTGTGCGCATTAGGTCCGTTCAGCAGAGCTGGTCTCCAGTCGTCTTGATTAATCCTTGCCGCTGGATCAAGACCAAGCTCTGTCAAGCCCGTGTGGTGGCTGGTGTGCAGTGGTCACCACACATTTAAAAAATCCATGTACAGGCATCTTCCACTCCTCAGCATTTAGTTCTGGGCCTGGAATATTAGGTTCTTCATTGAAACACCTGTGAACCTTTTGGTGTGGAAGCAAGTCATCCTCGATTCAAGGGACTGCCTATGATGATGATGATGATGATGATGAAAGTACTCTCACGGTGCCATTAGGGAGAGAATTCCAGGATTTTGATCCAGCGACGATGAAGGAACAGCGATATATTTCTAAGTCAGTATGGACTGTGACTTGGAGGGGAACTTGCAGGTGATGGTGTTCCTATGAGCCTGCTACCCTTGTCCTTCTAGGTGGGAGAGGTCGCAGGTTTGGGAGGTGCTGTCGAAGAAGCGTTAGCGAGTTGCTGCAGTGTATCCTGTAGATGGTATATACTTCCATGGGCTTCAACTTTGCTGGCAAGTCTATTATGTGACACTTTATCAAATGTCTTTTGGAAGTCCATGTACACCACATCAACCGAATTGCCCTCATCAACACTCTCTGTTACGTCATCAAAAAACTCAATCATATGAGGGAGAAGGGTATAGAAGATTATGCTGATAGATTTAGATGAGGAAAGGCGGGAGGAGGCTCGAGTGGAGCATAAAAGCTGGCATGGACTGGCTGGGCCAAATGACCTGTTTCTGTGTCTTATATCCTATGTAATCTTATGTAAGTTAGTTAAACACGATTTGCCTTTAACAAATCTGTGCTGGCTTTCCTTAATTAATTCACACTTGTTATGTCTTCAATACTCTTATGAATGACTCCACGAGGTCTAGTATTGTACTTGAACTGTTGTGATCTTAGTCCATTTATTGTAACTCCAGAGTGAGGCACAAGCATGGTGGGCAGCCTTTTATACTGGGCCCTGCACACCTATGCAGGTGACCCTTGTTATGTATGTAAACCTGTAAGTACCATGTCTAACCACCAGAGGGTTTATCCCCTGGAGTCCCAAGGGATCCCACAATCCCTTGGGAGCACCTGTATATCAGGAGGCCTCACAGGCTGGAGAGACACTCTGAGATCTGTAATAAAGGACTACGGTCACACCTTACTTTGAGCTTGCAGTATCTAGTCTGACTCTTTATTCAAGACATAACAACTGGCGACGAGATACAGATGACGAATCCCACCACAACATTTGAACTGTTGGCATCCTAGAGAAATTTTCGGAGGGAGATGATTGGGAAACCTTCGTGGAGCGACCCGACTAATACTTCGTGGCCAACGAGCAAACGGATAGTAAAAGCTTTTACAGATATATAAAACGGAAGAGAGTGACTAAAGTAAATGTTGGTCCCTTAGAAGGTGAGAAGGGGGATTTAATAATGGGAAATGTGGAAATGGCTGAGACCTTAAACAATTATTTTGCTTCGGTCTTCACAGTGGAAGACACAGAAACCATGCCAGAAATTGCTGGTCACAGGAATGTGGGAAGGGAGGACCTGGAGACAATCACTATCACTAGGGGGGTAGTGCTGGACAGGCTAATGGGACTCAAGGTAGACAAGTTCCCTGGTCCTGATGAAATGCATCCCAGGGAATTAAAAGAGATGGCGGAAGTTATAGCAGATGCATTTGTTATAATCTACCAAAATTCTCTGGACTCTGGGGAGGTACGAGCGGATTGGAAAGCAGCTAATGTAACGCCTCTGTTTAAAAAAGGCGGCAGACAAAAGGCAGGTAACAATAGGCCGGTTAGTTTAACATCTGTAGTGGGGAAAATGCTTGAAACTATCATTAAGGAAGAAATAGCGGGACATCTAGATAGGAATAGTGCAATCAAGCAGACGCAGCATGGATTCATGAAGGGGAAATCATGTTTAACTAATTTACTGGAATTCTTTGAGGATATAATGAGCATGGTGGATAGAGGTGTACCGATGGATGTGGTGTATTTAGATTTTCAAAAGGCATTCGATAAGGTGCCACACAAAAGGTTACTGCAGAAGATAAAGGTACGCGGGGTCAATGGAAATGTATTAGCATGGATAGAGAATTGGTTGGCTAACAGAAAGCAGAGAGTCGGGATAAATGGGTCTTTTTCAGGTTGGAAATCGGTGGTTAGTGGTGTGCCACAGGGATCAGTGCTGGGACCACAACTGTTTACAATATACATAGATGACCTGGAAGAGGGGACAGAGTGTAGTGTAACAAAATTTGCAGATGGCACAAAGATTAGTGGGAAAGCGGGTTGTGTAGAGGACACAGGCTGCAAAGAGATTTAGATAGGTTAAGCGAATGGGCTAAGGTTTGGCAGATGGAATACAATGTCGGAAAGTGTGAGGTCATCCACCTTGGGAAAAAAAACAAAAAAAGGGAATATTATTTGAATGGGGAGAAATTACAACATGCTGTGGTGCAGAGAGACCTGGGGGTCCTTGTGCATGAATCCCAAAAAGTTAGTTTGCAGGTGCAGCAGGTAATCAGGAAGGTGAATGGAATGTTGGCCTTCATTGTGAGAGGGATGGAGTACAAAAGCAGGGAGGTCCTTCTGCAACTGTATAGGGTATTGGTGAGGCCGTACCTGGAGTACTGCGTGCAGTTTTGGTCGTCTTACTTAAGGAAGGATATACTGGCTTTGGAGGGGGTACATGGACGATTCACTAGGTTGATTCCGGAGATGAGGGGGTTACCTTATGATGATAGATTGAGTAGACTGGGTCTTTACTCGTTGGAGTTCAGAAGGATGAGGGGTGATCTTATAGAAATATTTAAAATAATGAAAGGGATAGACAAGATAGAGGCAGAGAGGTTGTTTCCACTGGTCGGGGAGACTAGAACTAGGGGGCACAGCCTCAAAATACGGGGAGCCAATTTAAAACCGAGTTGAGAAGGAATTTCTTCTCCCAGAGGGTTGTGAATCTGTGTAATTCTCTGCCCAAGGAAACAGTTGAGGCTAGCTCATTGAATGTATTCAAGTCACAGATAGATAGATTTTTAACCAATAAGGGAATTAAGGGTTATGGGGAGCGGGCGGGTAAGTGGAGCTGAGTCCACGGCCAGATCAGCCATGATCTTGTTGAATGGCGGAGCAGGCTCGAGGGGCTAGATGGCCTACTCCTGTTCCTAATTCTTATGTTCTTATGTTCTTATGAGCTGGAAGGAGAAGCGAACACTGCCAAATGAAGGGCGATCCTCCTCACCATTTGCGGGGCACCAACGTATGGCCTCATGAAAAATCTGCTCGCTCCAGCAAAACCCACAGACAGGTCGTACGATAAGTTGTGCACACTGGTCCGGGAGCATCTAAACCCGAAGGAAAGCGTTCTGATGGCGAGGTATCGGTTCTACACGTACAAGAGGTCTAAAGGCCAGGAAGTGGCGAGCTACGTCACCGAGCTAAGGCGCCTTCCAGGACATTGTGAATTTGAAGGACACTTGGAGCACATGCTCAGGGACTTCTTTGTACTTGGCATTGGCCATGAAGTAATACTTCGCAAACTTTTGACTGTAGAGACCCCAACCTTGAGTAAAGCCATAGCAATAGCCCAGGCGTTTATCGCCACCAGCGACAATAACAAGCAAATTTCTCAGCACACGAGTGCTGCTGCAAGTACTGTGAACAAAGTAACATTGTTTTCTAATCGAAATGTACATGGCAGGACTTACACGCCTGTAGCTGCACGTCTGCAGATAACTCAGAGTCCACCATCAAGGGTGGTGAATACAACGCCATTAACACCTTGTTGGTGCTGCGGGGGTGATCATCGTTTCCATTCATGCCGCTTCAAAGGATACATTTGCAAGGGCTGTGGAACAATGGGACACCTCCTACGTATGTGCAGGCGAGCTGCAAACCCTGCTAATCCTGCAAACCACCATGTTGCAGAGGAGGACAGATCCCGGTGGATCATGATGAACCAGAGCCTCAGACGGAGGAGGCAAAGGTATATGGGTGCATACATTTACCACAAAGTGTCCCCCGATAATGCTGAAGGTTGAATTAAATGGACTCCCGGTATCCATGGAGCTGGATATGGGCGCAAGCCAGTCCATAATGAGCAAAAAGACTTTCCATAAATTGTGGTGCAGCAAGGCTTCAAGGCCAGTCCTGACTCCCATTCGTACTAAACTGAGAACGTTCATAAAGGAACTGATTACCATAATTAGCAGTGCTACCATAAAGGTCTCCTACGATGGAGTGGTGCACGAGTTACCACTCTTGGTGATACCAGGCGATGGCCCCACGCTGTTTGGCAGGAGCTGGCTGGGAAAGATACGCTGGAACTGGGACGACGTCCGACAGCTTTCGTCCGTCGACGACACCTCATGTGCCCAGGTCCTAAACAAGTTCCCCTTGCTGTTCGAACCAGGCATCGGGAAGTTCCAAGTAGCAAAAGTGCAGATCCATTTGATTCCGGGGGTGCGACCCATCCATCACAAGGCAAGAGCAGTACCGTACATTATGAGAGCGAGAGTGGAGATCGAGCTGGACAGGCTGCAATGAGAGGGCATCATTTCGCCAATCAAATTCAATGAGTGGGCCAGTCCGATTGTTCCAGTCCTCAAGGGAGACAGCACCGTCAGAATCTGTGGTGATTACAAAGTAACGATCAATCGTTTCTCACTGCAGGATCAATACCCGCTACCAAAGGCAGACAACCTATTTGCAACGCTGGCGGGAGGGAAAACGTTCACAAAGCTGGACTTGACGTCGACCTACATGGGCAGGAGCTGGAGGAATCATCGAAAGGCCTCACCTGCATCAACACGCACAAAGATCTCTTCATTTACAACAGATGCCCGTTTGGGATTCGATCGGCTGTGGCAATATTCCAAAGCTTGCTGAAGTCAGTCCCGTACACCGTGGTCTTCCAGGACAACATCTAGGTTACAGATCTAGGTTACACCGTCGAGCACCTGCAGAACCTGGAGGAGGTTCTTAGTCGACTTAATCATGTGGGGCTCAGGTTTAAACGCTCGAAGTGCATTTTCCTGGCACCTGAAGTGGAGTTCCTGGGGAGAAGAATCGCGTCGGACGGCATCAGGCCCACCGATTCAAAGACCGAGGCAATCAAGAATGCACTGAGACCACAAAACGTGACGGAGCTGTGGTCATTTCTAGGACACCTGAACTATTTTGGTAACTTCTTACCGGGTCTTAGCACATTGTTAGAACCCCTGCATACTTTACTGCGTAAAGGAGATGAATGGGTATGGGGTAAAAGCCAAGAAAATGCCTTTGAGAAAGCTGGGAAGCTGTTATGTTCAAACAACTTGCTTGTGTTGTACGATCTATGTAAACGTTTGGTACTAGCATGTGATGCATCGTCGTACGGGGTCGGGTGTGTATTGCAACAAGCTAATGAATTTGGGAAATTGCAACTGGTTGCTTATGCATTCAGAAGTCTGTCTAAGGCTGAGAGGGCCTACAGTATGGTCGAAAAAGAAGCGTTAGCGTGTGTTTATGGGGTAAAGAAAATGCATCAATATCTGTTCGGGCTCAAATTTAAATTGGAAACTGACCATAAACCACATATCCCTCTTTTCTGAAAGCAAGGGGATAAATATGAATGCATCAGCCCACATCCAGAGATGGGCGCTCACGTTGTCCGCATACAAATACGCCATCCGCCACAGGCCAGGCACAGAAAACTGTGCCGATGCTCTCAGTAGGCTACCATTGCCTACCACAGAAGTGGAGATGGCACAGCCCGCAGATTTAGTTATGGTAATGGAAGTATTCGAGAGTGAGCAATCACCTGTTACCGCCCGACAGATTAGAACCTAGACGAGCCAGAACCCCTTACTGTCCTTAGTAAAAAACTGCGTGCTCCATGGGAGTTGGTCTAGTGTCCCATTAGAGATGCAGGAAGAAATAAAGCCGTATCAGCAGCGCAGAGATGAAATGTCTATATAGGCAGACTGCCTCCTAGTGGGAAATCAGGTAGTTGTGCCAAAAAAGGGCAGGGAAACCTTCATCAGTGATTTCCACAGCACCCACCCAGGCATCGTAATGATGAAAGCGAAAGGGTGGCCCGGTATCGATGCAGACCTAGAGTCCTACATGCACAAATGTAATACATGTTCCCAGTTAAGCAATGCACCCAGGGAGGCCCCACTAAGTTTATGGCCCTGGCCCTCCAAACCATGGTCTAGGGTCCATGTCGACTATGCAGGCCCATTCTTGGGAAAAATGTTTTTAGTGGTGGTAGATGCGTACTCCAAATGGATTGAATGTGTGATAATGTCGGCAAGCACGTCCACTGCCACCATTGAAAGCCTACAGGTCATGTTTGCTACGTACGGCCTGCCTGATGTCCTTGTAAGTGACAATGGGCCGTGCTTTACTAGTGCCGAATTCAAGGAGTTCATGACATGCAACAGGATCAAACATGTCACATCTGCCCTGTTTAAACCAGCGTCCAACGGTCAGGCAGAACGAGCAGTTCAAACAATCAAGCAGAGCTTGAAAAGGGTAACTGAAAGCTCACTGCAGACTCGCTTATCCCGAGTCCTGCTTAGTTACCGCACAAGACTCCACTCGCTCACCGGGGTTCCTCCCGCTGAACTGCTCATGAAAAGGGCACTTAAGACAAGGCTCTCGTTAGTCCACCCTGATCTACACGAACAGGTAGAGAGCAGGCGGCTTCAACAGAATACATATCATGATCGCGCAAATGTGTCACACGAAACTGAAATAAATGATCCTGTATTTGTGTTGAATTATGGACAAGGTCCCAAGTGGATTGCTGGCAATGTTTTGGCCAAAGAGGGGAGTAGGATGTTTGTGGTTAAACTCGCAAATGGACTCACCTGCAGGAAACACTTGGACCAAACCGAACTCAGATTTACGGACTATCCAGAACAACCCACAATAGACTCTACCTTTTTCAACCCTCTAACACACACACCAGTGGCAACCGACCCAGCGGTTGACCACGAAGCAGAACCCATCACCCGCAGCAGCCCAGCAAGACTCACCGCCCCCAGCAGCCCAGCAAAGCCAGCTGTGCAGCAGCCCAGTGAAGGCACAACAAACGACTCACCAACACCAGCATTTGCACCGAGACGATACCATGTCTAACCACCAGAGGGCTTATCCCCTGGAGTCCCAAGGAATACCACAATCCCTTGGGAGCACCAGTATATAAGGAGGCCTCACAGGCTGGAGAGGCTCGCTGAGATCTGTAATAAAGGACTACGGTCACCAGAGGGCACTGCAGTGCGAGACCTGAGGGTTGTTATGTCTTGAATAAAGTAAGGTCCCTCAGGTCTCCCACAGCAGTGCCCTCTGGTGGCACGCCTTATGTGACTATACAGTTAGTATACATGGTCTACATACATGACGTCACTTCCCCCCAAGTCTTTAATGCAAATTGACTCGTACATTGACGGTGACCTGGGCTTTTCTCTTCCTGGTTGACCATTGGCGGGTCACTTCTAGCTTGGGTGGGTTGGTAGTGAGATTTGTTGCCAGTGGAGGTCCCCATGGTTTCTGGTTGTGAGTCCATGACTACTCCAGTCTCCCCCCCCACAGAGAGATCATGCTAATGGCCTGTTACATGCAAGTTGCATTCAAGTTCATCACATGGGTTTTACATTTACAACTTGATACATTTGTTGGGTGGATTACAGTTGTGTTTCTTTTTGTGTGGTACATTTACATGATGAGTACAGGTATATCAGTACAGGTACACAAGGACAGTCTAGTTCCAGCACGGCCGGATGAGATCGGGTCGTCTGGTGGTGGCGCAGGGCCCTATGCTAGTGGGTCTGTAGGCGAGGTGAGCTCATTTAGCTCGAGTTGCTGGAGCTCAGGGCTCTTGCCGTTACTCCCAGTGTCGGGCAGGCCCAAAGACAGCTGATGTGTCTGTGACCTCCCTGTCCTTTTCGTTTGCACAGTGTCACTGCTGCTCCCTGGGAAGCGGTCTGAGCGAGTGAGCGTTTCGTCTAAGCAACGGTGGGGCTGCCTCGTCTTGTCCAGCAGTTCACAGGGGACTGCTGACTCGCTTTCCTTGAGGGCACCGTTGTGAGCACTCTCTAGTTTGCGATCTTGGCTGGTCCAGGTCCCATTCAGAGGAATCGTTGCGGGTGACCCTTGGCTCTTGGGCATTGCCATGGTGGCGAGTGGGTTTGTGGGCTGTGCTTTTTCCACCCGGTGGTGGGCGACGGTAGCCGACTGTGAGCACAGGCGCAGTTTACTGTTTCTGGCCCATGGCAGTTCATGCCATTGGGTGCCTGCAATGTTAAACCGATCTGAGGCAGGGTATCGCTACCAGTGCCTCTGCTCTCCGGGGATCGTTTACTCTGCAGCTTGTCAGCTGTGGGGACACTTTATGATGCATCGTTCTGGTCCTGGGGATGCAGGCTACAGCACTGGGTAGCCCGCTGGACCTGTATACGACCGTTAGGTGTTCGCCCGCTATATTGGCTGATTGCAATTTGCACCTGATATCGCTCAACAACATTTTGCTCGTTACAGCTGGACTTT
Organism: Pristiophorus japonicus; assembly: GCF_044704955.1. Classification (NCBI taxonomy): domain Eukaryota; kingdom Metazoa; phylum Chordata; class Chondrichthyes; family Pristiophoridae; genus Pristiophorus; species Pristiophorus japonicus. The sequence continues at coordinate 128,968,144 of NC_091985.1, read as the reverse complement.
TACATTGGTTACCAATTTCAAGCAGTTCATTCAAAAATGGCGGGTTGCTGGCCTCCTTGAAAATAGCCTTACTACTTTTACCCCAATCGTCTTCCTTGTGTGGAACCACGTGTTATTGCTCCATTAGCGCTGCACCTCGTGGTTTGGATGCCATCTTTTCCCTGTCCATGCTGTCGACTGCCGTGATCTTCTTTCCCAGGGATTCTGCCACTGAAGCTGGGAAAGTGCCCTCGGATCCAATCTTCCTCCCCAGGAGTCCTGCCACTGAAACCGGGGAGATGCGTTCGGGTTGTCTCGGCCGGATCATCGCCAAGCAGTCGTGATGAGCGGTCTCTGCCTCGGGGGCTGCACGGATCTGCTCTCCGGTCCAACTGAAGGTGGGGGCTTGCTCTGCCTCTGAGCACGGTCGATCGCTGGAGGGATGAAATCTTCCCAGTTCCAATGAATCTTCCCCATCCATCTTCTTCCAAGTAGCGTTGGTCCATCACCTGAAACAAGCGACAATGGTAAATTGTGCACCGCGCCATCATGGGATACACTTACATCCGCACTACCAGCAACTGATATCAGTTCCTTGGTGTAGCTTTGCCTGAACCGGGACCAGTTGGGGTCGTTCAGCTTGATCATTCCATAGCCTCTCAAAGTTTTCCTGGCTTATTACTGACTGACTCGCCCCCGTGTCCACTTCCATGAAGACTGGAACACCATTTATCTCGACTTCCATTATCACTGGAGGACAATCTGTGGTGCAGGTATATACTCCATACACTTCGTCCTGGGACTGAGCTGCCTCTCAAGCCATCTCCTCGAAATCCACGCTGGATTCACAGCCATCTGCTGACTCCTCTTCCACGTGGTGAGTCACAGCTCTTTTGCACATTCGCTGGAGTTGGCCCTTTGTGCTGCAGTCTTTGCACATATGGTCTCTGAACTGACACTGATGAGCCCTGTGATTACCTCCGCAACGCCAGCATGGTGCTACTTGACTTACGTTTGCACCCCTCGGCGGGCTCTGAGTTAAAGGACTCGGGGGCCTGTACGCTCACGTTCAACAGTTCTGCCTGTGAAAGGCACCATTCTATTTACAGTACTTGCTGGGTTTGAGTCCTGAGAGTGAGTCATCATCTGCTTGGAGCTGCAGCTTGAGGTCATGAACGCCTGGCTGATGCTGATGGCCTTCTGCAGAGTGACGGTGGTTTCAGCAGACAGTAGCCTGTGAAGAAGGGCCTCATGACTGATGCCAATTACGAAGATGTCCCGCAATGCATCGATGAGGGATGCCAGCCTCCTGAGGTCGGCAGCGTACTTCGCGATTTCCTGGCCCTCGGGGTGGCGGTGTGTATAAAATCGATGCCTGGTCGTGAGGATGCTCTCCTTTGGTTTGAGTTGGTCCCGAATTAGCACTTTCAGCTCCTCGTATGACTTGGTCGTTGATGTTGTTTTGTCTGGTGCAAGGAAGTCTCTGACAAGGCCGTAGACCGCGGGCCAGGATAGCTCTGCGCTTATCTGCCAGCGTGGCTGGATCATCGCCTACCAGGTGGTTTGCTATGAAATATTGGTCGAGCCGCTCCGTAAAGGTTTCCCAATCTTCACCCTCTGAGAATTTTTCTAATGCACCAACTTTGGTCATTTTTGCGTGAAAGTTCGTAATCTCGTCGCCAGTTGTTATGTCTTTATTACTCTTATGAATGAATCCACGAGGTCTAGTATTGTACTTGAGCTGTTGTGACCTTAGTCCCATTTATTGTAACTCCAGAGTGAGGCACAAGCATGGTGGGCAGCCTTTTATACTGGGCCCTGCACACCTATGCAGGTGACCCTCAGGTCTCTCTCCGCAGTGCCCTCTGGTGGCACACCTTATGTCACTATACAGTTAGTATACATGGTCTACATACATGACAACAATTGTCCAAGTGGCTGTTAATTTTGTCCTGGATTATTGTTTTTAAAAGCTTCTCCACCACCAAGGTTAAACTGACTGGTCTGTGGTTGCTAGGTTTATCTTTGCACCATTTTTTGAACATGTGTGTAATGTTTACAATTCTCCAGTCCTGTGGCACCACCCCCACATCTAAGATGGACTGGAAGATTATGGCCAGTACCTCCGCAATTTCCACCTTTACTCCCCTCAGCATTCAAGAATGCATCCCATCCGATCTTGGTGACTTATGTACTTTACATACAGACAGCCTTTCTAGAACTTCCTCTTTAGCAATTGTTAGCCCATCCAGTATCTTCATTACCACCTCCTTCACTATGTCTATGGCAGCATCTGCTTCCTTGGTGAAGACAGACGCAAAGTGCTCATTTAGCACCTCAGCCATGCCCTCTGCTTCCATGCGTAGGTCTCCTTTTTGGTCCCTAATAGGCCCCACCCCTCCTCAATACTAACTTACTATTTATATGCCTATAGAAGATTTTTGGATTTCTTTTTATGTTAGCTGCCAATCTATTCTTATACTCTCTCTTTGCCCCTCTTATTTCCATTTTCACTTCCCTTCTTAACTTTTTATATTCAGCCTGGTTCTCACTTGTATTCTCAACCTGATATCTGTCATACGCCCCTTTTTTCTGCTTCATCTTACTCTCTATCTCTTTCGTCATCCAGGGCACTCTGGCTTTGGTTGCCCTACCTTACCTCGACTGTACCCAAACCATCTCCTCTTTAAAGGCAGTGTCATAAAGGAGGAGAGAGAGGTAGAGAGACCGAGAGATTTAGGGAGGGAATTCCAGAGCTCAGGGCCCAGGCAGTTGAAAGAACGGCCGCCAATGGCGGAGCGATTAAAATCGGGGATAAGACTCATTTTGTTTGGCACTGCACTCCAGTAGGGCAACCTTTTTCTTCAAACAACTCTAAAATAGGTTTATCGTTTGACATAGTTCTGCTACTTACTGCAAGTCCAAAAAATAACTTGTGCTGAATCCAAGTTGCTAGCATAATATCAGTCACTAAACATCAAACTAAACAGACAGATGGTGCCATAATCCCTGCAGAAAATAATATTTTTGTTAGGGATCATTCTAAAACATCTTTGTGTTCAATAAAGTGTATGTAACAGGGAAGTAGGATAAAATTCTTCTCCTACATTAGACACAGCCCTTCTAATGCAGCCTTGATCTGAAGAAAGCTTTGTTGTTAAAGTATATTTCTGTTCCTTGATTATCTGCGACTATACCTCAATTTTTCACACCAGTGCCTTTAGTTCATCTCGAGCCTTTGAATCAACCCCAGGATTTCTTTATTTCCTGTGGATTTTCCAGTTCTTTCATATCACAGATGAAAGCAGAATTCAGACTGAAACCATCATAAAGCTTTGGCACAGCTTAGAAGCAGAATTTAGTGAGGGGAGTGGCATACAGTAGGTTTATTTTCTTGTGACATTAATGAAAGCTGACTCCTGTCATACACTAATTAAATTTTTAGTTACTCTTTGATAAACATACATCTCTTAATACATGATGGTACTTCTGCAAATTCTCGTCCTTGTTTTCAATACCCTCCATGCCCTCGCCCCTCCCTATCTCTGTAACCCCCTCCAGCCCTATAACCTTTGAGATCTCTGCGCTCCTCCAATTCTGCTTTCTTGCACATCCCAGATTTTAATCATTCCACCATTATTGGCCATGCCTTCAGCTGTCAAGGCCCTGAACTCTGGAATTCCCAGACAAATCTCTCCCTCTTTCTCCTCCTTTAAGGCAAAACTTTCCTCTTTGACCGAACCTTTGGTCATCTCCTGATGTGGCTCAGTGTCAAATGTTGTCTCTCGGCAAGGTACCAGTGTAGCATTAATTGTGGAGGAGCAGGGTAACTTGGACAGAACTTCCTGATTTACGCATTTAACTGCGCATGTGCGGACGCTGGAAGTTGTTGTCTGATTTACTCCATAATAATGGTGAGTGCTGATAGCCTCACCGATATTCTTAATGCAAAACCTGGTCCTATGTTTATTTTATAATGGTGTTTCCTTTCCTGGAGTAATTAAATTAAACACCATTAAATTAAATTAAATTAAATACCTTGTTCACCATCAAGGTATTCTTATTTACTGCCTTCTGCTTTTTATATAACCTAAAGAAAGAATAACACATATAATTCTGGTTAGTTATGTAAGTGTTGTGATGGTTTCCATTACACTGTGTCAAGGTTAATTAGAATGCTCTGTTGGGCTGGTTCACATTGCTTTGTTCCTCTGTGCACTTAGATTATTAAGCATACGTGCAATGTATTTGGTAATCGTAATGCACAGCAAAATAAAATTAATTAAAACACAATGCAAGCAGCAGCGTTAGACTATTAATTAAAGTACCTGTTGATTTGACTGCTTATAAGAACTTTAGTTCACAAGTACATTGAACATCATGATTATATATTTCAATGCAATTTAATAAAAAGCTATTAAATGATATTACTATGAAATTAAACAACTATAAAATGTGCCATAACGCTTTCCTTTTAATTGTAGCTATTAATTAAGTTTAAATTGTGTAGTACTTTGTGGCGACAATGTTATGCCTGGGGATTTCGGCCCCGATTTTAACTCCAGGTGGATTCCCCGCTCAGGCCTGAGTTAAAATTACAGTCGGGACTCACTGATGTCATGAGGCCGCAACAATCACATGTAAAGAAGGATCCTGATGGCTCTGGACGTGTGTCCTTGCTGCTTACTCAGGAGATCTGGTTTAAAGTGCAGATGTTGCGATCATGGCGGCTTTTGGACAGGTAAGAACCAGGGCGATTTTAACTACCAGGTTTCTGCTGAGCAAGTAAGGTTAAAATTGCCTCCTATGAGAGGAGTGCCAGAAGAAGCTTCCCTACAGAAAATAAATTCTAAAGATGTGAACAACTTGTCAACTAGTAAGTCATAGACATAACTACAGCCATAATTTACCAACTTACTTTTTTTTTGTTTGCTAGAATTCTTTTAGAAAAATTGTAAGGATTACAAATGTACATTAAAAGTATAAAAATAGCCAGTAAGCTGTTTGGTTTCACTTTATTAAAGTTACATTGACTATTATAACTTGGATGAATTACGTTCAACTTGAACGCAACCTTCAAGGATTTAGAATTTGCCACTGTTGGGATTCAGTTCACTCAACAATAAATGAACAGACAAGCATAAGTTATCCAGTGAGCAGCTGAACCATGAAGACTATGAAGTTCCCATGTTTGATCTCTGGTGAATTAACTCATCTGAGCTGGGGGATGATGCTGTAATTACTGTCAGCGACCTTGGGTTACAGAGAGGTAAATTGCCTTGGATTCTGGCTCCTGATCCCTGTCTACAAGATGTATGTGTGAACATTGGACTTGGTTCTGGTGCCCCACTCTAAATTAGCCTGCCAAAATTCATTGCCAAGTATTACTTATTAAGGGATGACTGCCACCAGTATAACCGGCATAGCTCTTTCAAAGAACTGGTGCAGGCAATATGGGCCAAATGGCCTCCTTCTGTGCTGTACGACTATATGGGACAGAAATTGCCCCTTCCCTTAAGCCCTCTAAACACCAGAAATCAGCGGCCACGCTGCAGAGTGCAATGGCCGCCGACTATTCGTGTGGTCATCATCAAAATTCCTCTCCTGCAGTCTCCCGGCGGTAACCCGTTCCCCAACCACCACCGCTCCGCTGTTGCCGATCCGTGCTGAGTACGTCATCACAGTGCGCACCACTGATGTTCCTCCCCAACGGCGAAATTCCGCCGTGAAAATCTTCCTTCCACCAGGCAGTGCCAAAACCTGCTTTTTTTCTGCCGGTGCAGTGAGGCTGTGGCCTTCTGCAATGGCGGTGTAGCTCCCATTAAGGGGAAGGACTATCATGTCAGGCCGACAATTATGCCCCCGGGTTCGGCCAGGCTGCCAACGGGCAGTCTGGCAGCCCCTTTTGGGTGCCAGGCTGCTGGATCAGCCGAAACCCTCCCTGGTGGCCCAGTGGACCAAACGTTAGAAATCGCACGGGCTCTCTCCTTTAAGTGAAGGGCAGAGCTGTGGTGATGCGGCGCCGTGATGATGTCATCAGCACTATGCTGATGACTGACAGTGGCGGACACTACACTCCCGTCAACTTCCGCCCCTATAGCATGCTCACCGCCGCACTACCGCCCCCATTATGGAGCGACTTCCGGTCTGCCTGAAAAAAAAAGCCAAGGAGCGGAATTTTGCTCAAGAGGCCACCTCAACCACTGTGACGGTACAAACAGTAAAATCAAGGTGCGTGTTCCCCGTTTCAGTCGGAGGCCAATTTCAGCCCCATATGTATCCCAGCAGTAGTTAACGCCTTCTGGAGAAGAGAAGATGGAAAAAATTGAGACAAGATTAGCATGAAAATGAAAGTAAAGTAACAAGCCAATGTGTGTGCTAAGTTTTCTTCCTAGAGTAAATGGCAGGAGTTTAGAATTAAACAGCAAGAGTTATATTATGCAGATCTCTCGCCTTGTCTCCCGAGGTGAGTTCCGATATTAAAAGGAACGGTTTCATAGCAAATTGTGATCAGAGAATTACATTCAGTACCATTCAATTTTAATTTGTTTTTATAATTCACTTGAGAAGGCAGAACATGTTGAACCTTACAACTGTAATATAACAAAGCTTAAAAATGAAGCTGATGTGATGTATATTTAAAGCAGTGCGGTTACGTCCGCTCTATTGGAACTTGAGGGAGGCTAGATGCTGAGAGGTTGTTTCCCCCGGCTGGAGAACTAGAACTAGGGGGCATAGTCTCAGGAGAAGGGATCATCCATTTAAGACTGAGATGAATAGGAGGAATTTCTTCACTCAGAGGGTTGTGAATCTTTGGAATTCTCTACCCCGAGAGGACTGTGGATGCTCAGTCGTTGAGTATTTTCAAGGCTAAGATCGATAGATTTTTGGACTCTAGGGGAATCAAGGAATATGTGGATCAGGCGGGAAGGTGGAGTTGAGATTGAGGACCAGCCATGACCTTACTGAATGGTGGAGCAGGCGTGAGGGGCCGCATGGCCTACTCCTGCGTCACTTTCTTATGTTCTTATGATCTTTACAGGGAGATTTAGCACCTGAGACACTAAGAAATATGTTTTTTGGAATTGATAGTTCTGCAACTGAAACTTTCTGTGTTTTAGCCATTTGCTGCAGTAAACAGCATTCTTACATAAGAACATAAGAATTATGAGCAGGAGCCTGCTCTGCCATTCAATAAGATCATGGCTGATCTGAGTTACTTTTAACTTAAAGCCCCAATGTTTTTAACTGAAGACATTAGTGTCATATTTTTATTATTCACGATGTTGTTGCTGCATACAATGGGCCTGAGTGACATCGTAAAAATTTGCTAGCCAAGCAGCATAAATGAAATGCGCCCTTATCGTTTGCTAAATATATCCATCTAGCTGGTGAAAGCTTGTCATATCAGGTCCTTGAGAGAAACTAGAAGTACTTAATAGGAGATGTCATACGAGGAACACCTGAAAAAAAAGGTTAAACACCCAAATCTGGCTTTGCGAAGTAGGGTTCACAGTTGTTTTAAGATGTCAAATACTTCTACGCATTTCACTTGATTGCATTAACAACTGGCATATCCTGCCACAAGGAGTAGTTGGAGGCCACTATAGATAGGTCGTGTTTGTTTGCAACACCAGATTTCTGATTGGTCACGTTGGAGGACAAGACAGACCCAACAGAAATGTGTAATTTGATCCTGCCTGCTAAAAAGTAATCAAGATCTTTGCAATGTGACAGCCAGGCTCCAGAGCTCACAGTGTTAACACTACTGCTTTCAGAGAACAGACAGGGCTCACCCTCCCGGGTTACGAGCACTCACAGTGCTCACACTGCCATGTTCAGGTCGAAAGGGGTGAGGCCATGGAGGGATTTTAACATGAGGATGCGAATTTTAAAATCAAGGTGTTGGTGAATAATGTTCCCCGTAATTTTTTTGTTGGTTGCACGGTCCCTTTAACAGGCAGTGCAGCCCATTCAAAATTTTGCACGTGCACAAATTCTCCCATTAAAAATCCGGTAAGCAGCCTGCACAGGACCTCCAGACAGTTGCGTGGGAATGTTGTTGGTGGACCATGAGCCAATGTAGGTCAATGAGCACAGGGGTGATGGGTGAACGGACTTGCTGCATGTTAGGACACATGCAGCAGAGTTTTGGATGAGTTCACTGAGAATAGAAAATGGGAGGCAGGCCCAGAGAACATTGGAATAGTCGAGCCCAACAAATAACACATCAATGTAATGTTCTGCATGTTGGTAAGAACAATTCAGAATACGCTCTCATTTTTTAAAACTTCATTTATTTATTGCCCATCCCGACTTGCCCTTGAGAAGTTACTCATGAGCTGCCTTCTTGAATCAGTGCAGTCTGAGGTGGGAGGAGAGGGAGAAAGGGCTGCAGGTGTAAAGGGGGTGGGGGTGGAAGAACGTGATCTATCTTCCCATCTGCATCACGTTCTTACTCTGATCCGCCCCCTCCTTTAGAACTGGATCATGTTCTTTCCCCCTCCCCCATTGTTCTCACCGTGCTCTCCCCCAACAGGTTCCAGCCCTTCTCCCCCTTCTCCCCCCACCCCCCCAGCTCCTGGCCTTCTCACCCCCACCCCCCCCTCCCCCCGGCCCGAGGTGTGCTTTTCTGCGCTGGTTCTGGGTATACTTAGGTCTGCTGACGGTGCACCCTCAGAGGCTGAAGGATCCTCTGAGGTGTCATCTTCCTCATCCAGCTGGATAGTGGTGGGGGGGCGGGGGGGGTGGGGGGAGCTCTTGATGGACCTGTGGGAGAGTAAAGGGATGATTTAGAAATCATATCAAAAATGGGTAACGATAACATTATGCACATGATGATCATTCAGTGGCTGCTGACATCAGTCCCCATATGAATGACTGCTCTATGCCATGTGGCTGTATGAGGTATAATTCCGTCACCAGGTTGCTGAGATGTGCCTCTCTCCCTCTCCCACCTCCAGCTGCTTTGCAACTCTTGAGACTTCCAGAGCGACCTCGTCTGCTGCAGTTAAGGTGGCCAATGATGGAAGGCCACCTCCGGTTCTCTCCCTTTCCCTCTTATTGTGGGCTCTCTTCTGCAAGGAGGGAAAGAAGAGAATTTTGAGTGAGAATGATGGAATGAGTGTAAGCAATGCATGAATAACATCTTTAGACTATGATGGAGTGGGCTGCCAATGCTAAGTGGCCTTCTTGTGTGCTGTTATTTGGTATGATTGCATTAGGATGAGGGTGAATGTGAGGGGTGGTTGGTCAGATGGGGAAGTGATAATGTAGATAGAGATGGGTAGAGGTGCAAGGTAAGTTGGTGTGAGTAATGATGTTCAGGAGCAGGGTTGGGAAGGCAGAGTGATGGGGATGTGATAAGATGTGCAGCAGGATGAAGTTGAGTTTGGCCATGCACTCACCTTTCCTGATCTAATGAGATAATTGAAATGTTTGCGGCATTGCACTCAGGTCCTCCGGACCACATCTCTGCTTGTGCCCTCTTCTGCTATTTGGAGCTAAGCTCTGTTTGTCTCCTGAAGAAGTCTCTTCCACCCATCGGAAATGAAGAGGACCTCCCGGCATGCTCTCACTCCCTTCACAAGCATATGGAGGGATTCATCGGAGAACCTGGGTGCATCTGTCTCAGTGCTGTCATGTCTACAAGTGTTTAGAGCAATTAAAGTCTCCAGTGCAGTGACTGCTCACTCCTGGATCATAGAAAATCACAATACAGCAGGAGGCCATTCGGCCCATCGTGTCTGTGCCGGTGAACCTTCAAATGCAATATGGTCATGGCTCCTTTAAATGTCCCAGCTGAAAACGCGTCTTCAGACCTGTACCATTTAATAGGGCCATGAAATGTGCATGGCGGCCTTAATAGGCCCCATTGACAGAGAGTCGATCTCAGGAGCGGCATTGAATGAGGAATGAGGTCGCGACCTGCCACGCTGACCGCCCGCTCAGGTACAGAAAATTCCGGTCTCTGAGGGCCAGACTTTCCACTTTGAAAAATAGCTCCGTTTTTAGCATTATTTCCGATTAACGGCCTTTTTTTTAGAATAAAATAACCCCCAAAAAATAAGGCTTAAGTTTTACCAAAAGTTTTTTTAAATTTTGGCGTGGCCTTAAAATACCTCCGTTTTTAAGGACAGAGCTAAATTTTTTCACCTTAAAAATAATGCCCGTTCTGCGCATGCCCAACACACAAAGCATTTAGATTTCCAGGGTAACGTTGTTCAATGAAACGTGAGGCACAATTGCAACTCGACGAGCTTGTTCACAGAAAGACGGGGCTCTTGGCAATCTTAACATATCCTTAAATTGCATTTTCTGTTTGCATTTCGCCCCAGCTCCTTAAACTAAAAACAGCTACAGTAGCCTGTTGCTGGTGTTGGATGATCAATTTGCAATCCGCTAAACGTTGATTTTCAAAAAATCGCCCTTTAGTGGCCCTCCATAATGTCTCAAGCATATCCATCATTCATAAACACAATAACAGCATTTAAATACTAGAATCTACAAGCATGCCTCTCTTTAGCTCCATGTTGTACCATTTACTCCCTCTCAATAAAGAGCAGCAACTATCTAGAATGCTGGATATACATTTGCAGGAAATGCTGTAAACATTTTTAAGTAGTTTTTATATAAAATATAGGTTTTGTTCCCTCCAAAAGCTTTAACTTTTGCTCCGTTTCCTAAGATGGCCCCGTTAACACCGATTTTGATCGGCCTCGACGAGGTAAAGCAACCTTTAGAAAAATGGCATTTAGCACTGTCCTTAAAAATACCCTTACTGGGGAAACTCGCAAAAAAGGTGTTATCATTGGGTTTGACCCCGAGTGACGTCACAAAAATGTTTCTTTAAAAAAATGGCCCTTATTTTTTAACAACGCCGTTATACCATTGGCAAAACTAGCAAAATCGCTTTAAATATATTTAGCTCCAAAAAAAAACCTTTTAGCTTCAAACAATGGAGCTCAATCGATCATCATGACTGCGAATTTCTGCGTCTACTCTATCACAACCTTTCAGAATTTTAAAGACATCTATTAGGTCGCCCTCAGGCTTCTCTTTTCTCTTGTAATATTGTTACATTCACTGGGTATTCCCAGTTATGTGAGCATGTCACAAGCTAAGCAGATGGAATAGAAATCGGCTGATGGATTTAAATGCAGATAAATGTAAAGTAAAACATTGGAACAAGAAAGCAGCAACATGTGAACAAACCCAAAATGTGCCTGTGAACAAAGGGAAAGGTTTTGAGAGCAATTATTAATCGTTTACTGAAGGTTTACGGTCATTGTGAAGCTTATCGACAAAGTTAATCAAATACTAGAATGTGTTTCAAGGGCATTTGACTGCAAGTTGAGAGTGGAGGTACGTTGCACTGTGGGCCTACTGAATCCCGCAACACGCCAATTGATTGGCAAGCAAGTTCTTCTTAGGCGTTCCCTCGTATCTAGGATGAGTTGCTTCCTCACCAAAAAGGGATGAGTTCACAGGTGTTTCAATGAAGGACCTGATATTCCAGATCCCGAACTACATGTTGAAGGGTGGAAGATGCCTGTGCGTGGATTTTTTTTTAACGTGTGGTGGCAGTTGCACACCAGCCACCACACAGGGTTTGACAGAGCTAGGGCTTGGTCCAGTGGCAAGGATTACCCAAGATGACTGGAGACCAGCTCTGCTGCATGGACCTAGTGCACACATATATCGCAGTGTGGGCTGGCCTGTGCTGCCCCAGGACCCTTGCCTCTGCTGGGCCCCGAATTCACACCTCTCCTGGGCCCCGATCACTCGCCGCTCCTGCGCCTCGACCTTGCCGCTCCTGCTGCACCTGCCCACGCTTCAGTCTGTGACCTGGATTATGGTGACGTCCAATCCAGTCGCCCTCTTCACTGCCGTCGCCCTCCTGCACCAGCTCGCGCTGCTCCCTGAAATGGCACGCAGCTCGCCTTTTATGGCCCCGACCTGCTGCTGGTGCTCTCATGCAGGTCAGGGCCTCCACGCTGCTTGCACAAGCAAGTTAGCCCTCTGATATCTAAGCTGAATCGAAATTAGGTGCCCGTTTTTCTTCACCTTATTTGGGCCTCGTGTGCCTTCTCTCAGAGCAGCAGTGTGGCACTCCAAGTTGCACCTCCTCAGTAAAGCTGAGGCCTTTGTGGTGGTGTGGGTACCCATCCCGATAATTTAACAGACCAGCACTTGAGATGGCGTCCGAGGCAGCAGAAAGCAGCAGGCGAAAGATCAGCCCTGCCACACCTCTGAGTCGCAAAAGGGGTCCATAGGATTTCTAGTCAATATTCTTCAACTCTTGTTCTCTCTGAAACACATTCCAGAATGAGGTAGAACATTCTAAACCACACAGGAACACTGAAATATTCCACTATAGGCAGGCAATCTGTCAGAAATATTGCTTTTGTTCCTCACCACAAGAAAGAAAAACTTGTGCCTTTTACGATGTCCCAAACAACTTTACAGTCAATGAAGTCGTTATGAGGTGTAGTCACTGTTGTAATAAAGAACATAAGAACATAAGAATTAGGAACAGGAGTAGGCCATCTAGCCCCTCGAGCCTGCTCCGCCATTCAAAAAGATCATGGCTGATCTGGCCGTGGACTCAGCTCCACTTACCCGCCCGCTCCCGGTAACCCTTAATTCCCTTATTGGTTAAAAAAATGTAGGAAACACAGCAGCCAATTCGCACACAGCAAACTCCCACAAACAGCACTGTGATAATGACCAGATAATCTGTTTTTAGTGATGTTGATTGAGGGATAAATATTGGCCAGGCCACCAGGGAGAACTCCCCTGCTCTTCTTCAAAATAGTGCCATGGGATCTCTTGCAGCCACCTCAGAGAGTAGTCAGGGCCTCGGTTTAACATCTCATCTCATCTGAAAGACGGCACCTCCAATTGTGCAGCATGTTCTCAGTATTGCATTGGGAGTGTCACCCTAGAGTTTTGTGCTCAAGTCCCATGGAGTGGGAACCTATAACCTTCTGAGGTTCTGCTACCCACTGAGCCACAGGTGGCACATGGTTAGCTTCACTTTTGTCATTAATAGCAACCAAAAGGAGTGATGACCTTTTAGCTCCTGTGATGGTGTTCAACATCTAGACTAATCTCATTCATTAAAAGGTCAGGCTGTAATACTGGTATTTAATTATCACTATCCTCCCTGCCATTTGATTAAAACCTTTCGTACAAAGCTGAGATTATAAGTGTATGGTAGATGTGAAGGACATAGAAATACTTTGGTTCTTACAACATTCAATGTACCATCGCATATCATAGATACAAGGTTGCAGATTCTTATGTCTGGATCACAAAGTTCACTCTCAGTTACTTCGACAAAGGGAGGTTAAGCACTAGGATTGATTGACAGCATATAACCTGTATCAATAAATAGAAGGACTTGGGTCTTCAGCGGAAATCGGAACTCTGTGATCCTGTAAAAAAAGGTGCAGTGATTGATCCAGTTGGCTTTTTTCACCAGTTCCTAGAAACATAGAATCATTGAATGGGTACAGCACAAAAGGAGGCCATTCAGCCCATCGAGTCCATGCTGCCTCTCTGCAACAGCACTTCAGCAAGTCCCACTCCCGCCCTTTCTCTGTAGCCCAACAAAAAATTTTCTCCTTCAGGTACCTATCCAACTCCTTTTTGAAAACCATGATTGAGTCTGCCTCTACCGCCCTTTCAGGCAGTGCATTCCAGATCATAACTACTCTCTGCGTAAAAAGGTATTTCCTCATGCCACCTTTGGTTCATCTGCCAATCACCTTAAATCTGTGTCCACTGGTTCTCAACCCTTCTGCCAATGGGAACAGTATCTCTCTATCTACTCTGTCTAGACCCCTCATGATTTTGAATACCTCTATCAAATTTCCTCTCAACCTTCTCTGCTCTAAGGAGAACAACCCCAGCTTCTCCAGTCCATCCACGTAACTGAAGTCCCTCATCCCTGGAGCTATTCTTGTAAATCTTCACATCCTTCCTATAGTGCAGTGCCCAGAATTGGACACAATACTCCAGTTGAGGCCGAACCAATGTTCTTATTTAGGAAATGAATGCAAACGCCAACAGCAACAGTGAGGAGGCAAATACCTATCAGCAAACTGGAAGACAGGACAATGCCAAATGTAATGCTGAGATTAAAACAAAGATACTTATCAATGGGCGTGTTAGCCATTGCTCATTTAGTAGCATTCGTGCCTGTGAGCCAAAAGGTGATGGGTTCAAGCCTCACTCCAGAGGCTTCAGCACAAAAATCTAGACTGATACTCCAGTGCAGTACTGAGGGACTGCTGCACTGCTGGTGAATGAGATTTTCAACTAAGGCACTGTCTGCTCTCTCAGGTGGACATAAAAGATCCCATGATGTTATTTTTGCGGAAGAGCTGGGGAGTTATCCCTGGTGTCCTGGCCATGGGCTCGAGGGGCTGAATGGCCTTCTTCTGTGCTGTAACCATTCTATGATTCTATGAAGCAGCACTACCTTGAAACTGGCACCGCATTCAGAAACCCCCAAATTACCCAAATCTTTTTGCCTTTCTGGGGGCGCTACTTCAACGTGTCTGCATTTTATGAGCCACATCCTGGAGTAGCATCCATTTCCTCCAGATTTCCACTCCTTTATGCTATCTCCATCCAGGCCTCTCGCGATCTGCCCACCGCCTCTCCATTGAGGTAATTGAAATATATTTAAGCAAGGGCTGATGGCATTAACATGCCAAGGTCCCCAGAGATTACGCTAGCAATGCACTAGCGATCATGTGGAATGACTTCAGTGAGCCTGTTGCCAGTAGCATGGGCTGGTGGAAATGCTTTATCTTGGAGCTTGAAGCCTGTTGGAACTTGAGCACTGATTTCTGGAGTTGGTGAAGAATCATATAGAATCACAGAGTGATACAGCACGGAAAGAGGCTATTTGGCCCATCGTGTCTGTATCAGCTTTTTGGAAGCGCTTTCCCATTAGTCCCACTCCCCCGCCCTTTTCCCCATGGCTCTGCAAATTTCTCCCCATCAAGTATTTATGCAATTCCCTTTTGAAAATTATTATTGAATCTGTTTTTTGGCAATGCATTCCAGATCACAACACCTCGCTGCATAAAAAAATTATCCTTATGTCGCCTCTGGCTCTTTTGCTTAAATATCTATTAGTTATGGTACTTACCCATCGAGTAATCTCCTTCAAATTAAATTTCAAGTTTTTTGTCATGACGTTACATACAAAAATATTATATGGACGGGTTGTAACAACATAAGAAATAGGACACTATATGGCCCCTCATGCCTGCTGGACCATTAAATAAGATCATGGCTGTTCTTCTATCTCAACTTCTCTTTCCCGCACTCTCCACATATCCCTTTGTATCCAAAAATAGTCAAAATGACTGAGCATCCACAGCCCTTTCGGGTAGAGAATTCCAAAGATTCAAAATCCTCTGAGTGAAGAAATTTCTCTTTGTCTCAGTCCTAAATGACAGATGCCCCTAGCCTGAGACTGTGGCCTAGAAATTCGGGTCGTTTGCGTTGGGGCACAAACAACTTTTCACCAGGGCGCATCGCTGTTAACAACTCCCGCTAAATTCCACTTAAGTTTAGCGGCAGCAGTAACCCATAGCTCCCGCTCCGCCGCCGATGACAATGCCCCTATCCCCGGCCGAGTGGCCTCCTGCACTGGCAGGCCGGCCCGCTGACTTCCCGGGGAGGTAGGACTTGAGTTTTATTTTTTATTTATTGATGTTTGTGCTTTGTTTAGTGAGGAGAGTTTTGATTGGAGGGGGGAGGGGAGGAGGAGAATTTTGATGGGCGGGGGCGGGGCGGTGACGGGGGGAAAGAAGAGTGTTTTGATCCGGGGAGGGTGACTTTAAAAAAAACTTGTTTCTGGCATAAAGGTAGGACTTTTACTTTTTATTTGTTATTGATTGATTGCTTATTACTTTTGTGCTTTGTTTAGTGCTTTGTAAGTGTTGGTGCTTTAAATGTACTAACCTGCGCCAAATTCTTAACTGCCCGCAATGTTTTTCAGAGCTGGCCACATACGCCGACCTAAGTGGATTTGGAGTAAGTTTTAGTGGGCCAAAGTGGCATAAATGGCCAAAACTGGTGTAAGTGGCTGGGAACGCCCCCTTTTGAAAAAAAAAATCGTACCTAACTGAGTTACTCTGGAGCAAGTTTATCGGGGAAAATGGCGTTTTTTAACTTAC
Organism: Pristiophorus japonicus; assembly: GCF_044704955.1. Lineage (NCBI taxonomy): Eukaryota > Metazoa > Chordata > Chondrichthyes > Pristiophoridae > Pristiophorus > Pristiophorus japonicus. The sequence continues at coordinate 128,951,963 of NC_091985.1, read as the reverse complement.
GCCAGAAAAACCAACTTACTCAAAAAAAATTGGAGCAAGTCATGACCAAAATTGGGCCCATTGTGCTTCTAACATAATTTGTGTCAAATAAACACTCATTATTACCCCAGTAAGACACCTTGTTTGATTGGTTAGTCACATGTGTGCTGGAATATGGGAGCGCAACTGGATAATAAAATATGAAATATTAATTACCAATGCATAACTCTCTACTGAGATATACAGTAGAGTAATAGAAATCAGCCCATTGGAGTAGGCGTCGAATCATAACCAAAACCAAATATCAAATTCAATGAGCGCCAGCATTGTTTTAACAACAGTGTTTGCAGTACACATAATGATGTGGAGAATCTGCTCATCCTTATTGTCAATATTCAGCTCACTGTTCAGATGAGAAGCTTTAAGGAGCTTTAGGACCAGATGTAACATGAGGAAATACTAATATAAGCCTATTATATTAGCTGCTGCATGAAATATAATCAGATCAGCATCAACTTTCATCATCCTCACTGGGTCAGCATCTTGGAACTCCCTCCCCAACATAACTGTGGGAGTACCTTCACCTCACAGACTGCAGCGGTTCAAGAAGACAGCTCATCACCACCGTCTCAAGGGAAATTAGAGATGGACAATAAATGGTGGCCTTGCCAGTGATACCCACATCCCGTGAATAACTAAAAAAACTACTGCTGAAGTATCAACATTTATTTTTTTCATATTTATCTGGTATATCGACTGACTTGGGTCCGGCTTGATACTGTTTCTTTCATAGAGATAGATCCAGTCGCACATAATTGAACTGTTAAAAATGAGATTTAATATGTGTAATGTATTTGCTTCATGGGTTCTTTGCTTAAGAATTCACAGCAACGCATTGCTATTAAGAACTAGTTGGTTTATTCACAATCACACTACACAATACCAGTTCACCCACTAGGCGCACAACTGCAAAGCTCATCGTGGATGACCTAGACCCAACTGACTGAGGTTTTATTGAGCCTTGTGAACATCACGTGACTGGCTAAGCCACCCACAATGCAACAACTCTACAACTCTTTTGTAGGAAACAATAAATAAACAGTAAATCAAGTGCCCCCCCCCCCCCACCACCTCACCTATTAAAGGGGGGACACTCCAAACACTTTTCAACTGCTCTCTTTTTTGATTTTTTGTTGTTTTTTTTTTTGGTGTTTTTTTGTGGTTTTTTTGGGGGCTCTAAAATCATAAATTTTACAAGTGCCCTCTATAAAAGGGGAGGGGGACACTAAAACCGGCAATAAAACAAATTAAACTTTAAAACATATAAAATCTGGTTGCTAGGGGTGATGGTGCATCCCAGTTAAGAATTCAGTTTCTACCAAGATTTGAACTTGGATCACTAGATTTAGAGTCCAGAGTGCTCACCATTATACCATGGAACCTGTGAGCATATTCACAGGTGCATACATTACAATAGGGTAGATAGAGAAATGATTTCCTCTGGTGGGAAAATACAGAAAAGGGGGCATAATCTTAAAATTAGAGGTAGGCCATCCAGGGGTGATTCAGGAAGCAATTCTTCACACAAAAGGTAGTGGAAATCTGGAACTTTCCCCCAAAAAGCTGTTGACTCTGAGGGGTCAATTGAAAATATCAAACCTGAGACTGACACATTTTTGTTAGGTGAGGGTATTAAGGGTTACAGAGCCAAGGTGGGTAGATGGAGTTAAGATACAGATCAGCCATGATCTAATTGAATGGCGGAATAGGCTCAAGGGCCTGAATGGTTGCCTCTTGTTCCTATTGTCCTATGGTCTACATATTGGTACTTGAAAATTGCATCAGGCGTTGGGCCCTGATTTAGATGTTTAAACCAGCTGCCCGCCTGTTTTGCGTGGGAGCGCGGGCTACCCATTTCCAGGATTACTCAAAAATCGAGTCAGGTCAGACTCATATGGCCAGTGGGGGACAGGTTCTTAAAAAACAATTGTCATCTGCCTACTGTCCCAGCATGAACATGAAATCAGCACCATTGTGTATTTTATGCAAAATAAGCACCAAAACGTGGACAAGTCGACCGGTAGATTTTTTGTTACATAAGAATAATAACAACAACTTGCAATTATACAGCGCATTTAACATAGTAAAACATCCAAAGGCACTTCACATTTGAGTTATCAAACGTAAGTTGACACCGAGCCACATAAGGAGATATTAGGACAGCTGCTTGGTCAAAGTGGTAGGTTTTAAGGAACGACTTAAAGGAGGAAGGAGAAGTAGAGAGATGGAGAGGTTTAGGGAGGGTATTCCCGAACTCATGGCCTCAGCAGTTGAAGACACGGCCACCAATGGTGGAGCAATTAAAATCAGGGATGGGCAAGAGGCCAGAATTGGAGGAGCGCAGATAACTGAGAGAGGTGTAGGGCTGATGGCGTTACAGAGATAGGGAGGGGCGAAGCCATGGAGGGATTTGAAAACAAGGATGAGAATTTTAAAATCGAGGTATTGCTTATCTGGGAGCCCGTGTAGGTCACGGGCACAGGGGTGATGGAGGTGAACGGGACTTGGTGCGAGTTAGGATACAGGCAGCAGAGTTTTGGATGAGCTTAAATTTATGGAAGGTGGAAGATGGGAGGCCGGCCAGGAGTGCAATAGAACTGTACAGGATCAGAAAGGACCATTGCAGTCCATCTGGCCAGTTGCAAAGTTGGAAAAGTACTGCATCAAGGAACAGATTTTAGTTTTTCCCACCGAGGTGTTAAACACCACTTGTGCAGAGTACAGACAGAAAATTTGTGTGGGCTTTGTTACAGGCTTGTAATTTTACACCCCACTCCACAACTCGATTTTCCACCCTGCAGTCCAACTGCACGATGCTTAACGCCAAGGCAGCAAACACAATCACCTTCACCCCTGTTATATATGCAGACTATAGATGTACTCTCTGTCACTGCATAGTTGCATAAGATGTAGACTTGTTTACCTGATGTACTATCAATAAGGTTTACACTGTGTATATACATACTGACACCACTAGAGGGTGCAACTGGTGGAGACCGGGGTTTCCTGCCCTGGTGGCAGGGGCTGTATAAAAGGGGAGCCACCATGCAGCTGTCTCAATCTGGGAGTTACGAATAAAGGATCAAGGTCACTGAAGTTTGAGTACAACATATTGCCTCGTGGAGGTAATTCATAGGTACATTACAGATATAATAACCCAATCTCTTTGATGGTTTCTGAATTCAAATCCCACCACAGCAGCTGAAGAATTTAATGAACTAAATCTGGACTAAAAAGCTAATATCAGTAATGGTGACCATGTAACTGCCGGATTGTCGTAAAAACCCATCTGGTTCACTAATGTCCTAACGTGGTTGACTTTTAACTGCCCTCTGAAATGGCCTAGCAAGCCGGTCAGTTGTACCAAATCACTACGGCAGAGTTTACTATCAAAGCCGCCCCAATTTCAGGAGGGTGGCAACCGCTTCCCGTTCCAGGTGGGAAGTGAATCAGCGGCAGGTCAATGCAGCCCGGCAGTCAAAATCACCATGGCATCATACCAACACGGGCAGGTGAGAAACTAACTTCATCACACGGACTGCAACGGTTCAAGTAAGTGGCTCACCACCATCTTCTCAAGGGCAATTAAGGCTGGGCAGTAAATGTTAGCTTTGCCAGCAACACTCACATCCCGTGAATGAATTAAAAAAAATACTGTTGCACAGAAACTGAAAACTCAAGGGGGCTTTGAAAGTTTTAAGTATCAAGGTTACATTTTGAGAAAAGACATTATGGCAAGGCAGACCTACGTGTATGAATATAAAGGTTCCGTGACTATCAGTAACAAAAATTATGACATTGTGATGTAGCCTAATGTCACAAATCAAAATTATTGTTACTTCCTTGCGACACGCCGTCCCTGGATTCATTATGATGTTTCTATAGAATTTTACAATTGTCCAATATATTGTTCTACATCATTTGATACAAACAGAAAATGCTGGAAATGCACGGTATTTTGAGCGAGAATAGACAGTTTCATGATTTGGATAGAACACTTTACAGGATACGATAGAGGTTATGTTACTGGACTTGCATCTCAGAGGTCGTGAGTTCAATTCATGAAATTAAATTCAATAAATCACATGGCTTGTAGGCTGGCACCAGAAAAAATTAGAGTTGTCAGATCATCGTAAAAGGTCAACTAGTCCATTAATGTTGTCCCGTTTGAGATTCTGCTACCCCGACCTATTCTGGCCTACACAGGGCTCCAGTTCCACACTACCCTGACCTATTCTGGCCTACACAGGGCTCCAGTTCCACACTACCCTGACCTATTCTGGCCTACACAGGGCTCCAGTTCCACACTACCCTGACCTATTCTGGCCTACACAGGGCTCCAGTTCCACACTACACAGTTGACTTTTAATACCCTTGAAGTGGTCGAGCAAGCCTGTCACAACCATTCAAGAAGAAAGCTCACAATCACCACCTTCTTAGGGCAACTAAACAGATTCCCATTGCAGTAGGGCATTCGTGACAAGCAATAAATGTGACCTTGCCAGCATTACCTACATTCAAAGAGTTGGAACAATTGAAAGATAAACAAGCATATTAATATAAAGAAGAAAGAAAGACTTGCATTTCTATAGCGCCTTTCATGGTCTCAGGATGTCCCAAAGCACTTTACAGCCAATTAAGTACTTTGGAAGTGTAGTCACTGTTGTAATAATGTAGGACTAGCACACAGCAATGTGATAACGACCAGATAATCTGTTTTTAGTGATGTTGGTTGATTGAAAAATATTGGCCAGGGCACCAGGGAGAATTCCCCTGCTCTTCTTCAAGAGTGCTACCCACTGAGTCACAGCTGACACAACAGCAACTTGCATTTATATAGCGCCTTTAACATAGTAAAATGTTCCAAGGCACTTCACAGGAGCGTTATTGATCAAAATTTGACACCGAGCCATATAAGGAGATATTAAGACAGGTGACCAAAAGCTTGGTGAAAGAGGTAGTCTTAAAGTAGGAGAGAGAGGTAGGGAAGCAAAGAGGTTTAAGGAGGGAATTCCAGAGCTTACGGCCTAGACAGCTGGTGGCACAGCCGCCAATGATGGACCAATTAAAATCGGGAATGTGCAAGAGGCCAGAATTGGAAGAGTGCAGAGATCTCTGGGAGTTGTAGGGCAGGAGGAGGTTACAGAGATAGGAAGGGAGAAGCCATGGAGGGATTTGAAAACAAGCATGCGAATTTTAAAATCAAGATTTTGCTGGACCAGGAGCCAATGTAGGTCAGCGAGCATAGGGGTGATGGGTGAATGGGACTTGGTGCGAGTTAGGACACAGGCAGCAGAGTTTCTGGAAGATACCTAATATTAGTATTATACTATTAATAGAATGAGTAAAAAGAGGGGGAGAACAATGGATCCACAGCAGGCCAGGTTAATGACCTGTGACCTGCTTATAAGAAAGGCAGGTGATTGTTAGGTAATAAATTTTAAAAAAATACAAAAGATAATTTCAGTCAACAAGACCTTAAAGAAAGATAAGTACATGCAAATAGCTAAGATAGTGGGCCCAAATTTTCCCAGGAGTTGCTCCATTTTTTTGGAGCAACTTGATTTTTCTGGAGTATCTTAAAAATTACCATTCTGCACATTCAATTTGCGCCAGTGTTAGTGAGTTAGTTAGGATTTTTTTTAGTTTCGTTTTTTTTTCAAAAGGGGGCATTACCAGCCACCTACGCCTGTTTTGGCCATTTAAGCAAGTTTGGACAGCTAATAGTTGCTCCAAACTAACTTAGACCAACATATGTGGCCACTTCTGGCCGCACAGAAAACCCTTGCAGGGAGTTAAGAAATCAGCGCAGGTAGCCAGAGATGGGGAGGCGGGAAGGGAAGCGAGAGGACCTTGCAAAGTACAAACACCTTCACAACAACAGTCAAGAAGCATAAACACCATCAATAATAAATAAAAAATAAAACTTAAGACCTACCTTCCTAACTCTGCCCTGGAAGTCAGTGACTCCTCTCCGATTCTCTCCGATTCCGACTCTCTCTCCGACTCCGACTCTCTCTCCGACTCTGACTCGCTCTCCAGGACTCCGACTCTCTCAAGGACTCTCCGATTCTCCAAGGATTCTTCGAGGATTTCTCTTTGAGGACGTCTCGCCGAGAACTTCCAGGGCTTCTCTCTGAGGACTTCTCTCCGAGGACTTCTCTCCGAGGACTTCTCTCCAAGGACTTCTCTCCAAGGATTCTCCGGCTGGGGGCAGGAGCTACTACCCAGTGCGCATGCGTTGAGCTGCTGGCACTTTTTCGCGCAGGACCCTAGCTCCGCCCCCTAATGGACAGACCACGCCACGCTAAGCCATGGGAGAGGCCACAGAACAGCCAGAATCCGGAGAGAATTTTTCGCCGCTGTTTTCACCCTAGGAAGTCAGCGCATCTCCGGTGTGTGTGCCAAAAAAACGGGTGGGCCAAATTTGGGCCCAGTGAGAGGCCCAATAGAGTAAGTTAGAAAAGAAACACAGGAAGCCTGCAAAGTGCGATCTAAAATGAAAACTAAAATGCTAGAAACACATTACACTCCCATGTCTCCCTCTCAGTATTATACTGTGTTTGCCGAATAGATCAATTATTTTGTTGTGCTGTTAAGTATACTCTGTGGGGTAGATATTCGCCTTAAGCGTTATTGCAAAATGAGCTGCATCACATTGGGCTGGCCATTACACACTTGCTCGATATTCAGTTCAGTTCATACTAGCTCATACAGGTGACCAATGGGATACCGCCCATTTACCATTAATGCCCAAGCTGAACTGCAATCCCTGTGTGTGTGTTACCCATTGGTGATCTCAATGCTAAAAAGCTGAGGCTCAGCAACATTGTACCGCTACTATACAGGAGTTTTCTCCAGATCTCTCTCTCTCTATATAGCACATTGTGTACTTCTGACACGAAAACACTTGTCTCCAATCATCATCATCATCATAGGCAGTCCCTCAGAATCAAGGAAGACTTGCTTCCACTCTTAATATGAGTCCGTAGGTGGCTGAACATTCCAATACGAGAGCCACAGTCCCTGTCACAGGTGGGACAGATAGTCGTTGAGGGAAAAGGTGGGTGGGACCGGTTTGCTGCACACACTTTCCGCTGCCTGCGCTTGATTTCTGCATTCTCTCGCCGATGAGACTCGAGGTGCTTAGCGCCCTCCTGGATGCACTTCCTCCACTTAGGGCGGTCTTGGGCCAGGGATTCCCAGGTGTCAGTGGGGATGTTGCACTTTACCAGGGAGGCTTTGAGGGTGTCCTTGTAACGTTTCCTCTGCCCACTTTTGGCTTGTTTGCTGTGAAGGAGTTCCAAGTAGAGCGCTTGTTTTAGGAGTCTCATGTCTGGCATGCGGACAATGTGGCCTGCCCAGCAGAGCTGATCAAGTGCAATAAACATCATTAGCCATTTACTTAGCAGTTTCTGATCATAAAAACAGTTAACTTCCTACTTCCCACTCCACAACATCCATCTACGTTTTTATATGGAGCCCTTTTATCAGAGCAGAAAGAATCAAAACAAACATAATGATCAAGAAACAGTAGCACAGTTTTCAACTCACAGCAGGACTCATGAGGGCGGGGCCCAAAAAAGAGTGAATGTTCTCTTCGGATTCAATATTAACCTCCCCACAACGGGCGGGAAAGGGCCAGGTGAAGGGAATGTTTCCACTTGTTGGGGGAATCCAAAACTTGGGACCATCAATACAAGATAGTCACTAATAAATCCAGTAGGGAAATAAGGAGAAATTCCTTTACTCAGAGAGTGGTTAGAATATGGAACTCACTATCACAGGAAGTGGTTGAGACAAATAGCATAGATGGTTTCAAAAGGAAACTAGACGAGTGAATGAGAGAAAAGGGAATAGAACGATATACTGAAAGGCTGAGATGAGGTAGATGGAATGGGAGGAGATTCGTGTGGAGAATAAACAGCAGCACAGACTAGTTGGGCCGAATGGCCTGTTTCTGTGCTGTATATTCGATGTAATTCTATGTAATGTGTAAATTGAATGGCATTTTACATTTTGTTTCTCTCAGGCCAGTGGGCTTCTGGTTTGCATCCAAGTTGGCCGTTGCATCTAATTAATATGGTGGCAAGGGTGACTCAGTTTGCAATAGCCTCTGATTTCAGCATCCATTGTTCATGTTGTATCCAAATCCCAGCTGGCTGTCTCTGTTTCTGAATATCAGTGCAAACCCTCAACTAAAGTCCTGCAGCTTAACTGAAGACAGACATGATGTGAATTTTTTTCTTCCGTACATCAATTTATAAGAAGCAGATATTTTCATTTAAAAAAAGCAATGCAGAATTACTAAGTACTACTTGCCTTTGGGCATTTTTTTTTCTTTATTAAAACATGAATTTTTTTTTAACCAAGAGATCCTTGAAGATGTTTTCTGTAAAACTTGGGAAGAAAAATAAGCATTGAATTATAACTCTGTATTTATCCCGAAGAACCCAAAATATTGCGGATTTAAATGGAAAATAAACTATCAGTAGTCTTGATGCACTTTACCGGTGCTCCCAAGTTGGAACTGTATGTAATTTCATCCAATGAATATGTAAATTCTTATCTTGCTCTTGTAACCTTTTTTTGGCTTTCACTTTGTATATCAATCAATTTGTTCTTGTTTGAACAGAAAGGAACTGAAACAATTCCCAATGGATGTGGCACAGGCAGGACATCCACTTATCCCAGCGCATTAAATGATCTCGGAAGTGGAATGCATGCATGATTTATTTTTCACTAGGTAGCACAGGACCTCAGTTGCCATAACCATCCAAAGACGACGAATTGTAATCTCTGGCAAAGTTCAATAAGTTGGATTTATAGTTGTCATGTATATTTGCTCAAACCAGCATTTCATAAGAGGCTTTGCTTGTGATAAAGACCGATGCCCATATCCTTCTATTTTTTGCCTTGGAATGTTTCACAAGGTGATTGGTGTCATTGATCGGCCATGATCTTATTGAATGGTGGAGCAGGCTCGAGGAGTCGAATGGCCTACTCCTACTTCTATTTCTTATATCAATCTTAGAGCACACAATTGGTTCAGAGGTACTCCTGATGCAGCCTGGGGATCGATTGTGGTCCATCTCCGCACCACCTGAGGCGATAGTGCAGCATTGCACGCCAATTGACGTCATCCAAATGGTGAAAACATCGGGCGGGTGCTAAGTTTTAGCGCCGCCACAAAACCACCGCCGAAATGTCCACCCGGGCGCAAAATGTTGTGCGATTCATTTAGCTCCAAAAAAGGTCATTTTGGCGCTCCGCTCAGGCGAAAAAACGGTCGCAAACCTGTCAAAAATCTAGCCCTATATGTGTATATATATATATATATAGAGAGAGAGAGAGAGAGAGCGAGAGAGAGAAATAGAGATTGGGGTTGTGGCCCTTGGCAAAATGTTAATGAGTGACCCCATTAAGTGAATAGCTCTGTACAAGAACCTTGCTAGAATTTTTAAGCCAAGTCCCTCTACTTTAAGGAAGTTTCTAAAATCAAGTATTTTTTCCAAAATAGCAAAAGGAAATACCTTGCATGTACAGAAACTAATTTTGAAACAGGGGGCAGGATTGCCAAAATTTTCGTGAATAGACCTTGATTGTAAATTTGCACGTCCAACTTGTGGTGAAGGTAGTTTCTCAACCACCCGTGTTGGTACGAGGAAATGGTGGTTTTAACAGCCAGACTGCATTAACCTCCCACTGATTCACTTTCCGTCCGGAACGGGCAGGAAGCGGTTCCCAGCCTCCCGACATCGGGGCAGTTTTGGCTTGGGTAAGTGTGGGGGAAAGGGGGGCCCAGGGGTCACGCCAAAGTGAAAGTCGGGAAGAGGAGTCCGGGGCAGGCTGGTGGGGGGGGGGGGGAATGCCTAAACATTCCTTGCAGAGGTCCGGAGGAGAACTCCCGCTCCCACTGGCTCCACAGTTAAGGACAGTTAAGAACTAACCTGGAGGGCCTCTTCAGCTTCCTGATGCTCTTTGAGCTGGCCTTCATCTGTTGGGACGGTGAAGCTTGAGCAGAGGTTAAAATTGCTGTTGGGGCCCAACGACATCAACATAACCTAATTAATGTATGAGAATCGAGCAGTGGCTCATGGCCAGTACAGCAGCTCCACCTAAAATTGCAAATGACGGATTTGAGCGGCTTTCCTGCTGGTAAGTGGCTCTGGGAATTTGAACTACCCACCTGCCTGGCTTCCACCAAGTGGGTTAAGGTTTAAATCCAAACCCCCACCCCATCCTCTCACCTGAATTTTTCCAGCAATCCCACCTTGTTGTGCTATTCTTACCATGAATCTGGTTGACTCCAACTTAATATTGAGATGAGTATATATTCTAATGCTCATGCTAATAGCATTCATGCCAGCCATGGGGCTAAATATATTTCATGTACCAACAGAAATGATAGTATCCTGCCTACCATTAACTGATTTTCAGTTGATTCTTTCTTATTCAAGGCTTCCCAGAGTCACTTACCAGCAGGAAAGCTGCCCAAATCCGTCATTTGCAATTTTAGGTGGAGCTGCTGTACTGGCCATGAGCCACTGCTCGATTCTCATACATTAATTAGGTTATGTTGATGTCATTGGGCCCCAACAGCAATTTTAACCTCTGCTCAAGCTTCACCGCCCCAACAGATGAAGGCCAGCTCAAAGAGCATTAGGAAGCTGAAGAGGCCCTCCAGGTAAGTTCTTAACTGTCCTTAAATGTGGAGCCAGTGGGAGCGGGAGTTCTCCTCCGGACCTCTGCAAGGAATGTTTAGGCATTCCCCCCCCCCCCCCCACCAGCCTGCCCCGGACTCCTCTTCCCCACCTTCACTTTGGCGTGACCCCTGGGCCCCCCTTTCCCCCACACTTACCCGAGCCAAAACTGCCCCAATGACGGGAGGCTGGGAACCGCTTCCTGCCCGTTCCGGATGGAAAGTGAATCAGTGGGAGGTTAATGCAGTCTGGCTGTTAAAACCGCCATTTCCTCGTACCAACACGGGTGGTTGAGAAACTACCTTCACCACACGGACTGCAGCGGTTCAAGAAGGCAGCTCACAACCACCTTCTCAAGGGCAATTAGGGATGGGCATTAAATGCTGGCCTTGCCAATAACACCCACATGCTAGGAATTAATTAAAAAAACAGGGAAAGAAACAGCCAAAGTCCAGCCACGTAAGAGTACAGTATTTGCATGATTAAGGTATTTGCACTGGTTAGGTTCTCGCAATTCAATGGAAGTTATCAGATTAGCGAAATAATATACTGAACAAGTATGGTATAACAGAAGGGAATTGGAGAGAACACTGATTTGAAATGAATTTTATTCACAAAGGAATACTTGAGCAGACTTTATTACTACTATCCTTTTGCTTATTGATGTAGGTTGACGTACATGAGCAGAAAACCTAGCACTAAACGTTGGACTCCAATGTGACCATACACAGAATAAAATCATATAATAGTATAGCACAGAATGAGGCCATTGAGTCTTAGTTTTATTGGTATGGCTATAAATTGGAGAGTGACCCCCCTTCCCCCCCCACCCCTCCCCCCCATCCCCCCTGCCCCCCACCAGCCCCGGCGTAGGGCAGAGTGAGGTCCAAGGAGTCCCGGATATTACCCTATTGTATCAATCAGTGGGAAAAAGTAATGAGATCCTTCATGAGCCTTTCCTACCTACAGTAAAACCAACAATGGCAGTGCGGATACAGAGCTGCTGTAATCTAAAGCTCATCGCCGTCCATTGGTTTACCTTAAAGCTGTCAACCAAATGCGCATGGTGAGAAACACAGAGAACAGGCTTAGATCATAAGAAATAAGAGCAGGAATGGGCCATTCGGCCCCTCGAGCCTGCTCCACCAATCAATAAGATCATGGCTGATCTTGTAATTCAACTCCACTTTCCCACCCTATCCCCATCTGCCTTGACTCCCTTAGTGTCCAAAAATCAGCCTCTCAGAATGTTATATTTTTCAATGAGATCACCTCTCATTCTTCTAAACTCCAGAGAATATAGGCCCAACCTACTCAAGGGCTTTGCAGGAGTCATCCTCATCTGGCTGTTGCAAAAATAAACAAGTACAATAAACTTCAACAAAGCTGCATCCAAGTTTAGGGAATTACCAGCTAGTTTTGGTGACTTTATGAAGCACTTGAAGACTGAGTGGCACAGTGCATTTAAATATTAACCTTTAACCACGGGGCTTTAGTTTGACGAAGGTGAAAGTCTTCATTGTGAGATGGCTCACAACTCAGAGGAATGTAGGAACTCAACTCAATGAGCATTCAAGAATAGTTGGTAAATATTTGGTGAAGCCTCCTCCAGTCAACCAATGGAGCAGTCTGTGCCACAGACTTTTCACAATTATTATTCAACAAATAACATGGAGTAAGCTGGAGGGTGTATGTGTCTTCCTCTCCCATCGGAACACTTCACTCCAGCTTAAGGATCGTCAATATACAAGAGTCACCAATAACTCCAAATAGGGAATCCAGGAGAAACTTCTTTATCCAGAGAGTGGTGAGTATGTGGAACTTGCTAACACAGGAACTGTTGGGGCGAATAGTATAGATGCATTTAAGGGGAAGCTAGATAAATACATGAGGGAGAAAGAAATGGAAAGTTATGTTGATAGGGTTAGATAGGGTTAGATGAAGAGGGGTGGGAGGAGGCTCGTGTGGAGCATAAACGCCAGCATAGACCAGTTGGGCCGAATTACCTGTTTCTGTGCTGTAAATACTATGTAATTTTAAGTTGGAAAACTCACTCAGAAAGGTCAGGAGAATGGCTACAGTGGAAAATGATGGCTTGCCGTGGATTGTGAGCACTGTTCTGAGGCTGGATTAAGGCATGTTATTGGGGCAGGGTACAGGCAGTTCAAGTCTGCTTCTATCTGAGTATTTGTATTTGACAACTCTAGGTTAAAAAAGTGGAAGATTCTCAGCACTGAAATCTCTCACCTTGACTGCACTGTTTGATAAGGTAGTAGATACAGATTCAATAGTAGCCTTCAAAAGGGAATTGGATAATTACTTGAAGGAGAGACAGTTGCAGAGATATGGGGAAAGAGCGGGGGAGTGGGTCTAACTGGATTGCTCTTTGAAAGAGCCGACACAGAGTTGATGGGCCAAATGGCCTCCTTCGGTGCTGTACTATTCTATGGTGAACTGTCGAGAGCTTTAAATACTTTTTTGGTAATAATATTTTCACGGAGTTAATAAACATTAAAGATCAGGAAGCTTCCCAATTGCACACTGCCCAAAAACACATTGGCAGTTAAAATCCTGTTAAATTTTCAGACATGGTGTTATATGCTGCTGCATTTCTCCAGAGGCCGATGTGGCAGCTCAAAATGTGTTTTTTTTTGTGTGTCAGTTATTTTAACACTAAGCAGAAGCTAAAGCTATGAACAGAGAGAATAGCAAAGAGAGTCCTATCACAGAAAACAAATTTGCATAGTTGTGGATCAACACAAGATAAATTTTGAAGTGGCTGAAAGGTGAAAAGGTCTTGAGAGGAAGAGCAGTCAGTTGGCATTTAGAATATTCTTTGTTCTCAGTGCAAACTGCCAACAATTTGGAGCGCAGGCAGCTATATCAGTTTGAATATATTTTGTCACTAGAACCTCAAAAGAATAGCTAATGTTAGATCCTGGTCTTTGAAAAAGCTCGGAATACAAGGAGTAAATGTCAGATGAAGTGAATACAGGTTGGAAAAAATAAACAAGTTCTTCTTGATTTAGGCTTTCCACAAAAAACTCCATTGTATGTAGGTCATGTGGGATTGTCTTTTATTAGGTCTTATTACTTCATGTAGTAAGTCAATTCAACATTGTTTCCATTAAATGTAGTACTGTACTATGAACACTCATGGAAGGACTGTGAAGCACTGTGTCTGAGTTCTGTGGAATGGAGGTACATACTTGGAGACGTCTCAATCATAGCATGATTGTGTAAGGAAGTATCAGGTGAAGTTAAAAAGTTTCTCAGGGGTTAGAGGGAAAAATGGGATCACCAGTCAGCCAATAGCATTCTTGTGTAGCTCCCAGGAATGATTCAAGAACACCAATATCGTCAATGGCACATGGGCTGTAATAATGTGGTGGAAGAATAATTTGTAATATATAGGAATTTGGTTTCTGCCTTATCCTCAGTGCTGTGTACATACTGTGTTGTAAACAGGAATTATTCAACTCATCATTCATCAGTATACCAAGTGTGTCTGTGTGTGTGCGTGTGCATGCATGTATAAGTGTGTGTGTGTGTGTGTGTACGTGTGTAAAATGGAGCGTGCACAAGTAACGATTTAAAGAGGCAATTTTCCAACTTTACACTTCCAGAAGGAACACTCAGAAATTCAGGCGTGTAAATTGTGCAAAAGGTGCACCTGAACTTATGCTGTGCACACCCAGTCGGTGACTGAGGATCCCCACTGTAAGCACAAAGTCGCAAATTCAACCCTTAAGTTTATAGAAGAGAAAAATTAATTCTACATAATCGTTCTACTTGATGAACATGGATTAAAGCAAAAAATGGCATTTTGTGTCTTTTATGTTCTGTAACCTTGTGCTTTTGAATTTTTTTTGTGATAATGGAATCTTCAGTTTGAATTTTTTCACCCTCGAATGATCAAATTTAAATAGTGCTGTGTATATATATATATACTTCATTAGGAATCTTTTCTAGTTTATAAAAAGGTTACAATGGAACATATTTTCATAGCTATCTTGAAAAATATGCACAGTAAACGAAAAATGGAAATTTTGACTCACTTAATTACTGGATACATCATTCATTATCATGAGTGCAGTGGGACATTTCGTCAAAACGTATAAAGAAGTAAATTAATGTTTTCAATGGATTGATGCACATGAGTTCCAGTAGACATTTATATATACATTTTCCATCAAAATTACGACTGTATTCTACTGTGTCAGTTTGCATTTCTGTTTTTTTCTATTTTAATGGGTGCAACTTGTATTACATATTCAAATTAGAGACACCAAGAAATGAAAAGGGCAATCCTGAGACAAAGATGTCACTGCACAGTAAATTAATAAAAGGTTGTAGAAGGCATCTGCACCAGTGAGGCAGAGTCTTCAAAGAGGAACACGCAGCGAGTGGTACTCTGAGCTCATCATGGCTAAACGAGCAAGACCAATTTGTCTTGAGCTGATGTACAGCAAACAAAAGCTTTCTGAGAAACATAGACAGGTTTTTTAATGAATATTCAGAAGGAGGATAAGAAATAAGGATAGACTGGAATGATCTGAGGTGGAGGTTAAATAAGAACTCAACCAACAAAAACAAAATATCCATCTACACCTTTTAGTGTAGAAAAGGACAGATGTTAGGCTAACTGGTCTAGAGTTTCCTGCTTTCTGTCTGCCTCCTTGTTTAAATAGGGGCGTTACATTTGCGTTTTTCCAATCCGCTGGGACCTCACCAGAATCCAGGGAATTTTGGTAGATTACAACCAATGCATCCACTATCTTTACAGCTACTTCTTTTAGGACCCTCGCTAGGCCCTTGATTCACCACTATTTCCAAGAGGTTTTTTGTGTCTTCTTCCGTGAGGACCGACACAAAGTATTTGTTTAATTTATCTGCCATTTCCTTATTTCCCATTATAATTTCTCCTGTCTCAGGAATGAGGGGGAACCAGTGGATGTGGTGTATTTGGATTTCCAGAAGGCATTCGATAAGGTGCCACATAAAAGGCTACTGCACAAGATAAATGTTCATGGGGTTGGGGGCAATATATTAGCATGGATAGAGGATTGGCTAACTAACAGAAAACAGAGAGTCAGGATCAATGGGTCATTTTCCAGCTGGCAAACAGTAACTAATAGGATGCCGCAGGGATCAGTGCTGGGGCTTCAACTATTTACAATCTATATTAATAACTTGGATGAAGGGACCGAGTGTAATGTAGCCAAGATTGCTGATGATACAAAGATGGGTGGGAAAGCAAATTGTGAGGCGGACACAAAAAATCTGCAAAAGGATATAGACAGTCTAAGTGAGTGGGCAAAAAATTGGCAGATGGAGTATGATGTGGGAAAGTGTGAGATTATCCACTTTGGCAGAAAAAATGGAAAAGCAAATTATAATTTAAATGGAGAAAAATTGCAAAGTGCTTCAGTACAGAGGGACTTGTGTATGAAACACAAAAGGTGAGTATGCAGGTACAGCAAATAATCATGAAGGCAAATGGAATGTTGACCTTTATTGCAAGGGGGATAGAGTATAAAAACAGAAAAGTCTTGCTACAACTGTACAGGGTATTGGTTAGGCCACACCTGGAGTACTGCATACAGTTTTGATCTCCGTATTTAAGGAAGGATATACTTGCATTGGAGACTGTTCAGAGAAGTTTCACGAAGTTTGATTCCGGAGATCAGGGGGTTGACTTATGAAAATTGGTTGAGTAGGTTGGGCCTATACTCATTGGAGTTCAGAAGAATGAGAGGTGATCTTATCGAAACATATAAGGTAATGAGAGGGCTCGACAAGTTGGATGCAGAGAGGATATTTCCACTCATCGTAGAAACTAAAACTAGGGGGCATAGTCTCAGAATAAGGGGCCGCCCATTTAAAACTGAGATGAGGAGGAATTTTTTCTCTCAGAGGCTTGTAAATCTGTGGAATTCTCTGCCCCAGAGAGGCGTGAAGGCTGGGTCATTGAATATATTTTAGGCGGAGATAGACAGATTTTTGAGTGATAAGTGAATAAAGGGTTATGGGGAACGGGCAAGGAAGTAGAACTTCGATCTTCCTCGCTACAATGCTCACACTCAACAAGCTCCCCGCTGGAGTGGAACTAAGCTACAAAACTAGTGGGAACCTGTTCAACCTTCATCACCTCCAGGTCAGATCCAAGACCACCCAACCTCTGTCGTCAAGCACGGGCGACGTTTGCGTCTGCGCACATTCAGAGACTGAACTCCAAGTCATAGTTAACATCTTCACTGAGGCGATGAAAGCATGGGCCTTACACTAAACATCCGTAAGTCAAAGGTCCTCCACCAACCTGCCCCGCCACACAGCACTGCCTCCCAGTCATCAAGATCCACGGCGTTACCCTGGACAACGTGGGCCACTTTCCATACCTCGGAAGCCTATTATCAGCAAGGGCAGACATCAACGACAAGGTTCAACACCACCTCCAGTGTGCCAGCGCAGTCTTCAGCCTCCTGAGGAAGAGAGTGTTCGAAGATCAGGCCCTCAAATCTGCCACCAAGCTCATGGTTTACAGGACTGTAGTGATACCTGTCCTCCTGTATGGCTCAGAGATGTGGACCATGTACAGTAGACACCTCAAATTGCTGGAGAAATACCACCAACGATGTCTCCGCAAGATCCTGCAAATCCCCTGGGAGGACAGACGCACCAAGGTTAGCGTCCGCGATCAGGCCAACATTCCCAGCATCGAAGCACTGACCACACTCGACCAGCTCCGTTGGGTGGGCCACATTGTTCGCATGCCTGACACAAGACTTCCAAAGCAAGCACACTACTCGGAACTCCTATACGCAAGCGAGCCCCAGGTGGGCAGAGGAAACATTTCAAGGGCACCCTCAAAGCTTCCTTGATAAAATGCAACATCCTCACCGACACTTGGGAGTCCCTGGCCGAAGATCACCCTAAGTGGAGGAAGAGCACCCGGGAGGCGCTGAGAAACTCAAGTCTCGTCGACAAGAGCATGCAGAAAACAAGCGCAGGCAGCAGAAGGAACGTGCGGCAAACCTGTCCCACCCACCCTTTCCATCAACGACTGTCTGTCCCACCTGTGACAGAGACTGTAATTCCCATATTGGACTGTTCTCTCACCTAAGAACTCACTTTTAGAGTGGAAGCAAGACTTTCTCGATTTTGAGGGACTGTCTATGATAATGGTGATGGAACTGAGTCCATGATCAAGATCAGCCATGATCTTATTAAATGGCGGAGCAGGCTCGAGGGGTCAAATGGTCTACTCCTGCTTCTACTTCTTGTGTTCTTGTGTTCTTGTGTTCTTGTGAATGAGGAACTGAAAGAAATTAGTACTGGTAAAAAATAGTACAGGAGAAATTAATGGGACTGAAAGCCAATAAATCCCCTGGACTTGATGGCCCATGTCCTACGGTTTCGAAAGAGGTGGCTATAGAGATAGTGGATGCATTGGTGAGCATCTTCCAAGATTCCATAGATTCTGGAACGCTTCCCGCAGATTGGAAGGTAGCAAATATAACCCCACTATTTAAGAAAGGAGCGAGACAGAAAACGGGAACTACAGACCAGTTAGCCTGACATTAGTCATAGGGAAAATAAGAACATAAAAAATAGGAACAGGAGTAGGCCATTTGACCCCTTGAGCCTGCTCCGCCACTCAATAAGATCATGACTGATTTGATCATGAACTCAGCTCCACTTTCCTGCCCGCTCCCCATAAACCTTTACTCGCTTATCGCATAAAAATCTGTCTATCTACGCCTTAAATATAGTCAATGACCCAGCCTCCACAGCTCTCTGGAGCAGAGAATTCCACAGATTTACAACCCTATGAGAGAAGAAATTTCTCCTCATCTCAGTTTTAAAATGGGCGGCCCCTTATTCTAAGACTATGTGCTAGATTTTACACTTTTGTGCATATCGCCTAAAAATGGGCGTTATTTCCGCCATGGGTGGTAAAAATGGGTTTTCAGATCGCTGGCTTCTCGCCCATTCTCAAAGTCCTAGTGTCCATTTTTGAATTTGGGCTTTACCGCAAGTGATATGAAATGGGTGGTAGCGTTAAATCTCTCTGACCTTCTGCCGTAAAGTGTCGCCGTCCTTAGCAACGGTATGGCAATGTTCAATTCCCGCGATTTAGGAGGTCAAGGGTCATCATGACATGCGCAGATGAGGAGACAGAGTGAGAGGGAGCTGAGAGGGACTGAAAGTGTGTGTGGCTGTGCTATGTGCTTGTTTGGCTGTTGTGAGAGGCACGAGGGAGATTCACCAGCAGCAAAAAACCTACTAAGCAACAAGAACATCGTTGGCACCGAGTTTTTGTCCAACAAATACGATATAACATGGAAGGGATGGAGGAGGCCCTGGAGCTGGTAGCCAGGAACACTGGTGGCAGAGGGCTCCCAGTGGTCCCAGAGCATGGCACTGCACCCCAAGGTGCCGCACCCCCATTGTCAATGACACATGAGAGCCAGGAGTAACATCTTACTTCTGGCTTGGAGCACGTTCCCACCTCAGGACCATCCTCTCCCGTATCCGTCCAAGCAGCTATTCGGCCGTCGTCCCCCTTCCCCAATGAAGCATCACCTGAGGAGCTCCTCGGCCTGGCAACTTGGAGTTAGGAGGGGAAGAGGTAGAGATGGAGAGGAGAAGCAGGGGGGGAGGGGAAGGGTTGGTTTTTACAGAAATACTGATGATTTCAGACAAATGTTCAGTTTAAATGTTTTTTATTTAACAAAACCTTGTTGCACATTGGCTCAGATAGCTGCACCGTTACATGCTGGTGATTCCTTAACATCAAAGGGTATAATTACACTTAACTTCAATCAATTTAAACTTTAACTGTCACCAAGGTGATGCCCACCATTGATTTATGACCTGCACACTTAGCAGTGTGTCAGCCTTGTAAATACCCCCAACGTTCTTTCAAGCAAAGAGATCATTGATGAGCTCCTGACATAAGGCTCTTGTAGCTATCATGTCACCACGGGTCCTTTCATGCGATCTACAGGGGGGTGGGGACATGGTTTCAGCATCAGCCTGATTGTCTGGACCGACGTCAACATCCGCCTCCTCGTCCTCCTCTTCCTCTCTGTGGTGAGGTGGACTGTCAGACTCTTCAGGCAATTCTTGTCCCCTCCTGATAGCCAAGTTGTGCAGCATGGAGCACACCACCATGAATTGAGCTATCTGGTATTGGAGGTCGCCTCCTGAGTGGTCCAGGCATTTAAGCGCTGCTTAAGCACTCCAATGGTTTTCTCCATGATATTGCGAGTGGCTCTGTTGCTCTCATTGTATCGCCTCTCGGCTTCGGTTTGGTTGTCACGCAGGGGGTTCATCAGCCAGGTGATGAGGCCATATCCTTTGTCACCAAGCATCCAGCATTAACCTTGTGACTGATTGTTAAACAAGTCAGATACAGTGCTCTCACGCGGGATGTGAGCATCATAGATGCTGCCCGGAAATTGAGCATTCACTGCCAGTATAAGTTGCTGGTGGTCGACAACGAGTTGGACATTCAGGGAGCGGTTCCTGAAAACCTCTGTATCCTGAAAACGTGCCCGCATCATGACTGTACATAGATGTACAGTCTATTGCTCCCTGCACCTTGGAGAAGTTTGCAAATCTGGATAATCCTAGAGCCCTCTCAGTCTGTGCCTCCCTGGTCATAGGGAAGCTGATCAAGTCCCTCCTGCGTGCGTACAGGGCTTCAGTGACCTGTCGAATGCAGCAATGTGTGGCATGCTGAGACAGACCGCAAATGTCGCCAGCTGAGGCCTGAAAAGAACCCGAGGTGTAGAACGACAGTGCCATGGTGACTTTGACCTCGACAGATAGTGCAGTACTGATGGTGCTGACAGGCTACAGATCTCTCCTTATGAGTTGGCATATCTCAGTGATAACCTCTTTGTGGAAGCGCAGTCTCCGAAGGCAGGTGGTGTCAGGTAAGTCGAGGTAAGACCACTTATCCATGTACTTGCGGGGGGTGTAACGTCTGGTCCTCCTCATCAGTCTGGCACGTCTTACATTGGGCACATAATGCTGTGGAGCGTACCTTCAGCCATCTCGAGTCTGCAGCATGTAATTGGTCATCAAGAGAGGGTGAGAAAAGACAGGCCCCATTGCAAAACTCTCTGTTTTCCACCGATTGGTCACAAAGAATGAATGTCCCGACAAAGACACCTATTAAATTCCAATCGGTCACAGTATGGTCAAGATGTTTGTACAGATGTTCATATCACCTCCAAAGACCTCCAGAATGCATCCGACCTCCCCCGAAGTTGAAGCAGAGCAGCCTTTTAAAGGATGCGAATGTGATGTAGAACATGACATCCATAAATGCTGTGATTAGTTCCCGTTAGTTCACTTTTTCCGGGCGGTTTTCTGGAGGAGCGATATTGTGGGTGATATGTGTGCGAGGTGGTGAAAGTGATGCTGGGTGATCTCATGGCCGTTAGTTTCGGCAAATGTGATCTTTACGACAAAAAAAAGTGGGCGGTCGGTATTATTGAATCTGAGCACTAATTCCGTGCGGTAACTAACGCTGAACGATATTATGGGCGTTGGTTTCGCCCATTCTGATGATTCCGCCTAATAAAAGTGGGCGGACACTATTATTTTTTCCCAACATTACACACATGGGGAAAGTAACGCTCGCCAATAAGTTTCCGAAAAATGCCCGTCAGTTTCATTTGTGGCTAAATGGGCGATATATGGGCGTTATATGTAATTTCAGCAGTAAAATGGACGTTAAGTGGACATTAAGCATGCAAAAAAAGTGGAAAATCTAACCTTTTGTCTCCCAGTTTTAGTTTCTTCTATGAGTGGAAATATCCTCTCTGCATCCAATTTGTCGAGCCCCCTCATTATCTTATATGTTTCAATAAGATCACCTCTCATTCTTCTGAACTCCAATGAGTATAGGCCCAACCTACTCAACCTATCCTCATAATTCAACCCCCTCATCTCCAGAATCAACCCAGTGAATCTTCTCTGAACAGCCTCCAACGCAAGTACTGTATATCCTTCCTTAAATACAAGAGACCAAAATGCTAGAATCTATTATTAAGGACGTGGTAACAGGGCACTTAGAAAATAATAATAGAATTGGGCAGAGTCAACACGGATTTATGACAGGGAAATCATGTTTGACAAATCTGTTACAGTTTTTTGGGGTTGTAACGAGCAGAATAGATACGGGGTAACCAATAGATGTGTATTTGTATTTTCAGAAGGCAGTCGATAAGGAGCCACACAAGAGGTTATTGAACAAAATTAGGGTTCATAGGATTGGGGGTAATATACTAGCATGGATTGAAGATTGAATAATGGACAGAAACAGAGTGTAGGAATAAACGGGTCATTTTCGGGTTGGGAGACTATAACTAGTGGGATGCTGCAAGGATCAGTGCTTGGGCCCCAGCTATTCACAATCGATAGCAATAATTTGGATGAGGGGACCAAATGTAATATATCCAAATTTGCTGATGATACAAAGCTAGGTGGAAAAGTAAGTTGTGAGGAGGATGCAAAGAGGCTTCAAGGGGATATAGAGAGGCTAAGTGAATGGGAAAGTATACGACGAATATAGTGGAGAAATGTGAAGTTATTCACTTTGGCAGGAAAAATAGAAAAGCAGAGTATTTTTTAAATGGTGAGAGATTGGGAAATGTTGGTATTCAAAGGGACCTGGGTGTCCTTGTACACTGAATCACTGAAAGTTAACAAGCTGAGTGGACCTAATGAAATACAAGGTCGACGCTTAGCCTTGATACCCCTCTGGACGGACTAAGTGAAATACAAAGTCGACGCCCCGACTAGCAGAGATAATAGACTTCGATTGGAGTCTTTATTCTTTATTCACAGGCCTGGGGAGAACCTTCTGAGACCGCTCTCAGATCTGACTCCACTGAGATGTTAGTGAATTTTATATTTATACATTTAACAGTCCATCACTTCCGTAGCCTATCCCGCATGATATCTTATTCCTTATATTCGCAGTTAATCTTGTTTCTTCTTGTAAGCTTATTTTCAGCTCCTTCTGCCATTGGGGCCTTCCTCTTATCTATTCTTGCAACTTCGTTGCTGTAACAATCGCCCTTTGTTTTTGCCAGATGGCCTTGTCTGATAGCATGTTTTCTTAAGGTAACATGCTCATGTTAATTCTGTAAGGCAAGCATAACGTGGTTAATTTTATCAGCCTTTAGCTCTAAGTCATTTATCGGGGTTAA
Organism: Pristiophorus japonicus; assembly: GCF_044704955.1. Taxonomy (NCBI): domain Eukaryota; kingdom Metazoa; phylum Chordata; class Chondrichthyes; family Pristiophoridae; genus Pristiophorus; species Pristiophorus japonicus. The sequence continues at coordinate 128,928,991 of NC_091985.1, read as the reverse complement.
TTTTATCAGACTTCAGCTGTAAGCCATGTTGCTATCCACACAGTGCATCCTTTACCGTTTAATTTTGCAGACCGGTGCCTCGCCGAGTGAGTCCTCAAGTTCTCTTAATCATGGATCGATTCGCTACCTCTTGTCCTGTTTCACGAAGCACACTGGTGATATATTATAGCTCAACATATTTATACATAAATTTAAGCGCTACATAAATTTGGTTATTTCAGCCCCCCCTTATGGCCCATTGGTCACCTTGACCCAATACGGCCAGTGTCCTACAGTTTAAGATTATCTACTATGAGCTCCCATCGCCCTGGTGGTACTAACCCAGGGTGTCTGGTACTCATAGGCCCACACTCCTAAACAGCTTTCATAGTAATTTCTCTCCCGTCCTCCCCCAAGTTTATTAGTGGTTAGCAACAGTTTTCCTTCCTCTTCCTCCTTCTTTACCCATACAGTTATGGCTCTGGCTAGATTCTACGATATCTCCTGCAACAATCCACCAGAACGTATAATGACATTAATAATTGATCTACTACCAGCACGTGCGACATAATCCTAATCCAGGGACGTACGTTAACATTCAATCCCCAGTTTCAGATCTTCTCATACCAAGGCCGTTCCCCTAAGTCAGTTTCGGTGTCTTTAAGTGGTTTCTTTAGATCTTCTTCTATTTTATGATAATGTTTTATAATTTCCTTCAACTCCTGCCGTAATTCCTTCCACTTCTGTTCGTGTAATGCCGGAATTGTCTTGGGCTCTGGTATGACATAAGTTTCAATTTCCCTATTAAGTCCTGTATTATTAAGGGAAAAACTTTTATTTTCTTGAGGTCTTTGTGGGTGTATATATTGGTGTCCTATCTGTGTAGGTATCTGGGTAAAAACAAAAGTTTGGCTGGGGAATGGGACAAGTCAGATCCTGGTATTCATATTTCTGTTCAGCTGTGGTGACACAAAATGTCCCAGTGTTCCTAGGTGCTACCCTCATTCGGTGTATTCTCCTTGGGCGTATTTTGAGGGTGCAATTAATGGTTCTCGTAAATCCGCACTCGGCTGTGTCTCCGTCGGTAGGGGGGCTGTCTGCACACCAATGTCCTTCCCTGGAGGTGGCACCTGTCCATCACCAACCCTCCTTAAGGTTCCATTCTTCTAGTTATTATCTTCGTCCCCTCCCCATATGGCCTTGGTAGGGGCACCATGATATTTAACCCAACTCTTCCTCTGTATCTCTCCTATAATAATCACATCATACAGGGGCTGGCCCTTTTCTGGGAGTTGTGGGATGGCCAATACAAAGCCAATCACCTTAGTCCGTGGGGTCAGACAATTGCCTGCCCTGTATACTTGTGCAATTTTACGCCCCTTGCATAGGCTCTTATTTGTGTTGATCCAAGGTTCCAGATCTTTATTAGTAATCCAATCGGGGATTTGTACATTATTTGTTTGCTTCACGTTATGCTGGACATTGGACTGTAGCCATGAGCCATACATGGTGCATACCAATTCCTTATGGGTTTGGCGAGATGCGTTGCTGACCCGATCAATAATCGTGTTAATTGTTTCCGCATGGGGGGCTACTGTCCTTTGCACCCCCCAACAATTGTTTCACCGTTTGTCCTCCTGTCAGTGCCGTTTGGTGGCCAATTTTAGTGGCTTGCTTTAGTAGCTTCTTTATTTTCGCTTGTAGTTCTTCTACTTCTTCCCCCATTCCTTCTATGTCAAAGCTAGTAACTGTTGCCAACCCAGCCACATATCCTACTCTGGCCATTTCCAATACCCCCCGCTTATTACGTCTCTGTAAGATAGGTTTTCCCTGTGGACCCTCTGATTGTTTTATCCACAGGGAGTCCCATAATTGTTTGGTATAATTATTACACATCGCGGGCATAGCAAAAGTACTCATATTGATAGCAAGTTTAATGATTCTATGTGCCGCACTAAAATACACCTCATCCTGTGTTTTCCTTATTACTAAACCTCCTGGTGCCCCTTCTTCCATTGACAGGCATGTTAATGGGGTTGTGGAAGGTTACGGAGTGGTCGTCACGGCAGGGGATGTGGCGGTGGTAGTTGATGACGGGTGTGATCCACAGATCCTCCAGTAACCCTGGCTATTTGGCAGTGCATCACACGTCTCCTCGTTTCCATCTGGGGAGGACGTGGGGTGGCCGCTGTTATCGGACCCCCGTTCTACACATTGCACAGCTGTGCACCCGCTTTCCACCCACCCATTGGTGCTGTTCGTGCATTCCCACATCCCTCCCGTTGTTGCTGTTTGTTCGGTGAAATTAGGGGTGCCCGAGGTACATCCTACACAGACCATTATCCCTCTTGGGGCCGTTATTATACCTTTGGCACAGGTTGCACCGCCGCTTGTGCCGAATATTAGGATGGGTGTCATGTTCCCTTTCCTTACCCCCGCGCTCAAACCTATCCCTAGAATCGTGATAGTGATGCTCCACTTCATCTTCTTACGAGTTCGTTATTCCTGCAAGGAAAACAAAGGGCCAGTTGTCACCAGCCGGTTAGAATCATTCTATTCTTATCTGCCCCTCTAAATTGTACCGAGATACATTTCCCCCCTTCGCTTTGTTCCTCCCATTGCATGAATATTTCCATTCCCGATCTACTCATTGGCCTTCTTATATACCTTTAGCTGAGTCCAGTGTTTCCACCTTCCTTTACCTGTTCCGGACTCATCTATACACGCACATGTGTCACTGTTCATTAATACTTCATAGGGTCCTGATCACTTGGGTGCTAGCCCTGGTTTGATTGGTATTATTTTTGCCATCACTTTGCTACCTATCACCAGGACCTCCTTCTTGTCATCTCGCGTATCCTGCTCTAGGTCCCATATAATCTGTTGGTCTTTGGCAGGGGCATGTCTGAGAGCATGTAATTGCGTACACAATTGTTTAATAAACCTCCTGATTCTGTCCTTCAGGGGTCCTATATCCTCTCCTCCAGTGACGACTCCTTCTGGCAGTGTCATTGCTCGTCCGGTCATTAGTTCAAATAGTGTCAATCTCGTCGTTCTAGTCGGAGTTTCTGTAAGTCTCATTAATATACTTGGAAGTAATTCTGCCCATTCCTTCCCTGTGTCTTCTATTGCCTTATTTAACAATAATTTCAGCGTTCGGTTCATCCTTTCTACCATCCCTGAACTCTGAGGTTGGTATTGTATGTGAAACCTCTGTCTAATACCCAATAGGACACATGTCTCCTTTATGACCTTTCCCGTAAAGTGCGTTCCCTGGTCTGAATCAATCTGTACCGGGATTCCCCATCGTGGTACTACCTCCTCTGCCATTATTCGTGCCACTGTTGTAGCTGTACAATCTCTAGTAGCAAATGCTTCAACCCATCTAGTAAACTGATCTATTATTACCAAACAATAAGTCTTCCCTTTTGATTTTGGTAAGGGTCCAGTGAAGTCTATCTGCAACTTCTCCCATGGGCCTCTTGGTCTCGGCTGATGTCCTCACTTTACCGTGACAGGTTTCCCTGTGTTATATTGTGCACATATGTGGCAATGTCTGCAGAATCTGTCCACGGCTTGTTTCATTCTGGGCCACCACCAGCATCGCTGAAGATTGTTCAACATATTGGATATACCTGTGTGTTGTCTACCATGGTATAATTCCATTACCCCTTGTTGTATACAGCTGGGTGTACATATTAGTTGATCTTTCCTCCATATTCCCCCGCCCTTTCTCTTGCACCCCTTCGTTCCCATAACTGCTTCTCCTCCTGGGATACTTCCTTATGTAATTTGGATATGTCTACATCCTCTGGTAATGCCGTAATAGCAGCTATATCTATCTGCGTCTCTGGTTCTGTTCCGATCTCGTTCACCGCCACAATCTGTTGCCCTACCATCTTTCAGACTGCGCGATCTGTGGCTCTATTTCCCTTTTCTGTGGGGTAATTCCCCCGCTTATGGGCTTTTACCTTTACTACCGCGGTTTCAGTGGGTAATCCTGAGGCGGCTACTAATTTCTTTACTAAGTCCTCATGCTGTATGCGTTTGCCCACCCCGAGGAGATATATCCCCTTCTACTCCAGGCTGCCATATAATCATGTACTATGCCAAAAGCATAGCGGCTATCGATATAGATATTCACCCGTTTTCCTTCTGCCAATTTCAATACCTCTATCAATGCCGTTAGCTCTGCAACTTGTGCTGAATTATCCCCTGGTAATCGTCCTTCCCTCTGGATGGTGCCGTCTCCCACTACCACAGCCCAGCCTGTCCGTGGTGTCCCGTTAATATATTTACGGGACCAGTCCACATATAACTCTTAAGTCTGGTTCCGTCAAAGGTAACTCCCTGATCATATCTACATACTCTAATTCCTCATCACTGGTGCAGTAGTGTTCCTCTCCTTCCATTCCCATCATCGATGCGGGGTTTTGGCTCACATCTCTAACTATCTGTACAGATTTGTCTTTGGTTAAAGCCTCCCAAGCAACCTTCTGGCCATTCGAGACAGTTTTTAATTGTCCAGTGTTCAACAATTTCACTATGGTGTGTTGTGTATGTAACACAATATCCCCCAGCATTACGACGGGTTCACTCACTTTTACTGACCACCGTGCACAATTAATCGCGGCAACGCATCTTGGCATGCCGGCCGCTATTGGGAATCTTTGTGTCGAATAGTAGGCTACAGGTCTCATGTAATCCCCATGTTTTTGCGCTACCACCGCACTGTAATGTCCCCCATGATTGTGACAAAAGATATGATATGGCCTTCCCATGTCGGGTAACCCTAAGGCTGAAGCAGCAGTCAGTGCTTGTTATAGCTTAGTAAAGGCCCCCGCCTGCAAATCTGTCCATTCAATGGGTTCCTCTCCAGGACTTGTCGCACTCCCCTTACATTTACAGGTTTGGGCATATCGTTTATGGCCCTTTTCCGATCTTCTGGCATGGCTCTCTTGCCCATGCTAATAAGATAGCCCAGATAGGTTACCTCTGGTTTCCCTACTTGAGCATTGGTGGGGTTTATTTTAAATCCTGCATCCTGGAGTGCCTTCAGAATCTTGGACAATGCCTTAACATGCCTCTGAGTGTTTTTGGAAGCTATCAGTAAATCGTCGACATACTGTAGCACGGTACTGCCATCCTCCTCTAGTTCTACTTCCTCCAGGGCCCTGGCCATGTGTCGATGGAATATAGCTGGACTATTATGGAACCCTTGGGGACCCTTGTCCAAGTATACTGTTTCTCATTTAGTGTGAAGGCAAATTTCCCTTGCGATTCTTTGTCCAATGGTATGGATCAGAACCGCTTGCAATGTCTAGTACTGTAAAAATTTTGTGTTCTGGTTTTAAAAATTGTAGCCGGGCTTGCTACTATCGGGTATTCCTTTGGGGTCACCTTATTTAGTGTCGTATAATCAATTGTCAGTCGATATGATGCATCTGGTTTCTTTATTGGCCAACCGGGAAATTAGTTTCGGATATAGTTTCCCGTAAGATTCCCTGTTTGGTTAATTCCACACTATATCCCGTAGTGCTGCTTTGGCTTCCTTCTTTAAAGGATATTGTTTATGTGGGCGATGCATTGGTCCCGGTATTTTTACCGGGGGGGGGGGGGTTTGGACTAATCCACAATCTTGCTTATGCGTTGACCACACCCCAATATACTCTGTGCATGGGATCGCCCATGGTCCCTTCTTATCCCATTCTGGGTCGATAATCTTAATTGCTCCTACCTGATTTGTTCTGTTTCCCGGGCCTACTTGTTTGTTTAACTTATGATCTGGTGGCCAGTTTATTCGTTTTAGGGTCGATTAAAGTTCCTACTTCCTGCAGTAAGTCTATCCCTAGGATTATTCCTTCAGTATTCTCACATACCCACAAATGGATAGGTATCATTATGATTCCAATTTCTAATAGAATTGTTTCGCTTTTATAAGCCTTAAGTCTTTTTCCACCTATTCCCACCACATTGATCGAAAGTTTGGTTCGGGGCATGGGCAAATCTGTCAGTGAGATTGAGGCTCCCGTGTCTATTAACATTTTGCACTGCCGGCCCCCTATCAATGCGTCAACAAACATCCTTGGGTCTTCCTCATCATTTACCCCGAGGGCCGCAACCTGTCATTTAGTATTCAACTTCTTCATCGTGTCTCTCATTTGTCTCATGGTGCATACATCGTCCCCTTCTCCGTATCGCCTCTCATCTTGGGCATTGCTCCTGTTCCTACATTCTCCATCTTCCCTTTCTTCCCTGTCCTGTCGCCGCTGTCTCTCCCTATCCCTATTCCCCTGCTCTTCTCTCTCTTCCCTCATCCGCCTTTTGAAATCTTCCTTTGATGGCCCACCTTCTCCAGGTTGTCCCCTGCGGGGGCCTCCTCTCTGTTTTGGCCCGAGTCCCTCTCTTCCTCCTCCTTTGTTCCAACAATCTACCTTCTTATGTCCTGGCTTGTTACAATTAATGCTAGCCAGACATTCACCCCCTGTTTCTGTTTGCATTCCCTGGCAAAATGTCCTCCCCCCCCCTGCAAGCATAACAGCTTGCTGTTCCTACGGCTTCTTCCTGTCCCCTCAACTCTTCGGCAGCAGCTATCTTAGCCTCTTGCATGTTATCCACCTCGGTTGCCCACCTAATTAAATCATCATAGTTGTTCATTGTAACAATTCCTAATCATATGGCTGCCCGATGTGCAGGACCTAACCCAGCCTTAAATGATTGTAGAAAACATTGATTATCCCTCGTGGGGTTTAGAATGCCGGAACAGCCCACGAATCTTCCCCATTTCCGTTTGCTATAATCTACAGCAGATTCTCGTTTGTCTTGAGTTATATTGGTTATAGCTGCCCAGTTTACCGGAGCTGGTCCCATCGCCCCCTCTACTGCAAGTTTAAAGGTGTTATAGTCATTGTCCACTGTTGTTGTGGGATATTTAACGTCTGACACCAGGTTCCATCCCTAAAATTCTGGCCTAATCGGTCCGGGATTTTTGCTCGCACTAATTTGTCGCAGTCCTTATTGTGCAAATGATGGCTAATCCTTAATTCCCTCATTTTTTGCCAAAACCGGTAGTTATTTTCTCGCGGCAAATTAGTTGGGGTAATTTATCCACCAACAGTTGTCTCTCTAATGGTTTAAAAGGTTGGTACATGGTTCGGATTACCGGGGGCCCTTGTGGAACTGGTGGGACCGCGGGGTTTGCTTGTTGGTCGCCCGGGATTGCGGGTGTTCCGGAGATCACCTGGGTCTTTATTGGGGCCGCTTTTACCTCGCGGGGCACTGGATTGTAGGGTGGTGGGAGGTTATTTTTTTCTGGCCAGGATGGTGGCTCCGGCCAGTCTTTGTCCCTATTATACTCGAATGCTTCCTTTCCCAACCTATCCCAATCCACGGTACCGTCCCCAGGTACCTTTGGATACAAAGGCGGTTGCTATCGGGTTCCCCTTCTCTCTCCCTTTGGGAGGTGTTGCTCCCTTCCTTGTCCGTTCCTCCTCTTCCCTTTGTTTCAACTCCTTACACTGTTTCTGGTAGCATGCTAAGATTACCATTCCCCCTTTTCCCTCATTTTTGGTTTGTCTCCTCACCAAGCCCTTTGGTTCTCTGCACTGTCTTTGGGATCCCACCCTTGCTTTTTCATCATTTCAATGAGGTTCTGATTTTTGTTCGCTAAATAGCGGGTGACGGAGCCGGGATCTCCCCAAAGGTATGGTCCCTCCTCCTTTATTTTCAAGTTCTTCTTAGACATCCTAGATTTTACACGTCTTTCCAAGAATTCTTATTTTACCTCGCGCGTATTTATAGGATTTTGCCGCCTATCCGACATAGGATTTTGCCACCTCCCCAGCTTAGAGGATTTTACCGTCTTCCCAGCTTACCAGACCGCACCTCTTCCTCGAGTCTGTCTTCCCCTGGTTCTTTTAGTCGCAGCCTTACCGGTTCTCACAGTACATTCTGAGCTTTCTAATTTATGGGGTGGTAATTTAATGTACTCACCCTCTCTAGCTCAACGTTCCAGTGAACCGGCAAGAGCCTACGATCCAGCCGACTGCGCCAAGTGATGTAAGCTGAGTGGGCCTAGTGAAATACAAGGTCGACGCTTAGCCTTGATACCCCTCTGGACAGACTAAGTGAAATACAAAGTCGACGCCCCAACTAGTAAAGATGACAGACTTCGATTGGAGGTTCAAAACGGTCTTTGTTCACAGGCCTGGGGAGAACCTTCTGAGACCGCTTTCAGATCCAGCTCCACCGAGATGTTAGCGAATTTCATATTTATACATTTTAACAGTCCATCATTTCCGTAGCCTAACTCGCCTGACATCTTACGCTATTCACTTTTTGCAGTTAATTTTGTTTCTTCTTGTAAGCTTATTTTCAGCTCCTTCTGCCGTTGGGGCCTTCCTCTTATCTATTCTTGCAACTTCTTTGCTGTAACAATCGCCCTTTGTTTTTGCCAGATGGCCTTGTCTGATAGCATGTTTTCTTAAGGTAACATGCTCATGTTAATTCTGTAAGGCAAGCATATCGTGTTTAATTTTATCAGCCTTTAACTCTAAGTCATTTATCGAGGTTAATTTTATCAGACTTCAGCTGTAAGCCATATTGCTATCCACACAGTGCACCCTTTACCGTTTAATTGTGCAGACTGGTGCCTCGCCCGAGTGAGTCCTCAAGTCCTCTTAATCATGGATCGATTCGCTACCTCTTGTCCTGTTTCACCAAGTACACTGGTGATATACTATAGCTCAACATATTTATACATAAATTCAAGCGCTACATAAATTTGGTTATTTCATGCATGTACAGCAAGCAATTAAGAATGCAAATGATATGTTGACCTATGTTACAAGAGAATTTGAGTATAAGAGTAAAGACATCTTATTGCAATTATATAGGATCCCGGTGAGTCCACAACTGGAGTATTTTGTACAATTTCTGTCTCCTTACCTGAGGAAGGGTATACTTGCCATAGAGGGAGTGCAACGAATGTTCACCAGACTGATTCCTGGGATGGGGGGAATTGTCTTATGAGGAGAGATTGAATAGACTAGGCCTATATTCTCTAGAGTTTAGAAGAATGAGAGGGGATCTCATTGAAACATACAAAATCCTTACAGGGCTTGACAGGGCAGATGAAGGAAGGATGTTTCCTCTGGGATGGCCTACTCCTGCTCCTAATTCTTATGTCCTTTATGTTCTGAAATCTCTTTCTCTCACCACAGATACTGCCTGGCCTGCTGAGTATTTTCAGCATTTTGTCTTTTTATTTCAAATTTCTAACATCCACAGAAATTTGGTTTTGTAACAATATAGATGTATCTACTCACCCCTCAAACAAGAACTTGACACATGTACAGGCTAGTGGGGGCGAGGCCCTTCCGCTGTTGGGACCAGACTAAGAAAGAATGTGATGGGTGCTGGAAAGGGTGGATTGTAGGGGGCACCATGATTTTCAAAGAAATATTGATAAGGTGGGAGAATGGACTAAAAAGTGGCTGATGAATTCAATGTCAGTAAGTGTGAGGTGAAACATTCTGGTCTGAAAATTAACAGCAGATAATTGTACTCTGAATGGAAGTAGGCTGGGTGATGTAGAAGAGTAGAGGGATTTGGGGGTCACAAGTTCACAGGACCTCAAAGGCAACACTCAACACTGTTATAAAAAAATCTACTGGAATACTAGTTTATATCAGAAGAGTTAACGATACGCTTATATAAAACCTTAAGACCTCAGAGTGTTGTGTGCAGTATTGGACTCGATATTGTAGAAAGGCTATTGAGGCTTTAGAGAGCGTACAGTGTAGTTTCACCAGGATGCGGCCTGGTATGAGGAAATACAAATGTAGAGTTGAAAAATTGGGTCTTTTTTGTTGGAACACTGCAGATTACAGGGCGATATGATAGATGTGATTAGGACTATTTGCTCACGAGGAAGGTAAACGCAGACACGGACTGGTTAGGCCTAATGGCCTGTTTCTGTGTTGAAATTTCTATGTAGTACTATGACAGTGTAGAAGCTCATTTATTATAGGCAAGTAATACATTGAGAGATAAAAACAGAAAATGCTGGAAATCTCAGCGGGTCAGGCAACATCTATGGAGAGAGAAACAGAGTTAACGTTTCGAGTCGATGACCCTTCATCAGAACTGGCAATAGTTCGAAATGTAACAGATTCTTAAGGAAGTGCTGGGGCCCTGAAAGGGGGAGGGGGAGGGGGTGGGGGGCTTGGAAAGAACAAAGGGGAAGGTCTGTGTTCGTTCCACACCCCCACCCTCCCCCTCCCTCTCTGCTGCTTGACCCGCTGAGATTTCCGACATTTACTGTTTTTATTTCAGATTCTAGCATCCGCAGTATTTTGCTTTTGTCATACATTGAGAGATTCAGCTGTCACAGTTATTAGTGTCAGCTGTGGCTCAGTGGATGTAACTCCAAGTCAGAAGGTTGTGGCTTCAAGACCCACTCCAGAGACTTGAACACAAAAATCTGGACTGACACTCCTCGTGCAATACTGAAGGAATGCTGTACTGTTAGAGGTGCTGTCTATTGGTGGGAGCATTGTGCGGCAGCCCGGCCTGGAAATCAGCATGGTCTCGGCCTGCAAGACCATCAGCAGACCGGGGCCATTAGAGGGAGCAGCGTGCGGCGACATGCCACTTCAGGGAGCAGCGCGTGCTGCTGCAGGAGGGCGACGGCTGATTGCAGTGCGGGCAGGTACAGCAGGAGCGGCGAGGTCGGGGCGAAGGAATGGCAAGAGTTCGTAGAGGGATGTGATCGGGGCCCAGGAGAGGCGTGTGTCTGGGGCCCAGAAGAGGCGACGACCCAGGGGAAGCATGGGACAGCACACACTGCGATATGTGTGCACACTGGGTCCGTGCAGCAAAGCTGGTCTCCAGTCATCTTGGTTAATCCTTGCCACTGGACAAAGCCCTAGCTCTGTCAAGCCCATGAGGTGACTGGTGTGCAACGGCCATCACACGTTAAGAAAATTCACGCATGTTATATTTTCAGTAACTCACAGAGACACACACAGCCTTAAGATGGCAGAACATACCGAAACTCATCAGAATCAGGTGACCTGTTCCCTTTATTATAAATAGCACTGGCTGCAATGCCACAGGAGTCCACAGGTGGAGCTATATATATTACACTTCTCCCTCCTTAATGAAGAGGTAATTATAACAAAATAATCATCATACATAACTTGCATGGTGATACATAACAAAAGATTTTGCCACATTAACAAATCAAGCTTAACCACTTGTTTTCTGTTTCGGAGATGATACCTTCGCTCTTGAACAGAACCTTCCAAACATGGTATCGAATTTAAACTCATTCGAGGCTGATCCTGAGGAAAGTTTTCCTCCAAGGGATGCCCTTGATTTCCATTTGGCCACACTCTAACTTTTAGACTGTTTGTCAGCCTGACTCAGACTCAGACTTAAATTCTGACTTTCTCTTGGATTTGTTTCCAGTACATTGGATGTAGGATATGCTACTGGTGTATCAAACTATTTGATGAGTCAAAAATAATTGAATCATTCCCACCTTGAACTACTTTCACATCTGTAGGTAAAATATGATCAATGTGAACAAATCTAACCTGTCAATGATCAAACATCTTGACCAAATATGTGCGAGGACCACATATCTTCAAATTAGCCAATTTGTGGTCCAATGACAACTGTTATTTCCTTGGATTTGGATCCAACATCTGTTTGATGAGGACACGTTTTACAATTTGTACAGTGCACTCTGCTGCACCATTTGAAGCAGGGTGGTACAGTGGAACCTTGGTATGTTTCACACCATTTTTGCTCGTGAACTGTGCAAATTCTTCTGAATGAAATTGTGGTCCATTATCAGAAACAATTTCTTCTGGGAGGCCAAATGAAGAAAATAATCTTTGTAAAATGTCTAATGTTTTACTTGTTGTTATTTTCCACATCGACCCACTTCGAATGGCTATCAATCACAATGAACAATTGTTGTCCTTCTAGCTCAGCAAAATCGATATGTAGCCTTTGCCACACGCTGGGAGGCCATTTCCATGGCTGTAGTGGTACTGGTGGTGGTTTCTTGCTTACCAATTGACATGTCGTACACTGACTGATGATGTACTCTATATCGTTATCAACACCCTGGTCACCATAAGTAACTGTGTGCAAAACTCTTGGTCAAGCACATTCCCAGGTGATGGTCATGGAGGTCGCCTAATAATTTGGACCTGAATTAATTTGGTATAACCACTCTTGCACCCCACATGATACAATCTTTATTGACTGATAATTCATTCCTACAAATGAAGAATGGATGAATATCTTTGTCTGCTACCTGATTTGGCCAGCCATTTCCAATATAATCATATACCTTTGACATAACCAGGTCACATTTGGTTGCTCTACCAATCTCTTCAGCTGTGACTGGCAGTTCATCAATGTATGAAAAATAGAACACTTCTTCCCTATCGGGTGTAACTTGTGATGGGGAAGGCAATCTAGACATAGCATCAGCATTACTGTGATCAGCTGATCATCTGTATTCAATATCATATGTATATGCTGACAAAATCAAAGCCCATCTCTGCATTCGGGCTGCAACTAATGTTGGAACTGGGGACTTTGGATGGAGGATTGCTGTCAGAGACTTATAGTCTGTAACAATGGTAAACTTATGACCATACAAGTATTTGTGGAACTTCTTGACCCCAAAAATTAATGGCAAAGGTTCCCTTTCGATTTGCGCATAATTACGCTCACTGGCACTGAGAGTGCGTGAAGCAAAAGCAATTGGTCTCTCCTCCCCACTCCGTAATACATGAGAGATCACTGCCCCAACTCCATACAGAGAGGCATCACATGCTAGCTTGATCTCCTTAGATACGTCATAGTGAATTAACATGGTGCTCTCCACCAATTTGCTTTTACACTCCTTGAATGCTGTATCGCATTCTTCTGACCACTTCCAATGGACCTGTTTTTTCATTCAGTGGATGTAATACTGTAACCAAATTTGGTAGGAACTTCCCATAATAGTTTAAAAGATCCAAAAATGATCGAAGTTCAGTGACATTCCTGGGAGTGGGTGCATTTCTGATTGCATCCAGCTTTCCCTTGGTTGGATATAAACCATCATTGTCTACTCTGTACCCTAAGTACTCCACTGAGTTTTGAAATAACTCATACTTGCGAGCAGACACTCGTACTCTGTGCTTCTCTAGCCGTTTGAGGACTTCATTCAATATGTTATTATGAATTTGCCTATTTGGTGCTGAAATTAGTATGTCATCTAAATAACATACTACCCCTTCAATACCTTGCAAAATCTGGTTCATCACCCCTTGGAATATGGCAGGGCGGAAGACACTCCAAATGGTAGCCTATTAAATTGATATAGGCCTAGATGAGTATTTATAATCAAGCATGACTTGGACTCCTCATCTAGTTCAAGCTGTAAGTAGGCATTCGTAAGATCCAACTTTGAGAAGATCTGACCACCTGTCAATGTTGTGAACAAATCTTCTATGTATTGGGGATATTACCCTCTAGAACCTGGTTTACGGTTACTTTATAATCACCACACAATCTTACCTTACCATCGGACTTAGGTACAACAACAATGGGTATAGCCCAATTACATCAATCTATCTTACAAATAATGTTCTCAGTCTCTAGTCTTTTGAGTTCTTGCTCAACTTTCTCCTTGAGTGCATATGATACAGAACATGGCTTGCAGTAAACCGATCTAGCGTCCTTCTGTATCCTGACACTCGCCTTGAAGCCTTGGATCGGACTGCCTGTTTCGTAGAACACCTTTGGATAATTCTCGATAACATCATCCTTTGATGCAAATCTCGTTTCAACACGAAAAATCTCACTTGAATCTAGCTTCAGTGATCCCAACCAATTTCTTCCTGGTAAGGCAGGCTTGTCTCCTGCCAGCACTAATAGAGGCAAGCTCTGAAATTGATCCTTGTATTTCACCGGTACGGTGATACGACCTACCACAGGAATGTTCTCTCCTGAGTAGCCTCGCAGCTCTGTCTTGGATTTCACCAATGGGAAATCATGCAATTTGTCGAGGTATAGTGACTCCAGTGTCGATTTCCATGGATATCTTGGTTCCTGCAACATCTATGTGGATTATGATACTTTTCAAATCGCTGTTAGTTCACCTCGTGCTCCTGACGATGTGTAGCTCTAAAACCTCCTCATCCTGTTGTTTTTCTTCCATGCTATGTAGTCTCTGGGGATTTCTACTTATAGCTTTGAAAGCTGGTTTACCCTTCAGTCGGCATGCCTTCGCAAGATGCCCAGTTTTCCTGCAGATGAAACACTCTGCCTTCACATGTGGACAACTTTGTGCAATGTGTTGTCCTAGGCACCGATAGCAGGACTCCAATGCTCTGTTACCATTGTCAGTTTCTGAGACTTTGGGGCCCAACCGCCTTTTACTTTTAACCTGCAGGCAATTCACCTCGGTTGTCTGACGACTGAAAATAGTATGAAATTCTCGGGAATATTGGTCAGCCATGTTCATTGACATAGCTGTCTGATAAGCTAAATCAAAAGTCAAGTTAGGAGTTGTCAATTACTTTCTTCTGATCGCATCATTTTTCATCCCACAAACAAAGCAGTCACGCAATGCTCAGTCCTGAAAGTTTCCGAAATGACAGTGAATAGATAGCTTTTTTAATGCTGCAATTTACTCAGGTGATATTTTCTTCGGTTAACTGATCTCGTATTGGAAACGATAACTTTCAGCAATTTCCAGGGGCTTAGGGCCATAGTGCAATCTGCTTAAGAGTTGTGTCCTTTGGCTTGACAGGCACAAGCAAATTTTTCAAGATGTCATACACCTCGGGCCCTGCTTCAGTTAAGAAAATAGCCCTTTGTCGTTCCAACACCACCCGGTTATGGTTTTCATCATTGGGGACTTTGATGATATTATTTACAGTGAAAAATATTTCTAGCCGCTCCACATACGCTCCGAAACTTTCACGGTCGCATTGAAACTCCCCCAAATGCCCGATTATTCCCATAGGCGCGGCCATCTGGACTCTGGCAGTTCAAACAAGTGTGCTTGTAATTTACCTTGGATTTGTAGCTGTTAATCAAAACAGGAAAGCTCTCAAAGTCTTTCTGTCAGCTGGCTGAATCCTCCACCAACAAAAATGTCAGCTTTTTTTCCCTCGATAAACCCATCTTTGTCACCATTGTTATATTTTCAGTGACTCACAGAGACACACACAGCAGAACATACCGGAACTCATCAGAATCAGGTGACCTGTTCCCTTTATTATAAACAGCACTGGCCACAGTGCCACAGGAATCCACAGGTGGAGCTATATATATTACAATGCACAGGCATCTTCCACCCTTCAAGATGTAGTTCGGGACCTGAAATATTAGGTCCTTCATTGAAACACCTGTGAACTCATCCCTTTTCAGCATGGATGCAACTCATCCTCGTTTCGAGGGACTGCCTATGAAGATGACTATAACATCATCATCATAGGCGGTCCCTCGAACGAGGATGACTTGCTTTCACATGAGTTCACTGATGTTTCAATGGAGGACCCGATATTCCAGTCCTGAACTCCAATTGAATTGGGTGGAAGATGCCTGTGCGTGGATTTTTTTAACGTGTGGTGACCGTTGCACACTAGCCACCACACGGGCTTGACAGATATAGACCTTTATTCAGTGGCAAGGGTGAACCAGAACAACTGAAGGCCAGCTCTGCTGCACGGGGCTAGTGAGCACATATATCTCAGTGTGGGCCCTCAGCTCTTCTGGGCCCCGCACTCTCATTCACCGCACCTCCACCACAATCTCTCACCACTCCTCCGCCACACCTTGTTGAGCCCCCTCACTAAGCCAACGAGATGTAAGCTGCACCATAGGCAAATAAACCCACCAGCAAATAGGTCAGCCTCCTCGGTTAGCCACAAGTTGTGTTGGGTCCGTTTTGTCTTCATATGAGATGAGGTGTTAAACTGTTCTCTCAGGTGGACACAAAAGATCCCATGGTACTATTTCGAAGGAGAGCAGGGTATCTGCTGACCTTCATCATTTGCAGATACACTTGAGCCGCTCTTTACTTGTTTTCTACTCATAAGCCAACGCAGTAACCCAGCATTTCCAAGGAAAGAAAATAAAAATAAATGAAAGCAAACATTGGAATTGGATAAATACTTGAAGGGGGGAAAGATTGCAGGGCTATGGGGAAAGGGCCGGGTAGAGGGCCTGGATAGCTCTATCAAAGAGCCAGCACAGGCAAGAGATAAAGCACTTTGGGACATCCTCAGATCGTGAAAGGCGCTATATAAATGTAAGTCTTCCTTTCTTTCTTTTTGTTATGTCTTAGATGCTCTGATAATGACTCCATGAGGCAATGTGTTGTACTTGAACTATAGTGACCTTAGTCCTTTATTGATAACTCCAGAGTGAGGATCACACCTGGTGGCCTGCCTTTTATACTAGGCCAGGCACACCTGTACAGGTAACCTACAAGTCTCCCACTGAGGTGCCCCCTGGTGGCACACCTTGTAATAGTACAAGCAGTAACCATGTGGGATACATGACACTTTGATATTGCTCGTGAGCTGCAGTATTGACTCAGTTTGCTCTTGAGCATCCTCGATCCCTCAGCAACCACAGAGTGACATTGCAGAGGCCATGGAGACATTGATTACCAACCACTCGTCCTCCCAGCTGGAGATTCGGTCAGGGAGACAATAAAGCAAACAAAGTAATTTAAAAAGAAATAACCTTGAAAAACTAATATGAACTCCATCAGCTGGTTTGTTGACATTATATGGTTTTTAATTTATAGACAAAAGATGATGCCACAGGTCCAAGAAATAATCCCATCAACTTCAGATCAGCCTATTGCAGCAACTTAACCACTGCACAGAAATACTTCAGCGCAAGCTTTGATTTGAATTACTGAGCGTTTAGAAGAATGAGAGATGATTTCATTGAAATGCATAAAATTCTTACACGGCTTGACAGGGTAGATGCTGGGAGGCTGTTTCCCCTGACCGGGGAGTCTAGAACCAGGGGTCACAATCTCGGAATCAGAAGTCGGTCATTTAGGACTGAGATGAGGAGAAATGTCTTCACTCCGAGAGTTGTGAATCTTTGGAATTCTCTACCCAGAAAGCCGAGTCGTTGAAGGATATTCAAGACGGGGATCGATAGATTCTTGGCTATTAAAGGAATCAAGAGATATGGGGATCGGGCGTCAAGTGGAGTTGAGGTCGAAGATCAACCATGATCTTAGTGAATGGTGGAGCAGACTTGAGGGGCCAAATGGCCTATTCCTGCTCCTGTTTCTTATATTCTTATGAGTGACTAAAAATCATGGACCTAAACATCCAGCAAGAAACTCACTTCCAGTTTTCCATTTTGAGTTTTTCCACATACTTTTACCTAGATATTGTTGTACTCGGTGATATTTTCCCTCACTATGCATTCATACTGTCATATATTTAACCATCTTGCAATGACATTGTCATGTAACTGTAACTCATATACACTGTACCTGTACCCTAGAAATGCACACCCTGACCACAGGAGGTGAACTTGCGGGAGACACTCCTCGCCTGGGTTTCTAGGTATAAAAGGGGAGGTCCCACCCAGGGTCCACACTCCTTGGTCCTGGCAATAAAGGTGAAGGTCACAGAGTGACTGTGTCTGATATATCCATGCCTTGTGTGAGTTTGTAGTAAGGTGCAGGGACACTACATTTGGCGATGAGAAACGGTAGTCACCGAACCATGAGGATGGCCACCGGTGGCACAGAGAAACGTTACTGTGTGGGTGAGGACTGGGACGACTTTGTGGAAAGACTCCAGCAGAGCTTTGTCACAAAGGACTGGCTGGAAGAGACAGCGGCTGACAAGCGGAGGGTGCATCTACTGACCAGCTGTGGACCACAGACGTATGCGCTGATGAAAGATCTGCTCACACCCCAAAAGCCGGCGGACAAGTCCTTCAAAGAGCTCAGCCAGCTGACCAGTGAGCATCTCAAGCCGGCGAGTAGCGTACAAATGGCCTGGCACTGGTTCTACTCTCACCGGCGTCGGGAGGGACAAAACGTCTCGGACTTCGTGGCGGAACTGCGGCGCTTGGCCAGTCTCTGTAAGTTCTCCGATCCCTGCAGCGGGGAGATGTTAAGGGACTTTTTCATCGAGGACATTAATCATGCCGGCATTTTCAGGAAGCTCATAAAGACTAAGAACACGACTTTAGAAGGGGCAGCATTGATAGCTCAGACCTTTGTGGCAGGGGAAGAGGAGACCAAGCTAATTTACGCGCGTAGCCCTGGTCCAAACGTAGCGACGGACCAGGGAGTTAACATGGTGAATGCAGCTCAGGACCCTGCAGGCAGACAAGGGCATTTCGAAACCGCCCAGGCAGCAACAGGCTCTAGGGTGGGCCCGCAACAAGGATAATGGAAAGGGGATCGGTAATTCACGCCATCTCGAGGAACAATGCGTCCCGCAATGCACATGTAGCTGGATACGGGAGCTAGCCAGTCATTCATGAGCGCCCAACAATTTGAGAGACGATGGCCACACAGAGCTCGCAGGCCCAAACTGGAACGCATTGAGATGCAGTTACGGACGTACACCAAAGAGATCATCCCAGTGCTGGGCAGTGCAAACTTGGTGGTAACACATAATGGATTACCGAACCGGCTGCCACTCTGGATCGTTCCGGGAAATGGCCCCCCGCTTTTGGGGAGGAGTTGGCCAGCTGAGATGAATTGGAAATGGGCCAAATCCGTGGAACAAAGTTCATGCTCACAGGTCCTGCAAAAATTCGGGTCACTGTTTCAACCTGGTGTCGGAACGTTCAAGGGCACGAAAGTAGTGATACGCATCACTCCAGACGCCAGACCAGTGCACCACAAAGCCAGAGCGGTGCCGTATGTGATGTGTGAAAAAATTGAATGTGAACTGGACAGGCTGCTCAGAGTGGGCATAATTTCGGCCGTTAAATTCAGCGACTGAGCAAGTCCCATCGTTCCCGTCCTCAAAGCAGATGGCTCGGTTAGGATTTGTGGCGACTACAAAGCCACTATCAACCGAGTATCACTGCAAGACCAATATCCGCTTCCGAGAGCGGAGGACCTTTTTGCCACACTGGCAGGTGGCAAGCTGTTCATGAAGTTGGACCTCACTTCGGCCTACATAACTCAGGAACTGGCTGAAGAATCCAAGCTTCTGATCACCATCACGACGCACAAGGGATTATTTGTCTACGTTTGGCATTCGTTCGGCAGCAGCCACCTTTCAGAGAAACATGGAAAGCTTGCTCAAATCCATTCCTGGAAGAATCGTATTCCAAGACGACATTCTCATAGCGGGCCGAGACACTGAAGAACACCTCCACAACCTGGAGGAGGTGCTACGCCGATTGGATCGGGTAGGCTTGCGGCTGAAAAAGGCCAAGTGTGTGTTTTTGGCCCCAGATGTCGAGTTTTTGGGCAGGAGGGTTGCCGCAGACGGGATCCGGCCCACTGAATCAAAAACGGAGGCGATCCGCCGGGCACCCAGGCCCGGCAACACGTTGGAGTTGCGATCATTCCTGGGACTTTTGAATTATTTTGGGAACTTTCTGCCGAACTTAAGCACATTGTTGGAACCGTTACACATGCTCCTGTGTAAAGGTTGTGAATGGTTTTGAGGGGACTGTCAAGAATGGGCTTTCAATAAGGCGAGGAACCTGCTGTGTTCCAACAAACTGTTGACTTTGTATGATCCCTGTAAAAAACTGGTTTTAACATGCGATGCGTCATCCTACAGGGTTGGGTGTGTGTTGCAGCAGGGTAACGATGACGGCCGACTCCAACCGGTGGCTTAAGCCTCCAGGTCGCTCTCCCAGGCAGAGCGTGGATACGGCATGGTCGAGAAGGAAGCACTCGCGTGTGTTTATGGTGTAAAAAAGATGCACCAGTACATTTTTGGCAGACAGTTCGAGCTAGAGACGGACCACAAGCCGTTAACATTCTTGTTGTCCGACAGCAAGGCTGTCAACATCAATGCGTCAGCTCGCATATAGCGCTGGGCCCTCACGCTGGCTGCGTATGAGTACACCATACGGCACTGGCCAGGCACCGAAAATTGCGCTGACGCGCTCAGCAGGCTCCCACTGGGCACCACCGAGGGGGCATCGGAGCAGAGCGCTGAGATGGTCATGGCCGTTGAGGCTTTTGACATTGCGGGCTCCCCCATCACAGCCCGCCAGATCAAACTCTGGACCAACAGGGACTCCCTCCTATCCATGATAAAGAAATGTGTCTTGACTGGGGACTGGGCGCCCACACACGGGGCGTGCCCCGAGGAAGTCCGACCGTTTCAGAGACGGATGGATGAGCTCTCCATCCAAGCCGACTGCCTGCTATGAGGCAGCCGGGTAGTCATGCCCCAGAAAGGAAGAAAGCGTTCGTGAGGGAACTCCACAGCGAGCACTCTGGCATCGTGATAATGAAGGCCATTGCCCGGTCACATGTATGGTGGCCGGGGATTGACTCAGACCTGGAACACTGGGTTCGCAGGTGCACGACGTGTGCCCAGCTGGACAATGCCCCACAGGGAGGCCCCACTCAGCCCATGGCCCTGGCCCACCAGGCCATGGTCACGTATTCATGTAGCCTATGCGGGCCCGTTCATGGGGAAAATGTTCCTGATCGTTGTCGATGCATACTCGAAGTGGATCGAGTGCATCATATTGAACTCGTGCACGACATCCATCACAGTGGAGAGTCTGCGTACGGTTTTCACGACCCATGGCTTGCCGGACATCCTGGTCAGTGACAATGGCCTGTGTTTCACCAGCCATGAATTCCAGGAGTTTATGTCGGGCAATGGTATCAAGCACGTCCGGACAGCGCCGTTCAAGCCGGCTTCCAATGGCCAGGCGGAGCGGGCGGTCCAAGTCATAAAACAGGGCATGCTACGCATCCAAGGACCCTCCCTTCAGTACCGTCTATCGCGCCTCTGCTAGCCTACAGGTCCCGCCCGCACTCACTCACGGGAGTCCCGCCAGTGGAACTCCTCATGAAACGCACGTTCAAGACGCGGCTGTCCCTCATTCACCCAGCCCCAGCAGACATTGTTGAGGGCAAGCGCCAGTCCCAAATCGAGCTCCATGATCGAAACTCAATGGTGAGGTGTATAGAAATAGATGACCCGGTATTTGTTCTTAACCATACTTTGGGACCCAAGTGGCTTGAGGGCACCGTAATTGACAAAGAAGGAAATAGAGTCATGGTGGTCCGACTAAATAATGGGCAGATATGCCGCAAACACTTGGATCAAGTAAAGAAAAGGTTCAGCATAGACACGGAGCAACCTGAAGAAGAGCATGAGATAGCACCCACACCACTGCCAACGGACGAGCAACGAGGACAATCCACAGCATGCACAGTCCCTGCGGCCAGCCCGGACAGGCCGGAATCACCTCAAGTGACAGAGACGTGTGCCGAGGCTCAGCCACCAGAGCCACAACTGCGGCGCTCCACGAGAGAGCGTCGACCACCTGACAGACTTAACCTTTGAGTCAAAAAGACTTAAGGGGGGAAGGTGATGTCATGTATTTAACCATCTTGCAATGACATTGTCATGTAACTGTAACTCATGTACACTGTATCTGTACCCTAGAAATGCACACCCTGACCACAGGGGGTGAACTTGCGGGAGACACTCCTCACCTGGGTTTCCAGGTATAAAAGGGGAGGTCCCACCCAGGGTCCACACTCCTTGGTCCTGGCAATAAAGGTGAAGGTCACAGAGTGACCGTGTCTGATATATCCATGCCTCGTGTGAGTTTGTAGTAAGGTGCAGGGACACTACACATACATGATTAACCTTTCACCCAGTTTAAAGCTACACTTAGGTACAATACAAATTTCATAACTATGCAATGTGCCATTTTGGAATGAAATTTAAGAAGCATTTTACCAAATTAAAAAAAGATAATTAACCAACAAAGCAACACCCCTGATTTTAACTCCAGGTGGATCATGAGTTAAAATTACAGTTGGGTCTCAACATGCACATGTAAAGAAGGACCTGTTGGCTCTGGGCATGTGTCCTTGCTGCCTGCTCAGAAGAGCAGCTTAAAATTGCAGATTTTGCGATCATGGCGGCTTTCGGACAGGTAAGAGCCAGGGCGATTTTACCTACCCGCCCGCCAGGTTTCAGCTGAGCGAATAGGCCCAAGCGAGAAAGTACTGACAGCTCTTGGACAGTTCGAACAGGCTGCTGAAGGTGACAACTCGGATTCTTTTTTAAAAAATCAACGCAGAATTTAAGCTAACAGGGAGGAGTTAAACGTGTAGTCACAGAACATCTCTCCTTGTGTTTCACCCTGTCAGTTCTTCCGTGGAATTTATCTGTGTCATGTTTTACTATATTTAGTAACCAAGCCACCCGGAGTATTCTAAGAGGTCAGGAAATCTGGTTATTTTATATTAATCATTACTTACTCAGAAAACCTTCAACAGCCCACAGGTTTGGAAGATAAGATGAAGAGTAGAAAATGATCCAAACTTGCCTCAAGTTAGGATTGTCTCTGATTATCTGGAAAGCTGACAATTACCTGGGTTGTTGTCAAGCTGAACTATTACACTGCTGTAGATACACCGCGACATCACGCTGTCCTAACCAGTTCATCTATTTTTACACAAAAGCAAAATACTACAGATACTAGAAATCTGAACTAGAAGCAGAAAATGCTGGAAATAATCAGCAGGTCAGGCAGCATCTGTGGAGAGAAACAGAGTTAACGTTAACGGGTTCGGAGACAGATCCGCTGTCAAAATCTAAATGATTTACAGCGGGGAGATACCCCGATCTGAACCCGCCTCCGTGTCAGTTTTCCAAGTGCCGGGTCTGCCTGCGCTTTACAGACCCGGCACTAAGCGATGGGTGAGCCAATTGAAATAGTTAAGAGGGAGTTTAAAGGCACCTAACAGCATTTTACCACCTACTAGCCATTTTTCCAGCTTTTTGACGACTTCCATGGCACTCGGGGATCACGTCAGGTAAGGAGGTCGGGTTTTCAATAACTCTCCTTTCTTCTGAATAGATGACAGCTGCAAAAGTGGTATAAAAGCTACCATTTCACAATTGTTCACTTTCCAATATTAGAAGCTGCCGCCTTCAGGATTTGAAATACACTTTGGAGCTTTATGTAGTTTATACGTGCTTGGAGTAAACTCTCTATCCACTGTCACCTCCTTGGAACAACCTACCTCACCATTGACAGATCGCTTTAGTCATCCCAACTTCAGCAGCGATCTATTCCGTCAGCATCAGTGCCCTTGAAAAATCTCACCTTGGTCCTTAGAATCCCCCCACGATCAGCCCCAACACCAGCATCACCAGGCACACCAGTAGCACCAACAACAACACCAACCTTCTCCTCAATCACCTGATGCTACACAGGGCAACAACACCTGACCATATTGCTGCCCGGGAGGCCAAGGATGGCCTCACCATGGCCAGATTTACTTCACTTGATGCTGTACACCCTGGCTGCCACATGATGCGCCAGGTTAGCACCACCCCACACGAGCACTATAAAGCATCCCTATAATGCCCAAGCCATTCCTTTCACACTCATCACCATTGTGGCGGTACCCTATTGTCTCACCATTCACTACAACTCACTAAGCCACTTCCAAAGGTGCCCACAAATCTGTCCAAGAGGGCAAAGTGTTGAAAATAAAGATTTCAATGTTTGACAACACATTAACAGAAACTTGACATGAACATTGGCTAAAACACCCTTGTGTGTTGTTGGTTGGTATGATTGGACAAGGATGAGTGTGAGGGGTGGCTAGCGAGATGGGGAAGTGATGAGAGTGATGGGTGGCGGTGCAAGGCAAGTTGGTGTGAGTAAGGATGTGCAGGAGTAGGGTAGAGAAGGCAGAGTGATGGGGATGTGATGAGTGGCACAGCAGGATGAGGTTGAGTGTAGCTTTGCAGTAACCTTTCGTGATCGACTGAGACCATTGAAAGGTTTGTGCCACTGCAGCCAGCTGTTCCTGACGATATCCCTGCTTGTGCCCTCCTGTGCAATGTGCAACCAGGCTGCGTTGGTGTCCTCGGGAGGGCTCTTCGTCCATTGGAAGGGAAGCGAACCTCCTTCCATGCTATGACTCCCTCTATAGCATATGGAGGGAGTCATGAGAGAGCCTGGGTGCAGCTGTGCACCCTTGTGCAGTGATTGTGTGCAGCATTTCAATGCTGCAGAATACTGACAGCACAACTGTTACAATAAAGTTGGCCATGATCCCTTTAGCCGTGGTCTCTTTGGCTATGGCTGATGACACATCATTAAATGAGGTCATCAGACTCACTTCCTTTTAATTGGACGGGAACCTCACAGTGTAGGATTAACAAGCCCAATCAGGGCAAAATCACTTCATCAGAGCGCGATGGAACCTGGAGCAGGGTTGCAGTCTGCCACCGATCTCGGCTGCACTTAGCCCACCTCGGTAGGCGAAATCACGGCCAACATTTCAGTTTGATTATCTTTTGTCAGAACTTTAATTTTTATCTTCCACGTACACAGATAACATAACATTACTGAAAATAACACCATTTTATGAACGGATTTGTCTGGGTAGACATAGAGAAAATGTTTCAATTGTCAGAAAGTCCAAAACTAAGGGCCATCAATATAAGATAATCACCAAAATATCCAATCAGGCCATTCAAGAGGGACATCTTGACCCAGAGAGTGGGTAGAATGTGGAACTCGTTACCACACGGAGTAGTTGAGGCAAATAGCATAGACTCATTCAGGAGAAGCTAAAGAAAGAAAGAATGACTTCCATTTATACAGCGTCTTTCACAACCTAAGGTCATCCCAAAGTGCTTTAAAGCCAGTGAAATACTTTTGAGGTGTAGTCACTGTTGTAATGTAGGAAATGTGGCAGCCAATTTGCGCAAGCAAGCTCCCATAAACAGTAATGTGATCATGACCAAAAATTGGCCAGGACAGCAGGGATAACTCTCCTCTCTACTTCAAAATAGTACCATGGGATCTTTTACGTCCACCACAGATAGCAGACGGGGCCTCAGTTTAACATCTCATCCGAAAGACGGCACCTCTGACAATGCAGCACTCCCTCAGTACTGCACTGGCGTGTCAGCCTAGATTTTTATGCTCAAGACTCTGGAGTGGGACCTCAACCCACAACCTTCTGACTCACAGACGAGAGGGACACAGCTGAGAACATGCTCGATAAACACATGAGGGAGAAAATAATAAAAGGTTATGCTGATAGGGTTAGATGAAAAGGGGCTGGAGGAGACTTGTGAGAAGTATAGACCAGTTGGGCCCATTGGTCTGTTTCTGTGCTGTACTTTCTATGTAATTCTATGTAACTTGTTAGATTCCAATTAAAATGACCTTGTCAATACAATTTAAGTATCAACATTGGCTCATAGATGGATACAGATGAGGAGCGTCATTCAAACCATTATAGCTCATTCATCCAGAACAAACTTAAAATAGACCATTATCCATATGTTTCCCAAATGGTTTAAGGACTTTTCCCACCACTATCTGTCTGGATATCCATTTTTCCTATTGCTCACTCTAATGTGAAGAAGAAATTGCTGATATCTGTTTTCAATCTGCTTTTCACCGGTTTATTCTGTATCCTCTTGGCCTATTATTGTGGTGGAACATGACAGCAGTTTCTGGATTTATTTTTTCTACATCGTTTATCTGGGATGAGCTTGAGGACTATAACACCTCTTGTATTTCAGTGATCGAAACTGGACACAGTACTCGAGTGACCAGAAAACTGCACATTCTAGCATGACATCTTCTGACCTGTACGCTACTATATAGTTCAGAATTCTGTCTATTCTACTGATCTGACAGTATAGTATTCAAGGCTGAGATTGATAGAGTTTTGGGCGCTAGGGGAATCGAGGGATATGGGGATCGGGCGAGAAAGTGGAGTTGATGTAGAAGATCAGCCATGATCTCATTGAATTGCGGAGCAAGCTCGAAGGGCGGAATGGCCTACTTCTGCTCCTATTTTTTATGTTCTTATGTTCAGAATTCTGTGCACTCTACTGATCTGACTGGACAGTTTAGCATTCTGTGGACTCTTTCCCTTTCCAAGTCAACGTCAACCCATCATGAGACCTCAGACTTTAACTTTGGATGCTTTCATATCTTTCATATCATTATCCTCTCTGTCCTCTGTTTATGACCCAGACATGCCTCTGCATCTTACTGCCATGCCTATGTTACCTGGAATCCCTCTGTGATCATGTGGATTTTGGTTGCCGCACCTGACCAAAGTCAGCCACTCCAGTGGAGTGGCGTCCATTTTTGATAACTGGGACCAAGTTGGACATGAGCCACCCTGTGCAGTGACCTGATCAGCGACTCCATGCTCCAACCATGTTGCAACTTATCTGCTGCTGCAATAGCCAACCAAAGACTGCACTCTAATTTCCAAGCACCCCAGCACATTGCTCCAGTATTACATGCCGTTTGTGCTGGAGACCTTACAATGGATATGCAAATGAGCTAACCCACAAAATTCTGTCTGGTTCAGCTCTGCAGAGCATCAGTTCTTGATGCACTGCTGCAAATCTAGTGCAACTCATCACGTGGAACTTTGAAGGCAGGCTAACCCTCCACTTCATAGGCACAGAGGAACAGGCTTGCCTCTGGAAGCTGGCTGTCGTGCTGCACACGAGAAAAAGTGTCTAGTGAAAATCCGAATTACAACAGCCAGAATCAATTTGATTACCCTCCCCTCCAAAACCAGGATGACACGGTGAGGAGGAACAGATGGCTAAACAAGATCATTAGTAACCTCTTGAACATCTGTTCTATCCTTACAACGATACACTTGAAGGCTGTGTTTGCCTTACTGTTGTTGCACACTACTCTGCAGTATCCCCAACTCTAATCCCCTCACCAGTGTTATGTCCTGGAGTCGACTGCAGTTGTTATCTGTCATGTGTGGAGTAAACCATGTTGTAAAACATGGTGTCAACAGCTAAAAGAATATTATTTTTGACCATTATTGAAGTTGAAGAATGGAGAGAGGGCCCAGCATATATATCTGTGAGCAATCCCAGCATAGATGCTGCCGTGAGAAGATAAGCACGATTTTACTGTGAGCCAATGTGCATGTCCTAAAAAAGAAACTGAGAATCCTGCTAAATAGGTCACTATACATCCGGAATTAGGTTGGCAGCTCAGTGAGGCAAAGACGTTATAATCTTTCAGCAGCTCTGGAAATCACAGTAGCTGCCACACTGACCTCATGCCGGACATTTCTGGGCCACGGGTTTGAAAGGGTCACAGTTCACTAGTTTCCTTTGAAGCCAAACTGATGAACAGGAAGCAGGTTTCTGTCATTGAGATTTTGCAACAGCTTTTCACTCGCTGTCATCAGAAATTTACCTTCAATGACTCAATTCGCACAAACTAACCAGGTAACATAGCATGAGTGTGGATAAATGTGAGGTTATCCACTTTGATGGCAAAACCACGAAGACAGAATGTTATCTGAATTGCGGCAGATTAGGAAAAGGTAAGATGCAACGAGACCTGGGTGTCATGGTACATCAATCGTTGAAAGCTGGCATGCAGGTACAGCAGGCGGTGAAGAAGGCAAATGGTATGTTGGCCTTCATAGCAAGGGGTTTTCAGTATAGGAGCAGGGAGGTCTTACTGCAGTTGTACAGGGCCTTGGTGAGGCCTCACCTGGAATATTGTGTTCAGTTTTGGTCTACTAATCTGAGGAAGGACGTTCTTGCTATTGAGGGAGTGCAGCGAAGGTTCACCAGACTGATTCCGGGGATGGCAGGACTGACATATGAGGAGACCTGGATCGACTGGGCCTCTATTCACTGGAGTTTAGAAGTATGAGAGGGGATCTCATAGAAACATATAAAATTCTGACGGAACTGGACAGGTTAGATTCAGGAAGAATGTTCACGATGTTGGGGAAGTCCAGAACCAGGGGACATAGTCTAAGGATAAGGGGTAAGCCATTTAGGACTGAGATGAGGAGAAACTTCTTCACTCAGAGAGTTGTTAACCTGTGGAATTCTCTACCGCAGAGAGCTGTTGATGCCAGTTCATTGGATATATTCAAGAGGGAGTTAGATATGGCCCTTACGGCTAAAGGGATCAAGGGGTATGGAGAGAAAGCAGGAAAGGGGTACAGAGGTGAATGATCAGCCATAATCTTATTGAATGGTGGTGCAGGTTCGAAGGGCCGAATGGCCTACTCCTACACCTATTTTCTATGTTTCCATGGATTGACTGGGTAATGCGACACGGGGTGACTGGGTAATGTGAGACGGGATGACTGGGTAATCTATAATTTGGTGACTGGGTAATGTGACATGGGGTGATTGGGTAATGTGACACGTGGTGACTGGGTATTGTGACACGAGGTGACTGGGTATTGTGACATGGGGTGACTGGGTAATGTGACACGGGGTGACTGGGTAATGTGATATGGGGTGACTGGGCAATGTGACACAAGGTGACTGGGTAATGTGACATGGGGTGACTGGGTAATGTGACACGGGGTGACTGGGTAATGTGATATGGGGTGACTGGGCAATGTGACACAAGGTGACTGGGTAATGTGACATGGGGTGACTGGGTAATGTGACACGGGGTGACTGGGTAATGTGACACGGGGTGACTGGGTAATGTGACACAAGGTGACTGGGTAATGTGACAGGGGGTGACTGGGTAATGTGACACTGGGTGACTGGGTAATGTGACTCGGGGTGACTGGGTAATGTGACACAGGGTGACTGGGTAATGTGACACTGGGTGACTGGGTAATGTGACACAAGGTGACTGGGTAATGTGACACGGGGTGACTGGGTAATGAGACACGGGGTGACTGGGTAATGTGACACAAGGTGTCTGGGTAATGTGACACAAGGTGTCTGGGGAATGTGACACGGGGTGACTGGGTATTGTGACACGGGGCGACTGGGAAATGTGACACAAGGTGACTGGGTAATGAGTCACGGGGTGACTGGGTAATGTGACATGATTGACTGGGTAATGTGACACAAGGTGTCTGGGTAATGTGACACGGGGTGACTGGGTAATGTGACACGGGGTGACTGGGTAATGTGACTCCGGGTGACTGAGTAATGTGACACAAGGTGACTGGGTATTGTGACACGGGGTGATTGGGTAATGTGACACGGGGTGACTGGGTAATGTGACACGTGGTGACTGGGTAATGTGACACAAGGTGACTGGGTAATGTGACACGGGGTGACTGGGCAATGTGACACGGGGTGACTGGGTAATGTGACTCCGGGTGACTGGGTAATGTGACACAAGGTGACTGGGTATTGTGACACGGGGTGATTGGGTAATGTGACACGGGGTGACTGGGTAATGTGACACGTGGTGACTGGGTAATGTGACACAAGGTGACTGGGTAATGTGACACGGGGTGACTGGGTAATGTGACACGGGGTGACTGGGTAATGTGACACGGGGTGACTGGGTAATGTGACACGTGGTGACTGGGTAATGTGACACGGCGTGACTGGACAATGTGACACGGGGTGACTGGGTAATGTGACACGGGGTGACTGGGTAATGTGACACGTGGTGACTGGGTAATGTGACACGGCGTGACTGGGTAATGTGACACAAGGTGACTGGGTAATGTGACACGGGGTGACTGGGTAATGTGACACGGCGTGACTGGGTAATGTGACACACGGTGACTGGGTAATGTGACACGGGGTGACTGGGGAATGTAATCTTCATTTATGATCCACATCATGGCCATTGAGCCTTGGCAGATATTAGGACCTGCACTGTCACCACTCCCCCAGCAACACCTTGGCAGGACTGTCAGGAGCCAATGGGACAACTCTAGATGCAAAGCCTTTCAGTGTGTCACTGTGGTTTCCATATTCCTTCATACATAAGTACACCATCAGTGCAGCAAGCATTGCTCTATTGTGTCATAAATCAGTGCTACAAAAATCACTTTCTGTCTTAGAATTGCAGGGCCCAAGTTTCGAGCCGCGCCTAGAACGGCGCAGTCCCGACCTGGACGCCCGTTTTTCGCGCCACAAAGTGCACCTAAAAAAAACCTCCAGATTCTCCACCTCCCTGCAGGTCCTCTGGCCCTCGGCAGCAGGAGCTGTAGGGGGCGGAGCCAGGTCCCTGCGCTGAAAACAGTGCCGGGACCTCTGCACATGTGCGCTACAGTGGGCACGCAAGTGCAGTAGCTCCAGGCGCCGAACTATGTGTGAGGGGCCCGAAGCACGCAGCCCCTAGCCCTGGCCCAATGGCCTCACTGGGGCTGCGATAATAAGGCTCCTCCCACGGCCAGCTCCTGCTTCCTCTCGACCAGACTCGATCCCGCTTCCCGCCTCCGGACTGGACCCGACACCGACCTGACTCCCGCTTCCCCCCACAACCCGCCCCCAGACTGGACCCGACCCGACTCCCGCAACCCCCCCCACCCCGCCCCCGCCTCTGGACCCGACACCGACCTGACTCCCGCTCCCCCCCCCACCCCCGACTGGA
Organism: Pristiophorus japonicus; assembly: GCF_044704955.1. NCBI lineage: Eukaryota > Metazoa > Chordata > Chondrichthyes > Pristiophoridae > Pristiophorus > Pristiophorus japonicus. The sequence goes on along the minus strand of NC_091985.1, from coordinate 128,898,421 downwards.
CCCGACCCGACTCCCGCTCCCCCCCCCCCCCGCCCCCAACTCTGGACCGGACCCGACTCCCGCTCCTCACCCCGCCCCCACCCTCCCGCCCCCGGACTGGATCCGACCTGACCTCCCTCCCCCCGACCTGACCTCCCTCTCCCTCCCTCCCCCCCGACCCGAACCGAACCGACCTCCCTCCCACCACCCCCCCCGATCCGACCCAACGCCACCTACCTGTAAATCTGGTGTTGGGGACGGGCCCTGCCCGAAGTCTCGGGTCCGGCCCGTTCAGCCTCCCTCCCCCTTCTCCTTTCCCCCACCCCCCCATCTCCTTCTCCCCCCTCCCCCATCTCCTAAAAATCAGGAGCAAATCATGTGGAAACTTGGGGCCGCAGAAACTGTGAGCTCAATTTTCCCCAGTGATTTACATTGTTTTTTTGGAGCAGGCTGCTCTTTTTGGCCGAAGTTGAAAAACCACAGTTTCCCCAATCAATTTGCACCAGTGTAAGTCAGTTAGTTATGATTTTTTTAGGTCAGGTTTTTTTTCAGCCAAATGCAGGGGGAACCAGCCACCTACACCAATTAGGGAAATTTGACAAGCTGAGAGTTACTCCAGCTCCGATTAGTCCAGCGTATGTGGCCTCTGCTGAAAAAACTTTCCTAGAGTTAAGGAAATCGGCGCAGCAGCTGCCCAGACACACTGAAAAAATTGAAAAACACATAGCAGCAACTTACCTCCAATCCCGCCCGAAGGTTGTCCGGTCCCATTCTCTGTCCCCGGTTCACACCCACAGGAAGGCTGTCCGAGAGAGAGGGGAGTGGGGGGGGTGGAGAGAGAGAGAGAGAGGGGAGGGGGAAAGAGAGAGAGACAGAGAGAGAGGGGGGAGAGATAGAGAGAGTGGGGGGGGGGGGAAGAGTGAGAGGAGGGAGAGAGAGAGGGGGGGGAGAGAGAGGAGGGGAAACATAATCTTTTTGTTGGCATACTTAGGCCCCAAAAAATTGGGCGTAACTCTTCAAGTACGCCAAAAAAATGCTTTGGGGAAAATTGAGCTCTCCGATGTACATGCTTAGTGTACTTTTTTAAAATGTGCAGCAGGGATATGGTTGATTGGAGATTCGGTTAACTAGTTAGTAAACCTCTGATAATTAATGATTTCAGCCAAAAGCATAACTTCCAGCCTAGTTATGCCATCGACAGTTTCAGGGGGGTGTGTACATGGCTGCTGGCCGCTCGCGGGGCGCTAGTTAAAGTGGCGTGCGCGAGAAAAAACATCATCCGACTTACAGCCCGTTGTATCCTTTAACGCGGGGTCTGTGCCGCGATCTCCGCTTGAGTGGCGGGCTAATAGCACGGTACCCCTCTCCCCAGTGGTCCAGGTAGGGCCCCACAGAGTCGGCTATGTGGTCCACTGCGCTGCACTGCGCCCCTCTCCCCGACCTTCCGCCCCCTTTTCACCCCACAGAGGAAATGGAGCACATTATTTTGCACTCCACCTCCTCTCAGGGACGGTAACCCCAATATCGCAAGCGGGGCGGGACTTCCGTGCCTGGCTACCCAATTTCGCTCCCCACCCCCGCACCCCGGAGTGACCTAAACCAATGAGAATAACATTTAGAAATTTAATTTTTCAAAGGAATGGATCGAAAGGCAAATAAGAATCCAGTACAAGTTATATACCCACAGTGGTAACTTGGTCCGTTCTATTTCCCACACCTCTGCTCTCACTCCTTCTCCTCCCTCCCAGAACCACGACAGGGTTCCCCTTGTCCTCACCTTTCACCCCACCAGCCTCCGTGTTCAACGGATCATCCTCCACCATTTCCGCCACCTTCAGCGTGATCCCACCAGTAATCACATCTTCCCCTCCTTTCCCCTTTCAGCATTCCGAAGGGACTGCTCCCTCCGTGACACCCTGGTCAACTCCTCAATCATCCCCAACACCCACTTCCCCTTCCCACGGCACCTTCCCGTGCAAACACAGGAGATGCAACACCTGCCCTTTTACCTGCTCCCTTCCCAACATCCAGGGCCCCAAACACTCCTGCCAGGTGAAACAGCGATTTACTTGTACTTCTTTCAATTTAGTGTATTCGCTGCTCACGGTGCAATTGCCTATACATTAGTGAGACCAAAGGCAGATTGAGTGAACGCTTTACAGAACACCTTCATTCAGTCCGTAAACGTGACCCTGAGTGACCGATCGCCTGTCACTTTAATTCCCCGCTCCACTCCCACGCTGATCTTTCCTCAGCCTCTTCCAACGAAACTCACCATAAGCTCGAGGAACGCTAAGATCTGAAATGCACTGCCTGAAAGGGTGGTGAAGGCAGACTCAATTTTATATTTCAAAAGGGAGTTGGATAAGTATCTGAAGGAAAAAAAATTGCAGGGCTACAGGGAAAGGGCGGGGGAGTAGGACTGGCTGAGAGTTGGCACGGGCTCGATGGGCCGAATGGCTGCCTTCCAGTCTGAAACCATTCTATGATTCTATGATTCTATGAGGTGCACAAGATTGGTGTGAGATCAATAAATGTTTCCATTAGACACTTTACAGCCGTCTGGGCCCAACATTGAGTTCAACAAATACAGATCAGAACACCTGCCCCTATTTCTTTTTATATTTTTTTGTTTTTTCTCTCTTTCCCATGGCAGCTGTTGATGATTCAGCCATTTTCATTTACACCCTATCTAGACTCATCTTTTACTTCTTAACTTGCCCCATTACCCTCTCCTTTTGCCTTGCACCATCATCCCTTTTGTCTCTTAATCACTTCTGCCTTCCATCCTATCACAGACCTTCCCTTTTGTCCTTTTCTCCCCTCCCCCATTTCCCTGCCCCTACACTTGCTTAAAAATCTGTTACATCTCTAACTTTTTACAGTTCTGACGAAAGGTCATCGACCTGAAACGATAACTCTGTTTCTCTCTCCACAGATGCTGCCTGACCTGCTGAATATTTCCAGCAGTTTTCTGTTTTTATTTTGGTCCCTTTCCTCAATCCTTATTTATTTGATGAGCCTTTTTTTCCTGTGGTGAAGGAATAAGCATCTCGTTATTAAGGGTTATATCAGTAGAATAATCTCCACATGCTTCCGCCTTCACTTAAATGTGGTAGCCACCTTGTGTTGGAGCAATGTGCCGCGGTGATACGGGTTTAATCCTAACGCCACTTAATACCTCGCCTGATCCATTCTGCTGAGAAAGTGCCAAGTAGGCACCAGCTGTTTCTTCACTGGGGAAGAAACACCTTGGGAGGAAACAATGAATGATCTCACACCAATCTTGTGCACCTTATAGAATCATAGAATGGTTACAGCACGGAAGATCATTCGGCCCATCGAGCTTGTGCCTACTCCCCCGCCCTTTCCCTGTACCCCTGCAACTTTTTTCCTTCAGATACTTATCCAACTCCCCTTTGAAAGATAAAATTGAGTCTGCCTCCACCACCCATTCAGGCAGTGCATTCCAGACCTTAACCACTCGCTGTGTAAAAAACGTTTTTTCTTACAGCGCCCTTGGTTCTTCTGCCAATCACCTTAAATCTGTGTCCTCTGGTTCTCGACACTTCTGCCAATGGGAACAGTTTCTCTCTATCTACTCTGTCCAGATCCCTCATGCTTTTGAACAGCTCTATCAATTGTCCTCTCAATCTTCTCTGCTCCAAGGAGAACAACCCCAGCTTCTCCAATCTATCAACGTGATTGAAGGCCCTCATTTCTGGAATCATTCTCGTAAATCTTTTCTGCACCCTCTCTAAGGCACCACATCCTTCTTCCTAAAGTGTGCTGATCAGAATTGGACACAGCGCTCCAGTTAGGGCCAAACCAGTGGTTTATACTGCTTCATCATAATTTCCACGCTTTTGTACTGTCTGGGGCCGAAATTGTTCTCCGCCCGAAATGGGGGCAGGGGGGCACTTTCGTGTGTTGTGTGTGTTTTCACCACCACAGTGGTTGTGATCGCCTCTTGAGCGAAATTCTGCTCCTTGCTTTTTTTAAATTGGACCCGGAAGTCGCTCTTAATGGGGGCACTGAGTGCACTTGAGGGGCGGATACGCTGCGGTGGCAACACCCGAGGGGCAGAAGTTGTGGGGGGTTGCGGAGTTACTGCCGCGATGATGTCACCACGGTGCCGCATCACCACGGCTCTCCCCTTCACTTAAAGGGGAGAGTCTTGGCGATTTTAAAACTTCAGCCCACTGGGCCACCAGGGAGGGTTTCGGCTGGGCCAGCAGCCTGGCACCCAATTGGCAGCCCAGCCGAACCCAGGGGCATAATTGTCAGGCTGACATGGCAGTCAGTCGACCCCAAAAAAAAGCATGGCGGCAGTGGCAGTGCGTCCACCCTTTTAAGGGAAGCCGCACTGCCATTGCAGAAGGTCACAGCCTCACTGGACCACCGTGGAAAAGCTTGTTTTGGCACCGCCGGGCAGGCTGAAGATTTTCAGAGCGGAATTTCACCGTTGAGGGGGTAGATCGGCAGTGCACACGGTGATGACACACTTAACACGGATGGGCAACAGCCAGGAAAACTCGGGAGGGCAATTGGGCCATCAGCGGCCATTCCATTCCGCAGCATGGCTGCCAATTTGCGGTGGTAACAGGCCTTAAAGAAAGGGGCAATTTTGGCCCCTATGTTTCTATTTATGAAGCCCAGGATCCCGTAAGCCTTTTTAACTGCTTTCTCAACCTGCCATGCCACCTCCAATGATTTATGCACACATACCCCCAGGTCTCTCTGTTCGTACACCCCCTTACACCTGATTGTACCATATAGTTTATATGGCCTCTCCTCGTTCTTCCTACCAAAATGCAACACTTCACACTTTTCTGTGTTAATTTTAATCTGCCCATTTCACCAGCCTGTCTATGTCGTCCTTAAGTCTATCACTCTCCTCCTCACTGTTCACTATATGTCAAAGTTTTGTGTCATTTGCAGCAATCACTTCGGAGTGACACCCAGCAAAATCCTGAAAACTGGAACTACATTCTGAGCCTGGTAGGAGGGGTAGCTGCAATTTGGGGCAGTACCTGATTCCACCAAGTTTGCACCCCTCAGAAGTTCTTCAATAAATTACACTCTAGGGGGACTGAATGGGAGCTTTATATATTTACCCCGGTTATGTCATTGACCTGCATCGTAGGCCTGACGCACCCAAAAATGTTTTTTGGGTGCGTCAGGCTGTGGACCTATTTAAATTTCGGCGCTTGCGCAATTTTTCCTAATGTAAAGCCAGCAAGAGGTCTGCGCAGGAGCTCCAGACAGCTTACACAACTTAAAGGGAACATTGATCATAGGTGTTTCTGGGGCAGGTTCTGGACTAACCCAGAAATTCAGGACAGCTTGCCCTTAATCAACCTAGTACTACATACCTGCTATTTTGAGCCTTAAGAAACCCCCAAGAACAACAGCAACTTCCATTTATATAGTACCTCTAACGTAGCAAAAAAGTCCCACGGCGCTTCACAAGAGCGTTATAAAACAAAGTTTGACACCGAGCCACATAAGGAGATATTAGGACAAGTGACCAAAAGCTTGGTCAAAGAGGTAGTTATTCAGGAGTGTCTTAAAGGAGAAAAGAGAGCTAGAGGGGCAGAGAGGTTTAGGGAGGAAATTCCACAGTTTAGGGCTGAAGGCACAGCCGCCAATGGTGGAGCAATTAAAATCGGGGAATGCGCAAGAGGCCAGATTTGAAGAAGCGAAGATATCTCGGAGTGTTGTAGGTCTGGAGGAGCTTACAGAGATAGGGAGGGGCGAGGCTACGGAAAGATTTGAAAGCAATCGATGCACTGCCGGATCTGGAGCCAATGTAGATCAACGAGCACAGGGGTGATGGCTGAACGGGACTTGGTGAGAGTTAGGATACAGGCAGCAGAGTTTTGGATGAGCTCACGTTTTGTATGGTGGAAGGTGGGAGTTCAGCCAGGAGAGCATTGGAGTAGTCAAGCGAGCTTTCCTATCCTGGACCAATGAACGACAGGCTTGACTGGGCTCAGAGCAGATCTACCAGGAGGCACTCTAACTGCTTGTTTTATACACTGGGAGATTTGTTGAAAGGCCTGGAAGCTTACATTTGGAGCAAGGAATGTTCGTTGATCGAAGGAATGGTGAAATTTGATGAGGGTCACCATGTACATATTTCATGCTTCTTGTACCATTACTTTACATTTATTCACACTAAAGTCCACTTGCCATTTTTTAGGCTTTTAAATAAAATGACATGAATTGCTGCTGGATGGTCTGTAAACTGCTATAAATGTCAACAAGATATTTATTAAGTGACACGTTGTGGCACCCCAAGAATCATTGTCCGACCATGCCAACTGAGGGAAGCTTTGCCGCAGCATCAGAAATTCAATGAGAGATTTTCGGCTGCCTGTTTTTCACCTGGGTGAATGGCAGAGAAAAATCTGTTGGGGACCTTGGACTACCATTTGCCCACCTGCTTCAATTTTCAGGAGGGCCTTTAAAGCGGAGTCCAGCGCTCCTGCCCAAACCAAGTAGAGGCTGTTCAAATATACAAATCACGGTCCTACAGTGATGGACAGACCCCCAACTGCAACCAATGTGGAGCAATAGGTGGAGCCTGCGCAGTGCATTCCAGTCCCACATTTTCCAGGTGTTGATGGGCCTAAGGGCCAGTTCAAAAAGGTATGTCTTTTTATAAAAGGATTCTCTGCAGCCAGGAGGAGCATTCATGTAACTCCTACCTCATCAAAAAGTCATCCAGCCTGTTCTCATTCTCAACCCCCAGGATCAACTGAATACCCACTCCCGCAACAGGCCCCGACCGCCGGCAGAACTTGTCTAATTTTACAAATTCTGAAGCCTGCTTGTTGCCCAAAGGTTGTTGGTAACATTTTAAATGAGGCCCGAACCTGAAAATGGTACGAGCTTCCCAAAACCTGACCTATGGCAGGGAGGAGACGCAAGTATCCGCCTTTGGGCCCGATACAAAGATCTCCCGCCTCCCCCACTGTTGTGCCATTTCCCTGTTATTATTTTAAACAGTCGGAACATTAAACACGGTGCATGCTTAAATTGCTGACTGTGCTCCCAGAGGTCAATTACGTCCCCACCACCCCCCAACCCCGGTGTCAACATCAGGTCAGGTTCGGGCTTCCAACTCTGGTTGGGCATATCCCTGGAGGTTTTGTCACATGACCACTTGTATCCAACTTTTCTTCTCTATCTCTAATATTTTTATAACTAATAAATAAAAGTGTTCAAAGAAAATGAAAAATACATTTTTTTTATTTTTTATTGCCCCTGTGTTTTTATTTCTGGGTTTGCTCGCAGCAGTGTCCCTGAGATTAATCTTCAATTCCTGGAGACTCCATGTCAGTCCTGTGGGATTTGGCAACCCTAGGTCAAGTATACCAGGGGTTAAATACAAAGATAAGCCCGCAAATCTGGCCCCGAAATGCACATTAGCCCCTCTCTTTAAAGAGCATCCACTGCAGGTTCCAACACAAGAGGTTCTTGGAACCTCTGAATTAAAATGCCAATGTAACAGTAATTAGTGAGCAACATTACACTGTATACTGATATTCGGCTGTGAGCTAACAATAGACTTTCATCCATCAACCAGAACTACATTTAAATCCTGCTGCTGGAAGTAGAGCAGTGGCCAAAAAGCAAACACCATTTTACATTTGTATTTCAATGGCACTTAATAAAAGGCTGAAGTCTTCCAAAAATGTAAACATTTAAAAAGTAAATAAAAGGCAATTCGATATTATTTAGGAAGCCATTGGTTGTGCCTCTTCCGATTGAAATTAAGGAAGCACAACTTTACTTGCCAGTGCAGTAAGATACCTGAAGGAGCAGCAGTATTGGTGTAACGAAGGGTGACCACTCAAGTCTTAAGCACGTCCCCCAGGAACTTTGATGTGAACGTAAACAGGATCAGCATTCACACTGGGCTGCTATCCTGATTAAAAAGCTTCAAACAGAATAAATAAATAGTTGGTGACACTTCTCCTCTTTGAGGATGTATCGTCTCAGATCTGTGCACCCTAATTATTAAGGCACGTCCATAAAACACTCAGAGCTGCTATCCTGCGGTTTGCTGCATCACTATAACTATTATTTCCGACATTACAGCAGTGTACTTCAAAAAGTACATCATAGAATCTTTGAATGATACAGCACAGAAGGAGGCCATTTGGCCCATCATGTCAGTGCTGACTCTTTAGTAGAGCTATTCAATAAATCCCACTTCCCTGCTCTTTACCCATAGCCCTGTAAAAAAAATTCCCATCAATGTTTATTCAATTCCCGTTTGAATGTCACTATTAAATCTGCTTCCACCACCCTTTCAAGCAGTGCATTCCAGATTGTATATTGGATCTAGTGTTTCGTAGTGACCCTAACCTTGATTCAGGCCTCCATGTGGAGGAAAATCTGGCCACCAGTGACCACAACATTATATGGTGTCAATTTTCCTGTTAGAACTAAAGGTACTGAGAATCTGCAATTTGCACCAGATTTCAGAAGAGCAAACGTCACTAAAATGACAGATGATTTGGAACGGGTAAATTGGCTAACCTTACTGGGTGGCGAAGAGACCGATGTAGAATACAAATGGAAAGTTTTTAAGAACAAGATAAAAAATGTGGTAAACAAATGCTAAAAGAAGGAATAAAAGTGCAGTAAGAAAAGTCCAAGATGGCTGACTGGTTACATACAAAGACAAATAAAATGTAAATAGAACTGTTTCTATAAATTAAAGGCATGTAATATCAACTAAACAGAGTTGAGTATAAGAAACAACTAAAGAAAATTAAGGCTGCTGTTGGATCAGCAAAAAGGCTAAAAGTAAAAAGGATCGAAGACAACTGTGGAAGTAATGGAAAAAGCTTTTTCTGTTATGTGAAGAGTCAGCGATCTGTCAGAGACTGTATTGGGCCATTGAAAGATGTTCAAGGACAGGTTACAAAGGACTCACTGGGTATGGCGGAATATTAAATGAGTACTTTGCATCGGTCTTCACCCTTGAAGATGATGCTCAACAATTAGAATTTAATAATGTTACTAACAAAACTAGTAATATAAACATAGATGAACATATATGCTTTAAAAAGAATTAAGAACTTGAAAATAAATAGAGCAGCCGGTTTGGATGATATCCACCTGAGGGTCTCCAGGGAGATGGGCCATGTGCTATGTGAGCCCCTAGCCTGTATCGTTAATAGCTCATTACACTCTGAAATGGTTCCTATCGGTTGATGTAGTCCCCATCTTTAAAAAAGGTGACAAGATGGAACCGGATAACTATAGGCCCTTTAATTTAACATCAGTAATAAGTAAAATGTTTGAGTGAATCATTAGGGATGCAGTATATGATTGCTTGGATAGAGAGGGACATCTTAGGGACACCCAACATGGCTTCATAAAAAGACCATGTCTTATAAATCTAATTGTATTTTTTGAAGAAGTTACAAAGTTGGTGGATGATGGAAGTTCATACAGCAAGATCTGGACGACATTCAGGCTTGGGCTGATAAATGGCAAGTAACATTCGCGCCACTCAAGTGCCAGCCAATGACTATCTCCAACAAGTGAGAGTCTAACCACCTGCCCTTGATATTCAACGACATTACAATCACCAAATCCACCACCATCAACATCCTGGGGGTCACCATTGATCAGAAACTTAACTGGACCAGCCACATAAATACTGTGGCAACAAGAGCAGGTCAGAGGCTGGGTATTCTGCAGCGAGTGTCTCACCTCCTGACTCCCCAAAGCCTTTCCACTATCTACAAGGCACACGTCAGGAGTGTGATGGAATACTCTCCACTTGCCTGGATGAGTGCAGATCCAACTTAACAAGCTTGACACCATCCAGGATCAAGCAGCCTGCTTGATTGGCACTCCATCCACCACCTTAAACATTCACTCCCTTATCCACCAACGCACCGTGGCTGCAGTGTGTACCATCTACAAGATGCACTGCAGCAACTCGCCAAGGCTTCTTCAATAGCACCTCCCAAACCCCTGACCACTAACATTTAGAAGGACAAAGGCAGCAGGTGCATGTAAACACCATCACCTGCAAGTTCACCTCCAAGTGACACGCCATCCTGACTCGGAAATATATCGCCGTTCCTTCATTGTTACTGGGTCAAAATCCTGGAACTCTACTCTAACAGCACTGTGGGAGTACCTTCACCACGCAGACTGCAGCGGTTCAAGAAGGTGGCTCACCACCACTTTCTCAAGGGCAATTAGGGATGGGCAATAAATGCTGGCCTTGCCAGTGATGCCCATATCCCATGAACTAATAAAAAAAATTGTCTGATAAGTTAGCGTACAGGAGGTTTCCCTATAAGATTGAAGCCTCTGGTATTGGTGGTAATATATTGAGCTGGATTGAGAACTGGCTGGCAGGATGTAGGCAAGAAGTAGTTATAGATGGATTTGGATCTGCTTGGAGCCCGGTCATCAGTGGTGTCCCGCAGGTTTTGCTGTTGGGACCGTTGCTCTTTACAATTTTTGTTAATGATCTGAATGTGGTGTTGGGGCCATGATCTGCAAATTTGCAGATGATACTAAGATCTGTGTGAGTATTAGTACTGTAGATGATACTCGTCTGCTTCAGAAGGATCTTAATGTATTGGGAGATTGAGCTCATGACTGGCAAATGGTGCATCACTTAAATAAATGCAGTTTTATGCATGTGGGCTGGGAAATTGCTCAACATTCATAAATCCTTACAGAAAGTGAAGATAGAAAGAGATTTGGACATTTATAGGTACGTGAGCAATGCCGTGCAGTAATAGCTAGAGCAAATAGCTGTTGGGGTATATCCATAGGAGAATTGTGTATAAGACAAGGCATAGTATATTGTCCTTGTACAAGACTTTAGTCAGGCCACATATATTGGAATACTGTTTCCAGTTTTGGTCTCCTCACATGATGGGTAATATTGAGGCTTTGGAAAGGGTGCAGAGGAGGGCTACTAGACTAATTCACAGTTTAAAGCATCTTACTTATCAAGATAGGCTAAAAGAGTTGGGACTCTACACTTTAGAAAAATGTAGACTATGGGGGATCTGATTGAGGTTTATAAGATAATGGAGGGAGTAGATTTTGTTCCAGTTGACAGTTTGCTCCAATTAAATAGGTTAGGGAGGACCAGGGCTCACAAATTTAAGTTGTATAAGGCTAGATCTAGGTTAATTGTCAGGATTGATTCTTTTCCCAAAGAATAGTAGACCTCTGGAACAGGATGCCATCTCGTGAGATGGACGATGATTCGTTGAATTCCTTCAAGCGAGAGCTTGATCTGTTTCTGGCTGGGGCGGAGATGACATTTTACAGAAGGTAGGTACAGCAGGGAATTCAGGGCCTGAGTGATCTCCTGGACCAGTATCGATCGCCTAGATGGGTCGTAGAGGAATTTCCCAGGTTTTTTTCTCCAAATTGGCCTGGATTTTTTATCTGTTTTTCTGCCTCTCCCAGAAGATCACATAGTTTTGGGTGAGGCAGAGTGTATATACTGTGATACACAAGGTATCGCAATTGTGTAGGACAGGCTGGATGGACCAGAGGTCGTGAAAGGCACTATATAAATGTAAGTATTTATTTTATTAAGCTTTGTACAGCTGTAACATGACTTCCAACCCTCTTGAGAAAAAGGCCAATATTCCATTAGCCATTTTAATTATATTTTGCACCTTATTCAATATTTCTTCACACATATGGGAAATATCAATCCTGTGGCCAGTAAAATGATCAATAATGTCCAAAATTAATTTTACAGATATGGCACAAACTGGAAGTGACAGATATCTTTTTAGTCAACTTGTATTGCAAACAGGGAGTCGAGACCAAGCGTAGTCTTTAGCTGAAACATCGTCTGAGGGCAAGGGAATAAAGGGGCCAGGACGCACTATTGGGCTGAAAATTGCAGCCTCTCCGGGTGCATACAATTTGCGCACACATCCGAAGAGGCCTCACAAATGTCAGTTCTCGGCGGCGATGCGCATGCGCCGAGAGCCAGCTTTTGTGCCCTGTCAAAATGTCTTTTAACAGATAGCACACATCCGCGGGAGAAGGACATTCGCGGGCAGAGATTTGGGCTATTTGCCCAACTTTTGCCCAGCGAATGTCTGTCAAGCTCTTACGCCTGGTAAAAGCAGGCGTAAAGCCAACTTTTACCAGCGTAAGAGTTTTAAAACCTAGAAAAATTAAATGTTACTACTTATTTTTATATTAAAACCCCTGTCTATGAAGGTAAGTTTATTGTTAACACTATTGAAACGTTTTCTTTTTATTTAAAAAAAGTGAAGTGTTTTTTTTATGTTTGTGTTTTATTTGATTTTAGCGGTCATCATCATCATCATCATCATCGACAGTCCCTTAAAGTCGAGGAAGACTTGCTTCCACTCTAAAAGTGAGTTCTCAGGTGACTGAACAGGCCAATACGGGAGTTACAGTCTCTGTCACAGGTGGGACAGACAGTCATTGAAGGAAAGGGTGGGTGGGGAGTCTGGTTTGCTGCACGCTCCTTCCGCTGTCCGCAGTTGATTTCTACATGTTCTCGGCGATGAGACTCGAGGTGCTCAGCGCCCTCCCGGATGCTCTTCCTCCACTTAGGGCGGTCTTGGGCCAGGAATTCCCAGGTGTTGGTGGGGATGTTGCACTTTATCAAGGAGGCTTTGAAGGTGTCCTTGAAATGATTCCTCTGCCCACCTGGGGCTCGCTTGCCATGTAGGAGTTCCGAGTAGAGCGCTTGCTTTGGGAGTCTTGTGTCGGGCATGCGGACGATGTGGCCCACCCAATGGAGCCAGTCGAATGTGGTCAGTGCTTCGATGCTGGCCTGGGCGAGGACACTGACGTTGGTGCGTCGATCCTCCCAGTAGATTTGCAGGATCTTGCGGAGGCAGCGCTGGTGGTACTTCTCCAGCGCTTTGAGGGGTCTACTGTACCTCGTCCATGTCTCTGAGTCATGTGGGAGGGCGGGTATCACTACTGCCCTGTAGACCATAAGCTTGGTGCCAGATTTGAGGTCCTGGTCTTCAAACACTCTCTTCCTCAGGCGACCGAAGGCTGCGCTGGCACACTGGAGGCAGTGTTGGACCTCGTCGTCGATGTCTGCCCTTGTTGATAGCAGGCTCCCAAAGTATGGAAAATAGTCCACGTTGCCCAAGCCACGCCGTGGATTTTGATGACTGGGGGGGCAGTGCTGCGAGGCGGGATCAGGTTGGTGGAGGACCTTTGTCTTACGAATGTTTAGTGTAAGACCTATGCTCTCATACGCCTCGGTGAAGATGTTGACAATAGTTTTTAGTTCGGCCTCTGGCTTTAGGGGTATTCTCATTGAGCTCGGAGCTCCCATAACTAGCAATGAGAATACTACATTCTGATTGGTGGTCCAGGCCCATGTGATCCCAGGATACGCATACGATCGTGGAAGGCAGGTTCCCATATGCTGGACTGCGCAACTAGGCCTCGGAATGCAATCCTACGTTCCTTCGGAACCACCAGGTATTTTCATTTAAAAAATTTTGGTCGGAGGCGTTCGCCCGCAGGAAGTAATTTTCCCCCCAATATATTTCAGTTGTCATGTTGAAGTCATACATCCGTCCTTACTGTTTATATAATAATTTTGATTTTATATTATTATTTATAATTAAATAGCAAAACTTACAACAATTTGGGAAGTAGGAATTAATTGAAATGGGATGAAGGGGATTGTCCTATGAGAAGACATTGATTCGACTAGGCCTATATTCCCTAGAGTCGAGAAGAATGAGAGGTGGATCTCAATGAAACATATAACATTCTTAAGGGGCTTGTCAGGGTAGATGCAGGGAGGATGTGTCCCTTGTGCAAAGCCTATAACTAAGGGGCATAGTCTCAGAATAAGGGATCAGACATTTAGGACTGAGATGAGGAGAAATTTCTTCACTCAAAGGGATGTGAATCTTTAGAATTCTCTTCCCCAGAGGACTGTGGATGCTCAGTCGTTGAGTATATTCAAGACAGAGATTGATAGGTTTTTGGATACTTGGATATATTTAGAGTGGAGATAGATAGAATTTTGAATGATAAGGGAGTCAAGGGTTATGGAAGTGGAGTTGATTCCAGAATCAGCTCAGCATGATCTTATTGAATGTCGGTGCAGGCTCGAGGGGCCAAATGGCCTAATCCTGCTCCTATTTCTTATGTTCTTATGTTGTTATGTAAGGGAATCAAGGGATATAGGAATCGGGCAGAAAGGTGGAGTTGAGGTATAAGATGAGCCACGATCTTATTGAATGTCGGAGCTGGCTCGAGGGACCGTATGGCCTACTCCTGCTTCTATTTCTTATGTTTTTATAAAACTCAAGAATGTCTCTGGTGTACAGGCTAGAGAGCTGGGAAATACAAAACTCATGCTGCACATACATAGTTGGAATGCTTTGTTCCATTCTAATGGAAAAAAGCTGACACAAAATGTGTGAATAAATCATGACAGCGGGCAGTAAGATTTTGCAGACAGACAGTGCACACAGATATAAGATTTTTAATATAGATAAATGTTCACACCACCTTAATTCTCGGGAGTGATGCACTGGCAGATGGGAGATTATCACTGCAAACATTTTGTTAAAAATTGGTGTTGCTGAACTGGAAGGAGCATTGGATTAGCGAGATGTGCTGTCACCTCCGAAACCCGAGTTCAACCAGCCTCACTTAATGGGATGAAAATCTTTCTCTGCTGGACATGGTGTAAAAGTATCAGTTGAACATAAATATTGTCAACAAAATCCATTCCTCGCACCCTCCTGCTCGACTTGCTTCAATTAGCTGAAGTGAGTCGGGTTACTTTACTGCTGACCTGCTGAAAGTAAAGAAATTAATAAAACGCTACAAAATAAATTTGCAGATGAAACCCTTTGTAGACATATTGATGGTAATTCTTCTTTCAGTCACTAATAAATATGCATGCTGGTTCATTTTGTTCAACTTTGATGTTGAACATTCTGATGCTGGCTAGCGCCTCGCAATTACCGTCTGTGATCCCCATCAGTCAGGAAATTAAAATGCAGGCTTTGATTTCCTTGAATTTCCCACACTTTGATGATCCAACATGTTTTAGACAAGAGGTGAGATCTTCTGCAGTGATTCCCAGCCAACAGGGCAATTCATCATTCTTTCATGATAAGGCCCTCCCAAAACTGCTGCAGCCTCTCTCCCTCTCTCTCATCCTTTGAGACACTCCGTAAAACCTACTTATTTGACCAAGCTTTTGATCAACTATACTAATATCTCCTTATGTGGCTCAATGTCAGATTTTGTCTGATAACACTTGAGAAGCACCTTGGGACGTTTTACTACGTTAAAGGTGCTGTATGAATGCAAATTGTTGTTGTTATTGAAATCATCGAGTACGGTATGAGAGGGGAATTATTTTTTTTTACCTCTGTCAATCTATTTTATCTACCGCCCCTCCGCCCACTCCCAACTCCCACATAGCTTTAGACTTCCCAGCTTCTTCAGCTGTGAAGATGAGAGACACTTGTCCCATTGTCTTCCCCATGGCTAAAGTTCATATCGGTCAATATTGGCCAACAGTAGCTGCACTGTGTGCAGCTCACACTGTCACTTTCTGCTTCTTGATGAGATATTCCACCACTGTCAATTGCTCCATCTAGTGACCATGCTATGAATCATCATAGAAACATAGAAACATAGAAATAAGGTGGAAGAATTAACTGCGCAGATAGCAGTTAACGGATACGATGTGGTTGGCATCACGGAGAAATGGCTCCAGGGTGACCAAGGCTGGGAACTCAACATCCAAGGGTATTCAGCATTTAGGAAGGATAGACAGAAAGGAAAAGGTGGCGGGGTGATGTTGCTGGTTATAGAGGAAATTAATGCAATTGTAAGGAAGGACATTAGTTTGGATGATGTGGAATCGGTTTGGGTGGAGCTACGAAATACCAAAGGGCAGAAAACGCTAGTGAGAGTTGTGTACAGGCCACCAAATAGTAGTAGTGAGGTTGGGGACAGCATCAAACAAGAAATAAGGGATTTGTGCAATAAAGGTACAGCAGGAATCATGGGCGACTTTAATCTACATATTTATTGAGCTAACCTAACTGGTAGAAATGCGGTGGAGGAGGATTTTCTGGAGTGTATTAGGGATGGTTTTCAAGACGAATATGTCGAAGAACCAACCAGAGAGCTGGTCATCCGAGATTGGGTGATGTGTAATGAGAAAGGACTAATTAGCAATCTTGTGCGAGGCCCCTTGGGGAAGAGTGACCATAATATGGTAGAATTCTTTATTAAGATGGAGAGTGAAAAAGTTAATTCAGAAACTAGGGTTCTGAACTTAAGGAAAGGTAACTTTGATGGTATGAGGCGCAAATTGGCTAGAATAGACTGGCAAATGATACTTAAACGATTGACGGTGGATAGGCAATGTCAAACATTTAAAGATCACATGGACGAACTTCAACAATTGTACATCCCTGTCTGGAGTAAAAATAAAATGGGGAAGGTGGTTCAACCGTGGCTAACAAGGGAAATTAAGGATAGTGTTAAATCCAAGGAAGAGGCATACAGATTAGCCAGAAAAAGCAGCAAACCGGAGGGCTGGGAGAAATTTAGAATACAGCAGAGGAGGACAAAGGGTTTAATTAAGAGGGGAAGCTTGCCAGAAACATAAAAAATGACTGCAAAAGCTTCTATAGATATGTAAAGAGAAAAAGATTAGTGAAGATAAACGTAGGTCCCTTGCAGTCGGATTCAAGTGAATTTATAATGGCGAACAAAGAAATGGCAGACCAATTGAACAAATACTTTGGTTCTGTCTTCACGAAGGAAGACAAAAATAACCTTCCGGAAATACTTGGGGACCGAGGGTCTAGTGAGAAGGAGGAACTGAAGGATATCCTTATTAGGCGGGAAATTATGTTAGGGAAATTGATGGGATTGAAGGCCGATAAATCCCCGGGGCCTGATAGTCTGCATCCCAGAGTACTTAAGGAAGTGGCCCTAGAAATAGTGGATGCATTGGTGATCATTTTCCAACAGTCTATCGACTCTGGATCAGTTCCTATGGACTGGAGGGTAGCTAATGTAACACCACTTTTTAAAAAGGGAGGGAGAGAGAAAGCGGGTAATTATAGACTGGTTAGCCTGACATCAGTGGTGGGGAAAATGTTGGAATCAATTATTAAGGATGAAATAGCAGCGCATTTGGAAAGCAGTAACAGGATCGGACCAAGTCAGTATGGATTTATGAAGGGGAAATCATGCTTGACAAATCTTTGGGAATTTTTTGAGGATGTAACAAATAGAGTGGACAAGGGAGATGCAGTGGATGTGGTGTATTTGGACTTTCAAAAGGCTTTTGACAAGGTCCCACACAAGAGATTGGTGTGCAAAATCAAAGCACATGGTATTGGGGGTAATATACTAACATGGATAGAGAACTGGTTGGCAGGCAGGAAGCAGAGAGTCGGGATTAACGGGTCCTTTTCAGAATGGCAGGCAGTGACTAGTGGAGTGCACAAAGTTCAGGGCTGGGACCCCAGCTCTTTACAATATATATTAATGATTTAGATGATGGAATTGAGTGTAATATCTCCAAGTTTGTAGATGACACTAAACTGGGTGGCGGTGTGAGCTGTGAGGAGGACGCTAAGAGGCTGCAGGGTGATTTGGACAGATTAGGCGAGTGGGCAAATACATGGCAGATGCGGTATAATGTGGATAAATGTGAGGTTATCCACTTTGGTGGCAAGAAACGAAGGCAGAATATTATCTGAATGGCGGCAGATTAGGAAAAGGGAAGGTGCAGCGAAACCTGGGTGTCATGGTTCATCAGTCATTGAAGGTTGGCATGCAGGTACAGCAGGCGGTGAAGAAGGCAAATGGTATGTTGGCCTTCATAGCAAGGGGATTTGAGTATAGGAGCAGGGAGTTGTACAGGGCCTTGGTGAGGCCCCACCTGGAATATTGTGTTCAGTTTTGGTCTCCTGATCTGAGGAAGGACGTTCTTGCTATTGAGGGAGTGCAGCGAAGGTTCACCAGACTGATTCCAGGGATGGCTGGACTGACATATGACGAGAGTCTGGATCAACTGGGCCTTTATATACTGGAGTTTAGAAGGATGAGAGGGGATCTCATAGACACATATAAGATTCTGATTGGACTGGATAGGTTAGATGCGGGATGAATGTTTCCGATGTTGGGGAAGTCCAGAACCAGGGAACACAGTCTTAGGATAAGGGGTAGGCTATTTAGGACTGAAATGAGGAGAAACTTCCTCACTCAGAAAGTTGTTAACCTGTGGAATTCCCTGCCGCAGAGAGTTGTTGATGCCAGTTCATTGGATATATTCAAGAGGGAGTTAGATATGGCCCTTGCGGCTAAAGGGATCAAGGAGGATGGAGAGAAAGCATGAAAAGGGTACTGAAGGAATGAGCAGCCATGATCTTATTGAATGGTGGTGCAGGCTCGAAGGGCCGAATGGCCTACTGCTCACCTATTTTCTATGTTTCTATGAATCATCAAAACACGTCAAAGAAAGCGAGGGGCTTGTTCTGGAGATCTTAGATCTGCTTTCTTCCCAAAATATTCCAGGTTGTTCCTGACTGCTCCCCAAGAGCTACCAAGCCATCGCTGCGACACATACACCCAGCCCCACCCACTCCTTCCCAGAGTTACAACATAACTTCCTTTATACCCAATACACAATGCAAGCTAGCTCACTAATTGGGGCCCATTGAGGTGATGCCCTCATATAAGTTCACAAACAGTAATCATGGCCCATAGTACTAATGTTAAATATGGTATTCTGTAAGTCAATCACAAAATACGTGAATCACATTCGAGGCACTATTTTCCCAGAACTTGTGTGATAGGTTCAATAATTCTTCAGTTTATGTCAATAAAACCCTCCTAACACAAAGAACTTGCATTTATATAGCTCCTTTAATGTGGTAAAACATCCCAAGGTGCTTCATAGGAGCATTATCAGACAAAATTTGACACCAAACCACATAAGGAGATATTAGGACAGGTGATCTCGTTTTTAAGGAGAATCTTAAAGGAGGAAAGATGGATAGAGAGACGGAGAGGTTTAGGGAGGGAATTCCAGAGCTTGGGGCCCAGGCAGCTGAAGGCACGGTCACCGATGGTGGAACGATGAAAATCGTGGATGCACAAGCGGCCGGAATTGAAGGAGTGCAGAGATCTTGAATGGATAATAAGGCTGGGGGGACAAGAAGGCAATGGAGCGATTTGAAAATCTGGATGAGAATTTTAAAATCGAGGCGTTTCTGGATGGGGAGTCAGTGTAGCTCAGCGAGCAGAGGGGTGATGGGTGAATGGGTTTTGGTACGAGTTAGGATAAGATTTTTAGATGAGCTCAAATTTACAGAGAGTGCAATGTGGGAGGCAGAGCATTGGAATAGCCGCTTCCTCGCATCATCAACAGTTTAAAAAAAAAATGAAACTTACCCACTGTCGGTCAAGCTGAATGGGGTGCAGGTAGGACACAGGATTGTAGATTTGGGACTGAGCAGGCAAGATTCAGGACTGGGCATCATTGGGAGCAGTTATAAGGCTGCGATGGGAGCGGGTAACACATGTGTGGGACTGCAGACAAGGAGACAGAGAAAAGCACTAAAAGAATCATAGAATCATAGACAAAATACGACACTTGAAGGAGGCCATTCGGCCCATCATGTCTGTGCCGGTAACTAGACTTGAACATGCTCACTTCGCATACTTGGGTCTTTTAACAAGTACTGCGAGAATGCAAAAGGTTCATTAAAATGACCCTTCATCTTGCATTAACAAGGCAGCTCAGTGAGAATTCAATTATTTAAAGGTTATATCACATTTGCCGAATTGCTGACCATTTTGCCATGCTGGCAAACACTCAGCGGGTCAGGCAGCATCGGTGGAAAGAGAAATAGAGTTAACGGCCTGAAAATTCCGGCCTCGCCGGGGACGGTACGAAGTGCACACGGACCCGGCGAGGCTGCGCAAAAGCTGTTTTTTGGGCGAGATGCGCATGTGCCGAAAGCTGGCTTTTCTGATCTGTCAAGATTTCTCTTTCCAGATCCTCCACAGCCCCAGGTGAAGGACATTCGCGCGGGTGAGATTGAGCTATTTGCCCAACTCATGCCCAGCGAATATCCTTCAAACTTTTACACCTGGTAAAAGCAGGCACATAATTTACTTTTACCAGCATAAGAGTTTTGAAACATATAAAAATTTAATTTAATCATTCATTTTTATGTTTGAAACCCTGTCCATTAAAGGTTTATTTTTTAACCCTATTAAAACACATTAAAAAAAATCCCCCAAAAAATATATTTTTTCTAAAAGATTTAATTACATTTAATTTCAATTAATTTTAAATATGTGAGGGTTGTTTTATTTACTATTCTGTGTTTCTTGTTTTAGGAGGGTTTTCACATTGATAGGGAGTCCGTACAAACGGAGTTCCCGTTTTCATCAATGAGAATATTACCAAGTGATTGGTGGTCCAGGCCCATGTGACTCCAGCATTTCTGTATGTACGGGGAAGTCATCTCCCTGTACGCTGTGCATCGAATGAAGGTCTCCGACTGCAATCGGAGGCACCTCTGTGACCACCAGGTATTTTCGTTAAAAAATTTCGGGTCGGAGGCATTCGTCCAAAGGAAACCTCCACCCGCAATTTCCCCCCCAACGTTTCCACTCGATGAGAAAGGTCATCGACATGAAACGTTAATGAGGGTCTCATCATTGAATGGACAATGGCCATATCAATGGCTGTAGAGAAGTCAAAGAGGAGGAGGTGGAATATTGCACCACGCTCACAGTCACTGAAAATGTCAGTTTATATCTATATATTTTCTTTTCCAATGTTGTTTTATTTAATGTTCCAAATTTTATATGTCCCTAAGTAATGTTTCCCCTAATTTTTTGTGGGGGCGGGGGTACGCAGCCTCTTTAAGGGGCAGCGCGGACCATTCAGAGTTTCACGCTTACAGTGAACATTGGTCCTAAGAGTGCTCTGTCTGTTTAAGTGTGCTTTTGAGTGTTTAAGTAAGAGCCAGGTCATTCAATAAAGAAGTTTGGAAACATTTCTTCATGCAAAGGGCGGTAGAAGTGTGGAACACTCTCCTACAAAAAGCAGCAGACGCCAGCTCAATTAATAATCTTAAATCTGAGAGCAATCGATTTTTGCTAGACAAGGGTACTAAGGGATATGGAGCCAAGACCGGTGGATGGAGTTAGGATACAGATCAGCCAGGATCTCATTGAATAGCGGAACTGGCTCGAGGGGCTGAATGGCTGAGTGCCCTACTTTGTTCCTGTGAGGCATTTGAATTCTACACAACAGATGTGTATGGCAACTAAAATTCTATCTGAGGTGTTCCAATGGAAAAGGTCAATTGAAACTTGTAAAGGAACATCGGGAGTGGAGGCAGTGCATGGGTCCCATGCACCGTGGCATGACAGTGGGGAGCATCAGTTTGATTTCAGCTGCTGCTGGGGTAAGATGCCAGGTCGAAGCCAGTGCTGCTTCACGTGGGTGAAAAGAGATTGAGTAAGGAGATAATAAAAAACAATTCATGCCCTATCAAAAATTGAAAGAAAAATGCTTGGGTTTTAGTATGCCTTAAGAACTCAAATGATATATACATTTCTCGAACATAAGAACATAAGAAATAGGAGCAGGAGTAGGCCATTCGGCCCCTCGAGCCTGCTCCGCCATTCAATAAGATCATGGCTGATCTGATCCTGGGCTCAGCTCCACTTCCCTGCCCGCTCCCCATAACCCTTTACTCCCTTATCGTTCAAAAATCTGTCTATCTCCACCTTAAATATATTCAATGTCCCAGCCTCCACAGCTCTCTGGTACAGAGAATTCCATAGATTTACAACCCTCTGAGAGAAGAAATTCCTCCTCATCTCAGTTTTAAATGGGCAACCCCTTATTCTAAAACTATGCCCCCTAGTTTTAAATTCCCCCATGAGTGGAAACATCCTCTCTGCATCTACCTTGTTGAGCCCCCTCATTATCTTATTGTCTCAATAAGATCCCCTCTCATTCTTCTAAACTCCAATCAGTACAGGCCCAACCTGCTCAACCTTTCTTCATGAGTCAACCCCTTCATCTCAGGCATCAACCGAGTGAAACTTCTCTGAACTGCCTCCAATGCAAGTATATCCTCCCTTAAATAAGGAAATCAAAACTGTACGCAGTACTGTACTAGGTGTAACCTCACCAATACCCTGTACAGTTGTAGCAGGACTTCTCTGCTTTTATACTCTATGCCCCTTGCAATAAAGGCCAACATTCCATTTGCCTTCCTGATTACTTGCTGTACTTGCATACTAACTTTTTGTGTTTCATGTACAAGAACCCACAGGTCACTCTGTACTTCAGCATTTTGTAATTTTTCTCCATTTCAATAATAATTTGCTTTTCTGTTTCTCAGCATCAATTGAACATGTTGTTGGCCTTCAAGACAGAGCAAATTGTGCGTAGTAATTCAATTTTGTTTCGTCTGATGATTTCTTCCCATGCCTCTCAAGACAGTCCTTATTTATTCTCTGCATGTCAAATAGGGTTTGGTAATGGATTAAAAGGGGTTGAGCTGAAAGCCTGTACCAAACATTTGTATTGCTTTCAGAATTGTTTGGAGATTTGCTCCAAAGACTTGCCCTCAATGCATATCATGGTTACGGTCCTCAGGGAATCTTGAATAAACATGAAGCTGTAGCGGTAATTCGATGACGTATAAGGTTAGGCATGCTGGAATGTGCATGGAGGAAGAAACATCAATTGAAATTCCAGGCCCAGTCCCAGCTACATAATTGCCCCTAAACAACACCTTTCATTATGTTGAAAGCATTAATGATGAGAGCAACAAAAAAGGAAATTAAACTTTAATGGGAGTAATTTCAGCTAATCAATCACATGCCGAACAATTGCTGGTTTCCATTCATTTTGTTCAAGCATATGAACTCTCCTGGGCGCACCAACGAGATAGTCGGTCACAGTGTATCTTCTGAATATCTTTTGTTATACTTTGTCAAAACTCTGCTGCCCGTGCTCGAACTCACACCAAGTCCGGTTCATCCATCACCCTGTGCTCGCTGACCTACAATGATTCCCGATTAAGCAAAGCCTCGATTTCAAAATTCTGATCCATGTTTTCAAATCCCTCCATGCCCTCACCCCCTAACTCTGTAACCTCCTCCAGTCTTACAAACAACAACAACAACTTATTTTATATAGCACCTTTAACATAGTGAAACGTCCCAAAGTGCTTCACAAAGTATTATAAGACAACAAATTTGACACTGAGCCATAAAAGAGAAATTAGGACAGATGACCAAAAGCTTGGTCAAAGAGGTAGATTTTAAAGAGCATCTGAAGGAGGAAATAGAGGTAACAAGGTGGATAGGTTTAGGCAAGGAATTGTAGAGCTTAGGGCCTAGGCAACAGAAGGTACAGCCACCAATGGTTGAACGATTAAAATCAGGGTTGCTCAAGAAGGCAGAATTAGAGGATCGCAGCTATCTCAGGGGGGTTGTAGGGCTGGATGAGATTACAGAGATAGGGAGGGGCGAGGCCATAGTGGGATTTGAAAACAAGGATGAGAATTTTGAAATCAAGGTGTTAAACCGGGAGTCAATGTAGGTCAGCGAGCACAGGAGTGATGGGCGAACGGATCTTGGTGCGAGTTAGGACACGGGCAGCCGCGTTTTGGATGACCTGAAGTTTACGTAGGGTAGAATGTGGGAGGCCAGCCAGGAATAGTCTTGGAATAGTCAAGTCTAGAGGTAACAAAGGTATGGATGAGGGTTTCAGCAGCAGACGAGCTGAGGCAAGGGCAGAGACGGGCAATGTTACGGAGCTGGTAAAAGGCGGTCTTAGTGATGCTGCGGATATGTGGTCGATAGCTCAGTTCAGGGTCAAATATGACACCAAGGTTGCGAACAGTGTGGTTCAGCCTCAGACAGATGTTAGGGAGAGGGATGGAACCCGCCAAGATACCTGCGTTCCTCTAATTCTGACCTCCTGCGCAATCCCTATTTCAATCGCTCCACCATTGGCGGCTGTGTCTTCAGCTCCCTAGACCCTAAGCTCTGGAATTCCCTCCCTAAATCTCCCTGCATCTCTTTCCTCCATAAAGACGCTCATTAAAACCTACCTTATTGACCAAGCTTTTAGTCAGCTGCCCTAATATCTCCTTGTGCTTGGTGCCGAATCTTGTTTTATAACCACTCCTGTGAAGCATCTTGGGATGTTTTACTACGTTAAAGGTGCTGTATAAATAAAAGTTGTTGTTGTAAAGTCCTTTGGGTGATTTTGTTGGGTTCTGAGAAGGGAGGTACCATTGAACAATCCATCAGCAATTGTGCTGGTGACACTGTGCCACCTCCAGGCAAATTGATTTAATTAACCAGGTCTAGCTTCAACTGGAGTGCAGTAACAGTAATTGGTTGAACATTAGAATCACAGAATCTGGCAGCACAGAAGGAGGCCATTCGGTCTGTCGTGCTTTGTGGCGGCTCTTTGAAAGAGCTGTCCAATTTATTCCCATACCCCAGCTTTTCCCTACAACCCTGAAAAGTAATCCTCTTCAAGTACATGTCCAATTGCTTTTTCAAAGTGTCTATGGAATCTGATTCCCGCCCCCCCCCCCCCTTTTCAGGTCGTGCATTCCAGATCTTAACAACCCTCTGTGTGAAGACATTTCTTCTCATTTCCCCTCTAGTTATTTTGCCAATTATTTTTAATCTATGGATAATGGGCCACTTGCTGGAGGAAATAGTTTCTTGCTACTTGCTCTATCTAAACCCCTCATAATTTTGAATACCTCTATTAGGTATCCCCTTAACCTTTTCTGCTCGAAGGACCAACAATCCCAGCTTCTCCAATCTCTCCACATAACTGCACTCCCTCATCCCCGGTATTATCCTGGTAAACCTCCTTTGCACCCTCTCCAGGGCCCTGACATCCTTTCTAAAGTGTGGTGTCCAGAATTATAAACAATACTCCAGCTGAGGCATAGCCATGGATTGGTAAAGGTTTGACATAACTTCCTGGGGCTGAAATTCCCCTGTTCTGTACCTCCCGTGAGTGCCTTCGGGGGCGCTAATGGGGCATGAAGCTGTTTTCGCCAGGATGGGTGGGTACGGGGGGGGGACCCTCCCGGCTCCCAGGAAATTGCACGGGAGTTAGCGGAGGCATGGATGCATTAGCGCCGGGCTCCCGGCGGTAGCGCCTCGGGCTGCTGCGCCTCCGCCGATGACATCATCCGCATGCACGGCAGCCGCTTTTTGCCCCGCGGCGGAAATTGTCTAGTGCCCCATGAGGCCGCCGTGGGTGATGCCCACATCAGCCTCGCGGGTCCTGAACCGGGCTGGTCACCCATCGCGGGACAAAACTTAAAGGGGAGGTGCGCTGCGCTGCACCGCGATCTTTTATTTCCGCCCCCCCCCCCCCTTAACAGTTGCTCCATTCGCCGCTCCTCTCGCGGAGTCCGGGCCTCGATCGTGCAGCCCAGCACTCCATCTCGGTGCTGGGCTGCGGACACAGCATCCCTCATCCCTGGTGGCCCAGTGGAAGCCTGCAAAGGGCCTGCAGAGTTCGCAGCGTCCCTCCCTTTAACGGAAGGGGAGGGGCGTTAAAACGCATCAGCGCTGCACAGAGGCTATGTAGCACTCCTGAACCCGCCCGTGTAGCGCCTCCAAACCCGCCCCAAAATTGAAGTGGAGCGTGTGACATTATGCTCCACTTCCTGTGAAGGGTGGTCACCGGAATTTTGCCACCGGGGCGGGTGCAGGAAGTCCCGCCTCATCTCGGTTACCATCTGCAAACAGGGCGTAACCAAATTTCAAGCCCCTTTTTTTTGCATTGCTCTTCAGCATAGTATGGTGTCTGTTATTTGTAGGGTGAGTGCCATGAAATTCAAGCTCCTGCCCCTTTAAAGCAACCCAGGAAATCCCGGTCCAGGTGGCACATCTTCAGCTGCCTCCTTTCCAACCCCACTTCCTTACTGTTGAAATAGTTTGAGGGAATTTCTGGGTCTTCCTGGGCTTCCTCAA
The DNA here is from genome assembly GCF_044704955.1 of Pristiophorus japonicus. Taxonomy (NCBI): domain Eukaryota; kingdom Metazoa; phylum Chordata; class Chondrichthyes; family Pristiophoridae; genus Pristiophorus; species Pristiophorus japonicus. The sequence goes on along the minus strand of NC_091985.1, from coordinate 128,872,363 downwards.
GAATTCCAACAGAAGCCCCCCGGTTGGCTCAGTGGGGCCTACCTGCCTGAACCTAGGATGACCCCAGCTTAGAAAAATTAAACTGCAGTCAATATTCAGAATATCTGCCTTCTTCATTGAAGATTTATGACCATTAAATGGTGTTTAAATGCACCTTTTTGTATATTATTAATAGGCCCCCTTGAATCCACACCTTGGCTTTGGAAAGTTTGGATCAGAACTTGGCTTTGGACCAAACAAATCGCATCTTAATTACAATCAGAACTCTCAATGTTCCTCCCTGGTTAATAGTCCATATCTCTGTACTCTCCTTCAGCCAAACATCCCTGATTGCAATCGCTCAACCATTGGTGGTCATGCCTTCTGTTGCCTTGACCCTAAGCACTGGAACTTCCTGCCTAACTTCTCCACCTCTCTATCTCTCTTTCCTCCTTTGTGACACTCCTTAAAACTTACATCTTTGAACAAGCTTTTGGTCACCTGCCCTAAATATCTCATTATGTGGCTCGGTGTCAAATTTTTTGTCTCATAATACTTCTGTGAAGCGCTTTAGGACATTTCACTATGTTAAAGGCGCTATATAAATACAAGTTTTGTTGTTGTTGTTGGAAAAAGAAACACAGTAGCGTACAGTGTACTTATGATAGACTACACTACAGAACATATTCCAGGATTCAAACAGTGCATTCACATTATGAAAGGGTTTGATAGGGCAGATGCAGAAAAGGTGTTTCTACTTGTGAGGGAGACCAAAACTACGGGTCATAAATATAAGATAGCCATCAATAAATCCAATACAGGATTCAGGAGAAACCTCTTTACCCAAAGTGTAGTTAGAATGTGGAACTCACTACCACAAGGAGTAGTTGAAGCGAACAGCACAGATGCATTTCAGGGGAAGCTTGATAAACACATGAGAGAGAAAGGAATAGAAGGATATGCTGATGGAGTTAGATAAAGAAGAGGCTGGTGTGGAGCATAAAGGCCGGCACACACCAGTTGGGCCGAATGGCCTGTGCTGCATTTCAGCTAGTCTCACTCGCCACCCCTTTCCCTGTAGCCTTGACATTTTTTTTCCTTCAGGTACTTATCCAACACCCTTTTGAAAGCCACAATTGAGTCTGCCTCCACCACCCTTTCAGGCAGTGCATTCCAGATCCTAACCACTCGCTGCGTAAAAAGGTTTTTCCTCATGTCGCCTTTGGTTCTTTTGTCAAGCACATTAAATCTTTGTCCGCTAGCTCTTGACCCTTCTGCCAATGGGAACAGTTTCCCTCTTTCTGCTCTGTCCAGACACCTTGTGATTTTGAACTCCTCTATCAAATCTCCTCTCACTCTTCTCTGCTCTAAGGAGAACAACCCCAGCTTCTCCAGTCTATCCACATAAACTCATCCATAAACCATCTTGTAAATCTTTTCTGCACCCTCTCTAAGGCCTTCACATCCTTCCTTAAGTGCAGTGCCCAGAATTGGGACTGAATCAGTATTTTTTGCAGGTTCATCGTAATTTCTATGCTTTTGTACTCTATACCTCTATTCATGAACATCTTAGGGGTAAGCATTGACCACAAACTTAACTGGACCAGCCACATAAATACTGTGGCAACAAGAGCAGGTCAGAGGCTGGGCATTCTGAAGCGAGTGTCTCCCTAAAACATTTCCACCATCTACAAAGCACAAGTCAGGAGTGTAATGGAATACTCTCTACTTGCCTGGATGAGTGTAGCTCCAACAACACTCAAGAAGCTCGACACCATCCAGGACAAAGCAGCCCGCTTGATTGGCACCTCAACCACCACCTTAAACATTCACTCCCTCCACCACCGGTGCATCGTGGCTGCAGTGTGTACCATCTATAGGGTGCACTGCAGCAACTCGCCATGGCTTCTTCGACAGCAGCTCGCAAACCCACGACCTCGACCACCAAGAAGGACAAAGGCAGCAGACTCATGGGAACACCATCATCTGCAAGTTCCCCTCCAAGTTACACATCATCCTGACTTGGAAATATATCACCATTCCTTCATCGTCGCTGGGTCAAAATCCTGGAACGCCCTCCAGAACAGCACTGTGGGAGCATCTTCAACACGCGGACTGCAGCGATTCAAGAAGGCGGCTCACCACCAACTTCTCAAGGGCAATTAGGGATGGGCAATAAATGCTGGCCTTGCCAGTGACGCCCACATCCAGTGAATGAATAGAAACATGTGGAAACTGTTGCGTATCTGTAAAGCATGCACCCCCATGTTCCGCCACCAGGGAGCTCATCCCCTGAAGTCCCAAGGGTTCCCAGCATCCCTTGGGAGCAATGTATATAAGCCGGCCCCTAAGGCCTGTTCCTCACTCTGGAGTGTCTTTGTCATGTATGTAACCACAATGTAACACCACTGTATTACTGTATACACTCAATCTAGATGCACACTGTGACCACAAAGGGTGAACTTGTGGGAGACACTCCTTACCTGATCACACAGGTATAAAAAGGGAGGTCCCACGCAGGGTCATTGTCTTTGGAGTCCTGTGAGCAAAGAGTTAAGGTCACAGAGTGACCTTGTCCCCAGAATGTGCCTCGTGTGGTTTCATGCTGTAGAGTAAGGACCTTACATTGGCGACGAGAAACGGGAATTCACGACCCACGAGAATGGCCACCGGTAGCACAGAGGAACGGTACTGTGTTGGGGAAGACTGGGACGATTTTGTCGAGAGGCTTCAGTAAAGCTTCGTTACGAAAGAATGGCTGGGGGTTGCAGCGGCCGACAAGCGAAGGGTTCATCTTTTGACCAGCTACGGACCAAAGACTTACATGCTCATGAAGGACTTACTAGCACCCGAAAAGCTGGCAGACAAAACCTTTGAAGAACATAGCAAATAGATCGGGGAGCACCTCAAACCGGCGAGTAGCATACATATGGCCCGACACAGATTCTACACTCACCGACATCGTGAAGGACAGAGCCTATCGGACTTCGTAGCGGACCTCCGGCATTTGGCCAGCCTCTGTAAGTTCACAGACTCCTGCAGGGAGGAGATGCTAAGGGACTTCTTTATCGAGGGCATCGGTCATGCGGGAATTTTCCGCAAATTAATTGAGACCAAGGATTTGACCTTGGAAGTGGCGGCGTTGATGGCTCAAACTTTCATGAAGGGGGAGAAAGAGACGAAAATAATATACGCGCACAATTCTGCCTCTAATGTGGCGATGGATTAGGGAGTCAACATCATCAATGCGACTCAGAGCCCCGCAGGCAGGCCGGGGCAGTCCGACACCCCTCAGGTAGCAATAGACCCCAGAGTAGGACATCAACAGAGACAGAGACAGCAGGCTGAACGGACATTCACGCCATCACAGTGGACAATGCGGCCCGGGATGGGACCATTGACACCCGCTAATAGGGTACTTAAGAACAGTCAAAAGGGACAGTCAGCGCGGAATGCCTGGCCATAGTTCCTTTGTTCCCAACAATGGAAACTTTAACTTGTGCTGGAGGTGTGGGGGAAAACACTCAGCTAGATCTTGCAGATTTCAACAGTTTGTCTGCAGGAACTGCAATCTCAGTGGCCACTTAGCTCGAATGTGCAGGAAGTCTGCAACCAGTCTAATATATGAGGCGGATGGACCAGGAGAGGGTTCTTTGAGGCAGGATGACTTTTGGGGCAAATCGATGGACGAGGTTCAGCAGGTCCATATGGCGAATATTCATAGTTCATACATCAGAACGCCACCAATGATGATGAGGGTTTTATTAAACGGTATCCCTGTACGCATGGAGTTGGACACTGGGGCTAGCCAGTCACTCATGGCCATTCAACAATTTGAGAAGCTGTGGCCACTTAAAGCCAGTAGACCCAAATTAGCACGTATTGAGACACAATTACGGACTTACACTAAAGAAATCATTCTGGTGCTAGGCAGTGCAATGTTGGCTGTCACACACAATGGGTTAGTGAATCGGCTGCCGCTCTGGATTGTCCTGGGCAATGGTCCCGCACTGTTGGGGAAGAGCTGGTGAGCCGAGATGAACTGGAAATGGGGGGATGTTCACGCAATGTCATCTGTGGAGCGAAGTTTGTGCTCACAAGTCCTACAACAATTCGATTCACTATTCCAACCTGGCGTCGGGACTTTCAAAGGCACTAAAGTAGTGATACACATCACCCCGGACGCCAGGCCAGTGCACCACAAAGCCAGAACGGTGCCGTATGTGATGTGGGAAAAGATCGAGAGCGAATTGGACCGGCTGTTGAGAGAGGGCATCATCTCGCCTGTTGAATTCAGTGACTGGGCGAGCCCCATCGTTCCCGTCCTGAAAGCAGATGGCTCTGTCAGGATCTGTGGCGACTACACGGTCACAATCAATCGGGTGTCCATACAAGATCAATACCCGCTCCCGAGAGCAGAGGACCTATTCGCCACGCTGGCAGGCAGCAAGCTGTTCACCAAGTTGGACCTCACTTCAGCCTATATGACCCAGGAACTGGCCGACGAATCTAAACTACTGACCAACAGCACAAGGGACTGTTCGTTTATAACAGGTGCCCGTTTGGCATTCGATCAGCGGACGCGATTTTTCAACGAAACATGGAAAGCCTGCTTAAATCCATTCCTGGAACGATCGTATTCCAGGACGACATCCTCATCACGGGTCGAGACACTGAGGAACACCTCCACAACCTGGAGGAGGTGCTACGCCGACTGGACCGGGTAGGCCTGCGACTCAAGAAATCTAAATGTGTGTTCTTAGCTCCTGAGGTTGAGTTTCTGGGCAGGAGGGTTGCTGCAGATGGGATTCGGCCCACCAAATCCAAACAGAGGCGATTCGACGAGCACCCAGGCCCTGCAACACATCGGAGTTGCGTTCATTCCTGGGACTGTTGAACTATTTCAGGAACTTTCTGCCGAACTTGAGCACGTTGTTGGAGCCGTCACACGTGCTCCTGCGTAAGGGTTGCGATTGGTTTTGGGGGGACTGTCAGGAACGGGCTTTTGATCGGGTGCGAAAAAGTTGTTCAAACAAGTTGTTGACCCTGTATGACCCCTGTAAAAACTTGGTTCTGACATGTGATGCATCGTCCTATGGGGCTGGGTGCGTGTTGCAGCAAAGCAATGCTGAGGGTCAACTACAACCTGTGGCTTATGCCTCCAGGTCGCTCTCTCAAGCAGAACGGGAATATGGGATGGTCGAGAAGGAAGTGCTTGCATGTGTCTATGGTGTAAAAAAAATGCATCAGTACCTCTTTGGTCGGAAGTTTGAATTAAAGACGGACCACAAGCCATTAACATCCCTGTTGTCAGACAGCAAGGCTATCAATACCAACGCATCAGCTCGTATACAGTGATGGGGTCTCACGCTGGCTGCTTATGACTACTCCATCCAGCACCGGCCCGGCATCGAAAATTGCGCTGACGCGCTCAACAGGCTTCCACTGGCCACCACTGAGGGGACAGCGGAGCAAAGTGCTGAGATGGTCATGGCTGTCGATGCCTTTGACAGCGCAGGCTCCCCCATCACAGCACACCAGATCAAAATCTGGACAAACAGAGATCCCCTCCTATCCCTGATTAAGAAATGTGTCCTGACTGGGGATTGGGCGCCCGCACACGGAGCATGCACTGAGGAAGTCAGATCGTTCCACAGAGGGAAGGATGAGCTCTCCATCCAAGCCGACTGCCTACTATGGGCAGCCGGGTAGTTATGCCCCAGAATGGCAGGGAGGCATTCATCAGGGAACTCCACAGCGAGCACCCAGGCATTGTGCTGATGAAGGCCATTGCCCGGTCACACGTTTGGTGGCCTGGAATTGATTCAGACCGCTCAGCCGGTGGCCCTGGCCCACCAGGCCATGGTCACACATTCATGTTGACTACGCGGGCTCGTTCATGGGTAAGATGTTCCTTATTGTAGTAGATGCGTACGCGAAATGGATCGAGTGCATCATTCTGAATTCATGCACGTCATTCACCACCGTGGAAAGCCTACGTGCGATCTTTGCAACCCATGGCTTGCCGGACATTCTGGTTAGTGATAATGGCCCATGTTTCACAAGCTACGAATTCCGAGAGTTTATGTCGGGTAATGGCATCAACCACGTCAGGACTGCGCCGTTCAAGTCGGCCTCCAATGGCCAGGCGGAACGTGCGGTCCAAATCATTAAGCAAGGTATGCTCAAGATTCAAGGACCCTCCCTACAATGCCGCCTATCGCGTCTCCTGCCGGCCTATAGATCCCAATTGCACTCGCTCACGGGGGTCCCGCCCGCAGAGCTACTAATGAAACGGACACTCAAAACTCAGTTGCCCCTCATTCACCCAGTCCTGACCGACATAGTTGAGGACAAGCGCAAGTCACAAAACGAGTACCATGACCGTAATTCGAGGGGGAGATGTTATGGAAATAAATTATCCTGTATTCATCCTCAATCACGCCATGGGGCCCAAATGGCTTGAGAGCACTGTAATTAACAAAGATGGGAATAGGATCATCGGGGTAAAACTCAACAATGGTCAGATATGCCGTAAGCATCTGGACCAAGTAATAAAAAGGTTCAGCATCGACACAGAGGAACCTGAAGAAGACCATGAGATGGAGCTCACAACACCGCCAGTGAACGAGCAACAAGAGCAATCAGAAGAATGCACAGTCCTTGCGGTCAGCCCGGACAGGCCGGAATCACGATGGGTGATAGACACTCACGTCAGTGTCCAACAACTGGAGCCCCAACTGCAGCGCTCCACGAGGGAGCGTAGACCACCTGAAAGACTAAATCTATGATCCCAATAAGACTTTGGGGGAGGTGATGTCATGTATGTAACAACAATGTAACACCACTGTATTACTGTATACACTCAACCTAGATGCACACTGTGACCACAAGGGGTGAACTTGTGGGAGACACTCCTTACCTGATCACACAGGTATAAAAAGGGAGGTACCACGCAGGGTCATCGTCTTTGGAGTCCTGTGAATAAAGAGTTAAGGTCACAGAGTGACCTTGTCCCCAGAATGTGCCTCGTGTGGTTTCATGCTGTAGAGTAAGGACTTTACAGTCTTATTAAAGACTGAGGTCACTGTTATTTTAACCTCCCTGTGTGCAGCCTCATCTGTGTTAGGAACACAATAACTGGCGACGAGAATACGAATCCAACGCAAAGATGCAGGAAACTGTGGGAATCCTGGAGAAGTTCTCGGAGGGTGAGGACTGGGAAGCCTATGTCGAACGGCTAGACCAGTACTTTGTAGCCAACGAGCTGGACGGAGAAGGAAGCGCTGCAAAAAGGAGAGCGATCCTCCTCACAGCCTGCGGGGCACCGACCTACAGCCTCATGAAGAATCTTCTGGCTCCGGTGAAACCCACAGATAAGTCGTATGAGGAGCTGTGTACACTGGTTCGGGAGCATCTTAACCCGAGGGAGAGTGTGCTGATGGCGAGGTATCAGTTCTACACGTGCCAGCGATCTGACGGTCAGGAAGTGGCGAGCTATGTCGCCGAGCTAAGGACAAGGTGAGTTTGACGGTTACCTGGAGCAAATCTCAGAGACTTTTTTGTGCTGGGCATTGGCCACGAGACCATCCTACGAAAACTTTTGACTGTAGAGACACCGACCCTCTGAAAGGCCATTGCGATAGCACAGGCGTTTATGTCCATCAGTGATAACACCAAACAAATCTCTCAGCACACAAGTGCTAGCAATGTTCATAAATTAACTGGAACTGTGTTTGCGAGCAGAAATGTACAGGGCAGAACCCATGAGTCTGCAACTGCCAGCAGGCCTCAGGTGACCCAGATGACTGAGTCCCCAACAAAGGATAAATGCAAGGCAATTCAGAACTTGTTGGCGTTGTGGAGGCTTCCAGTCAGCCTATTCATGCCGCTTCAAAGGCTATGTTTGCAAGAGCTGTGGAACAATGGGGCACCTCCAACGAGATTGCAAACGAGCTGCAAGCTCTGAAAAACCTGCTAACCACTACGTGGCAGAGGAAGATCGGTCCATGATGGATCAAAGCAATTTTGAGCCTCGGAGAGAGGAGGCAGATGCTGAAGTACACGGGGTGCACACATTTTCGACGAAATGTCCACCTATAATGCTAAACGTAAAATTGAATGGCTTACCCATAGCCATGGAACTGGACACTGGCGCCAGCCAATCCATCATGAGTAAAAAGATATTTGAGAGACTGTGGTGCATCAAGGCATTCAGACCAGCCCTGAGCCCCATCCACACGAAACTGAGAATGTACACCAAAGAGCTTATCACTGTTCTGGACAGCGCCATGGTCAAGGTCACCTACGAGGGCACGGTGCACGAACTGCCACTCTGGATTGTCCCGGGTGATGGCCCCACACTGCTTGGAAGGAGCTGGCTGGGCAAAATCCGCTGGAACTGGGATGACATCCGAGCGCTATCACATGTCGATGAGGCCTCGTGTACCCAGGTTCTAAACAGATTTCCTTTCCTTTTTGAGCCAGGCATTGGAAACTTTTCCGGAGCGAAGGTGCGGATCCACTTGGTTCCAAAGGCATGACCCATTCACCACAAGGCACGAGTGGTACCTCACATGATGAGGAAGAGAGTGGAAATCGAGCTGGACAGGCTGCAACGCGAGGGCATCATCTCCCCAGTCGAATTCAGCGAGTGGGCCAGCCCGATTGTTCCAGTACTCAAAAGTGATGGCACGGTCAGGATTTGCGGCGATTATAAAGTAACTATTACGTTTCTCGCTACAGGACCAATACCCGCTACCTAAGGCAGACGACCTATTTGCGACGCTGACAGGAGGCAAGACATTCACCAAGCTCGACATGACTTTGGCCTACATGACACAGGAGCTGGAGGAGTCTTCGAAGGGCCTCACCTGCATCAACACTCACAAGGGACTGTTCATCTACAACAGATGCCCGTTTGGAATTCGGTCGGCTGCAGCGATCTTCCAGAGAAACATAGAAAGCCTACTCAAGTCGGTACCACACATTGTGGTCTTTCAGGACAACATATTGGTCACGGGTCGGGACACTGCTGAGCACCTACAAAACCTGGAGGAGGTCCTCCAGCGACTGGATCGCGAAGGGCTGCAGCTGAAGCTGTAGGCCCGCTCGGCCTTAGACAAGCTCCTGGAGGCGACAGGTTGCAACTTCCCTGCAACGTTAGCTTGTTGTAATACACACCCGGCTCCGTATGACGATGCGTCACATGCTAGCACAAGTCTTTATTTGCATCCTCATGGCAACAGAAGTGGAGTTTATGGGGAGAAAGATCGCGGCGGACGGCATTCGGCCCACAGACGCCAATATAGAGGCTATCAGGAACGTGCCCAGGCCACAGAATGTCACGGAGCTGCGGTCGTTCCTGGGACTCCTCAACTATTTTGGTAACTTCCTACCGGGGTTAAGCACCCTTTTAGAGCCCCTACATGTGTTATTGCGCAAAGGTGAGAACTGGGAATGGGAAAAAAAACAAGTAATTGCTTTTGAGAAAGCCAGAAACATTTTATGCTCCAACAAGCTGCTTGTATTGTATAACCCGTGTAAAAGACTTGTGCTAGCATGTGACGCATCGTCATACGGAGCCGGGTGTGTATTACAACAAGCTAACGTTGCAGGGAAGTTGCAACCTGTCGCCTCCAGGAGCTTGTCTAAGGCCGAGCGGGCCTACAGCATGATTGAGAAAGAGGCATTAGCGTGTGTGTTCGGGGTAAAGAAAATGCATCAGTATCTGTTTGGCCTCAAATTTGAGCTGGGAACCGATCACAAGCCCCTCACATCTCTGTTCGCTGAAAACAAGGGGATAAATACTAATGCCTCAGCCGCATACAAAGGTGGACACTCGCGCTATCAGCGTATAACTATACCATCTGCCACAGGCCAGGCACCGAGAACTGTGCGGATGCTCTCAGTCGGCTACCATTGCCCACCACAGGGGATGGAAATGGCGCAGCCTGCAAACTTGTTGATGTTGGCGCAGCCCACAGACTTGTTGATAGTCATGGAAGCATTTAAAAATGATAAATCACCTGTCACGGCCCACCAGATTAGGACTTGGACCAGCCAAGATCCTCTGCTGTCCCTAGTAAAAAAAACTGTGTACTGCATGAGAGCTGGGCCAGCGTCCCCATTGAAATGCAAGAGCCGATCAAGCCGTTCCAGTGGCGAAAGGACGAATTGTCCATTCAGGCAGACAGCCTGTTGTGGGGTAACCGCGTAGTGCTACCCAAAAAAGGGCAGGGAGACATTCATTTTGGATCTCCACAGCACACATCCGGGTTTAAAATGATGAAAGCGATAGCCAGATCCCACGTGTGGTGGCCCGGTATCGACTCTGACTTAGAGTCCTGTATACGGCAATGCAGCATGTGTGCTCAGTTGAGCAACGCGCCCAGAGAGGCACCAGTAAGTTTGTGGTCCTGGCCCTCCAGATCATGGTCGAGGGCCCATGTCGACTATGCGGGCCCGTTTCACGATAAAATGTTCCTGGTGGTGATGGATGCTTTTTCAAAATAGATTGAATGTGAAATAATGTCGGGAAGCACCGCCACCACCACCATTGAAAGCCTGAGGGCCATGTTTGCCACCCACGGCCTGCCTGACATACTGGTCAGTGACAACGGGCCATGTTTCACCATTGCCGAATTTAAAGAATTCATGATCCGCAATTGGATCAAACATGTCACCTCGGTCCCGTTTAAATCAGCCTCCAATGGGCAGGCAGAGCGGGCAGTACAAACCATCAAACAGAGCCTTAAACAAGTCACATAAGGCTCACTCCAAACCCGCCTGTCCCGAGCACTGCTCAGCTACCACACGAGACCCCACTCACTCACAGGGGTGCCCCCGGTTGAGCTACTCATGAAAAGGACACTTAAAACCAGACTCTCGCTGGTTCACCCCAACCTGCATGATCAGGTAGAGAGCAGGCAGCAGCAACAAAATGTAAACGATGATCGCGCCACTGTGTCATGAGAAATTGATCTGAATGACCCTGTGTATGTGCTAAACTATGGACATGGTCCCAAGTGGATTGCAGGCACGGTGATAGCTAAAGAAGGGAATAGAGTGTAGTCAAACTAGACAATGGACAAATTTGCAGAAAGCACCTGGACCAAACGAGGCTGCGGTTCACAGACTGCCCTGAACAACCCACAGCAGACACCACCTTTTTCGAGCCCACAACACACACCCAAAGGATCAACGACACCACGCTGACCAGGAAATCGAACCCATCATGCCGACCAGCCCAGCAAGGCCAGGCCAGGCTCACCTAGCAGCCCTGCAGGGCCAACAACACGCCAGCCCAGCGAGGGCACAGCCAACACACCAGAACAGACATTTGTACCGAGGCGGTCCACCAGGGAAAGAAAGGCTCCTCACCTTGTAAATAGTTTTCACTTTGACTTTGGGAGGGGAGTGATGTTGTGTATCTGTAAAGCATGCACTCCCATGTTCCGCCTGCAGGGAGCTCATCCCCTGTAGTCCCAAGGGATCCCAGCATCCCTTGGGAGCACTGTATATAAGCCGGCCCCTAAGGCCTGTTCCTCACTCTGCAGCGTCTGATTAAAGACTGAGGTCACTGTTACTTTAACCTCCCTGTGTGCAGCCTCATCTGTGTTCGGAACACAATAAAAACAAGGACAGGAAAAGACTAGCTGATCCATCAAGCCTGCCCTATCCTGTCACAGTGTAACACCTACACACCATAAACCCCATCGACCCTGTCCCACCCCCCACCCTCCAACCTCCACCCCACCCACCCCATCCTACAGCCATCCACCAGCTAAGCATTTTCCTGGGAGAGGTTAATAACAACACAGAAATTAAAACTTAGGTCAATTTAGGAAAAAAACTTGCCTCAGACCCCCAGAGTTGATCAAACAGGTTCTAGGAGATCATAGAAATTTAAAGCACAGAAGGAGGCCATTTGGCCCATCGTGCCTGTGCTGGCTCTTTGAAAGAGCAGTTGTACTTCGTCCCTCACTTGCGCTTTATGTCCGTAACCCTGCAAGTTCCTCATCCTCAACAATAACAACTTGTATTTATATAGTGGCTTTAACATACTAAAATGTCCCAAAGCGCTTCACTCATTATTAAACAAAATTTCACACTGAGCCACATAAGGAAATATTAGAGCAGATAACCAAAAGATTGGTCAAAAGGTTTGAACGAGTGTCTTAAAGGAGGAGAGAGATGTCGAGTAGTGGAGAGATTTAGGGAGGGAATTCCAGAGCTTAGGGCCCAGGCAGCTGAAGGCACAGCCACAAATGGTGAAGTGATTAAAATCGGGGATGCTCAAAACATAGAAACATAGAAACATAGAAAATAGCTGCAGGAGTAGGCCATTCGGCCCTTCGAGCCTGCATCACCATTCAATATGGTCATGACTGATCATTCCCTCAGTACCCCTTTCCTGCTTTCTCTCCATACCCCTTGATCCCTTTAGCTGTAAGGGCCAAATCTAACTTCCTCTTGAATATATCCAATGAACTGGCATCAACAACTCTCTGCGTTAGGGAATTCCACAGGTTAACAACTCTCTGCGTGAAGAAGTTTCTCCTCATTTCAGTCCTAAATGGCTTACCCCTTATCCTTAGACTGTGTCCCCTGGTTCTGGACTTCCCCAACATCGGGAACATTCTTCCTGCATCTAACCTGTCCAGTCCCGTCAGAATTTTATATGTTTCTATGAGATCCCCTCTCATCCTTCTAAACTCCAGTGAATAAAGGCCCAGTCGATCCAGTCTCTCCTCATGTGTCAGTCCAGCCATCCCGGGAATCAGTCTGGTGAACCTTCGCTGCACTCTCTCCATAGCAAGAACATTGTTCCTCAGATTAGGAGACCAAAACTGAACACAATATTCCAGGTGAGGCCTCACCAAGGCCCTGTACAACTGCAGTAAGACCTCCCTGCTCCTATACTCAAAACCCCTAACTATGAAGGCCAACATACCATTTGCCTTCTTCACCGCCTGCTGCACTTGCATGCCAACTTTCAATGACTGATGTACCATGACACCCAGGTCTCATTGCACCTACCCTTTTCCTAATCTGCTGCCATTCAGATAATATTCTGCCTTCGTGTTTTTGCCCCCAAAGTGGATAACCTCACAAAAGGCCAGAATTGGAGGAGCGCAGATATTTTTGGGGGCTGTAAAGCTGGTGGAGATTACAGAGATAGGGAGGGGGCGAGGTCATGGAGAGATTTGGAAACAAGAATGATCATTTTTAAATCGAGGCATTGCTTAACCGGGAGCCAATGTAGATCAGCAGGACTTGGTGCGAGTTAGGACACGGGCAGCAGAGTTTTGGATTGCCTCAAGTCTACGGAGGGTAGAACATACCTGTCCAGCTCCCTTTTAAAATTATTTATGGAATCAGCTTCAAACACCTTTTGAGGTAGAGCGTTCCAGACCCCAACAACTCTCTGAGTGAAAACATTTCTCCTCATCTCCCCTCTAGATCTTTTGCCAATGATTTTGAATCTCTGACCTCTGGTGATTGACCCACTCGCCTGAGGGAATAATTTTTCTCTATCAAAACCTCTCATCGTCTTGAAAACTTCTATTAGGTCATGTCTTAACCTTCTCTGATCCAAGGATGGGGAAGAACATCCCCCAAGCTTCTATATGCTGTTATGTTGGGCGCCCTCAGGAACGTGTCTGGCTCCCTATTGAAAGCTTAAAAGGTTCACCTACTTTATACACTTAAATAAACTTTGACGTCCCTCAATAATAAAATGCTATTCAACAGAACTCAAAAAAGCAGCTCAATTATACCAACGGAAAAGAAATGTCATAAAATATTTAGTTACTGCAAAATAAAATTTCCGAGTGAAAAATCCGTGCAACCTGGAGAATATTTGGCTTGCCTCCAAACTGCTGACAGCATTTTGTTCAGTCGGGGGACTGAAATATATATCCAGATACATTATAAAGAAAAAGCAAGTGAGGAGAACTTGAGTGGCAAAGCAATTACTCACTTGAGCGACAAAACAGATAATGTGCTGCTACTTGGAACACTATCACTGCACCGAATTCACCAGGAGCTGAGTCACTGACTGACAACCCAGTGTGTTATTTTGAGAACTGTACTGTGCAGGAGATGGACACACTGAACGCTACGTTGCATCCAATCGGCAATACCAAATCCTTGTAATTAAGTCTTGCCAGTTGTCTAAAAGAACACGTTTAGTTATTAATTACATTATACCTTATAATCTGTGTCTTGTCGCGTAGGATTAATGGAAACAAAATGATTTCTCTCCGTAAACTCATCATTTGCAGAAATGTACAGTTAGCAAATACAGCCGTGAAAAAAATATAACTGCCATTTGATTACTGGCTCAGCTGTTTTGTTATTTAATGAATCATTTTTTTTCAATCATTGAACAAAAGAAAATGGGGCAGATTTTTTTTTCCCACTGCACCACATGGGGTGTTTTTTTCAAAATGACTGTAATAATCTACTCAGTGGTTTGATCTGTACTGTCATCCCTTCTCGTGCTTTCAGCCTATTGACTTCCTGAAATTTAATGAAATTCAGTCCTTTGGAAGTTGCTTCCAATCTTTGGGAAACAAATAATAACTTTGTTTCTGTAGCCCTGTTTAGTTTAGTAGCGCAGAGATCTCGGAGGGTTGTAGAGCTGGAGGAGGTTACAGAGATAGGAAGGGCGAGACCATGGAGCGATTGGAAAACATCGACAGCGTCATCGGAACATATATCTATATATCTGGCCAAGTGTCGAAAGCAATCTCCCAGGGACATGGGGAGTTAGAGGCATTGTTAGGTCTGAAATAGGAAAGCCAAAAATATCTAGAATAAAAAAAGAGTAAAGAAATCTTAGAACGTAACAGGTTTTAGACTGGGCTATGATGGCCCCTGTGCTTGACTAGTCTGCAGATGCTCGTGTGAAATATGGCCAATGGCTGGGTCCCAGAGACTAGCCAGTGACTGACCAGTGCTTGTGGCAATGTATGGATCAGTGGCATCAGGAGTAAGGGACAAACAAAATGTAGAAACTAGTCTTAAAGAAAGTCAGAACATACTACAGATACTCCAATGTAGGAAAAATTAAGATAAATGAAAGAAAAAATAATCAGCAAAGTTTGCTCTGTGCATCAACAATTTCCTTAAAGATTACTTGAATTTTGACTTCGAAAGAAAATGATTTGCTCCTTCATTTCCCACTCCAGTGACTAGAGCACAAAAATCTAGGCTGACACTCCCGTGCAATGCTGAGGGAGCGCTGCACAGTGGGAGTTACTGTCTTTCAGTAAAGCACATGGGATTGGGGGTAGTGTGCTGACATGGATTGAGAACTGGTTGGCAGACAGGAAGCAAAGAGTAGGAGTAAATGGGGACTTTTCAGAATGGCAGGCAGTGACTAGTGGGTAACCGCAAGGTTCTGTGCTGGGGCCCCAGCTGTTTACACTGTACATTAATGATTTAGACGAGGGGATTAAATGTAGTATCTACAAATTTGCGGATGACACTAAGCTGGGTGGCAGTGTGAGCTGCGAGGAGGATGTTATGAGGCTGCAGAGTGACTTGGATAGGTTAGGTGAGTGGGCAAATGCATGGCAGATAAAGTATAATGTGGATAAATGTGAGGTTATCCACTTTGGTGGTAAAAACAGAGAGACAGACTATTATCTGAATGGTGACAGATTAGGAAAAGGGGAGGTGCAACGAGACCTGGGTGTCATGGTACATCAGTCATTGAAGGTTGGCATGCAGGTACAGCAGGCGGTTAAGAAAGCAAATGGCATGTTGGCCTTCATAGCGAGGGGACTTGAGTACAGGGGCAGGGAGGTGTTGCTACAGTTGTACAGGGCCTTGGTGAGGCCACACCTGGAGTATTGTGTACAGTTTTGGTCTCCTAACTTGAGGAAGGACATTCTTGCTATTGAGGGAGTGCAGCGAAGGTTCACCAGACTGATTCCCAGGATTGTGGGACTGACCTATCAAGAAAGACTGGATCAACTGGGCTTGTATTCACTGGAGTTCAGAAGAATGAGAGGGGACCTCATAGAAACGTTTAAAATTCTGACGGGTTTAGGCAGGTTAGATGCAGGAAGAATGTTCCCAATGTTGGGGAAGTCCAGAACCAGGGGTCACAGTCTAAGGATAAGGGGTAAGCCATTTAGGACCGAGATGAGGAGAAACTTCTTCACCCAGAGAATGGTGAACTTGTGGAATTCTCTACCACAGAAAGTTGTTGAGCCAATTCACTAAATATATTCAAAAGGGAGTTAGATGTAGTCCTTACTACTAGGGGATCAAGGGGTATGGCGAGAAAGCAGGAAGGGGGTACTGAAGTTGCATGTTCAGCCATGAACTCATTGAATGGCGGTACAGGCTAGAAGGGCCGAATGGCCTACTCCTGCACCTATTTTTCTATGTTTCTATGTTTCTATGAGTTGCTAAACCGAGGCCCCGTCTGCTCTCTCAAGTGGACATAAAAGGTCCTATGACACTATTTTGAACACGAGCAGAGGAGTTATCCCCAATGTCCTGCCCAATATTTATCCCTCAATCAACATCACTTAGCCAAATTATCTTTCATCATAGGCAGTCCCTCGGAATCAAGGAAGACTTGCTTCCACTCTTAGCATGAGTTCTTAGGTGGCTGTACAGTCCAATACAAGAACCACAGTCTCTGTCACAGGTGGGACAGTTAGTCGTTGAGGGAAAGGGTGGGCAGGGAGCCTGGTTTGCTGCACGCTCCTTCCGCTGACTGCGCTTGATTTCTCGCATGCTCTCGGTGACGATACTCAAGGAGCTCAGCACCCTCCCGAATGCACTTCCTCCACTTAGGGCGGTCTATGGCCAGGGACTCCCAGGTGTCAGTGGGGATGTTGCACTTTATCAGGGAGGCTTTGAGGGTGGCCTTGTAACGTTTCCTCTGCCCACCTTTGGCAAGTTCCGAGTAGAGCGCTTGCTTTGGGAGTCTCGTGTCTGGCATGCGAACTATGTGGCCTGCCCAGCGGAGCTGATCAAGTGTGGTCAGTGCTTCAATGCTGGGGATGTTGGCCTGGATAAGGACGCTAATGTTTGTGCGTCTGTCCTTCTTATCACATTGCTGTTTGTGAGAGCTTGCTGTATGCAAACTTGGCTGCCATATTTCCTACATTACAGCAGTTTCTACACTTCAAAAGTATTTCATTGGCTGTAAAGGACTTTGGGACATCCTGAGGTAATGAAAGGCGCTATATAAATGCAAGTCTTTCTTTTTTAATGTATCTAGTAGGAAGATAGGATTTCAGGTCTTCACAAAGCTATGTGGCGGCCTTGTTAAAAAAGACGATAATTTAGAGAGACAATAGCACTAAGGATGTCTAGAAAAGGAAACTCCTTTACACACAGAGGTGTCCGATACAGAATTAGGGCCTGCATTACAAATTAGGTCCTAATCTATCTATGTCCGTTCAATTTTCCATTGAATGGTGTGAAAGGTTTGCTAATAATTGTGTGCAAAGTAAGACTTCTATCTCACTGAGGACTAAACTCAATGTTGTAACCACACTGGTCAAAGACAGGACTGTTAATTGGAAGCTGAATCTTTAATGAGATCCAGTCTGTAGCTGTAGCTGATCCTTGACTGTGGAAGTCTTCCCCCGAGGCAGACTGCAACTAATCTAAAAGAGATCTCTGTAAAGACAGAAGTAGCTCGTCAAGCAATTCAGTGTACACAATGAGATGGTTTTAGCCTCCGAGTAAAATCAATATTGGTGCGATAGCCACGGCTTGGGACTGACAGTCTGGTAGTCTGCTTGATTATGCTGATGAAATCCTATCTGGAGAGAAATCTCAGGCTATCTACTACCGAGGAAGAAAAGGATCATTTGGCATTGTATGCAGCTGTGTGACATGTTCCGAGGTGTTTCTGAGGTTATGCCAAGGTTCTGATGTACCCTGGAAACCTCTGGGCAGTATCTTGTGGATCGGGATTAACTTCAAATAATAGACAGAGCCAGCAGTAGTGGTCATCAAGCGCAACCATTTTATTTCTTTGCACGAAATTAATCCAGCCCCAGAATAGCCCACAACACTTACAATTCAGAGCAACGTCCCTCTCAGGTGGATATAAAGCGCCCATGGCACTATTCGAAAGTGAGTAGGGGAGTTATCCTCGGTGTCCTAGCCAATATTTATCCCTCAGCCAACATCATTAATATAGATTATTGGGTCATTATCTCATGGCTGTTTGTGAAAGCTTGCCGTGTGCAAATTTCCTACATTACAACACTTCAAAATGCTTCATTGGCTGTAAAGCACTTTGCTACATGCTGAGGTCATGAAAAGCGCTTTATAAATGCAAATCTTTCTTTTTCTGATGCCATTTTATGCCCCATCTCAATGCAACTAGGGTTCGAGGAGTGTGACAGCAGGAGCAGGAGCGGGAGGATCGAGAGGCCCAGAAAAAGGGCCCGAGAGTCGGAGGAGCCACAGGAGCAGGAGCGGGAGGATCGAGAGGCCCAGAAAATGGACCTGAGAGTCGGAGCAGGGACAAAAAGTTAAAAAAATCAAAATCGAAGTGTGACGTCACAGCCAAGCAGGTAAGTGATTGGCTGGTGGAGTGGTGAGTATTTTTCTTTTTCTTTTCAGTAGGAAACCTTTGGAATTGTTGTAAGTAGCATCTGCCAGTAAACATATGTGATCTTTATTATCTAAGGAGAGCCAGTTAATTAAATCGGCTGTTTGTTCAGTAGCGGGTGGGTGTGTTGTGCTAAGGTTTAGAGTTTAGTTCTACTCGATAGTTGCGAGTGTAACTAGAGGGATGGCAGAGCAGCGCAGTCCCATGGATTGCGCATCCTGTGGTATGTGGGAAGTCCCGGGTGCTTCGCGCAGCCGGAGCGACCATGTGTGCAGGAGGTGTCTCCGGCTGCACCAACTCGAGCTCCGTGTTTTGGAGCCTGAGCGGCAGCTAGGGTCACTGCGGTGCATCCGTGAGACTGAGAGCTACGTGGATAGCACGTTTCTAGAGGCGGTCACCCCACAGCTTAAGAGTGTTCAGGCAGAGAGGGAATGGGTGACCACCAGACAGAAGAGGAGGACTAGGCAGGTAGTGCAGGAGTCCCCTGAGTCCATCTTGCTCTCCAACCGGTCCTCTGTTCTGAGTGCCGGTGAGGGCGATGGTGGGGAGTGCAGCCAGAGCCAAGCCCATGGCACCAAGGGTGGCTCAGCTACACAGGAGGGGAGGAAGAAGAGTGGAAGAGCTGTAGTGGTAGGGAATTCAATAGTCAGGGGAGCACACAGGCATTTCTGCGGCCACAGACGTGACTCCAGAATGGTATGTTGCCTCCCTGGTGCCAGGGTCAAGGATGCCACTGAGCGGCTGAAGGGCATTCTGGGGGGAGAGGGTGAACAGCCAGAGGTCGTGGTCCACTTCGGTACCAATGACATAGGTAGGAAGAGGGATGAGGTCCTGCAGGCAGAGTTTAGGGAGCTAGGAGAGAGATTAAAAAGCAGGACCTCAAAGGTAGTAATCTCCGGATTACTCCCAGTGCCACGAGCTAGTGAGTACAGAAATAAGAGGGTAGAGCAGATGAATACGTGGCTGGAGAGATGGTGCAGGTGGGGCCCTGGACACCGTGGACAACTTTCCACGGGAGCCTCCTATCAACAAGAGCAGGCATCGACGACGAGATCCAACACCACCTGCAGTGCACCAGTGCAGCCTTCGGCCGCCTGAGGAAAAGAGTGTTTGAAGACCAGATTCTCAAAACTGCCACCAAGCTCATAGTCTACAGGGCTGTAGTAATACCTGCCCTCCTGTATGGCTCAGAGACATGGACAAGTGCAGTAGACACCTCAAGTTGCTGGAGAAATATCACCAACGATGACACCGCAAGATCCTACAAATCCTCTGGGAGGACAGAAACACCAAAATCTGTGTCCTCATTCAGTCTAACATCACCAGCATTGAAGCACTGACCACACTCGATCAGCTCCGCTGGGCAGACCACATTGTCCGCATGCTAGACACGAGACTCCCAAAGCAAGTGCTCTATTCGGAGCTCCTTCACAGCAAACGAGACAAAGGTGGGCAGCGGAAACGTTACAAGGACACCCTCAAAGCCTCCCTGATAAAGTGCGACATCCCCACTGACACCTGGGAATCCCTGGCCCAAGACCGCCCTAAGTGGAGGACATGCATCCGAGAGGGCGCTGAGCACCTCGAGTCTCAACGCCGAGAGCATGCAGAAATCAAGCGCAGACAGCGGAAAGAGCGTGTGACAAACCAGTCCCACCCAGCCCTTCCCTCAGTGACTATCTGTCCCACCTGTGACAGAGTCTGTGGCTCTCATATTGGACTGTTTAGCCACCAAGGAACTCACTTCAGGAGTGGAAGCAAGTCTTCCTCGATTCCGAGGGACTGCCTATGATGATGATGATGATGATGCAGGCGGAAGGGCTTTAGTTTCCTGAGGCATTGGTGTGATGTATTTGCAGCCATGCTCTGTACCATACATTGTACCATGTAATTACATGTAATAACCAACAGATGGGGAAAGCCCGGGAGGCACACATTACTGCACCTCGTGCTGTCTCCTATATAAAGCAGACTCCTCCTGCAGTGCTCATTTTTGGAGTTTACATTAAACTGAAAGGTCATAAGGTGATCAGCTCCAGCATGGGCAACGTGTGATCTGTTATAGTGATAAGCATACGTATCAATTGGGACCGCTTCTGAGGGAGGTGGAACCTTACAAGCCGGACGGGTTGCACCTCAACAGAGCCAGGACCAATATCCTCGCAGGGGGAGGGGGGGTTGCTAGTGCTGTTGGGGAGCGTTTAAACTAGCTTGGCAGGGGGATGGGAACCTGAAACTAGATTCAGTAGGGAGGGGAGTAAAGCTGGAATTAGAAAGCAAAAATAAAGGAAGTGAGTTTGAAGGAAAGAGAAAACAAGCAGGAAGAAAGGGTAAAAAAACAAACTTAAAGGCACTTTGTCTCAATGCACCTAGCATTTGTAACAAAATAGGTGAGTTGACGGAACAAATTGAGACAAATGGGTATGATCTGATAGCCATTACAGAGACATGGTTGCAAGGTGACCAGGACTGGGAATTAAATATTCAGGGGTACTTGACAATCCGGAAGGACAGACAGAAAGGAAAAGGAGGTGGGGTAGCTCTATTGATAGGAATTACTGCAATAGTAAGAAACGATATTGGCTCAAATGATCAGGATGTTGAAATAGTTTGGGTGGAGATTAGGAACAATAAGGGGAAAAATTCACTGGTGTAGTCTATAGGCCCCCTAACAGTAGCAACTCTGTTGGTCGGAGCATAAACCAGGAGATAGTGGGGGCTTGTAAAAAGGGAACAGCAATAATCATGGGTGATTTTAACCTCCATATTGATTGGACAAATCAAATTGGTCAGGGTAGCCTTGAGGAGTTCATAGAGTACATAAGGGATGGGTTCCTTGAGCAGTATGTAACGGAACCAACCAGGGGGCAGCTATCTTAGATCTGGTCCTGTGTAATGAGACAGGATTAATAAACAATCTCCTGGTAAAGGATCCCCTCGGAATGAGTGATCATAGCATGATTGAATTTCAAATTCAGATGGAGGGTGAGAAAGTTGGATCTCTAACCAGCGTACAAAGCTTAAATAAAGGAGACTATGAAGATATGAGGGCAGAGTTGGGTAAAGTGGACTGGAAAAATAGATTAAAGTGTAGGACGGTTGATGACCAGTGGTGTACATTTAAGGAGATATTTCACAATTCTCAAGAAAAATATATTCCAGTGAGGAGGAAAGGGTGTAAGATAAAAGATAGCCATCCGTGGCTAACTAAAGAAATAAAGAACGGTATCCAATTAAAAACAAGGGCAAAGTGGCCAAAACTAGTGGGAGGACAGAAGACTGGGAAGCTTTTAAAAGCCAGAAAAGCACGACTAAAAAAATGATTAAGAAAGGGAAGATAGACTATGAAAGTAAACTAGCTCAAAATATAAAAACAGATAGCAAGAGTTTCTATAGGTGTTATGTATTGTCCAAGTACATTAAATGTATAAGTACAATGGTGCGCCACAGAGGGCGCTGTGGTGGGAGACCTGAAAGTACCTGCAAGACAGAGTATAAAAGGCTGCCCACCACACCTGAGAGGCACTCTGGAGTCAGACAATAAAGGACTAAGGTTACAGCAGTTACTACAACACCAGACCGTGTGGAGACAGTGATTTGAGTGCTACATACACTACATTGGCGACAAGGACACGGACGAACTTCACGCATCATGCAACTATGGCCACTCTGGGCTCGTTAAAGGATTTTACGGTGGGAAATGATTGGGAGGCCTTTACGGAAAGGCTCGAGTATTACTTCACAGCAAACGACCTGACGGGGCACACGGACGCACTGAGAGAGAAGCGTAAGGCGATATTACTTTCCAGCTGTGGCGATAAGGTTTACTGTCTCGTCAGGGATTTGCTGGCACCCGGGAGCGCCAGGGACAGGGACCAACTTAAACCGAAGGAGAGCATCCTCATGGCCCGGTACAAATTCTACCACCACTGCAGACCTGAGAGCCAGGATGTCACCAAATATGTTACAGACCTCAGGAGACTCGCGGCGCCGTATGATTTTGGCACACACGTTGAAGACGCATTGCAAGACGTTTTTGTTATGGGTATTGGCCATGAGGGTCTCCTTCACAGGCTGCTATCCACGGAACCTACAGTCACCCTGAAGCAAGCCATCACCACCAGCAGGGCGCTTATGGCATCGACTTGCAGCACCAAGCAAATGATCCACACAGTCTCGAACCCGGCAGGCACTGTCCACAGGATAGCGCCCACCACGGACAAAACTGCAGAATGTGGCTCTGCCCAGGGCAGAGAGCACAGACCTCGGGGTACTAGAACTCAGAGTCCACCGAGGGGGGCCAATCAAGCAGCACCATGCTGGCGCTGCGGAGGAAGCCATGGGGCTCACCGGTGCAGGTTTGTGGAGTATACGTGCAATACCTGCCACACGAAAGGCCACCTTCAGCGTATGTGTAAAAGAAATCTGACTCACCGTGTGGCTGAGGAGATGGCAGAGGGTCCAAAGGGTCCATTTTCCAGCGAGGAAAAAGGCAGAAGACGAGGCGTTGTTTGGACTGTATACGTGTACCAACGGTTCGGCCCCGGTGATTATGGAGGTCAAGATTAACAGAGTCCCAGTGAGTATGGAAGTAGATACTGGATCGGGTCCATCGTTGATGAGTCAGAAAACTTTTGAAAAACTGTGGGTCAACCCAGCTGCACGACCCAAGCTGGTCCTGGTCACGGCAAAGCTGTGTACCTACACCAAGGAACTGACGCCTGTTCTTGGCAGAGTGGATGTGCAGGTATCTCACGGGGGCGAGACGCACAATTTATCTTTGTGGGTCATTGCAGGCGATGGACCGACGCTTCTCGGCAGAAGATGGATGGGAAAGGTCCATGGGAGCTGGGAAGACTTCACTCCTCCACAGACCGCTGTCCCCCGGGTCTCCAAAGAGCAGTGCTGACCGAGCTGGAGAAGAAATAAGCAGTTCATCAGCAGTCTCAGTTCCACAGGCCACAGCAACCCGGCAGCCCCGACCCTGGAAGAGCAGCTTTTCTCGCACGGGCCAATCGCTGAGATGCGAGCCGGCGACACGCTGCGGGCGATGAACGGAAGGCCCATCGATGGCCGACAAGTCCGGGGGGGGCCCACGCGGAGGAAGAGTCGGGCGGTGGTCACGGCTACGGTGGAGGCCGGGACAGCGGCGGCGGTGGGGGCGGCCATGGGGGCTGCAGGAGCAGCGGCAGGTACTGGGGCAGGAGCGGAGGCTGCAGCAGCGGCGGAGGCTACGGAGGCGGCAGGTACGACTCGGGAGAACGCGATTACTCGGACAGATGCAGGAGTCAGAGCAGATGAAGGAGCCAGAACAGAGGATACGGCCAGATTCAAGATCATGTTTTGGCTGTTTTCTTTCCTTCATTCTTGTTATTTCTTCTTTTCCAGAGAGTAAAACGGCAGGCCAGCGAGCTCAAGAGGGCAGCAGCAGAGCTCTGCAAAGAACAAAGGCAAGCAGTACAACTAAAATGGCGGCGCCCAAGCCTCGTGGGAACCACAAGGTGGCATCTTAAAAGGGAAATACACCCGGGAGTCTTAAAAGGGCCTTACACCGTTGGCAGTCCCCACAAAGAGACTTTTGTAAGGCAAGAGCGAGTCTAAATGAGCTATGTGAATGTAGGATGATGGATTTATGATAAGAATTAATATTTTAATGCTGAATGGTTACTGTGTTTAAAATTATGGATATGAATTACGAAAAGAGTTAATACCACGAGGTTCAAGTAAAAGGGATAAGGACCCGTGACTAACATGACCAATGGGCTAATGCGATTTTCAATTTAGGTGATTCATGCAATGGTTCAGCGGCTGCTAATGCGACCACTTCATGAGAACAGAGGCAGCGCACCAGTTGTGATACCCTGTCTCAGCACAGCCCATTACCTCGGGCAAAAGGGGCTGTGTACTGCCACCGTACCTCACCCAGAGGAGCTGGGATTAAATAACTGTTCAGTGTACCTGCAACCTTTTGACATGACATCTGTACCACATATTATATGTACCATACAAATGTACCGTCTATGTATACCTGCTTTCTGTTGGAGGTTATGCTCGTGTACTTTATCCAGCATGTAAGGACTGCAAATACCACACGCTTGCACCGGGTCCTCCACATGGGGGAGAAGAGGGAAGTGGATGGTCATGGACTCACACTCACAAATCAACCAGGACGAACAAGGCTGAGGTCACCGGCAATGGCTTTTGGAACTGGCGGGGAGTGAGATGTTATGTATTGTCCAGGTACATTAAATGTATAAGTACAATGGTGCGCTACAGAGGGCGCTGTGGTGGGAGACCTGAAAGTACCTGCAAGACAGAGTATAAAAGGCTGCCCACCACACCTGAGAGGCACTCTGGAGTCAGACAATAAAGGACTAAGGTCACAGCAGTTACTACAACACCAGACCGTGTGGAGTCAGTGATTTGAGTGCTACATACACGACAATAGGTATATAAAAAGGGAAAGGGTGGCTAAAGTAAATGTTGGTCTCTTGGAGGACGAGACCGGGTAATTAGTAATGGGGAGCATAGAGATGGCAGAAACTCTGAACAAATATTTTGTATCAGTCTTTACGGTAGAGGACACTAACAATATTCCGACAATGAATAGTCTATGGGCTATAGTGGGGGAAGGAATTTAACACAATCACAATCACTAAAGAGGTGATACTCAGTAAGATAATGGGACTAAAGGCAGATAAATCCCCTGGACCTGATGGCTTGCATCCTAGGGTCTTAAGAGAAGTAGCGGCAGGGATTGTGGATGCATTGGTTGTAATTTACCAAAATTCCCTGGATTCTGGGGAGGTCCCAGCAGATTGGAAAACTGCAAATGTAACGCCCCTATTTAAAAAAGGAGGCAGACAAAAAGCAGGAAACTATAGACAGTTAGCCTAACATCTGTGGTTGGGAAAATGTTGGAGTCCATTATTAAAGAAGCAGCAGCAGGACATTTGGAAAAGCAAAATTCGGTCAGAGAGAGTCAGCATGGATTTATGATGGGGAAGTCATGTTTGACAAATTTGCTGGAATTCTTTGAGGATGAAACGAATAGGGTGGATAAAGGGGAACCAGGGGATGTGGTGTATTTGGACTTCCAGAAAGCATTTGAAAAGGTTACTGCACAAGATAAAAGTTCACGGGGTTGGGGGTAATATATTAGCATGGATAGAGGATTGGCTAACTAACAGAGAACAGAGAGTCGGGATAAATGGTTCATTCTCTGGTTGGCAACCAGTAATTAGTGGGGTGCTGCAGGGATCAGTTTATATTAATGACTTGGAGGAAGGAACCGAGTGTAACGTAGCCAAGTTTGCTGATGATACAAAGATGGGAGGAAAAGCAATGTGTGAGGAGGACACAAAAAATCTGCAAAAGGACATAGACAGGCTAAGTGAGTGGGTAGAAATTTGGCAGATGGAGTATAATGTTGGCAAGTGTGAGGTCATGCACTTTGGCAGAAAAAACCAAAGAGCAAGTTATTATTTAAATGGAGAAAGATTGCAAAGTGCCGCAGTACAGCGGGACCTGGGGGTACTTGTGCATGAAACACAAAAGGATAGTATGCAGGTACAGCAAGTGATCAGGAAGGCCAATGGTATCTTGGCCTTTATTGCAAAGGGGATGGAGTATAAAAGCAGGGAAGTCTTGCTACAGCTATATAAGGTATTAGTGAGGCCACACCTGGAATACTGTGTGCAGTTTTGGTTTCCATATTTAAGAAAGGATATACTTGCTTTGGAGGCAGTTCAGAGAAGGTTCACTCGGTTAATTCTGGGGATGAGGGGACTGACATGAGGAAAGGTTGAGTAGGCTTTTACTCATTGGAATTCAGAAGAATGAGAGGTGATCTTATCAAAACGTATAAGATTATGAGGGAGCTTGACAAGATGGATGCAGAGAGGATGTTTCCACTGATGGGGGAGACTATGATCTTAGAATAAGGGACCGCCCATTTAAAACAGAGATGAGGAGAAATTTATTCTCTCAGAGGGTTGTAAATCTGTGGAGTTCGCTGCCTCAGAGAGCTGTGGATGCTGGGACATTGAATAAATTTAAGACAGAAATAGACAGTTTTTTAAACGATAAGGGGATAAGGGGTTATGGGGAGCGGGCAGGGAAGTGGAGCTGAGTCCATGATCAGATCAGCCATGATCTTATTGAATGGCTCGAGGGGCCGTATGGCATATTCCTGTTCCTATTTCTTATGTTCTTATGTAACCTCTTTTTTTCGGTCTTCATGTTTATGCCAAGCGTACCCTGTAGACCCACTAGAAGTTGATTGGGTGAATAGAGACCAATTCTTCTGCACATGTGCAGAGTTTTCCATTAGTGTGTGCTGAGTGTCTTGAATGCACAGTACAATTTAGCATTATTGGGTCAAAAATTGCGATTGAAGGCTTCCCGTGGGCAGACACCTCCGAGCACAAAAAAGATACGAAAATACCTGGTGGTCCCGCTCCAACGAACACTTCGGGTCCCAAGCCTAGCTGCGCAGCCCAGCGCAGAGGCCCATGAATCCTAGTATGGACTGGAGGGTAGCTAATGTAACCCCACTTTTTAAAAAAGGAGGGAGAGAGAAAACGGGGAATTATATACCGGTTAGCCTGACATCGGTCGTGGGGACAATGCTGGAATCAATTATTAAAGATGTAATAGCAGCGCATTTGGAAAGCAGTAACAGGATCGGTCCAAGTCAACATGGATTTATGACAGGGAAATCATGCTTGACAAATCTTCTAGAAATTTTTGAGGATGTAATTAGTAGAGTGGATAAGGGAGAACCAGTGGATGTGGTGCATTTGGACTTTCAAAAGGCTTTTGACACGGTCCCACGCAAGAGATTAGTGTGCAAAATTAAGGCAAAAATGGTATTGGGGGTAATGTATTGATGTGGATAGAGAACTGGTTGGCAGACAGGAAGTAAAGAGTGGGAATAAACGGATCTTTTTCAGAATAGCAGACAGTGACTAGTGGGGTACTGCAAGGTTCAGTGCTGGGACCCCAGCTATTTACAATATATATTAATGATTTAGACAAAGGAATTGAATGTAATACCTCCAAGTTTGCAGATGACACTAAGCTGGGTGGCAGTGTGAGCTGTGAGGAGGATGCTAAGAGGCTGCAGGGTGACTTAGACAGGTTTGGTGAGTGGGCAAATGCATGGCAGATGCAGTATAATGTAGATAAATGTGAGGTTATCCACTTTGGGGACAAAAACAGGAAGGCAGATTATTATCTGAATGGTGACAGATTAGGAAAAGGGGAGGTGCAACGAGACCTGGGTGTCATGGTACATCAGTCATTGAAAGTTGTCATGCAGGTACAGCAGGCAGTAAAGAAAGCAAATGGCATGTTGGCCTTCATAGATAGAGGGTTTGAATATAGGAGCAGGGAGGTCTTACTGCAGTTGTACAGGGCCTAGATGAGACCACACCTTAAGTATTTTGTGCAGTTTTGGTCTCCTAATCTGAGGAAGGACATTCTTGCTATTGAGGAAGTGCAGCGAAGGTTTACCAGACTGATTCCCGGGATGGCAGGACAGACATATGAAGAAAGATTGGATTGACTAGGTTTATATTCACTGGAATTTAGAAGAATGAGAGGGGATCTCATAGAAGCGTATAAAATTCTGACGGGATTGGACAGGTTAGTTGCAGGAAGAATGTTCCCGATGTTGGGGACATCCAGAACCAGGGCTCGCAATCTAAGGATAAGGGGTAAGCCATCTAGGACCGAGATGAGGGGAATCCTTTTCACCCAGAGAATTGTGAACGTATGGAATTCCCTACCATAGAATGTTGTTGATTCCAGTTCGTTGGATATATTCAAAAGGGAGTTAGATGTGGCCCTTATGGCTAAAGGGATCAGGGGGCATGGAGAGAAGGCAGGAGTGGGGTATTGAATGGTGGTGCAGGCTCAAAGGGCCGAATGACCTGCTCCTGCACCTATTTTCTATGTTTCTATGTACTTCCTGGAATCACGTGGGCCTGGACCTCCAATGAAAATGCAGTATTCTCAATGGGGAGACCCCAAAAAAATCAACATTAATTAAAACAACACTTCACTTTTTTTAAATCGATAAAAATTGAATTAAATTAAATGTTTTAGAAGAAAATGTATTTTTTATATATTTAAAAATGTTTTAATAGTGTTAAACATAAACTTACCTTCATGGACAGGGTTTTTAATATAAAATAAGTCGTAACATTTATTTTTTCTATCTTTTAAAACTCTTACACTGGTAAAAGTGGGCCTTTTGGCTGCTGTTATCGGGCGTAAGAGTTTGAAGGACATTCACTGGACAAGAGTTAGGCAAATAGGGGTGATGGGTAAATGCGACTTGATGTGAATTAGGATTTGGGCAACAGAGTTTTGGATGAGCTCAAGTTTATGGACAGTGGAAGCTGGGCGACTGTCCAGAGGTCACAAAGGCATGAGTGAGGTTTTCAGCAGCAGGGGCAGAGTCTGGCGATGTTACCGAGGTGAAAGTAGGCGGTCTTATCCGAATGTCCTGGTGCTACTCTGTATCTCAACAGCAGTATCCAGACACATGGAACTGTTGCAGTGTGTTTCGCAGGTGGCAGAAGGAGGTCATTCTGTTAGCAAAAAACCCCACAAAAATCGAGCCTGCATTGCCATCAATTACAGAGATTCATCTTTTTACTTTGACGATTACTGTCGATTGTGGTGAGTAATATATCTATAAATAGAGATAGATAGATAGATAGATAGATAGATAGATAGATAGATAGATAGATAGATAGATAGATAGATAGATAGATAGATAGATAGATAGATAGAGATAGGTAGAGAGAGATAGAGATCGATAGCGATAGGTAGAGAGAGATATCTATTGATAGAGAGATCTATAGATAGAGATAGATATCTATAGATATCTATAGAGATATATAGATGTCTGTTGAGATAGCTACTGAGATAGATATTGAGATAAAGATTTAGAGAGATAGCGATATCAAGAGATAGAGCTATATATCATCAGTTAGTAGCACATATGTAAGGTAAAGTACTTCTGGCCTCACACTGACCCAGCATAAGCTGGATTTACACCAAACACTAAAAAGCTAAGTCCGAGGAGATAAATATGGAAACATGCACACAGTTGCTAGCTGGCTTGTCCAGTGGACAATTCTTTATTTCTCCTTCCAAGATTAACCTTAGCTGATACTCGACCTAACAGTCATGCTTGTGTGCCCTGTCCAACTAAACGTGTTACTGTTGGCCTGTTCTGGGAGAGAGCACTAGAGTCTTGAGTTTTTTACCCTAACCAGTGTAGTAGAGATCGAACTTGTTACTATGGTGGCCATTGTCCATATTTTCTAACTATAGGGGATTATTCCTATCCATTTTATATGCAATATCCCTTTTTCTCCCTAAAATCACCTGATTTGGAATCTGAGACGTGGATTCTTCCACCAGCAAGTTTGCTGTAAAGCCCTTATTTAAATATTTCATCAAAGTAATTGTGTATAATCTCAATAATACCCATTCATGAGGGGTCCACAATACTGACTTAACTACTTTATCCCAAATTTAATTCAAAAATAAAATTGTGTCTTTCTCTAAGATGGTCTTATGGATGAAGGTTGTTGCACTGATAGTGCTAAAATCTTGGGTGATCTTATATAACCAAGGGTCAAAGAGTATTATTACACAATCTTACAGTGCAGAAGGAGGCCATTCAGCCCATCGTGCCTGTGCCGGCTCTTTGAAAGAATTACCCAATTGGTCCCATTTCCCTGCTCGACCCCATAGTCCTGCAAATTTTTCCAATTCCCTTTGAAAGTTACTATTGAATCTGTTCCCATTGCCCTTTCATGCAGTGCATTTAAGATCATAACAACTCACTGCGTAAAAACATTCTCCTCCTCTCCCCCGATTCTTTTGCTAATTATCTTAAATCTGTGTCCTTTAGGTACTGACCTTGCTTCCAATGGAACCAGTTTCTCCTGACCGACTCGATCAAATCCCCTCATAATTTTGAACACCTCTACTAAATCGCTCCTTAAGTCAGTTCCAAATGGGATGTAAATAAATCCTGGGTTCCTGTGACGGATGCCTCTTTTACATTATTAGAGTTAAAAAAGCAAATGGATGCATCTATCCACTTCGTGCTTGGAAACTTAAACTGCATTGGAAATAATTGAGCTAACATAAGTTTTATCAGAAGATAAATCATTTAGATCACTGTCAAGATTTTTATGATTTTTGGAAACTTGAGGCTTTTTCAAAAATTAGATTAAAGGATTGATTGATTTGCGTTTCAAGGGAAATTGCTGTCAAATACCCAGAATCTAAATTGGTTGCGGTCTCATATCCGGCACACTTTAAGCACAGCTCTGTGGAAATGCTGTAGGATTAGATTTATTAACTTACCATGACAATAATCAGCACTGGACTCGGATTCTGTTTCAAGTGTCTTATTTCTGTATGTCAACTGTTTCACTTTATGCCTAAATTAACTTTTTACACACCAAGAACTGGAACTTCCCTCCAGCCAGTTAGAGAGCTGTTCAGTGGCTTTCAGCGGAACACAAGAACAGGAGTCGGCCACTCAGTCCCTCAAGCCTATTCTGACATTCAATTAAGTCATGGCTGAACTGTATTTCAATTACATTTATGTACCTTTGTTCCATATCCCTTGATACCCTTGCCTAACAAAAATCTACCAATCTCAGTCTTGAAATTTTCAATTGAACCCCAGCATCCACTGCCTTTTGGGGGAGAGAGTTCCAGATTTCCAATTTCCTTTGTGTGAACGGTGCTTCCGGATTTCACTCTTAAATGGCCTAGCTATAATATTAAGATATGCCCTCTTGTTCTGGATTCCCCCAGCAGAGAATTTTGTTTCACTGTATCTATCCTATCGAATCCCTTCACCATTTTAAACACCTCAATTACATCACTCCTCAAGCTTCCAAACTCAAGGGAATACAAATCAAGTTTATGCAACCCGTCCTCATAATTTAACCCTTTAAGCCCTGGTATTATTCTGGTGAATCTGTGATGTACCCCTTCCAAGGTCAATATATCTCTCCTGAGGATGGGTGCCCACAACTGAACACTGTACTCCAGATGGGGTCTGACCAAGGCTCTGTACAACTGAAGCATCACTTTTGAATTCTAACCCTCTTGAGGAAAATGCCAATATTCCATTAGCTTTTTTGATTACTTTGTGTACTTGTGCATTAGCTTTTATTGATTTGTGTACATTTACACTTAAGTCCCTTTGATCCTCTATAGCCCTTCGTCTCTCTCCATTAAGAAAATGTCCCGACTATTCTGTGGCAATATCAAAACAGCCTGCAGTGAAGATGTTGTTTAAACAAGTGATTGTCAACTCTCAGTCTGAACAACTCAGCATCAGATCAGGAGAGGGGAAACTCATCCACACTACATGAGGTGTGAAGACATAGGAACACTCAGCCCCTCGAGCACCAGGGTGATGGGTGAGCGGGACCTGGGCAGCTGAGTTTTGGATGACCTCAAGTTTACATAGGGTGGAACATGGGAGGCCAGCCAGGAATGTGTTGGAATAGTCAAGTCTAGAGGTAACAAAAGCATGGATGAGGGTTTCAGACAGGCAATGTTATAGAGGTGGAAATAGGCGGTCTTAGTTATGCCATGGATATGAGGTCGGCAGCTCATTTCAGGGTCAAATATGATACCAAGGTTGCGAACAGTGTGGTTCAGACAGATGTTACAGAGAGCAAGACAGAGTTGGCGTTTTTGTGTTGTCTACCTGTCTGAAGCTGCATATCTGATCTTCAAATTACTTTAGTGTAGGCCCATATCTGATTTTTCTGACTGGTTCAGTGGGTGTACTGTTTGTAATTAGTATCTATAATGTCACTTCTGCTTGAGTCACAAAAAGAATCAATCAGAAAATACCTTTTGTCGAATTGTTTTTCCAGTAAAATGTCACATAAAGGACATTATACCAAAAAAAAAGGCTCACCAGAACAATTGAGCCTTGTGCAAGTTCCCCATATCCAGCCCACTACTAAACAGATCGAATATTTTAAACCTATACTTAATTAGTATTTATAAATGAATAAACTGCATACCGAAATGAATAAACGTCATTTTTAAATTCATCCCGAATGGCATCTGTTGGAGTGACCACACTCACCCCCTATTCGCCTCCCGCTCTCCATCCTCAGTGCCAGTCTTGCCATTACCACATATTGCGGCTGCTGCACCCTTCCCCCTCGCTGGCTGCCTCTGCAGACAGCTACTTTACACACAGTCATCAAAAAGGTCAAATATGATAACACAGAAGCCAACTTTCTCCCACTATACATGTGCACTCAGCAATTTTTACATTTTTTACAGAAAGATCTTGTAAAGGGCAAACAGCTGATGGAAGAAAATGTCACGCCATTGTGTGTTCCTTTAAGTGTATCCTGTTCGGTTTTAGCTACTTTTTATTACAGGTTGTAAAGTAGGCAGTAAATGTTGTGGCTGCCCCATCCCCAAGAGTTATTCTCAAATCGGAATCGCTAAAACCATGATGTATATCGTCGCTCGGTAACGAAGCATTTATCTTGTCTTCCAAGTTTAAACAGCATAGCTTCCGACTTGATTGCATTCAGTTTCAGAGGCACGCTGCCTTTTATCATTTAAAAGTTCTGTTCTTTTCAATTTAAAAAAAGATAAATAACAATGACACCAAATGCATAAGTGGCATTTGGAATTTTTTACACTGAAACCCTGCGGCAAAACAAATGATTTTACTTCCAACTGTAATAGGCTGATCTGAACCTGATGGAACTATTTCTTGGACCTGTGGCATCATCTTTTGTCTATAAATAAAAAAACATTTAACGCCAACAAACCAGCTCATGTCATTTATATTAGTTTTTAAAGATTATTTCTTTTAAAATTTGCTTTATTGTCTCCCTGACCGAATCTCCAGCTGGGAGGACGAGTGGTTGGTAATCAATGTCTCCATGGCCTCTGCAATGTCACTCTGTGGTTGCTGAGGGATCGAGGATGCACAAGAGCAAACTGAGTCAATACTGCAGCTCACGAACAATATCAAAGAAAGAAAGGAAGACTTACATTTATATAGCGTCTTGCACGACCTCAGGCCACCCCAAAGTTGCTTTACAGCCAATGAAGTACTTTTGAAGTGTTGTAATGTAGAAAATATAGTAGGCAATTTGTGCACTGCAAGTTCCCACAGTCATGTGATAATGTCCAGATAATCTGTTTTTGTGAAGTTGATTGAGGGATACATTTTGGTGAGAACACCAGGGATAACTTCCCTGCTCTTCTTCAAAATAGTGACACGCGATCTTTTACATCCACCTGACAGGGCAGACAGGGCCTCGGTTTAATGACTCATCTGAAAGACGGCACCTCCGACAATGCAGCAAATCCAGAGCCTGCAGCGATGGCCCTTCCCTTTAAGGAAGTTAAAGAAAAACAGAAGTGGAAGCTCACTGCCCCACCTGCATCCTTTAGCACCAAATCAAGCACGCCACTTCCTTCCTGGAGCAATAAAGCCAATTTTTTGAAAGCTGAGAAGCATTAGCGTCTGCCGTTAAGTTTCCCAGCTTTCAAAAGTTACCGCCCCCAAACGGGGCAAAAATTAATTTCACCTCCGAGGTTCTTAAAGTGGCCATACTATTCCTCTTAAAGGTAAAGTTTCTTAAAGGGTCATTCCCTTATTCGGGGATTAGGACCTTCAATCACTCTGCCACAGTGCGAACAGCTAATGTCCAACTCTAGCACAAGAATCCTGCAGCTCTTGTAAATGGTGCATCCCGAGCCAAACAAGTGCTCTCAGACTCTGTGCTTATCCCTCAGCGTTAGCAGTATGACATTCCAAAGCTGACACTTCATTACTCGCCCCTTCCTCATGAAGCATGGAAAGCGTTTGCTGCTCTGAATCTGTTTTGGGTCTGAAATTCTGTAGGAAATCAATGTGACACATTGAAAGCAAAACAGAAAATGCACTGGCCAAGGTCAGGGTAGTGGCAGCTGTATGATTTTATGGAGAGAAATCAGCGACATGGATTGCAAGGAGCGTGGAAAGCGATTAGAACACAATACAGATAATGGTAACACAAAAAAGCCGTCAGTAAAGGAAGTGGATCGCACTGAAAATTTGCTGAGACGTGTTTGAAAAAATGATGCCTTTTCAAAAAAATTATGTGACTCCTGAGCCTGCTGAGTTCTGGCAAAATGACCTGAAACATTAACTCTGTTTCTCTCCCCACAGATGCTGCCTGACCTGCTGAATGTTGCCAGCATTTTCTCGTTTTAGTTCAGATATCCAGCATCCGCAGTATTGTGTTACTTTTCTTCAATGGAAAGTCGTGGTTTATATAACGCATTACAGACTTAAAGTGAATACAGAAATACAAGGGAAGTAGATGTCATGCTGAAGGGGAGGTTTTTAATATCTTTTCCCATTCACTAGTTACAAGTGAGATCATTTTGACACTGGGCGAAGTATAAAACGGGCAACATCGGATCAGCCACTTATTGTATATCACCTCCATTTCATTTCCATCGAAGGCTTGATCGGAGCAAGTCCGACTGATTGTTTTCCCCAATGTTTTCCAGTCGTACAGAATGTACTTTTGATATATGACAATAAAGGCTCGAAAATTGCGGAGGCTTCCTGCGGACGGATGTCTTCGACCAAAGTTTTTTTCCAAAAGTACCTGGTGGTCCCGGAGGAACATAGACTTGCAGTCCGAAGCCTAGATGTGCAGCCCAGCGTATGGGCTCACGCATCCCAAGAATGTAAGCGCAACCTGGGATCACGTGGGTCTGGATCACCAAAGAACATGGAGTATTCTCATTGATAATAATGGGAACTCCGCTTGTACGAGCTGCCATTACTATCAATGAGAATACCCCCCAAAACACAGAAACACAACACAACAAATAAAAACACACCTCACACATTTAAAATTAATTGAAATTGAATTTAATTAAATGTCGTAGAAAAAAAAAATGTTTTTTTTAATTTTTTTTTTATATGTTTTAATAGGATTAAAAATAAACTTACCTTAATGGACAGGGTTTTTAATATAAAAATGAGTGATAAAATGTAATTATTCTATGTTTTAAAACTCTTATGCAGGTAATAGTAGGCCTTACGCCTGCTTTTACCAAGTGTAAGAGTTTGAAGGACATTCGCTGGGCAAGAGTTGGGCAAATCGCCCAAATCTCTGCCCCACGAATGTCCTTCTCTCGGGGTGGCGTGCGACCTGTCAATCGCAAAAGATGGTTCTCGGCGAATGCACATTGCGTGCCGAGAACCGGCATTTATGAGGCCTCTTCAGGTGTGTGCATACATCGTACGCACCCAGAGAGGCCACAGTTTCCGGGCCAATATGGTCATGCGTTCATAGTAAAAGTGTACCCAAGCTATTCAAAACTGGCTTAGTGAACAAAGTGGACACTCTAATAATTTAAACGTCTAGGTCTGTTATATTTCATCAGTAGCTTGACGGTCATAGTCGAAGGCAAAATCACATTGGTAATCCCAGCGACATCATGCAAAGCTACTTATTAAAACATGAAGCTGCCAAAGATGTTAAGAGTTTCTCCCAGTCAGCACGCCTTGAGGCAAGATTCGGTATAGAATAATTTTCTTCTCCTTAGTACCAGCAGACTGGAAGTGCAGTGCAATAGTATACTGTATTGAAGTTCCAGTGCTGCACTCTATGGAAGCGATAGGATGTGGGTCCATGCCCATGATTCGCCCACACAGGTTACCCAAAACTGAGGGATCAGAGGAGGTCTTGATTCCCTCACCAAGAAATTAGAACAAGGGCCACTTTATCACCAATGGCGGATTTCTTGGGGAGAGAATACTTTGCTCATATGACTGTTACATAATCATTTTTTTTAAACATGGAACGGTTACAAAGCAAATGGTGATACGATAGCTTTAATAGCTGAAACATTAGCCTAATTTCTCATTCCAATGGGCCCGGTTACGTGGAATCGTAGAATAGTATAGCACAGGCCATTTGGCCCATCGAGTCTGTGTCTCTTTCGAAGACCAATCCAGTTACTCCCACTCCACTGCACTTTTCCCATACCCCTGCAATTTTTTTCTCTAGTTCTTTTGCCAATCACCTATTGTTAAAATTGTTAACGGTTCTCTGTCCTCGGGTATTGTTCCCCTCACCTTCAAATCTGCTGTCATCACCCCTCTCCTCAAAAAAACAACCCTTGACCCACTTTGTTTACTAGCTATCGCCCCATCTCCAACCTCCCTTTTCTGTCCAAAGTATTTGAACGTGTTGTTGCCTCCCAAATCCGTGACCATCTTTCCATTAATTCAATGTTTGAGTCCTTTCAATCTGGCTTTTGCCCCTGCCACAGTATCGAAACTGCTCTCATCAAAGTCACAAATGACATCCTTTGTGACTGTGACAAAGGTAAACTATCCCTCCTCGTCCTTCCGGACCTGTCTGCAGTCTTTGACACAGTTGACCACTCTATCCTCCTCCAACGCCTCTCCACCAATGTCCAGCTGGGTGGGACTGCACTCGCCTGGTTCCATTCTTATCTATCTAATCGTAGCCAGAAAATCTCCAGCAATGGCTTCTCTTCCCACTCCCTCACCGTTACCTCTGGTGTCCCCCAAGGATCTGTCCTTGGTCCCCTCTTATTTATCATCTTATTTGCTGCCCCTTGGCAATATCATCTGAAAACACGGAGTCAGTTTCCACATGTAAGCAGATGACACCCAACTTTACCTCTCCACCACTTCCGTCAACCCCTGCTTGGTATCTAAGTTGTCAGATTGCTTGTCCGATATCCAGTACTGGATGAGTAGAAATGTTCTCCAATTAAATATTGGGAAGACCAAAGCCATTATCTTTGGTCCCTGCCACAAACTGCGTTCCCTAACCACCGACTCCATCCCTCTCCCTAGCATTAATCTGAGGGTGAACAAGACTGTTCATAACCGAGGTGTCATATTTGACCCTGAAATGAGTTTTCAATCACATATCCCGACGTAACTAAAATTGGCTTTTTCCACCTCCATAGCATTGCCTGCCTCCAGCCCTGCCTCAGTTCTTCAGTTCTTCTGCTGCTGAAATTCATGCCTTTGTTACCTCTAGATTTGACTACTCCAACTCACTCCTGGCCAGCCTTCCACATTCCACACTACGTAAACTTGAAGTCATCCAAAACTCATCAGCCCGTGTACTAACCTGCACCAAGTCAAGATCACCCATCGCTCCTGTGCTTTCCGATCTACATTGGCTCCCAGTTAAACAACACCTCGATTTCAAAATTCTCATCCTTGTTTACAAATCACTCCATGGACTTGCCCCTCCCTATCTCTGTAATCTTTTTCAGCCTCACAATCCCACAAGATGTCTGCGCTCCTCAAATTCTGGCCTCTTGAACATCCCTCATTATAACTGCTCAACTATTGGTGGACGTGCCTTCAGCTGCCTGGGCCCTCCTGGGAACTCCTTCCCTAAACCTTAACGCCTCTCTACCTCTCTTTCCTCCTTTAAGACACTCGTTAAAACCTTCCTCTTTAAACAAGCTTTTGATCATCGGCCTTAATTTCTTCTGGGGCTTGGTGCCAAATTTATCTGTTTGTCTGTAACACTGTTGTGAAGCGCCTTGGCACGTTTTACTATGTTAAAGGCGCTATATAAATAAAAGTTATTATTATTATAGACCCAACATTTTCTGATTTTATTCCCAATTCTGGTCATCTTGTTTGGAATTCAGTGTAATGCTGCTGTGGCTTAAGTAACTTTGCAATTTGTCTTCAGTAGTGTTTCTGAATCCAGGATAGAAAGGAAAAAGATAGAAGCAGCCTTCTGACTAAAAGCTGGTAAGCGTCCAGCTCTCTGTCAGATGGTGCCGTACTGCCTAACTGTTCCATCTCATTCAGATCTCTCTGCCTTCAAAAATCTTTGAAGGATTAAGAAAGAGAGGTCTCAGGAGAGCAAGTGGAAAGATTTTCATTTGATGGAGCAAGATGGGGAAGTATGAAATGAAATGAAGCAGGATATCTGAGCTCCGGGTGGAATTGTTGCAGATTAATGAATAAGTGTGGATCACTGGACATTTTGTTACTCGAGCTTATGAATTCTCAGAACACAAAATGATGTTCAAAGACCGCAACTTTTTAATAGATATATTTTGAATGAAAGTCACAAAACAGTCAGACTTCACTTCGAGCTAATGTGGCAAAATAAAATAATTCAGAAAATATTTTCCTGCATTACTAAAAAAGCAAGTAACAATTGAAGCGGTTTTCATTTACTGCATCAACATTATCATCTGAATTCTGGTAACATATTTGCAGTATAAATAAGAACATAAGAACATGAGAAATAGGAGCAGGAGTAGACCATTTGGCTCCTTGAGCCTGCTCCGTCATTCAATAAGACCATGGCTGATCTTCTACCTCAACTCCACTTTCCCGCCTGATCCCCATATCGCTCGATTCCCTTAATATCCAACAATCTATCGATCTCCGTTTTGAATATGCTCAATGACTGAGCATCCACAGCCCTCTGGGGTAGAGAATTCCAAAGATTCACCACCCTCTGAGTGAACACATTTCTCCTCATCTCAGTCCTAAATGGACAATCACTTATTCTGAGACTGTGACCCCTGGTTCTAGACACTTCCAGCCAGGGGAAACATCCTCGTTGCATCTACCCTGTCAAGCCCCTTAAAAATGATATCCATCAAATAACAAGCAAGGGAGAAAGCAGATTGATCACATTGGCTGAAATTGAGTTAGAAATAATTATAAATGCTACGCCTGGTGGAGCTAGGTTTGATATATGGCACAGAAACAGGCCATTCGGCCCAACCAGTCCATGCCAGCGTTTATGCTCCACTTGAGTCCGCCCGCCACCCCCCCATCCTTCCTTATCTAACTCTATCAGCATAACCTTCTATTCCCTTCTCTCTCACGTGTTTATCTAGCCTCCCTTTAATTGCATCTATACTATTCACCTCAACCACTGCGGCACAGTGGATCCTTCAATTCCCACACTTCTATTATGCACCATCCCAATTATCTGACAGAATTTGGTCAGGGTCAAAATTTGTGTGAAAAATTATTTCTTGGGATAAGTTCTCTTGTTATTTGTATTTCTTCTCCTTTTTACTACATTGAGGCCACTGTATAAATGTACATTGTTATTGTTGTTTCTTGTCGAATAGAACTACACTTTTTAACATTTCTATTTCGGAATGATACCAGGGCTCAAAGGGTTAAATTGTGAGGCCAGGTTGCATAGACTAGGCTTGAATTTGCTTGAGTATAGAAGACTAAGGGTTGATCTAATTGGGATGTTTAAAATATTTAAAAGTTTCAATAGGGCAGATACAGAGAAACTATTTCCTCTGGTGGGAGAATCAAGAACGAAGGGCCATAATTTTAAAATTCAAGCTAGGCCATTTAGGAGGGAAATCTGGAAGCACTTTTTCACACAAAGGATAGTAAAAATTTGAAATTCTCTGCCCCAAAAGGCTATGGATGCTGGAGGTCAATTGGAGCTTTTCAAGACTGACGTTGATAGACTGTTATTAGGTAAGAGCATCATGGGATATGGAGCTAAGGCGAGTGAATGGAGTTGAGGTAAAGATCAGGCATGATCTCATTCAAAGGTGGAGCAGGCTCAAGGGGCTGAATGGTGTCCTTTTTTTATTCCTGGGATGTGGGCACCACTGGCAAGGCCAGATTTATTGCCCATCCCTAATTGCTCTCGAGAAGGTGGTGGTGAGCCACCTTCTTGAACCACTGCAGTCCGTGTGGTGAAGGTTCTCCCACAGTGCTGTTAGGGAGGGAGTTCCAGGATTTTGACCCAGCGGCGATGAAGGACCGATGATATATTTCCAAGTCCGGATGGTGTGTGACTTGGAGGGGAACTTGCAGGTGATGGTGCTCCCATGTGCCTGCTGCCCTTGTCCTTCAAGGTGGTAGAGGTCGTGGGTTTCAGAGGTGCTGCCAAAGAAGCCTTGGCGAGTTGCTGCGGTGCATCTTGTAGATGGTACACACTGCAGCCACGGTGCGCCAGTGGTGGAGGGAGTGAATGTTGAAGGTGTTGGATGGGGTGGCAATCAAGCGGGCTGCTTTAACCTAGATGGTGTCAAGCTTGTTAAGTGTTGTTGGAACTGCAATCATCCAGGTAAGTGGAGAGTATTCCATCACACTCCTGACTTGTGCCTTGTAGAGCGTGAAAAAGCTTTGGGAATCAGGAGGTGAAACATTCACCACAGAATACCCAGCCTCTGGCCTGCTCTTGTAGCCACAGTATTTATGTGGCTGGTCCAGTTAAGTTTCTGGTCAATGGTGACCCTCAGGATGTTGATGATATGCGATTCGGCAATGGTAATGCCATTGAATATCAAGGGGAGGTGGTTAGACACCCGCTTGTTGGAGATGCTCATTGCCTGCCACTTTTGTGGCGCGAATGTAACTTGTCACTTATCAGCACAAGCCTGAATGTCGTCTAGGTCTTGCTGTATGCGGGCATGGACTGCTCCATTTTCTGAAGAGTTGCAAATGCAACTGAACACTTTACAATCAACAGCAAACATCCCCACTTCTGACCTTATGATGGAGGGAAGGTCATTGATGAAGCAGCTGAAGATGGTTGGGCCAGAACACTGCCCTGTGGAACTCCTGCAGCGATGTCTTGGGGCTGAGATGATTGGCCTCCAACCACCACAACCATCTTCCTTTGTGCTAGGAATGACTCCAGGCAGTGGAGAGTTTTCCCCCAGATTCCCATTGACTTCAATTTTACTAGAGCTCCTTGATGCTATACTCGGTCAAATGCTGCCTTGATGTCAAGAGCGGGCACTCTCACCTCACCTCTGGAATTCAGCTCTTTTGTCCATGTTTGGACTAAGGCTGCAATGAGGTCTGGACCCGAGTGGTCCTGGCGGAACACAAACTGGACATCGGTGAGCAGGTTATTGGTGAGTAAGTGCCGCTTGATAGCACTGTCGACGACACCTTCCATCACTTTGCTAATGATTGAGAGTAGACTGATGGGGTCATAATTGGCCGGATTGGATTTGTCCTGCTTTTTGTGGACAGGACACACCTGGGCAGTTTTCTACATTGTCAGGTAGATGCCAGTGTTGTAGCTGTACTGTGAAAAATTGGCTAGAGGCGCAACTAATTCTGGAGCATAAGTCTTTAGCATGACAGCTAGGATGTTGTTAGGTCCCATAGCCTTTGTTGTATCCAGTGCACTCAGCCGCTTCTTGATACCACGTGGAGTGAATCGAATTGGCTGAAGACTGGCTTCTGTGATGGTAGGGACCTCAGGAGGAGGCTGATATGAATCATCCATTCTGGCTGAGCATGGTTGCAAACGCTTCAGCCTTGTCTTTTGCACTCGTGTGCTGGGCAACATCATTGAGGATGGGGATATTCATGGAGCCTCCTCCTCACGTTAATTGTTTAATTGATCACCACCATTCATGACTGGATATGGCAGTACTGCAGAGCTTTGATCTGATCCACTGATTGTGGGATTGCTTAGCTCTTGTCTATAGCATGCTGCTTCTGCTGTTTAACATGCATGTAGTTCTGTGTTGCAGCTTCCTCAGGTTGGTACCTCATTTTTAGGTATGCCTGGTGCTGCTCCTGGCATGCTCTTCTGCACTCCTCATTGAACCAGGTTGGGCCCCCTGGCTTGATGGTAATGGTAGACTGAGGATTATGCCGGGCCATGAGGTTACAGATTATGGTGGAATACAATTGGTGGAACACAGGCTGATGGCCTCATGGATGCTCAGTGTTGAGCTGCTAGATCTGTTCTGAATCTATCCCATTTAGCATGGTGGTAGTGCCACGCAACACGATGGAGGATGTCTTTAGTGTGAAGATGGGACTTTGTCTCCACAAGGACTGTGGATGATTACTGCTACCAATGCTGTCATGGACAGATGCATCTGCGACAGGTAGATTGGTGAGGACACGGTCAAGTAGGCCTTTCCCTCGTGTTGGTTCTTTCACCACCTGCTGCAGGCCCAGTCTGGCAGCTATGTCCTTCAGAATTCAGCCAACTCGGTCAGTAGTGGTGCTACTGAGCCACTTTTGTTTCTATATTATAACTTTGTACATCGTGTGCCTCTGGTATTGCTGAACCATACGTGTGAGGCCAAATGCAGAGCATGTTCTCAATTATACACCTATTTTGATCATCCACCTGAGAACTCCAATCCATTCGGCTGCAAAGTGGAGGTTGCATTATAGTTGCTTGAGTAACTAAGACCATACATTGCATAAAAACTATTATTTCTTCCAATTTTGTGCACAGATAACATGCTGGAACTGTATTGTCTGCTTGGAGTCAGTAATATCAGTAAGGAGCAGCTGCAATGTTCGAAGGTGGGAGAGCATCCCTGCTGCATTGCATCAGTAAAGTCTTTTGGATGAGACGTTAAACCGCGGTCCTGTCTGGTCTCTCAGGTGGATGTAAAACATCCCGTGATAATATTTCAAAAAAGAGCAGGGGAGTTATCCCCAGAGGCCTGGCCAATATTTATCTCTCAACCAACATCACCGAAAGAGATTATCCAGTCATCATCTCATTACTGTTTGTGGGACCTTGCTGTGCGCAATTGGCTGTCGGGTTTCCTGCTAATAATAGTGACTACATTTCAAAACTAGTAACTTAATTGAGTATAAAGCACTTTGGGATGTCCTGAAGTCGTGAAAGGCGCTATATAAATGCAAGTCTTTATCCACGCTTCTCCTTTTAATGTACAGCATTTTATCTATTTATTTTTATCCTTATACAATCATCTCCCTGGTTTCCTTTGATCTCCCTGATCTATGCGTCAATTGCAGCTGAGAGGGTGGTGTCCAAATGGCCACCATTGCTACCCAGAGCTGTCTGCGGGGCTGCCAAGAGATAACCCTCCCTCCGATTTCCCTGCTTCCGCTGTTCAAAGAGACCTGGCATCTTCTCGGTACCTTCCCCCATGGCATAAAGCCAAGCCCCAACACACAGGGGGCAGCATCTTGCTCCACCACAAGCAGCACTATTGATACTAGACAATCTCTTATTTAAAAGAAAATAAAGAACTTGTATTTCTATAGCACCTTTCACGACCTCAGACATCCCAAAGCAGCCAATTAAGTTATTTTTGGTGTGTAGTCACTGTTGTAATGAAAGAAACAGTCAATTTATGCACAGCACGGTCCCACAAATAGCATTTGCGAATAGATGTTCAATAATAATAAGCAGATTCAATAATTACTTTCAAAAGGGAGCTGGATAGATACTTGAAGGGGCAAAATTTGTAGGGCTATGTTAGAAAGGGCACGGGAGTGGGCCTAATTGGATCATTCTTTCAAAGAGCCGGCACAGGCACAATGGGCCGAATGGCCT
The DNA here is from genome assembly GCF_044704955.1 of Pristiophorus japonicus. Taxonomy (NCBI): domain Eukaryota; kingdom Metazoa; phylum Chordata; class Chondrichthyes; family Pristiophoridae; genus Pristiophorus; species Pristiophorus japonicus. The sequence goes on along the minus strand of NC_091985.1, from coordinate 128,828,386 downwards.
CCTTCTGTACTATATGGTTCTATGACGCTTTCAAAGAAAATAAGAAAGACTTGCATTTATATCACGCCTTTCATGACCCAAAGCGCTTTACAGCCAATTAAGCACTTTTGAAGTGTCGTCACTGTTGTAATGTAGAAAACACGACAGTCAATTTGGTCACACCAAGCTCCCACAAACAGCAATGTGCTGATGATCAGATAATCTGTTTCGGTGATGTTAGTTGAAGGATCGATACTGGCCAGGACACCGGGATAACTCCCCTGCTCTTGTTCACAATAGGGCCATGGGATCTTTTACGTCTACCTGAGAGGGCCAGTTTAACGTCTCATCCAAACGACGGTACCTCCACCAGTGTAGCACTCACTCAGTAATGCACCGGAGTCTCAGCTCAAGTTTCATGCGCATGCTCAAGTCTCTGAGTTACCCACTGAGTCACGGCTAATTATGATTTTCACTTTACCTGCTAAACAGAAGGAAATAATAAACAGATGTTATTGGCAGCTGAAGGCACTCTTAGACTGATGTGGATACGTAAAGGGGCTGAAATTGGTGAAGGCTAAGGGCCGCCCAAGTGCTGCTCAAAGGACTGGCGATGGCCGCCGAGATACCTGACGGTACTTTGGGTGGAAGTTTCGACAAAAAGGTCCTTGAAAGGGCGCCCAGCAGCAAAAGAGGGATTTAGACCGTAAATCTGGGCGTCAGCGGGCGGGAGCTCCCAATCTCGGCGTCAAAGGCTCTTGCCGCCCAAATGCCACCGAGGCTGGAGTCAGACCCACGGAGGGTCGCAGAGCCGAAAAGAAAAATCAATGCAAAAAAAAATATAGAACACCTTTAGTGGAGTCCATGCAAGTAAGTCGCTGTAGGAAATGTTTTTTTTTTAAATGTTCACTAGCCTATTTTTGCAGGTCTTCACATCTACCATCAGGGATAGACCAGCCTCCACGCTGATATGTCCTTACTATACAGTATAAATGCACACGAGGCCCATGCTTGAGAGAAGGTCAGTCTGTGCCCTGTCCTTTATTCCTTAGCACTCAAGTGATGGAAGTGTGTGGAGCTTCCCCTTTTATATCTGAAGGTCTAGGTTAGGAGTGTCTCCCACAAGTTCACCACCTAGTGGTCAGTGTTCTCACGGTGTACAACTTCGGTCAGTTTATATGGGTTACAATGCTGGTTGAATACATGACATCACCTCCCCCGCAAAGTCTTCTTGAGATCACAGGTTGAGACTCTCTGGTGGTTTACGCTCCCTTGTAGAGCGCCTGAGTTGGGGCTCTGGTTGTTGGGCGCTGGCCTGAGTGTCTGCTGTTTGCGTTGCCTCAGGCCTGTCCGGACTGCCCACAGTGACTGGGCTGTGCTCCCTTTGGTTCCTGTGTTCAGTCACATGTGGTGGAGTGAACTCTACATCGTGCTCTTCCTCTGCTTCTTTTATGGGGTTGCTGAACCTCCTTTTTGTTTGATTCACATGTTTGCGGCAAATTTGTCCATTGGTAAGTTTAACTACCAGAATCCTATTTCCCTCTTTGGCAACCACAGTGCCTGCGAACCATTTAGGCCCTGCAGCGTAGTTGAGGACAAAAACAGGATCATTTACATCAATACATCGTGCCCTTGCATTCCTGTCATGGTAGTCATATTGTGACTGGCGCCTGCTCTCGACAATTTCTTTCATGGTGGGGTGTATAAGGGATAACCGGGTTTTGAGCGTCCTTTTCATTAGCAGCTCTGCGGGTGGAACCCCTGTAAGCGAGTGTGGTCGGGATCTATAGGCCAACAGGAGGCATGATAAGCGGGTTTGTAGGGAACCCCCTTGGATTCTGAGCATCCCCTGTTTGATTATCTGCACTGCTCGTTCTGCCTGGCCGTTTGAGGCTGTCTTGAATGGTGCCGTTCTAACATGGTTAATTCCATTGCCTGCCATGAAGTCCTGGAATTCAGTGCTTGTGAAGCACGGGCCATTGTCGCTGACCAAGCTGTCCGGTAGACCGTGGGCGGCGAACATTGTCCGCAGACTTTCTACCGTGGCAGAGGATGTGCTTGAATTTAAAATGTCACACTCGATCCATTTGGAGTAGGCGTCTACTACAACCAAAAACATTATCCCCATGAAAGGACCTGCGTAGTCCACATGGATGCGTGACCAAGGCTTGGCAGGCCATGGCCAGGGGCTAAGGGGGATTTCCCTGGGCGCATTGCCCAGCTGGGCACACGTGTTGCACCTGCGAACACAAAGTTCCAGATTTTCGTCTATCCCTGGCCACCAAACGTGTGGCCTGGCAATTGCCTTCATCGTGACAATGCCCGGGTGCCCATTGTGGAGTTCTCTGATGAACACCTCTCTGCCCATGTGGGGCATGACTACGCGGTTTCCCCACAGGAGGCAATCGGCCTGAATCGAGAGTTCATCCTTGCGCCTGTGAAATGGTTTAAATTTCTCAGGGCATGCCCTGTACGTGGCTGCCCAGTCCCCATTCAGGACACATTTCTTGACTAGAGACAATAGCGGTTTTCTATTTGTCCAGACTTTAATCTGACGGGCTGTCACGGGTGAGCCTTCGCTTCCGAAAGCTTCAACAGCCATGACCATCTCAGCAGCATGATCGGTAGCCCCCTCAATGGTGGCTAGTTTTCGGTGCAGTTTTCGGTGCCAGGTCTGTGCCGAATTGTGTAGTCATAGGCGGCTAACGTAAGTGCCCACCTCTGTATGCGGGCCAATGCGTTTGCATTCATGGCCTTGTTGTCGGCCAAAAGGGACGTTAGGGGTTTGTGATCTGTCTCCAGCTCAAATTTCCTGCCAAACAGGTACTGGTGCATTTTCTTTACCGCATATACTCATGCGAGCGCCTCCTTTTCTACCATCCCGTAGCCCCTTTCTGCCTGGGACAGACTTCTGGAGGCATAAGCTACTGGCTGCAACTGACCCTTGGCATTGACATGCTGCAACACATACCCGACACCATAGGACGACGCATCGCACGTTAACACAAGTTTCTTACATGGATCATATAGCGTTAACAGATTGTTGGAACATAACAAATTGCGTGCACTATCAAAAGCCCTTTCCTGGCTGTCCCCCCAGACCCATTCATGACCTATGCGTAGGAGCACGTGTAGCGGCTCTAGCAGCGTGCTCAATTTGGGATGAAAGTTACCAAAATAGTCCAGGAGCCCCAGGAATGAACGCAGCTCCGTCATGTTACGGGGTCTGGATGCTCTCTGGATCGCTTCCGTCTTGGATGCAGTAGGGCTGATCCCGTCTGCTGCTACCCTCATCCCCAGGAATTCTACCTCTGGAGCTAGGAAGACGCACTTCGCCTTTTTCAGTCGCAGCCCTACCCGGTCCAGTCTGGTAGCACCTCCTCCAGGTTGTGGAGATGTTCTTCAGTATCATAACCCGTAATGAGGATGTCGTCCTGAAAAACCACCGTCCCTGGAATCGACTTGAGGAGGCTTTCCATATTTCGTTGGAAGATCGCGGCGGCCGAGCGAATCCCGAACGGACATCTATTGTACTCAAACAACCCATTGTGTGTCGTGATGGTGGTCAGCTTCTTCGACTCACTCGCCAGCTCCTGGGTCATGTAAGCTGAGGTCAGGTCCAATTTTGAAAAAAGTTTGCCACCGGATAGCGTCGCAAAGAGGTCCTCCGCTCTTGGTAGCGAGTACTGGTCTTGGAGCGACACCCGATTGATGGCGGCCTTGTAATCGCCACATATCCTGACTGACCCATCCGCTTTGAGCACCGGCACAATCGGGCTCGCCCAGTCACTGAATTCGACTGGCGAGATGATGCCTTCCCTCAGCAGGCGGTCCAATTCGCCTTCTATCTTTTCCCGCATCACGTATGGCACCGCTCTGGCCTTGTGGTGTACTGGCCTGGCGTCCGGGTTTATGTGAATCACTACCTTGGCCCCCATGAAAGTGCCAATGCCGGGTTGAAATAATGAGTCAAATTTGTCCAGGATCTGTGAGCATGATACTCGCTCCACAGAGGGAATTGCATTGACATCGTTCCATTTCCAGTTCATGACAGCAAGCCAACTCCTCCCCAGTAGTGCGGGACCGTCCCCTGGGACAATCCAGAGTGGCAGTCTGTTCTCCGAATCTTTGTGGGTCACGACTACCGTGGCGCTGCCTAGCACCGGAATGATCTGCTTTGTGTAAGTCCGTAGCTGTGCGTCAATCGGCGATAATTTTGGCCTGCTGGCCTTGGACGCCCACAACATTTCGAACTGTTTGATACCCATCAGGGACTGGCTGGCCCCCGTGTCTAACTCCATTGATACTGGGATGCCATTGAGGAGCACTTTCGTTATTATCGGTGGTGTCCTGGTGTATGAACTGTATACGTGCTCCACATGAACTCGCTGAACTTCAGCTTCCAGCGATTTCCCCCAGCGTTCATTTCTGCAATTTCTGCAGGTATTTTGCTCACCTCTGCACACACCGGCTGAGTGTGTGCCTCCACGCCTCCAGCATGAGCTGCGGTTTGAAACAAAAGGTCCCTTGCCAGTCGATCGTCCCTGACTGCCCCTGTTTTTGCCCTTGAGTGCGCCATTAACAGGTGTTGATGGCCCCATTACTGGCCGCATTGTCCCTTGCAATGGCGTGAATCGCTGTTCAGCTTGCCATTGTCTCTGTCGAACTCCCCCTTTGGGTTCGACTACATGTTGGAGCATGCCCGACTGCCCTTGTCTGCCTGGAGAACTGTGTACTGCTTTAACAATGTTGAATCTCTGTCCCAACCATTCCTTAACACAGTACCTCTCGTCTGTTCTGCTAGTGGCCATGCTCACGTGGTTTAAATTTCAGTTTCTTGTCCTTACTATACAGTATAAATGCACACGAGGCCCATGCTTGAGAGAAGGTCAGTCTGTGCCCTGTCCTTTATTCCTTAGCACTCAAGTGATGGAAGTGTGTGGAGCTTCCCCTTTTATATCTGAAAGTCTAGGTTAGGAGTGTCTCCCACAAGTTCACCACCTAGTGGTCAGTGTTCTCACGGTGTACAACTTAGGTCAGTTTATACATGGGTTACAATGCTGGTTGAAAACATGACACACGCAGCGGTCCTTCCCCCTTTAGGCGCCAACTCCTGTCGACTCCCACCCGCACCAATCTGGCATCTCGGCGGGCGGGAGGTCAGTTGCGCCACTTGGCTGCCCGCTGATTCAGCGGGCGGTTCCCGGCGGTTCTCCCCTCCCGCCCACTCCAGACCAAATGGAAACTGGCACAGGGCGGAACACGAGAAGGAACGTCGGCGGATCTCGCGGCAGTCGGCGGTAAGGCCATCAATTTCGGCCCCATAGAGACCAAGCACAAATTTGAACCAATAGAACACCTTCAAGTTTAACGTGCTATAAAAATGTACCCTTGCCCATCATAGCTGAAGGTTTAACAAATGGAGGGAATCCCATGGCTATCATAAATAGCATACAATGGCCTAGATTATCCTGGCATCAGAAATAGCGGAAACAGATGTTTTAAAAGAGTTGTACCTAGCAATAATAGCAACTGGTAGGTAGAACTATTTTCCCACTAATGTTAATGCCGATGTTAATTACTTATTGCAGTGCGGGGGGCGGGGTACACTAATGGGGTCAATCGATTGGATACACCAACCATCTTTTGAATTTCCTTCTTTGAAAGCTTGTTTCCTTTGCCGTTAAATTAAAAAATGGCTCATCGTCTCTCCCACACAGCTGGGGCACTGACCTCTGCAGTGCAGGATTAGGTTGTAGGTTCAAATAGCAAAAGGAGATAAATCTGACCATTAATGTGGAATCAGCAACGCGTCAGGGTCATTAATGTAGAATTTAGGTGAGATGAAACCTTGGTAGTAACACATTATAACACAACACTGAATTCTTAAAAATAATAATTTTATATATCTATACATATTTCATCTGTCTTTTATTCTCTTCCTAACATTTTGTAACATTGCCCACCTCCGCCCCCTGCATCAGCTCATCTGCTGCTGAAACCCTCATCCATTCCTTTGTTACCTCTAGACTTGACTATTCCAATGTCTCCCGGCTGACCTCCCACATTCCACTCTCCATAAACTTAAACTCATCCAAAACTCTGCTGCCCATGTCCTAACTCGTATCAAATCCCATTCACCCATCACCCCTGTGCTCACTAACTGACATTGGCTCCCAGTTAAACAACGCCTCACTTTTAAAATTTGTATCCTTGTTTTCAAATCCCTCCATTGCCTCACCCCATCCCTATCTCTGTAACCTCCTCCAGCCCTACAATCCTCCAAGATATCGGCGCTCTTCAAAATCTGGTTTCTTGCACACCCCTGATTTTCCATTGGCGGCCGAGCTTTCAGCTGCTGAGGCCTTAAGCTCTAGAATTCTCTCTCTAAAACTCTCCGCCTCTCTACGTCTCTTTCCTCCTTCATCTGCCCTAATTTCCCTTTATGTGGCTCGGTGTCAAATTTTGTTTGATAATCGCTCCTGTGAAGTGTCTTGGAACGTTTTACTGCATTAAAGGCGCTATATAAATGCAAGTTGTTGTTCTTTTAATCGTCCTTTTACAGTTTCTAGTGCATAGAATGAATCTCAACAGTAAACTTCAGTCCTACGATCAATGAAACTGGAACTTTGGCAGGATCCTGCGACCAGTTCCACAGGCCGGGTTTCCTTTTGCTTCTAATTGCCTTCAGTTTACGAGGTAATTGCCTTGAGTTTTCTCCTCACGTTTCCATGAAGCACCTTGGGACATTTCTTCTACGTTAAAGATCTCTTATAGAAATGCAAGTTGCTGTTAATGAGTTTGGTGGCTGCAGAGACGGAACCCTCCAGCAATGCCTGTGGCAGTTAAGTCTCTACTCAATTATTCAGCTGGTCTCCTTACCTTCTCGAACACATTTCTAGTCTAAATCCTGTTGGACAGCCGACTGAATAATTTAACCAGGTGGCTAACAGTAGTAGTTTGGAATAGACACCAAGGTAGGCCAGCAGATTCACTGTCAGTGGTAATGCACGACTGTCTCCTCACAAGAAATTTGAGTGCATTTCTTTTGCCCATATAGTGCCAGCCGTGGCTCAGTGGGTAGGACTCTCGCCTCTGAGTCAAAAAGGTTGTGGGTTCAAGTCCCAATCCAGAGACTAGAGCACAAAAATCTAGGCTGACACTCCAGTGCAGTACTGAGGGAATGCTGCACTGTCAGAGGCATCATCTATCAAATGAGACGTTAAACCGAGGCCCTGTCTGCTCTCTCAGGTGGATGTAAAAGATCCCACCACACTAGTTCAAAGAAGAGCAGGGAAGGTCTGGTGTCCTGGTCAATATTTATCTCACAAATAACATCACTTAAAAAAAAAGATTATTTGGTGATTATCACATTGTTGTTTGTGGGAGCTTGCTGTGTGCAAATTGGCTGCTGCGTTTCCTACCTTACAACAGTAACTATACTTCATTGGCTGTAAAGCGCTTTGGGATGTCCTGATGTTGTGCAAGGCGCTATATAAATGCAAGTCTTTCTATATTAGTTCCGCTACTGGTGCAATATGTCCACGTCATGCCAAGCACAAAACCTTAATAAGCTACCCCGTGGTTCAATTGATAAATACACGGGAGCAGAGCTACAAGTTCAATCTCTGACCTGTACTGAGTTAGCCACTACCACCAGCGCACCAGTTACAGTGCTGAAGTTAGGCTCTTTGGGGGAGAAATTCTGCAACGCCCCGTTTGAAGCGCTAAATCAGACGCTCCACTTCTTTCCTGGAGCGCAAGAGGCTGCAGGCGGGGTGGAAGGTGTGCAGTGCTGCCGCGTTGGAAGGCTCCTTCCCTCCCTTATAGGGAAGGGCCATCGCTGCAGGCTCGGCAAAAGAAAAAACTTACCTGGACCTCGACAGCAGCCCTGATCCGGCCCGATCAGCCTGATGCACCGCAGCAGAGTGCCGGGCTGATCGATCGCGGGCAGGAACCAGCAACAAAACCCGAAAGGGAGGATTTACATTTTTTTTCACTTACCTCAGCCACCTCGCCTTTAAGCATCGCCCCCGAAGCACCCGGCTCCCAATGAACTGTCGGTGTTTTCGCCCGGCGATGCTGCAGGGAGCAGAACCCAAATTCAGGTCCGGGGCGCTACCGGGGCGACGTGCACCACAATGACGTCACGATCTCTGTACCGCCGCCGCAAACCTCCTGCCAAATATGGCGGGTGTCGATGTTATCTCCGCACCCGGTCGGTACCTGGTTAGTACCCCGTTATCACCCCCGGAGGCAATAACGGGAGGCGCTAAGGGGCCAATTTCTGGGCCTTTGTCTCTGGACTGGCTCAGGAACAAATTGGGAAGGTTCCCACTCCTGATTATGCAAAGAAGAGACTAAAGGAAATAAATGTATGAACTGAATTGTTTCAGGAAAGCAGAAAAATCTTTCGCGTTCTGCTTAAATCCTAGCTGACCTATATGAATATTTAATTTCCTTTGCTGATATTGCTTTCATCACATAACCCACTTCAAACTAATTACAGACGTACAGTAAAGTTCAACAGGGATAGGTTTATAGATAAAATAAAGAGTCAGGTCTGGTTAATAAGCCAGAACTCTAAAATTAGAGTTAGAGAGTGGTCTCCCAGCCCTTTATCATTAGAGAATATCTGAAACGCTGCGATGCTGTGTTTGACTCATGGGTTCAACGGAGAAAGCCTTTGATATATGATATATAAAATTGTGAGACACACCTCCGAGTGATAGAACCATAGAATGATACAGCACAGAAGGAGTTCATTCAGCCCATTGTGCCTGTGTCAGCCCTTTGGTAGAGCTGTCCAATTGATCCCACTTCCCTGTTCTTCCCCATAGCCCTGTAAATATTTTCTCTTCAAATATTTATCCAATTGTCTTTTGAAAGTTGTTATTGAATCTGCTTCCTCCACCCTTTCAGGCAATATATCCCAGATCAGAACAACTCGCTGTGTGAAAACATGTTGCCTCATGTCGCCTCTGTTTTTTTTGCCAATCACCTTAAATCTGTGCCCTTTGGTTACCGGCCCCTCTGATGCTGGAAACAGTTTCAAATCTCCTCTTAACCTTCTCTGCTCTAAAGGAGAACAACCCCAGCTTCTCTGGGCTGTCCACACAACTGAAGTCCCTCATCCCTGGTATCATTCTAGGAGGCAGTTCTTAGAAAGCAAAGGCAGCTATGCTAATGTAGGTGTAACACCATGGCCCCGATTCTTGTCTCCATTCCACCTCATTTGTCAGCATGAATAGGGTGGCAGCAGGATGAACATAGCCGAGCAAATGGCCGCCTTGCCTCCTGAGACCCACCCGATGCAATTTTTGTGAGTGGGCCTCAAGTTAAGCAGTCAGAAGGAAACAGGAAAGAATCTCATGCATATGACTATGATATAATGAGGAGCGATTTAGATTATTGTGGGCTTTGTTCTGATATATCTTCAAAGGATTGCGAATGGTATATGTGTGGCTGACTTTACCTCATTTGTCAGTCAGTCTGCGCCCAAGAGAGAGATGGAGTTGTATCAGTGGCAATGGGTGGCAGTGTTTCAGGAATTTGTCTTATGATAAGAATTAGCACAGGAAAAGCATCTTTGTTGTTTTTGATATTTCAAGGAGGAACGGTTGTAAACTTCTGTAAATGTACTATTTATATTGAATGCTTTTCCATTATCTGATTAATGTCTGCGAATAGCTTGCCCTTCAGTCTGATAGTATATATTCCCACCCCTACCACAGAGGGTTATGTGGCAGCACATGATATATTCCAGTTGTACAATAGCAAAGATTCTCTACCCAATCCTGGACTCGCTGCAACAACAACAACTTGTATTTATATAGCGCCTTTAATGTAGTAAAATGTCCCAAGCCGCTTCACAAGAGCATTATAAAACAAATTTTGACACCGATCTGACTGACATAAGGAGATATTAGGGCAGATGACCAAAAGCTTAGTCAAAGAGGTAGGCTTTAAGGAGAGTCTTAAAGGAGGAGAGAGAGATAGAGAGGTGGAGAGGTTTAGGGAGGAATTCCAGAGCTACATTTACTAAATATTAAGCATCATAGAGAATGCAAAGTTCCATTTACAGAAGTGGTCACCGATGCTGATCCCAAGTGACACATATAGCAATACAATTTGAAAACATAACAATGATGGTTGGTCAGTCTGACCTGTGGGAATGTAGAACAAATCCTTTGTTGCCTTGAATGGTTAGCAGATTATCTCATAACTTACAGCCACAGATTTAGTCATTCGCTAGGCCAGCGCTCCAGATGGATCATCAAACATGTCAATGCATTTGTCACTGGTACTGCAGTTGAAATCTGGTAGAGGCACTACATCAGGTTAGGAGTCTGACTTGATTATATCTGTCTTCAGCTAGTCACAAGATTCCAATTTTGAGTACAATTACAATATACTCACATTTAGTACAAAGAACAGTCCTCGGTGAAACAAAATGCTATTGATTTTTGCTGTGAAAAACTAAAACAGTTTATTAACTTTTTTAATCAGTTGCCAAGGCCCCAAGCTCTGGAACTCCCTCCCTAAACCTTTCCGCCTATCTAACTCTCTCTCCTCCTTTAATACACTCCTTAAAACCTATCGCTTTGACCAAGAAAAAATAAAATAAAATACCGCGGATGCTGAAAATCTGAAATAGAAACAGGAAATGCTGGAAACACTCAGCAAGTCAGGCAGCGTCTGTGGAGAGAGAAACAGAGTTAACGTTTCAGGTCGGTGACCTTTCATCAGAACTAGCAAAGGTTAGAGATGTAACAGATTTTAAGCAAGTACAGAAGCAGGGATAGCGGGAGGGGAGGAAAGAACAAAAGGGAAGGTCTGTGATAGAGTGGCAGGCAGGAGAGATTAAATGGCAAAAGGGTTGATGGTGCAAGGCAAAAGAAGATGGTAATGGGACAAGTGAATAAACAAAAGATGGGTCTACAGGAGGTGCAAATGGGAATAGCAGACTCATCAACTGCTGCTGTCCACAATAAATGGGGGCACAGATTATGATCTAAAATTGCTGAACTCAATGTTGAGTCCAGGAGGCTGTAAAGTGCCTAACAGAAAGATGAGGTGCTGTTTGGATATTAAGGGAATCAAGGGAATCAAGGGCTATGGGGATAGTGCAGGAAAGTGGAGTTGGAGCAGGAAACGGGTAATTATAGACCGGTTAGCCTGACATCAGCAGTGGGGAAAATGTTGGAATCAATCATTGAGGATGAAATAGCAGCGCATTTGGAAAGCAGTGACAGGATCGGAACAAGTCAGCATGGGTTTATGAGAGGGAAATCATGTTTAACGAAGCTTCTGGAATTTTTTGAGGATGTAACTGGCAGAGTGGACAAGGGAGAACCAGTGGCTGTGGTGTATTTGGACTTTCAAAAGGCTTTTGACAAGATCCCGCACAAGAGATTGGTGTGCAAAATCAAAGCGCATGGTATTGGAGGTAATTTACAGACGTGGATAGACAACTGGTTGGCAGACAGGAAGCAGAGAGTCGTGATAAACGGGTCCTTTTCAGAATGGCAGGCAGTGACTAGCGGAGTGTCGCAGGGCTCAGTGCTGGGACCCCAGCTATTTACAATATACGTAAATGATTTAGATGAAGTTTGCAGACGACACTAAACTGGGTGGGGGTGTGAGCTGTGAGGAGGATGCTAAGAGGCTGCAGGGTGACTTGGACAGGTTAGGTGAGTGGGCAAATGCATGGCAGATGCAGTGTAATGTGGATAAATGTGTGGTTATTCACTTTGGGGGCAAAAACACGAAGGCAGAATATTATCTGAATGGTGGCAGATTAGGAAAAGGGGAGGTGCAACGAGACCTGGGTGTCATGATTCATCAGTCATTGAAAGTTGGCATGCAGGTACAGTAGGCGGTGAAGAAGGCAAATGAGATGTTGGCCTTCATAGCTAGGGGATTTGAGTATAAGAGCAGAGAGGTCTTACTGCAATTTTACAGGGTCTTAGTGAGGCCTCACCTGGAATATTGTGTTCAGTTTTGGTCTCTTAATCTGAAGAAGGACGTTCTTGCTATTGAGGGAGTGCAGCAAAAGTTCACCAGACTGATTCCTGGAATGGCAGGACTGACATATGAGGAGAGACTGGATCAACTGGGCCTTTATACATTGGAGTTTAGAAGGATGAGAGGGGATCTCATAGAAACGTATAAGATTCTGACGGGACTGGACAGGTTAGATGCGGGAAGAATGTTCCCGATGTTGGGCAAGTCCAGAACCAAGGGACATAACTTTAGGATAAGGGGTAGGCCATTTAGGACTGAGATGAGGAGAAACTTCTTCACTCAGAGAGTTGTTAACCTGTGGAATTCCCTGTCACAGAGAGTTGTTGATGCCAGTTCATTGGATATATTCAAGAGGGAGTTAGATATGGCCCTTACGGCTAAAGGGATCAAAGGGTATGGAGAGAAAGCAGGAAAGGGGTACTGAGGGAATGATCAGCCATAATCTTATTGAATGGTGGTGAAGGCTCGAAGGGCCAAGTGGCCTACTCCTGCACCTATTTTCTTTGTTTCTATGTTGAGGTAAAAGATCAGCCATGAACTCATTGAATGGCGGAGCAGGCTGGAAGGCCTGCTCCTACTCCTAATTCTTATGTTCTTATGTTCCTCCAGCTTTTGTTGAACTTTATTGGAACAATGTAAGAGGCCGAGGACAGAGAGGTCAGAGTGGGAGGGAGTGGAGCGGAGAATTAAAATGACAGGCGATCAGTAGCTCGGGATCACATTACGGACTGAACGGAGGTGTCCTGTAAAGTGGTCACCCAATCTGCGTTTGGTCTCCCCAATATAGATGAGACCACATCGTGAGCAGCGAATACAGTATATTAAATTGAAAGAAGTACAAGTAAATCGCTGTTTCACCTGGAAGGAGTGTTTGGGGCCCTGGATGGCGATAAGGGAGGAGGTAAAAGGGCAGGTGTTGCATCTCGTGCACTTCCAAGGGAAGATGTCAAAAGAAGGGGAGGGGCTGTTGCGAGTGATTGTGGAGAGGACTAGGGTGTTGTGGAGGGAGCGGTCCCTTCAGAATGCTGAAAGTGGAGGGGAGGGGAAGATATATTTGGATCATGCTGGAGATGGTGGAAATGGCGGAGCATAATCTGTTGAATGTGGAGGTTAAATAAGAACATAAGAATTAGGAACAGCAGTAGGCCATACCACCCCTCGAGCCTGCTCCACCATTCAATAAGATCATGGCTGATCTGATCATGGACTCAGCTCCACTTCCCTGCCCGCTCCCCATAACCCCTTATCCCCTTATCGTTTAAGAAATTGTCTATTTCGGTCTTAAATTTATTCAATGTCCCAGCTTCCACAGTTGTCTGAGGCACCGAATTCCACAGATTTACAACCCTCAGAGAGAAGAAATTTCTCCTCATCTCAGTTTTAAATGGGCGGCCCCTTATTCTAAGATCATGCCCTCTAGTTCTAGTCTCCCCCATCAGTGGAAACATCCTCTCTGCATCCACTTTGTCAAGCCCCCTCATAATCTTATACGTTTTGATAAGATCACCTCTCATTCTTCTGAATTCCAATGAGTAAAGACCCAACCTACTCAACCTTTCCTCATGTCAACCCCCTCATCTCCAGAATCAACCAAGTGAACCTTCTCTGAACTGCCTCCAAAGCAAGTATGTCCTTTCGTAAATATGGAAACCAAAACTGCACGCAGTATTACAGGTGTGGCCTCACCAATACCTTATATAACTGTAGCAAGACTTCCCTGCTTTTATATTCCATCCCCTTTGCAATAAAGGCCAAGATACCATTGGCCTTCCTGATCACTTGCTGTACCTGCATACTATCCTTTTGTGTTTCATGCACAAGTACCCCCAGGTCCCGCTGTACTGCGGCACTTTGCAATCTTTCTCCATTTAAATAATAACTTGCTCTTTGATTTTTTTTTCTGCCAAAGTGCATGACTTCGCACTTTCCAACATTATACACCATCTGCCAAATTTTTGCCCACTCACTTAGCCTGTCTATGTCCTTTTGCAGATTTTTTGTGTCCTCCTCACACATTGCTTTTCCTCCCATCTTTGTATCATCAGCAAACTTGGTTACGTTACACTCAGTCCCTTCTTCCAAGTCGTTAATATAGATTATAAATAGTTGGGGTCCCAGCACTGTTCCCTGCGGCACTCCACTAGTTACTGGTTGCCAACCAGAGAATGAACCATTTATCCCGACTCTCTGTTCTCTGTTAGTTAGCCAATCCTCTATCCATGATAATATATTACCCCCAACCTTGTGAACTTTTATCTTGTGCAGTAACCTTTTATGTGGCACCTTGTCAAATGCCTTCTGGAAGTCCAAATACACCACATCCACTGGTTTCCCTTTATTCACCCTGTTCGTTACATCCTCAAAGAACATCAGCAAATTTGTCAAACATGACTTCCCCTTCATAAATCCATGCTGTGGTGTATGAAATGATACAATGAACTCTGTACTGTGAGCCAATGACTAGGTGTAACCTGGTCAGCCTTTAATGGCTTGCAGATGTGAAGATACAAAGGTGAAGTTCAGGTTATATACCGAGCCCAGCACGAGTGTACCTATGACCCTAGGATCTTTGATGGTAGTGCCCCCTGTTGGTGGGCAGACCTTATGTACATACATTACATCATTTCCCCCCCCCCCCCCAGTTCTTGGCACAAGTCCATATTACAAGTTCAGACGGTCAGGAGCCCTTCGCTCCCTGGTTGACTGTCTCTGTACAATCCCAGTGCTTTCCGAGTCTCTCACGATTTGGGGCTGGGCGTTGACCACAGTGAGTTCTTCTGGATGTGAGTTGGTTGGTCGTCTAAGCTCGCGGTGTCTTCTTCCAACTGTTCCGGTTCGTCAATGTGTCTTAGCTTGATTTGTTCAATGTGTTTCCTGCACATCTGCCCATTCTTGAGCTTAACCATATACACCCGGTTACCCTCCTTATTCATAACATTGCCTGGGAGCCACTTGGGCCCTTGACCATGGTTAAATACATACACTGGGTCATTTACAGATATGTCGCGTGACACTGCAGCGTGGTCATGATACCACTGCTGGCATTGACGTCGGGTTTCGACATGATTATTAAGGTCAGAATGGACTCTAGAGAGCCTGGTTTTGAATCCTCTCTTCATCAATACTTCCGCAGGTGGAACCCCGGTGAGCGTGTGTGGCCTTGTTCTGTAACTGAGCAGTATGCATGACAGGCGTGTCTGCAAGGAGCTGTGAGTTACGCGTTTCAGGCTCTGCTTAACGCTTTGAACTGCCCGCTCCGCTTGACCATTGGACGCGGGTTTGAACGGGGCTGACCTCACATGTTTTATGCCGTTGCGCTTCATGAACTCTTGAAACTCCAGGCTCGTGAAACACGGTCCATTGTCGCTAACAACGATGTCTGGCAGACCATATGGGGCAAACGTGGCTCTCAGGTTCTCAATGGTGGCAGTGGAAGTGATCACACATGATCACACATTCTATCCATTTGGAGTATGCATCCACCACCACAAAAACATTTTACTGAGGAAGAGGCCCGCAAAGTCAATGTGGATTCTAGACCACGGTTTGGATGGCCATGACCACAGTCTGAGCGGAGCTTCCTTTGGGACATTGCTTAACTGCATGCAAGTGCTGCACTGAGGCAGGCATGACTCTAAGTCTGAGTCAATGCCAGGCCACCAAACATGGGACCTGGCGATGCCCTTCATCATGACAATACCGGGATGCATACTATGTAACTTCCATACAACTCTCGTCCTGCCTTTCTTGGGCATTACAACACGATTACCCCACCCTAAACGGTCGGACTGGATGGAAAGCTCATCTTTGCGACGGCTGTACGGTTTGGTTTCATCATCCATTTCCTTGGGGATGGTCGACTAGTCCCTGTTAAGAACACAATGTTTTACAACCGATAGGGTCGGATCCTGGCTGGTCCAGGTCTTAACTTGTTGAGCAGTGACAGGCGACCCTTCACTCTCAAAGGCATCCATGACCATGAGTAGCTCTGCGGGCATTGGCATTTCCACCTCTGGTGTGGGCAACGGTAACCGGCTCAATGCATCAGCACAGTTGTCAGTGCCTGGTCTATGGCAAATGACATAATCATAGGCAGATAATGTCAGCACCCACCTCTGGATGCGGGACGATGCGGTGGTATTGAAACCTTTATGTTCCGAGAACAATGATATAAGCGGCTTGTGATCGGTTTCCAGCTCGAAGCGAACCCCAAACAGGTACTGGTGCATTTTCTTTACCCCATAAACACATGTTAAAGCTTCTTTCTCTACCATGCCGTAGGCTCTTTCCGCCTTGGACAGGCTTCGAGATGCGTATGCAACTGGTTGTAGTTTGCCTGACTCATTGGCTTGCTGGAGTACGCAGCCGACCCCATAGGACGATGCATCACAGGTCAAAAGCAGATGCTTGCATGGGTCATACAGTACCAGTAGCTTTGTGGGAACACAACAGATTTCTAGCCTTCTCAAAGGCTCTGTCTTGGAGTTCACCCCACATCCAGTCGTCTCTTTACCTGAGCAACTTGTGCAAAGGTTCTAATACTGTGTTCAATTTGGGTAAGAAATTACCGAAGTAGTTGAGAAGACCCAGGAACGAACGCAGCTCCGTCACATTCTGGGGCCTGGGCACATTTTTGATGGCCTCTGTTTATGCGTCTGTAGGCCTCATTCTGTCTGCAGCAATCTTTCGTCCAAGGAATTCGACCTCTGATGTCATGAAAACGCACTTCGAACGTTTCAGCCCGAGTGCCACTTTGTCCAGACGACGCAGAACCTCTTCCAGATTGTGCAGGTGCTCGGCGATGTCACGACCTGTGACTAGGATGTCATCTTGGAATACCACGGTCCTGGGGACGAATTTCAATAGGCTCTCCATGTTTCTCTGAAACATGGCTGCCGCCGAACGAATGCCAAAAGGGCACCTGCTGTAAATAAACAGTCCTTTGTGCGTGTTGATGCACATAAGTTTCTTTGATGATTCAACCAGTTCCTGTGTCATGTAGGCCGATATTAGATCCAAATTGGTGAACGCTTTCCCCCCGGCTAGCGTTGCAAACAGATCATCAGCTTTTGGTAGCGGGTATTGATCTTGTTTTGAAACTCGGTTGATCGTGACCTTGTAGTCTCCATAAATCCTAACCGTGCCGTCGCTCTTTAACACCGGAACAATGGGGCTGGCCCATTCATTAAATTCGGCTGGTGAGATGACCCCCTCGCGTTGTAGCCTGTCCAATTCGAGCTCGACCTTTTCTCTCATCATGTGCGGGACCACCCTGGCTTTGTGATGGATGGGCCTTGCGCCTGGGCCTAGGTAAATCTGCACAATGGCTCCCTTGAAGCTACCAATTCCCGGTTCAAACAGTGAGGGAAATTTGCTCAGCACTTGAGCACACAAATCATCATCTGCTGATGACAAAGCTTTGATATCGTACCATTTCCATTTTATTTTTTCGAGCCAACTCCTGCTGAAGCAAAAATAAAGGGGAAGGTGGCTCAACCATGGCTAACAAGGGAAATTAAGGATAGTGTTAAATCCAAGGAAGAGGCATATAAATTGGCCAGAAAAAGCAGCAAATCTGAAGATTGGAAGAAATTTAGAATTCAGCAGAGGGGGACAAAGAGTTTAATTAGGAGGGGGAAAATAGAGTATGAGAGGAAGCTTGCCGGGAACATAAAAACTGACTGCAAAAGCTTCTATAGATATGTGAAGAGAAAAAGATTAGTGAAGACAAACGTAGGTCCCTTGCAGTCAGATTCAGATGAATTTATAATGGGGAGCAAAGAAATGGCAGACCAGTTGAACAAATACTTTGGTTCTGTCTTCACGAAGGAAGACACAAATAACCATCCGGAAGTACTAGGGGACCGAGGACCTAGTGAGAAGGAGGAACTGAAGAATATCCTTATTAGGCGGGAAATTGTGTTAGGGAAATTGATGGGATTGAAGGCCGATAAATCCCCGGGGCTTGATAGTCTGCATCCCAGAGTACTTAAGGAAGTAGCCCTAGAAATAGTGGATGCATTGGTGATCATTTTCCAACAGTCTATTGACTCTGGATCAGTTCCTATGGACTGGAGGGTAGCTAATGTAACACCACTTTTTAAAAAAGGAGGGAGGGAGAAAACGGGTAATTATAGACCAGTTAGCCTGACATCAGTAGTGGGGAAAATGTTGGAATCAATTATTAAAGATGAAATAACAGCGCATTTGGAAAGTAGTGACAGGATCGGTCCAAGTCAACATGGGTTTATGAAAGTGAAATCATGCTTGACAAATCTTCTGGAATTTTTTGAGGATGTAACTAGTAGAGTGGACAAGGGAGAACCAGTGGATGTGGTGTATTTGGACTTTCAAAAGGCTTTTGACACGGTCCCACATAAGAGATTGGTGTGCAAAATTAAAGCACATGGTATTGGAGGTAATGTACTGACACGGATAGAGAACTGGTTGGCAGACAGGAAGCAGAGAGTCGGGATAAACGGGTCTTTTTCAGAATGGCAGGCAGTGACTAGTGGGGTGCCGCAGGGCTCAGTGCTGGGACCCCAGTTCTTTACAATATACATTAAAGATTTGGATGAAGGAATTGAGTGTAATATCTCCAAGTTTGCAGATGACACTAAGCTGGGTGGCGGTGTGAGCTGTAAGGAGGATACTATGAGGATGCAGGGTGACTTGGACAGGTTAGGTGAGTGGACAAATGCATGGCAGATGCAGTATAATGTGGATAAATGTGAGGTTATCCACTTTGGTGGCAAAAACACGAAGGCAGAATATTATCTGAATGGCGGCAGATTAGGAAAAGGGGAGATGCAACGAGACCTGGGTGTCATGGTACATCAGTCATTGAAAGTTGGCATGCAGGTACAGTAGGTAGTGAAGAAGGCAACTGGTATGTTTGCCTTCATAGCTAGGGGATTTGAGTATAGGAGCAGGGAGATCTTACTGCAGTTGTACAGGGCCTTAGTGAGGCCTCACCTGGAATATTGTGTTCAGTTTTGTTCTCTTATTCTGAGGAAGGACATTCTTGCTATTGAAGGAGTGTAGCGAAGGTTCACCAGACTGATTCCCGGGATGGCTGGACTGACATATGAGGAGAGACTGGATCGACTGGGCCTTTATTCACTGGAGTTTAGAAGGATGAGAGGGGATCTCATAGAAGCAAGAGGTAAGCCATTTAGGACTGAGATGAGGAGAAACTTCTTCACTCAGAGAGTTGTTAACCTGTGGAATTCCCTACCGCAGAGAGTTGTGGATGCTAGTTCGTTGGATATATTCAAGAGGGAGTTAGATATGGCCCTTACGGCTAAAGGGATCAAGGGGTATGGAGAGAAAGCAGGAAAGGGGTACTGAGGTAAATGATCAGCCATGATCTTATTGAATGGTGGTGCAGGCTCGAAGGGCCGAATAGCCTTCTCCTGCACTTACTTTCTATGTTTCTATGTTTCTATGAATAATGATGGGCTGTTGCCCAGGATAATCCATAACGGTCGATCATGAACCGCTCCCTCGTATGACACTCTTACTGCTGCACTACCGATCACTGGAATGAACTCTTTGGTGTAAGTATGCAACTTCACATTTATTGGACTCAGCTTGGGTCTCTCTGCCTTGGTCTCCCACAGCTTTTTTGAAAGTCCTTTGGCTCATTATCAATTGACTCGCACCCGTGTCTAATTCCATGGACACTGGCACGCCATTTAATTTTACCTCCATCATTATCGGTTGGCTCTTTGTTAGGGATGCACGTACGCTGTACACTTCCTAATCGGAGCTCTCAAATGCCTCGGGCTGCATTGCCAGATCCACGCTGAATTGATCATCATCCACGTTGTGTGTCGCAGCTCACTTGCTCTGCTGTGGACACATCCTCTGAAGATGCCCCGTCTTCGCACACCCTTTGCATACATACTGCCTGAAGCGGCACTGATGGGGTCGGTGATTGCCCCCGCAACGCCAACACGTTGAGCTCGGATTTGCGCCTGATGGAGGGCTTTGAGCGGCTCCCGTTCTCACATACGCAGTCGAGTAGGCCCTCGATGGCAAACTTTGAGCGGCTCCCGTTCTCACATACGCAGTCGATTAGGCCCTCGATGATGAACTTTGAGTGGCTCCCAGTCTTGCAGACGCAGTCGAGTAGGCCCTGCCATGTGCAGCTCTGCCGGCCGTCGATACAATTTTGTACACAGTACTTGCCGTGGAGTTCCTGTTTTGTCGCGATATCTGCTTCATGCTTTTCTGCGTGGACATGCAAGCCTGGGCAATGGTGATGACCTTGCTGAGGTCCGGCGTCTCTGCAGCCAGCTGCTTACTTAAGATCGCCTCGTGGTTGACCCCGATCACGAAAAAGTCATGCAGCGTGTCTTCCAACGCAGGCCCAAATTTGCAAGGCCCTGCAAGACGTCTCAGGTCAGCAACAAATGCCACTACGCCCTGGCCTTCTGGACGAGCGTGCGTATAGAAGCGGTATCTAGATATGAGGATTCCTTCCGTGGGTTTAAGGTGTTCCTGAACTAGAGCACACAGTTCTTTGTAATCCTTTTCTGTAGGAAGAGTGGGTGAGAGCAGATTCTTGATGAGTGCATAGATCGTGGGGTCACAGACGGTGAGAAGAACTACCCTGCGCTTCTCTGCATCCTCGTCTTTGTTTAGGTCATTTGCCACGAAATATTGGTCAAAATGATCCGTGAAATCGCCCCAAACCTCTCCCTCATTGAATCTCTCAAGAATTCCAACAGGACTTGATCGTGCTGTGCTCGCCATACTTTTGCGTTGGTTAGTATTTGCCTCATCGCCAGTTATGGTGTATGAAATGATACAACAAACCCCGTAATGTGAGCCAGTGACTAGGTGTAACCTGGTCAGTCTTTAATGGCTTCCAGAAGTGAAGATACAAAGGTGAAGTTCATGTTATATACCGGACCCAGCACGAGTGTACCTATGACCCTAGGACCTCCGATGGTAGTGCCCCCTGTTGGTAGGCAGACCTTATGTACATACATTATACATGCTGACTCTGCCTGACCGAATTTTGCTTTTCCAAATGTCCTGCTATTGCTTCTTTAATAATGGACTCGAACATTTTATCAACCACAGATGTAAGGCTAACTGGTCTATAGTTTCCCGCTTTTTGTCTACCTCCTTTTTTAAATAGGGGCATTATATTTGCAGTTTTCCAATCTGCTGGGACCTCCGCAGAATGCAGGGAATTTTGGTAAATTACAACCAATGCATCCACAATCCCTGCCGCTACTTCTCTTAAGACCCCAGGATGCAAGCCATCAGGTCCAGGGGATTTATCTGCCTTTAGGTGGGTGGAAGGTGAGAACAAAGGGAACTCTATTGTGGTTCTGGGAGGGAGAGGAAGGGGTGAGAGCAGAAGTGCAAGAAATGGAATAGACACGGTCGAAGGCCCTGTAAACCACGGTAGAGGGGAATCCTCGGTTGAGAAAAAAGGAAGACATACCACTAGTATGGAAAGCGGCATTGTCAGAACAGAAGCAGCGGAGATGAAGAAACTGGAAGAATGGAATCGAGTCCTGACAGGAAACGGGGTGGGAGGAAGTGTAGTCCAGTTCTTTGACCAAGCTTTTGGTCACCAGTCCTAATATCTCCTTATGTGGCTCGCTGTCAAATTTTGTTTGATAATCACTCCAGTGAAGCGACTTGGGATGCTTAACTACGTTAAAGGTGCTATATAAATGCAAGTTGTTGTTGTAACTGTTTTTGAAGATATTGTGAACATTTTGGAATTTTAAAAAATTTTATTTTTTTATAAATCTGAGGCTAATTATTTGAATAATTATCTATTGGGATTTGTCTTTCTCAACCCATTATGATATTCCAATAGTAATTTACTTTTCCTTGCATTAAAATTATGGATATTCCATATTCCCAAAGCACACTGAAGTTTGCATAATGAGCACTGAGCCCCATTGTAGGGTAGAGCCCATAGGATTATCCTGGAGCAAAACAAAGAGCATAAGGGCAAAAGCTGAATATATGAAGGACACAAGTTATGGTCACCAGATATTCTTATATCAAACATCTTCTGTAACTGCCCAAAGCTGCTCTCAGTCATAAACCTTCTCGAGGTGGGACCAGATTTTCTACCTTGTTGCTGCAACAGACTTCAATACATTTTTCTTTCTTTTAAATGTGTTGTTAAGTAAGTGTGCAACCATCTTACGTTGATTATTCTCAGAGCTCTCTTCCTGACTCCAACAGCAATGAGAGGAGCATGGGGGGAGGGGCGTGGGTGGAGTGGCGGGGGGGGGGGGGCGGTGCGTGTTAAAGTACAGTTACCTCATTAACAGGTTACAACTTTGCAAGATTCCAATTAATCCTAGATGGCACTCAATAATTTGTGAAACCCACTCCAAGGTACCAAGTTTTGTCACATTTTATTCTGAAACAAAATGGTGCAGTTTTGTGATAAAGAAGAGATATCAAGCTCTCCTGTCAAGAAAGATGTATAAGTTGCTACACAGAATTCGAGCAATAAGCCAAAGTCTTAAAGACGAAAGCTTGTCAAATCCTGGATTTACTCTAGTAATTCACCCGGGACAGCTACTGATACAGCCAGACATCCAATTCAGTTAGGCTTAGATTGTATCATTTATTTCTCGCAAACATTCATTCATTGTGGGATTTTACTGGCGTTTCAGCTCGGAGATTTAAAAAATAGAAAACAGTTTGACAGCACCATATTTCTACTCTACGTCTTAATCTGGGATTCTCAGATGTTGCCATGTTTTTGAGAAAAAGCCTAATGTTCTCAAAGAATTCACAACTGTAAAAGGGATTGCGCCTGAGCTTTTTCCAATATTTACTTGTTTTTTATCGCATCTTTTACTGAACCTAGTGGACATTGTTATCATCTTCGTGCAGTCGGTGAATTAACTGTCTATCAGCACTGTAAAAGATGCCCTACTAATATTGACATTTTCTGTCAAGGGGATATAAGGCAACATTTATCAGTTTAACTCTTTGCCCTCAAAGGCACATCTATATTTCCCATTAGCAAGTCATTCATTTCAATGAAACCTTTTAAAGTGCTGAGGACATTGACTAAAATAGATATTGCACTCTCAACAATCCTAAAAGCGAGATTAAAGAGATGAGTTTGGGGCAGGTTTTTAAAGAAGAGAGAAATGGAAAAGGCTTAGTGAGGGAATTCAAGAGAATCATCAGAGGCAGTCCCTCGGAATTGAGGAAGACTTGCTTCCACTCCTGAAGTGAGTTCTTTGGTGGCTGAACAGTCCAATATGAGAACTACAGTCCCTGTCACAGGTGGGACAGACATTCGTCGAGGGAAGGGGTGTGTGGGACTGGTTTGCCGCACGCTCCTTCCGCTGCCTGCGCTTGACCTCTTCACGCTCTCGGCGTTGAGATTCAAAGAGCTCAATGCCCTCCCGGATGCACTTTCTCCACCTAGGGCGCTCTTCGGCCAGGGACTCCCAGGTGTCAGTGGTGATGTCACACTTTATCTGGGAGGCTTTGAGGGTGTCCTTGTAACGTTTCTGCTGCCCACCTTTGGCTCGTTTGCCATGAAGGAGCTCCGAGTAGAGCATTTGCTTAGGGAGTCTTGTGTTTGGCATGCGAACTATGTAGCCCGCCTAGTGAAGCTGATTGAGTGTGGTCAGTGCTTCAATGCTGGGGATGTTAGCC
Organism: Pristiophorus japonicus; assembly: GCF_044704955.1. Taxonomy (NCBI): domain Eukaryota; kingdom Metazoa; phylum Chordata; class Chondrichthyes; family Pristiophoridae; genus Pristiophorus; species Pristiophorus japonicus. The sequence goes on along the minus strand of NC_091985.1, from coordinate 128,804,713 downwards.
TGGACAAGGACACTGATGTTGGTGCACCTGTCCTCCCAGGCGATTTGCAGGATCTTGCGGAGATATCGTTGGTGATATATCTCCAGCGACTTGAGGTGTCTACTGTACATCGTCCATGCCTCAGATCCATACAGGAGGGTGGGTATTACTACAGCCCTGTAGACCATGAGCTTGGTGGTAGATTTGAGGGCCTGGTCTTCGAACACTCTTTTCCTCAGATGGCCGACGGTTGCACTGGCGCACTGGAGGCGGTGTTCAATCTCCGCATCAATGTCTGCCTTTGTTGATAAGAGGCTCCCGAGGTATGGGAAATGGTCCACATTGTCGAGGGCTGCGCCGTGAATCTTGATGACTGGGGAACAGTGCTGTGCGGCAAGGACAGACTGGTGGAGGAGCTTTGTCTTACAGATGTTAAGCGTAAGGCCCATGCTTTCATATGCCTCGGTGAATAGATCAACTATATCTTGGAGTTCAGCCTCTGAATGTGCGCAGATGCAGGCGTCGTTCGAATACTGCAGCTCAACGACAGAGGTTGGGGTGATCTTGGACCTGTCCTGGAGGCGGCGTAGATTAAACAGCTTCCCACTGGTTCTGTAGTTTAGTTCCACTCCAGCGGGGAGCTTGTTGACTGTGAGGTGGAGCATGGCAGCGAGGAAGATTGAGAAGAGGGTTGGAGCGACGACGCAGCCCTGTTTGACCCCGGTCCGGACATGGATTGGGCTTGTAATGGATCCGTTGGTAAGGATCACGGTCTGCATGACGCCGTGGAGCAGGTGAAGGATGTTGACAAACTTTTGGGGGCATCCGAAACGGAGGAGGACGCTCCATAGACCCTCACGGTTGACAGTGTCAAAGGCCTTTGTAAGATCGAAAAAGGCCATGTATTAGGGCTGGCGCTGCTCCCTGCATTTTTCCTGCAACTGTCGCGCTGCAAAGATCATGTCCGTTGTGTCCCATAGGGGGATGAAATCCGCACTGTGATTCTGGGAGGAGCTCCTCGGCCACAGGGAGAAGACAGTTGAGGAGAACTCTAGCGACAACTTTCCCAGTGGCTGAAAGCAGGGAGATTCCCCTGTAGTTGCCACAGTCGGACTTGTCCCCTTTTTTAAAGATGCTCACGATCACTGCATCTCTGAGATCTCCTGGCATGCTCACCTCCCTCCAGATGAGAGAGATGAAGTCATGTATCTGCACCAACAGCACCTCTCCGCCATACTTGAGCGTCTCAGCACCCGTAGCCTTGTTATTCTTCAGCTGTTTTATGGCTTTGCCTACCTCGTGCAACGTTAGGGTTTCACTGAGGTGGTGGCGGGGCGCATGCTGTTGGATGGAGTCGAGAACACTCGAGTCAGGGCCCACTGGAAGGAGCACTTTGAAGATTTCCTCAATCGAGACTCAAGAGAATAGGACCAAAGCTCTGCCTACAATGGCCAGGGGAAACGGATGCACCAAAAGATAGGGGCAGAGGAATGCAGGGCTGGAGGAGATAGCAGAGAGAAAATGTAGCATGGGTGTGGATATGTGAGGAAAAGGAGGGGCTAAATCTTTGCAGATTCTAGAAGTGAGGGTACAGGGAAGAAAGAGCGCCCATTGAAGGAGCTTCACAGGCTAAATTCGGATATGTAACCATTCAAGGTCAGTCCCACAAAGCTGAATGATGGAAGAAAGACATCGGAAGAGATCAAGGAGGACAAACAGGAATAATTCACACATTAATGAATGTTATTCAAGGCTTTGGCTTGGGCCATTTCTGTGTTACTTCACACTGATGCTACAATGGTAGTATAGAGTCAGGGCCCAACCTGATATCAGAGCAAAGTGGGAGGAGACTTCCTGGAGGCAGAAATCTCATTCTTCTTTGCTCCAAAGTCAGTCCAGGCCTCAACACTGGATTTATACTACACAAGTTTAATAGTTGTGCAAAACTCAAACCACTTTGCACCAATGTGTAAATGCACCATGAGTTAACCAGATGCTTCTCAGGAACAGTAGGTTCTTATTCTGCTGGAACCATGGGAATGCCAGCTGATCAGGGTTAAATAACATATGTTGAAAGTCAAGGAGGTTGATCTTGACTTTGTGCAATAGTGTAAAACAAGAGATATCGAGTCAGCAGCCCGTTTTACATCTTTCTCAATTTTCACCTCAGTTACCTTCCAATGTTTGTATTTGAACTGTATTAGAATCGGTGGCACAGTGCTCTAATCAGTGGCACAGTGCTCAAAGTCAATGCATAAGAAATAGGAGCAGGAGTAGGCCATGCACCCCCTCGAGCCTGCTCCACCATTCAATAAGATCATGGCTGATCTTCTTCCTCAACTCCACCTTCCCGCACTATCCCCCTATTCCTTGATTCCCCTTGAGCCCAAAAATCTATCGACCTCTGTCTTAAATATACTCAATGACTGAGCATCCACAGCCCTCCGGGGTAGAGAATTCCAAAGATTCACAACCCTCTGTGTGAAGAAATTTCTCCTCATCCCAGTCTTAAATAGCTGACTCCTTATCCTGAGACTGAGTCCCCTAGTTCTAGCCAGGGGAAACAATCTCTCAGCATCTATCATGTCAAGCTCTCCAAGAATTTTATATGTTTCAAAGAGATCATCTCTCATTCTTTTAAACTCCAGCGGGGATAAGCCCATTCTACTCATAGGTCAACCCTCTCATCCGAGGAATCAATTTAGTGAACCTTCGTTGCAGGTATATCCTTCCTTGAGTGAGGAGACCAAACTGTACTCAGTACTTCAGGTGTGGTCTCACCAAAGCCCTATTCCAAAGCATTATTCTGGCATAGTTAATAAGAAAAATTAAATAGTGTAGCCTCTTTAATCTTTAACCTGTGACATCAGCCGACAGAGGTCAGCAGCACTCGCGTTTCCGTTTAGCTCATTTTCTGCATGGTTTAGATTACAGTAACATGAGTGTTGAGAATACATTTTCATTAATAATCTGCTTCCGCCCCTCAAGCGATGTTTAAAAACAAGTACAACTGGTGGTCCTAAATAAATACTGTTATATCTTTAGATGCTCTGATAATGACTCCACGATTGTACTTGAACTATAGTGACCTTAGTCCTTTAATGATAACTCCAGAGTGAAGATCACACCTGGTGGCCTGCCTTTTTTACTAGGCCAGGCACACCTGTACAGGTAACCTACAAGTCTCCCACTGTGGTGCCCTCTGGTGGCACACCTTGTAATAGTGCAAGCAGTAACCATGTAGGATACATGACATCACTTTCCCCCAAGCCTTTAGTGCAAATCGTCTCTGCATTGACTGTGTTCTGGGCTTAGCTCCATCTGGTTGACCCTTGGCGGGTCGTTTCTATCTTGGGTGAGTGGTTGGTGTTTCATTGGCAGTAGAGGTGCTGGTGGTTTCTGTTTGTGTGTGTCCATGACCACTCCATTCTCTCTCCCCCACACATATAGATTATGCCGGAGGCTCATTACATTCAAGTCCAGAAAAAAAAGTTTGCATTACATTTGTGGTTCAGTTGTGAGGCAAGTACATTCGACTGGTGAGATACATTATGGATACGTACTGGGGATCGGTAACCGGTGCATAAGGACAAGCTAGTTCCAGAACTACTGGATGGTGTCCAGGCAGTCTGGTGGCGGCGCGGTGCCCTGTGCTGCCAGTGGGAACCTGATTGGCTCAATTTGCCTGCTCTTGGGGCTGTTGCTGTGGTCCCTAGCGTCGGGCAGGTTCACAGATGTCTGTGACCTCCCTGTACTATCTTTGTGCCCTGGTTCGCTGCTGCTCCCTGAGGAGCTGTTGTCTAGCAGTGCACAGGGAACTGCTGACTCGCTAGCCTGGGCATTGTTTGGTTTGGGATCCTGGCTGGTCCCGGTCCCCTTTGGGAGAATTGTCGCAGGTGAATCTTCGTTCTCGGGTATGGCCTTGATGGCGATGGGGTCTGGGGGCTGCGCCTTAGCACAGTTTGCTCTTTCAGGCTCGTGGCGGTTGGTGCCATCGGGTGCCTGAGAGGTGGAGCTGATCAGGGGCAGGGTATCGATGCCGGTGCCGTTGCCCTCCTGAGATTGCTTGCTCTGCAGCTTGTGTGTATTGGCTGCTTGTGGCCACACTCCATGATGCATAACTCTGGTCCCAGGGATGCAGGCTACTACATTGGGTAGCTCGCTGGACCTGTGTGCTCCCAATGGGTGTCTGCCCACTGCATTGACGTTGTGCAGTTGAAATCCTACATCGCACAACATTTCATTACTCATAGTAAATAACCTGTAGCTCTGATTGCGATCGCGCGCTTTTTTTTTTGCTTATTGCATGTACACAACTCTGATCATCAATTGCATATTTTACATCTAATTCACAGTTGCTATTATATTGAGATTCGTCTTTGCTTATTGCATGTACACAATTCTGATCATCAATTGCACATTTTACATCCAACTCACAGTTGCTCTACAATTGTTTGAAAATGTGGAACTGTCCCTTTAAATGTGGTGGGTTGCAGGCCTCCTTTAAGAGAGCCTTGCTTTCTCTGCCCCAATCCTCTTCTCTGCTTGGTGCCACGTGTTGCTCCATCAGCGCTGCACCTCGTGGTCTGGCCGCAGCCATCTTTTTCTTCAGCACATCATCTCATGGTTTGGGCACCATCTTTGCTCCATCCACAATATCGACTGCGGTGATCCTCTTTTCCCCAGGTTCTGCCACCGAAGCTTGGAAATCGCCTTTGGATCCAATTTTCTTCCTCCGGAGTTCTGCCACTGGAGCCTGGAAGGTACGTTCGGGTTGTCTCAGCTGGATCATCTCCACACAGCCGTGCTGAGTGATCTGTGCCTTGGGTGCTGTGCTGGTCTGCTCTCTGGTGCCAGGTCCACCCGCAAGTGAGGGCTTGTTTTGCCTCCGAGCGCAGAGGACGTCGATCGCTGGAGGGATGAAGTCTTCCCACTTCCAATGGATCTTCTCCATCCACCTTCTTCCGAGTAGCGTTGGTCCATCACCTGCAACAATCCACAGAGATAACTTGTGCACCGCAGCATCATGGAGTACCTTTACATCCACGCTATCAACGACTGGGATGATTTCATCGGTGTAGGTGCGCAGCTTTGCCTGAACCGGGACCAGCTTGGGTCATTCAGCTTGATTGTCCCATAGCCTCTCAAAGGCTTCTTGATTCATTACTGACTGGCTTGCCCCAAATCCACTTCCATGAAGACTGGAATTACATCTATCTCAACTTCCATCAACGGGGAACACCGGTGGTGCAGGTAAACATGCTATACAGCTCATCATGGGGCTGAGCTGCCTCTCTACCTATCGTTTCATAATCTGCGCTGAATTCATGGCCATCTGCAGACTCTTCATCAACACAGTGAATCATATTTCTCTTACACATTCACTTGAGGTGGCCCTTTGTGCTACAGCCTTTACACACAGTCTTTAAAACGGCACTGGTGAGCCCTGTAATTCCCTCCACAACGCCAGCATGGAGCTACTCGACTAGCCCCCCTCGACGGACTCTGAGTTAAGGGACTCGGGGGCCTGTTCTCTCTTCCCTGAGAAGGTTCGCGTTCTGCAGTCCAGCCTCTAAAAGATGCCACTCTGTGCACAGTACTTGCCGGGTTTGAGTTCTGAGGATGAGTCATCTGCCTAGAGCCGCAGGTCGAGATCATGAATGCCTGGCTCACAGAGATGGCCTTCTGCAGTGTGACTGCGGTATCTGCAGACAGTAGCTTATGAAGAAGGCCCTCATGGCCGATTCCAATGACAAAAATGTCCCGCAGCGCTTCGGTGAGGTAGTTGCCAAAATCACACGGTGCCACCATCCTCCTGAGGTCTGCAGCATATTTCACGATTTCCTGGCCTTCGGGCCGTCGTTTGATGTAGAACCAGTGTCTGGCTATGAGGATGCTCTCCTTGGGCTTGTGTTGCTCTTGGATCAGTGTTACAAGCTCCTCGTACATCTTGGTCGTTGTCTTCGCTGGTGCCAGCAAGCCCCTGATGAGGCCATAGACGGTGGGCCCACAACTGGTTAGCAGGATAGCTCTGCGCTTATCAGCCAGTGTGGCCGGGTTGTCTCCTGCCAGGTCTTTTGCTGTGAAGAAATGGTCGAGCCTCTCCACAAAGGCGTCCCAATCATCACCATCAGTGAACTGCTGCAACGTACCAAGGGTAGCCATTTTTGCGTGAATGTCCGTAATCTCGTCGCCAATTGTTATATCTTTAGATGCCCTGATAATGACTCCACGAGGCAATGTGTTGTACTTGAACTGTAGTGACCTTAGTCCTTTATTGATAACTCCAGAGTGAGGATCACACCTGGTGGTCTGCCTTTTATACTAGGCCAGGCACACCTGTACAGGTAACCTGCAAGTCTCCCACTGCTGTGCCCTCTGGTGGCACACCTTGTGATATTGCAAACAGTAACCATGTAGGATACATGACAAATACCAAGTGAAAAAAAATCTTTGTTCATTTCATTGCCAAAGTAGAAACCCTCAGTGGAGTTTCAAAAGAACTTGCTCACATCATAAAATTTCATGTTAAAAGTATCATTTGTCGAGCCAGTGTACCACCACAAGCAATAGTTAATGAACCGGGCCAAAGTTTCAAGCTGCGTTGGGATGATTCATTGTCTTTTCTGTAACGTGACTTGCCCGTCCCTTGACTGAGCCTCTCACAGACTGCTGCAGACCAAGGGGGCTTTTCAAGTCCCAGGTGGCAGTTTCATTCAGCAGATCTGCCCCCGTTGCATCTCCCACCATTGGCATATGTCATAATGTCATTGGACTCACTTCCTATCACTGAAATTATTAAAGTCAAAATGAGCCTCGCTGCAATTTCTGCCGCACTCGCTCCCTTGAGCACTGCGACACATTTCCCACTCTATCAGTATTCCATGCTCCTGGTCCTATCAAACCTTGCTGTGTTCCTCAACTCTCATGAATTAAACCATGTAACACTGGGTTTAATATTTTCCTTTCTGTTGGTTGAAAGAATGTTGGCAGCAGTCCTCAGTCTTGCACACAGCATGCATACTCTTGTTTAAAGGCAGAGGTAAATATTCAACCTACTAGGCAGCAATGCAATAGAATCAGTGATGACATCTCGTGTCACAAAGTTAACTATTTTGTCATGTGTTTAACTGAAATGGAGAAACACTACCGAAAAAGTTGATGCTGAAAGAAATACAACACCAATTCTAATATGAACTTACTGCCATGTTGAAAATGGTGGCATTTTTTTATTATTCGTTTTGGGATGTGGGTATCGCTGGCAAGGCCAGTGTTTATTACCCATCCCTAATTACCCTTGAGAAGGTGGTGGCGAGCTGCCTTCTTGAACCGCTGCAGTCCTTGTAGTGAAGGTACTCCCACAGTGCTGTGCGGGAGGGAGTTCCAGGATTTTGATCTTGTCATGTATGTACTTTTGGGATCACTAGCCACTAGATGGCATCACTATTGGAGGCATCATCATCTTGAGATACAGATTTTACACACACGTTCGCTCAGAGGGCCAGAATGCGGTGGAATTCGTTGCCGACCTGAGATGTCTAGCGGGACCGTGTAAGTTCGGGGCTGTGTTGGCAGACATGCTGCGGGACTTCTTTGTAATCAGCATCAACCACGAGGTGATCCTGTGTAAACTACTGGAGGTGGAGATGTTGGACTTGAACAGGGCCATCATGATTGCTCAGTCATGCATGACGACGGATAGAAGTCTAAAGCAGGTATCAATGAAAAATCGTAACTTGGCAAGTACTGTAAATATGATTGATTCGGCATTCGGCAAAGCGACACATGGCAGGGCCTACCCGACTGCGTATGCGAAACCTGTAGCTGCCCAAAGTCCGCCAGCAGGAATGCATCCGATTTCTCCATGTTGGTGTTGTGGGGGAAATCACCGGCACCAGCAGTGCCGATTTAAGCAATATAGTTGCAAAGCCTGTATGAGATTGGGGCATCTCCAGCGCAAGTGTCCGCAGATGAGCAAGCGTGCTGCGACACACCACGTGGAGGGTGATGGTCAGACTAGCACGGATCCGGATACGCAATCCGAGATACCAGAGAAGGAAGTGTCTGGACTGTACTCGTTCCTAACGAAGAGCAAACCGATAATGATCAACATGAAATTTAATGGGGTGCCGGTATCGATAGAACTGGACAAGGGGGCGAGTCAATCGATAATGAGCCAGAGGACATTCAACAAGCTGTGGGATACTAAGGCTGTGAGGCCCAGGCTGAGTCCAGTCAATGCCAAGTTACGCACATACACCAAACAACTCACAACGGAGATTGGCAGTGCCACAATTAAAGTGTTGTATGACGGTGCGGTTCACGAGTTACCGCTATGGATTGTCCCAGGCAATGGCCCAACGCTGTTCGGCGGGAACTGGCTTGAAAAAATCAGATGTGATTGGAACGACATCAAGGCGTTGTCGTCGGAGAAAGATACATGTGCCCAAGTACTGAGCAAGTTCCCCCCACTGTTCGAACCAGGCATTGGCAACTGCCCAGGTGCCAAGGTGCAGATCCACGTGGACTCGGATGCAAGACCCGTCCATCATAAAGCTTGGGCAGTGCTGTATATGATGAGGGAGAAGGTCTAAATCGAACTGGACAGACTCCTGCGTGAAGAGATCATATCACCGGTTGAATTTAATGAATGGGCCAGCCCCATTGTTCCTGTGCTGAAAAGTGATGGCACAGTCAGAATCTGTGGAGACTACAAGGCTACGATCAACAGGGTTTCAAAACAGGATCAGTACCTGTTAGCGAAGGCTGATGACTTGTTTGCAATGCTAGCTGGGGGGAAATCGTTCACCAAACTGGACTTGACGTCGGCCTACATGACACAGGAGCAGGTCGAGATGTCAAACAGACTTATGTGCATCAACACTCATAAAGGACTGTTTATTTATCACAGGTGCCCTTTTGGAATTCGTTCAGCTGCAGCAATATTTCAGAGGAACATGGAGAGTCTACTGAAGTCCATTCCCAGAACCGTTGTGTTCCAAGATGACATCCTGATCACAGGTCATATCTCCGTGGAACATCTGAACAACCTGGAAGAGATTCTACATCGTCTGGATAAAGTGGGACTCAGACTGAAACGCTCGAAGTGCATCTTCATGGCACCAGAGGTCGAATTCCTGGGGAGGAAAATTGCTCCTGACGGCATCAGGCCCACGGACGCGAAAACCAAGGCCATCAGCTTGTTAGAGCAAAGCAGATTAGTGACGGGGCTGTGTTCGTTCCTGGGTCTACTCAACTACTTCGGTAACTTCCTACCTAAATTGAGCACCTTATTAGAACCACTGCACATGCTGCTAAAAAAAGGTGACAACGGGGTGCGTCTCAAGACAGAGCTTTTGAGAAAGCCACTAATCTGCTTTGCTCTAACAAGCTGCTGGTACATTATGACCCATGTAAACATTTAGTATTGGCCTGTGATGCTTCGTCATATGGAATTGGTTGCGTACTCCAACAAGCTAATGAGTCGGGTAAACTTCAACCAGTCGCGTACGCTTCAAAAAGTTTGTCTAAAGTGAAAAGAGCCTACAGCATGGTAGAGAAAGAAACACCAGCCTGTGTGTATGGGGTTAAAAAGATGCATCAGTATCTGTTTGGTCTTCAGTTCGGAGACAGATCACAAGCCGTTCATTTCACTGTTCTCTGAAAACAAAGGTATCAATACCAATGCTTCATCCCGCATCCAGAGATGGGCGCTGACATTATCCGCTTATGGTTATGTCATTCGCCATAGACCTGGTACCGAGAATTGTGCCGATGCTTCGAGCCGTCTGCCATTACCCACACCGGAGGTGGAAACGCCACAACCGGCGGACCTATTGTTAGTTATGGATGCTTTTGAGAGTGAAGGAACCCCTGTCACAGCTCAACAAGTTAAGACCTGGACCAGCCAGAACCTGATTTTATCGGTGGTGAAGAGTTGCATCCTCAAAGGTGATTGGTCTGCCATATCCAAGCAAACGTGCGAGGAGAACAAACCTTATATTCGTCGCAAAGACAAACTGTCTATTCAGTCGGATTGTATACTGTGAGGCAATCATGTTGTTATGCCCAAGAAAGGGAGGGAGAAATTCATACGTGAGCTACATAGCATACATCCCAGCATTGTAATGATGAAAGCCATCGCCAGCTCTCACGTATGATGGCCGGGAATTGACTCTGAGCTGGAATCATGTGTGCATCAGTGTAACACTTGCATGCAGCTCAGCAAAGCACCAGCGGAATCACCGCTGAGTCTGTGGTCGTGGCTGTCCAAACCATGATCCAGGATCCACATCGACTTTGCAGGTCCCTTCCTGGGGAACGTTTTTAGTTGCGGTGGATGCATATTCGAAGTGGATAGCGTGTATAATCATGTCATCCAGTACATCCACAGCTACCATTGAGAATCTCAGTGTCATGCTCGTGAAATATGGTCTGCGTGACATTGTTGTTAGCAACAACGGATCGTGCTTAACCAGTCAGGAATTTCAAGAGTTCTTTTCCTTTTCTTATCAGTAGGTAACCTTTGGCATTCTTGCCAAGTTAAGTTAATTTAAGGGTTAAGTCATGGCAGGAGAGCCCAGACACGTGTCATGCTCCCCGTGTGCTATGTGGGAAGTCAGGGACGCTTCCAGTGTCCCTGACAACTATGTGTGCAGGAAGTGTGTCCAGCTGCAGCTCCTGACAGACCGCATTGCGGTACTGGAGCTACGCATGGACTCATTATGGAGCATCCGCGATGCTGAGGATGTCGTGAATAGCATGTTTAGTGAGTTGGTCAAACCGCAGGTAAAGGTTACACAGGCAGATAGGGAATAGGTGACCATCAGGCAGCGCAGTGGAAGGAAGGTAGTGCAGGGGTCCCCTCCGGTCATTTCCCTCCAAAACAGATATACCTTTTTGTGTACTGTTGGGGGAGATGACTTATCAGGGGAAGGCAGCAGCAGCCAAGGTCATGGCACCATCTGTGGCTCTGCTGCACAAAAGGGCAGGAAAAAGAGTGGGAGAGCGAAAGTGATAGGGGACTCTATTGTAAGGGGAATAGATAGATGTTTCTGCGGCCGCAATCGAGACTCCAGGATGGTATGTTGCCTCCCTGGTGCAAGGGTCAAGGATGTCTCGGAGCGGCTGCAGGGCATTCTGGAGGGAGAGGGTGAACAGCTAGTTGTCATGGTGCATATAGGTATCAACGATATAGGTAAAGAACGGGATGAGGTCCTACAAGCTGAATTTAGGGATCCAGGAGTTAAATTAAAAAGTAGGACCTCAAAAGGTAGTAATCTCAGGATTGCTACCAGTGCCACATGCTAGTCAGATTAGAAATAGCAGGAAAGTTAAGATGAATACGTGGCTTGAGGAATGGTGCAAGAGGGAGGGATTCAAATTCCTGGGATATTGGAACCGGTTCTGGGGGAGGTGGGACCAGTACAAACCGGACGGTCTGCACCTCGTCAGGACCGGAACCAATGTCCTAGGTGGAGTGTTTGCTCGTGCTGTTGGGGAGGGGTTAAATTAATATGGCAGGGAGATGGGAATCTATGCAGGGAGACAGAGGGAAGTAAAATGGGGGTAGAAGCAAAAGATAGAAAGGAGATAAGGAAAAATGGAGGGCAGAGAAATCAAAGGCAAAAATCAAAAAGGGCGACATTACAACATAATTCTAAAAGGACAAAGAGCGTTAAAAAAAACAAGCCTGAAGGTTCTGTGTCTCAATGCGAGGAGCATTCGTAATAAGGTGGATGAATTAACTGTGCAGATATCTGTTAATGGATATGATGTAATTGGGATTACGGAGACATGGCTCCAGGGTGACCAAGGTTGGGAACTCAACATCCAGGGATATTCAATATTCAGGAAGGATAGACAGAAAGGAGAAGGAGGTGGGGTAGCATCGCTGGTTAAAGAGAAGATTAACGCAATAGTAAGGAAGGACATTAGCTTGGATGATGTGGAACCTGTATGGGTAGAGCTGCAAAACACTAAAGGGCAGAAAATGCGAGTGGGAATTGTGTACAGACCACCAAACAGTAGTAGTGAGGTTGGGGATGGCATCGAACAGGAAATTAGGGCTGCGTGCAATAAAGGTACAGCAGTTATCATGGGCGACTTTAATCTACATATAGATTGGGCTAACCAACTGGTAGCAATATGGTGGAGGAGAATTTACTGGAGTGTATAAGGAATGGTTTTCTAGACCAATATTTTGAGGAACCAACTAGAGGGTTGGCCATCCTAGACTGGGTGATATGTAATGAGAAAGGACTAATTAGCAATCTTGTTGTGCAAGGCCCCTTGGGGAAGAGTGATCATAATATGGTAGAATTCTTCACTAAGATGGAGAGTGGCACAGCTAATCCAGAGACTAGAGTCCTGAACTTAAAGAAAGGTAACTTCAATGGTATGAGATGTGAATTGGCTAGGATAGACTAGCGAATGATACTTAAAGGGTTGGTGGTGGATAGGCAATTCAAACATTTAAAGATCACATGGATGAACTTCAACAATTGTACATCCCTGTCTGGAGTAAAACGAAAATGGGGAAGGTGGCTCATCCGTGGCTAACAAGGGAAATTAGGGATAGTGTTAAATCCAAGGAAGAGGCTTATAAATTGGCCAGAAAAAGCAGCAAACCTGAGGACTGGGAGAAATTTAGAATTCAGCAGAGGAGGACAAAGGGTTTAATTAGGAGGGGAATAACAGAGTATGAGAGTAAGCTTGCAGGGAACATAAAAATTGACTGCAAAAGCTTCTATAGATATGTGAAGAGAAAACGATTAGTTAAGACAAATGTAGGTCCCTTGCAGTCAGAATCAGGTGAATTTATAATGGGGAACAAAGAAATGGCAGACCAATTGAACAAATACTTTGGTTCTGTCTTCACTAAGGAAGACACAAATAACCTTCCGGAAATACTAGGGGTTCGAGGGTCGAGCAAGAAGGAGGAACAGAAGGAAATCCTTATTAGTCAGGAAATTGTGTTAGGGAAATTGATGGGAAATTGAAGGCCGATAAATCCCGGGGCCTGATAGTCTGCATCCCACAGTACTTAAGGAAGTGGCCCTAGAAATAGTGGATGCATTGGTGGCCATTTTCCAACATTCTATAGACTCTGGATCAGTTCCTATGGATTGGAGGGTAGTGAATGTAACCCCACTTTTTAAAAAAGGAGGGAGAGAGAAAACAGGGAATTATAGACCGGTTAGCCTGACATCGGTTGTGGGGAAAATGTTGGAATCAATTATTAAAGATGTTTAATTGGAAAGCAGTGACAGGATCGGTCCAAGTCAGCATGGATTTATGAAAGGGAAATCATGCTTGACAAATCTTCTAGAATTTTTTTGAGGATGTAGTAACTAGTAGAGTGGACAAGGGAGTACCAGTGGATGTGGTGTATTTGGACTTTCAAAAGGCTTTTGACAAGGTCCCACACAAGAGATTAGTGTGCAAAATTAAAGCACATGGTATTGCGGGTAATGTATTGACGTGGATAGAGAACTGGTTGGCAGACAGGAAGCAGAGAGTCGGGATAAATGGGTCCTTTTCAGAATGGCAGGCAGTGGGGTACCACAAGGTTCAGTGCTGGGACCCCAGCTATTTGCAATATACATTAATGATTTAGACGAAGGAATTGAATGTAATATCTCCAAGTTTGCAGATGACACTAAGCTGGGTGGCAGTGTGAGCTGTGAGGAGGATGCTAAGAGGCTGCAGGGTGACTTGGACAGGTTAGGTGAGTGGGCAGATGCAGTATAATGAGGATAAATGTGAGGTTATCCACTTTGGTGGCAAAAATAGGAAGGCAGAATATTATCTGAATGGTGACAGATTAGGAAAAGGGGAGGTGCAATGAGACCTGGGTGTCATGATACATCAGTCATTGAAAGTTGGCATGCAGGTACAGCAGGCAGTGAAGAAAGCAAATGGCATGTTGGTCTTCATAGCGAAAGGATTTGAGTATAGGAGCAGGGAGGTTTTACTGCAGTTGTACAGGGCCTTGGTGAATATTGTGTTCAGTTTTTGTCTCCTAATCTGAGGCAGGACATTCTTGCTATTGAGGGAGTGCAGCGAAGGTTCACCAGACTGATTCCCGGGATGGTAGGACTGACATATGAAGAAAGACTGGATCGACTAGGCTTATATTCACTGGAATTTAGAAGAATGAAAGGGGATCACATAGAAACTTATAAAATTCTGACGGGATTGGACAGGTTAGATGCAGGAAGAATGTTCCCGATGTTGGGGAAGTCCAGAACCAGGGGTCACAGTCTAAGGGTAAGGGGTAAGCCATTTAGGATCGAGAGGAGGAGAAACTCAGAGAGTTGTGAACCTGTGGAATTCTCTACCACAGAAAGTTGTTGAGGCCAGTTCATTAGATATATTCAAAAGGAAGTTAGATGTGGCCCTTACGGCTAAAGGGATCAAGGGGTATGGAGAGAAAGCAGGAATGGGGTACAAAAATTACAAAAATGATCAGCCATGATCATATTGAATGGTGGTGCAGGCTCGAAGGGCCGAATGGCCTACTCCTGCAGCTATTTTCTATGTTTCTATGTTTCAATGGTATCAAGCATGTAAGGTCAGCACCATTCAAACCTGCATCCAATGGGCAAGCAGAACGTGCTGTCCAAATCATAAAGCAGAGTATGAAGCGAGTAACCCAAGGGTCACTGCAGACCCGTCTGTCATGCGTACTGCTTAGTTACAGGACAAGACCACACATGCTTACCGGGGTCTCACCTGCTGAACTAATGATGAAGAGAGGTCTTAAGGCCAAGCTATCTCTTGTACACCCTGACTTGATTAATCATGTTGAATATAGAAGACAAAGTCAGCAAGGGTATCACGATCGTGCAGCTGTGTCACGCGATATTTCTGTAAATGATCCTGTATATGTTCTGAAATATGGTCAGGGTCCCAAGAGGATTGCTGGTACTGTCATGGCCAAGGAGGGCAACAGAGTATTTATTGTCAAGCTCAAAAATGGGCAAACATTCAGAAAACATATGGATCAGACAAAACTGCGGCACACAGACCACCCGGAACAGTCGGAGGAAGAGACAATAGACGACCAACCAACCTACCCCCAGTCATCAGAGGACTCGGTGGTCATCAGTGAATTGGGACTTTCAATCACTGACATGTTCAATGAAAATGGACTTTCAATCCCTGAATGGCCCTTGCCACTCCCACCAGGTCAGCCACCCAGCCACCAGTCACAACAGACTCTGAACACTCACCCAAGGCTGGAGTTGAACAGAGACGGTCAACGTGGGAGCGTAAAACACCAGACCGCATCAATTTGTAAAAGACTGTGTTAATATCTCAGAGGAGGGTATTGTCATGTATGTACTTTTGGGATCACTAGCCACTAGATGGCGTCACTGTTGGAGGCCATTGGGCTGCATGCACATGTGTGCAGCCTAAGTATAAAAGGCCAGCCATTTTGTATATTAGTCACTTTGGGCCTTAATAAAGCAGAGCCAAGGTCATACGTCTTGGAGTTAAACAGTACTCACTCTAACAGTTACTGCATACACAACAGACCTAGCAACAATGAAGGAACAGCGATATAGTTCCAAGTCAGAATGGTGTGTGACTTGGAGGGGAACTTTCAGGTGATGGTACTCCCATGCACCTGCTGCCCTTGTCCTTCTAGGTGGTAGAGGTCACGGGTTTGGGAGATGCTGTCGAAGAAGCCTTGGCGAGTTGCTGCAGTACATCTTGTAGATGGTGCACACTGCAGCCACAGTGCATCAGTGATGGAGGGAGTGAATGTTTAAGGTGGTGGATGAGGTGCCAATCAAGCGGGCTGCTTCATCCTGGATGGTGTCAAGCTTCTTGTGTTGTTGGAGCTGCACTCATCCAGGCAAGTGGAGAGTATTCCATCATACTCCTGACTTGTGCCTTGTAGATCATGGAAAGGTTTTGGGAGTCAGGAGTTGGGACACTCACCGCAGAATCTCCAGCCTCTGACCCGCTCTTGTTGCCACAATATTTATGTGGCTGGTCCAGTTAAGTTTCTGGTCGATGGTGCCCCCCCCCCCCAGGATGTTGATGCTGGGGGATTCGGCGATGGTAATGCCGTTGAATATCAAGGGGAGGTGGTTAGACTCAGCTTGTTGGAGATGGTCATTGCCTGGCACTTGTGTGGCGCGAATGTTACTTGCCACTTATCAGCCCAAGCCTGAATGTCGTCCAGGTCTTGAACCCACATTCAGTCAAATGCTACCTTGATGTCAAGAGCAATCACTCTCACCTCACCTCTGGAATTCAGCTTTTTTGTCCACGTTTGGACCAAGGCTGTAATGCAGTCTGGAGTCAAATGGTCCTGGCAGAACCCAAACTGAGCATCAATGAGCAAATTATTGGCGAATAAGTGCTGCTTGATAGCACTGTCGACAATACCTTCCATCACTTTGCTGATGATTGAAAGTAGACTGATGGTGCGGTAATTGGCCGGATTGGATTTGACCTGCTTTGTGTGGACAGGACATACCTGGGCAATTTTCCACAATGTCAGGTAGATGCCAATGTTGTAGCTGTACTGGAACAGCTTGGCTAGAGGCGCAGCTAGTTCTACAGCTCATGTCTTCAGCATGACAGCCAGGATGTTGTCGGGGCCCATAGCCTTTGCTGTATCCAGTGCGCTTAGCCATTCTTGATATCATGTGGATTGAATTGAATTGACTGAAAACTGGCTTCTGTGATAGTGGGGACCTCAGGAGGAGGCCAATATGGATCATCCACTCAGCACTTCTGGCTGAGCATGGTTGCAAATGCTTCAGCTTTGTCTTTTGCACTTGTGTGCTGGGCTCCAACATCATTGAGGATAGGGATACTCATGGAGCCTCCTCCTCATGTTAGTTGTTTCATTGTCCACCACCATTCATGACTGGATGTGGCAGTACTGCAGAACTTTGATCTGATCCATTGATTGTGGGATCGCTTAGCTCTGTCTATAGCATGCTGTTTAGCATGCATGTTGTCCTGTGTTGCAGCTTCCCCAAGTTGGCACCATATTTTTAGGTACATCTGGTGCTGCTCCTGGCATGCTCTTCTGAACTCCTCATTGGTCTCCTGGCTTGATGGTAATGGTGGAGTGAGGGATATGCCGGGCCATGAGGTTACAGATTGTGGTGGAATACAATTCTGCTGCTGCTGATGGTCTACAGTGCCTCATGGATGCCCAGTTTTGAGCTCCTCCATTTGTTCTGAACCTGTCCCATTTAGCACGGTGGTCGTGCCATACAACATGATGGATGGTGTCCTCAGTGTGAAGACGGGCTTCGTCTCCACAAAAACATTGCGGTGGTCACTGCTACCAATGTGTCATGGACAGATGCATCTGCGACAGGTAGATTGGTGAGGACAAGGTCAAGTAGGTTTTTCCCTCATGTTGGTCCTTTCACCACCTGCCGCAGGCCCATTCTGGCAGCTATGTCCATCTGGACTCTGCCAGCTCGGTCAGTAGTGGTGCTACCGAGCCACTCTTGGTGATGGACATTGACGTACCCCACCCAGAGTACATTCTGTGCCCTTGCTACCCTCAGTGCTTCTTCCAAGTGGTGTTCAACATGGAGGAGTACTGATTCATCAGCTGAGGAAGGGCAGTAGGTGGTAATCAGCAGGAGGTTTCCTTGGCCTGATGCCTTGAGACTTCATGGAGTTCGGAGTCAATGTTGAGGACTCCCTGAGCCACTCCCTCCCGACTGAATACCACTGTGCCGCCACCTCTGCTGGGTCTGTCCTGCCAATGTGACTGGACATACTCGGGGATGGTGATGGAGGAGTCTGGGACATTGGCTGAAAAGTATGATTCTGTGAGTATGGCTATGTCAGGCTGTTGGTTGACTAGTCTGTGGGACAGCTCACCCAATTTTGGCACAAGTCCCTACCACAATGACATCACCTTTTACATCTGGTGAAATTTGGTGTTGACATTAGACCTGTCTGCTTCTTGTAATGTCCAAGAATATTTCAACGCAAACATTTGGGCCTCTGACCTCATCCACCCCCTCACAATCTGGCTGTCTGCGGCTGGGAAACAGAGACACAAATGTTAATCAGGTCCTGCCGTTAAATTCAGTAGGACGTCAAACTGCCCACCCTCCCCCGCCCCCACCCCCACACCCCGCCCCCCACCCTCTCCCTGCCTCCCAGCCTTTGAAAAGATAGTCCCACCCCACTGTGACTTCACACAACACTGCTACAACTAGTGCAAAGCAAACTTTTAAAGAGTTCACCATGTGCACCAGCACAGCTTTGCCCGAGTGAGTGTGCTGTGGAGCTGAACGTGAACCCCATCACTGGTGGGCACAGCAGGCTTTAATCACCCAATGGTCCTGTCACATATATGTCCTTTTAAATTTTGAATAAATCTTTAAACAAAGAATCATATCTTTGTGGCAGACAAGATTAGAGATACAATACTGCAGTTGAAATAAAAACCAAAAATGCTGGAAAAGGCTGAGCAACTCAGGCAGCATCTGTGGAGAGAGAAACAGCATTGGCTCCAGGTGGATTTCCCCTCTCAGGCCCGAGTTAAAATTACAGTCGGGTCTCAATGATATCATCGGGCCGCAACATGCATATGTAAAGAAGGACCCTGTTGGCTCCGGCCAGGTGTCCTTGCTGCCTGGTCAGGAGATCAGGTTAAAATTACAGATGTTGCGATCATGGTGGCTTTGGGACAGGTAATAGCCACGGCAATTTTAACTGCCCATCTGCCAAGCTACTGCTGAGTGAGTAAGGTTAAAATCGGCCCGAACATTTTAGGTCGACGACAACAGTCCCATTAGAGCACACCTGATTAAAAGCCCAGCAAAATAGCATGCAACTTGTTGTATCAAAAAGGACAGCAGTGGGGAGGGGGTTAGATTTGTTCTGTCCACTCTCTGTGGCAAATTCATCAACTCATTCTCTGTTTTATAGATCTGCTATGAGTAACGCACCAAAACATGTGCTTCTTTTGTGTTCAGCACTCTGCACAGGTTGTATTTTTATAGAATGTTGAAGCGTATGTTTCAAATACAGCACATTTTTTCTCCCAGTCCTTGTCACACCGCTCATGGCTTCACCGATTAAGCATGTCGATGAAGATGGCAGTAATACAGACAAGATTCTGCTTCAAATGGTTGGGAATTTTAGACGTAAAGTCCAAATCTTTTTTGATCAATTCTACAATTAATCTGGGCACTGGCTTCAGTTAAACTAGAATTTTAATTGGCTAGTTTATAGGAAGCGAAATTTCCATTTTTAACAAAAAATCAGAAAAATGTCCATTTTTTTCTTCATAATAAATACCTGCTCGTGAAATCACAGCAACTCACAACTTTAAAGTATGTGACTTTTGAGAGCTTGATTTGGTTAGCACGCTGCTGAGTACGGAGAATGCAAATGCGTTTAATTCAAAGATGAATGTCATTGTTTTCTTGCATTTTCATGCCTACCGCTGCCATCTTTACATTACAGCACTCTAAGGTGACCAGTAGGGGGCTCTAATGGCCTAAAGATACGACAGTCATTAAAATATAAGTTACACTGACCATTCCCGTTCCACAGAATTATCCTTTTAAATCAGCTCAAGAACATTTACTCCATAGATTTATTAAAAATCTGCGCGCTAACCTGCCAAAGTGTCAGTTTGGCTCAGTCGTAACGCTCTCACCTCATCAACTCCAGGGCCCCGTTACCACAGTCCAGGCACAGCTCCCACATATAACCAGCAGGTGCTCAAAAGTCGCATATTTTAAAGTTGCAAGTTGCCGTGATTCCACGAGCGGGTTATTTATTATTATAAGAGGTAATCTCATTGAAACATATAAGATTCTGAGGGGGGTTGACAGGGTAGATGCTGAGAGCAGGGCCTGATGGGCCTGGGGCAAACTGATCCAAATGGGCCTACAGTTATGTTTGTTCATGTTCATTACATTACGTATAAATATAATAACTAATTACTATGGTGGACTTATACTATAATATATTAATATAATATATTATATATTAACATATATTTTATATATTATATATACTATATAATAACACAGTTAAATAATAACACAGATAAATAGTAAAGATCTCTGCAAAAATAGGTATGTACACATTAGGCCAATAAACAATATTTTCCTCGGTCTTGTTTTTCCTCTCTTATTGTCTATTCTATTCAGCCTATTTGGGAGGCATATTTTTTTCTTACATTTATTTGGTGGGCCTATGTTCTTTGGTGGGCCTGGGACTGCAGCCTCATCCACCCCATGATTAATCCGCTCCTGGCTGAGAGGTTGTTTCCCCTAGCTGGAGAATCTACGGGGCTAAAATGGCTCACCGCCCGAAACGAGGCGCACCTACCGGTTTTAATGTGTTCTGGCTGCCCCAAGCATTGGGGCGGCCTATCCGTCGAAATTCAGCACTTTGGGGATTTTTTTGGAGCGGGGCGGAAGTGGACTCATCATGGGGGCGGAGTGTCCGCAGCTGTTAGTCATCAGCACTGCACTGATGATGTCATCGCGCTGGCGCGTCACAACACCTCTTCCCTTCAGTTAAAGGGGAGGGCCGTTGCAAACTCTGCAGCCACTTTAGTGGCAAATATTGGGCCACCAGGGAGGGTTTCAGTTGGGCCAGTGGCCTGGCACCCAAGAGGGGGTGCCAGGTTGCCTGTTGGTGGACCGGCCGAACCCATGGCCATAATTGTCAAACCGACCTGGCAGTTGGCCGACAAAACAAAATAACATGGCGGCCGCGGCAGTGCGCCCTCCCCTTTAAAGGCGGCCATGCAAAAGCTGTCGGGGGCACCAATCGGCGGCAGGGCTGCTCCTGTGGAGCAATACCAGGAAAGGAGCAATTTCCCGAGGGGCAATTTCGCAAGACGGTCCCCACCAGTCAGTAAGGGGTCAGCGCGTGCACACCGCGGTGGGAAAATGGGTGGTGCGGTTCCGGACACCGCTCCAAAACTGAGGAAGCGCAATTTCCAAAATGGCGGCCTCTCCACGGAGAGTTGGCAGCCATTCCGTGTCGCCCCCATGGCCACGGCCTTCAGACGGCCAGAGGCCTTATTGGAAGGGGAAATTTCAGCCCCTACATGTAGGGGGGCATAATCTCAGGATAAGGGGTTGGCCATTTAAGACTGAGATGAGGAGGAATTTCTTCACTCAGAGAGGGTTGTGAATTTTTGGAATTCTCTACCCCAAAGTGCTATGGACGCTGAATCGTTGAGTATATTCAAGGCTGAGATCACTAGATTAATAGACTGAAAGGGAATCAAGGGATATGGAGATCAGGCGGGAAAGCGGAGTTGAGGTCGAAGATCAGCCATGATCTTATTGAATGGCAGAGCAGGCTTGAGGGGCCGAATGGCCTACTCCTGCTCCTATTTCTTATGTTATATTCTTATGCTCTTATAATTGTTTACTTTCTAGGCGAGAAAGCTCGATTGGCAGTCATTAACAATTGCCATACCGTTAAAAGGGTACTTACGCTGTTAGTTACTAGACTTAACTTTCTGTGGCAAGTTTAATGGGCAATTAATGTGCAAATGCAGCAACCGCATCAAACTCATGGGGTGGTTAACCGCGAGATGCCTTTTTTCCAAGGCTAACAGCTGAGTGGCAAAAATCAACCATCAACTTGTGGCAGTTCTCGGTTCATAGGGTATCTGAACGATTTGCGCATTAATAACGGCCATCATCATTTAGACGACGCCATTTATTTCAGCAAAATCTTGACCAGCGTCTCTATGAACGGAGTCCAGAGGGAGCATAGTGCTTCTGTGGACTGGGATGGGCAGGGGGGGAAGGTGGTATCAGAATAATCGTTGAAGAATCGATGCAAAAATGATTGTTAGCGTTAAATTAATCTCACGGACCTCATTATGCATCCATAGCGGCATCAGGGACTTCGGTAACAGAACAAAGGAGCAGCCGTTAATATCTGCCGATACAAAATGCTCACTTTATTAATGGGTCGTACTTGCCTGTCTGAGATATGAAAGAAGAACTATTGACTAATATATATTACATTTTATGAAATAAAAACAGAAAATGCTGGAAATGCGCAGCAAGCCCTGTAAATAGATAAGACAGTTTACCATTTTCAGTGTAGATTTTTTTCCAATATTACGATGGCGTAATTACCAACTTAATTTATTTAATAATTGCTGATGTTTCCCCATTTGCTCTTCCTTTTCTTCATCCAATTTCTTCATTACATTTCTTCCTGCTTTTGCAGCATACATTACTGTTAGTTGGTTGCCATTAAGTAAGTCTTCATCAGGAGCACGTGGAAGCCAAGTAAAACAGCGGAAGGAGTGTACGACAAATCAAGTACCTCGTCCCTGCAACCACCGTCTGCCCCACCTGTGACAGAGACTGTAGATCCTGCCTTGGTCTCATCAGCCGCCTTAGAACTAATTTTAATGTGGAAGCAAGTCATCCTCGACTCTGAGGACTGCCTCAGAAGAAGTCAGAAAATACTGAATATTATGAAACAATGTGTAGGTCCTCTCTGAAGTGAGCCAAGGGGGGAGTGGGGGGCTTCTCAATGAACATTGCAACCCCTCTGAAAAAGTGATATAGGAAAATACTGAGCAGGGTAGTCCAGCCTGAAAGAAAGAAAAAGAAACAAAGAACTTGCATTTATATAGCACCTTTCGTCACCTCAGGACTTTACAGCCAATTAAGTACTTTTTTGGAAGTATAGTCACTGCTGTAATGTGGGAAACGCGGCAGCCAATTTGCACACAGCAAGCTCCCACAAACAGCAATGTGATATTGGCCAGATAATCTGTTTTTTGTTATGTTGATTGAGAGATAAATTACTGGCCAGGATACCAGGGACAAGTGCCCTGCTCTTCTTCAAAATAGTGCCATGGGATCTTTTACGTCCACCTGAAAGAGCAGACAGGGCCCGGGTTTAACGTCTAAGTGGTAGAGGGAAAAACTGAGCAAGATAGCCCAGGCTGGGCATTAAGTCATGCCTCCAGTGGCCATGTAAGGTGAGGTATTGGCAGAGGGTCTGAGAGCAGGCTACCCGCCCACCCTTGTGGTAATGGAGACATGAATCCAAGTAAACTAAAAATAGGAATAACGTATTTATCTTTGAGAAATTACCAATAAAATGATGCATTATTTTAGAAGTTGCTTATCAGGAGATTATGATAAACTGTTGTCCACTTTGTCCAAAATGTAGAAGATTTGACCATCGTACAGGTGCGTGAGTTAGGCTCATGTCAGTCGGTGGCCCGGATTGGAACTTTGGGCCAGTTTTGGGCAGGTGAGTTAAAAATTCAACCCACTGCTCCAGAAATGAGGCCCAGGGTAAGTTAACAGCCACACCTCATTTAAATCCCTCCAGCTGACATCCCACGCAACGTCAGCAGGCTGCGGCGGAAAGCTGCCCTCTGACAGTATGGGCTGCCGAGCCGTCCCAAGAGGTGTTCTGCAGATCGGTAGTAGAGAGGTGAGGGGAAGGGTTAGCTTGCAGCACAGGAGGCCTATGCCTTCCTGGCAGGTCTCGGAGAAGCACACTCCTGCTCCTTCTGACCCCACAAGGAAAGTTTAGAAAAAAAATCATACTCACCGTTTTAGAATTCTTCTGTCCCCGATCCTCATCGACGCTGGGTTGGCCTGATGAGACATTCACTTCCCGCTCTAAGCGGATAGAAAAATTACAGTTATAGGGACAACAACAACAACTTGTATTTATATAGTGCCTTTAACGTAGTATGTGCTGACTCTCTGCATCACCTTCCGGAGGGAGCTGACTGGGGCAGAGATCGCATCATATAGAAGCTATGGGGTTGAAATTCAGTATCACTGTTTTTGAGGCGGTGTCACTGCCTGAGTGCTGATTTTACCTCCAGGCGTTAGGTGCAGGCTCAAACTCCCAAATTCAATTATTGCATCCAAAGATGAGAGAGCAGCTCTAAAAGGTGGCGTCGTATACTGATTCTCGGCGTCAATGGGGCAGGAGCTCAGGAGGCCGACTCCATTTCGCAACGGGAGGCTGCCATTGAAAAAGGTTGGTTGAAAAAAAACGAGAAGAAATAAACCAGACAACTTCTCCGTCCCCACAGTTACAGCTAATAAAAACATGCAGAAATAAATAAAGACAAACACTTACCCTGCTCTCTGGGCGATTCCGCCCAAGTTCCGCTGTTTACTCACCACTTTTTTCAGGCTGTAAGAACGCCTGCTGGGAAGGCCGCCGTGACCAAATATCGCGAGAGCGGCACCAAGGTGGATGACCACATGGGTGGCATTAGAGGGCACAACGTTACCTCTTGGCGCCTCTATCAAAGACCCAACTGAATTCCTCCAGAGGCGTGGACACCGCTTATTACTGACGGTAGGACTTTGCCGCCCGTTAGCCGCCTCCCGCCAACGGTAACGGGTGGCGTTAGAAATGGTTCGACCCCTAAGTGTCTTTATAGATAAGACTTGGTCCGTATGATCTCATGGACTGGGTTCAGTTGCCTGAAAGGGTAGGAGAGGAATTTTCCAGAATCATTTATTTGCCTCGCCCAGAAGCTTACATAGCAATGGTGGGTTGGGAGAGGTGGGGTGAGTTGGGGCTGGGTGGTGGGGGGGAAGAAATGTTTAGCCATGATGGACCAGTCATTGAGGTGTGGGCCAGGTTTGGTGGATCAGTCATTGTGGTGTGGGCCAGGTTTGGTGGATCAGTCATTGTGGTGTGGGCCAGGTTTGGTGGATCAGTCATTGTGGTGTGGGCCAGGTTTGATGGATCGGTCATTGAGGTGTGGGCCAGGTTTGGTGGACCAGTCATTGTGGTGTGGGCCAGGTTTGGTGGATCAGTCATTGTGGTGTGGGCCAGGTTTGGTGGATCAGTCATTGTGGTGTGGGCCAGGTTTGGTGGATCAGTCATTGAGGTGTGGGCCAGGTTTGGTGGATCAGTCATTGTGGTGTGGGCCAGGTTTGGTGGATCAGTCATTGAGGTGTGGGCCAGGTTTGATGGACCAGTCATTGTGGTGTGGGCCAGATTTGGTGGACCAGTCATTGTGGTGTGGGCCAGGTTTGGTGGATCGGTCATTGTGGTGTGGGCCAGGTTTGGTGGACCAGTCATTGTGGTGTGGGCCAGGTTTGGTGGATCAGTCATTGAGATGTGGGCCAGGTTTGGTGGATCAGTCATTGTGGTGTGGGCCAGGTTTGGTGGATCAGTCATTGAGATGTGGGCCAGGTTTGGTGGACCAGTCATTGTGGTGTGGGCCAGGTTTGGTGCATCAGTCATTGAGGTGTGGGCCAGGTTTGGTGGACCAGTCATTGTGGTGTGGGCCAGGTTTGGTGGATCAGTCATTGAGATGTGGGCCAGGTTTGATGGACCAGTCATTGTGGTGAGGGCCAGGTTTGGTGGACCAGTCATTGTGGTGTGGGCCAGGTTTGGTGGATCGGTCATTGTGGTGTGGGCCAGGTTTGGTGGACCAGTCATTATGGTGTGGGCCAGGTTTGGTGGATCAGTCATTGTGGTGTGGGCCAGGCTTCATGGATCAGTCATTGAGGTGTGGGCCAGGTTTGGTGGATCAGTCATTGAGGTGTGGGCCAGGTTTGGTAGACCAGTCATTGTGGTGTGGACCAGTCATTGTGGTGTGGGCCAGGTTTGGTGGATCAGTCATTGTGGTGTGGGCCAGGCTTGATAGATCAGTCATTGTGCTGCCCCGTTTCCCTATGGTGTAGCAGTGACTGCACTTCAAAAGTAGTTCACTGGCCGTGAAGCGCTTTGGGACTCAGTTCGTTCCGACAAACGTGAAACAATCTTAAAATGTTGTTAGTTTTTTGCTCACTGCTAAGCTGAGGATAATAGAGCTAGCTGACGGGCTATTACATGGATAATGTACGGCAATAAAGAGACTCCATGGTATGATATAACATTGGATTACAATATAGAAATTAATAGAAAGTGGGCTGGTTTTTAACAATCCCAATATGACAAGTAAATTACAATGTGAAACCATCTGTTAATAAGGAGGGAAAACATCTGCTGAGCAAAGTTACCACAACAGCCGCAGCTATTTTTTGCAGCCGGCAGTAGCGACCTATTTTAATATTTACGTTCCATTATGTTGGTATTTAACTATTGTCATCATGTCTTAAATGAGAAATGCCACCAAAAGAGAAAGCGGTGTTCAGGGCATAAGTATTTATGAACATTAATGTGACAGGTTGTTTTTTACATGCTAACACATTTTGATTCAAATTTTGTTGAAAGTAGAGCTGCTACAATGGTTCTCAAATTTTGATGGTTGACGGACCCCTTTCCAAATGGATTAATAATCATGGACCCCCCCCCACATCTATAGTATAATACTATATGATGCTCATAATATAGAAGTGCTGCATAATAATGCTTTGAAAAGAACAGGTATTTACTTACAGATATCAGTGAGATCTATCATCGATCAGTTTTTTGTCGCCCACCACCAGCCTTGGTAACTGCGGCTCGACCTGGCGATCTTCGTGCTGCTCTCAGCGCTCTTCCACATGCTCTCCCTGCCTAGGTGCGACAGACAGCCCACTCTGCGCTGCACATGTGGCAGCTGCACTCCCGCCTCCTGGAATCTGCATCAAGCCCACCTCCAGCCACCACGCATTTGCTTACTCGTGACCACAGCGCCCCTACCCCCCCACCCCCTCCCAGCCACGTAAGGCCCGCCCTGCTCGGTACTCATATTATCAATCGCAGACCCCTTGCAAAGGGCTCCATAGACCGCGGTGTGAGAGCCACTGATCGACGACTATTAGAAACTGTTATATCTTTAGATGCTCTGATAATGACTCCACGTGGCAATGTGTTGTACTTGAACTGTAGTGACCTTAGTCCTTTATTGATAACTCCAGAGTGAGGATCACACCTGGTGGCCTGCCTTTTATACTAGGCCAGGCACACCTGTACAGGTAACCTACAAATCTCCCACTGCAGTGCCCTCTGGTGGCACACCTTGTAATAGTACAAGCAGTAACCATGTAGGATACATGACAGAAACCACTTCCGGCTTCCAATGCAACATGCGCAGCCGGATATGTGCGTCCAGAATTGGGTTCTTCTGTTAGCAGCGCACCCACAATAACTGAGACTAAGGCGATGGAAGGCGCAATGGGCCGAGATATAGCTAGAGCGAAGCACCATTTCTGGATACTAAGGGAATCAAGAGATATGGCGATCGGCCAGGAAAGTGGAGTTGAGGTCGAAGATCAGCCATGATCTTATTGAATGGCAGAGCAGGCTCGAGGGGCCATGTGGCCTACTCCTGCTCCTATTTCTGATGTTCATATCTTGCGGTGTGCCCCGTTAGTTTGGCTTTTCCCTCACCCTTCAGCTCGAAAAGGTTTTGCCCTTCAAGTTGCTCGAAGTGTGAGTTGATAATGGTGCGGTGAGGGCAATGGAGCATCTGGGCTCTTGGTGAATGACGGAGCCTTAACCAATGAGATTTAAGGATTGAGATAGAAACAAGAAGGATGGAAAAGGAATTAGGGTGAATTAGGCTCAAATCAGGTACTGAGAGGGATATAAAGAGAGGGAAAGAAAGATTGGATTAAGCGAGGGAGAAAAAAAGACACAGAAAGTCAAAGTAAGAAAAATATTTTTAAAGTTTAAATTGAAAGAATTTTTAACAACAATTTAGTACCTGTAGGAATGAGATTCCACAGTTTCAATTGTTCACTTTCTGGGTCAGACAGGTTGAGTGGCATTGCAGGAACATAAATCTCATCATTAAAAAGGTACTTATGCTGTTAAGTACCAGCCCTAACTTTCTGCAGTAAGTTTAATGGGCAATTAATGCACAAATCCAGCAATTTCAATACACTCATGGGGAGGTCGAGGGCACGATGCAGTTTTTGCATGGCTAACGGCGGAGCTGTGCAAACCGTCCAGAAACTTGTGGCGATTCGCGGTTCACGGGGTATCTCTTCCTCGCCACAAGTTGCTGGAAGATTTAGGCATTAATAATGGCGAGCGCCAGCAAATTCTGGGTACCATCACTTACTGCTAACTTTGTTCTGTCACTGATCAACTGGGTAGAAAGAGGTTTTACAATTGTAATCAAGAGATTACAAAATAGGTTTGCGTCTCGCAACTATTAGGCGGGATTTGGCATATTTTGATGCTTTTGAAATACTTTTCCTTCTTGACGGCTGTGTTTAAATGTGTGTGATAGCTATCCATCAGTCATCCGTTACTCTGCTGAGATCAATACGGGCAGACAGGTTTAGACTCCAAAGGGAAGCCCTACTTACTTTCTCACCCAGCATGCCCGCTGAGGCCTAATCTTGCCGGGCTCCTTCCTGTCCCACTCACCCCCTTCACTGCTGACCCCTTAGACTTTGCCTGAGGGTCAACAATTGCCGCCCCTCTACTTGTTTCCATCCAGGATGTCTAATCACTCACTCACTCCCAACTCTGTGCTCGCTCACCTACATTGGCTCCCGCTCCACCAATCCCTCCATTTTAAAAATTATCACCTTTGTTTTAATCCTGGACTCTTGAGCATCCCCTATTTTAATCGCTCTACCATTGGCGTCCGTGCCTTCAGCTGCCTGGGCCCTAAGCTCTGGAATTCTCTCCCTAAACCTCTCCGCCTCTCTACCCCTCTCTCCTCCTTTAAGACTCTCCTTAAAACCTACCTCTTTTACCAACCTTTTGGTCATACATCCTAAAATCTCCTTATGTGGCTCGGTGTCAAATTGTGTTTGATAATCGCTTCTGTGAAGTGCCTTGAGATGTTTTACTACGTTAAAGGTGCTATATAAATGCAAGTTGAAGTTTTTGTTTAAAGGCCTTCACGACCTTGCAGCCTCCCCATCTATTATATATCAAAAATCATAACATTTGTCATGGTTTTACTTGCTCCCTAAACAGAAACATCTTTTCCAAAACACCACTCACGAAGGCAGCACCCTTTAATTTGACAGATTTGCTTTTTTGTGTTTGAAACAATCCACTGAAGTCGATGCCCAGGCATAAGTAATTCAGACTATTAATAATCTTTTGCTATGAGTCATCCAAATTGAAATTCAATACATATTTTCAAAACCACTTTATTTACCTCCCATTAAACTAAAAGGTTTCACAGTGCAGCAGCGCCATCCATTCCAGTATGGCCGGGAATATTGTCAAATCACTTCCCCAGAAAAATTGGACTCCTTCTTATCCTGAGGTACTCACTGTCACTGATTGTATCATTTATTTCATATCACAGACATGTATTCCTTCATAGAGTGAGTCATTTATACAAGCCCCTCTCCCCACTCCCCTGAAATGAAACTGCATTTGGCTTGTCAGCTTTTAATCTATCTCTTACTCGCAGCTAAAGTTCACAGTGCTCGCACTTGCCCGAGCTGCTGTGAGGGCTGAAAGCCTGAATGCTTGTCATATTCAGTCAAAGTTCTCCCTGCCCTGCAGGTATTTCTGTGTACATCACATTCCTTTCTTTTATTGCCTCTGTTACCGCATTTCATTTCAATCCTACGCAGTGCGAAGCCACTCGGGATTATTTATCACACGCATTTAATTTCTCCACAATGCTGGTCTGCTGTTCAAAACATCCAGAAAACACGGCAGAAACAAAACTGAACAGAAAGCAATAAAATATTTTTTAAAAGATGCGTGTTTTACAGCCAGCTGAGCTTAACAACAACAACTTGCGTTTATATAACACCTTTTACGTTGTAAAACATCCCAAGATGCTTCACAAGAGCAAGACCAAAGAAAATTCGACACCGAGCCACATAAGGAGATATTAGGACAGGTGACTAAAAGCTTGGTCAAAGAGGTAGGTTTTAAGGAACATGGAGAGACTATGGTAGAGGGGCAGAGAGGTTCAGGGAGGAAGTTCCGGAGCTTGAGGCCCAGGCAGCTGAAGGCACAGCCGCCAATGGTGGAGCGATTAAAATCGGGGATGCTCAAGAGGCCAGAATTGAAGGAGCGCAGAGATCTCGGCGATAGGAAGGGAGCAAGGTCACTGGGAGCCAAAGGGCCTGGATTTAGGCGATTCGCTGGGAGGCCTAAGGGTCACTCGATATTGGGCCTCGGGCCTTATCAACATGTTGCCAGTGAGCTGCAGAAAATAATTAGGCATCAGCTTGCCGGTTCCACGAGGACGAGACTGGGCCTGTTGCCTCCCTGGCATTAGCTGCCAAGTAGGTCCTGGGAGGAGTAGGTACGGAGGTCGCGTAGGTAATGATCAGAAAGGATGGAGGAATGGGGAGCGATCGGGAGTGATTGATGGGGGCAATCGGCCGGCAAAGGTGGGAGGGGAAAATCAGGAGCCAAGTGGGACCGGCAACAGGGTTCAGGACTGCTGTAAAAGGTATTTTTTTTAAGTAGTTTTCTGGTGGTGACCTTTAGCAGCCCCTTTGAGTACCCATTGGTTCGGCCTCATGCATACCTGGTTATCCTGAACACAGCCAGCCAGGTGCTGCCTGTGTTTAGGACAGCCCAATCCAGGAAAGGGAGCCTCAAACAGGCTTCAGGGCCCCTATTTTAGGGTGACCATATGTTCTAAACCGAATCTGGGGTCACACAGGTTGGGAGCACAGCAAAGTTTCCCAGTGTGGCGAAGCAAAACATTTTAGCAGCCTATATTGCACATGTAGACTACAAATGCAAAATAAATGTGCACAGAATTACCGCGGATGTGATGTAACACTTTTGAAGCACATTCAGACACCTGACCCCTCCCCCCCTCTCCAGTGACTGAGGTAACACTTGAACACCCCCCCGCCCCCCCCCCCACAATGATTGAGGTCACACCATGAGTGTCTGAGCCTGGGGTGTGAGAGATCGGCGATTAGAGCGGAGGGGTCAATGAGGGGAGGGGCGGGAACAGCCTTAGAGCTGCAAACCGACCACTCAGGTCGGATGGGGTACACTCACTGACCAGGGGTAGACTTCGGGAACAAGTTTTGTGAATGCGGGACTCTCGTGGGAACATTGTTTGCCCAGGGACACAGTACCTTATCCGGGAACTGTCCCTGGAAAATGGGAACATATGGTAACCCTACCCTATTAACATAGGCTAAGGGCCGACGGCCAGTTTCAGGCACGAACTCTAGACTCCTATACTGGGGCCTTCACCAATATGGCGAGCGGAACAATTCCAGCTCAGAATGTGTGGGCGCTCGCTCGCCACCCAACATACCGGATGCTTAGGCGCCCATTTGTACGCCTGTAAAACGGATGCAGCTTCAACATATTTCTAGACTGTTATGTTTACACGCCTGGAGGCTAGAAATGCTCACAAGATGATCTCCTGATCAGGACCTAAGTCACTTTGTGGTTAGTTTTAATTATTGTAATTCTAAGTAGTGCTGGGAAACGGAATGCTTTACCTTTTCAGGCAGCCAGCCTCGGCACCAAGGGCTTTAAGGCGAGATATAGCAGAGGTTGATGCAATGGAAATCTCCATCTACTGTGGGCCCAACAATGTGCCTCAGACCCAGCCCCAGAGGAGGAGACCTCGCTGTTCCGGCTTGACATTTTCCAAACCGGACATGTCCGTGGCCTTATTTTGAATGAGATTGCTAGTTTAGGGCCAAAGTCGTGGCAGGTCTTTTGGGCCGTGGGCTTTTGTCAATTGGGAACAAGTTTGAGACTGATCAAACTCATTTCACATAGAGCCGTTACAGGCAAGAGACAAGGGAAATTTTCATCACATCCATCTTGATGGGAATAATTTTATTTTTTGAAGAAAATCAGTTCCAGGATGCAATTATCTCGTTGAATATTTAAGGATAAAACCCGCTGTAGCCGATTGGCCTCAAAGATCTATAGCACACTGTTAGTGTCATTTAGATAAATTGATTTTTTAAGTTAGTCTGGATCAATTCAGTTGAATTAATTTACTACCTTACAATACTTAAAATGTATATCAAGGAAAGAACATAATTTCTTGAATTGCAATCTTATAATTACTTATACTTAATGAAATTTAAACAGTCCTTATTTTTTTAAATGTACTCATCTCATTACTTTGTTTATCGGTGGACCTGCCTACGTATATGAACTCTGCTTCTGATGAAGCAGCACCAGATTTGTCAACGAAGCAGTGCAGTGTGTGAGGAGTGACTGATAACACACAGACATGAAGTATCATTATAACTCAAAAGCGTAGCTCCTCGTGACCAGTGTAAATGGCCAGGAGCTCAAAGGTAACCATTATCTGAGCTCTGGCTTTGGGTTAGGGTCTTGAATCATGGTGTTGGTCCGTTTAAAACAATGGTCCGGAATTTGCAGTCAGCAGCGAAGCGATCGCACGCGCTGCTGATCTTGAAGAAAGCTTCTCACAAACCTCTCCCGACGGTAGTTTGAACCTGGGGCTAAATCAAGTGATTCTCCAGCGTCAGCGATGTCATCAAGCAGGCCGAGTAGCCAATCACGATGAAGAATTCTCACAGCTGGCAACTCAGGAAGTAAAATGCACAGATCCGAATTACCTTTTTATAAATTTTACAGAGAGCGAAATAAAGATTGGGACATACAATAAAGGATTAAAGTAGAAGCTGAAATATCATAAACAAACTTTTAAAAAATTATTATATTAAAAACCAGCTAACTCTGATCATATTAATGGAAAAATTTGACATTCCACAAATATAAAATTAGTTTTTCAGGGCCAGAACAGTTGTTCAGCAGTCAGTATACTGTTAAAACCCCAGTTACTCTTTCAACAAGGCTTAACTTTTTAGGGTTTTTTTTTAGCAGTGATATTCCAATGCAAAAGGGGATGTTGTAATCAGGAACTACATTTCATTGTGATATGAATTGATTGCCGGCTCCGAGGAATTTCACGGCACAACCTGTAGGGAGGTGGAGAATCACTGACAGCAACTTCTGGATTTCCGCGTTTATCTACGACTGCACTGACTCCAGAAGTTGCTGTCACTCTCAGAGGAGTAATGACGGCGAACGCTGACAGTTTCACCGTCATTACCACCGCAAAATCCGGGCCATTGTACGATGGTGTTTGTTATTGGCTGTTTCTGTTTCCGATGGCTTTTGAGATTCCAATGATGGTCGGTGCGACTCCAGGTGAAGTTAACTGCCAGTCAGGGTGATGTTATCAGTAGCTGCACTTTTACTTCAAAGCAAATTTTACTCCTGGTTGTTGTTGATTAACTGTATCACAACTGTTTATATTTATTTTGCTTTTCCCTCCCTCCAATTAATTCCACGTCCCCACCCCAATTATTTTTCCCATTGAAATTTCTGATTCATGTAGAGTTGCATGCCCTCTGGTTCTGCCACACAGTGCAATACTTTTAAAACGTTTTTTTAGACAGTAAGTGACTGCAGACTATTCGACTGTGGGGGCATCATAGATGAGCTAAATCTTGTGCTCATCCCAATGCAAATGTGCACTTCCCACCACGTGTCAGAAATAGGAATCCTGGCTATGTCCTCCATTCCTGCCACCACCATGCCCCCCCCCCCAACCCCGTCCCCGTCTCCCATCCCCTATCTAATCCAATCCAGAAAAAGAATGAGAACAATGGCGGCACTACTACTACTGTTCCCCCCCCCCACACCCCACCCCCAAAACCAAACCTCACCCCAATTCCCAACCCCAACCCAAACCTCAAACACCACCCCGAACGCCACCCCCACCCCAACCCCAATCCCTAACACCAACCACAATCACCACCCCCTCCCCAACCTCAAACACCACCCCCCACTCCAACACTCAACCCCAATCCCCAACCACAATCACCACCCCCACCCCAACCCTCAACCCCAATCCCCAACCCTCAACCCCAATCCCCAACCTCAAACACCACCCCCACCCCAACCCTCAGCCCCAATCCCCAACCCCAAACATCACCCCCACTCCAACCCTCAACCCCAATCCCCAACCCCCACCTCTAACCCCCCCCCCACCTCAACCCCAATCCCTAACCCCAACCACAATCACCATCCCTAACCCTTCCCCAACCCCAACCTCAAACCCCACCCCCACCCCAACCCTCAACCCCAATCCCCAGCCCCTACCATGTCTCAATTCCACAATGGGCAGTACATTTACTAACTAAAACCATTGGGGAAGCTAGACTGCCATTTCCGATTTTACCCTTCTCTCTAGCATGGGCAGGAGGGAGCTAGAACCAAGAGCATTTGGTGGGACAGTTGAGGAGGAGTTGGCCAACAGACTGTGGCCACCACACTTTTCGAATTGTATTGCTACGTTACAAAGTGACTGCACGTCAAATGTACTTGATTAGCTGTAAAGCGCTTTTGGGACGTCCTGAGGTCGTGAAAGGCGCTATATAAATGCAAATCTTTTTTTCTTCCTTTCTGGGTACTTCTTACAGATTACCACAAGGAGTAGTTGAGACGAATCGCGCAGTTGCTATTTAATGGGAAATTCGATAAACATGTGAGGG
The DNA here is from genome assembly GCF_044704955.1 of Pristiophorus japonicus. NCBI lineage: Eukaryota > Metazoa > Chordata > Chondrichthyes > Pristiophoridae > Pristiophorus > Pristiophorus japonicus. The sequence continues at coordinate 128,770,352 of NC_091985.1, read as the reverse complement.
AGAAAGGAATAGAAGATTATGCTGATAGGATGAGTTGAAAATGGGTGGTGAGTAATGTTCCCTTTAAGCTGCGCAGCGCTCTGGAGCTGCCGTGCAGCCAGCTCACCGGCTTTTAAATGGGAAAAACCGCGCATGCGTGGTATTTTGAATGGGCTGCGCAGCAATTAAAGGGAACATTGGTGGTGGGAGGAGGCTCGTGTGAAGCATAAAGGCCAGCATGGATCAGCTGGGTCGACTGGACTGTTTCTGTTCTGAACATTTTATGTAATTACAGACTGGAGTCCAGCAGAGTGCAGCAGCATTCTCTCCTTGTCTTCTAACTTGCCTATGGCTGGGCCCATAGAAACAGGCCATTCAGCCCAACCAGTCCATGTCAGCGTTCATGCTCCACACGAGCCTCCTCCCATCCTTCCTTGTCTAACCCCAGCATCATATACTTCTATTCCTTTCTCCCTCATGTATTTATCTAGCTTCCCCTTAAATGCATCTGTACAATTCGCCTCAACCACTCCCCGTGGTAGCGAGTTCCACATTCTCACCACTCCCTGGGTAAACAAGTATCTTCTGAATTACCTATTTGATTTCTTGGTGACTATCTTATATTGATGGCCTCTAGTTTGATTTTTTTCCCAATCATTTCCAGCCTATATTTTACAGTAAGATCATAAATCCCTCTATAAATATTGTGCTCGCAGTAAATTTAAATAAAGTGTTTAATACCCTTGGACAAAGTCAGCTGAGCTGGAGATTCTGATGTTTCTGTTGTTAGTAAGCCCACCCACACACCCATTAGCTCTTTGAAACCTTTCCCCCAGAATTTACTGTTTTACTCATTGGAATTCAGAAGAATGAGAGGTGATCTTATCGAAATGTATAAGATTATGAGGGGGCTTGACAAGGTGGATGCAGAGAGGATGTTTCTACTGATGGGGGAGACTAGAACTTGAGGGCAAGATCTTAGAATAAGGGGCCACCCATTTAAAACTGAGATGAGGAGAAATTTCTTCTCTGAGAGGGTTGTAAATCTGTGGAATTCACTGTCTCAGAGAGCTGTGGCAGCTGAGACATTGAATAAATTTAAGACTGAAATAGACAGTTTCTTAAACAATAAGGGGATAAGGGGTTATGGGGAGCGGGCGGGGAAGTGGAGCTGATTCCATGATCAGATCAGCCATGATCTTATTGAATGGTGGAGCAGGCTCAAGGGGCCGTATGGCCTACTCCTGCTCCTATTTCTTATGTTCTTATGTAACTGAAAACAATAAAAAAGGAGAGAATGAAATGAATCTGTGCTTTTCATAAACTGGGCCGCACCGTCAATCTGTGGCAGGAGTGTTGGTGATTCTAGCCGTTAGATAAATTACGCTGTTGAACTTCACACTCACTATTAGGATTGTTGATTAATCACTGATGTAGTGCATTAGCGCAGATTGAAACTCATCAGTCAAACCACTATTATTAAACCCATTAACTAATGTCACCTTGATCCAGCACTATACACTTGTTACAATTGAAGTAGGTTTAAATCGCACATGCAGGATTGTTTAGCCATGTACCAGAACAATCGCAATGCCTCTTAAGGTGGATTCTTCATTTTAACAACCTTACAGAGCCACAAAAATGAAACTGGTAAAAATGTCATTACTTACCTTCGAGTGGGCGGCCTCGATCGATCCCTTTAAGGACTGCTGGTTCGGAAGTTGTAGACTTGAGGGAACCGAGTGGAGCATGAGTGATGCTAAACTCCGAGCCCGGGTCCTGGAAAAGGTGTTAGACCCTGAATTGCATATTCACAGTGCCTGCACACCTATTTCATCTGAACATCTGGACACCTGGTCACCTGAACGCCCTGATCACCTGGACATTTGATTACCTGAACATCGGGACACCTGGTCACTTGAACACCTGGACACCTGAACATCTGGACACCTGGTCACCTGAACACCTGAGCACCCTGGTCACCTGGACATTTGATTACCTGAACATCTGGACACCTGGTCACCTGAACACCTGGACATTTGATTACCTGGACAACTGGGCATCTGAACACCTGGAACACCCCCTCTATCAAATTAGTTTGCCCTTCTCCCTCCCTACCTCTCTCCCAGTCCTCTCTTCCATCCCAATCACTTACACGTCCCTCTGCCAAAACCTACCTCCAAGGCCAATATGCTCTATATGAAGGATATATAGGCCTTGAGGGAGTGCAGCATAGATTTACCAGAATGGTACCTGGATGCCAAGGGTTAAGTTAAAAAGAAAGATTACACAAACTAGGGTTGTATTCCCTGCAATTCAGAAGATTATGGGGTGATTTGATTGACGATATTAAGAGGAACTGTTAGGGTAGATGAAAGAGAAACTATTTCTGCTAGTTGGAGAATCTAGTACTAGGGGACATAGCCTAAAAGTTAGAACTAGGCCTTTCAGGAGTGAAGTTAGGAAACACTTCTACACAGAAAGGGTGGTAGAAGATTGGAACTCTCTTCCCAAACGCCAATTGATGCTAGATCAATTGTTAATTCAAATCTAAGATTGATACATTTCTGTTAACCACAGGTATTAAGGGATAAGGGCCAAAGGCAGGTATATGGAGTTAGCTCACAGATCAGCCATGATTCCATTGAATAGCAGAACAGGCTCGAGGGGTTGAATGGCCTACTCCTGTTCCTATGTAGCGCCTTCACCAGCGAGCAGCCTGGAGACACCCAGCAGGCATCTGCAGCTCACTGGTCTGATGTAAATGAGGCCCCTGTACCCAAAAGCAGGTGCAACTGAGGCCTACCTGTTCCGGTCTTTGTATTATCAACAGTCCTTGTGTTAAAATAATTCTGCCTGTCCAGCCTACTTTTGCATAAAGGTTGCCATTCCATGAGCAATCCAGGTGGCTTTCAAAGCTCAGAATCATAACAAAGGAATGTGCCAATGACCAGTGACCACTGTGTTCAGAATATTTGATGCCCCCATTATATGACAAGGTTGCCTATGACGAAAAGATGCCCCATCGGAAACCACCTTCTACTTTAAATGATCTGGCTTTTTAGCGCTGTATGTCACAAAGATCGTCAGGAACATCGCAAGATAGGAACATAGGAACAAGAGTAGGCCATTCAGCCCCTCGAGCCTGTTCTGCCATTCGATGGGATCATGGCTGATCTGCGACCTAACTCCACCCGCCCACCTTGCTTAATATCCATTGGCTAGCAAAAATCTATTGATTTCAGATTTTAAATTATTAATTGAGCTAACGATTACTGCCTTTTGTGGGAGAAAGTTCCATACTTCCCTTTGCATGATGAGGTGTTTCCTAACTTCTCTCCAGAATGACCTACTTGTCCTAGACTCCCAGGATGAGGACCTAATACAGGGTAAACCTGCACCATGTTGTTAACTGCAGTCTCCTGGACCATCCCTAAACCTCAACAGACAATACAGCCAATGTGACTTTGGAATACATTCTCTTAATGCTTTCCCTTTGGTTTATTTAGACAAATATGATTTTGACAGATTGTATGAAATCCGTATAATGGGATGAATACAACTCTCGACAGCGTAATTGCATTTATTTATTTTCTTCTGTAAGCGATGTGCCCTAGTTGCTGCACTTAGTGCTTCTGCCCCACGAAACCCATATACTGTCTGTCAGAATATGCACAATTGATTATGTGTGTGTGTGCCCCTGGTGTGTTACAAGTTAAAGGTCACCGGAGGTCGTCGAGGGTCGCCGATGGGTGATGTGATGGGAAGCCTGCGGTAGGCCCGAATGGCCCGAACTCGTGGGACTCGCCAGATGTCTAGAGCATGAACTTGTCATCATCAACATCTTGTTCTGCCAGAGGAACAAATACAAGGCATCGTGGCAACACCCTTGCTCAGAGCATTGGCACCTGCTTGATTATGTCATCGTCCGAGTCAGGGATCGCAAGGATGTGCGCATCACCCGCACCATGACAGGAGCCGACGACTGCTGGATGGACCACCGCCTAATCCAATCCATCATTGACATCAACATAGCCCCAAAGCAGAGGGGGCCGCAGAAGCAGTGCCACAAAAAAGTCAATTGTTAGCGCCTCACAGCTAACCTGGCGCGCCTTGATGACCCCGAGATGTAGAATGCCCACAGCGTTTGGTCTGCCCTCCAGGCCTCCATAACCAATGCCTGCAAAGAGATGCTCGGTTACTAAACCAGGAAACTCCAGGACTGGTTTGATGAGAATGATCAGGAGATCCAAGAGGTAATAGATCGTAAGCGCAGGGCATTTCTGAACATTAACCAGCAACCCAACGCGGGAGCAGCAAAGCAGCATTACAGACAGCTCAAGGTTGAGGTCCAACAAAAAATCCAGGACCTAAAGAACAGGTGATGGACGGAGAAAGCATAGGAGATTAAGCAGCTAGTCGCCAATCATGATGTGCGAGGATTCTTCATCGCAACCAAGGCCACCTACGGTCCAAACTCCCAAGGCCCCACCCCACTCCTGGCCAAGAACGGGGAAACACTCATCAAGGACACCGAGGCAGTCAGGACCCACTGGAAGGAGCACTTCGAAGATCTCCTCAATCGAGACTCTGCCTTTGACTCGAGTGTTCTCGACTCCATCACACAGCATGCCACCCGCCACCACCTCAGTGAGACCCCAACACTATAGAGGTAGAAAAAGCCATAAGACAGCTTAAAAACAAGGCTATGGGAGCAGACGGAATCCCTGTTGAGGCATTGAAGTATGGCGGAGAGGCACTGCTGGCGCGAATACACGGCCTCATCTCTCTCATCTGGAGGGAGGAGAGCATGCTGGGGGATCTCAGAGATGCAGTAATCGTGACCATCTTTAAAAAAGGAGGACAAGTCCGACTGCGGCAACTACAGAGTTATCTCCCTGCTATCAGCCACTGGGAAAGTCATCGCTAGAGTCCTCCTCAGCTGTCTTCTTCCCGTGGCCGAGGAGCTCCTCCCGGAATCACAGTGCGGATTTCATCCACTGCGGGGCACAACGGACATGATTTTTGCAGCATGACAGCTACAGGAAAAATGCAGGGAACAGCGCCAACCCTTATACATGTCCTTCTTCGACCTTACAAAGGCCTTTGACGCTGTCAACCGCGAGAGTCTATGGCGTGTCCTCCTCCATTTCAGATGGCCCCAAATGTTTGTCATCATCCTCTGCCTTCTCCACGACGACATGCAGGCCGAGATCCTTATCGATGGATCCATCACAGACCCAATTCATGTCTGGACCGAGGTAAAACAGGGCGGAGTTATCGCCCCAACCCTCTTCTCAATCTTCCTCGCTACCATGCTCCAACTCACAGTCAACAAGCTCCCCGCTGGAGTGGAACTAAACTACAGAACCAGTGGGAACCTGATCAACCTTCGTCATCTCCAGGCCAGGTCCAAGACCACCCCAACCTCTGTCGTCGAGCTACAGTACGCGTGCGACGCCTGCGTCTGTGCACATTCAGAGGCTGAACTCCAGGACATTGTCGACGTATTTACTGAGACGTATGAAAGCATGGGCCTTACGCTAAACATCCGTAAGACAAAGGTCCTCCACCAGCCTGTCCTCACCGCACAACACTGCCCCCCAGTCATCAAGATCCACGGTGTGGCCCTGGACACTGTGGACCACTTCCCATATCTCGAAAGCCTCTTATCAACAAGAGCAGGCATCGACGACGAGATCCAACACCGCCTCCAGTGCGCCAGTGCAGCCTTCGGCCGCCTGAGGAAAGAAGTGTTTGAAGACCAGGCCCTCAAAACTGCCACCAAGCTCATAGTCTACAGGGTTGATACCCGTCCTCCTGTATGGCTCAGAGACATGGACCACATACAGTAGACACCTCAAATCGCTGGAGAAATACCACCAATGATGTCTCTGCAAGATCCTGCAAATCCCCTGGGAGGACAGGCGCACCAATATCAGCGTCCTCATTCAGGTTAATATCCCCAGCATTGAAGCACTGACAACACTCGATCAGCTCCGCTGGGCAGGCCACATAGTCTGCATGCCAGACACGAGACTCCCAAAACAAGTGCTCTACTCAGAGCTCCTTCACAGCAAATGAGCCAAAGATGGGCAGCGGAAACGCTACAAGGACACCCTCAAAGCCCCCCTGATAAAGTGCGACAGCCCCACTGACACCTGGGAGTCCCTGTCCCAAAGACCGCCCTAAGTGGAGGAAGAGCACCTCGAATCTCAACGTCAAGAGCATGCAGAAATCAAGCACAGGCAGCAGAAAGAGCGTGCAGCAAACCAGTCCCACCCACCCCTTCCCTCAACGACTATCTGTCCCACCTGTGACAGAGTCTGTGGCTCTCGAATTGGACTGTTCAGCCACCAAAAAACTCACTTCAGGAGTGGAAGGAAGTCTTCCTCGATTCCGAGGGACTGCCTATGATGATCATGACAAGTTAAAGGCACCTCTAGTGGAGTGAGTAAAGACTGAAACATTTTGGCCTAGAAATTCGTCTCAGGCAGTGGCGTAAAACGGGCAGTATCGGATCGGCCAGCCATTATACACAATGCCCGATATTCAGTTCCACTGATGGCAATGGAATTTCTAACTAATCAAATTTCACCAGTGAGCAATCATAAATTTAGCACGGTAACTTAATAAGAATGTTCTCTCTATAGGTTTACTGTATAAATTACAATGACATTACATGGTATCTCAGTTGGGTTACGTAACTTATTGTGCACAATCAGCAGTACATTTTAAATCACTGACACACACTTCCCTTGAACTCTAATAACTGCAGTGAAACCCTGATTGAATAAGAAGTTTTACACTTTGGATCAAGGGTTCTGTAAACTACAGATAAAAACTTTTGCATCGCATTTCAATTAATCATTAATTTGATGACTCAATCTTAAACAAAAAACAACGGAAAACTCTGAATAAAAGCTTGGCTTGCGTAACCATGACTAAACCCTTCAAGTGTGGGTTATAAAAAACATAAAAGAACTGCAAATGCTGGAATTCTGAAATGAAACGAACAGAGCAAGCTGGAAAAGTACTGTAGGCCAGTCGTACTCTGTGGACAGCACAAGGCCCAGCTCGAACTGTCAACTCTCTGTTTCTCTCTCCAGAGATAATGACTGACCTGCAGTGTGCATCCGGCATTTTCTGCTTTTTGCTTCTCAAATGTGCTGCTGTCATGGTGGGAGATCTGGAAGAAGAACAGCTAAACTTGATAGCAAGATTTCATCTGCTCACTATTTATAGAGAAATTATAAGCATAAGGGAGTCAAGGCTGTAGACTTACATTTTACCATTCTGTGATATGTCATACTGCATCAGCAAGACTCCCAGTAGCATGACAAAATCAAAATAGATCAGTTAGGAAACTGAAAAATAACTCCTTATAAGGGTTGGCTGCGCGTGACTAGAGCCCTACAAATATCTTAAGCTTTCCTTCACAATTCGTCGACAGAGACTGGAATGAAAGAATCGACGTAGGTTAGGCAGTGGCTGCATTCAGGAAGATGTGGTCTACATGCGGTCGAACTAATGTGTTTTTAAAGGGATTGCCACCAAATAGGTATGGGTGAAAATTGCCCCGCGCCCCGTTTGGGGCACACAATTTGAATTAAATGAATATTTAGCACCCGGCGAGATGGGCTGCTAAATGTTGCTAAATTGGGGTCTTTGTCAGAAATAAATGTGCGGGGCGGTATCGGAGGCGTGATTTGCCTCCGTGGGGTGGTTCCACGGCGTTAGCGGGACGCAAGGCTCAGCACTGCGCTGATCTTGTCAGCGCCGTACTGACGCATCACAATGTCCCTCTTTTTAAAGGGGAGGGCCGCTGTGAACTCTGCAGCTGCTTTCCTGGCGCCCACTGGGCCACTAGGGAGGGTTTTGGCCTGGCCAACGGCCCAGCACCCAAGAGGGGGTGCCAGGCTGCATGTCGGGCCGCCATTGTCAGGCTGACTGCAAAGTCGGCCGACAAAAAAAAGATGGCAGCCATGGCGCAAGGCCCTCCCCTTTAATGCGGCCGGGACGCCCCAGCCATGACAGCTTCGCAAGTCGTGAAGCTGTCATTGGCATCGCCCCATGCCAAACTCGCATTACCTTAATCAGCAATCCTTGCTAACAAGCTGACAAAGCTTTCTCTTGCTAAATGTGATCCATACCCTGAAGAATTCTGGGAATGAGCTACTTGACCATTTCATTAGTTCTAGCTACAGTACAAGTCTACAAGCTATTTCTAAATCGAAAGAAAGCAAAAACCTTAATCATGTGAGATTAAGCCAAATCCTAATCCTATGTACATAAGAATAGGGTGTCTTCCACACCCAAATGAGGTAAGCAAGTTGGAGCAATAAGAGGCCCTGAGACACATTCCTGACCAGGAAACCAAGGCAGCTGGCCTGGAATAAGACTCCAATTCAAGACCTACTGGCTTCATCTTCAATGTTTCTTGGCAGAACACCCTTCCTCAACCAGTTCTTACAATGTTACTGGATGAGATGCTTGCTTTTAAATGATGCTGCAGCTGCTATCAGATTTCCTGGAATTGGGAAATAAAGTGTCACCATCTAGTGGATGATTCTCATTTACAGAAGTAATAGAATTTTCTTCAGTCTGGTGTAAAATACTGATACACATTGGTAGTCTCCTTGGTTTTAGCAGCGAAACAGTAAAGTTGCACCACACCTTCGCTGTCCCGTTTTATACCATTAATCTTTTCCTTTTGTTTTTTTTTAAATAGTCGCAAATTCGCTTTTGCAAATGACATGATAACCAAGACCTGTAGGAACGGCTATAAATATTGTTTGCCATTTTTTAACTAGATATTTGAATATTAATTTTTCATAGATACTTTAAAGCATTTGGGTATGTACGAAGTGAGATCCAGCTGTTGTCTTTGATTGTTTCAAATGCGATGAAACCTATGTTAAAGGTTTGTTATACAAGGCTCCACCTTGTTGATGCAATCTGCATTGCTGTCTGCTCTAATTGAACTTCAGCCCCGATTTTAACTCCAAGTGGATTCCCCGCTCAGGCCTAAGTTAAAATTACCATTGGGTCTCAATTATGTCATCAGGGCACAACGTGCATATGTAAAGAAGGACTCTGTTTGCTCCAGGCGTATGTCCTTGCTGCCTGCTCAGGAAAGCAGGTAAAAATTGCAGATATTATGATTATGACAGCTTTCGGACAGATAAGAGCCAGGGTGATTTTAACTGCCCACCCACTAGGTTCCTGCTGAGCGAGTAAGGTTAAAATCACCCCCAATGTCTCTCCCAAAGATGGAGTACAGTACTGCTACCAACAGCAGTCTTCCAATACCTTACCCAAGTGCCATTATTCATTTGCAAGTGTGGACAGAGCCTGTGAATAGTCTATTCAATTGTTGGCAACATCAAACCAGGCATTAATTGGGGGTTATTTTGACTTTGGGGGATAGTTTAAAACTGGCAAAATCCATTCAGCTGCCCGTTATACATCTCTCAACGGAAAAGAAAAGTAAGACTTGTATTTATATAGTGCCTTTTACAACCTCAGGACAATCAAAGTACTTTACAGTCAATGAGGCACTTTTGAAATGTAGTCACTATTGTAATGTAGGAAATGCAGCAACCAATTTGCACACGGCAAGCTCCCACAAACAACAATGTGGTAATGACCAAATAATCTCCTTTAGTGATGTTGATTGAGGGATAAGTATTGGATCAGGACACCAAGGAGAACTCCCCCTGCTCTTCTTCGAAAGTGTGTCACGGGATCTTTTACGTTCACCTGAAAAAGTAGACAGGGCCTCAGTTTAACATCTTATCCAAAATATGGCATCTCTGACAGTGCAGCAATCCCTCAGCTGTCAACCGCGAGGGTCTATGTAGCATCCTCTTCCGTTTCGGATGCCCCCAAAAGTTCATCACCATCCTCCGCCTGCTCCACGACGACATGCAAGCCGTGATCCTCACCAACGAATCCATTACAGACCCAATCCCCATCCGGACCAGGGTCAAACAGGGCTGCGTCAGTGCCCCAACCCTCTTCTCAATCTTGCTCGCTGCCATGCTCCACCTCACAATCAACAAGCTCCCCGCTGGAGTGGAACTAAACTAGAGAACCAGTGGGAACCTGTTCAACCTTCGCCTTCTCCAGGCCAGGTCCAAGACCACCGCAATCTCTGTCGTCGAACTAGAGTACATGGATGACGCCTGCGTCTGTGCATAAACAGAGGCTCAACTCCAGGACATAGTCGACGTATTTACTGGGGCGTACGAAAGCATGGGCCTTACACTAAACATCCGTAAGACAAAGGTCCTTCACTAGCCTGTCCTTGCCACACAGCACTGCCCCCCAGTCATCAACATCCATGGCGTAGCCCTGGACAACGTGGACCATTTCCCGTACCTCGGGAGCCTCTTATCAACAAGAGCAGGCATCGACGACGAGATCCAACACCGTCTCCAATGCGCCAGTGCAGCCTTCGGCCGCCTGAGGAAAAGAGTGTTTGAAGATCAGACTCTCAAAACTGCCACCAAGCTCATGGTCTACAGGGCTGTAGTAATACTCGCCCTCCTGTATGGCTCAGAGACATGGACCATGTACAGTAGACACCTTAAGTTGTTGGAGAAATACCACCAACGATGTCTCCACAAGATCCTACAAATCCCCTGGGAGGACAGACGCATCAACATTAGCGTCCGCGACCAGGCCAACATCCCCAGCATTGAAGCACTGACCACACTTGATCAGCTCCGCTGGGCAGGCCACATAGTTTGCATGCCAGACACGAGATTCCCAAAGCAAGCACTCTACTCGGAACTCCTTCACGGCAAACGAGCCAAAAGTGGGCAGAGGAAACGTTACAGGGACATCCTCAAAGCCTCCCTGAAAAAGTGCATCATCCCCACTGACACCTGGGAGTCCCTGGCCAAAGACTGCCCTAAGTGAAGGAAGTGCATCCGGGAGGGCGCTGAGCACCTCGAGTCTCATCGCCGAGAGCGTGCAGAAATCAAGCGCAGGCAGCGGAAAGAACATGCAGCAAACCTGTCCCACCCACCCCTTCCCTCTGGAGATGGTGTTGAATTTCGTCATCGATGTCTGCTCTTGTTGATAAGAGGCTTTCGAGGTAAGGAATGGTCCGCGTTGTCCAGGGCCGCGCCGTGGATCTTGATGACTGGGGGGGCCAGTGCTGTGCAGCGAGGACAGGCTGGTGGAGGAACTTTGTCTTACGGGTGTTTAGCGTAAGGCCCATGCTTTCGTAAGCCTCAGTAAATACGTCGACTATGTCCTGGAGTTCGGCCTCTGTATGTGCGCTGAAGCAAGCATCGTCCGCGTACTGTAGCTTGACGACAGAGGTTGCGGTGGAGTTGAACCTGGCCTTGAGATGGCGTAGGTTAAACAGCTTCCCACTGGTTCTGTAGTTTAGTTCCACTCCAGCGGATCTTGTTGACTGCGAGGTGGAGCATGGCAGTGAGGAAGATTGAGAAGAGGGTTGGGGCGATGACGCAGCCCTGTTTGACCCGGGTCCAGACGTGGAATGGGTCTGTAATGGATCCGTTGGTAAGGATCCGTTGGTAAGGTTGCCATTTACACCTTCTCTTGACCCATTTTTTGTTTCTTTACTTGTCCCATTGCCAACCCCTTTTGCCTTGCACCATCATCCCTTTTGTCAGATAATCTCTCCTGCCTTCCACCCTATCACAGACCTTCCCTTTTATTCCTTCCTCTGACTTCCACCCTCCCCCGCCTTTCCCTGCCTCTGCACTTGCTTAAAACCTGTTGCATCTGTAACATTTTCCAGTTCTGATGAAAGATCATCAACCCTAAACGTTAACTGTGTTTTTCTCTCTCCACAGATGCTGCCTAACCTGCTGAGTATGTCCTGCATTTACTGTTTATATACAAGTGATAGTGCATTGTCTTAAATCACCACCCCCATAGATGGTCCCTCGAACGAGGATGACTTGCTTCCACACCAAAAGGAATGAGTTCGCAGATGTTTCAATGGAGGACCCGATATTTCAGTCCTGAACTCCAAGGGTGGAAGATGCTGATGCGTGGATTTTTTTAACGTGTGGTGACCGTTGCATATCAGCCACCACACGGGCTTGACAGAGCTAGGCCTTTATCCAGTGGCAAGGATTAACCAGGACGACTGGAGACCTGCTCTGCTGCAAGGACCTAGTGTATATACTTGTCGCAGTGTGGGCTGACCCATGCTACCCCTGGGCCCTCGGCTCTTCTGGGCCCCATACCCTCATTTGTCGCTCCTCCGCCACAATCTCTCGCCGCTCCTCCGCCACAAACATTCGCCACACCTCCGCCACGATCACTTGTCGAATCTCAGCCACGATCTCTCACTGCTCCGCCCAGATCATTTACCACATTTCTGCCTCAATCTCTCGCCGCTTCTCCACCTCAAACATTTGTCGCACGTCCGTCACAATCTCTCGCCGCTCATCCGCCCCGACCTTCCCGCTCCTCTGCTGCACCTGGGCCCCGCCGATGTTCCTGCCCACGCTCCAAACAGCAAACCCAGTCACCCACCTCGAAGTTGTTGCACACTTGGAGCAGCTCGCGCTGAGTCTTAAATGTACTGAAATTGACAAACAGGTTCGAATGGAGCATAAACGCCAGCATGGACTGGTTGGGCCGAATGGCCTGTTTCTGTGTTGTATATTCTATGTAATTCAATGATATTTTGAGAAATACTCCAATATTAAATATGTTGTATGCTGTTGCTTTAAATAAGGTCACCAAATCACGAAAAGCACAATAATCGACTTGTAATGGATTTGACTTCCTGTTTGTGTATTTCATGCTGAACATTGTTATTCTCTCTGTCTCTGTCCCTCCGCCCTTATCTCTCTATCTGCTTCCTTTGTGTGGTACTTTTAGCAAAAAATATAGAAAGCAAAATTCCCTACTTAAAAAATAGTCACATCTAATTCTGAAGAAATTAGATCTCCTTGATTTTATCTGTCTGTCTGTCTCTCTCTTTCACTCTCTGTCCCTGTCTCTGTTGCTGCTTGTAAGAGCGAACACACTTTTGTAATGTGCAGCCAGCCTTCCTTCCAAACAGCAATTCCACAACATTGCACCACAATGCCATTACAAAGAGAATCAGTGGGTGTGTGCTACCAGGGCAGGGTGTTTACCGACCCCAGGAAATTGGACGCAGTCAAAAAGATACAGCCAAAAATAAGGCTGGGTTTACTTGGCCTTGCTGCACAAGGAACATCCAGGATGAAAGGAAGATCCATCCTCTAAGGTTTTCCTGACCCTTGGCCTTAAAATATATGTCACTTCTTTTTAAATATGGCTCACCCAGAGCCAGCAACCAAGGACCAGCTTTAGAGCATCTTTTGCTTCTATTTCTGGCTCGATGCTGTTCTCCCTGTTTCACTTTCCCTCTGACTTCTCTGTTCATTTCTGCATCTCTCTCTCCAACTTTGTCTCCCTGAGGGTAATTTTGATTTGATAGTTTAAACAGGCAATATCAATTCACAACAACAACAACTTGCATTTATGTACCGCCTTTAACGTATTAAAACGTCCCAAGGCATTTCACAGGAGTGATTATCAAAAAAAAATTGTCACCGAGCCACATAAGGAGCTATTAGGTGACCAAAAACTTGGTCAAAGAGGTAGGTTTTAAGGAGCTTCTTAAAGGAGGAGAGGTAGAGAGGTTTTGGGAGAGAATGCCAGTGCTTGGGGCCCAGGCAGCTGAAGGCACGGCCGCCAATGGTGAAGCGATTAAAATCAGGAATGCACGAGCATCCAGAATTTGAAGAGCGCAGATATCTCGGAGGGTTGTAGGGCTGGAGGAGGTTACAGATATAAGGAGGGGTGAGGCCATGAAGTGATTTGAATAGAAGAATGAGAATTTTAAAAACGAGGCGTTGCTGGACCAGGAGCCAAAGTAGGTCAGCGAGCACAGGGGTGATGGGTGAACAGGACTTGGTGCGAGTTAGGATACGGGCAGCAGAGCTTTGGATGAGCTCAAGTTTACAGATGGTGGAAGATGAAGGCCGGTCAGGATTCAGCTGTCCGCTAAACATCTCTCCTGATTTTTTATTTCGGGAAAAGAGAAATGACTATCGGGAAAGATGTATAATGGGCTGCTGGATCGATATCTCCCATTTTACATTATTCCCCCACAGACATAATTATTCCCCCCCCCCCCGCTCCCCCCAGCCCCCGCCACCCACCCGGCCACACCCTGACTCTGTCAACCTGTTTTCTCTATTCTCTTTCTCTCTGTCTGATTTCTCTCTCGCTCTCTCCCTCTCTCTCTACCAGAGTTAAATACTGAATCAGCTTGCATTTAAATGCTTGTGAGAATAAAGCTCAGTTTTGTTCTCATCAAAAAAAGAAATGCAAAAGATGTTCGATTTCTTTATACATTGTATTATTTCTCAATGCGGCAGACTCGGAGATTGTTAAAAAAAAAACTGGCTTGAGTCAGCAACCCAGCTAAATAGAGTGTTACCCTGTGAGGCAACATGTAACGTGTGTGGACTTTGCCCTCTCCTTCGCTGAGGTGGAGGTGACAGTACAGACTTTGAAACTATTGAAAGAACAGTTGTGAAAATGACTAGAGGATTCAGACAATTAGCAAAATTGACATCGGTGTAATTTTGCATCGATCCTTAAAAAAAAATGATTTTGCTGCTTTATTTCAACAACGGGACCAGTTAATTCCCACAACCACTTTCTGAGTATGTTTTCAACCTTACAGCAGCAACAAGGACTTGCATTTATGTAACCCCTATTAAATTTAGGTAAAACATCCCATGATGCTTCTTACAGGAGTAAAGTGGACAAAGAAGAACTGGTGACCAAAAAGCTGGGTCCAGGAGGTGGGTTTTAAGGAGAGTCTCAAAAGAGGAGAGGTTGCGAGGGGGAATTCAGGGAAGTCCCAGAACTTAGGGCCTAGATGGCTGAAAGCATGGCACAAATGATGGGGTAGTGGTAGGGTTGCCAATCGCCAAGATTGTCCTGGAATTTCCAGGAATTAAAGATTCATCTCCAGGACACAGCTGTGAACAACTGAAGAGAAAAATAATAGGGGCATTAAAAATAAAATGGCGTGTTTTCTCATTTGCTTTGAACACTTATGTTTATTAGTTATAAAAAATATTGGCGATGGAAAAAAACAGGTCAACTAGTGGAAGGTCATGTGGTAAAACCTCCAGGAATATGTCCAATCAGAGTTGGCAATCCTAGGTGGCAGCAATTAGTAAAAGGCTAGAGTCAGAATGACAGAAAGTTCAGGGGGCGCGATGTGGGAAGTTAGGGCTGGACGAAGTTGCAAAGGTAAGGCGGTGCAAGACCATGGAGGGATTTAAACCTGGGGACGACGATCTTTAATTGAAGGTGTTCGGGGGATGATATAGGTCAACGAGCACAGGAGGGATGGGTGAGGGGTGATATGTCCTTACTATACAGTATAAATGCACACGAGGCCCATACTTGAGAGAAGGTCACTCTATGACCAGTTACCTTTATTACCAAGACTTCAAGTGATGAAGGTGGGTGGAGCTTCCCCTTTTATACCTGAAAGTCCAGGTTAGGAGTGTCTCCCACAAGTTCACCCTCTTCTGGTCAATGTTCTCAAGGTGTACAACTTAGGTCAGCTTATACATGGGTAACAATGATAGTTGAATACATGACATCACCTCCCCCCCCGAAAGTCTTATTGGGATCACAGGTTAAATCTCTCTGGTGGTTTACACTCCCTTGTAAAGCGCCTTGAGTTGGGGCTCCGGTTGTTGGGCGCTGGCCTGAGTGTCTGCTGTTTGTGGTGCCTCAGGCCTGTCCGGACTGCCCACAATGACTGGGCTCTCCTCCACTTGGTTCCGGTGTTCGGTCACCTGTGGTGGATTAAGCTCTACGTTGTGTTCTTCCTCTGCTTCTTCTATGGGGTTGCTGAACCTCCTTTTAGTTTGATCCACGTGTTTGCGGCAGATTTGTCCATTGGTAAGTTTAACTACCAAAACCCTATTCCCCTCTTTGGCAGTCACAGTGCCTGCAAGCCATTTGGGCCCTGCAGCGTAATTAAGGTCAAAAACAGGGTCATTGACATCAATACATCGCGCCCTCGCATTCCTGTCATGATAGTCACATTGTGATTGACGCCTGCTCGCAACAATTTCTTTCATAGTGGGGTGTATAAGGGATAACCTGGTTTTGAGCGTCCTTTTCATTAGCAGCTCTGCGGGTGGAACCCCTATGAGCGAGTGTGGTCGGGATCTATTGGCCAACAGGAGGTGTGATAAGCGGCTTTGTAGGGAACCCCCTTGGATTCTGAGCATCCTCTGTTTGATTATCTGCACTGCTCATTCCGCCTGGCCGTTTAAGGCCGGCTTGAACGGTGCCATTCTGACATGGTTGATTCCATTGCCTGCCATGAAGTCCTGGAATTCAGTGCTTGTGAACTGAATTGTCGCTGACCAAGACATCCTGTAGACCACGGGCAGCAAACATTGCCCGTAGACTTTCTACTGTGGCAGAGGATGTGCTTGAATTTAAAATGGCACACTCAATCCATTTGGAGTAGGCGTCTACTACAACCAAAAACAATTTTCCCATGAAAGGACCTGCGTAGTCCACATGGATGCGTGACCATGGCTTGGCGGGCCAGGACCAGGGGCTAAGGGGGGCTTCCCTGGGTACATTGCCCAGCTGAGCACACGTGTTGCACCTGCTAACACAAAGTTCCAGGTCTGCATCTATCCCTGGCCACCAAACGTGTGACCTGGCAATTGCTTTCATCATGACAATGCCCGGGTGCTCATTGTGAAGTTCTCTGATATACACCTCTCTGCCCATCTGGGGCATGACTACTTGGTTTCCCCACAGCAGGCAATCGGCATGAATCGAGAGTTCATCCATGCACCTATGAACCGGTTTAAATTCCTCAGGGCATGCCCCGTACGTGGCTGCCCAGTTCCCATTCAGGACACATTTCTTAACTAAAGACAGTAGCGGGTCTTTATTTGTCCAGACTTTAATCTGACGGGCTGTCACAGGTGAGCCTTCGCTTTCGAAAGCTTCAACAGCCATGACCATCTCAGCATCATGCTCAGTTGTCCCTCAGTGGTGGCTAGTGGGAACCTGCTGAGTGCATCGGCGCAGTTTTCAGTGCCCGGTCTGTGCCGAATTGTGTAGTCATAGGCGGCTAACGTGAGTGCCCACCTCTGTATGCGGGCCAATGCATTTGCATCTATGGCCTTGTTGTCGGCCAAAAGGGACGTTAGGGGTTTTTGATCTGTCTCCAGCTCAAATTTCCTGCCAAACAGGTACTGGTGCATTTTTCTTACTGCATATACACATGCTCTCGCTTCCTTTTCTACCATCCTGTAGCCCCTTTCTGCCTGGGACAGACCTCTGGAGGCATAAGCTACCGACTGTAACTGACCATAGACATTCACATGCTGCAACACACACTCGACCCCATAGGACGATGCATCGCACGTTAAAACAAGTTTCTTACACGGATCATATAACGTTAACAGTTTGTTGGAGCATAACAAATTGCGTACTTATCAAAAGTTCTTTCCTGGTTGTCCCCCCAGACCCAATCGCGACCTTTGCATAGGAGCACGTGTAGCGGCTCTAACAGCGTGCTCAATTTGGGAAGAAAGTTACCAAAATAGTTCAGGAGTCCCAGGAACGAAGCAGTTCCATCATGTTACGGGGTCTGGGTGCTCTCTGGATCGCTTCCGTTTTGGACGCAGTAGGTCTGATCCCGTCTGCTGCTATCCTCCTCCCCAGGAATTCTACCTCTGGAGCTAAGAAGACGCACTTCACCTTTTTCAGTCGCAGCCCTACCCGGTCCAGTCTGCGTAGCACCTCCTCCAGGTTGTGGAGGTGTTCTTCAGTATCGCGACCCGTGATGAGGATGTTGTCTTGAAAAACCACCATCCTTGGAATCGACTTGAGGACGCTTTCCATATTTCGCTGAAAGATCGCGGCGTCCGAACAAATCCCGAATGGACATCTGTTATACTCAAACAACCCCTTGTGTGTCGTGATGGTGGTCATCTTCTTCGACTCACTCGCCAGCTCCTGGGTCGTGTAAGCTGAGGTCAGGTCCAATTTTGAAAAAAGTTTGCCACCGGATAGCATCGCAAAGAGGTCCTCCGCTCTCGGCAGCGGGTATTGGTCTTGGAGTGACACCCGATTGATGGTGGCCTTGTAATCACCACATATCCTGACCGACCCATCCGCCTTGAGCACCGGCATGATCGAGCTCACCCAGTCATTGAATAGGACTGGCGAGATGATGCCTTCCCTCAGCAGGCAGTCCAATTCGCATTCTATCTTTTCCCGCATCACGTACGGCATCGCTCTGGCCTTGCGGTGTACTGGCCTGGCGTCCAGGTTTATGTGAATCACTACCTTGGTCCCCATGAAAGTGCCAATGCCGGGTTGAAATAATGAGTCAAATTTGTCCAGGACCTGTGAGCATGATACTCGCTCCACAGAAGAAATTGCATTGACATCACCCCATTTCCAGTTCATGACAGCAAGCCAACTCCTCCCCAGTAGTGCGGGATCGTCCCCCGGGACAATCCAGAGTGGCAACCTGTTCTCCGAATCTTTATGGGTCACGACTACCGTGGCACTGTCTAGCACCGGAATGATCTCCTTTGTATATATCCGTAGCTCTGAATCAATCGGCAATAATTTTGGCCTCCTGGCCTTGGTCACCCACAACCTTTTGAACTGTTTGGTACTCATCAGGGACTGGCTGGCCCCCGTGTCTAGCTCCATTAATACTGGGATGCCATTGAGGAGCACTTTCATAATTATCGGTGGCGTCCTGGTGTATGAACTGTATATGTGCTCCACATGAACTTGCTTAACTTCAGCTTCCAGCGATTTCCCCCAGTATTCATTTGGCCTCGTAGGGCTTACATCGGGCCCGTCCTCCTCGTACATCAACCTGGCTGCAGGCTTCCTGCACATATGCACCAAGTGGCCGCTGACGTTGCAGTTTCTGCAGGTATATTGCTGATACCTGCAAGCTCTGGCTGGGTGTTTGCCTCCACACCTCCAGCATGAGCTGGAGGCCCCATTGTTGGAAACAAAAGGTCCATTACCAGTCGATCGTCTCTGACTGTCTCTGTAACTGTCCTTAAGCGCACCATTAACAGGTGTTGATGGCCCCATTACTGGCCGCATTGTCCATTACGATGGCATGAATCGCCGTTCAGCTAGCCATTGTCTCTGTTGAATTCCCCCTTTGGATTCGACTACATGCTGGGGCATGTCCGATTGCCCTTGTCTGCCTAGAGAACTGTGTGCCGCGTTAACAATGTTGACTCCCTGGTCGTTTGCCGCATTTGAGCCAAGATTTTTGTCATACATCATTCTGGTCTCTTCCTCCCCTGAGATAAATGTCTGGGCTATCAGAGCCGCCGCTTCCAAGGTCAAGTCTTTGGTCTCAATCAGTTTCCTGAAAACCCCAACGTGCCCGCTGCCCTCAATAAAAAAGTCTCGCAGCATCTCCACTCTGCATGCATCTGGGATCTGCCACAAAGTCTGGAACGCTTTGCCCTTCTTGCCGTCGGTGCGTGTAAAACCGGTGTCTCACCATGTGCATGCTGCTCGCCGGTTTACGGTGTTCCCCGATCAACTTAGTGAGCTCTTCAAACGTCTTGTCCGCCGGCTTCTCTGGCGCTAGAAGGTCCTTCATCAGTGAGTACGTTCTGGATCCACAAACCTTCAGGAGATGAGCCCTGCGTTTGTCGGCCAAATCCTGTCCCAGCCATTCCTTAGTGGCAAAACTTTGTTGGAGTCTCTCAATAAAGTCGTCCCAATCATCACCAACACAGTACCTCTCTTCTGTGCTGCTAGTGGCCATGCTTGCCTGGCTTAAATCCCAATTTCTCGTCGCCAATGATATGTCCTTACTATACAGTATAAATGCACACGAGGCTCATACTTGAGAGAAGGTCACTCTGTGACCAGTTACCTTTATTACCAAGGCCTCAAGTGATGAAGGTGGGTGGAGCTTCCCCTTTTACACCTGAAAGTCCAGGTTAGGAGTGTCTCCCACAAGTTCACCCCCTTGTGGTCAATGTTCTCAAGGTGTACAACTTAGGTCAGTTTATACATGGGTTACAGTGGGCCCAAGTTTCGGCATCAGGTGAAAACGGCGCACCTACGAGACTTACGTGACCTGCCTGGGCTCGAAGGTGCGCCGGAATATTTTGCTGCAATTCTCCGGTCCTCCTGGACCGTGGCGTGGCGTGGCGTGGCGCAGCGCAGTCTTCCTGGGGCGGAGCAAGCTGCAGGTGGGCGGGGCTAAGCCCCTGCGTGTCTGAAGACTGCAACGTACGCGCCTGCGCAATGGCTCAACAGGGCGTTTTTCCCCAGTCTGTTTCAGAATGGTGTGGGTACGGGGGAGGAATGGAGGAGCATGGAAAGGGGGCACTGAGGAGGTGATCGGTGGGGGAGAAACATGGGGAGGTGATCGGTGGGGGAGAAACATGGGGAGGTGATCGGTGGGGGAGAAACATGGGAAGGGATGGAGGAGCGAGGCAAGGGATGAGGAGCGAGGCAAGGGATGGAGGAGCGTGGTAAGGGACGAGGAGCGAGGCAAGGGATGGAGGAGCGTGGCAAGGGATGGAGGAGCGAGGCAAGGGATGGAGGAGCGAGGCAAGGGATGGAGGAGCGAGGCAAGGGATGGAGGACGTGGCAAGGGATGGAGGATTGTGAGTTGGGATGCACTCGAAATGATCGAAGGGCCGGAGGAGAGAGCAGGGGTGCCTCCGTCCAACCCCCCCACGCGTTCACCCCCTCCCGCGTTCAGCCCCACACCGCCCCCCCCGCATTCAGCCTCACACCCCCACAAACCCCCCCACTCCACACCCTCACCACCACACCCACCCCCACCCCCACCCCACACCACCGCCCCCCCATACCCACACCCACCCCCACCCCACACTACCCCCACCCCACCCCTCACTGTCAGATACAGAGAGAGGGAGAGAGAAAGAGACACTGACAGAGACACTGACAGAATCACCTTCCCTTCACATAAAGGTAGGACTTTTATTTTTTTTATTGATTGGTTGCTTGTTACTTTGGTCTTGGTACTTTAGGTGCAGGATTCCTTCTATTTTTTATTAATTAATTGCTTATTACTTTTTGTGATTCGTAAATGTACTGCTTGGTTTGTGCTTACTGCTTCTTTACTGTTGTTGTGAAGGTGTTTATGGAAAATCCTCTAACTTCCCTTCCCCCGCCCTTGTTGTGATGTTGATGAGTCCTTTGTTCCTTTGTGTTTAATGCTTCCCCCCCGCACCCCCCCACCCCCCGCCCCCCCCGTCTCTGGCTCTGCCTGCACTAAACTTAACTCTAGGTAAGGTTTTTCAGAACTTACAAAAGTGGACACTTACTCCATCCTAAGTTAGTTTGTAGTAAGTTTTCACTGCCGAAACTTGCAAAACAGGCCTAAGTGGCTGGACACACCCCCTTTTGAAAAAAAATACCTTACCTAAAGCCAACCTAAGTTAACTCACTAGAACTGGAGCAAACTAATATCCGAGAATTGCAATTTCTAACATACTCCAAACTAAACTAGTTGCTCCAAAAAACTAGGAGCAACTCCACCCGAAACTTGGGCCCATAGTTGAATACATGACAAGGGGGACTTGGTGCGGGTCAGGATATGGGCAGCAGAGTTTTGGATGAGCTGAAGTTTGCGGAAGGTCGAGGAAAGGAGGCCAGCTAGGAGAGCATTGGAATAGTCGGGTATGGAGGTAACAAAGGCCTGGATGTAATCTTGATGTAAGTGCTGTAGGATCATGGCTGTGTGTCGCACAGAATCTGTCATGACGTTAAACAGGATGACTACAGGTTAAATGTAAACTTGGGGATTATAACAACATTTTTTGGGTGGTATAGACATTGGAGTTTCAGCATGCTGTGCCATAGAGTAATACAATCATGTGTGTTCATGTCTCCTTCAGATCCTTATCCAGTGGGTCCCTGACAAAGCCATGCTGCCAAGGAAGGTGTTGAACAGAAGCAGGCACTTACAGACAGTGGCTTCCAGTTAAGCAACGCCTCGATTTTAAAATTCTCATCCTTGTTTTCTAATCTCTCCATGGTCTCCCCTCACCCTATTTCTGTAACCTCCTCCAACCCCACAACCTTCAGAGATCTCTGCGCTCCACCAATTCTGGCCTCTTGCACATCCCCAATTTAAATCGCTGAACCATAGGCGGCCAAGAACATAAGAAATAGGAGCAGGAGCAGGCCATTTGGCCCCTCGAGCCTGCTCTGCCACTCAATAAGATCATGGCTAATCTGATTATGGACTCAGTTCCACTTCCCTGCCCGCTCCCCATAACCCTTTACTCCCTTATCACTTAAAAATCTGTCTATCTCCTCCTTAAATATATTCAATGACCCAGCCTCCACAGCTCTCTTGGGCAGAGAATTCCATAGATATACAAGCCTCTGAGAGAAGAAATTCCTCCTCATCTCAGTTTTAACTGGGCGGCCCCTTATTCTGAGACTATGTCCCCTAGTTTTAGTTTCCCCAATGATTAGAAATATCCTCTCTGCATCCACCTTGTCAAGCCCCGTCATTATCTTATATATTTCAATAAGATCACCTCTCATTCTTCTGAACTCCAATAAGTATAGGCCCAACCTACTCAACCTATCTTCACAAGTCAATCCCCTCATCTCCGGAATCAACCTGGTGTACCTTCTCTGAACAGCCTCCAATGCAAGTATATCCTTCTTTAAATACGGAGACCAAAACTGTACGCAGTACTCCAGGTGTGGCCTCACCAATACCCTGTACAGTTGTAGCAGGACTTCTCTGCTTTTATACTCTATCCCCCTTGCAATAAAGGCCAACATTCCATTTGTCTTCCTGATTACTTGCTGTACCTGCATACTAACCTTTTGTGTTTCATGCAGGTCCCTCTGTACTGCAACACTTTGCAATTTTTCTCCATTTAAATTGTAATTTGCTTTTCTCTTTTTTCTACCAAAGTGGATAACCTCACATTTTTCCACATTATACTCCATCTGCCAGATTTTTGCCCACTCACTTAGCCTGTCTATATCCCTTTGCAGATTTTTTGTGTCCTCCTCACAATTTGCTTTCCCACCCATCTTTGTATCATCAGCAAACTTGGCTACATTACATTTGGTCTCTTCATCCAAGTCATTAATATAGATAGTAAATAGTTGAGGACTCAGCACCGATCCCTGCGGCACCCCACTAGTCACTGTATGCCAGCCGGAAAATGACCCATTTATCCCGACTCTCTTTTCTGTTAATTAGCCAATCCTCTATCCATGCTAATATATTACCCCCAACACCGCGAACTTTTATCTTGTGCAGTTACCTTTTATGTGGCACTTTACCAAATGCCTTCTGGAAATCCAAATACACCACATCCATTGGTTTCCCCTTATCCACCCTGCTCATTACATCCTCAAAGAACTCCAGCAAATTTGTCAAACATAAAACCATGATTGATTAAATTACGCTTTTCCAAATGTCCTGCTACTGCTTCCTTAATAATGGACTCTACCATTTTCCCGATGACAGATGTTAGGCTAACTGGTCTATAGTTTCCTGCTTTTTGTCTGTCTCCTTTTTTAAATAGGGGCGTTACATTTGCAGTTTTCCAATCCACTGGGACCGCCGCAGAATCCAGGGAATTTTGGTAGATTACAACCAATGCATCCACTATCTCTGCAGCCACCTTTTTAAGACCCTAGGATGTAAGCCATCAGGTCCATGGGACTTGTCCGCCTTTAGTCGCATTATTTTACTGAGTACTACTTCTTTAGTGATAGTAATTGTATTAAGTGCCTCCCTCCCTATGATCCCTTGATTATCCACTATTGGGATATTTTTTGTGTCTTCTGCCGTGAAGACTGATACAAAATATTTGTTCAACGCCTCTGCTATTTCCCTGTTCTCCATTATTAATTTCCCAGTCTCATCCTCCAGGGGACCAACATTTACTTTAGCCACTCTTTTCCTTTTTATGTACCTGTAGAAACTCTTACTGTCAAGCTTTTGGTCATCTACCCTAATATCTCCTTGTGTGGCTCGGGGTCAAATTATGTTCAATAACGCACTTGTGAAGTGCCTTGGGACAGTTTACTATGTTAAAAGTGCTATATAAATGCAAGTTGTTGCTGTTGTTCTTAGTACAGATGTTGAATTTGGTTGATAATAGCTTAATATGTAAACCATCCAGTAAATGGCTTAAAACGTATAAGCAGATTTAAAAATTTGAGAGAAATAGCAGATAATGAAAGCAGAAATTTGAAAAGCTCCTCGCAAAATAAGGCGAGAGCACAAATACACAGCCTAATTTCATTAAAAAATATGAAATATAGACATCAATTCCAGCTTAAATGACAGGATAATGACATCCAAATTCAAGACTGCTTTGAGTGCACCTTATAAAGGGATATCGACAGGTTAAGTGAGTGGACAAAAATTTGGCAGATGGAGTATAATGGAGGAAATTGTGAGGTTATCCACTTTGGTAGGAACATTTTTTTTAAATTATTATTTAAATGGGGAGAGATTACAGTGTGCTTCAGTACCGAGTGATCTGGGGGTCCTTGTACACGAAACACAAAAAGTTAGCATGCAGGTACAGCAAGTAATTAGGAAGGCAAATGGAATGTTGGCCTTTATTGCAAGGGGGATAGAGTATAAAAGTAGGGAAGTTCTGCTACAACTGTACAGGGCTTTTGTGAGACCACACCTGCAATTTTTTGAGGATGTTTCCAGTAAAGTGGACAAGGGAGAACCAGTTGATGTGGTATATTTGGACTTTCAGAAGGCTTTCGACAAGGTCCCACACAAGAGATTAATGTGCAAAGTTAAAGCACATGGGATTGGGGGTAGTGTGCTGATGTGGATTGAGAACTGGTTGTCAGACAGGAAGCAAAGAGTAGGAGTAAATGGGTACTTTTCAGAATGGCAGGCAGTGACTAGTGGGGTACTGCAAGGTTCTGTGCTGGGGCCCCAGCTGTTTACATTGTACATTAATGATTTAGACGAGGGGATTAAATGTAGTATCTCCAAATTTGCGGATGACACTAAGTTGGGTGGCAGTGTGAGCTGCGAGGAGGATGCTATGAGGCTGCAGAGTGACTTGGATAGGTTAGGTGAGTGGGCAAATGCATGGCAGATGAACTATAATGTAGATAAATGTGAGGTTATCCACTTTGGTGGTAAAAGCAGAGAGACAGACTAATATCTGAATGGTGACAGATTAGGAAAAGGGGAGGTGCAACGAGACCTGGGTGTCATGGTACATCAGTCATTGAAGGTTGGCATGCAGGTACAGCAGGCGGTTAAGAAAGCAAATGGCATGTTGGCCTTCATAGCGAGGGGATTTGAGTACAGGGGCAGGGAGGTGTTGCTACAGTTGTACAGGGCCTTGGTGAGGCCACACCTGGAGTATTGTGTACAGTTTTGGTCTCCTAACTTGAGGAAGGACATTCTTGCTATTGAGGGAGTGCAGCGAAGATTCACCAGACTGATTCCCGGGATGGTGGGACTGACCTATCAAGAAAGACTGGATCAACTGGGCTTGTATTCACTGGAGTTCAGAAGAATGAGAGGGGACCTCATAGAAACGTTTAAAATTCTGACGGGTTTAGATGCAGGAAGAATGTTCCCAATGTTGGGGAAGTCCAGAACCAGGGGTCACAGTCTAAGGATAAGGGGTAAGCCATTTAGGACCGAGATGAGGAGAAACTTCTTCACCCAGAGAGTGGTGAACCTGTGGAATTCTCTACTACAGAAAGTAGTTGAGGCCAATTCACTAAATATATTCAAAAGGGAGTTAGATGAAGTCCTTACTACTAGTGGGATCAAGGGGTATGGCGAGAAAGCAGGAAGAGGGTACTGAAGTTGCATGTTCAGCCATGAACTCATTGAATGGCAGTGCAGGCTAGAAGGGCTGAATGGCCTACTCCTGCACCTATTTTCTATGTTTCTATGTTTCTATGTACTGTGTACAGTTTTGGTCTCCTTATTTCAGGAGGGATATACTTGCATTGGAGGCAGTTCAGAGAAGGTTCACTAGGTTGATTCCTGAGATGAAGGGGTTGTCTTATGAAGAAAGGTTGAGCAGGTTGGGCCTTTACTCATTGGAGTTCAGAAGAATGAGAGGTGATCTTATTGAAGCGTATAAGATTCTGAGGGGGCTTGACAGGGTAGATGTAGTGAGGATGTTTCCTCTCGTGGGGTAATCTAGAACTAGGGACATAGTTTCACAATAAAGGGTTGTTCATTTAAGGCGGAGATGAAGAGAAATTTCTTCTCTCAGAGGGTCGTAAATCTTTGGAATTCTCTATCCCAAAGAGCTGCGGAGGTTGGGTCATCAAATATATTTAAGGTGGAGATAGACAGATTTTTGAATGATAAGGGAATCAAGGGATATGGGGAGCAGGCGGGGAAGTGGAGTTGAGGTCTTGATCTTATTGAATGGCGGAGCAGGCGCAAGGGGTTAAATGGCCTACTCCTGCTCCTATTTCTTATGTTCTTATTTTTAATACCCCATTCCCCACCTTTCTCTTTACAACTAAGCCAAAAAAATCTGAAAAATTCCAGATTTGAATCCTGATTTGGCTGATCCCAGCCAGGCCATTGGCAAGTACTGAGTGTCCTTAGACAAGTATATGGAAAATTAACATGGGTCCCTGCTCCTGATCACTATCCAGCTGCAAAATGGGTGTGTGTAATAATGATGACAGGACCACGCTCAGCTGTAATACACTTCAATAAAGAAAGACTTGCATTTATATAGCGCTTTTCACGATCTCAGGATATCTAAACGCGCTTTACAACCAATGAAGTCATCATCATCATCATAGGCAGTCCCTCGAAATCGAGAAAAGCTTGTTTCCACTCTAAAGGTGAGTTCTCAGGTGACTGTACAGTCCAATATGGAAATTACAGTCTCTGTCACAGGTGGAACAGACAGTCATTGAAGGAAAGGGTGGGAGGGGGATGTCTGGTTTGCCGTACGCTCCTTCCGCTTGCTTACTGCATGCTCTCAGCGACGAGACTTGAGGTGCTCAGCGCCCTCCCGAATGCTCTTCCTTCACTTAGGGCAGTCTTTGTCCAGGGATTCCCAGGTGTCAGTGGGGATATTGCACTTTATCAAGGAGGCTTTGAGGATGTCCTTGAAACGTTTCCTTTTGCCCACCTGGGAATAGCTTGCCGTGTAGGAGTTCCGAGTAGAGTGCTTGCTTTGGGAATCTCGTGTCGGGCATGCAGGTGATGTGGCCCGTCCAACAGATCTGGTCGAGTGTGGTCAGTGCTTCGATGCTGGGGATGTTGGCCTGATTGAGAACACTGACATTGACCAATGAAGTACATTTGAAGTGTAGTCACTGTTGTAATGTAGGAAACATGGCAACCAATTTGTGCACAGCAAGCTCCCACAAACAGCAATGTGATAATGACCAGATAATCTGTTTTTGTGATATTGATTGAGGGATAAATATTGGCAGGACACCAGGGAGAACTCACCTGCTCTTCTTTGAAATAATGCCATGGGATCTTTTACATCCACCTGAGAGTGCAGACAGGGCCCATCCAAAAGATGGCTCCTCTGACAGTGCAGCACTTCTTCAGTACTGGATTGAAGTGTCAGCCTAGATTTTTGTGCTAAAGTCTCTGGATTGGAACTTGAACCGAGAGCGCTACCCCATGAGCCAATTAAATAGCCCAGTATCATCCACTGAAGAAATGCCAGAAGGTTGCTACTGTGTCATATTCCAGCACAAGCCACGCTGTCTTCAGGAGAGAATCAATACAGAACAAAAGAAGGGTGATTGAAACAACGATCACCATGAACACTATTGCAACAATGCTGTGGGAGAATACTCCACTTTCCTACATTACAACAGTGACTACACTTCAAAAGTACTTCATTGGCTTCCAAGCCTGCGACCTCAACCACCTAGGAGAACAAGGGCAGCAGGCACATGGGAGCACCCGCACCTCCAAGTTCCCCTCCAATCACACATCATCCTGACTTGGAAATATATCGCCTTTCCTTCATCGTCACTGGGTCAAAATCCTGGAACTCCCTCCCTAACAGCACTGTGGGGGTACCTTCACCACACGGACTGCAGTGGTTCAAGAAGGCGACTCACTACCACCAACTCAAAGGCAATTAGAGATGGGTAATAAATGCTGGCCATGCCAACGACGCCCACATCCCGTAAATGAATGCACAAAAAAGTGCTTCGGGACATCCGGAGGTTGTGAAAGACACTATATAAATGCAAGTCTTTTTTTTCTTTTTACTCTAAATGACTCCACTGTTTCTGAGTCACTAAAATGAACATTCAAAATGTACACAATTATTCTGGGAAAATGCAGAGATGGGGAAAAGGATGATGTAGGATTTAAGGTGGGATAATTACAGACCATTCCCTGTACTTACCCATACTCCAAATTCTCCTTTTGCCCTAATTAAGTCAGAATATCTGTAACCAAAGTAAGAATTCATCACCGGAAAGCTGTTAATACTCTCCACAACTGTAGTAATGCATGGGTGGACACAGTGTGGACAATATACAGTTCCTTACATCAAGGGGTAGCAATCCATCTAGTGACACTGTGAATATATTTTGTGAAGATTTCCTCTGGTATTTCTAGTGAAATCCCAAAATGTGTTCAGACAATTTCTCTGGAAATACTGAAGCGAAGAAATCTTCACAAATGCATTTACAATCTCACTGCACATAGTGACCCCATTTTCTCTAAAGTAACTTGAAAATACAGATTCTTATTAAGTGTAGAAATGGTACTCCTGTTATAAAATCAATATGTGTGCTACGATTGTATTAATATTAGCATAATTCTTCGCACCCTATTGCCTCGTAACTATTTTTCTTTGCTTCAGGACTTCGCTGTTAATTACATTGAATTACATTGTATTTCCAGCACAGAAACAGGCCATTCGGCCCGACAGGTCCGTGCGGTGTCTGTGCTCTACACGAGCCTCCTCCCACCCTACCTCATCTAACCCTATTTGCATATCCTTTTATTCCCTTCTCCCTCATGTGCTTATCCAGCTTCCTCTTAAATGCATCTATACTATTCAACCACTCCCTGTGGTAGCGAGTTCCACATTCTAACCACTGGCTGCATAAAAAAGTTTTTCCTGAATTCCCTATTGAATTTATTATCTTATCTTTATGGTCTCTAGTTCTAGTTCTAGTCCCGCCCCCGACCCCCCCCTCCCCGCCACCCCACAAGTGGAAACACCTTGTTGCTTGTCCTGTCTACAGATCTGTACATGGCCTTTTCCCATCCTACAATTGTTACACTATGAGGTTGCATTCAGCCCAAATCACCTATAAACAAGACTTTTTTCCAGTCAAACGGTGCTAATTGGGTTAAAGGCCAAAGATGTGCCTCAACATCAATTGATTTTTCTTCCAATCGTTAACCCCTTTTGTGAAAGTGCTGATTTTGCTGGGACCGTCAACACAATAAGCTTTCATTTACTTACGTTTCCCCCCCGCTCCAATGCAAGTTTGCAGTACAAACCTGCTGCAACCCACTGCACTTGCAGCATAATTGTTTGTTTTTTGAGCTGTTGGGGTTTTTGTTAAGCTGTAGCTCAGCTTTATTTAATTTACCAGGTTAGCTCCATCACAGCTCACCCTGGAGCTACCATGGTGAACTGCCATCTTTTTATTCCAGGCATCGACACAGCTTGGCTTGTTTGCCTTAGAGCTGAGAAGGTTAAGAGGGGATTTGATAGTGGTGGTTCAAAATCATGAAGGGTTTTGAGAAACTGTTTCCAGTGGCAGACGGATCGGTAACCAGAGTTCACAGATTTAAGATCATTGGGAAAAGAACCAGAAGTGTCATGAGGAAAAATAATTTGTGCAGTGAGTTGTTGAGATCTGGAATACACAGCCTGAAAGGGTGGTGGAAGCAGATTCAATAGTAACTTTCAAAAGGGAATTGGATTAATACTTGAAGGGGGGAAATTGGCAGGGCTGTGGGGAAAAAGCAGCGGAGTGAGACTAATTGGATAGCTTTTTCGAAGAGCCGGCACAGGCACAATGGGCTGAATGGCCTCTTTCTGTGCTGAATCATTCTATGATTCTATGAGATTCAAGTTGTGGACATTAGTGATTACTGAATCTGCTTGGTGCAATCTCCAGTTACAACTCTTGAGATGTAGCTTTCCATTGAATGAGTGACATGGAATTGTTCGGCGTAAACTTTCGTATCAGTAAGTGAGTGATTGAATATGATGGGAGAAAACGAGCAGGAGCAATTTAGTACATAGTTGGAGCTGTGGCCAAGCCGTCAACTTCAACGTAGCCTACTTCCTCAGTGACATCTCTGCTCTTGATCTCATCATCCGTCTCCTCAAAAGGGATCTTGAGATGAGGAGGTCCTCCTCCCATGAAATAGCTCTCCTTCTTATGCACATTCTTTTCCTGCCAACATAGAAGAAGAAATGAGAAGAAATGAGAAGAAATGAGAATGTGAAATGGTCAGGTTACCCCATATGCTAGCACGTAGCCCATAGTGAGCACAGGAAGATAAATCATGCAAGGGCAGTGGATGGAAGGATTTGTTAATGGGAACATTAGGATGGTAGGAACATTGAAAAAGGAAAGGAATCTGCTCTAAAGTGTGCTGTAAAACTCATTGGGCCTTCACTATGGCATTCACTGATTGCTTTGGATGAGACATTAAACCCTCTCAGATGAATGTAAAAGATCCCACAGCACTATTCGAAAAAGAGCAGGGGAGTTATCCCTGGTGTCCTGGTCAATGTTTATCTCTTAACCAACATCACTAAAAAACAGATTATTGGGTCATTATTACATTGCTGTTTGTGGGAACTTGCTGTGCGCAAATTGGCTGCTCCTTTTCCAACATTACAACAATGACTACATTTCTAAAGTACTTCATCGGTTGTGTCTTCAATGACTTTGGGACGTCCTGAGATGGTGAAAGGCACTAGAAATGCAAGTCTTTCTTTCTCTTTTACTTTTTTTTGGCGCCGCAGCCACATCCATTAAACGGCAATGATGTTTATAACTATCATTGCCTGGAGGCTGTTTGTTTGCTCATACATAAGCCATTGACTGGAAGAACCAAAAACAAGTCTCCCTCCTTTGCTGTGCTTGCTCCAGCAGGAATTTACTTGTCCCATCGGGAAAGCCATGGTGCCCCTGATGCTGGCATGACTATTTGTGGCTGCAATTGGCTCCTTTGCTTTTGTAACCAGACACACTAATTGCCCTTTAAACTGCCATACATCTTCATGGGTTGCACGGCTTCCCGCCCACTAATGGCCGAGTTCGCAATCAGAGGTTTTACCAATATCTGAGGCTTGCCCATACCAAGTAAATGAGCCTGAATCCTGAAGTCGAGGTGGTTTGAACACACTAATTGTTGGGTGTATCCTAGCATTACCCGAACAGAAGCTCCAGGTATAATCGGGACCATAATGGGGGGAGGGGGTGGGGGGCGCGGGGAGATTATATTAATATCATTTTCATTGGCACTCTGACTGGCGTAAGTTGGAAATAAGATATTAATTACATTTGAAGATTAGTTACATAAAAGCTTATACTTTTGCGCAACTTAGAACAATTTTCCACCAAAAGAACCGATGGGTGATGAAGAGGGTGGAGGTGTGTGGTTATGCCAACTCACAGCAGCAGATCGCATGCAGTAAAATCTGTTCAGGAGAGAGAGAGAAAGAGATGAAAGCAAGCCCTTAGAGACAAACTCTCATTGCTTGGGTAATAAATCACACCCAGAAACCAACAAAAGAGTGAGTCCTGATAGAGCGGGACATTCGTATGCTCTGTGTTTTTGATAGCTCACGCCCAAAGAAGCAGTCACTTTTAAACCATTATCTTATCTGCCAGCCATCAGCAGTGCAAGCTAATGGCATTTGTCCAAACTGATTTAACAAGCAAACTATTGTCGATGCAAGTTGACTTGTGCTGCCCCTCATTTGCCTGGAATCATTCCATTCCTCAGAGGGCTTTAAGTGGTCTGAGAAAATTGGGGCCTAGAAATTGTCCTCCTTAGCGCCTCCTGTTATCGTTTCCGGGAAGGGGGGGGGGGGCGATAATGGGGCGGTAAGCACGTACCGATCAGGCGCGGTGACAACATCGACTCCCGCTATATTCGACGGGAGGTTTGCGGTGGCGGCATTGCGTAGCACCCTGATCTCCTTCGCACAGAAATCGCGATGTCGTCGCTGTGCGCATTGACCCAGTAACGCCCCGCACCCGAACTTCAGTTCCGCCCCCCTGCAGCATCGCCGGGTGAAAACATAAACAGCTGCAGGAGGCACTCATCAGGAGGCCGGGCGCTTCAGAGGTGATGCTTAAAGGCAAGGTGGCCGAGGTAGCTTAAAACATTTTTAAATGTTCGTTCTCTTTTTTTTTCCTTTGTCTTTGGCCATGATCGATCAGCCCGGCATCGGGCTGATTGGGCCGGATCACGGTAAGTTTTTATTTTGCAGAGCCTGCAGCGATGCCCCTCCCCTTTAAGGGCGGGAAGGAGCCTTCCAATGGGCAGGGCCCATTGTTCAGTGTTGCTCTACTCACTGCCCCGGCTGCTGCCTGTTGTGTTCCAGGAAGGAAGTAGAGCGCTTGATTTAGAGCTCCACTTCATTCCTGGAGCGCAAACATAAATTTGCTTAAAGCTATAAAACATTCGCGCCTGGTACTAATCTTTTCAACTTTTAAAAGTTAACAGCCAAAATGTGGCGCTCCTAAATTTCTCTGGCTCTTTTTTCGCAATATGAAAGAAATGTTTAAAATTATGACAGAAGCAGAGTGTTTCCAGTCGTTGAGGGAGGGGGGTCAAGAACGCGGGGGCATAGTTACAAGATTAAATGTGAGAGATTTAGAACAGAGGGCAGGGGAAACATCTTCAGTCAGAGAGTTGTGAGGCTGTGGGAATTAGTTCCAGAGTTGGTGCTTGAGGCAGAGACCATGTCATCATTCAAGATTAGATTGGACAGGTGGATGAAGGAAATAAGTTTGAAGAGCCTGTTTCTGTGTTATAACTTCCATGTATTGCTATGTATGGTACTATGGAATGGATTTTCCGGTTTGGGGGGGGGGGGTTTGGGCAAAAACGCAAACAATAAGTGAAAATGAATGTTTTCGCTGCGCTAACGATTTAAGGCCTAACTTTCGGCCTTTGGGGTCAGCGCCAGGGCAAAGGGAGGTGTTGCACAAGTGTTCTTGGTGCAAAAACGCGATCCTCACCAACTTTAGTACGGGGCCGGGAGTGCTGCGAGTGAGGCCTTGGGAGGGGGGAAACATTCCAAAAACATTTACAAGACCCTTAACTAACTAATCGCTGCAAAAAAATTAATAAAAACTTTAACTTACCTTTTTAGCAGATTTTCTGGCTTACTGCTGCTGGCAGGGCTGCACCGACAGGTCTGACCTGGGTTGACAGGTACTTCCCATCGCCGCCGCAAAGAAGTACCAGAGGATCCCGCCCGGGTTTTCCGACTGGGTTTTCACCACGGAGGGTCAAATTGCGGCGAAAATCCGCTCACAAAGCTCTTGAAAATCCGGCCCCAATTCTTTGGTTGCCAGGTAACAACATAGCAACCTGTGGCAGAATGTAAAATCTGCAAACAATATCAGTACAAACCACAACACATAAAAGGCTTGGTTTTACAAATCCAGTGCTTAGCTATGCATTGGTATAAGACCAATGCGATGGGAACTTTGTCTTGCCTGAACTTACGGCCAGCCATACTAGATCTTCTGGGGACAATGCTCCATTTCTGACAGCTGTCAACCGGATGGAACTTCGCACTGGCAGATCACCAAAGTAGGGTGGAAAGAATATCCAACAATGTAACAGCTCTTAAATGGCTGCAGGCGGGATTTAAATGGTTCTAGCCACTTAAAGCTAAATGGCCACAAGTGCGGTTAAACATTTTTGGCGAACGTTTCAAAGGATGTGTGCACAAGATAACTTTGGGCTCACTTCTCAAAGATTTGTGAGCTGGTAAAAAGGAGGCCTACAAAAACCAGTGGATGCAAGAACAAATTGGAGGCAGAAAGCAAAGGGCTTGGCTTTCCGCAGCTGATTTAACAAGCAAACTATTGTCGATGCAAGTTGACTTGTGATAGAAGTGTTTAAAATTATAACGGGGTAGATAGAAGCAGATGTTATTCCAAACGCCTGCCATAACTTCGATCAAAGATCTGCGGGAACCCCAAAGAACCAACATAGACAACATATTTTATTGCAATTGGGAGAACCGCCCCCATGGAAACCGATAACTGCAAATCCTGTAATGGCACAGCACCCAAAGCCTCCTGGCTAACAAAGTAGAGGTGCTGCCACATGAGGTTGCTCAGTTTGGTACAGTCCCCAAATCATAGCAATGCAGCATGCATGGGAGAATGTGGCAGACAGTGTCAACACTCTGCCCACAGGATTTGGAAACAGTGAGCTGAGATTAAGGAAATGCATTGCATGGCTGCACAATAGTTTATCTTTATTTACATGCAAATAATTAGGCAGGCAAATGGAATGTTGGCCTTTATTGCAAGCGGGGTGGAGTATAAAAGCAGGGAAGTCCTGCTACAACTGTACAGGTCGTTGGTGAGACCACACCTGGAGTACTGCGTATAGTTTTTGTTATGTATGCGAACATCACCGATGTGTAAGACTTGCCACTAGGGGGCACACCTGTGGGAGACCTATGGGTCACCTGTGCACCCTGGAGCAAGCAGGTATAAAAGACAGTCCACCATGCTGCTGCCTCACTTTGGAGTTAGATTAAAGAGACCAAGGTCACAATGGTTTGAGCTTACAATACAGTCTCATGGAGCTATTCTGAACTTAACAACTGGCGACGAGTTACAGATCATGAACTTTCACGCGGAAATGGCTGCCGGTGGTATTCTTGAGAGATTTGTTAAGAGTGATGATTGGGAAGCCTTCATTGGGCATCTCGACCAGTACTTCGTGGTCAACGAGCTGGACACGGCTGAGACGGCGGTCAAGCGCAGGGCGATTCTCCTCACCGTATGTGCGTCTTCGATATATGGCCTCCTCAAAAGTCTGCTGGTACCGGACAAACCAATGGACAATACTTATACAGAGCTGTGGGTGCTGGCTCGGAACACCTCAAACCGAAGGAGAGCATTTTAATGGCCAGGTATTGCTTTTACACGCACCATCGCTCCGAGGGCCAGAACGTGGCGAGCTTTGTCGCCGACCTAAGACGTCTCGTGGGACAGTGCGACTTTGCAGGATCTTGGGGGAAAAGTTGCGGGACTTTTTTGTGCTTGGAATCGGCCATGAGGTCATTCTTCGCAAACTGCTGTCTGCCGAATCCTTAGATCTGAGCAAGGTCATCATGATAGCCCAGGCCTTCATATCCACGAGCGACAACACGAAACAGAAATCTGCACAGCATCGTAGCTCACCAGCAAGTATTGTGCATAAAATAATGCCTTCAGCAGGCAGAACTGTATATGGTAGGGCCCACACAACCACAGAGGCCAGGCCTAATGTGACTCAGAGGCTGCCGTGGCGTGCTAATGCGAATCCATTAACACCATGCTGGCGCTGCGGGGGCAGTCATAGAGCTCATCAATGTCGAAACAAGCATTATGTGTGCAAGGGCTATGGAACAATGGGGCACCGTCAGCGAATGTGCAAGCGACCTCTGATACACCACATGGCAGAGTTAGCAAAGGACGACCGATCCAGCGCGGATCACGTTGAACGAACAGGAGAGGCAAATCAACCTGAGGATGAAGAGGAAGTGTATGGTGTTGTATGATGTTCCGCCACCAGGGAGCTCATCCCCTGAAGTCCCAAGGGATCCCAGCATCCCTTGGGAGCACTGTTGTTAGATCTCTTAATTTCCAATGAAATACGAACTCCGATTGTAGTTTTTAACTGCTTTATTTTTTGGCAGACAGCAGTAACAAGTTCTTGGCTTTAAGCCAGGTCTTTGTCCTTCTGGGACCACATGGTCAAAATGGCTGTACTTATACCTGGATCAATTTACAGAAAAGAACTCGCCTTCTTTGACCTTATTGGCTCAATTAATAGTCTTTTAACCTTTTAATTGGCTCGCTACCCAAGAGTCCTAAAATGTCAAGTTGATTGATGACTTAATGCAACATGCTGAACTGCATGTAGCAGCCTTGACTTGGGGGTCTGTGAATTTTCACAGTCTGTCTAAATGCAGCCTGTTTGAATTCTCTATCAACTGTATATAAGCCGGCCCCTAAGGCCTGTTCCTCACTCTGGAGTGTTTTATTAAAGACTGAGGTCACTGTTACTTTAACCTCCCTGTGTGCAGCCTCATCTGTGTTAGGAACACAATATATGGGGTACACACCTTCACCACCAAAAGCCCTCCGATAATGTTAAAAGTTAAACTAAACGGCATTCCAGTCTCCATGGAATTGGACATGGGGGGAGTCAATCAATCATGAGCCAGAAGGCTTTTGAGAAACTGTGGGGCAACAAGGCACAGATGCCAAAACTGAGCCTGATTCACACAACGCTGCGCACTTACACCAAAGAACTCATACCTGTTATCGGCAGTGCGGCAGTGAAAGTATCGTACAACGGAATGGTGCATGATTTACCACTCTGGATTGTACCAGGCGATGGCCCAATGGTGTTCGGCAGAAGCTGACTAGGAAAGATCCGATGGAACTGGGACGACATCAAAGCACTGTCTTCGGTGGATGACACTCCGAGCGCCCAGTTGCTAAACAAATTCTCGGTGTTATTCGAGCCAGGCATCAGCAACTTCACAGGCGCCAACGTGCAGATGCATCTTTTTCCTGGGGCATGGCCCGTTCATCACAAGGCCCGAGCAGTCCCATATATGATGCGAGAGAAAGTCGAGATCGAGCTGGACAGACTTCAATAAGAGGGAATCATATCGCCAGTCGAGTTCAACGAGTGGGCCAGTCCAATCGTACCGGTACTAAAGAGCGTTGGGACGGTCAGAATCTGCAGGGACTACAAAGTGACGATCAACAGAGTCTCGTTAGAGGACCAGTACCCACTACCCAAAGCGGAGGACTTATTCGCAACGCTAGCAGGGGGAAAGTCATTCATCAAGCTAGACCTAACCTCTGCTTACATGACACAGGAGCTGGCTGAACCATCAAAGAAATTGACGTGCATCAACACGCACAAAGGACTGTTCGTGTACCACAGATGCCCCTTTGGGATTCACTCGGCTGCGGCCATCTTCCAGAGGAACATGGCGAGTCTGCTGAAATCGGTTCCATGCACAGTGGTGTTCCAAGACGATATCTTGATCACTGGTCACAACATCACCGAACAACCTGGAAGAGGTTCTAAAGTGACTGGACAGTGTGGGACTCAGGCTGAAACGCTCCAGGTGCCAGAGGTCGAATTTCTGGGAGAAAGATTGCAGCAGACGACATCAGACCCACGGACTCCAAGACAGAGGCCATCAAGAATGCACCCAGATTACAGAATGTGACGGAGCTGCGTTCGTTCCTGGGACTCCTCAACTATTTTGATAACTTTCTACCGGGGTTGAGCACTTTGCTGGAACCATTGCATTTATTGCTATGCAAGGGTGACAACTGGGTTTGGGGTAAATCTCAAGAGATAGCCTTTATTAAGGCCAGAAACCTGCTATATTCTAACAAGTTACTTGTATTGTATGAACAATGTAGATGTTTAGTATTAGCTTGTGATGCGTCGACGTACGGGATCGGTTGTGTGTTACAGCAAGCAAATTTGTCAGGCAAACTGCAACCGGTTTATCCAGATGTTTATCCAAGGCTGAAAGAGCCTACAGTATGGTTGAGAAAGAAGCATTGGTAAGTGTATATGGGATTAAGAAAATGCACCAATATCTATTTGGTCTCCGGTTCGAGCTCGAAACAGACCACAAACCGTTTACTTCACTGCTCTCAGAAAGCAAAGGTATTAACACCAATGCTTCGTCCCGCATCCAAAGATGGGCACTAACATTGTCTGCATATGACTATATAATCCACCACAGACCAGGCACTGAGACCTGTGCTGAAACCCTCAGTTGGCTGCCATTGCCCACCACGGGGTGGAAATGGCGCAACCCGCAGACTTGCTTCTTGTAATGGATGCCTTTGAGAGCGAGGGGTCACCCGTCACGGCTCGCCAGATCAGAATCTGGACTAGCCAAGACCCTGTGCTATCACTAGTAAAAAGCTGCATCCTTAATGGGAGCTGGTCGGTGGTTCCTGGGGAAATGCAAGATGAAATTAAGCCATTTCACCGACATAAGGACGAATTGTCCACCCAATCGGATTGTCTCCTATTGGGGAATTGCGTGGTTTTGCCCGGCATTGACTCCCTGTGCCTGTGATCATGGCCCTCCGAACCATGGTCCAGGGTCCAAGTAGATTTTGCTGGCCCTTTTCTAGGGAAAATGTTTCTTGTAGCAGTTGACGCTTATTCTAAATGGATTGAATGTATAATAATGTCATCATGTACATCCACTGCCACCATTGAAAGCCATGGTTTGCCCAACGTCCTTGTCAGTGACAATGGACCGTGTTTCACCAGCTCGAAATTCAACAAGTTCATGACCCGCAATGGCATTAAGCATGTCAGGTCTGCCCCATTTAAGCCCGCATCCAACGATCAAGCGGAATAGGCAGTCCAAATCATTGAGCAGAGCTTGAAAAGCGTAACGGACGGCTCCTTGCAGACCCGGTTATCTCGCGTCCTGCTCAGCTACCGGACACGCCCCCACTCGCTCACCGGGGTTCCCCCTGCAGAATTGTTAATGAAGAGAGCACTCAAAACCAGGCTCTCCTTAGTCTGGATCTCAATGATCACGTAGAAACCCGGCGGCACCGGCATAACGTTTATCACGATCGCGCGGCTGTATCACGTGACATTGAGGTTAATGATCCGATGTTTGTTCTAAATTACGGTCACAGTCCCAAGTGGATTGCTGGCACTGTCTTAGCCAAGGAGGGGAATAGAGTGTTTGTTGTTAAATTGTTGAATGGGCAAACTTGCAGAAAGCACTTGGATCAGACCAAATTGCGATTCACGGACAACCAAGAACAGTTTGAAGAAGACTTCACCATCTATGATCCACCAACACACACCCAACCAGCAATCGACCTCGCTGTCAACCACGAGGATGAACCCACCATGTCCAACAGTCCGATCAGACCAGCCGCGCTGCTGTGCAGCAATGATCTGATCAACTCACCTATGCCAGGACTTCAACTCAGGCGATCGACCCGGGAACACAGAGCGTCAGATCACCTCAATCTGTAAATAACAAGACATTGGGGGGAAGTGATGTTATGTATGCAAACCTCACTATGTGTAAGACTTGCCACTAGAGGGCACACCCGTGGGAGACCTATGGGTCACCTGTGCACCCTGGAGCAAGCAGGTATAAAAGGCAGTCCACCATGCTGCTGCCTCACTTTGGAGTTATATTAAAGAGTCCAAGGTCACAATGGATTGAGCTCATAACACAGTCTCGTGGAGTTATTCTGAACTTAACAATTTTGGTCTCCGTATTTAAGGACGGATATACTTGCCTTGGAGGCAGTTCAGAGAAGTTTCACGAGATTGATTCCTGAGATGAAGAGGTGATCTTATGAAGAAAGGTTGAGCAGGTTGGGCCTGTACTCATTGGAGTTTAGAAGAATGAGAGGTGATCTTATTGAAACGTATAAGATTCTGAGGGGGCTTGACAGGGTAGACGCAGAGAGGATGTTTCCCCTCATGGGGGAATCTAGAACTAGGGGGCACAGTTCCAGAATAAGGGATCATCGATTTAAAATAGAGATGAAGAGGAATTTCTCCTCTCAGAGGGTCGTGAATTTTGGGAATTCCCCACCCCAGAGAGCTGTGGAGGTTGGGTCATTGAATATATTTAAGGTGGAGATGGACAGATCTTTGAACAATAAGGGAGTCAAGGGTTATGGGGAGCGGGCAGGGAAATGAAGTTGAGGCTAAGATCAGATCAGCCATGATCTTAATGAATGGTGGAGCAGGCTTGAGGGGCAAAATGGCATACTCCTGCTCCTATTTTTTATGTTCTTATTTGTTCATGGGATGTGGGCGTCGCTGGCAAGACCGGCATTTATTGCCCATCCCTAATTGCCTTTGAGAAGGTGGTGGTGAGCCACCTTCTTGAACCGCTGCAGTCCGTGTGGTGAAGTTAGGGAGGGTGTTCAAGGATTTTGTCCTTGCGACGTTGAAGGAACCGCGATATACTTCCAAGTCAGGATGGTGCATGAGTTTGAGGGGAAAATAGTGCCATATACCAGGGAGTATGTGTCATGTATGTAACCTTTATGTAACAACACTGCAATACTGTATATACGTAAGAAATGCACATTTTGACCACAGGGGATGAACTTGTGGGAGACATTCCTCACCTGGTCATCCACGTATATAAAGGGAGGTCGCACGCAGGGTCATCACTTCTTGATCCTGTGAATAAAGGTTCAGGTCATAGATTGACCTTGTCCATAGAATGTGCCTCGTGTGAATTTGTGGTATTGTGTAAGGACTTTACATTGGCGACGAGAAACGGGAATCAACGAC
Organism: Pristiophorus japonicus; assembly: GCF_044704955.1. Classification (NCBI taxonomy): domain Eukaryota; kingdom Metazoa; phylum Chordata; class Chondrichthyes; family Pristiophoridae; genus Pristiophorus; species Pristiophorus japonicus. The sequence goes on along the minus strand of NC_091985.1, from coordinate 128,729,755 downwards.
CCACGAGAATGGATGAACGGTACTGTGTTGGTGAGGACTGGGACGATTTCATTGAGAGGCTCCAGCAGAGTTTTGTCACGAAGGACTGGCTGGGAGACGCAGCGGCCGACAAGCGAAGGGCTCATCTGCTGACCAGCTGTGGATCCAAGACTTACACACTCATGAAAGACCTGCTAGCACACGAGAAGCCGGCGGACAAAACCTTTTAAGAGCTCAGCAAACTAATCGGTGAGCACCTCAAACCGGCGAGCAGCGTACACATGGCCCGACACAGATTCTATACCCACCGATGTCGGGAAGGACAGAGCATACCAGATTTCGTTGCGGACCTCCGGCGCTTGGCCAGCCTCTGTAAGTTCACAGATGCCTGCAGGGGGGAGATGCTAAGGGATTTCTTTATTGAGGGCATCGGTCATGCTGGGATTTTCAGAAAGCTAATTGAGACCAAGGACTTGACCTTGGAAGCGGCGGCGTTGATGGTTCAGACTTTTATGGCGGGGGAGGGGGAAACCAAGATAATATACGTGCGCAATTCTGCCTCCAACATGGCAATGGATCAGGGAGTCAATATCATAAACGCGACACAGAGCCCCGCAGGCAGGCAAGGGAAGTTCGACACACCCCAGGCAGCAATAGACCCAAGAGTAAGTCTCCAACAGAGACAATGGCAAGCTGAACGGACATTTACGCCCCCCCAGTGGGCAATGCGGCCTGGGATGGGGCCATTGACATCCACTAACAGGGTGCTCAAGAGCAGTCAAAGGGACAATCAGCGAGGAATGCCTTGTAACAGCTTTTTTGTTCACAACAGTAGGAATCTCAGTTCATGCTGGAGGTGTGGGGGCAGACATGCTACCAGGACTTGCAAGTTTCAACAGTTTGTCTGCAGAAATTGTAACCTCAGTGGCCATTTAGCCAGAATGTGCAGAAAGTCTGTAACCAGGCTAATATACGAGGCGGATGAACCAGATGAGGGGTCTGCGAAGCAGGATGACGCTTGGGGCAAATCAATGGACGCTGAAGTTCAGCGGGTTCATGTGGCAAACATTCACAGCTCATATACCAAATCGCCACCTAAGATGATGAAAATCCTCTTAAATGGCATCCCTGTACGCATGGAGCTGGACACGGGGGCCAACCAGTCACTCATGAGTGTTCAACAATTCGAAAAGCTGTGGCCATTCAAAGCCAGCAGACCCAAACTAGAACGCATTGAGACACAATTACGGACGTATACCAAAGAAATCATTCCAGTGCTAGGCAGTGCAATGTTGGCGGTCACACACAATGGACCGGTGAGCCGGCTGCCATTCTGGATTGTCCCGAACAATGATCCCGCACTGTTGGGGAGGAGCTGGTTAGCTGAGATGAACTGGAAATGGGGGGATGTGCACGCCATGTCATCTGTGGAGAAAAGTTCATGCTCACAGGTCCTACAGCAATTTGAGTCATTATTTCAACCTGGTGTCGGGACGTTCAAAGGTACCAAAGTAGTGATACGCATCACCCCGGACGCCAGACCAGTGCACCACAAAGCCAGAGCTGTGCCGTATGTGATGCGGGAGAAAATTGAGAGCGAGTTGGACCGGTTGCTGAGAGAGGGCATCATCTCGCCCGTTGAATTCAGCGACTGGGCGAGCACCATCGTTCCCGTCCTAAAAGCGGATGGCTCGGTCAGGATCTGTGGCGACTACAAGGCCACTATCAACCGGGTGTCCCTACAAGACCAATGCCCACTCCCGAGAGCGGAGGACCTTTTTGCCACGCTGGCAGGCAGCAAGCTGTTCACCAAGTTGGACCTCATTTCAGCCTACATGACCCAGGAACTGGCCGACGAATCTAAACTACTGACCACCATCACCACACACAAGGGACTGTTTGTTTACAACAGATGTCCATTTGGCATTCGATCAGCGGCCGCGATTTTTCAAAGAAACATGGAAAGCCTGCTCAAATCCATTCCCGAAACAATCATATTTCAGGACAATATCCTCATCACTGGTCGTGACACCGAGGAACACCTCCACAACCTGGAGGAGGTGCTACGCCGACTGGACCGGGTAGACCTGCGACTCAAGAAGTCTAAGTGTGTGTTTTTGGCTCCCGAGGTCGAGTTTCTGGGCAGGAGGGTTGCTGCAGACGGGATTCGGCCTACCGAATCCAAAACGGAGGCGATTCGACGAGCGCCCAGGCCCGGCAACACATCGGAGTTGCGTTCATTTCTGGGACTCTTGAACTATTTCGGGAACTTTCTGCCGAACTTAAGCACATTGTTGGAGCTGCTACACGTGCTCCTGCATAAGGGTTGTGATTGGTTTTGGGGGGACTGTGAGGAAAGGGCTTTCAATCGGGCGCGGAACCTACTTTGTTCAAATAAGTTGCTGACCCTGTACGACCCCCGTAAGAAATTGGTTCTGACAGGTCTTACATTGTCCTATGGGGCTGAGTGCGTGTTGCAGCAGAGTAATGCTGAGGGCCAACTAAAACCTGTGGCTTATGCCTCCAGGTCGCTCTCTCAAGCTGAACGGGAATATGGGATGGTTGAGAAGGAAGCACTCGCATGTGTCTATGGGGTGAAAAAGATGCATCAGTACCTTTTTGGCAGGAGGTTCGAATTAGAAACGGACCATAAGCCGTTAACATCCCTGTTGTCAGACAGCAAGGCTGTCAATGCCAATGCGTCAGCTCGCATACAGCGATGGGCTCTCACGCTCGCTGCGTATGACTGCACCATCTGGCACCGACCCGGCACCGAAAACTGCGCTGACGCACTCAGCAGGCTTCCACTGGCCACCATTGAGGGGCAGCGGAGCAAAGCGCTGAGATGGTCATGGCTGTCGATGCCTTTGACAGCGTAGGCTCCCCCATCACAGCCCGCCAGATCAAAATCTGGACCAACAGAGATCCCCTCCTATCCTTGATTAAGAAATGTGTCCTGACTGGGGATTGGACGCCCACACACGGAGCATGCCCTGAGGAGGTCAGACCGTTTCACAGATGGATGGATGAGCTCTCTATCCAAGTCGACTGCCTACCATGGGGCAACCGGGTAGTCATGCCCCAGTGAGGCAGGGAAGCATTCATCAGGGAACACCATAGCGAACACCCAGGCATCATGCTGATGAAGGCCATTGCCCGGTCACATGTCAGACCTGGAACACTGTGTTCACAGGTGCACGACGTGTGCCCAGCTAGGTAATGCCCCCAGGGAGGCCCCGCTCAGCCCGTGCCCTGGCCCACCAGGCCATGGTCACGTATTCACGTAGACTACGCGGGCCCGTTCATGGGAAAAATGTTTCTCATTGTTGTTGATGTGTACTCGAAATGGATCAAGTGCATCATTTTGAATTCGTGCACGACATCCACCACCGTAGAGAGTCTGCGTGCGGTCTTTGCGACCCACGGCTTGCCGGACATCCTTGTTAGCGATAATGGCCCAGGTTTCACAAGCTGCGAATTCCGGGAGTTCATGTCGGGTAATGGCATTAACCATGTCAGGACAGCACCGTTCAAGCAGGCCTCCAATGGCCAGGCGGAACGTGCAGTCCAAAACATAAAACAAGGCATGCTCCGGATTCAAGGACCCTCCCTTCAATGCCGCCTATCGCACCTCTTGCTGGCCTATAGGTCCCGACCGCACTCGCTCACAGGGCTCCAGCCCACGGAGCTACTCATGAAACGAACACTTAAAACTCGGCTGTCCCTCATTCATCCAGTCCTGTCCGACATTGTTGAGGGCAAGCGCCAGTCCCAAAACGAGTACCATGACCGAAATTCAAGGGGGAGATGTATAGAAATTGATGACCCTGTATTTGTTCTCAATCATGCTTTGGGGCCCAAATGGCTTGAGGGTACTGTAATAGACAAAGAGGGGAATAGGGTCATAGTGGTTAAACTTAACAAGGGGCAGATATGCTGCAAGCATATGGACCAAGTAAAAAAAAGGTTCAGCATGATCACTGAGGAACCTGAGGAAGATCATGAGATGGTGCTCACACCACCGCCAGTGAACGAGCAACAAGAACATTCAGCAGCATGCACAGTCCCTGCGGTCAGCCCGGACAGGCCGGAATCACCACAGGTGACAGACACGCATACCAAGGCTCAACAACCAGAGCCCCAACTGCGCCGCTCCACGAGAGAGCGCAGACCACCCGAGAGACTTAACCTATAATCCCAATAAGATGTTGAGGGGGAGGTGATGTCATGTATGTAACCTTTATGTAACAACACTGCAATACTGTATATACGTAAGAAATGCACACTTTGACCACGGGGGTGAACTTGTGAGAGACACTCCTCACCTGGTCACCCAGGTATATAAAGGGAGGTCCCACGCAGGGTCATCACTTCTTGGTCCTGTGAATAAAGGTTCAGATCATGGAGTGACCTTGTCCATAGAACATGCCTTGTGTGGATTTGTGGTATTGTGTCAGGACTTTACAGTATGCATGCTGCAAAGTCTTTCAAAATCTGCTGCACACTTATTGTTGGCCCATGCCAAGGCCTTAGACAACCCTACAACTCTTTCATTGCTTACCATACGTAGTCATACTTCAACATGGCACACATTCACAGCCCCCCACGTCCCCAGGCTTGCTGAGTTCTTCGGTGAATCACGGACTCCCCCGCACCTTCCTCACCACCCCGTAAATATCGGGGTCCATGTTTCAGATTAATGACCTTGTATCAGAACTGAAAGAAGGGGTGATCACACTGCTGGGAGTGTACTATAGACCCCCAAACAAGTGAAAGGGAGATAGAAGAGCAAATATGTAGGCAAATTTCTGGGAAGTGCAAAAACTATAGGGCAGTAAAAGTAGGGGATTTCAACTATCCTAATATTAACTGGGACAAAATCAGTGTGAAGGGCATAGAGGGAGTGGAATTCCTAAAATGCATTCAAGAGAACTTTTTTGGCCAGTATGTAGCAAGCCCAACATGGGAGGGGACAGTTCTGGATTTAGTTTTAGGAAATGAAGCTGGGCAGGTGGAAGGGGTATCAATGGAGAGCATTTAGGTGCTCGTGACCATTTTTTGGAGCAGGCTGCTTTTTTTGGCCTAAGTTAAAAATCCACAGTTTATTTTTTTAGGTAAGTTTTATTTTCAGCGCAAAGAGGGCGTAACCTGCCACCCGCGCCAAATTCTGGCCATTTAGGCAAGTTTGGCCAGCTGAGAGTTACTCCAGTTTTTGCTTAGGCCAGCGTATATGACCTCTGCAGAAAAACCTTCCGGAGAGTTAAAGAACTCGGTGCAAGTAAGGAAATCGGTGCCCAGACAGCAGCGGCAGGAAAGGTAAGAGAGAGAGAGAGAGAGGTGCGGGGTGGAAGGGAGTGTGGGGGTGGGGGTGGGGCCGGGGGGAGGGAGCCTTCAGGGTGAGGTTAGATGCGGGGACTGGGAGGGAGGAGGCCATTTGACCTGGGCTAGGAGCGGGGAGCGGGACCGGGGCCAGGGTCGGGCGGGGGGATGGATCGGCAAGCCCTTTGGCCTGGGCTAGGGGTGAAGAGCGGGACCTGCTTTAATAATTGGAGGTAAGATGCTGCAATATATTTTAATGTGTTTTTAAGTTAATGCAGTATGTTTTAATGTTTTTAAGTTGATGCTATGGGCTAGATTTTCCATTATTTTGCCCACTTAATGTCCATTTTAACGCTGAAATGAGGTATAACGCCCAAATATCGCCCATTTCGCCACAAAATGGAAATTGACGCCCATTTTTCAGACACTTATCGCAGAGCGTTACTTTCGCCATGTACGTAATGCTGGGAAAAAATAATACTGCCCACCCACTTTTTTGGGGCTGAATTATCAGAATGGGCCCAGCGTTACTTTCAGCACGTAATTAACGCCACGATTTAATAATACCGACCGCCCACTGTTTTTTGTCATAAAGATCACATTTGCCGAAACTAACTGATACGTCCTTACTATACAGTATAAATGCACACGAGGACCATGCTTGAGAGAAGGTCAGTCTGTGACCTGTCCTTTATTCCATAGCACTCAAGTGATGAAGGTGGGTGGAGCTTCCCCTTTTATACCTGAAGGTATAGGTTAGGAGTGTCTCCCAAAAGTTCACCATCTAGTGGTCATTGTACTCACAGTGTACAACTTGTCAGTTTATACATGGGTTACAATGCTGGTTGAATACATGACATCACCTCCCCCAGTAGTGCGGGACCGTCCCCCGGGACAATCCAGAGTGGCAACCTGTTCTCCGAATCTTTGTGGGTCACGACTACCGTGGCGCTGCCTAGCACCGGAATGATTTCCTTTGTGTAAGTCCGTAGCTGTGCGTCAATCGGCGATAATTTTGGCCTCCTGGCCTTGGACGCCCACAACTTTTCAAACTGTTTGATACTCATCAGGGACTGGCTGGCCCCAGTGTCTAGCTCCATTGATACTGGAATGCCATTGAGGAGCACTTTCATCATTATCGGTGGCGTCCTGATGTATGAACTGTGTACATGCTCCACATGAACTTGCTGAACTTCAGCTTCCAGCGATTTCCCCCAGCGTTCATTTCTGCAATTTCTGCAGGTATTTTGCTCAACTCTGCAAACTACGGCTGAGTGTGTGCCTCCAAACCTCCAACATGAGCTGTTGTTGGAAACAAAAGGTCCCTTGCCAGTCGATTGTCTCTGACTGCCTCTGTGACTGTCCTTAAGTGCGCCATTAACAGGTGTTGATGGCCCATTACTGGCCGCATTGTCCCTTGCAATGGCGTGAATCGCCGTTCAGCTAGCCATTGTCTCTGTCGAACTTCCCCTCTGGGCTCGACTATATGTTGGGGCATGCCCAATTGCCCTTGTCTGCCTGGAGAACTGCGTGCTGCTTTAACAATGTTGATTCTCTGTCCCAACCATTCCTTAACACAGTAACTCTCGTCTGTTCTGCTAGTGGCCATGCTCGCGTGGTTTAAATCCCAGTTTCTCGTCGCCATTGATACATCCTTACTATACAGTATAAATGCACACGAGGCCCGTGCTTGAGAGAAGGTCAGTCTGTGACCTGTCCTTTATTCCATAGCACTCAAGTGATGAAAGTGGGTGGAGCTTCCCCTTTTATGCCTGAAGGTCCAGATTAGGAGTGTTTCCCACAAGTTCACCACCTAGTGGTCATTGTTCTCACAGTGTACAACTTAGGTCAGATTATACATGGGTTACAATGCTGGTTGAATACATGACACTAACGCCCAGTATATCGCCCATCCTTACTTTGGCACCTCGTACACATCTCGCCGACAATTTCGCTCGCCGAAGAAACAGCTGGGAAAATGTGGAACTAACCTGAACTACTCACAGTGGTATGGACGCCATGTTCTAAATCGCTGGTCACATCATTTAAAAGGCTGCTCTGCTTCAACTCAGGGGAGTTCAGATCTACTCTGGAGGTGTTTGGAGGCGAACATCTGAACAAACATCTTTTCATACTGTGGACGATTGGAATTTTTAATAGGTGTTTTAGTGGGGACATTAACTCTTTGTGACCAATCGGTGGAAAACAGAGAGCTGTTGGAATGGGGACTGTCATTTCTTACCCTCTCTTGATGACCACTCACATGCTGCAGACTAGAGATGGCAGAAGGTACGCTCGACAGCATCATGTGCCAATGTAAGACGCGACAGACTGATGAGGAGGACCAGACGTTACACCCACCGCAAGTATAGGGAGAAGCAGTCTTACCTCAACTTGTGCAACACCACCTACCTTAGGAGACTGCGCTTCCACAAATAATTTATCAGTGAGATCTGCCAGCTCATCAGGGGAGATCTGCAGCCTGCCAGCACCATCAGGACCACACTGTGTCGAGGTCAAGGTCACCGTGGCACTGTCGTTCTACACGTCGGGTTCCTTTCAGGCCTCAGCTGGCGACATTTGCGGTATATCTCAGCATGCCACACATTGCTGCATTCGACAGGTCACTGAAGCCCTTTACGCACACAGGATGGACTTTATCAGCTTCCCTATGACCAGGGAGGCTCAGATTAAGCGAGAGGGCTCTAGGATTCTACCAAATTGCTAACTTCCCCAAGGTACAGGGAGCAATAGACTGTACGCAAATCGCGATGCAGGTACCTTTTCAGGATACAGAGGTTTTCAGGATCTGCAAGGGATTCCATTCCCTGAATGTGCAACTCGTTGTCGACCACCAGCAAATTATTATGGCGGTGAATGCAAAATTTCCGGGCAACATCATGATGCTCACATTCTGCATGAGAGCACTGTATCTAACTTGTTTAACAATCAGCCACAAGGTCAATGTTGGATGCTTGGTGACAAAGGATATGGCCTCGCCACCTGGCTGATGACCCCCCTGCATGACACCCACACCGAAGCCAAGTAGCAATACAACGAGAGCCACAGAGCCACTCGCAATATCGTCGAAAAAAGCATTGGAGTGCTTAAGCAGCACTTTAGATGCCTGGACCAATCAGGAGGCGAGCTCCAATACGACCCTGAGCAGATAGCTCAATTCATGGTGGTGTGCTCCATGCTACACAACTTGGCTATCAGGAGGGGACAAGAATTGCCAGAAGGGACTGACGGTCCACCTCAGGAGAGAGAGGAAGAGGAAGAGGAGGATGAGGAGGTGGATGCTGACATCAGGCCACACAATCAGGCTGACACTGAAGCCATGCCCCTGCCTCCCTGTAGACCACAGGAAAGGGCCCGTGGTGGCTTCAAAGCTGCAAGACTCTTACGTCAGGAGCTCATAAATGAGCGCTTTGCTTGAAAGAACGTTGGTGGCATTTACAAAGCTGACACACTGCTGGGTGTGCACGTCATACATCAATGGTGTGCCTCACCTTGGTGGCAGTTAAAGTTTAAATTGATTCAAGTTAAGTGTAATCATACCCTTTCATGTTAAGGGATCACTAGTGTGTAACGGTGCAGCTATCTAAGGCAATGCGCAACAAGGTTATGTTAAATAAAAACATTTAATCCGACCATTTGGCTGAAATCATAAGTATATCTGTAAAAAACACCCCACCCCACTCCCGCCCACAACAAACTTATCACATTTACATCATTACAATGGTCCCCATTTCCAGCAAAACAGAACACAAATGCAAAACAAGGTAACCCCCTTGCCCCTTGCCCCGACCCTCCCACCAAAATAGCCGCAGCAACCTAAAAATAAGCCCCAGATAACACCTGTGGCCATGCACCTTGCTTTCCTTCCCTACGCACCCCCCCCCCACCCGCCACCCCGCTTCTCCTCCCCACCTCTACCCCTTCCCTTTTCCCTCCTGACTCCAAGCCGCCTGGCCGAGGAGCTCCTCAGGCGATGCTTCATTGGGAGGGGATGATGGCAAATCCGCTGCTTGGATGGATAGGGGAGAGGACGGTCCCGAAGTGGGAACATGTTCCGAGCCAGAAGCAAGATCTTGCTACTGGCTCTCTCATGTATCGTTGGCAATGGGGGTGCGGCAGCTTGGGGTGCTGTGCCGCACTCTGGGACCACTGGGAGCCCTCTGGGACCACTGGGAGCCCTCTGCCACCAGTGTTCCTGGCTACCAGCTCCAGGGCCTCCTCCATCCCTTCCAAGTTATGTATTATTTGTTGGACAAAAACTCAGTGCCAACTATGTTCTTGGTGCTTAGTAGGCTTTTTGCTGCTGGTGAATCTCCCTCGTGCCTCCCACAACAGCCAAACAAGCACACACCACACCCACACACACTTTCAGTCCCTCTTTGCTCCCTCTCTGTCTCCTCTTCTGCACATGATGACCCCTGACCTCCTGAATCACAGGAATTGAGCATTGCCATGCCGTTGCTAAGGACGGCGACACTTTACGGCAGAAGGTCAGAGAGATTTAACGCTACCGCCCATTTCGGTTCGCTCGCGGTAATGCCCAATTTCAAAAATGGAGACTAGGGGCTTTGAGAATGGCCGACAAGCCGGCGATCCGAAAACCCATTTTTATCACCCAGTTTTGGGCGATCTGCACAAAAGTGCAAAATCTAGCCCAATATATTTTAATGCGTTGGAAGCTGGCTGTATGTTTCACTTTTCAGTCTCGGCTCACATTGTGTCCCTGGTTACCGTGACAACCCGATCTTTTTGCCGCAGATCAAGGCTCCTCCCCCCGAGGAGACTGGACACACTGCGCAGCGCCAAATTCGAATTATACATTGGGGAAAGTTTGGCAAATTATTTCCACCACATTTCTGGCCTAGAAAACCCGGCGTAACTCTGCCAATAAGCTAGAAAACGGGCTTGGGGAAAATTGAGCCCTATGAAGGTCATCTGTGTGTGGAGGTGGAAGATGTAGGTATGGTTCTTAATGAATACTTTGTGTCTGTTTTCACAAAAGTGAGGGGCGATGCAGATATTATTATCGAGGAGAAGTGTAAAATATTCGATGAAATAAACATAGTGAGAGAGGAGGTATTAAGGGGTTTAGCAGCTTTGAAAGTGGATAAATCCCCAGGCCCGGATGAAAGGTATCCCAGGCTATTTAGTGAAGCAAAAGAGGAAATAGCAGAGGCTTTTACCATCATTATCCAATCCTCTCTGGCAACAGGTGCGGTGGCAGAGGACTGGAGGACTGCTAATCTGGTACCTTTGTTTAAGAAGGGAGAAAGGGATAGTCCGAGTAATTATAGACCAGTCAGCCTAACCTCAGTGGTGGGAAAATTATTGGAAAAAATCCTGAAGGACAGGATAAATCTTCACTTGGAAAGTCACAGATTAATCAAGGACAGTCAGCACGGATTTGTTAAGGGAAAATCGTGTCTGACTAACTTGATTGAATTTTTCGAGAAGGTAACCAGGAGGGTCGTTGAAGGCAAAGCATATGATGTAGTGTATATGGATTTTAGCAAAGCTTTCGATAAGGTCCCACATGGCAGACTGGTCACAAAAGTAAAAGCCCATGCGATCCAGGGCAAAGTGGCCAGTTGGATCCAAAATTGGCTCAGAGGCAGGAAGCAAAGGGTAATGGTTGATGGGTGTTTTTGTGACTGGAAGGATATTTCCAATGGAGGTCCGCAGGGCTCAGTACTAGGTCCCTTGCTTTTTGTGATATACATCAATGATCTAGACTTGAATATAGGGGGTATGATTAAGAAGTTTGCAGATAATACTAAAAATCGGCTGTTTGGTGGATAATGAAGAAGAAAGCTGCGGACTGCGGGAAGATATCAATCAACTGGTCAGGTGGGCAGAAAAGTGGCAAATGGAATTTAATCCGGAGACGTGTGAGGTAATGCATTTGGGAAGGGCTAACAAGGAAAGGGAATAAACATTAAATGGTATGATACTGAGAAGTGTAGAGGAACAAAGGGACCTTGGAGTGCATGTTCACAGATCCCTGAAAGTAGCAGGCCAGGTAGGTAAGGTGGTTAAGAAGGCATACGGAATGCTTGCCTTTATTAGCCGAGGCATAGAATACAAGAGCAACAGGGTACTGTTTGAACTGTATAAAACATTGGTTAGGCCACATCTGGGGTACTGCGTGCCGTCCTGGTCACCACATTACAGAAAGGACATGATAGCACTGGAGAGGGTACAAAGGAGATTTATGAGGATGTTGTCAGGCAGGAGTGGAGAATCTAAGCTATGAGGTCAGATTAGATAGGCTGTGTCATGTATTCAACTATCATTATAACCCATGTATAAGCTGACCTAAGTTGTACACCTTGAGAACATTGACCACAAGGGGGAGAACTTGTGGGAGACACTCCTAACCTGGACTTTCAGGTATAAAAGGGGAAGCTCCACCCACCTTCATCACTTGAGGTCTTGGTAATAAAGGTAACTGGTCACAGAATGACCTTCTCTCAAGCATGGGCCTCGTGTGCATTTATACTGTATAGTAAGGACATATCATTGGTGATGAGAAACTGGGATTTAAACCACGCGAGCATGGCCACTAGCAGCACAGAAGAGAGGTACTGTGTTGGTGATGATTGGGACAACTTTATTGAGAGACTACAGCAAAGTTTTGTCACTAAGGAATGGTTGGGACAGGATTTGGCCGACAAATGTAGGGCTCATCTCCTGACGGTTTGTGGATCCAGAACGTACTCCCTGATGAAGGACCTTCTAGCGCCAGAGAAGCCGGCGGACAAGACGTTCGAAGAGTTCAGTAAGTTGATCGGGGAACACCTTAAACCGGCGAGCAGCATGCACATGGCGAGACACCGGTTTTACACACACGGCGGCGAGAAGGGTAAAGCGTTCCAGACTTCATGGCGGATCCCCGGCGACTGGCGAACCTATGTAAGTTCCCAGATGCATGCATAGCGGAGATGCTGCAAGACTTTTTTATTGAGGGCATCGGGCACGCTGGGGTTTTCAGGAAACTGATTGAGACCAAAGACTTAACCTTGGAAACGGTGGCTCTGATAACCCAAACATTTATCTCAGGGGAAGAAGAGACCAGAATGATGTATGACAAAAATCTTGGCTCAAATGCGGCAAACGACAGGGAGTCAACATCATTAATGTGGCACACAGTTCTCTAGGCAGACAAGGGCAATCGGATATGACCCAGCATGTAGTCGAACCCAAAGGGGGAATTCAACAGAGACAATGGCTAGCTGAACGGCGATTCATGCCATCGCCATGGACAATGCGGCCAGTAATGGGGCCATCAACACCTGTTAACGGTGCGCTTAAGGACAGTTACAGAGACAGTCAGAGACGATCGACTGGTAATGGACGTTCTGTTTCCAACAACGGGGCCTCCAGCTCATGCAGGAGGTGTGGAGGCAAACACCCAGCCAGAGCTTGCAGGTATCAGCAATATACCTGCAGAAACCGCAACGTCAGCGGTCACTTGGTGCGTATGTGCAGGAAGCCTGCAACCAGGTTGATGTACGAGGAGGACGGGCCCGATGTAAGCCCTACGAGGCCAAATGAATACTGGGGGAAATCGCTGGAAGCTGAAGTTCAGCGAGTTCATGTGGAGCACATATACAGTTCATATACCAGGACGTCACCGATAATGATGAAAGTGCTCCTCAATGGCATCCCAGTATTAATGGAGCTAGACACGGGGGCCAGCCAGTCCCTGATGAGTATCAAACAGTTCGAAAGGTTGTGGGTGTCCAAGGCCAGGAGGCCAAAATTATTGCCAGTTGACGCACAGCTACGGACATATACAAAGGAGATCATTCCGGTGCTAGGCAGCACCACGGTAGTCGTGACCCACAAAGATTCGGAGAACAGGTTGCCACTCTGGATTGTCCCGGGGATGGTCCCGCACTACTGGAGGAGGAGTTGGCTTGCTGTCATGAACTGGAAATGGGGCGATGTCAATGCAATTTCTTCTGTGGAGCGAGTATCATGCTCACAGGTCCTGGACATATTTGACTCATTTCAACCCGGCATCAGCACTTTCATGGGGGCCAAGGTAGTGAGTCACATAAACCTGGACGCCAGGCCAGTACACCACAAGGCCAGAGCAGTGCCCTAAGTGATGCAGGAAAAAGATAGATTGCGAATTGGATCGCCTGCTGAGGGAAGGCATCATCTCGCCAGTCGAATTCAGTGACTGGGCAAGCCCAATCGTGCCGGTGCACAAGGCGGTTGGGTCGGTCAGGATATGTGGCAATTACAAGGCCATCATCAATCGGGTGTCACACCAAGACCAGTACCCGCTACCGAGAGCAGAGGACCTCTTTGCGACGCTATCCGGTGGCAAACATTTTTCAAAATTGGACCTGACCTCAGCTTACATGACCCAGGAGCTGGCGAGTGAGTCGAAGAAGCTGACCTCCATCACGACACTCAAGAGGTTGTTTGAGTATAACAGATGTCCATTCGGGATTTGTTCAGCCGCCGCGATCTTTCAGCGAAATATGGAAAGCTTCCTCAAGTCGATTCCAAGGACGGTGGTTTTTCAAGACAACATCCTCATCACGGGTCGCGATACTGAAGAACATCTCCACAATCTGGAGGAGGTGCTATGCAGACTGGACCGGGTAGGGCTGCGACTAAAAAAGGCGAAGTGCGTCTTCTTAGCTCCAGAGGTAGAATTCCTGGTGAGGAGGGTAACAGCAGACGGGATCAGACCTACTGCGTCCAAAACAGAAGCGATCCAGAGAGCACCCAGACCCCGTAACACGACAGAGCTGCGTTCGTTCCTGGGGCTCCTGAACTATTTTGGTAACTTTCTTCCCAAATTGAGCACGCTGTTAGAGCTGCTACACGTGCTCCTACGCAAAGGTCGCGATTGGGGCTGGGGGGACAGCCAGGAAAGGGCTTTTGATAGAGCACGCAATTTGTTATGCTCCAACAAACTGTTAACGGTATACGACCCGTGTAAGAAACTTGTTTTAACGTGCGATGCGTCGTCCTATGGGGTCGGGTGTGTGTTGCAGCATGTGAATGCCAATGGTCAGTTATAGTCGGTGGCTTATGCCTCAAGAAGTCTGTACCAGGCAGAAAGGGGCTACGGGATAGTAGAAAAGGAAGTGCTAGCATGTGTATATGCAGTAAAAAAAAATGCACCAGTACCTGTTTGGCAGGAAATTTGAGCTGGAGACAGATCACAAACCCCTAACGGCCCTTTTGGCCGACAACAAGGCCAAAAATGCGAATGTATTGACCCGCATACAGAGGTGGGCACTCACGTTAGCCGCCTATGACTACACAATTCGGCACAGACCGGGCACTGAAAACTGCGCCGATGCACTCAGCAGGCTCCCACTAGCCACCACTGAGGGGGCAACCGAGCATGATGCTGAGATGGTCATGGCTGTTGAAGCTTTCGAAAGCGAAGGCTCACCTGTGACAGCCCGTCAGATTAAAGTCTGGACTAATAAAGACCCGCTACTGTCTTTAGTTAAGAAATGTGTCCTGAATGGGAACTGGGCAGCCATGTACGGGGCATGCCCTGAGGAATTTAAACCATTTCATAGGTGCAAGGATGAACTCTTGATTCAGGGAGACCGAGTAGTCATGCCCCAGATGGGCAGAGAGGTGTTTATCAGAGAACTTCACAATGAGCACCTGGGCATTGTCATGATGAAGGCAATTGCCAGGTCACATGTTTGGTGGCCAGGGATAGATGCAGACCTGGAACTTTGTGTTTGCAGGTGCAACACATGTGCGCAGCTGGGCAACGCACCCAGGGAAGCCCCCCTTAGCCCCTGGTCTTGGCCCGCCAAGCCATGGTCATGCATCCATGTGGATTACGTAGGTCCTTTCATGGGAAAAGTGTTTTTGGTTGTAGTAGACGCCTACTCCAAATGGATTGAGTGTGCCATTTTAAATTCAATTATATCCTCTGCCACGGTAGAAAGTCTACGGGCAATGTTCGCTGTCCACGATCTACCGGATGTCTTGGTCAGCGACAATGGCCCATGCTTCACAAGCACTGAATTCCAGGACTTCATGGCAGGCAATGGAATCAACCATGTCAGAACGGCACCGTTCAAGCCGGCCTCAAACAGCCAGGCGGAATGAGCAGTGCAGATAATCAAACAGGGGATGCTCAGAATCCAAGAGGGTTCCCTACAAAGCCACTTATCACGCCCCCTGTTGGCCAATAGATCCAGACCACACTCGCTCACAGGGATTTCACCCGCAGAGCTGCTAATGAAAAGGACGCTCAAAACCAGGTTATCCCTTATATACCCCACTATGAAAGAAATTGTTGAGAGCAGGCGTCAGTCACAATGTGACTGCCATGACAAGAATGCGAGGGCACGATATATTGATGTCGATGATCCTGTTTTTGTCTTTAATTACGCTGCAAGGCCCAAATGGCTTGCAGGCACAGCGATTGCCAAAGAGGAGATTAGGGTTTTGGTTGGATAAATCTGCTGCAAACACGTGGATCAAACTAAAAGGAGGTTCAGCAACCCCATAGAAGAAGCAGAGGAAGAACACGACATCGAGTTTACTCCACCACAGGTGACCGAACACAAGTGGAGGAGAGCCCAGTCACTGTGGGCAGTCCGGACAGGCCTGAGGCACCGCAAACAGCAGACACTCAGGCCAGCGCCCAACAACCGGAGCCCCAACTCAGGCGCTCTACAAGAGAGCATAAACCACCAGAGAGACTTAACCTGTGATCCCAATAAGACTTTGGGGGGAAGTGATGTCATGTATTCAACTATCATTGTAACCTATGTATAAACTGACCTAAATTGTACACCTTGAGAACATTGACCACAAGGGGGTGAACTTGTGGGAGACACTCCTAACCTGGACTTTCAGGTATAAAAGGGGAAGCTCCACCTACCTTCATCACTTGAGGTAACTGGTCACAGAGTGACCTTCTCTCAAGTATGGGCCTCGTGTGCATTTATACTGTATAGTAAGGAGTAAGGACATATCAGGCAGGATTTGCTTTTAATTTGGAACAGAGGAGGCTGAGGGGAGACCTCATTGAGGTGTATAAAATTATGAGGAACCTAGATATAGTGAATAGAAAGGACCTATTCCCCTTAGCAGAAGGGTCAACAACCAGGGGGCATAAATTTAAAGTAATTGGTAGGAGGTTTAGAGGGGATTTGAGGGGAATTTCTTCACGCAGAGGGTTGTGGGGGTCTGGAACTCACTGCCTGAAAGGGTGGTAGAGACAGAAACCCTCACCACATTTAAAAATACTTGGATGTGCATTTAAAGTGCCATAACCTGCAGGGTTACAGACCAAGAGGTGGAAAGTGGGATTAGGTTGGATAGCCTCTTGTTGGGTGGCACAGACATGATGGGCCGAAATGGCCTCCTTCAGTGCTATTAACCTCGATGATTCTGTGGCCCCGATTTTGATGAGCTGCAAGGCCCGCCCATTGGTTAGCAGTCCCCGGGCGGCTCCCAACTTTTTGACTCCCGCTACCACTGGATCTAGCCAGGAGCCAGTTTCGGCTCGGTATTGTGGGCAGCTGCGACAGGCAGCGGGCATCGGCGGGTGGGTGTGGGCGGCAGCGGGCGGCGGCATCAGTGGGCGGCGGCATCAGTGGGCGGGAGGTGCAGGCCTCCTGAATCGGAGAACTTCGGAGGCACCGCACTGCGCATGCGCGAGATTTTTTTTTTTTTTTGTCGTTCTATCAGCACACCGACGTCATTTTTGCCGCGATTGAGGCTGCTGAGACATCTGCACAGGCGCATAAATTGTGAACACTCTCTTGCGCCTGCCAGTTGTCTAGGGGGGAGTGCAGGAGACACAGAGCTGCAAACTTTTCATTATCCATTCGTTAAGTGATTTAACATGAGTGGGAAAAAAAAGCATCAAAGAAGACTATCAAGACCAGGCCCAGAGCTTCCTGGTTTAATGATGAGGAACTGGAGGAGCATGTATCAGAGGTGGAGCACAGGTATAAAGACCTCACCTGGGATGGTCGTGACAAACCTCCACCACCCCAATACTGACACATTTGGAGGGAGATTGGTGAGGCCGTGTCCTTAATGGGCAACATTGAGCGAGATAGAGACCAGTGTAGGAAACGTTGGAACAATGTGGTGGTGTCAGCAAGAGTGAGTAAACATTTATGGGACCCCTCCTGTGCAAGTGCAATTGGTCATGCCCCAGATATGTGTGTGTGTGGATGTGAGCAAAGCGGGTAAAGACTGCAACGTTTCTTTCTACAGAAGAAAAATACTTCAAGGGCAGCAAGCCTCAGTGCCACGGGACGGGGCCCAGCAGAGGTGATAGAGTTGAGCAGCCTGGAGGAGCGTGCCTTGGCATTGGTGGGTGACCGCCGCCATACAACCACAAAGGGTAATGCAGATCCCGTGCTGGAGCATGGTAAGGTTATACTAATCTCCGGTGTGAGTAATGCTCATGGCATGAAAGGTCATGCAAAGTCAAGGCAAACACGTTTTAATGCTCAGTTTGTTGCCATTATTGGTGTGCCCATGTAGAGATGGAACTCCTTGATGGCACAATGTGAGATGAGACGACTCACATGTCAGCTTTACCTAGCCCCCCCCATCCAACCCCGCACCCATAGACTGAAATGTTGTCCTGTACTTGCAGATGGTGAGTCAAAAAGCACCGACCAATGCACGCCATTCACCTCTAGCACTCAAAGGAGGAGAGTGACCCCAGCGTCTCCCACCCCAACGTTGTCCCTAGCCCTAGACATGGGCTCCTTCCTCCAATCGCACCCCGCCCCTCCTCAAGATCACCCATTTCCACCGCACCCACCACCGCCACCCAGAGTCACCAAGAAGAGGAGCGAGAGGAAGGAGAAGGGCCTAGCTTTGAGCCCCTTGAGGTGGAGGAGCTGGAAGAGGATGTCACCAGCCTCCTGCCATCTGTGCCACCTGTCCGGAGACCCTCGGCGTCCGGCTCAGAATTCATGGGATTTGAACCGGAAGCCACACCCCCAAGCGTTGCCAGGCGCAGAGGCCGTGGAGCTGACCAAACCCGGGCACGTCAACCCACAATGACCCAACAAGCAGCTGAGGATGCAGGATGGCTCACATCTCTTCATGAGATGGTCCAGCTATCGAGGACAAGCATCAACCTAGGTTGTCAGCTGCTGCAGACCATGGCTGGGATAGGTGTCAGCATCGAATCCCTCACTCAGCATCTTTCTGACCAAATGGACTGGCTCATTAGTGCGGTGGAGCACAACACCCAGACTGCTGAGGTGATGAGGGAGGCTGTTATATATGTATACTTGTATTTACTCTGTACAGCCATCAGTGGGCTCAACCCCTGGAGTCCCAAGGGATCCCATAATCCCTTGGGAGCACAGGTATTTAAGGAGGCTTCACAGGTTGGAAAGGCACTCTGGAGACCAGCAATAAAAGACTAAGGTCACACTTTACTTTGAGTTCACAGTGTTCAGTCTGACTCTTTCTGTATACACAACAACTAGTGACGAGATACAGATAGCGAACCCAAAGATTGCAGAGTACAGTGGGCATCCTGGAGAAATTGTCGGAGGGAGATGATTGGGAAACTTTTGTGGAGCAACTCGACAATACTTCGTGGCCAACGAGCTAGATGGGGAAGAGAGCGCTGCCAAACGAAGGGCGATCCTCCTCACTGTGGGGCACCAACGTATGGCCTCATGAAGAATCTGCTCACTCCAGCGAAACCCACAGAGAAATCGTACAACGATTTGTGCACACTGGTCCGAGAGCATTTGAACCTGAAGGAAAGCGTTCTGATGGCGAGGTACCAGTTCTACACCTACAAAAGGTCTGAAGGCCAAGAAGTGGCGAGTTATGTCACCGAGCTAAGACTCCTTGCAGGACATTGCGAATTTGAAGAACATTTGGAGCACATGCTCAGAGACTTTTTCGTCCTTGGCATTGGCCACGAAACCATACTTCGCAAACTTTTGACTGTAGAGACCCCAACCTTGAGTAAGGCCATAGCGATAGCCCAGGCGTTCATTGCCACCAGTGACAATACGAAGCAAATCTCTCAGCACACAAGTGCTGCTACAAGTACTGTGAACAAAGTGATGTTGTTTTCGAATCATAACGTACAGGGCAGGTCACACATACCTGCAGCTACATGACCACAGATGTCTTGCATTCATCAAGGGTGATGAATGCAAGGCCATTAACAACTTGTTGGTGCTGCGGGGGGTGATTATCGTTTCTATTCATGCCGATTCAAAGAGTACGTTTGCAAGGGCTGTGGAACAATGGGACGCCTTCAACAAGTGTGCAGGCGAGCTGCAAAGCCTGCTAAACCTGCAAACCACCATGTTGTAGAGGAGGACAGATCCACGGAGGATCACGACGAACCAGAGCCTCAGATAGAGGAGGCAGAGGTACATGGGGTGCACACATTCACCACGAATTGTCCCCCGATAATACTGAATGTTGAACCAAATGGTGTCAATGGAGTTGGACACGGGCGCGAGCCAGTCCATCATGGGCAAAAAGACTTTCGAAAGATTGTGGTGCAAGAAGGCCTCAAGGCCAGACTTAACTCCAGTTCGCACGAAACTTACACGAAAGAACTGATTCCTGTAATCGGCAGTGCTACCGTAAAGATCTCCTACAATGGAGCGGTGCACAAGCTACCACTCTCGGTGGTACCGGGTGATGGTCCCACGCTGCTCGGCAGGAGCTGGCTGGGAAAGATACGCTGAAACTGGAATGATGTCCGAGCGCTATTGCCCGCTGACGACACTTCGTGTGCCCAGGTCTTAAACCAATTTCCTTCACTGTTCGAACCAGTCATCGGGAAATTCCAAGGAGCAAAAGTGCAGATCCAGCCAATTCCGGGGACGCGACCCATCCATCACAAGGTAAGAGCAGTACCGTACATGATGAGAGAAAGGGTAGAGATCGAGCTAGACTGGCTGCAAAGAGAGGGCATCATTTCCCCGATCGAGTTCAACGAGTGGCCCAGTCTTATCGTCCCAGTCCTCAAGGGAGACGGCACCGTAAGATCTGTGGCGATTACAAAGTAACCATCAATCGTTTCTCTCTGCAGGGCCAATACCCACTACCAAAGGCCAACGACCTCTTTGCAATGCTGGCGGGAGGAATGACGTTCACGAAGCTAGATCTGACTTCAGCCTACATGACGCAGGAACTGGAGGAATCATCGAAGGCCCTCACCTGCATCAACACGCACAAAGGTCTTTTTGTTTATAACAGATGCCCGTTTGGAATCCAATCGGCGCGGCGATATTCCAGAGAAACATGGAAAGCTTACTGAAGTCAGTCCCGACACCGTGGTCTTCCAGGACGGCATCTTGGTCACAGGTCAGAACACAGTCGAGCATCTGCAGAACCTGGAGGAGGTTCTTAGTCGACTCAACCGCATGGGGCTCAGGTTAAAACGCTCGAAGTGCGTTTTCCTGGCACCTGAAGTGGAGTTCCTGGGAAGGAAGATTGCGGTGGATGGTATCAGGCCCACCAACGCGAAGACGGAGGCAATCGAGAACGCACCAAGACCACAGAACGTGAGGAAGCTGTGGTCGTTTCTGGGACTCCTGAACTAATTTGGTAACTTCTTACCGGGTCTCAGCACACTGTTAGAACCACTGCATGTCTTACGACATAAAGGGGGCGAATGGGTTTGGGGCAAAAGCCAAGAAAATGCCTTTGTAAAAGTGAGAAAATTGTTATGCTCAAACAAATTGCTTGTGTTGTATGATCCATGTAAGCGTTTGGTACTAGCATGTGATGCGTTGTCATATGGCGTCGGGTGTGTATTGCAACAAGCTAATGATTTCGGGAAACTGCAACCAGTTGCTTATGCATCCAGGAGTCTGTCTAAGGCTGAGAGAGCCGACAGCATGATTGAGAAAGAAGCTTTAGCGTGTATCTATGGGGTAAAGAAAATGCATCAATACCTGTTTTGGCTAAAATTCGAATTGGAAGCTGACCATAAACCACTTATATTCCTGTTCTCCGAGAGTAAAGGGAAAATACCAATACATCAGCCCGCATCCAGAGATGGGCGCTCATGTTGTCCACATACAACTATGCCATCTGCCACAGGCCAGGCACAGAAAACTGCGCCGATGCTCTCAGTAGGCTGCCATTGCCCACCACCGGGGTGGAAATGGCGCAGCCCGCAGATCTAGCCATGGTTAGGGAAGCATTTGAGAGTGAGAAATCACCCATCACTGCCCGGCAGATCAAAACCTGGACAAGCCAGGACCCCTTATTATCTCTAGTCAAAAGCTGTGTGCTTCACGGGAGCTGATCCAGTGTCCCAGTGGAAATGCAGGAAGAGATAAAGTCGTTCCAGCGATGCAAAGATGAAATGTCTATACAGGCAGACTGCCTTCTGTGGGGCAATCGAGTTGTGGTCCCCAAGAAGGGCAGAGACACCTTCATCAATGATCTCCACAGTACCCACCCAGGCATCTTAATGATGAAAGCGATAGCCAGATCCCACATGTGGTGGCCCGGTATCGATGCGGACTTAGAGTCCTGCGTTCACAGATGTAATACATGCTCGCAGTTAAGCAATGTACCCAGGGAGGCACCGCTAAGTTTATGGTCTTGGCCCTCCAAACCGTGGTCTAGGGTACACGTCGACTATGCAGGCCCGTTCTTGGGTAAAATGTTCCTTGTGGTTGTAGACGCGTACTCCAAATGGATTGAATGTGAGATAATGTCGGCTAGCACGTCCGCTGATACTACTGAAAGCCTACGGGCCATGTTTGCCACTCACAACCTACCCGATGTCCTGGTGAATGACAACGGGCCATGTTTTACCAGTGCTGAGTTCAAAGAATTCATGACCCGTAACGGGATCAAACATGTCACATCTGCCCCGTTTAAACCAGTGTCCAATGGTCAGGCAGAGAGAGCAGTACAAACCATCAAGCAAGGCTTGAAGAGGGTAACTGAAGGCTCACTGCAGACTTGCCTATCCCGAGTCCTGCTTAGCTACCGCACGAGACATAGAAACATACAAACATAGAAAATAGGTGCAGGAGTAGGCCATTCGGCCCTTCAAGCCTGCACCACCATTCAATGAGTTCATGGCTGAACATGCAACTTCAGTACCCCATTCCTGCTTTCTCGCCATACCTCTTGATCCCCCTAGTAGTAAGGACTACATCAAACTCCTTTTTGAATATATTTAGTGAATTGGCCTCAACAACTTTGTGTGGTAGAGAATTCCACAGGTTCACCACTCTCTGGGTGAAGAAGTTTCTCCTCATCTCGGTCCTAAATGGCTTACCCCTTATCCTTCGACTGTGACCCCTGGTTCTGGACTTCCCCAACATTGGGAACATTTTTCTTGCATCTAACCTGTCTAAACCCATCAGAATTTTAAACGTTTCTATGAGATCCCCTCTCATTCTTCTGAATTCCAGTGAATACAAACCCAGTTGATCCAGTCTTTCTTGATATATCAGTCCCGCCATCCCAGGAATCAGTCTGCTGAACCTTCGCTGCACTCCCTCAATAGCAAGAATGTCCTTCCTCAAGTTAGGAGACCAAAACTGTACACAATACTCCAGGTGTCGCCTCACCAAGGCCCTGTACAACTGTAGTAACACCTCCCTGTCCCTGTACTCAAATCCCCTCGCTATGAAGGCCAACATGCCATTTGCTTTCTTAACCCCACTCACTCACTGGGATCCCACCTGCTGAACTGCTTATGAAAAGGGCACTTAAGACAAGACTCTCGTTAGTTCACCCTGATCTACATGAACAGGTAGAGAGCAGGTGGCTTCAACAAAGTGCATACCATGATAGCGCAAATGTGTCAGGCGAGATTGAAATTAATGATCCTGTATTTGTATTCAATTATGGACAAGGTCCCAAGTGACTTCCCGGCACTGTCGTGGCCAAAGAGGGGAGCAGGGTGTTTCAGGTCAAACTTTCAAATGGATTCATTCACCGGAAACACTTGGACCAAGTCAACCTCAGATTCACGGACTATCCTGAGCAACCAACCTTGGACCCTACCTTTTTTGATCCCCCAACATACACACCAGTGGCAACCGGCATCCACAGCAGCCCTGCAGCCCAGCAAAGGCCAGCTGGATTACAGCCTAGCGAGAGCCCAACAAATGATTCAACACCAGCTTTCACACCGAGACAATCAACCAGGGCAAGAAGGGCCCCAGATCGACTCACATTGTAAATAGTTACACTATTGACTTTGGGGGGTGGGGGTGGGGTGGGGGGGGTGGTGTTATTATATATGTATGCTTGTATTTACTCTGTACAGCCACCAGAGGGCTCATCCCCTGGAGTCCCAAGGGATCCCATAATCCCTTGGGAGCACAGGTATTTAAGGAGGCTTCACAGGTTGGAGAGGCACTCTGGAGACCTGCAATAAAACACTAAGGTCACACTTTACTTTGAGCTCACAGTGTTTAGTCTGATTCTTTTTCTATACACAACACAGGCAATGGCTTCTGGGCAGGTCGTGCAAACCCCCGACACACGCCCTCAAGTTACACAGATGCAGAAGAGCCGCAGCTGATGGTGCCTTCAGTGACTCCCCCTACCTTCTCTCCAAGACGTACACCTCTGCAGAAATCCGGCTGCACAACCTGCTCAAGCAGAGGCAGGGAGGAAAAGGGGTGCAGGACACCATCTTGACGGTGGGGCAAAGAAGAGGACGATGGGCCTCACATCAAGGGGGGGGAAGAGAGGTGGTGGTAGCGGGTAGAGGGGTGGGTGTTGGTGGTCGAGATGTTCGTAGATTCTATAAGGTTATGTCACTTTTGTAATTATGCACTTTTAAATACAGTCACAATGTTCACCCTCTCTTGGTCAGTGTCTCATTTCCACGTAATGTGTGGTGCCTTGTGAGAAACACACAGCTGTCCCTCAGGTGTTCTGCTGCATCAGGAATATATTGCGCTCCACATATGATTCCACTGTATAATGGGTCCTGTCATCAGGCCATAGCGGCACGACAGGTAAGGGTGACCAATGCAGAAAGGCTGCCATTCAATGAGAGTCACTTGAACTACTTGCAAGACACACATTAATGCTTGCAGGTCAAGCCACTTTCTAAGACACCAAAACTGGCAGAGTGCCACCCCTGAAATGACATGTTCATCAACTACATTGCAGTCCATTATATATATTTTCCCCTCTTCCACACTTCATGTCATGATGTTCTCAGAATCAGTTGCAACAATGTGCCATCGCTTGACATCTTATCACTTTCACATAATAACGCTGGTATAAGCTCACACCATCTGCACAGTCACATCAGTCACTAAATAGGTTCCGCATGAAATGGTCTCCAAACTCTTGCAGGGCATCTCCATTGAGCCTTTACCATCTCATTGCCGCTTCTTCTTCCACACCTTCCCTTCAACTGAGTCTTAGGGAGTAACATATCTGAGCTCTCTCTGGGCGGGTTAACGTCCATCACCCCAATAGTTATGTGCCACTGACAATGCTGCAGGATGTGAACGATATCTGGGAAGTGCAGGGCTGCAGCACTCTGAGCGACTCTCTCTGCCGCCCGACTCAAAGCCAGCTCAGACCAACTTTTCCCCAGCGGCCCTTCTGGCGGGTGGCAGGGCGATCTTAGACGGTCCTCGATGAGGAAAATGCCGGATTTCCAGCCTTCGGCATGGGCGGGCGGCATGTCGGCGCGCTGGCAGAATCTTGCGACGGGCAGAACGTGGGCAGCAGATGGGCAGCACCGGAGGAATCGCTGAAAAAAATTCATTTCCGGCGGAACCTCGGCGGCTGTGGGCGGGACGTCCACCAATTTCGACCCCCATGATTCTAAGTTGGAGTAGTAACAGTTTCGAAGCAAATACAGAGGTAGGGTAAAGGGGGCAGTGTTGGGGGAGGAAAGAACAAAGGGAAGGTCTATGATCAGGTGGACGGCAGGAGTGATTAAATGACAAAATGAACGATGGTGCAAAGCAAAAGGAACTGGTAATGCTGCAAGTAAAGAAATTGTTATTCTGATAGGGTTAGATGAATGGGAGGAAGCTCATGTGGAGCATAAACACTGGCACAGACCCATTGGGCTGAATGGCCTGTTTCTGTGCTGTACATTCTATGTAATTCAGCATGTCCAAATTCTCATCCTTGTTTTCAAGTCTCTCCATGGCCTCACCCCTCCCTACCTCTGCAATCTCCTCCAGCACTACAACCCTCCGAGATCGCTACTCTACTTCAATTCTGTCCTCTAGCGCCTCCCCGATTTTAATCGCTCCACCATTGGCAGGTGTGCCTTCAGCTGCCTGGGCCCTAAGCTCTGGAATTCCCTCCCTAAACCTCTCCATCTCTCTTCTCTCCTTTAAAATGCTCCTTAAAACCTACCTCTTTCACCAGGCTTCTTGGTCACCTGTCCTAATATCTCCTTATGTCCCTCGGTGTCAAATTTTGTTTGATAATCACTTCTGTGAAGCACCTTGGGATGTTTTATTCCATTAAAGGCGCTATTTAAATACAAGTTGTTGTTGTGTCAGTGTACCAAGGCTTTCAATTGTTAGTAGCGGCTTGAACTTGTGCCTTCTTTCATCAGTTCAACCACAAAATATTTGGGGCATTTTAATGACAATCACGTCATTAAATTTCATTGACTGGCCAATCAGCTAAGGACTCTAACAAATAAAAAAATTTCTGCAAAGGCTGGAAATCTGAAAAAACTTAAAATAATGGAAATAGGTTTTTCTAGGCTATTCCTCAGTGTGTCACTTTGACACTTCAAAACTTTTAAACCAAGTTAAACAACTAGATTAAATGATACAGGTTAGCTGTGTTTTGTTAGATTTCAACAGTTAACATAGCCCAGTGAGCAACTCTCGCACTGGCAATCTCTCTTTGCAATTACTAATGTTAGATATTTGCATTGATCGAAACATGCATGAAAATGGATTAAAAAAATATTAGATTTAAACATGCATCTCTAAATCATTTATTCCAAACCTATTATGAGCAGGGTCCATCAACGTCTGTAAAGAATACACACGTTAACATATCAAGTTTAACAGTCTTCCTCAGAATCAGGGAGGCTCCAATAACTGAAACATGAATCTGTCTTTTCTCTTTACAGATCCTGACTGACCTTTTGTGTATTTCCAGCATGTTCTGCTTTAGTTACAGGACTTTGTACCGTGCAGTTAGATGCCTTGAGCTGCAGTGATCATTTGTATTGTAATAACTTCATATCTGTTTCTTTATGAGTGTTATGTCCTGCTGCACGCTTGTAAATGCTTCAATTGCAGACAACTTACTGATGATTTTTCAGACAGTATTTGGCTGTTTTTGTTTCTAAATTAACATTCCCTAGATCTTGAAATGCCAATAAAAACATATTACGGCCGATTTTAACCCTCCCACCGCGTAAAAGACGAGGCGTGGCGGGAGGGTTAAAGTCGCGGCAGTGTGATACTCACGGCAGGCACGTTGATTTCACGTTGCTCACCATTTTAACCGACGGGTTTTAGGCAGTGTCCCAGGCAGCCTGAGCATAACTCAAATGGAAAGGTCGGAGTCTGATGATGTCATTAAGACTCCACCGCCATTTTAACAGGTTTTCAGTGAGGATGGCACCAGCCTTGCCAGCAATGAGAAGAAGATCAGGAGCAGAGCACTTGGGGCTGTCTTCAGCTACAATCAAGGGCGGAGACTAGCTTGGGCTGGATTTTCGGTTGGAGGCTTTTTCGGGCGATAATGGCGGCAGGGCGGTAAAGTTTTGTGCCGGGAAATGGTTTGCGTCTGCAACCACAAAATCCATCAGCTGGGCCCTGAGTGTGGAGCGGAGCGCTAAGGGAGGCGTTCCACCTCTCTAAGAGCGCTAGGCCTGCTGAGCAACTGAAAATCCGTTGCTAAAATAAAACAAAGAAAACCAATCACACTTACCTGATGTATTCATTCCTTCCCTCACCACCGCTGGAACAGCTTGGACTGCCCACTTTCCCAGGCGCTCCCACTACGGCGGGTTACGGGGCGCTACGGGTCCCGCTCAAAACAAATTTCACACGCTGTCGCAACCACGGACGTTGCATACCAGCTCGGCTCCCCCGCAAAACCGGCACCAAATTTTCCGGCGGGGCACTGGAAGCTGGCCGCCCGGCCGGAAATCATTTACATACCCATTATCTCCCCCCTAACCGGGGCGTCAATAGAGGCACAAGCCCAAGGAAAATCCAGTCCAAGAATTGTAAAGGAACCTTTAAGCAATTTGGTGTCTTTGTTTACATTTTGACAATGGGAAAAGAAGGTCTTACAATTCAGTGTCTAACATAGGATGATAAATCTTTATATAATTAAAAGACACCATGCATTTTTCCTGCTAGTATTAATATTAATTAAGATTTTTTAAATTATGTGATTTCACTAATGTTAGACCTGACATTAGATTTAACACTTGCCACGAAGGTTAATAATCTTGCTGAATGCAAGACAGCTGAATGTTTGGACATCCATCAAGAGGTTGGTCCTGGCTCACATCGATGAAATATATCCTCAACTACCAGATTTGAACGAATATACTGAGTTGGCATAATACTCAATTTCATTGCAAGAGGAGATCCCTGTCTTTGTACTTTACTAACTGATTTAGTATGAAGGTTGCAGGATTTGCCCACATGCTGATATTGAGTATATTCAATAACTGCTTCTGTTACTTGAGTTGGGATTGGAACCCTTTTATCAAATGATTCTCAAGGTCCTGACAACTGATTTTCTACAGTATTGTACACAAGATTTATTGTTTGTGTAAAGAAAGACTTTATATAACACCTTTCACAACATTCCAAAGCGATTTACAGACACTGAAGTACTTTTGAAGTGTAGTCACTGTCTCTAAATTGTGAGACTGCTTGTCTGACTTCCAGTACTGGATAAGTAGAAATTTCCTCTAACTAAATATTGGGAGGACTGAATCAATTGTTTTTGGTCCCCACCACAAACTCCAATCCCTAGCCACCGACTCCATTCTTCTCCCTAGCGTCTATCTGAAGCTGAAACAGACTGTTCACAACTTTGGTGTCATAATTGACCCTGAAATGAGCTTCCGACCACATATCAGTGGCATAACAAGACCACCTATTTCCACCTCCGTTACATTGCCCGACTCCGTCCCTGCCTCAGCTCATCTGCTGCTGAAACCTCATCGATGCCTTTGTTACCTCTAGATTTGACTGTTCCAACACACACCTGGGTGGCTTCCCACGTTCTACCCTATGTAAACTTGCGTTCATCCAAAACTTTGCTGCCCGTGTCCTAATTCGCACCAAGTCCCATTCACCCATCCACCCTGTGCTCACTGATCTATATTGGCTCCCGGTTAAGCAACGCCTCAATTTCGAGAGCAGTGGTTGCAAGTATAGTCGCACAGAGATTTATTTAAGAAGCTACGGTTTTAAAAACTGGCGCCTGATCCCTGCACCAAAAATAAATTGTAGAATATGGACCTTTCTTTAAAAATAACGATTGCCATTTTGATTTTACCAAACTAGAAATAGCTATAGGGCATACAAATTTAAAATTCATGAGCAAGTTAATTTAATGCAAAATTTTTCCACTGCCTGAACTGCATAAGACAGGTGTTTGGCTTAAATAGGTACTAGTTAGAGAAACAGAATTCGTATCACGTTGTTATTGTTGCATAGACAGTACATGGCATTGTCTGCACTGCACCAAAACCACTTTACACTTATTGGCACATATTTGCTCAGTTTAAGTGTGTCATTATTATTGTGTATCAACCATCGATGGCCGTGCCTTCAGCTGCCTGGGCCCGAAGCTCTGGAACTCCCTCCCTAAACTCTGTCTCTCTACCCTATTTTCCTCCTTCAAGACACTCCTTAAAACCTACCTCTTTGACCAAGCTTTTGGTCACCTGCCCTCATATATCCTTATGAGGCTTGGTGTCAATCTTTGTTTTATAACGCTCCTGTGAAACGTCTTGGGACATTTTACGACTTTGTTGTTGTAAAGCAAGAGTTTGTGTTCCCCTCCACCCTATATTCTCATCCAAGGACCTCTATGATGTTATGTGAAGGATATTGACCAGGTCACTGGGAAGAACTTCCCTGCTCTTCTTCAAAATAGTGCTGTGGGATCTTATGGCCACACGGGGTCTCGGTTTATCGTCTTATCCAAAAGACGATACCTCCAACCGTGCAGCACTTCATCAGTACTGCACAGAAGTGTCAGCCAAGATTTTGGGCTCAACTCTCTGGAGCAGGACTTGAACCCATAACCTTTTGACTCAGAGGTGAGAGTACTACCAACTGCTCCATGGCTGATACTTAAAGGGTTGACGGTGGATAGGCAATGGCAAACATTTAAAGATCACATGTATGAACTTCAGCAATTGTACATCCCTGTCTGGAGTAAAAATAAAATGAGAAAGGTGGCTCAACCGTGGCTAACAAGGGAAATTAAGGATAGTGTTAAATCCAAGGAAGAGGCATAAAAATTGGCCAGAAAAAGCAACAAACCTGAGGACTGGAAGAAATTTAGAATTCAGCAGAGGAGGACAAAGGGTTTAATTAAGAGGGGGAAAATAGAGTCCGAGAAGAAGCTTGCCGGGAACATAAAAACTGACTGCAAAAGCTTCTAAAGATATGTAAAGATAAAAAGATTAGTGAAGACAAATGTAGGTCCCTTGCAGTCGGATTCAGTTAAATTTATAATGGGGAACAAAGAAATCGCAGACCAATTGAACAAATACTTTGGTTCTGTCTTCACGAAGGAAGACACAAATAACCTTCCAGAAGTACTAGGGGACCGAAGGTCTAGTGAGAAGGAGGAACTGAAGGATATCCTTATTAGTGTTCGGGAAATTGTGTTCGGGAAATTGATGGGATTGAAGGCCGATAAATCCTGGGGGCCTCATAGTCTGCATCCTAGAGTACTTAAGGAAGTGGCCCGAGAAATAGTGGATGTATTGGTGATCATTTTCCAACAGTCTATCGACTCTGGATCAGATCCTATGGACTGGAGGGTAGCGAATGTAACACCACTTTGTAAAAAGGGAGGGAGAGAGAAAGCGGGTAATTATAGACTAGTTAGCCTGACATCAGTAGTGGGGAAAATGTTGGAATCAATTATTAAGGATGAAATAGCAGCGCATTTGGAAAGCAGTGACAAGATCGGTCCAAGTCAGCATGGATTTATGAAGGCGAAATCATGCTTGACAAATATTCTGTAATTTTGTGAGGATGTAACTGTCATGTATCTCACATTACTGTATATAACTGTATCTTACCATGCTATACATGACTGTAACTGGATATGACCTGTAACAATAAGCATACCTTACCACCAGGGGTGCACTTGCAGGAGACACTCCATACCTGTCCCACTGAGGTATATAAAGGGAGGTCTCAGGCAAGTGCAGCACTGGAGAGCTGGAATTAAAGGTGCAGGTCCTCAGTGACCTTGACTTCAGCATGTGTCTCGTGTAAGTCAGTACATTAGAGTCAGGACTTAACAGTGGCGATGAGTTGCGGGATCACAGAGTCCACAGAATGGCTACCAAGAGCTCAGATGAGAAATACAATGCTGGAGACAATTGGGATGACTTTATAGAAAGGCTCCAGCAAAGCTTTGTGACCAAAGACTGGCTGGGCGATGATAAGGCAGACAAGAGAAGAGCCCATCTCTTGACCAGCTGTGGCTCGAAAACGTACGCTTTAATGAAAGACCTGCTGGCACCCGAGAAACCAACAAGCAAGTCGTTTGAGGAGTTGAGCACACTGGTGAGAGACCACCTGAAGCCAGCGAGCAGCCTACACATGACCAGACACAGGTTCTACAACTACAGACGCTGTGTGGGCCAAAGCATACCCGACTTCGTGGTGGAATTTCGGAGGCTGGCTAGTTCATGTGAGTTCCCCGATGAACTAAGGAGAGAAGTACTGAGAAACTTTTTTATTGAAGGAATAGGCTACGCAGGCATATTCCGAAAGCTTATAGAGACTAAGAACTTGACTCTAGAGGCAGCAGCACTGGTCGCACAGACGTTCTTGGCAGGCGAAGAAGAAACGAGGCTGATCTATACTTCGGGTACGACAACCCACGAGGCATCGGAACAAGGGGTTCACATTGTGAAACAAACCGCTACCCCCACACACAGACAAAGGCAGGAGAGCAGGCCTTCAACAGCAGGCAGTGGCACCAGAAACCATCAAAATCAAGGGCCATATGAACGGCCGATCACACCTCATCAATCCACAATGCGAGCAATCAACAACAGATTGAGAGAAGCTCAAGGGAGATCAGCCAGACGCAGCTCATCCTTCGGAAACAATGGAAACAGTCTGTGTTGGAGATGTGGGGGAAGGCACTCAACCAGGGTGTGTCGATTTCAGCATGCCGTTTGCAGAAACTGCAACTACACAGGGCATCTGGCCCGCATGTGCAGAAAAACAGCAGCTCGGCTGGTATACAAATCAGAAGGGTCAGAAAGTGGACCAGAAGACGGTTGGAACAGTGCAAGGGACGCCGAGGTACAGCGGGTTAACACGATCAATGTCCACTGTTCTTACACCAAGACGCCTCCAATTATGATGAGGTTTCTACTCAACGGGATACCTGTCAACATGGAACTGGACACGGGGCCAGTCAATCTCTCATGAGCGTTCAACAATTTGAACAGCTGTGGCCGCACAAAAGCAACAGACCAAAACTCACAAAGATCGACACCAAACTAAGGATCTATACTAAAGAAATCGTCCCAGTCCTTGGCAGCGCCATGCTCTCAGTCACACACAAAGGGATGGTGCACCGACTTTCCCTGTGGATTGTCCCCGGGGATCTCCCAGCCCTGTTGGGGAGAAGCTGGCTAGCAGAACTTAATTGGAAATGGGGTGATGTTCACGCCATGTCATCAGAGGAACGGACCTCCTGCTCAACAGTTCTAAGCCATTTTGAACATCTCTTTCAGCCAGGTGTGGGCACCTTCAAAGGGGCTAAAGTTAGAATCTACATCACACAGAATGCCAGACCAGTCCATCACAAGGCTAGAGCTGTACCTTATGTGATGAGGGAAAAGATTGAAAACGAACTGGACCGGCTTCTGCGGGAAGGCATAATTTCTCCCGTGGAATTCAGCGACTGGGCAAGCCCCATCGTCCCCGTCATGAAGCCTGATGGATCCATGCGAATTTGTGGGGATTACAAGTCTACCATAAACAGAGTCTCCCTACAGGACCAATACCCGCTGCCCAGAGCGGAGGACCTATTTGCCACGTTGGCTGGAGGAAAACTTTTCTCTAAAATTGACCTCACATCTGCGTATATGATGCAAGAACTGACCGAAGAGTCTAAGCCACTCACCACCATCAACACACATCGAGGTCTTTTTATGTACAATCGATGCCCATTCGGCATCAGGTCGGCAGCTGCTATATTCCAGCGCAACGTGGAAAGTCTGCTCAAGTCCATACCGGGGACGGTTGTGTTTCAAGATGACATACTCATCACGGGCAGGGACACCGACTCTCATCTCCGCAATCTTGAGGAAGTACTAAGTCGATTGGATCAGGTAGGCCTAAGAGTTAAGAAATCCAAGTGTCTGTTTCTCGCGCCCGAGGTTGAATTTTTGGGCAGCAGGATTGCCGCTGATGGAATCCGCCCAACCGAATCCAAAACCGAAGCGATTCGCCTGGCACCCAGGCCCCGGAAAATCTCGGAACTGCGCGCCTTTCTCGGGCTACTCAATTACTTTGGGAACTTTATGCAGAACTTGAGCATGCTGCTGGAGCCTCTCCACGTGCTACTCAGAAAGGGGTGTGATTGGTTTTGGGGAGACGCTCAAGAACGTGCTTTCAATAAGGCACGCAACCTTCTATGTTCCAAGAAAACCTTCTATGTTTTAGCCTTTTTTGACCCAGGTAAAAAATTAGTCCTTACGTGTGATGCGTCAGCGTACGGGGTCAGGTGCGTTTTACAGCACGTCAATGATGCGGGTAAATTTCAGCCCATTGCTTATGCCTCCAGGTCACTTTCCCGGGCGGAGCGCGGGTACGGTATGGTTGAGAAGGAGGCGCTCGCGTGCGTGTACAGCGTCAAAAAGATGCACCAATACCTTTTCGGGGCCAAGTTTGCATTAGAAACCGACCACAAACCCCTCACGTCCCTACTATCCGAGTGCAAGGCAATCAACAGCAACGCCTCGGCGCGCATTCAGCGGTGGGCACTTATGCTGCCGGCTTACGACTACACGATAAAGCACAGACCAGGCACAGACAACTGTGCCGACACGCTTAACAGGCTACCCCTGACGACCACAGAAGGGTCCAACGAACAGGACTGTGTGATGGTCATGGCAATCAATGCCTTTGAATCCACAGGTTCGTCCGTGACGGCTCGCCAAATCAGAGCCTGAACGACCAGCGACCCCACGTTATATCTAGTTAAAAGATATGTTTTAACCGGTGAC
Organism: Pristiophorus japonicus; assembly: GCF_044704955.1. Taxonomy (NCBI): domain Eukaryota; kingdom Metazoa; phylum Chordata; class Chondrichthyes; family Pristiophoridae; genus Pristiophorus; species Pristiophorus japonicus. Next base: position 128,696,019 of record NC_091985.1, on the reverse strand, counting down.
TGGGCAGAGGCTCACGATGCCTGCCCCGAGGAGGTCAAACCCTTCCATAGGCGCATGTATGAACTCTCACCACAGGCAGACTGCCTGATGTGGGGCAGCCGAGTAGTTATGCCCTTACGAGGCAGGGAGGCGTTTGTGCGGGAGCTCCATCGCGAGCACCCGGGGATCGTCCTTATGAAAGCCATAGCCAGATCTCACGTCTGGTGGCCTGGCATTGACGCGGACTTGGAGCTCTGCGTCCGTCGGTATACCACTTGTGCCCAACTCAGCAATGCCCTCAGGGAGGCCCCACTAAGCACCTGGCCCTGGCCCACCAAACCGTGGTCGCGGGTGCATGTAGACTATGCAGGCCCATTCATGGGCAAAATGTTCCTCGTAGTCGATGCATTTTCAAAATGGATCGAGTGCACCATTTTAAACTCGAGCACCACCTCCACCATTGTGGAGAGCCTTAGAACCATGTTTGCAACGCACGGCATTCCTGACATATTGGTCAGTGATAATGGTCCATGCTTCACCAGCGCAGAATTTCACGATTTTATAGTTGACCACGGTATAAATCACGTTAAGACGGCACCTTTCAAGCCGGCCTCCAATGGCCAGGCAGAGCGAGCAGTGCAGATCATTAAACAACGCATGCTCAGAATCCAAGGTTCCATGCTGCAGAGCCGCCTGTCGCGACTGCTGCTGGCATACAGATCTCATCCGCATTCGTTGACTGGGGTTCCCCCCATGCAACTATTGATGAAACGAACCTTAAAGACCAGGCTCTTGTTAATCCTCCCAGACATGCATGAAATTGTTGAGGCTAAGCGTCAAAAGCTAACTGAGTACCATGAGCGAAATTCGAGGGGGAGGTGGAATGAGATAGGGGACAAAGTGTTTGTGCTAAACTATGGCCAGGGTCCCAAATGGTTTGCAGGGACAGTAACAGACAAAGAGGGAAACAGGCTACTGGTTGTACAAATGGACAATGGCCAAACCTGCCGGAGGCATGTAGACCAAGTAAAAAGTAGATTCACTGATAACATTGAAGAACCAGAGGCAGACTACAAAGTGGAACTCACACCACACCTGGTGGACAGACAGGTGGAACAACCTGAGGAAAGGGCAGTCTCAACAGACAGCCCAGGCGAGATACCAGCAATCACACCGAACGAAAAACAGGCACCAAGGCAAACAATTGAACCACTGCTAAGACGCTCCACGTGAGAGCGCAGACCTCCTGAGAGACTGAATCTATAAAGGCAATAAGACCTTGGGGGAGGGTGATGTCATATATCTCACATTACTGTATATAACTGTATCTTACCATACTATACATGACTGTAACTGGATATGACCTGTAACAATAAGCATACCTTACCACCAGGGATGCACTTGCAGGAGACACTCCATACCTGTCCCACTGAGGTATATAAAGGGAGGTCTCAGGCAAGTGCAGCACTGGAGACCTGGAATTAAAGGTGCAGGTCCTGAGTGACCTTGACTTCAGCATGTGTCTCGTGTAAGTCAGTACAGTGTAGAGTCAGGACTTAACAGTAACTGGCAGAGTGGACAAGGGAGAACCAGTGGATGTGGTGTATTTGGACTTTCAAAAGGCTTTTGACAAGGTCCCACACAAGAGATTCGTGTGCAAAATCAAAGCACATGATATTGGGGGTAATATACTGACGTGGATAGAGAACTGGTTGGCAGACATTTATCCACATTATACTGCATCTGCCATGCATTTGCCCACTCACCTAACCTGTCTAAGTCACTCTGCAGCCTCCTAGCATCCACCTCACAGCTCACACCGCCACCAAGTTTCATATCTCCAATAGAGTGTAATATCTCCAAGTTTGCTGAGAATCGGGATAAACGGGTCCTTTTCAGAATGGCAGGCAGTGACTAGTGGAGTGCCGCAGGGCTCAGTGCTGGGACCCCAGCTCTTTACAATATACATCAATGATTTGGATGAAGGAATTGAGTGTAATATCTCCAAGTTTGCAGATGGCACTAAACTGGGTGGCGGTGTGAGCTGTGAGGGGGATGCTAGGAGGCTGCAGGGTGACTTAGACATGTTAGATGAGTGGGCAAATGCGTGGCAGATGCAGTATAATGTGGATAAATGTGAGGTTAACCACTCTGGGGGCAAAAACGCGAAGACAGAATATTATCTGAATGGTGGCAGATTAGGAAAAGGGGAGGTGCAACGAGACCTGGGTGTCATGGTTCATCAGTCATTGAAAGTTGGCATTCAGGTACAGCAGGCGGTGAAGAAGGCAAATGGTATGTTGGCCTTCATAGCTAGGGGATTTGAGCATAGGAACAGGGAGGTCTTACTGCAGTTGTACAGGCCTTGGTGAGGCCTCACCTGGAATATTGTGTTCAGTTTTGGTCTCCTAATCTGAGGAAGGACGTTCTTGCTATTGAGGGAGTGCAGCGAAGGTTCACCAGACTGATTCCTGGGATGGCAGGACTAACATATGAGGAGAGACTGGATCAACTGGGCCTTTATACATTGGAGTTTAGAAGGATGAGGGGGGATCTCATAGAAACATATAAGATTATGATAGGACGGGACAGGTTAGATGCAGGTAGAATGTTCCCGATGTTGGGGAAGTCCAGAACCAGGGGACACAGTCTTAGGATAAGGGGTAGGCCACACAGAACTGAGATGAGGAGAAAATTCTACACTGAGAGTTGTTAACCTGTGGAATTCCCTGCCGCAGAGAGTTGTTGATGCCAGTTCATTGGATATATTCAAGAGGGAGTTAGATATGGCCCTTACGGCTAAGGGGATCAAGGAGTATGGAGAGAAAGCAGGAAAGAGGTACTGACGGAATGATCAGCCATGATCTTATTGAATGGTGGTGCAGGCTCGAAGGGCTGAATGGCCTACTCCTGCACCTATTTTCTATGTTTCTATGTTTCTATGACTTACTTAAGAGAACCATAGCTAATGCTATGGAGTGCGTGAGTTCCAATCTCGGTCTCAGTTCTTATCGTGTTCTTTATGCTGGACGATCGTCTGGATAGAACATTGACATGGGAGTTTCTTGACCTCATAGCTGCTCTGCCACCTTCCCGCCATGCAGATAGCAGGTGGAAGGAGTGCCTATCAACAGGGCATGGCAGGAATAGAGGGTGATGAGGAAGGGGGGTCGCAGAGGGCATCACATCATCCAGCCACACCACGGCATCCATGATGAAAGGTCATCGATCTGAAACGTTAACTCTGTTTCCCGCTCCACAGATGTTGCCTGCTGACCCGCTGAGCATTTCCAGCATTTTCTGTTTTTATTTCTAATTTCCAGCATCCGCAGTATTTTGCTTTTGAACCACTGCATCGCGTATGGCGTCTGGATTTGCAGGGACATCCTTTGCTTCTAATGGAGCTAACAAGCTACTTCTTTCCCCCCTCCCACAAGAGAAACTCTCAACATTCCACAGCCCAACTCCTCACTTCCTTCTCCCATGGTGATCAGCTGTGGCTCAGTGGGTAGCACTCTCGCCTCTGAGTCAGATAGCTGTGGGCTCAAGTCCCACTCCAGAGACTTGAATCCAAAATCCAGGCTGATTGTGTCATATTTACACTTGAACTTAGTGCAGGAGGTACCACCATCTTATTCATTCTTGCCGCTTGAATATACGACTGATGTGCATTCATGGTCGATGAGGCATAATATGGTATCATGAGGAGGGGTTGGTGTGACAGATTTTTTTCAAATTGCGATTGTCACGATACACAAGGCGTTTAATATATTATGCAATAGTTGTACATATAATTTCCCCATCCAAGGGGTGCCCATTAAGTGTAGGCAATAGGGGCCAGGGATGAGTGCACCACCGCTGTGGGTGGGCACTGTGCAAGTAGGCATTGCCCCTTTAGGTAGGTTCTGTCCCTCTAGGCGATAGGACTGTTTTCTTCTGAATGGTTTGTGCCCCTAGAGTAGGTAGTTGCTACCCATAAGGATGTGGTTACAATCTCCACAGGTGTTGTAACTGCCCCATGTGGATATGCTATCTGCCCCTAGGGGTCTGGGAGTAAGTATTACTTGGGTAAGTATTACGGTTTAGCTTGTGGTATTTGATCACCACCCTGCCCTGGTTATTGACTAGTGCGATGATGAGAACATAGAACATAGAACATAGAAAATGGGTGCAGGAATAGGCCATTCGGCCCTTTGAGCCTGCACCGCCATTCAATGAGTTCATGGCTGAACATGCAACTTCAGTACCCCATTCCTGCTTTCTCGCCATACCCCTTGATCCCCTAGTAGTAAGGACGACATCTAACTCCTTTTTGAATATATTTAGTGAATTGGCCTCAACAACTTTCTGTGGTAGAGAATTCCACAGGTTCACCACTCTCTGGGTGAAGAAGTTGCTCCTCATCTCGGTCCTAAATGGCTTACCCCTTATCCTTTGACTGTGACCCCTGGTTCTGGACTTCCCCAACATTGGGAACATTCTTCCTGCATCTAACCTGTCTAACCCCGTCAGAATTTAAAATGTTTCTATGAGATCCCCTCTCATTCTTCTGAACGCCATTGAATATAAGCCCAGTTGATCCAGTCTTTCTTGATATGTCAGTCCCGCCATCCCGGGAATCAGTCTGCTGAACCTTCGCTGCACTCCCTCAATAGCAAGAATGTCCTTCCTCAAGTTAGGAGACCAAAACTGTACACAATAATCCAGGTGTGGCCTCACCAAGGCCCTGTACAACTGTAGCAACACCTCCCTGCCCCTGTACTCAAATCCCCTCGCTATGAAGGCCAACATGCCATTTGCTTTCTTAACCGCCTGCTGTACCTGCATGCTAACCTTCAATGACTGATGTACCATGACACCCAGGTCTCGTTGCACCTCCCCTTTTCCTAATCTGTCACCATTCAGATAATAGTCTGTCTCTCTGTTTTTACCACCAAAGTGGAAAACCTCACATTTATCCACATTATACTTCATCTGCCATGCATTTGCCCACTCACCTAACCTATCCAAGTCACTCTGCAGCCTCATAGCATCCTCCTCGCAGCTCACACTGCCACCCAACTTAGTGTCATCTGCAAATTTGGAGATACTACATTTAATCCCCTCGTCTAAATCATTAATGTACAATGTAAACCGCTGGGGCCCCAGCACAGAACTTTGTGGTACCCCACTAGTCACTGCCTGCCATTCTGAAAAGTACCCATTTACTCCGACTCTGTCTGCCAATCAGTTCTCAATCCACGTCAGCACACTACCCCCAATCCCATGTGCTTTAACTTTGCACATTAATCTCTTGTGTGGGACCTTGTCGAAAGCCTTCTGAAAGTCCAAATACACCACATCAACTGGTTCTCCCTTGTCCACTCTACTGGAAACATCCTCAAAAAATTCCAGAAGAGTTGTCAAGCATGATTTCCCTTTCACAAATCCATGCTGACTTGGACCTATCATGTCACCTCTTTCCAAATACGCTGCTATGACATTCTTAATAATTGATTCCATCATTTTACCTACTACCGATGTCAGGCTGACCGGTCGATAATTTCCTGTTTTCTCTCTCCCTCCTTTTTTAAAAAGTGGGGTTACATTAGCTACCCTCCACTCCATAGGAACTGATCCAGAGTCTATGGAATGTTGGAAAATGACTATCAATACATCCACTATTTCCAAGGCCACCTCCTTAAGTACTCTGGGATGCAAACCATCAGGCCCTGGGGATTTATCGGCCTTCAATCCCATCAATTTCCCCAACACAATTTCCCGACTAATAAGAATTTCCCTCAGTTCCTCCTGCTTACTAGACCTTCTGACCCCTTTTATATCCGGAAGGTTGTTTGTGTCCTCCTTAATGAATACCGAACCAAAGTACTTGTTCAATTGGTCTGCCATTTCTTTGTTCCCCGTTATGACTTCCCCTGATTCTGACTGCAGGGGACCTACGTTTGTCTTTACTAACCTTTTTCTCTTTACATATCTATAGAAGCTTTTGCAGTCCGTTTTAATGTTCCCTGCAAGCTTCCTCTCGTACTCTATTTTCCCTGCCCTAATCAAACCCTTTGTCCTCCTCTGCTGAGTTCTAAATTTCTCCCCGGGTTCATTGCTATTTCTGGCCAATTTGTATGCCACTTCCTTGGCTTTAATACTATCCCTGATTTCCCTTGATAGCCACGGTTGAGCCACTTTCCCTTTTTTATTTTTACGCCAGACAGGGATGTCCAATTGTTGTAGTTCATCCATGCGGTCTCTAAATGTTTGCCATTGTCCATCCACTGTCAACCCCTTAAGTATCATTCGCCAATCTATCCTAGCCAATTCACGCCTCATACCTTCAAAGTTACCCTTCTTTAAGTTCTGGACCATGGTCTCTGAATTAACTGTTTCATTCTCCATCCTAATGTAGAATTCCACCATATTATGGTCACTCTTCCCCAAGGGGCCTCGCACAACGGGATTGCTAATTAATCCTCTCTCATTACACAACACCCAGTCTAAGATGGCCTCCCCCCTCGTTGGTTCCTCGACATATTGGTCTAGAAAACCATTCCTTATGCACTCCAGGAAATCCTCCTCCACCATATTGCTTCCAGTTCGGTTAGCCCAATCTATATGCATATTAAAGTCACCCATGATAACTGCTGCACCTTTATTGCATGCACCCCTAATTTCCTGTTTGATGCCCTCCTCAACATAACTACTACTGTTTGGAGGTCTGTACACAACTCTCACTAACGTTTTTTGCCCTTTGGTGTTCTGCAGCTCTACCCATATAGATTCCACATCATCCAAGCTAATGTCCTTCCTAACTATTGCATTAATCACCTCTTTAACCAGCAATGCTATCCCATCTCCTTTTCCTTTCATTCTATCCTTCCTGAATGTTGAATGCCCTTGGATGTTGAGTTCCCAGCCCTGATCATCCTGGAGCCACGTCTCTGTAATCCCAATCACATCATATCTGTTAACATCTATTTGCACAGTTAATTCATCCACCTTATTACGGATACTCCTTGCATTAAGACACAAAGCCTTCAGGCTTATTTTTTTAACACCCTTTGTCCTTTTAGAATTATGATGTAGTGTGGCCCTTTTTGTTTTTTGCCTTTGTTTAATCGGCCTTCCACTATTGTTTTTTACCTTTCTACCATCTGTTTCTGACTCCATATTACTTCGCCCTGTCTCACTGCATAGGTTCCCATCCCCCTGCCATATTAATTTAAACACTCCCGAGCTGCATTTGCAAATGTTACCCCCAGGACATCAGTTCCAGTCCAGCCCAAGTGCAGACTGTCCCTTTTGTACAGGTCCCACTTCCCCCAGAACTGGTTCCAATGTCCCAGGAATTTGAATCCCTCCCTCTTGCACCACTGCTCAAGCCACATATTTATTCTAACTATCCTGCTCCCTCTACTCTGATTAGCACGTGGCACTGGTAACAATCCAGAGATTACTACCTTTGAGGTCCTACTTTTTAATTTAACTCCTAGCTCCCTAAATTCAGCTTGTAGGACCTCAGTAGGAAGCAAAGTTACTGCCCGAATAGGGGGTATAGTTACTGCTACTATTTCAAGAGGAGATGCGATTATATTTCCTCATTAGGGGAGGGGGTGGTTATATTAATCCACGAAAGGTTTAATTATTATCCCATTCGAGATGTAGTTATTACTCTAATAGCTTACACAGGTTAACCTCCCTTTTCCAGAACCGTCGGGACCTGGCCTGTTCTGCATGAGGGATTTTTCCGGACAAGGGGTTGTCACGTTAAATTGGACAGTACAGGGACTGAGCAAGGGGATATCGGGGCTGGCTGGCTTGGGACTAGGAGTGTGGCAGAGAAATCATGGGGGGGGGCGGGGGGGGGGGGATCGCAGGGTCAGACCAGCGATTGCGGGAGTCAGCAGCGAGGAAGGTCTTCAATTTGTTCATGTTGGAGTTCTGTGCATGCGCCACCTGGTGGCCAGAAATGGTTCTGAACGAGGGGTTGTTCTGGATAAGGGAGTTCTGGATAAGGGAGGTTCAACCTGTATTATATTAACCACTGGAATTTACTGATAAAATCAGTAAGGGATGTGAGTTAGGGCTGTGGTTATTTTACCCAGTTAGAGGTGGTGGGGGGCGGGGGGGCGGTGCGGTGTTATATGGCCCCAGTATGAGCATAGTTCTTATCCAGTAGTGGGTGTAGTTACCTTCCCAGTTGGGGGTATCATTACTATTCCAATGGGACTCTTGCCCTAATAAAGGTGAAGATATTATCCCAATAGGGGTTATGATTATTACCTTGGATGGGATGTAGTTATTCTCCCAGTCGGGGGAGGTGACTGTAGATATCAATCCAATTGGATTGTTATTATCCCTGTAGAGGTATTGTTGTTACTCCTGAAGATATGTAGTTATTACTGCAGTAGAGGGAGTGGTTAATGCCCCAGTATGGCGAGTGCTTTCTGCATGAAGAAGATTTTTTAAAATGTGTTACTCGGATGTGGGCATCACTGGCAAGTCCAGCATTTATTGCCCATCCCTAATTGCCCTTGGTGGTGGTAAGCCACCTTCTTGAACCACTGCAGTCCATGTGGTGAAGGTACTCCCACAGTGCTGTTAGGGAGGGAGTTCCAGGATTTTGACCCAGCGGTGATGAAGGAACGGTGATATATTTCCAAGTCAGGATGGTGTGTGATTTCAAGGGGAACTTGCAGGTGATGGTGTTCCCATACGCCTGCTGCCCTTGGGCTTCTAGGTGGTAGAGGTCACGGGTTTGGGAGGTGCTGCCGAAGAAGCCTTGGTGAGTTACTGCAGTGCATCTTGTAGATGGTACACACTGCATCCACGGTGCGCCGGTAGTGGAGGGAGTGAATGTTGAAGGTGGTGGATGTGGTGCCAATCAAGCGGGCTGCTTTGTCCTGGATGGTGTGGAGCTGCACTCATCCAGGCAAGTGGAGAGTAGGGGAGTCAGGAGCTCAGACACTCACTGCAGAATACCCAGCCTCTGACCCGCTCTTGTAGCCACAGTATTTATGTGGTTGGTCCAGTTAGGTTTCTGATCAATTGTGACCCCAGCAAATTGATGGTGGGGATTCAGCATTGGTAATTCCATTTTATGTCAAGGGATGGTGATTAGACTCTCACTTGTTGGAGATAGTCATTGCTTGGAACTTGTGTGGTGTGAATGTTACTTGCCACTTATCAGCACAAGTCTGAATGTTGCCCAGGTCTTGCTGCATGCGGGCATGGACTGCTTCATTATCTGAGGAGTTGCGAATGGAACTGAACACACTGCAATCATCAGCGAACATCCCCACTTCTGAACTTATGATGGAGGGAAGGTCTTTGATGAATCATCTGAAGATGGTTGGACCTAGGGCATTGCCCTGAGGAACTCCTGCAGCGATGTCCTGTGGCTGAGATGATTGACCTCCAACAACCACAACCATCTTCCTTTGTGCTAGGTATGACTCCAGCCAGTGGAGAGTTTTCCCCCATTCCCATTGACTTCAATTTTTCTAGGGCTCCTTGATTCCACACTCGAGCAAATGCTGCCTTGGTGGTAAGGGCAGTCATTCTCACCTCACCTCTGGAATTCAGCTCTTTTGTCCATGTATGGACCAAGATCTCAAGCCAAGTGGTCCTGGCAGAACTGAGCATCGGTGAGCAGGTTATTGGTAAGTGCCGCTTGATAGCACTGTCGACGACACCTTCCATCACTTTGCTGATGACTGACTGGGAGGATAGACGCACCAACGTCAGTGTTCTCGCTCAGGCCAACATCCCCAGCATTGAAGCATTGACCACACTTGCCCAGCTCCATTGGACAGGCCACATTGTCCGCATGCTCGACACGGAACTCCCAAAAGTAAGCGCTCTATTCGGAACTCCTACACAGCAAGCGAGCCCCAGATGGGCAGAGGAAAAGTTTCAAGGATATCCTCAAAGCCTCCTTGATAAAGTGCAACATGCCCACCGGCACCTCGGAATCCCTGGCCCAAGACCACCCTAAGAGGAGGAAGAGCATCCAGGAGGGCGCTGAACACCTCGAGTCTCGTCGCCAAGAGCATGCAGAAAACAAACAGGCAGTGGAAGGAGCGTGTGGCAAACCAGATTCCCCACCCACCCTTTCCTTCAACCACTGTCTGTCCCACCTGTGACAGAGACTGTAATTCCCGTATTGGACTGTACAGTCACCTGAGAACTCACTTTTAGAGCGGAAGCAAGTCTTCCTCGATTTCGAGGGACTGCCTATGATGATGATGATTGAGAGTAGACTGATGGGGCAGTAACTGGCCAGATTGGATTTGTCCTGTTTTTTGTGGACAGGACATACCCGGACAGTTTTCCACATTGTTGTGCAGATGCCAGTGTTGTAGCTTTACTGGAACATCTTGTCTAGAGGCGCGGATAGTTCTGGAGCACAAATCTTCAGCAGAAAAGCCGGAATATGGTAGGGGCCCATAGCCTTTGCCGTATCCAGTGCACTCAGCTATTTCTTGATATCACGTGGAGTGAATCGAATTAGCTGAAGACTGGCTTCTGTGATGGTGGAGACCTCAGAAGGAGGCCGATATGAATCATCCACTCGGCACTTCTGGCTGAGCATGGGTGCTCAGCCTTCTCTTTTGCACTTGCATGCTGGGCTCTGGCATCATTGAGGATGGTGATATCTATGGAACCTCCTCCCCCCATTAGTTATTTAATTGTTCACCATCATTCATGACTGGATGTAGCAGGACTGCAGAGCTTTGATCTGATCCATTGATTGTGGGATCGCTTAGCTCTGGTTATAGCCTGCTGCTTCTGCTGTTTAGCATGCATGTAGTCCTGTATTGCAGCTTCCCCAGGTTGGCACCTCATTTTTAGGTACGCCTGGTGCTGCTCCAGGCATGTTCTTCTGCTCTCCTCATTGAGCCAGTGTTCGTCTTCTGGCTTGATGGTAATGATAGACTGAAGGATATGCTGGGCCATGAAGTCACATATTGTGGTGGAATACAACTCTGCTGCTGCTGATGGCACATAGCACCTAACACCTAATGGATGCCCAGTTTTGAGCTGCTAGATCTGTTCTGAATCTATTCCATTTAGCATGATGGTAGCGCCACATTAGACGATGGAGGGTGTGCTCAGTGTGAAGACGGGACTTCGTCTCCACGAGGACTGTGCTACCAATGCTGTGATGGACAAATGCATCTGCGACAGGTAGATTGGTGAGGAGGAGGTCAAGTAGGTTTTTCCCTCGTGTTGATTCTCTCGCCACCTGCTGCCGCAGCAACAACAATTTGTATTTATAAAGCGCTTTTAACACAGTCTGGCAGCGATGTCCTTCAGGACTCGGCCAGCTCGGTCAGTAGTGGTGCTACCGAGCCACTCTTGGTGATGGACATTGAAGTCCCCCACCATTAGTACATTCTGCGCCCTTGCTACCCTCAGTGCTTCTTCCAAGTGTTGTTCAACATGGAGGAGTACTGATTCATCAGCTGAGGGAGAGCGGTAGGTGATAATCAGCAGGAGGTTTCCTTGACCTGAAGCCATGAGACTTCATGGGGTAACATGATGATTGCCCCAGCAGGAGGAGTGGCAACTACTGCAGCAGGAATTGGTCCTATTGCTGGGCCCTGTAGTGGGACTGGTTAATGCCCAACAGGGAGAGTATTTATCGTTAATGTGCCAGTAGTGGGAGTGGTTCTGTCCCAGCAGGGGGAGAAGCTCCTGTCCCAGCAAGGAGAGAGGCTCCTGGCCCGGTCCCAGCAGGGGGAGAGGCTCCAGCTACTGTCCCAACAGGGGGGAGAGGCTCCCGTTACTGCCCCAGCAGGAGGGAGAGGCTCCCGTTACTGCCCCAGCAGGGGGGAGGCTCCTGTCCCAGCAGGGGGAAAGGCTCCTGTCCCTGTCCCAGCAGGGGGAGAGACTCCTGTTAGTCCCAGCAGGGGGGAGAGGCTCCTGTCCCAGCAGGGGGGAGAGGCTCCTTCCCAGCAGGGGGGAAAGGCTCCTGTCCCTGTCCCAGAAGGGGGAGAGGATCCTGCCCCGGTCCCAGCAGGGGGAGAGACGCATGTCCTTGTCCCAGCAGGTGGAGAGGCTCATGTCCTAGCAGGAGGTGAGACTCCTGTCCCAGCAAGAGGAGATGCTCCTGTCCCAGCAGGGGGTGAGGCTTCAGTCCCTGTCCAAGCAGGGGGAGAGGCTCCCAGTCACTGTCCCAGCAGGGGGAGAATCCCTGTCACTGTCCCAGCAGGGGGAGAATCCCTGTCACTGTCCCAGCAGGAGGAGAGGCTCCTGTGCCTGTCCCAGCAGGGGGAGAGGCCACTGTCCCGGACCCAGCAGGGGGAGAGGCTCCTGTCCCTATCCCAGCAGAGGGAGAGTCTCCTGCCCCTGTCCCAGCAGGGGGAGAGGCACCTGGCCCAGAGGGGGAGTGACTCCTGTCCCTGTCCCAGCAGGGGGAGAGGCTTCAGTCCCTGTCCTAGCAGGGAGAGAGGCTCCTGTCCCTGTCCCAGCAGGGGAAGAGGCTCCCTGTTACTCTCCCAGCAGGGGGAGAGGCTCCTGTCCCTGTCCCAGCAGGAGGAGGCCACTGTCCCTGTCCCAGCAGAGGGAGAGGCTCCAGCTCCTGTCCCAGCAGAGGGAGAGGCTCCAGCTCCTGTCCCAGCAGGGGGAGAGGCTCCTGTTACTGTCCCAACTGGGGGAGAGGCTCCTGTCCCTGTCCCAGCAGGAGGAGGCCACTGTCCCTGTCGCAGCAGAGGGAGAGGCTCCAGCTCCTGTCCCGGCAGAGGGAGAGGCTCCAGCTCCTGTCCCAGCAGGGGGAGAGGCTCCTGTTACTGTCCCAACTGGGGGAGAGGCTCCTGGCACTGTCCCAGCAGGGGGAGAGGCTCCAGTCACTATCCCAGCAGGGGGAGATGCTCCTGTCCCTGTCCCGGCAGGGGGAGATGCACCTGTCGCTGTCCCAGCAGGGGGAGAGGCTCCTGTCTCTGTCCCAGCAGGGAGACAGGCTCCTGTCCCAGAGGGGGAGTGACTCCTGTCCCTGTCCCAGCAGGGGGAGAGTCTCCTGTAGCTGTCCCAGCAGGAGGTGAGACTCCTGTCCAAGCACGGAGAGAGGCTCCTGTCCCTGTCCCAACAGGGGGTGAGGCTCCTGTCCCAGCACGGGGAGTGACTCCTGTCCCTGTCCCAGCAGGGGGAGAGGCTACTCTCCCTGTCCGAGCAGGGGGAGAGGCCCCTGTCATTGTCCCAGCAGAAGGAGAGGCTCCTTTTCCAGCAGAGGGAAAGGCTCCTGTCCCTGTCCAAGCAGGGGGACAGGCTCCTGTCACTGTCCCAGCTGGGGGAGAGGCTCCTGTCCCTATCCCAGCAGTGGGAGAGGCTCCTGTCGCTGTCCCAGCAGGGGGAGATGCTCCTGTCCCTCTCCCAGCAGTGGGAGAGGCTCCTGTTACTGTCCCAGTATGGGGTGAAGCTCCAGTCCCAGCAGGGGGTGAGGCTCCTGTCCCAACAGAGGGAGTGACTCCTGTCCCTGTCCCAGCAGGGGGAGAGGCTACTGTCCCAGCATGGGGGGGGGGGGGGAGGTGGCTCCTGTCCCTGTCCCAGCAGGGGGAGAGGCTACTGTCCCTGTCCCAGCAGAGGGAGAGGCTCCTGTCATTGTCCCAACAGGGGGAGAGGCGCCTGTCCCAGCAGGGGGTGTGGCTCCTGTACTATCATTGGGAAGAGGCTCCTGTCCCACCAGGGGGAGAGGCTCCGGTCCCTGTCCCAGCAGGGGAGGGGCTCATGTCCCTGTCCCAGCAGGGGGAGTGACTCCTGTCCCGGCAGGTGGAGTGACTCCTGTCCCCGTCCCAGAAAGGGGGTGGCTCCTGTCCCTATCCCAGCAGGGGGAGAGGCAACTCTACCTGTCCCAGCAGGGGGAGAGGGTCCTGTTACTGTCCCAGCAGAGGGAGAGGCTCCTGGCATTGTCCCAGCAGAGAGAGATACTCCTGTCCCAGCAGAGGGAGAGGCTACTGTCCCTGTCCCAGCAGAGGGAGAGGCTCCTGTCCTTGTCCCAGCAGGGGGAAGAGGTTCCTGTCCCTGTCCCAGCAGGGGGAGAGGCTGCTGTCCCTGTCCAAGCAGGGGGTGAAGCTCCTGTCCCAGGATAGGGACAGGCTCCTGACCCAGTCCCAGCAGGGGGGCAGGTTCCTGTCCCTGTCCCAGCGGAAATTGAGGCTCCTGTCCCAGCAGGGAATGAGGCTCCTATCCCTGTCCCAGCAGAGGGAGAGGCTCCTGTCCCAGCAGAGGGAGATAATCCTGTCCCTGTCCCAGCAGGGGGAGAGGCTCCTGTCCCTGTCCCAGCAGGGGGAGAGGCTCCTCTCCCTGTCCCAGCAGGGGGAGGATCCAGTCCCTGTCCCAGCAGGGGGAGAGGCTCCTGTCCCAGGAGGGGGACAGGTTCCTGTATCTGTCCCAACAGGGGGAAAGACTCCTATCCCTCTCCCAGCAGAAGGTGAGGCTCCTGTCCCAGCAGGGGAAGAGGCTCCTGTCCCTGTCCCAGCAGAGGGAGAGGCTCCTGTCCCTGACCCAGCAGAGGGAGAGGCTCCTGTCCCTGTCCCAGCAGAGGGAGAGGCTCCTGTCCCTGTCCCAGCAGAGGGAGAGGCTCCTGTCCCTGTCCCAGCAGAGGGAGAGGCTCCTGTCCCTGTCCCAGCAGGGGGAGAGGCTCCTGTCCCTTTCCCAGCAGGGGGAGAGGCTCCTGTCCCTGTCCCAACAGGGTGGGAGGCTCCTGTCCCTGTCCCAGCAGGGTGAGAGGCTCCTGTCCCTGTCCCAGCAGGGGAAGAAGCTCCTGTCCATGTCCCAGCAGAGGGAGAGGCTCCTGTCCCAGCAGGGGGTGAGGCTCCAGTCCCAGCAGGGAGAGAGGCTCCTGTCCCTGTCCCAGCAGGTGAGGCTCTTGTCCCAGCAGGGAAAGAGGCTCCTGTCCCAGCAAGGGAAGAGGCACCTTTCCCAGCAGGGGAAGAGGCACCTGTCCCAGCAGGGGAAGAGGCTCCTGTCTGTGATCCAGCAGAGGGAGAGGCTCCTGTCCCAGCAGAGGGAGACGCTCCTGTCCCTGTCCCAGCAGGGGGAGAGGCTCCTGTCCCAGCAGGGGAAGAGGCTCCTGTCCCAGCAGGGGAAGAAGATCCTGTCCCAGCAGGGGAAGAAGCTCCTGTCCCTGTCCCAGCAGAGGGAGAGGCTCCTGTCCCAGCAGAGGGAGAGGCTCCTGTACCCGACCCAGCAGGGGGATGGGCTCCTGTCCCTGTCCCAGCAGGGGGTGAGGCTCCTGTCCCAGCAGGGGGAGGAGATTTCTGTCCCTGTCCCAGCAGGGGAGAGGCTCATGTCCCTGTACAAGCAAGGTTGAGGCTCCTGTCTCAGCACTTGGAGTGACTCCTGTCCCTGTCCCAGCAGGCGGAGTGGCTCCTGTCCCTGTCCCAGCAGGGTGGAGAGGCTACTCTCCCTGTCCCAGCAGAGGGAGAGTCTCCAGTCCCAGCAGAGGGAGAGGCCCCTGTCCCTGTCCCTGTCCCAGCAGGGGGAGAGGCACCTGTCCCTGTCCCAGCAGGGGGAGAGGCTCCTGTCCCTGTCCCAGCAGGGGGAGAGGCTCCTGTCCCTGTCCCAGCAGGGGGAGAGACACCTGCCCCTATTCCAGCAGGGGGAGAGGCTCCTCTCCCTGTCCTAGCAGGGGAAGAGACACCTGCCCCTATTCCAGCAGGGGGAGAGGCTCGTGTCCCTGTTCCAGCAGGGGGAGAGGCTCCCTGTTACTGTCCCAGCAGTGGGAGAGGCTCCTGTCCCTATCCCAGCAAAGGGAGAGGCTCCTGTCACTATCCTAGAAGGGGGACAGGCTCCTATCCCAAAAGGGGGAGAGGCTCCTGGCACAGCAGGGGGAGTGACTCCTGTCCTTGTCCCAGCAGGAGGAGAGGCTCAACAGTCCCCGTTCCAGCAGGGGGAGAGGCTCCTGTCCCTCTCCCATCACGGGGTGAGGCTCCTGTCCCAGCAGGGGGAGTGATTCCTGTCCTAGCAGCCGGAGAGGCTCCTGTCCCTGTCCCAGCAGGGGGGAAGAGGCTCCTGTCCCTGTCTCAGCAGGGGGAGAGGCACCTGTCCCTGTCCCTGTCGCATCAGGGGGAGAGGCTCCTGTCACTGTCCCAGCAGGGGGAAAGGCTCCTTGTTACTGTTCCAGCAGGGGGAGAGGCTCCTATCCCTATCCCAGCAGAGGGACAGGCTCCGTCACTGTCCCAGAAGTGGGACAGGCTCCTATCCCAAAAGGGGGAGAGGCTCCTGGCACAGCAGGGGGAGTGACTCCTGTCCTTGTCCCAGCAGGGGGAGAGGCTTCTGTCCCAGCAGCCGGAGAGGCTCCTGTCCCTGTCCCAGCAGGAGAAGAGGCTCCTGTCACTGTCGCAGCAGAGAGAGAGCTTCCAATCCCTGTCCCAGCAGGGGAGAGGCTCCTGTCGCAGCAGGGGGAGTGACTGCTGTCCCTGTCCCAGCAGGGGGAGAGGCATCTTTCACTGTCCCAGCAGGGGAAGAGGCGCCTGTCCCAGCAGGGGGTGCAGCTCCTGTCACATCATGGGGAGAGGCTCCTGTCCCAGCAGGGGGAGACGCTCCTGTCCACGTCCCAGCAGGGGAGGGGCCAATATCCCTGTCCCAGCAGTGGGAGAGGCGACTGTCCCTGTCCTAGCAGAGGGAGAGACTCCTGTCCCTGCCCCAGCAGGGGGAGAGGCTCCTGTCCCAGCAGGGGGAGTGGCTGCTGTCCCAATCCCAGCAGGATGAGAGGCTATTCTCCCTGTCCCAGCAGTGGGAGAGGCTCCTGTTCCTGTCCCAGCAGTGGGAGAGGCGACTGTCCCTGTCCCAGCAGAGGGAGAGGCTCCTGTCCCTGTCCCAGCAGTGGGAGAGGCGACTGTCCCTGTCCCAGCAGTGGGAGAGGTGACTGTCCCTGTCCCAGCAGAGGGAGAGGCTCCTGTCCCTGTCCCAGCATGGGGGGGGAGGCTCCTGACCCAGCAGGGGGAGAGTTTTCAATCCCTGTCCCAGCAGTGGGAGAGGCTCCATTCCCTGTCCAAGCACGGGGAGAGGCTCCTGTGCCTGTCCCAGCAGGGGGAGAGGCTCCTGTCCCTGTCCCAGCAGGGGGACCGGCTCCTGTCCCAGGAGGGGGACAGGCTCCTGTCCCAAGAGGGGGACAGGCTCCTGTCCCTGTCCCAGCCGGAGGTGAGGCTCCTGTCCCAGCAGGGGAAGAGGCTCCTGTCCCAGCAGGGGACGAGGCTCCTATCCCAGCAGGGGAAGAGGCTCCTGTCCCAGCAGGGGAAGAGGCTCCTGTCCCAGCAGGGGAAGAGGCTCCTGTCCCAGCAGGGGAAGAGGCTCCTGTCCCAGCAGGGGAAGAGGCTCCTGTCCCAGCAGGGGAAGAGGCTCCTGTCCCAGCAGGGGAAGAGGCAACTGTCCATGTCCCAGCAGAGGGAGAGGCTCCTGTCCCAGCAGAGGTAGACGCTCCTGTCCCTGTCCCAGCAGGGGAAGAGGCTCCTGTCCCTCTCCCAGCAGAGGGAGAGGCCAATGTCCCAGCAGAGGGCGAGGCTCAGGAACCTATCCCAGCAGGGCGAGAGGCTCCTGTCCCGGTCCCACCAGAGGGATTGGCCACTGTCCTTGTCCCAGAAGGGGGATGGGCTCCTGTCCCTGTCCCAGCAGAGGGTGAGGCTCCTGTCCCAGCAGGGGGAGGAGGCCCCTGTCCCTGCAGGGGCGAGGCTCATGTCCCTGTACAAGCAAGGGGAGAGGCTCCTGTCTCAGCACTTGGAGTGACTCCAGTCCCTGTCCCAGCAGGCAGAGTGGCTCCTGTCCCTGTCCCAGCAGGCTGGAGAGGCTACTCTCCCTGTCCCAGCAGGGTGGAGAGGGTCTTGTTCCTGTCCCAGCAGGGGGAGTGGCTACTGTCAATTTCCCAGCAGAGGGAGAGGCTCCTGTCACTGTCCCAGCAAGGGTAGACACACCTGTCTCTGTCCCAGCATTGGAAGAGGCTCCTGTCTCTGTCCCAGAACGGGGACAGGCTCCTCTCCCAAAAGGGGGAGAGGCTACTGGCACAGCAGGGGGAGTGACTTCTGTTCTTGTCCCAGCAGGAGGAGAGGCTCCAGTCCCTATCCCAGCAGGGGGAGAGGCTCCTGTCCCTATTCCAGCAGGGGGAGAGTCTCCTCTCCTTGTCCCAGCAGAGGGAGAGACTCCTGTCCCAGCAGGGGGTGAAGTTTCAGTCCCTGTCCTAGCAGGGGGAGAGACTCCTGCCCCTATTCCAGCAGGGGGAGAGGCTCCTGTCCCTGTCCCAGCAGGCGGAGAGGCTCCCTGTTACTGTTCCAGCAGAGAGGGAGGCTCCCTGTTACTGTCCCAGCAGGGGGAGAGGCTCCCTGTTACTGTCCCAGCAGGGGGAGAGACTCCTGTCCCTATCCCAGCAGAGGGAAGGCTCCTGTCCCTGTCCCAGCATGGGGAGAGGCTCCTTTCCCTGTCCCAGCAGGAGGAGGCGCTCCTGTCCCTATCCCAGCAGAGGGAGAGGCTCCTGTCACTGTCCCAGCATGGGGAAAGGCTCCTGTCACTGTCCCAGCAAGGGTAGACACACCTGTCTCTGTCCCAGCATTGGAAGAGGCTCCTGTATCTGTCCCAGAAGGGGGACAGACTCCTATCCCAAAAGGGGGAGAGGCTCCTGTCCTTGTCCCAGCAGGAGGAGAGGCTCCAGTCCCTGACCCAGCAGGTGGAGAGGCTCCTGTCCCTGACCCAGCAGGGGGAGAGGCTCCTGTCCCTGATCCAGCAGGGGGAGAGGCTCCTGTCCCTGAACCAGCAGCGGGAGAGGCTGCTGTCCCTGTCCCAGCAGGGGGAGAGGCTGCTTTCCTTGTCCAAGCAGGGGGTGAAGCTCCTGTGCCAAGAGGGGGACAGGCTTCTGTCCCTGTCCCAGCAGCAGGTGCGGCTCCTGTCCCAGCAGGGTGAGAGCCTCCTGTCCCTGTCCCAGCAGGGGGAGAGGCTCCCATACCTGTCACAGCAGGGGGAGAGGCTACTGTCCATTTCCCAGCAGAGGGAGAGGATCCTGTCATTGTCCCAGCAGAGGGAGAGCCTCCTGTCCCAGCAGAGGGAGAGGCCCCTGTCCCAGTCCCAGCAGAGGGAGAGGCTCCTGACCGAGCAGAAGGTGAGGCTCCTCCACCTGTCCCAGCAGGGGAGAGGATCCTATCCCTGTCCCGGCAGGGGGAAAGGCTCTGGTCCCTGTCCCTGTCCCGGCAGGGGGAGAGGCTCCTGTCCCTGTCCCAGCAGGGGGAGATGCTCCTGTCCATGTCCCAGCAGGGGGAGAGGTTCCTGTCCATGTCCCAGCAGGGGGAGAGGCTCCTGTCCATGTCCCAGCAGAGGGAGAGGCTCCCTGTTACTGTTCCAACAGAGAGGGAGGCTCCCTGTTACTGTCCCAGCAGGGGGAGAGGCTCCCTGTTACTGTCCCAGCAGGGGGAGAGACTCCTGTCCCTATCCCAGCAGAGGGAAGGCTCCTGTCCCTGTCCCAGCATGGGGAGAGGCTCCTTTCCCTGTCCCAGCATGGGGAGAGGCGCTCCTGTCCCTATCCCAGCAGAGGGAGAGGCTCATGTCACTGTCCCAGCATGGGGAAAGGCTCCTGTCACTGTCCCAGCAAGGGTAGACACACCTGTCTCTGTCCCAGAATTGGAAGAGGCTCCTGTATCTGTCCCAGAAGGGGGACAGGCTCCTATCCCAAAAGTGGGAGAGGCTCCTGTCCTTGTCCCAGCAGGAGGAGAGGATCCAGTCCCTGACCCAGCAGGGGGAGAGGCTCCTGTCCCTGACCCAGCAGGGGGAGAGGCTCCTGTCCCTGATCCAGCAGGGGGAGAGGCTCCTGTCCCTGAACCAGCAGCGGGAGAGGCTCCTGTCCCTGAACCAGCAGTGGGAGAGGCTCCTGTCCCTGTCCCAGCAGAGGGGCTGCTTTCCTTGTCCAAGCAGGGGGTGAAGCTCCTGTGCCAAGAGGGGGACAGGCTTCTGTCCCTGTCCCAGCAGCAGGTGCGGCTCCTGTCCCAGCAGGGTGAGAGCCTCCTGTCCCTGTCCCAGCAGGGGGAGAGGCTCCTGTCCATGTCCCAGCAGAGGGAGAGGCACCTGTCCCTGTCCCAGCAGAGGGAGAGGCTCCTGTCACTTTCCCAGCAGAGGGAGAGGCTGCTGTCCCTGTCCCAGCAGGGGGAGAGGCTCATGTCCTTGTCCCAGCAGGAGGAGAGGCTTCAGTCCCCGTCCCAGGGGGAGAGGCTCCTGTCCCTGTCCCAACAGGGGGAGAGGCTCCTGTCCCAACAGGAGGAGAGGTCCTTGTCCCTGTCCCAGCAGGGGGAGAGGCTCCTGTCCATGTCCCAGCAGGGGGAGATGCTCCTGTCCATGTCCCAGCAGGGGGAGATGCTCCTATCCATGTCCCAGCAGTGGGAGAGGCTCCTGTCCATGTCCCAGCAGAGGGAGAGGCTCCTGTCCATGTCCCAGCAGGGGGAGAGGCTCCTGTCCCTGTCCCAGGAGAGGGAGAGGCTCATGTCCCAACAGGGGGAGAGGCCCTTGCCCCTGTCCCAGCAGGGGGAGAGGCTCCTGTCCATCTCCCAGCAGGGGGAGATGCTCCTGTCCCCGTCCCAGTAGGGGGAGAGTCTCCTGTCCCAGCAGGGTAAATGGCTCTTGTCCCAGCAGGGGAAGAGGCTCCTGTTCCAGCAGGGGAAGAGGCTCCTGTCCCTCTCCCAGCAGAGGGAGCGGCTCCTGTCCCAGCAGAGGGAGAGGCTCATGTACCCGACCCAGCAGGGGGAGAGGCTCCTGTCCCTGTCCCACCAGAGGGATTGGCCACTGTCCTTGTCCCAGCAGGGGGACGGGCTCCTGTCCCTGTCCCAGCAGGGTGTGAGGCTCCTGTCCCTGTCCCAGCAGGGGGAGGAGGCCCCTGTCTGTGTCCCAGCAGGGGAGAGGCTCAAGTCCCTGTACAAGCAAGGGGTGAGGCTCCTGTCTCAGCACTTGGAGTGACTCCTGTCCCTGTCCCAGCAGGCGGAGTGGCTCCTGTCCCTGTCCCAGCAGGGTGGAGAGGCTACCCTCCCTGTCCCAGCAGGGTGGAGAGGCTCCTGTCACTGTCCCAGCATGGGGAAAGGCTCCTGTCACTATCCCAGCAAGGGTAGACACACCTGTCTCTGTCCCAGCATTGGAAGAGGCTCCTGTCTCTGTCCCAGAACGGGGACAGGCTCCTATCCCAAAAGGGGGAGAGGCTACTGGCACAGCAGGGGGAGTGACTTCTGTTCTTGTCCCAGCAGGAGGAGAGGCTCCAGTCCCTATCCCAGCAGGGGGAGAGGCTCCTGTCCCTATTCCAGCAGGGGGAGAGTCTCCTCTCCTTGTCCCAGCAGAGGGAGAGACTCCTGTCCCAGCAGGGGGTGAAGTTTCAGTCCCTGTCCTAGCAGGGGGAGAGACTCCTGCCCCTATTCCAGCAGGGGGAGAGGCTCCTGTCCCTGTCCCAGCAGGCGGAGAGGCTCCCTGTTACTGTTCCAGCAGAGAGGGAGGCTCCCTGTTACTGTCCCAGCAGGGGGAGAGGCTCCCTGTTACTGTCCCAGCAGGGGGAGAGACTCCTGTCCCTATCCCAGCAGAGGGAAGGCTCCTGTCCCTGTCCCAGCATGGGGAGAGGCTCCTTTCCCTGTCCCAGCAGGAGGAGGCGCTCCTGTCCCTATCCCAGCAGAGGGAGAGGCTCCTGTCACTGTCCCAGCATGGGGAAAGGCTCCTGTCACTGTCCCAGCAAGGGTAGACACACCTGTCTCTGTCCCAGCATTGGAAGAGGCTCCTGTATCTGTCCCAGAAGGGGGACAGACTCCTATCCCAAAAGGGGGAGAGGCTCCTGTCCTTGTCCCAGCAGGAGGAGAGGCTCCAGTCCCTGACCCAGCAGGTGGAGAGGCTCCTGTCCCTGACCCAGCAGGGGGAGAGGCTCCTGTCCCTGATCCAGCAGGGGGAGAGGCTCCTGTCCCTGAACCAGCAGCGGGAGAGGCTGCTGTCCCTGTCCCAGCAGGGGGAGAGGCTGCTTTCCTTGTCCAAGCAGGGGGTGAAGCTCCTGTGCCAAGAGGGGGACAGGCTTCTGTCCCTGTCCCAGCAGCAGGTGCGGCTCCTGTCCCAGCAGGGTGAGAGCCTCCTGTCCCTGTCCCAGCAGGGGGAGAGGCTCCCATACCTGTCACAGCAGGGGGAGAGGCTACTGTCCATTTCCCAGCAGAGGGAGAGGATCCTGTCATTGTCCCAGCAGAGGGAGAGCCTCCTGTCCCAGCAGAGGGAGAGGCCCCTGTCCCAGTCCCAGCAGAGGGAGAGGCTCCTGACCGAGCAGAAGGTGAGGCTCCTCCACCTGTCCCAGCAGGGGAGAGGATCCTATCCCTGTCCCGGCAGGGGGAAAGGCTCTGGTCCCTGTCCCTGTCCCGGCAGGGGGAGAGGCTCCTGTCCCTGTCCCAGCAGGGGGAGATGCTCCTGTCCATGTCCCAGCAGGGGGAGAGGTTCCTGTCCATGTCCCAGCAGGGGGAGAGGCTCCTGTCCATGTCCCAGCAGAGGGAGAGGCTCCCTGTTACTGTTCCAACAGAGAGGGAGGCTCCCTGTTACTGTCCCAGCAGGGGGAGAGGCTCCCTGTTACTGTCCCAGCAGGGGGAGAGACTCCTGTCCCTATCCCAGCAGAGGGAAGGCTCCTGTCCCTGTCCCAGCATGGGGAGAGGCTCCTTTCCCTGTCCCAGCATGGGGAGAGGCGCTCCTGTCCCTATCCCAGCAGAGGGAGAGGCTCATGTCACTGTCCCAGCATGGGGAAAGGCTCCTGTCACTGTCCCAGCAAGGGTAGACACACCTGTCTCTGTCCCAGAATTGGAAGAGGCTCCTGTATCTGTCCCAGAAGGGGGACAGGCTCCTATCCCAAAAGTGGGAGAGGCTCCTGTCCTTGTCCCAGCAGGAGGAGAGGATCCAGTCCCTGACCCAGCAGGGGGAGAGGCTCCTGTCCCTGACCCAGCAGGGGGAGAGGCTCCTGTCCCTGATCCAGCAGGGGGAGAGGCTCCTGTCCCTGAACCAGCAGCGGGAGAGGCTCCTGTCCCTGAACCAGCAGTGGGAGAGGCTCCTGTCCCTGTCCCAGCAGAGGGGCTGCTTTCCTTGTCCAAGCAGGGGGTGAAGCTCCTGTGCCAAGAGGGGGACAGGCTTCTGTCCCTGTCCCAGCAGCAGGTGCGGCTCCTGTCCCAGCAGGGTGAGAGCCTCCTGTCCCTGTCCCAGCAGGGGGAGAGGCTCCTGTCCATGTCCCAGCAGAGGGAGAGGCACCTGTCCCTGTCCCAGCAGAGGGAGAGGCTCCTGTCACTTTCCCAGCAGAGGGAGAGGCTGCTGTCCCTGTCCCAGCAGGGGGAGAGGCTCATGTCCTTGTCCCAGCAGGAGGAGAGGCTTCAGTCCCCGTCCCAGGGGGAGAGGCTCCTGTCCCTGTCCCAACAGGGGGAGAGGCTCCTGTCCCAACAGGAGGAGAGGTCCTTGTCCCTGTCCCAGCAGGGGGAGAGGCTCCTGTCCATGTCCCAGCAGGGGGAGATGCTCCTGTCCATGTCCCAGCAGGGGGAGATGCTCCTATCCATGTCCCAGCAGTGGGAGAGGCTCCTGTCCATGTCCCAGCAGAGGGAGAGGCTCCTGTCCATGTCCCAGCAGGGGGAGAGGCTCCTGTCCCTGTCCCAGGAGAGGGAGAGGCTCATGTCCCAACAGGGGGAGAGGCCCTTGCCCCTGTCCCAGCAGGGGGAGAGGCTCCTGTCCATCTCCCAGCAGGGGGAGATGCTCCTGTCCCCGTCCCAGTAGGGGGAGAGTCTCCTGTCCCAGCAGGGTAAATGGCTCCTGTCCCAGCAGGGGAAGAGGCTCCTGTTCCAGCAGGGGAAGAGGCTCCTGTCCCTCTCCCAGCAGAGGGAGCGGCTCCTGTCCCAGCAGAGGGAGAGGCTCATGTACCCGACCCAGCAGGGGGAGAGGCTCCTGTCCCTGTCCCACCAGAGGGATTGGCCACTGTCCTTGTCCCAGCAGGGGGACGGGCTCCTGTCCCTGTCCCAGCAGGGTGTGAGGCTCCTGTCCCTGTCCCAGCAGGGGGAGGAGGCCCCTGTCTGTGTCCCAGCAGGGGAGAGGCTCAAGTCCCTGTACAAGCAAGGGGTGAGGCTCCTGTCTCAGCACTTGGAGTGACTCCTGTCCCTGTCCCAGCAGGCGGAGTGGCTCCTGTCCCTGTCCCAGCAGGGTGGAGAGGCTACCCTCCCTGTCCCAGCAGGGTGGAGAGGCTCCTGTCACTGTCCCAGCATGGGGAAAGGCTCCTGTCACTATCCCAGCAAGGGTAGACACACCTGTCTCTGTCCCAGCATTGGAAGAGGCTCCTGTCTCTGTCCCAGAACGGGGACAGGCTCCTATCCCAAAAGGGGGAGAGGCTACTGGCACAGCAGGGGGAGTGACTTCTGTTCTTGTCCCAGCAGGAGGAGAGGCTCCAGTCCATGTCCCAGCAGGGGGAGAGGCTCCTGTCCATGTCCCAGCAGGGGGAGATGCTCCTGTCCATGTCCCAGCAGGGGGAGAGGCTCCTGTCCATGTCCCAGCAGGGGGAGAGGCTCCTGTTCATGTCCCAGAAGGGGGGGCGGGCTCCTGTCCCTGTCCCAGCAGAGGGTGAGGCTCCTGTCCCAGCAGGGGGAGTGACTCCAGTCCCAGCAGCTGGAGAGGCTCCTGTCCCTGTCCCAACAGGGGAAGAGGCTCCTGTCACTGTCCCAGCAGAGGGTGAGGCTCCTATCCCAACAGGGAGAGAGGCTCCTCTTCTTGTCCCAGCAGGGGGTGAGGTTTCAGTCCCTGTCCTAGCAGGGGGAGAGACTCCTGCCCCTATTCCAGCAGGGGGAGAGGCTCCCTGTTACTGTTCCAGCAGAGAGAGAGGCTCCCTGTTACTGTCCCAGCAGGGGGGAGGCTCCCTGTTACTGTCCCAGCAGGAGGAGAGGCTCTTGTCCCTATCCCAGCAGAGGGAGAGGCTCCTGTCACTGTCCCAGCAGAGGGAGCGGCTCCTGTCCCTGTCCCAGCAGGGGGAGATGCTCCTGTCCCTTTCTCAGCAGGGGCGGAGGCTCCTGTCCCAGCAGGGGAAGAAGCTCCTGTCCCTGTCCCAGCAGAGGGAGAGGCTCCTGTCCCAGCAGAGGGAGCGGCTCATGTCCCCGACCCAGCAGGGGGAGAGGCTCCTGTCCCTGTCCCACCAGAGGAAGTGGCCACTGTCCCTTTCCCAGCAGGGGGACGGGCTCCTGTCCCTGTCCCAGCAGGGGGTGAGGCCCCTGTCCCTGTCCCAGCAGGGGAGAGGCTCATGTCCCTGTACAAGCAAGGGGTGAGGCTCCTGTCTCAGCACTTGGAGTGATTCCTGTCCCTGTCCCAGCGGGCAGAGTGGCTCCTGTCCCTGTCCCAGCAGGGTGGAGAGGGTCCTGTTCCTGTCCCAGCAGGGGGAGTGGCTACTGTCAATTTCCCAGCAGAGGGAGAGGCTCCTGTCACTGTCCCAGCAAGGATAGACACACCTGTCTCTGTCCCAGCATTGGAAGAGGCTCCTGTCTCTGTCCCAGAACAGGGACAGGCTCCTATCCCAAAAGGGGGAGAGGCTACTGGCACAGCAGGGGGATGACTTCTGTTCTTGTCCCAGCAGGAGGAGAGGCTCCAGTCCCTATCCCAGCAGGGGGAGAGGCTCCTGTCCCTGTCCCAGCAGGGGGAGAGGCCACTGTCCCTGTCCCAGCAGAGGAGAGGCTCATGTGCCTGTCCCATCACGGGGTGAGGCTCCTGTCCCAGCAGGGGGAGTGACTCCAGTCCCAGCAGCTGGAGAGGCTCCTGTCCCTGTCCCAACAGGGGAAGAGGCTCCTGTCACTGTCCCAGCAGAGGGTGAGGCTCCTATCCCAACAGGGAGAGAGGCTCCTCTCCTTGTCCCAGCAGGGAGTAAGGTTTCAGTCCCTGTCCTAGCAGGGGGAGAGACTCCTGCCCCTATTCCAGCAGGGGGAGAGGCTCCTGTCCCTGTCCCAGCAGGGGGAGAGGCTCCCAGTTACTGTTCCAGCAGAGAGAGAGGCTCCCTGTTACTGTCCCAGCAGTGGGGGAGGCTCCCTGTTACTGTCCCAGCAGGAGGAGAGGCTCTTGTCCCTATCCCAGCAGAGGGAGAGGCTCCTGTCACTGTCCCAGCATGGGGAGAGGCTCCTGTCCCTGGCCCAGCAGGAGGAGAGGCTCCAGTCCCTGTCCCAGCAGGGGGAGAGGCTCCTGCCCTGTCCCAGCAGGGGGAGAGGCTCCTGTATCTGTCCCAGAAGGGGGACAGGCTCCTATCCCAAAAGGGGGGAGAGGCTCCTGGCACAGCAGGGGGAGTGACTCCTGTCCTTGTCCCAGCAGGAAGAGAGGCTCCAGTCACTGTCCCAGCAGGGGGAGAGGCTCCTGCCCTGTCCCAGCAGGGGGACAGGCTCCTGTCCCAACAGGGGGAGAGGCCCTTGTCCCTGTCCCAGCAGGGGAAGAGGCTCCTGTCTCTGTAGGGGGAGTGACTGCTGTCCCTGTCCCAGCAGGGGGAGAGGCTCCAAGTTACTGTTCCAGCAGAGAGAGAGGCTCCCTGTTACTGTCCCAGCAGTGGGGGAGGTTCCCTGTTACTGTCCCAGCAGGAGGAGAGGCTCTTGTCCCTATCCCAGCAGAGGGAGAGGCTCCTGTCACTGTCCCAGCATGGGGAGAGGCTCCTGTCCCTGGCCCAGCAGGAGGAGAGGCTCCAGTCCCTGTCCCAGCAGGGGGAGAGGCTCCTGCCCTGTCCCAGCAGGGGGAGAGGCTCCTGTATCTGTCCCAGAAGGGGGACAGGCTCTTATCCCAAAAGGGGGAGAGGCTCCTGGCACAGCAGGGGGAGTGACTCCTGTCCTTGTCCCAGCAGGAGGAGAGGCTCCAGTCACTGTCCCAGCAGGGGGAGAGGCTCCTGCCCTGTCCCAGCAGGGGGACAGGCTCCTGTCCCAACAGGGGGAGAGGCCCTTGTCCCTATCCCAGCAGGGGAAGAGGCTCCTGTCTCAGTAGGGGGAGTGACTGCTGTCCCTGTCCCAGCAGGGGGAGAGGCACCTTCACTGTCCCAGCAGGGGGAGAGGCGCCTGTCCCTGCAGGGGGTGCGGCTCCTGTCCCATCATGGGGAGAGGCTCCTGTCCCAGCAGGGGGAGTGACTGCTGTCCCTGTCCCAGCAGGGGGAGAGGCACCTTCACTGTCCCAGCAGGGGGAGAGGCGCCTGTCCCAGCAGGGGGAGAGGCTCCTGTCCCTGTCCCAGCAGGGGAGGGGCTCACGTCCCTGTCCCAGCAGGGGGTGAGGCTTCTGTCCCAGCAGGGGGAGTGACTCCTGTCCCTGTCCCAGCAGGGTGAGAGGCTCCTGTCCCAGCAGGTGGAATGGCTGCTGTCCCTATCCCAGCAGGGGGAGAGGCTACTCTCCCTGTCCCAGCAGAGGGAGAGGCTCCTGTCCCTGTCCCAGCAGAGGGAGAGGCACCTGTCCCAGTCCCAGCAGGGGGAGAGGCTCCTGTCCATGTCCCAGCAGGGGGAGAGGCTCCTGTCCCTGTCCCAGCAGAGGGAGAGACTCCTGTCCCAGCAGAGGGAAAGGCTCCTGTACATGTCCTGTCCCAGCAGAGGCAGAGGCCCCTGTCCCAGCAGGGGAAGAAGCTCCTGGCCCTGTCCCAGCAGAGGGAGAGGCTCCTGTCCCAGCAGGGGGAGCGGCTCCTGTCCCTGTCCCAGCAGGGGGTGACGCTCCTGTCCCTTTCTCAGCAGGGGCGGAGGCTCCTGTCCCAGCAGGGGAAGAAGCTCCTGTCCCTGTCCCAGCAGAGGGAGAGGCTCCTGTCCCAGCAGAGGAAGCGGCTCATGTCCCCGACCCAGCAGGGGGAGAGGCTCCTGTCCATGTGGCCACTGTCCCTTTCCCAGCAGGGGGACGGGCTCCTGTCCCTGTCCCAGCAGGGGGTGAGTACCCCTGTCCCTGTCCCAGCAGGGGAGAGGCTCATGTCCCTGTACAAGCAAGGGGTGAGGCTCCTGTCTCAGCACTTGGAGTGACTCCTGTCCCTGTCCCAGCAGGCGGAGTGGCTCCTGTCCCTGTCACAGCAGGGTGGAGAGGCTACTCTCCCTGTCCCAGCAGGGTGGAGAGGCTCCTGTCCATGTCCCAGCAGAGGGTGAGGCTCCTGTCCATGTCCCAGCAGAGGGTGAGGCTCCTATCCCAGCAGGGGGAGAGGCTCCTCTCCTTGTCCCAGCAGGGGGTGAGGTTTCAGTCCCTGTCCTAGCAGGGGGAGAGACACCTGCCCCTATTCCAGCAGGGGGAGAGGCTCCTCTCCCTGTCCTAGCAGGGGGAGAGACACCTGCCCCTATTCCAGCAGGGGGAGAGGCTCATGTCCCTGTTCCAGCAGGGGGAGAGTCTCCCTGTTACTGTCCCAGCAGGGGGAGAGGCTCCTGTCCCTATCCCAGCAAAGGGAGAGGCTCCTGTCACTGTCCCAGTAGGGGGACAGGCTCCTATCCCAAAAGGGGGAGAGGCTCCTGGCACAGCAGGGGGAGTGACTCCTGTCCTTGTCCCAGCAGGAGGAGAGGCTCAACAGTCGCCGTCCCAGCAGGGGGAGAGGCTCCTGTCCCTCTCCCATCACGGGGTGAGACTCCTGTCCCAGCAGGGGGAGTGATTCCTGTCCTAGCAGTCGGAGAGGCTCCTGTCCCTGTCCCAGCAGGGGGGAGTGGCTCCTGTCCCTGTCCCAGCAGAGGGAGAGGCACCTGTCCCAGCAGGGGGAGTGGCTCCTGTCCCAGCAGAGGGAGCGGCTCATGTCCCTGACCCAGCAGGGGGAGAGGCTCCTGTCCCTGTCCCACCAGAGGAAGTGGCCACTGTCCCTGTCCCAGCAGGGGAGAGGCTCATGTCCCTGTACAAGCAAGGGGTGAGGCTCCTGTCTCAGCACTTGGAGTGACTCCTGTCCCTGTCCCAGCAGGCGGAGTGGCTCCTGTCCCTGTCACAGCAGGGTGGAGAGGCTACTCTCCCTGTCCCAGCAGGGTGGAGAGGCTCCTGTCCATGTCCCAGCAGAGGGTGAGGCTCCTGTCCATGTCCCAGCAGAGGGTGAGGCTCCTGTCCCAGCAGGGGGTGAGGTTTCAGTCCCTGTCCTAGCAGGGGGAGAGACACCTGCCCCTATTCCAGCAGGGGGAGAGGCTCCTCTCCCTGTCCTAGCAGGGGGAGAGACACCTGCCCCTATTCCAGCAGGGGGAGAGGCTCATGTCCCTGTTCCAGCAGGGGGAGAGGCTCCCTGTTACTGTCCCAGCAAAGGGAGAGGCTCCTGTCACTGTCCCAGAAGGGGGACAGGCTCCTATCCCAAAAGGGGGAGAGGCTCCTGGCACAGCAGGGGGAGTGACTCCTGTCCTTGTCCCAGCAGGAGGAGAGGCTCCAGTCCCCGTCCCAGCAGGGGGAGAGGCTCCTGTCCCTCTCCCATCACGGGGTGAGGCTCCTGTCCCAGCAGGGGGAGTGATTCCTGTCCTAGCAGCCGGAGAGGCTCCTGTCCCTGTCCCAGCAGGGGGGAGAGGCTCCTGTCCCTGTCCCAGCAGAGGGAGAGGCACCTATCCCTGTCCCTGTCACAGCAGGGGGAGAGGCTCCTGTCCCTGTCCCAGCAGGGGGAGAGGCTCCCTGTTACTGTTCCAGCAGGGGGAGAGGCTCCTATCCCTATCCCAGCAGAGGGAGAGGCTCCTGTCACTGTCCCAGAAGTGGGACAGGCTCCTATCCCAAAAGGGGGAGAGGCTCCTGGCACAGCAGGGGGAGTGGCTCCTGTCCCAGCAGCCGGAGAGGCTCCTGTCCCTGTCCCAGCAGGGGAAGAGGCTCCTGTCCCTGTCCCAGCAGAGGGAGAGACTCCTGTCCCTGCCCCAGCAGGGGGAAGGCTCCTGTCCCAGCAGGGGGAGTGGCTGCTGTCCCAATCCCAGCAGGGTGAGAGGCTATTCTCCCTGTCCCAGCAGTGGGAGAGGCTCCTGTTCCTGTCCCAACAGTGGGAGAGGCGACTGTCCCTGTCCCAGCAGAGGGAGAGGCTCCTGTCCCTGTCCCAGCAGTGGGAGAGGCGACTGTCCCTGTCCCAGCAGTGGGAGAGGCGACTGTCCCTGTCCCAGCAGAGGGAGAGGCTCCTGTCCCTGTCCCAGCAGGGGAGAGTCTCCAATCGCAGCAGGGGGAGTGACTGCTGTCCCTGTCCCAGCAGGGGGAGAGGCATCTTTCACTGTCCCAGCAGGGGAAGAGGCACCTGTCCCAGCAGGGGGTGCAGCTCCTGTCACATCATGGGGAGAGGCTCCTGTCCCAGCAGGGGGAGATGCTCCTGTCCACGTCCCAGCAGGGGAGGGGCTAATATCCCTGTCCCAGCAGTGGGAGAGGTGACTGTCCCTGTCCCAGCAGAGGGAGAGACTCCTGTCCCTGCCCCAGCAGGGGGAGAGGCTCCTGTCCCAGCAGGGGGAGTGGCTGCTGTCCCAATCCCAGCAGGGTGAGAGGCTATTCTCCCTGTCCCAGCAGTGGGAGAGGCTCCTGTTCCTGTCCCAGCAGTGGGAGAGGCGACTGTCCCTGTCCCAGCAGAGGGAGAGGCTCCTGTCCCTGTCCCAGCAGTGGGAGAGTTTTCAATCCCTGTCCCAGTAGTGGGAGAGGCTCCATTCCCTGTCCAAGCACGGGGAGAGGCTCCTGTGCCTGTCCCAGCAGGGGGAGAGGCTCCTGTCCCTGTCCCAGCAGGGGGTGAAGCTCCTGTCCCAGGAGGGGGACAGGCTCCTGTCCCTGTCCCAGCCGAAGGTGAGGCTCCTGTCCCAGCATGGGAAGAGTCTCCTGTCCCAGCAGGGGACGAGGCTCCTGGATCAGCAGGGGACGAGGCTCCTGGATCAGCAGGGGACGAGGCTCCTGTCCCGGCAGGGGACGAGGCTCCTGTCCCAGCAGAGGAAGAGTCTCCTGTCCCAGCAGAGGAAGAGTCTCCTGTCCCAGCAGGGGAAGAGTCTCCTGTCCCAGCAGGGGAAGAGTCTCCTCTCCCAGCAGGGGAAGAGGCTCCTGTCCCAGCAGGGGAAGAGGCTCCTGTCCCAGCAGGGGAAGAGGCTCCTGTCCCAGCAGGGGAAGAGGCTCCTGTCCCAGCAGAGGGAGAGGCTCATGTACCCGACCCAGCAGGGGGAGAGGCTCCTGTCCCTGTCCCACCAGAAGGATTGGCCACTGTACTTGTCCCAGAAGGGGGACGGGCTCCTGTCCCTGTCCCAGCAGAGGGTGAGGCTCCTGTCCTAGCAGGGGGAGGAGGCCCCTGTCCCTGCAGGGGCGAGGCTCATGTCCCTGTACAAGCAAGGGGTGAGGCTCCTGTCTCAGCACTTGGAGTGACTCCAGTCCCTGTCCCAGTAGGCAGAGTGGCTCCTGTCCCTGTCCCAGCAGGGTGGAGAGGCTACTCTCCCTGTCCCAGCAGGATGGAGAGGGTCCTGTTCCTGTCCCAGCAGGGAGAGAGGCTACTGTCAATTTCCCAGCAGAGGGAGAGGCTCCTGTCACTGTCCCAGCAAGGGTAGACACACCTGTCTCTGTCCCAGCATTGGAAGAGGCTCCTGTCTCTGTCCCAGAACAGGGACAGGCTCCTATCCCAAAAGGGGGAGAGGCTACTGGCACAGCAGGGGGAGTGACTTCTGTTCTTGTCCCAGCAGGAGGAGAGGCTCCAGTCCCTATCCCAGCAGGGGGAGAGGCTCCTGTCCCTGTCCCAGCAGGTGGTGAGGCTCCTGTCCCTCTCCCAGCAGGGGGTGATGCTCCTGTCCCTGTCCCTGTCCCAGCAGGGGGAGAGGCCACTGTCCCTGTCCCAGCAGGAGGAGAGGCTCATGTGCCTGTCCCATCACGGGGTGAGGCTCTGTCACTGTCCCAGCAGGGGGAGAGGCTCCTGTCCCTGTCCCAGCAGGAGGAGAAGCTCCAGTCCCTGTCCCAGCAGGGGGAGAGGCTCCTGCCCTGTCCCAGCAGGGGGAGAGGCTCCTGTATCTGTCCCAGAACAGGGACAGGCTCCTATCCCAAAAGGGGGAGAGGCTCCTGGCACAGCAGGGGGAGTGACTCCTGTCCTTGTCCCAGCAGGAGGAGAGGCTCCAGTCACGATCCCAGCAGGGGGAGAGGCTCCTGCCCTGTCCCAGCAGGGGGACAGGCTCTTGTCCCAACAGGGGGAGAGGCCCTTGTCCCTGTCCCAGCAGGGGAAGAGGCTCCTGTCTCAGCAGGAGGAGTGACTGCTGTCCCTGTCCCAGCAGGGGAGAGGCACCTTCACTGTCCCAGCAGGGGGAGAGGCGCCTGTCCCAGCAGGGGGTGCGGCTCCTGTCCCATCATGGGGAGAGGCTCCCCAGCAGGGGGAGTGACTGCTGTCCCTGTCCCAGCAGGGGGAGAGGCACCTTCACTGTCCCAGCAGGGGGAGAGGCGCCTGTCCCAGCAGGGGGAGAGGCTCCTGTCCCTGTCCCAGCAGGGGAGGGGCTCACGTCCCTGTCCCAGCAGGGGGTGAGGCTTCTGTCCCAGCAGGGGGAGTGACTCCTGTCCCTGTCCCAGCAGGGTGAGAGGCTCCTGTCCCAGCAGGTGGAATGGCTGCTATCCCTATCCCAGCAGGGGGAGAGGCTCCTGTCCCTGTCCCAGCAGTGGGAGAGGCTCCTGTCCCTGTCCCAGCAGAGGGAGAGGCTCCTGTCCCTGTCCCAGCAGAGGGAGAGGCACCTGTCCCTGTCCCAGCAGGGGGAGAGGCTCCTGTCCATGTCCCAGCAGGGGGAGAGGCTCCTGTCCATGTCCCAGCAGGGGGAGAGGCTCCTGTCCCTGTCCCAGCAGAGGGAGAGACTCCTGTCCCAGCAGACGGAGAGGCTCCTGTCCCTGTCCCAGCAGGGGGGGAGACTACTGTCCCTGTCCCAGCAGAGGGAGAGGCTCCTGTCCCATAAGAGGGAGCGGCTCATGTCCCCGACCCAGCAGGGGGAGAGGCTCCTGTCCCTGTCCCACCAGAGGAAGTGGCCACTGTCCCTTTCCCAGCAGGGGAACGGGCTCCTGTCCCTGTCCCAGCAGGGGGTGAGGCCCCTGTCCCACCAGAGGAAGTGGCCACTGTCCCTGTCCCAGCAGTGGGAGAGGCTCCTGTCCCTGTCCCAGCAGGGGGTGAAGCTCCTGTCCCAGGAGGGGGACAGGCTGCTGTCACTGTCCCAGCAGAAGGTGACGCTCCTGTCCCAGCAGGGGAAGAGGCACCTGTCCCAGCAGGCGAAGAGGCTCCTATCTGTGTCCCAGCAGAGGGAGAGGCTCCTGTCCCAGCAGAGGGAGACGCTCCTGTCCCTGTCACAGCAGGGGGAGAGGCTACTGACCCAGCAGGGGAAGAGGCTCCTGTCTGTGTCCCAGCAGAGGGAGAGGCTCCTGTCCCTGTCCCAGCAGGGAGAGAGGCTCCTGTCCCAGCAGGGGAAGAGGCTCCTGTCTGTGTCCCAGCAGGGTGAGAGCCTCCTGTCCCTGTCCCAGCAGGGGGAGAGGCTCCTGTCCCTGCCCCAGCAGAGGGAGAGGCACCTGTCCCTATCCCAGCAGAGGGAGAGGCTCCTGTCCCTTTCCCAGCAGAGGGAGAGGCTGCTGTCCCTGTCC
The DNA here is from genome assembly GCF_044704955.1 of Pristiophorus japonicus. Taxonomy (NCBI): domain Eukaryota; kingdom Metazoa; phylum Chordata; class Chondrichthyes; family Pristiophoridae; genus Pristiophorus; species Pristiophorus japonicus. The sequence continues at coordinate 128,662,602 of NC_091985.1, read as the reverse complement.
CAGCAGGGGGAGAGGCTCATGTCCTTGTCCCAGCAGGAGGAGAGGCTTCAGTCCCCGTCCCAGTAGGGGGAGAGGCTCCTGTCCCTGTCCCAGCAGGGGGAGTGGCTCCTGTCCATGTCCCAGCAGGGGGAGAAGCTCCTGTCCATGTCCCAGCAGGGGGAGATGCTCCTGTCCATGTCCCAGCAGGGGGAGAGGCTCCTGTCCATGTCCCAGCAGGGGGAGAGGCTCCTGTCCATGTCCCAGCAGGGGGAGAGGCTCCTGTCCATGTCCCAGCAGGGGGAGAGGCTCCTGTCCATGTCCCAGCAGGGGGAGAGGCTCCTGTCCCAACAGGGGGAGAGGCCCGTCCCTGTCCCAGCAGGGGGAGAGGCTCCTGTCCATCTCCCAGCAGGGGGAGATGCTCCTGTCCATCTCCCAGCAGGGGGAGATGCTCCTGTCCATCTCCCAGCAGGGGGAGAGGCTCCTGTCCATGTCCCAGCAGGGGGAGAGGCTCCTGTCCATGTCCCAGCAGAGGGAGAGGCTCCTGTCCATGTCCCAGCAGAGGGAGAGGCTCCTGTCCATGTCCCAGCAGAGGGAGAGGCTCCTGTCCCTGTCCCAGCAGGGGGAGAGGCTCGTGTCCTAGCAGGGGGAGTGACTCCTGTCCCAGCAGCCGGAGAGGCTCCTGTCCCTGTCCCAGTAGGGGAAGAGGCTCCTGTCACTGTCGCAGCAGGGGGAGAGCTTCCAATCCCTGTCACAGCAGGGGAGAGGCTCTTGTCCCTGCAGGGGGAGTGACTGCTAACCCTGTCCCAGCAGGGGGAGAGGCATCTTTCACTGTCCCAGCAGGGTAAGAGGCACCTGTCCCAGCAGGGGGTGCAGCTCCTGTACCATCATGGGGAGAGGCTCCTGTCCCTGTCCCAGCAGGGGAGGGACTCAAGTCCCTGTGCCAGCAGGGGTGAGGCTCCTGTCCCAGCAGTGGGAGTGACTCCTGTCCTTGTCCCAGCAGAGGGAGAGGCTCCTGTCCCAGCAGGTGGAGTGACTACTGTCCCGATCCCAGCAGGGCGGGAGGCTACTGTCCCTGTCCCAGCAGGGCGGGAGGCACCTGTCTCAGCAGGGCGAGAGGCTCCTTTCCTTATCCCAGCAGAGAGAGAGGCTCCTGTCCAAGCAGGGGAAGAGGCTCCTGTCCCAGCAGGGGAAGAGACTCGTCTCTGTCCCTGAAGAGGGAGACACTCCTGTCCCAGCAGAGGGGGAGGCTCCTGTCCCAGCAGAGGGTGAGGCTCATTTCCCCGAACCAGCAGGGGGAGAGGCTCCTGTCCCTGTCCCACCAGTGGGAGAGGCCACTGTCCCTGTCCGAGCAGGGGGACGGGTGCCTGTCCCTGTCCCAGCAGAGGGAGAGGCTCATGTCTCTGACCCAGCAGGGGAGAGGCTCATGTCGCAGCAGGGGGAGTGACTCCTGTCCCTGTCCCAGCAGGGGGAGAGGCTCCTGTCCCAGCAGGGGGAGAGGCTCCCATCACTGTCCCGGCAAGGGGAGAGGCTCCTGTCGCATCAGGGGGAGTGACTCCTCTCCCTGTCCCAGCAGAGGGAGTGGCTCCTTTTCCTGCAGGGGGAGAGGCTCCGACCCATGTCCCAGCAGGGGGAGAGGCTCCAGTCCCTGTCCCAGCAGAGAGAGGGGCTCTTGTCCCTATACCAGCAGAGGGAGAGCCTGCTTTTCCAGCAGGGGGAGAGGCTTCTGACCCTGTCCCAGCAGGGGGAGAGGCTCCTGTCCCTTTCTCAGCAGGGAGAGAGGCTCCTGTCCCTGTCCCAGAAGGGGAAGAGGCTCCTTCCCCTGTCCCAGCAAGGGGAGAGGCTCCTGTCACTGTCCCAGCAAGGGTAGACACACCTGTCTCTGTCCCAGCATTGGAAGAGGCTCCTGTATATGTCGCAGAAGGGGGACAGGCTCCTATCCCAAAAGGGGGAGAGGCTCCTGTCCTTGTCCCAGCAGGAGGAGAGGCTCCAGTCCCTGACCCAGCAGGGGGAGAGGCTCCTGTCCCTGACCCAGCAGGGGGAGAGGCTCCTGTCCCTGACCCAGCAGGGGGAGAGGCTCCTGTCCCTGAACCAGCAGCGGGAGAGGCTCCTGTCCCTGAACCAGCAGTGGGAGAGGCTCCTGTCCCTGTCCCAGCAGAGGGAGAGGCTGCTTTCCTTGTCCAAGCAGGGGGTGAAGCTCCTGTGCCAAGAGGGGGACAGGCTTCTGTCCCTGTCCCAGCAGCAGGTGCGGCTCCTGTCCCAGCAGGGTGAGAGCCTCCTGTCCCTGTCCCAGCAGGGGGAGAGGCTCCTGTCCATGTCCCAGCAGAGGGAGAGGCACCTGTCCCTGTCCCAGCAGAGGGAGAGGCTCCTATCCCTTTCCCAGCAGAGGGAGAGGCTGCTGTCCAGTTCCCAGCAGAGGGAGAGGCTCCTATCCCTTTCCCAGCAGAGGGAGAGGCTGCTGTCCCTTTCCCAGCAGAGGGAGAGGCTGCTGTCCCTGTCCCAGCAGGGGGAGAGGCTCATGTCCTTGTCCCAGCAGGAGGAGAGGCTTCAGTCCCAGTCCCAGTAGGGGGAGATGCTCCTGTCCCAACAGGGGGAGAGGCCCTTGTCCCTGTCCCAGCAGGGGGAGATGCTCCTGTCCATGTCCCAGCAAGGGGAGATGCTCCTGTCCATGTCCCAGCAGGGGGAGATGATCCTGTCCATGTCCCAGCAGGGGGAGAGGCTTCTGTCCATGTCCCAGCAGGGGGAGAGGCTCCTGTCCATGTCCCAGCAGGGGGAGAGGCTCCTGTCCATGTCCCAGCAGGGGGAGAGGCTCCTGTCCCTGTCCCAGCAGAGGGAGAGGCTCCTGTCCCAACAGGGGGAGAGGCCCTTGTCCCTGTCCCAGCAGGGGGAGAGGCTCCTGTCCATGTCCCAGCAGGGGGAGATGCTCCTGTCCATGTCCCAGCAGGGGGAGATGCTCCTGTCCCTGTCCCAGCAGAGGGAGAGGCTGCTTTCCTTGTCCAAGCAGGGGGGTCAAGCTCCTGTGCCAAGAGGGGGACAGGCTTCTGTCCCTGTCCCAGCAGCAGGTGCGGCTCCTGTCCCAGCAGGGTGAGAGGCTCCTGTCCATGTCCCAGCAGAGAGAGAGGCACCTGTCCCTGTCCCAGCAGAGGGAGAGGCTCCTGTCCCTTTCCCAGCAGAGGGAGAGGCTGCTGTCCCTGTCCCAGCAGGGGGAGAGGCTCATGTCCTTGTCCCAGCAGGAGGAGAGGCTTCAGTCCCCGTTCCAGCAGGGGGTGAGGCTCCTGTCCCAGCAGCGGGAGGAGACCCCTGTCCGTGTCCCAGCAGGGGAGAGGCTCAAGTCCCTGTACAAGCAAGGGGTGAGGCTCCTGTCTCAGCACTTGGAGTGACTACTGTCCCTGTCCCAGCAGGCGGAGTGGCTCCTGTCCCTGTCCCAGCAGGGTGGAGAGGCTACTCTCCCTGACCCAGCAGGGTGGAGAGGCTACTCTCCCTGTCCCAGCAGGGGGAGAGGCTCCCGTACCTTTCACAGCAGGGGGAGAGGCTACTGTCCATTTCCCAGCAGAAGGAGAGGATCCTGTCATTGTCCCAGCAGAGGGAGAGTCTCCTGTCCCAGCAGAGGGAGAGGCCCCTGTCACAGTCCCAGCAGAGGGAGAGGCTCCTGTCCCAGTCCCAGCAGAGGGAGAGGCTCCTGTCCCAGTCCCAGCAGGGGGTGAAGCTCCTGTCCATGTCCCAGCAGAGGGAGAGCCTGCTGTCCCTGTCCCAGCAGAGGGAGAGGCTGCTTTCCTTGTCCAAGCAGGGGGTGAAGCTCCTGTGCCAAGAGGGGGACAGGCTTCTGTCCCTGTCCCAGCAGCAGGTGCGGCTCCTGTCCCAGCAGGGTGAGAACCTCCTGTCCCTGTCCCAGCAGGAGGAGAGGCTCCTGTCCCTGCCCCAGCAGAGGGAGAGGCACCTGTCCCTATCCCAGCAGAGGGAGAGGCTCCTGTCCCTTTCCCAGCAGGGGGAGAGGCTCCTGTCCATGTCCCAGCAGGGGGAGAGGCTCCTGTCCATGTCCCAGCAGGGGGAGAGGCTCCTGTCCATGTCCCAGCAGGGGAGAGGCTCCTGTCCATGTCCCAGCAGGGGGAGAGGCTCCTGTCCATGTCCCAACAGGGGGAGAGGCTACTGTCCCTGTCCCAGCAGGGGGAGAGGCTCCTGTCCATCTCCCAGCAGGGGGAGATGCTCCTGTCCATGTCCCAGCAGGGGGAGATGCTCCTGTCCATGTCCCAGCAGGGGGAGAGGCTCCTGTCCATGTCCCAGCAGGGGGAGAGGCTCCTGTCCATGTCCCAGCAGAGGGAGAGGCTCCTGTCCATGTCCCAGCAGAGGGAGAGGCTTCTGTCCCTGTCCCAGCAGGGGGAGAGGCTCCTGTCCTAGCAGGGGGAGTGACTCCTGTCCCAGCAGCCGGAGAGGCTCCTGTCCCTGTCCCAGTTGGGGAAGAGGCTCCTGTCACTGTCGCAGCAGGGGGAGAGCTTCCAATCCCTGTCACAGCAGGGGAGAGGCTCTTGTCCCTGCAGGGGGAGTGACTGCTAACCCTGTCCCAGCAGGGGGAGAGGCATCTTTCACTGTCCCAGCAGGGTAAGAGGCACCTGTCCCAGCAGGGGGTGCAGCTCCTGTACCATCATGGGGAGAGGCTCCTGTCCCAGCAGGGGGAGAGGCACCTGTCCCTGTCCCAGCAGGGGAGGGACTCAAGTCCCTGAGCCAGCAGGGGGTGAGGCTCCTGTCCCAGCAGTGGGAGTGACTCCTGTCCTTGTCCCAGCAGAGGGAGAGGCTCCTGTCCCAGCAGGTGGAGTGACTACTGTCCCGATCCCAGCAGGGCGGGAGGCTACTGTCCCTGTCCCAACAGGGCGGGAGGCACCTGTCTCAGCAGGACGAGAGGCTCCTTTCCTTATCCCAGCAGAGAGAGAGGCTCTTGTCCCTATCCCATCAGGGGGAAAGGCTCCTGTCCATGTCCCAGCAGGGGGAGAGGCTCCTGTCCATGTCCCAGCAGGGGGAGAGGCTCCTGTCCCAACAGGGGGAGAGGCCCGTCCCTTTCCCAGCAGGGGGAGAGGCTCCTGTCCATCTCCCAGCAGGGGGAGATGCTCCTGTCCATGTACCAGCAGGGGGAGATGCTCCTGTCCATGTCCCAGCAGGGGGAGAGGCTCCTGTCCCTGTCCCAGTAGGGGAAGAGGCTCCTGTCACTGTCGCAGCAGGGGGAGAGCTTCCAATCCCTGACACAGCAGGGGAGAGGCTCCTGTCCCTGTCCCAGCAGGGGGAGAGGCTCATGTCCCAGCAGCCGGAGAGGCTCCTGTCCCTGGCCCAGTAGGGGGAGATGCTCCTGTCCATGTCCCAGCAGGGGGAGAGGCTCCTGTCCATGTCCCAGCAGGGGGAGAGGCTCCTGTCCATGTCCCAGCAGAGGGAGAGGCTCCTGTCCCTGTCCCAGCAGGGGGAGAGGCTCCTGTCCTAGCAGGAGGAGTGACTCCTGTCCCAGCAGCCGGAGAGGCTCCTGTCCCTGTCCCAAGGGGAAGAGGCTCCTGTCACTGTCGCAGCAGGGGGAGAGCTTCCAATCCCTGTCACAGCAGGAGAGAGGCTCTTGTCTCTGCAGGGGGAGTGACTGCTAACCCTGTCCCAGCAGGGGGAGAGGCATCTTTCACTGTCCCAGCAGGGTAAGAGGCACCTGTCCCAGCAGGGGGTGCAGCTCCTGTACCATCATGGGGAGAGGCTCCTGTCCCAGCAGGGGGAGAGGCACCTGTCCCTGTCCCAGCAGGGGAGGGACTCAAGTCCCTGAGCCAGCAGGGGGTGAGGCTCCTGTCCCAGCAGTGGGAGTGACTCCTGTCCTTGTCCCAGCAGAGGGAGAGGCTCCTGTCCCAGCAGGTGGAGTGACTACTGTCCCGATCCCAGCAGGGCGGGAGGCTACTGTCCCTGTCCCAGCAGGGCGGGAGGCACCTGTCTCAGCAGGACGAGAGGCTCCTTTCCTTATCCCAGCAGAGAGAGAGGCTCTTGTCCCTATCCCATCAGGGGGAGAGGCTCCTGTCCATGTCCCAGCAGGGGGAGAGACTCCTGTCCATGTCCCAGCAGGGGGAGAGGCTCCTGTCCCAACAGGGGGAGAGGCCCGTCCCTGTCCCAGCAGGGGGAGAGGCTCCTGTCCATCTCCCAGCAGGGGGAGATGCTCCTGTCCATGTCCCAGCAGGGGGAGATGCTCCTGTCCATGTCCCAGCAGGGGGAGAGGTTCCTGTCCCTGTCCCAGTAGGGGAAGAGGCTCCTGTCACTGTCGCAGCAGGGGGAGAGCTTCCAATCCCTGACACAGCAGGGGAGAGGCTCCTGTCCCTGTCCCAGCAGGGGGAGAGGCTCCTGTCCCAGCAGCCGGAGAGGCTCCTGTCCCTGGCCCAGTAGGGGGAGATGCTCCTGTCCATGTCCCAGCAGGGGGAGAAGCTCCTGTCCATGTCCCAGCAGGGGGAGAGGCTCCTGTCCATGTCCCAGCAGAGGGAGAGGCTCCTGTCCATGTCCCAGCAGAGGGAGAGGCTCCTGTCCCTGTCCCAGCAGGGGGAGTGACTCCTGTCCCAGCAGCCGGAGAGGCTCCTGTCCCTGTCCCAGTAGGGGAAGAGGCTCCTGTCACTGTCGTAGCAGGGGGAGAGCTTCCAATCCCTGTCACAGCAGGGGAGAGGCTCTTGTCCCAGCAGGGGGAGTGACTGCTAACCCTGTCCCAGCAGGGGGAGAGGCATCTTTCACTGTCCCAGCAGGGTAAGAGGCACCTGTCCCAGCAGGGGGTGCAGCTCCTGTACCATCATGGGGAGAGGCTCCTGTCCCAGCAGGGGGAGAGGCGCCTATCCCTGTCCCAGCAGGGGAGGGACTCAAGTCCCTGTGCCAGCAGGTGGTGAGGCTCCTGTTCCAGCAGTGGGAGTGACTCCTGTCCTTGTCCCAGCAGAGAGAGAGGCTCCTGTCCCAGCAGGTGGAGTGACTACTGTCCCGATCCCAGCAGGGCAGGAGGCTACTGTCCCTGTCCCAGCAGGGCGGGAGGCACCTGTCTCAGCAGGGCGAGAGGCTCCTTTCCTTATATCAGCAGAGAGAGAGGCTCTTGTCCCTATCCCAGCAGGGGGAGAGGCTCCTGTCCAAGCAGGGGAAGAGGCTCCTGTCCCAGCAGGGGAAGAGACTCGTCTCTGTCCCAGAAGAGGGAGACACTCCTGTCCCAGCAGAGGGAGACGCTCCTGTGCCTGTCCCAGCAGAGGGGGAGGCTCCTGTCCCAGCAGAGGGTGAGGCTCATTTCCCCGAACCAGCAGGGGGAGAGGCTCCTGTCCCTGTCCCACCAGAGGGAGAGGCCACTGTCCCTGTCCCAGCAGGGGGACGGGTGCCTGTCCCTGTCCCAGCAGAGGGAGAGGCTCATGTCTCTGACCCAGCAGGGGAGAGGCTCATGTCGCAGCAGGGGGAGTGACTCCTGTCCCTGTCCCAGCAGGGGGAGAGGCTCCTGTCCCAGCAGGGGGAGAGGCTCCCATCACTGTCCCGGCAAGGGGAGAGGCTCCTGTCGCATCAGGGGGAGTGACTCCTGTCCCTGTCCCAGCAGGGGGAGTGGCTCCTTTTCCTGCAGGGGGAGAGGCTCCGACCCATGTCCCAGCAGGGGGAGAGGCTCCAGTCCCTGTCCCAGCAGAGAGAGGGGCTCTTGTCCCTATCCCAGCAGAGGGAGAGCCTGATTTTCCAGCAGGGGGAGAGGCTTCTGACCCTGTCCCAGCAGGGGGAGAGGCTCCTGTCCCTTTCCCAGCAGGGAGAGAGGCTCCTGTCCCTGTCCCAGAAGGGGAAGTGGCTCCTGTCCCAACAGGGGGAGAGGCCCTTGTCCCTGTCCCAGCAGGGGGAGAAGCTCCTGTCCATGTCCCAGCAGGGGGAGATGCTCCTGTCCATGTCCCAGCAGGAGGAGAGGCTCCAGTCCCTGTCCCAGCAGGGGGAGAGGCTCCTGCCCTGTCCCAGCAGGGGGAGAGGCTCCTGTATCTGTCCCAGAAGGGGGACAGGCTCCTATCCCAAAAGGGGGAGAGGCTCCTGGCACAGCAGGGGGAGTGACTCCTGTCCTTGTCCCAGCAGGAGGAGAGGCACCAGTCACTGTCCCAGCAGGGGGAGAGGCTCCTGCCCTGTCCCAGCAGGGGGACAGGCTCCTGTCCCAACAGGGGGAGAGGCCCTTGTCCCTGTCCCAGCAGGGGAAGAGGCTCCTGTCTCAGTAGGGGGAGTGACTGCTGTCCCTGTCCCAGCAGGGGGAGAGGCACCTTCACTGTCCCAGCAGGGGGAGAGGCGCCTGTCCCTGCAGGGGGTGCGGCTCCTGTCCCATCATGGGGAGAGGCTCCTGTCCCAGCAGGGGGAGTGACTGCTGTCCCTGTCCCAGCAGGGGGAGAGGCACCTTCACTGTCCCAGCAGGGGGAGAGGCGCCTGTCCCAGCAGGGGGAAAGGCTCCTGTCCCTGTCCCAGCAGGGGAGGGGCTCACGTCCCTGTCCCAGCAGGGGGTGAGGCTTCTGTCCCAGCAGGGGGAGTGACTCCTGTCCCTGTCCCAGCAGGGTGAGAGGCTCCTGTCCCAGCAGGTGGAATGGCTGCTGTCCCTATCCCAGCAGGGGGAGAGGCTACTCTCCGTCCCAGCAGAGGGAGAGGCTCCTGTCCTAGTCCCAGCAGAGGGAGAGGCACCTGTCCCAGTCCCAGCAGGGGGAGAGGCTCCTGTCCATGTCCCAGCAGGGGGAGAGGCTCCTGTCCCTGTCCCAGCAGAGGGAGAGACTCCTGTCCCAGCAGAGGCAGAGTCCCCTGTCCCAGCAGGGGAAGAAGCTCCTGGCCCTGTCCCAGCAGAGGGAGAGGCTCCTGTCCCAGCAGAGGAAGCGGCTCATGTCCCCGACCCAGCAGGGGGAGAGGCTCCTGTCCATGTGGCCACTGTCCCTTTCCCAGCAGGGGGACGGGCTCCTGTCCCTGTCCCAGCAGGGGGTGAGGCCCCTGTCCCTGTCCCAGCAGGGGAGAGGCTCATGTCCCTGTACAAGCAAGGGGTGAGGCTCCTGTCTCAGCACTTGGAGTGACTCCTGTCCCTGTCCCAGCAGGCGGAGTGGCTCCTGTCCCTGTCACAGCAGGGTGGAGAGGCTACTCTCCCTGTCACAGCAGGGTGGAGAGGCTACTCTCCCTGTCCCAGCAGGGTGGTGAGGCTCCTCTCCTTGTCCCAGCAGGGGGTGAGGTTTCAGTCCCTGTCCTAGCAGGGGGAGAGACACCTGCCCCTATTCCAGCAGGGGGAGAGGCTCCTCTCCCTGTCCTAGCAGGGGGAGAGACACCTGCCCCTATTCCAGCAGGGGGAGAGGCTCATGTCCCTGTTCCAGCAGGGGGAGAGTCTCCCTGTTACTGTCCCAGCAGGGGGACAGGCTCCTATCCCAAAAGGGGGAGAGGCTCCTGGCACAGCAGGGGGAGTGACTCCTGTCCTTGTCCCAGCAGGAGGAGAGGCTCAACAGTCCCCGTCCCAGCAGGGGGAGAGGCTCCTGTCCCTCTCCCATCACGGGGTGAGGCTCCTGTCCCAGCAGGGGGAGTGATTCCTGTCCTAGCAGCCGGAGAGGCTCCTGTCCCTGTCCCAGCAGGGGGGAGTGGCTCCTGTCCCTGTCCCAGCAGAGGGAGAGGCACCTGTCCCAGCAGGGGGAGTGGCTCCTGTCCCAGCAGAGGGAGCGGCTCATGTCCCTGACCCAGCAGGGGGAGAGGCTCCTGCCCCTGTCCCACCAGAGGAAGTGGCCACTGTCCCTTTCCCAGCAGGGGAGAGGCTCATGTCCCTGTACAAGCAAGGGGTGAGGCTTCTGTCTCAGCACTTGGAGTGACTCCTGTCCCTGTCCCAGCAGGCGGAGTGGCTCCTGTCCCTGTCACAGCAGGGTGGAGAGGCTACTCTCCCTGTCCCAGCAGGGTGGAGAGGCTCCTGTCCATGTCCCAGCAGAGGGTGAGGCTACTGTCCATGTCCCAGCAGAGGGTGAGGCTCCTATCCCAGCAGGGGGAGAGGCTCCTCTCCTTGTCCCAGCAGAGGGAGAGGCTCCTGTCCCAGCAGGGGGTGAGGTTTCAGTCCCTGTCCTAGCAGGGGGAGAACCTGCCCCTATTCCAGCAGGGGGAGAGGCTCCTCTCCCTGTCCTAGCAGGGGGAAGAGACACCTGCCCCTATTCCAGCAGGGGGAGAGGCTCATGTCCCTGTTCCAGCAGGGGGAGAGTCTCCCTGTTACTGTCCCAGCAGGGGGAAAGGCTCCTGTCCCTATCCCAGCAAAGGGAGAGGCTCCTGTCACTGTCCCAGAAGGGGGACAGGCTCCTATCCCAAAAGGGGGAGAGGCTCCTGGCACAGCAGGGGGAGTGACTCCTGTCCTTGTCCCAGCAGAGGGAGAGGCTCCTGTCCCAGCAGGTGGAGTGACTACTGTCCCGATCCCAGCAGGGCGGGAGGCTACTGTCCCTGTCCCAGCAGGGCGGAAGGCACATGTCTCAGCAGGACGAGAGGCTCCTTTCCTTATCCCAGCAGAGAGAGAGGCTCTTGTCCCTATCCCATCAGGGGGAGAGGCTCCTGTCCATGTCCCAGCAGGGGGAGAGGCTCCTGTCCATGTCCCAGCAGGGGGAGAATCTCCTGTCCCAACAGGGGGAGAGGCCCTTGCCCCTGTCCCAGCAGGGGGAGAGGCTCCTGTCCATCTCCCAGCAGGGGGAGATGCTCCTGTCCCCATCCCAGTAGGGGGAGAGGCTCCTGTCCCTGTCCCAGCAGGGGGAGATGCTCCTGTCCCTGTCCCAGCAGAGGGAGAGGCTTCTGTCCCTGACCCAGCAGGGGGTGGAGCTCCTGTCCCAGGAGGGGGACAGGCTCCTGTCCCCTTCCCAGCCGAAGGTGAGGCTCCTGTCCCAGCAGGGGAAGAGGCTCCTGTCCCAGCAGGGGAAGAGGCTCCTGTCCCAGCAGGGGAAAAGGCTCCTGTCCCAGCAGAGGGAGAGGCTCCTGTCCGTGTCCCAGCAGAGGGAGAGGCTCCTGTCCCTGTCCCAGCAGGGGGAGAGGCTCCTGTCCCAGCAGGGTAAATGGCTCCTGTCCCAGCAGGGGAAGAGGCTCCTGTCCCAGCAGGGGAAGAGGCTCCTGTCCCTCTCCCAACAGAGGGAGAGGCACCTGTCCCAGCAGAGGGAGAGGCTCATGTACCCGACCCAGCAGGGGGAGAGGCTCCTGTCCCTGTCCCACCAGAGGGATTGGCCACTGTCCTTGTCCCAGCAGGGGGACGGGCTCCTGTCCCTGTCCCAGCAGGGGGTGAGGCTCCTGTCCCAGCAGGGGGAGGAGGCCCCTGTCCGTGTCCCAGCAGGGGAAGGCTCAAGTCCCTGTACAAGCAAGGGGTGAGGCTCCTGTCTCAGCACGTGGAGTGACTCCTGTCCCTGTCCCAGCAGGCGGAGTGGCTCCTGTCCCTGTCCCAGCAGGGTGGAGAGGCTACTCTCCCTGTCCCAGCAGGGTGGAGAGGCTACTCTCCCTGTCCCAGCAGAGGGAGAGGCTCCCATACCTGTCACAGCAGGGGGAGAGGCTACTGTCCATTTCCCAGCAGAGGGAGAGGATCCTGTCATTGTCCCAGCAGAGGGAGAGTCTCCTGTCCCAGCAGAGGGAGAGGCCCCTGTCCCAGTCCCAGCAGAGGGAGAGGCTCCTGTCCCAGTCCCAGCAGGGGGTGAAGCTCCTGTCCATGTACCAGCAGAGGGAGAGCCTCCTGTCCCTGTCCCATCAGAGGGAGAGGCTGCTTTCCTTGTCCAAGCAGAGGGTGAAGCTCCTGTGCCAAGAGGGGGACAGGCTTCTGTCCCTGTCCCAGCAGCAGGTGCGGCTCCTGTCCCAGCAGGGGGAGAGGCTCCTGTCCATGTCCCAGCAGAGAGAGAGGCACCTGTCCCTGTCCCAGCAGAGGGAGAGGCTCCTGTCCCTTTCCCAGCAGAGGGAGAGGCTGCTGTCCCTGTCCCAGCAGGGGGAGAGGCTCATGTCCTTGTCCCAGCAGGAGGAGAGGCTTCAGTCCCCGTTCCAGCAGGGGGTGAGGCTCCTGTCCCAGCAGCGGGAGGAGACCCCTGTCCGTGTCCCAGCAGGGGAGAGGCTCAAGTCCCTGTACAAGCAAGGGGTGAGGCTCCTGTCTCAGCACTTGGAGTGACTACTGTCCCTGTCCCAGCAGGCGGAGTGGCTCCTGTCCCTGTCCCAGCAGGGTGGAGAGGCTACTCTCCCTGACCCAGCAGGGTGGAGAGGCTACTCTCCCTGTCCCAGCAGGGGGAAGAGGCTCCCGTACCTTTCACAGCAGGGGGAGAGGCTACTGTCCATTTCCCAGCAGAAGGAGAGGATCCTGTCATTGTCCCAGCAGAGGGAGAGTCTCCTGTCCCAGCAGAGGGAGAGGCCCCTGTCGCAGTCCCAGCAGAGGGAGAGGCTCCTGTCCCAGTCCCAGCAGAGGGAGAGGCTCCTGTCCCAGTCCCAGCAGGGGGTGAAGCTCCTGTCCATGTCCCAGCAGAGGGAGAGCCTGCTGTCCCTGTCCCAGCAGAGGGAGAGGCTGCTTTCCTTGTCCAAGCAGGGGGTGAAGCTCCTGTGCCAAGAGGGGGACAGGCTTCTGTCCCTGTCCCAGCAGCAGGTGCGGCTCCTGTCCCAGCAGGGTGAGAACCTCCTGTCCCTGTCCCAGCAGGAGGAGAGGCTCCTGTCCCTGCCCCAGCAGAGGGAGAGGCACCTGTCCCTATCCCAGCAGAGGGAGAGGCTCCTGTCCCTTTCCCAGCAGGGGGAGAGGCTCCTGTCCATGTCCCAGCAGGGGGAGAGGCTCCTGTCCATGTCCCAGCAGGGGGAGAGGCTCCTGTCCATGTCCCAGCAGGGGAGAGGCTCCTGTCCATGTCCCAGCAGGGGGAGAGGCTCCTGTCCATGTCCCAACAGGGGGAGAGGCTACTGTCCCTGTCCCAGCAGGGGGAGAGGCTCCTGTCCATCTCCCAGCAGGGGGAGATGCTCCTGTCCATGTCCCAGCAGGGGGAGATGCTCCTGTCCATGTCCCAGCAGGGGGAGAGGCTCCTGTCCATGTCCCAGCAGGGGGAGAGGCTCCTGTCCATGTCCCAGCAGAGGGAGAGGCTCCTGTCCATGTCCCAGCAGAGGGAGAGGCTTCTGTCCCTGTCCCAGCAGGGGGAGAGGCTCCTGTCCTAGCAGGGGGAGTGACTCCTGTCCCAGCAGCCGGAGAGGCTCCTGTCCCTGTCCCAGTTGGGGAAGAGGCTCCTGTCACTGTCGCAGCAGGGGGAGAGCTTCCAATCCCTGTCACAGCAGGGGAGAGGCTCTTGTCCCTGCAGGGGGAGTGACTGCTAACCCTGTCCCAGCAGGGGGAGAGGCATCTTTCACTGTCCCAGCAGGGTAAGAGGCACCTGTCCCAGCAGGGGGTGCAGCTCCTGTACCATCAGGGGGAGAGGCACCTGTCCCTGTCCCAGCAGAGGGAGAGGCTCCTGTCCCAGCAGGTGGAGTGACTACTGTCCCGATCCCAGCAGGGCGGGAGGCTACTGTCCCTGTCCCAACAGGGCGGGAGGCACCTGTCTCAGCAGGACGAGAGGCTCCTTTCCTTATCCCAGCAGAGAGAGAGGCTCTTGTCCCTATCCCATCAGGGGGAAAGGCTCCTGTCCATGTCCCAGCAGGGGGAGAGGCTCCTGTCCATGTCCCAGCAGGGGGAGAGGCTCCTGTCCCAACAGGGGGAGAGGCCCGTCCCTGTCCCAGCAGGGGGAGAGGCTCCTGTCCATCTCCCAGCAGGGGGAGATGCTCCTGTCCATGTACCAGCAGGGGGAGATGCTCCTGTCCATGTCCCAGCAGGGGGAGAGGCTCCTGTCCCTGTCCCAGTAGGGGAAGAGGCTCCTGTCACTGTCGCAGCAGGGGGAGAGCTTCCAATCCCTGACACAGCAGGGGAGAGGCTCCTGTCCCTGTCCCAGCAGGGGGAGAGGCTCATGTCCCAGCAGCCGGAGAGGCTCCTGTCCCTGGCCCAGTAGGGGGAGATGCTCCTGTCCATGTCCCAGCAGGGGGAGAGGCTCCTGTCCATGTCCCAGCAGGGGGAGAGGCTCCTGTCCATGTCCCAGCAGTGGGAGAGGCTCCTGTCCATGTCCCAGCAGGGGGAGAGGCTCCTGTCCTAGCAGGAGGAGTGACTCCTGTCCCAGCAGCCGGAGAGGCTCCTGTCCCTGTCCCAAGGGGAAGAGGCTCCTGTCACTGTCGCAGCAGGGGGAGAGCTTCCAATCCCTGTCACAGCAGGAGAGAGGCTCTTGTCTCTGCAGGGGGAGTGACTGCTAACCCTGTCCCAGCAGGGGGAGAGGCATCTTTCACTGTCCCAGCAGGGTAAGAGGCACCTGTCCCAGCAGGGGGTGCAGCTCCTGTACCATCATGGGGAGAGGCTCCTGTCCCAGCAGGGGGAGAGGCACCTGTCCCTGTCCCAGCAGGGGAGGGACTCAAGTCCCTGAGCCAGCAGGGGGTGAGGCTCCTGTCCCAGCAGTGGGAGTGACTCCTGTCCTTGTCCCAGCAGAGGGAGAGGCTCCTGTCCCAGCAGGTGGAGTGACTACTGTCCCGATCCCAGCAGGGCGGGAGGCTACTGTCCCTGTCCCAGCAGGGCGGGAGGCACCTGTCTCAGCAGGACGAGAGGCTCCTTTCCTTATCCCAGCAGAGAGAGAGGCTCTTGTCCCTATCCCATCAGGGGGAGAGGCTCCTGTCCATGTCCCAGCAGGGGGAGAGACTCCTGTCCATGTCCCAGCAGGGGGAGAGGCTCCTGTCCCAACAGGGGGAGAGGCCCGTCCCTGTCCCAGCAGGGGGAGAGGCTCCTGTCCATCTCCCAGCAGGGGGAGATGCTCCTGTCCATGTCCCAGCAGGGGGAGATGCTCCTGTCCATGTCCCAGCAGGGGGAGAGGCTCCTGTCCCTGTCCCAGTAGGGGAAGAGGCTCCTGTCACTGTCGCAGCAGGGGGAGAGCTTCCAATCCCTGACACAGCAGGGGAGAGGCTCCTGTCCCTGTCCCAGCAGGGGGAGAGGCTCCTGTCCCAGCAGCCGGAGAGGCTCCTGTTCCTGTCCCTGGCCCAGTAGGGGGAGATGCTCCTGTCCATGTCCCAGCAGGGGGAGAAGCTCCTGTCCATGTCCCAGCAGGGGGAGAGGCTCCTGTCCATGTCCCAGCAGAGGGAGAGGCTCCTGTCCATGTCCCAGCAGAGGGAGAGGCTCCTGTCCCTGTCCCAGCAGGGGGAGTGACTCCTGTCCCAGCAGCCGGAGAGGCTCCTGTCCCTGTCCCAGTAGGGGAAGAGGCTCCTGTCACTGTCGTAGCAGGGGGAGAGCTTCCAATCCCTGTCACAGCAGGGGAGAGGCTCTTGTCCCAGCAGGGGGAGTGACTGCTAACCCTGTCCCAGCAGGGGGAGAGGCATCTTTCACTGTCCCAGCAGGGTAAGAGGCACCTGTCCCAGCAGGGGGTGCAGCTCCTGTACCATCATGGGGAGAGGCTCCTGTCCCAGCAGGGGGAGAGGCGCCTATCCCTGTCCCAGCAGGGGAGGGACTCAAGTCCCTGTGCCAGCAGGTGGTGAGGCTCCTGTTCCAGCAGTGGGAGTGACTCCTGTCCTTGTCCCAGCAGAGAGAGAGGCTCCTGTCCCAGCAGGTGGAGTGACTACTGTCCCGATCCCAGCAGGGCAGGAGGCTACTGTCCCTGTCCCAGCAGGGCGGGAGGCACCTGTCTCAGCAGGGCGAGAGGCTCCTTTCCTTATATCAGCAGAGAGAGAGGCTCTTGTCCCTATCCCAGCAGGGGGAGAGGCTCCTGTCCAAGCAGGGGAAGAGGCTCCTGTCCCAGCAGGGGAAGAGACTCGTCTTTGTCCCAGAAGAGGGAGACACACCTGTCCCAGCAGAGGGAGACGCTCCTGTGCCTGTCCCAGCAGAGGGGGAGGCTCCTGTCCCAGCAGAGGGTGAGGCTCATTTCCCCGAACCAGCAGGGGGAGAGGCTCCTGTCCCTGTCCCACCAGAGGGAGAGGCCACTGTCCCTGTCCCAGCAGGGGGACGGGTGCCTGTCCCTGTCCCAGCAGAGGGAGAGGCTCATGTCTCTGACCCAGCAGGGGAGAGGCTCATGTCGCAGCAGGGGGAGTGACTCCTGTCCCTGTCCCAGCAGGGGGAGAGGCTCCTGTCCCAGCAGGGGGAGAGGCTCCCATCACTGTCCCGGCAAGGGGAGAGGCTCCTGTCGCATCAGGGGGAGTGACTCCTGTCCCTGTCCCAGCAGGGGGAGTGGCTCCTTTTCCTGCAGGGGGAGAGGCTCCGACCCATGTCCCAGCAGGGGGAGAGGCTCCAGTCCCTGTCCCAGCAGAGAGAGGGGCTCTTGTCCCTATCCCAGCAGAGGGAGAGCCTGATTTTCCAGCAGGGGGAGAGGCTTCTGACCCTGTCCCAGCAGGGGGAGAGGCTCCTGTCCCTTTCCCAGCAGGGAGAGAGGCTCCTGTCCCTGTCCCAGAAGGGGAAGTGGCTCCTGTCCCAACAGGGGGAGAGGCCCTTGTCCCTGTCCCAGCAGGGGGAGAAGCTCCTGTCCATGTCCCAGCAGGGGGAGATGCTCCTGTCCATGTCCCAGCAGGAGGAGAGGCTCCAGTCCCTGTCCCAGCAGGGGGAGAGGCTCCTGCCCTGTCCCAGCAGGGGGAGAGGCTCCTGTATCTGTCCCAGAAGGGGGACAGGCTCCTATCCCAAAAGGGGGAGAGGCTCCTGGCACAGCAGGGGGAGTGACTCCTGTCCTTGTCCCAGCAGGAGGAGAGGCACCAGTCACTGTCCCAGCAGGGGGAGAGGCTCCTGCCCTGTCCCAGCAGGGGGACAGGCTCCTGTCCCAACAGGGGGAGAGGCCCTTGTCCCTGTCCCAGCAGGGGAAGAGGCTCCTGTCTCAGTAGGGGGAGTGACTGCTGTCCCTGTCCCAGCAGGGGGAGAGGCACTTTCACTGTCCCAGCAGGGGGAGAGGCGCCTGTCCCTGCAGGGGGTGCGGCTCCTGTCCCATCATGGGGAGAGGCTCCTGTCCCAGCAGGGGGAGTGACTGCTGTCCCTGTCCCAGCAGGGGGAGAGGCACCTTCACTGTCCCAGCAGGGGGAGAGGCGCCTGTCCCAGCAGGGGGAAAGGCTCCTGTCCCTGTCCCAGCAGGGGAGGGGCTCACGTCCCTGTCCCAGCAGGGGGTGAGGCTTCTGTCCCAGCAGGGGGAGTGACTCCTGTCCCTGTCCCAGCAGGGTGAGAGGCTCCTGTCCCAGCAGGTGGAATGGCTGCTGTCCCTATCCCAGCAGGGGGAGAGGCTACTCTCCGTCCCAGCAGAGGGAGAGGCTCCTGTCCCAGTCCCAGCAGAGGGAGAGGCACCTGTCCCAGTCCCAGCAGGGGGAGAGGCTCCTGTCCATGTCCCAGCAGGGGGAGAGGCTCCTGTCCCTGTCCCAGCAGAGGGAGAGACTCCTGTCCCAGCAGAGGCAGAGGCCCCTGTCCCAGCAGGGGAAGAAGCTCCTGGCCCTGTCCCAGCAGAGGGAGAGGCTCCTGTCCCAGCAGAGGAAGCGGCTCATGTCCCCGACCCAGCAGGGGGAGAGGCTCCTGTCCATGTGGCCACTGTCCCTTTCCCAGCAGGGGGACGGGCTCCTGTCCCTGTCCCAGCAGGGGGTGAGGCCCCTGTCCCTGTCCCAGCAGGGGAGAGGCTCATGTCCCTGTACAAGCAAGGGGTGAGGCTCCTGTCTCAGCACTTGGAGTGACTCCTGTCCCTGTCCCAGCAGGCGGAGTGGCTCCTGTCCCTGTCACAGCAGGGTGGAGAGGCTACTCTCCCTGTCCCAGCAGGGTGGAGAGGCTCCTGTCCATGTCCCAGCAGAGGGTGAGGCTCCTGTCCATGTCCCAGCAGAGGGTGAGGCTCCTATCCCAGCAGGGGGAGAGGCTACTCTCCTTGTCCCAGCAGGGGGTGAGGTTTCAGTCCCTGTCCTAGCAGGGGGAGAGACACCTGCCCCTATTCCAGCAGGGGGAGAGGCTCCTCTCCCTGTCCTAGCAGGGGGAGAGACACCTGCCCCTATTCCAGCAGGGGGAGAGGCTCATGTCCCTGTTCCAGCAGGGGGAGAGTCTCCCTGTTACTGTCCCAGCAGGGGGAGAGGCTCCTGTCCCTATCCCAGCAAAGGGAGAGGCTCCTGTCACTGTCCCAGTAGGGGGACAGGCTCCTATCCCAAAAGGGGGAGAGGCTCCTGGCACAGCAGGGGGAGTGACTCCTGTCCTTGTCCCAGCAGGAGGAGAGGCTCAACAGTCCCCGTCCCAGCAGAGGGAGAGGCTCCTGTCCCTCTCCCATCACGGGGTGAGACTCCTGTCCCAGCAGGGGGAGTGATTCCTGTCCTAGCAGCCGGAGAGGCTCCTGTCCCTGTCCCAGCAGGGGGGAGTGGCTCCTGTCCCTGTCCCAGCAGAGGGAGAGGCACCTGTCCCAGCAGGGGGAGTGGCTCCTGTCCCAGCAGAGGGAGCGGCTCATGTCCCTGACCCAGCAGGGGGAGAGGCTCCTGCCCCTGTCCCACCAGAGGAAGTGGCCACTGTCCCTTTCCCAGCAGGGGAGAGGCTCATGTCCCTGTACAAGCAAGGGGTGAGGCTTCTGTCTCAGCACTTGGAGTGACTCCTGTCCCTGTCCCAGCAGGCGGAGTGGCTCCTGTCCCTGTCCCAGCAGGGTGGAGAAGCTACTCTCCCTGTCCCAGCAGGGTGGAGAGGCTCCTGTCCATGTCCCAGCAGAGGGTGAGGCTACTGTCCATGTCCCAGCAGAGGGTGAGGCTCCTATCCCAGCAGGGGGAGAGGCTCCTCTCCTTGTCCCAGCAGAGGGAGAGGCTCCTGTCCCAGCAGGGGGTGAGGTTTCAGTCCCTGTCCTAGCAGGGGGAGAGACACCTGCCCCTATTCCAGCAGGGGGAGAGGCTCCTCTCCCTGTCCTAGCAGGGGGAAGAGACACCTGCCCCTATTCCAGCAGGGGGAGAGGCTCATGTCCCTGTTCCAGCAGGGGGAGAGGCTCCCTGTTACTGTCCCAGCAGGGGGAAAGGCTCCTGTCCCTATCCCAGCAAAGGGAGAGGCTCCTGTCACTGTCCCAGAAGGGGGACAGGCTCCTATCCCAAAAGGGGGAGAGGCTCCTGGCACAGCAGGGGGAGTGACTCCTGTCCTTGTCCCAGCAGGAGGAGAGGCTCCAGTCCCCGTCCCAGCAGGGGGAGAGGCTCCTGTCCCTCTCCCATCACGGGGTGAGGCTCCTGTCCCAGCAGGGGGAGTGATTCCTGTCCTAGCAGCCGGAGAGGCTCCTGTCCCTGTCCCAGCAGGGGGCAGAGGCTCCTGTCCCTGTCCCAGCAGAGGGAGAGGCACCTGTCCCTGTCCCTGTCGCAGCAGGGGGAGAGGCTCCTGTCCCTGTCCCAGCAGGGGGAGAGGCTCCCTGTTACTGTTCCAGCAGGGGGAGAGGCTCCTATCCCTATCCCAGCAGAGGGAGAGGCTCCTGTCACTGTCTCAGAAGTGGGACAGGCTCCTATCCCAAAAGGGGGAGAGGCTCCTGGCACAGCAGGGGGAGTGGCTCCTGTCCCAGCAGCCGGAGAGGCTCCTGTCCCTGTCCCAGCAGGGGAAGAGGCTCCTGTCACTGTCGCAGCAGAGAGAGAGCTTCCAATCCCTGTCCCAGCAGGGGAGAGTCTCCAGTCGCAGCAGGGGGAGTGACTGCTGTCCCTGTCCCAGCAGGGGGAGAGGCATCTTTCACTGTCCCAGCAGGAGAAGAGGCGCCTGTCCCAGCAGAGGGTGCAGCTCCTGTCACATCATGGGGAGAGGCTCCTGTCCCAGCAGGGGGAGACGCTCCTGTCCACGTCCCAGCAGGGGAGGGGCTAATATCCCTGTCCCAGCAGTGGGAGAGGCGACTGTCCCTGTCCCTGTCCCAGCAGAGGGAGAGACTCCTGTCCCTGCCCCAGCAGGGGGAGAGGCTCCTGTCCCAGCAGGGGGAGTGGCTGCTGTCCCAATCCCAGCAGGGTGAGAGGCTATTCTCCCTGTCCCAGCAGTGGGAGAGGCTCCTGTTCCTGTCTCAGCAGTGGGAGAGGCGACTGTCCCTGTCCCAGCAGAGGGAGAGGCTCCTGTCCCTGTCCCAGCAGTGGGAGAGGCGACTGTCCCTGTCCCAGCAGTGGGAGAGGCGACTGTCCCTGTCCCAGCAGAGGGAGAGGCTCCTGTCCCTGTCCCAGCAGGGGAGAGTCTCCAGTCGCAGCAGGGGGAGTGACTGCTGTCCCTGTCCCAGCAGGGGGAGAGGCATCTTTCACTGTCCCAGCAGGGGAAGAGGCACCTGTCCCAGCAGGGGGTGCAGCTCCTGTCACATCATGGGGAAAGGCTCCTGTCCCAGCAGGGGGAGATGCTCCTGTCCACGTCCCAGCAGGGGAGGGGCTAATATCCCTGTCCCAGCAGTGGGAGAGGCGACTGTCCCTGTCCCAGCAGAGGGAGAGACTCCTGTCCCTGCCCCAGCAGGGGGAGAGGCTCCTGTCCCAGCAGGGGGAGTGGCTGCTGTCCCAATCCCAGCAGGGTGAGAGGCTATTCTCCCTGTCCCAGCAGTGGGAGAGGCTCCTGTTCCTGTCCCAGCAGTGGGAGAGGCGACTGTCCCTGTCCCAGCAGAGGGAGAGGCTCCTGTCCCTGTCCCAGCAGTGGGAGAGTTTTCAATCCCTGTCCCAGCAGTGGGAGAGGCTCCATTCCCTGTCCAAGCATGGGGAGAGGCTCCTGTGCCTGTCCCAGCAGGGGGAGAGGCTCCTGTCCCTGTCCCAGCAGGGGGTGAAGCTCCTGTCCCAGGAGGGGGACAGGCTCCTGTCCCTGTCCCTGTCCCAGCCGAAGGTGAGGCTCCTGTCCCAGCATGGGAAGAGGCTCCTGTCCCAGCAGGGGACGAGGCTCCTGGATCAGCAGGGGACGAGGCTCCTGGATCAGCAGGGGACGAGGCTCCTGTCCCGGCAGGGGACGAGGCTCCTGTCCCAGCAGAGGAAGAGTCTCCTGTCCCAGCAGAGGAAGAGTTTCCTGTCCCAGCAGGGGAAGAGGCTCCTGTCCCAGCAGGGGAAGAGGCTCCTGTCCCAGCAGAGGGAGAGGCTCATGTACCCACCAGAAGGATTGGCCACTGTACTTGTCCCAGAAGGGGGACGGGCTCCTGTCCCTGTCCCAGCAGAGGGTGAGGCTCCTGTCCTAGCAGGGGGAGGAGGCCCCTGTCCCTGCAGGGGCGAGGCTCATGTCCCTGTACAAGCAAGGGGTGAGGCTCCTGTCTCAGCACTTGGAGTGACTCCAGTCCCTGTCCCAGTAGGCAGAGTGGCTCCTGTCCCTGTCCCAGCAGGGTGGAGAGGCTACTCTCCCTGTCCCAGCAGGATGGAGAGGGTCCTGTTCCTGTCCCAGCAGGGAGAGAGGCTACTGTCAATTTCCCAGCAGAGGGAGAGGCTCCTGTCACTGTCCCAGCAAGGGTAGACACACCTGTCTCTGTCCCAGCATTGGAAGAGGCTCCTGTCTCTGTCCCAGAACAGGGACAGGCTCCTATCCCAAAAGGGGGAGAGGCTACTGGCACAGCAGGGGGAGTGACTTCTGTTCTTGTCCCAGCAGGAGGAGAGGCTCCAGTCCCTATCCCAGCAGGGGGAGAGGCTCCTGTCCCTGTCCCAGCAGGTGGTGAGGCTCCTGTCCCTCTCCCAGCAGGGGGTGAGGCTCCTGTCCCTGTCCCCGTCCCAGCAGGGGGAGAGGCCACTGTCCCTGTCCCAGCAGGAGGAGAGGCTCATGTGCCTGTCCCATCACGGGGTGAGGCTCCTGTCACTGTCCCAGCAGGGGGAGAGGCTCCTGTCCCTGTCCCAGCAGGAGGTGAAGCTCCAGTCCCTGTCCCAGCAGGGGGAGAGGCTCCTGCCCTGTCCCAGCAGGGGGAGAGGCTCCTGTATCTGTCCCAGAAGGGGGACAGGCTCCTATCCCAAAAGGGGGAGAGGCTCCTGGCACAGCAGGGGGAGTGACTCCTGTCCTTGTCCCAGCAGGAGGAGAGGCTCCAGTCACGATCCCAGCAGGGGGAGAGGCTCCTGCCCTGTCCCAGCAGTGGAAAGGCTCTTGTCGCAACAGGGGGAGAGGCCTTTGTCCCAGTCTCAGCAGGGGAAGAGGCTCCTGTCTCAGCAGGAGGAGTGACTGCTGTCCCTGTCCCAGCAGGGGAGAGGCACCTTCACTGTCCCAGCAGGGGGAGAGGCGCCTGTCCCAGCAGGGGGTGCGGCTCCTGTCCCATCATGGGGAGAGGCTCCCCAGCAGGGGGAGTGACTGCTGTCCCTGTCCCAGCAGGGGGAGAGGCACCTTCACTGTCCCAGCAGGGGGAGAGGCGCCTGTCCCAGCAGGGGGAGAGGCTCCTGTCCCTGTCCCAGCAGGGGAGGGGCTCACGTCCCTGTCCCAGCAGAAGGTGATGCTCCTGTCCCAGCAGGGGAAGAGGCACCTGTCCCAGCAGGCGAAGAGGCTCCTATCTGTGTCCCAGCAGAGGGAGAGGCTCCTGTCCCAGCAGAGGGAGACGCTCCTGTCCCTGTCACAGCAGGGGGAGAGGCTCCTGACCCAGCAGGGGTAGAGGCTCCTGTCTGTGTCCCAGCAGAGGGAGAGGCTCCTGTCCCTGTCCCAGCAGGGAGAGAGGCTCCTGTCCCAGCAGGGGAAGAGGCTCCTGTCTGTGTCCCAGCAGGGTGAGAGCCTCCTGTTCCTGTCCCAGCAGGGGGAGAGGCTCCTGTCCCTGCCCCAGCAGAGGGAGAGGCACCTGTCCCTATCCCAGCAGAGGGAGAGGCTCCTGTCCCTTTCCCAGCAGAGGGAGAGGCTGCTGTCCATGTCCCAGCAGGGGGAGAGGCTCATGTCCTTGTCCCAGCAGGAGGAGAGGCTTCAGTCCCCGTCCCAGTAGGGGGAGAGGCTCCTGTCCCTGTCCCAGCAGGGGGAGAGGCTCCTGTCCATGTCCCAGCAGGGGGAGATGCTCCTGTCCATGTCCCAGCAGGGGGAGATGCTCCTGTCCATGTCCCAGCAGGGGGAGAGGCTCCTGTCCATGTCCCAGCAGGGGGAGAGGCTCCTGTCCATGTCCCAGCAGGGGGAGAGGCTCCTGTCCATGTCCCAGCAGGGGGAGAGGCTCCTGTCCCAACAGGGGGAGAGGCCCGTCCCTGTCCCAGCAGGGGGAGAGGCTCCTGTCCATCTCCCAG
This sequence comes from Pristiophorus japonicus, assembly GCF_044704955.1. Taxonomy (NCBI): domain Eukaryota; kingdom Metazoa; phylum Chordata; class Chondrichthyes; family Pristiophoridae; genus Pristiophorus; species Pristiophorus japonicus. The sequence continues at coordinate 128,639,559 of NC_091985.1, read as the reverse complement.
CAGGGGGAGATGCTCCTGTCCATGTCCCAGCAGGGGGAGATGCTCCTGTCCATGTCCCAGCAGGGGGAGAGGCTCCTGTCCATGTCCCAGCAGGGGGAGAGGCTCCTGTCCATGTCCCAGCAGAGGGAGAGGCTCCTGTCCATGTCCCAGCAGAGGGAGAGGCTCCTGTCCCTGTCCCAGCAGGGGGAGAGGCTCCTGTCCTAGCAGGGGGAGTGACTCCTGTCCCAGCAGCCGGAGAGGCTCCTGTCCCTGTCCCAGTAGGGGAAGAGGCTCCTGTCACTGTCGCAGCAGGGGGAGAGCTTCCAATCCCTGTCACAGCAGGGGAGAGGCTCTTGTCCCTGCAGGGGGAGTGACTGCTAACCCTGTCCCAGCAGGGGGAGAGGCATATTCCACTGTCCCAGCAGGGTAAGAGGCACCTGTCCCAGCAGGGGGTGCAGCTCCTGTACCATCATGGGGAGAGGCTCCTGTCCCAGCAGGGGGAGAGTCGCCTGTCCCTGTCCCAGCAGGGGAGGGACTCAAGTCCCTGTGCCAGCAGGGGGTGAGGCTCCTGTCCCAGCAGTGGGAGTGACTCCTGTCCTTGTCCCAGCAGAGGGAGAGTCTCCTGTCCCAGCAGGTGGAGTGACTACTGTCCCGATCCCAGCAGGGCGGGAGGCTACTGTCCCTGTCCCAGCAGGGCGGGAGGCACCTGTCTCAGCAGGGCGAGAGGCTCCTTTCCTTATCCCAGCAGAGAGAGAGGCTCCTGTCCAAGCAGGGGAAGAGGCTCCTGTCCCAGCAGGGGAAGAGACTCGTCTCTGTCCCAGAAGAGGGAGACACTCCTGTCCCAGCAGAGGGGGAGGCTCCTGTCCCAGCAGAGGGTGAGGCTCATTTCCCCGAACCAGCAGAGGGAGAGGCTCCTGTCCCTGTCCCACCAGTGGGAGAGGCCACTGTCCCTGTCCCAGCAGTGGGACGGGTGCCTGTCCCTGTCCCAGCAGAGGGAGAGACTCATGTCTCTGACCCAGCAGGGGAGAGGCTCATGTCGCAGCAGGGGGAGTGACTCCTGTCCCTGTCCCAGCAGGGGGAGTGGCTCCTTTTCCTGCAGGGGGAGAGGCTCCGACCCATGTCCCAGCAGGGGGAGAGGCTCCAGTCCCTGTCCCAGCAGAGAGGGGGGCTCTTGTCCCTATCCCAGCAGAGGGAGAGCCTGCTTTTCCAGCAGGGGGAGAGGCTTCTGACCCTCTCCCAGCAGAGGGAGAGGCTCCTGTCCCTTTCCCAGCAGGGAGAGAGGCTCCTGTCCCTGTCCCAGAAGGGGAAGAGGCTCCTTCCCCTGTCCCAGCAGGGGGAGAGGCTCCTGTCACTGTCCCAGCAAGGGTAGACACACCTGTCTCTGTCCCAGCATTGGAAGAGGCTCCTGTATCTGTCGCAGAAGGGGGACAGGCTCCTATCCCAAAAGGGGGAGAGGCTCCTGTCCTTGTCCCAGCAGGAGGAGAGGCTCCAGTCCCTGACCCAGCAGGGGGAGAGGCTCCAGTCCCTGACCCAGCAGGGGGAGAGGCTCCTGTCCCTGTCCCAGCAGGGGGAGAGGCTCCTGTCCCAGCAGGGGGAGAGGCTCCCATCACTGTCCCGGCAAGGGGAGAGGCTCCTGTCGCATCAGGGGGAGTGACTCCTGTCCCTGTCCCAGCAGGGGGAGTGGCTCCTTTTCCTGCAGGGGGAGAGGCTCCGACCCATGTCCCAGCAGGGGGAGAGGCTCCAGTCCCTGTCCCAGCAGAGAGAGGGGCTCTTGTCCCTATCCCAGCAGAGGGAGAGCCTGCTTTTCCAGCAGGGGGAGAGGCTTCTGACCCTGTCCCAGCAGGGGGAGAGGCTCCTGTCCCTTTCCCAGCAGGGAGAGAGGCTCCTCTCCCTGTCCCAGAAGGGGAAGAGGCTCCTTCCCCTGTCCCAGCAGGGGGAGAGGCTCCTGTCACTGTCCCAGCGAGGGTAGACACACCTGTCTCTGTCCCAGCATTGGAAGAGGCTCCTGTATCTGTCGCAGAAGGGGGACAGGCTCCTATCCCAAAAGGGGGAGAGGCTCCTGTCCTTGTCCCAGCAGGAGGAGAGGCTCCAGTCCCTGACCCAGCAGGGGGAGAGGCTCCTGTCCCTGACCCAGCAGGGGGAGAGGCTCCTGTCCCTGACCCAGCAGGGGGAGAGGCTCCTGTCCCTGACCCAGCAGGGGGAGAGGCTCCTGTCCCTGAACCAGCAGTGGGAGAGGCTCCTGTACCTGTCCCAGCAGAGGGAGAGGCTCCTGTCCCTGTCCCAGCAGAGGGAGAGGCTGCTTTCCTTGTCCAAGCAGGGGGTGAAGCTCCTGTGCCAAGAGGGGGACAGGCTTCTGTCCCTGTCCCAGCAGCAGGTGCGGCTCCTGTCCCAGCAGGGTGAGAGCCTCCTGTCCCTGTCCCAGCAGGGGGAGAGGCTCCTGTCCATGTCCCAGCAGAGGGAGAGGCACCTGTCCCTGTCCCAGCAGAGGGAGAGGCTCCTATCCCTTTCCCAGCAGAGGGAGAGGCTGCTGTCCCTTTCCCAGCAGAGGGAGAGGCTGCTGTCCCTGTCCCAGCAGGGGGAGAGGCTCATGTCCTTGTCACAGCAGGAGGAGAGGCTTCAGTCCCAGTCCCAGTAGGGGGAGAGGCTCCTGTCCCAACAGGGGGAGAGGCCCTTGTCCATGTCCCAGCAAGGGGAGATGCTCCTGTCCATGTCCCAGCAGGGGGAGATGATCCTGTCCATGTCCCAGCAGGGGGAGAGGCTTCTGTCCATGTCCCAGCAGGGGGAGAGGCTCCTGTCCATGTCCCAGCAGGGGGAGAGGCTCCTGTCCATGTCCCAGCAGGGGGAGAGGCTCCTGTCCCTGTCCCAGCAGAGGGAGAGGCTCCTGTCCCAACAGGGGGAGAGGCCCTTGTCCCTGTCCCAGCAGGGGGAGAGGCTCCTGTCCATGTCCCAGCAGGGGGAGATGCTCCTGTCCATGTCCCAGAAGGGGGAGAGACTGCTGTCCCTGTCCCAGCAGAGGGAGAGGCTGCTTTCCTTGTCCAAACAGGGGGGTGAAGCTCCTGTGACAAGAGTTGGACAGGCTTCTGTCCCTGTCCCAGCAGCAGGTGCGGCTCCTGTCCCAGCAGGGTGAGAGCCTCCTGTCCCTGTCCCAGCAGGGGGAGAGGCTCCTGTCCATGTCCCAGCAGAGGGAGAGGCACCTGTCCCTGTCCCAGCAGAGGGAGAGGCTCCCGTCCCTTTCCCATCAGAGGGAGAGTCTGCTGTCCCTGTCCCAGCAGGGGGAGAGGCTCATGTCCTTGTCCCAGCAGGAGGAGAGGCTTCAGTCCCCGTCCCAGTAGGGGGAGAGGCTCCTGTCCCTGTCCCAGCAGGGGGAGAGGCTCCTGTCCCAACAGGGGGAGAGGCCCTTGTCCCTGTCCCAGCAGGGGGAGAGGCTCCTGTCCATGTCCCAGCAGGGGGAGATGCTCCTGTCCATGTCCCAGCAGGGAGAGATGCTCCTGTCCATGTCCCAGCAGGGGGAGAGGCTTCTGTCCATGTCCCAGCAGGGGGAGAGGCTCCTGTCCATGTCCCAGCAGGGGGAGAGGCTCCTGTCCATGTCCCAGCAGGGGGAGAGGCTCCTGTCCCAACAGGGGGAGAGGCCCTTGCCCCTGTCCCAGCAGGGGGAGAGGCTCCTGTCCATCTCCCAGCAGGGGGAGATGCTCCTGTCCTTGTCCCAGTAGGGGGAGAGGCTCCTGTCCCTGTCACAGCAGGGGGAGATGCTCCTGTCCCTGTCCCAGCAGAGGGAGAGGCTTCTGTCCCTGACCCAGCAGGGGGTGACGCTCCTGTCCCCTTCCCAGCCGAAGGTGAGGCTCCTGTCCCAGCAGGGGAAGAGGCTCCTGTCCCAGCAGGGGAAGAGGCTCCTGTCCCAGCAGGGGAAAAGGCTCCTGTTCCAGCAGAGGGAGAGGCTCCTGTCCGTGTCCCAGCAGAGGGAGAGGCTCCTGTCCCTGTCCCAGCAGGGGGAGAGGCTCCTGTCCCAGCAGGGTAAATGGCTCCTGTCCCAGCAGGGGAAGAGGCTCCTGTCCCAGCAGGGGAAGAGGCTCCTGTCCCTCTCCCAGCAGAGGGAGAGGCTCCTGTCCCAGCAGAGGGTGAGGCTCCTGTCCCAGCAGAGGGAGAGGCTCATGTACCCGACCCAGCAGGGGGAGAGGCTCCTGTCCCTGTCCCACCAGAGGGATTGGCCACTGTCCTTGTCCCAGCAGGGGGACGGGCTCCTGTCCCTATCCCAGCAGGGGGTGAGGCTCCTGTCCCAGCAGGGGGAGGAGGCCCCTGTCCGTGTCCCAGCAGGGGAGAGGCTCAAGTCCCTGTACAAGCAAGGGGTGAGGCTCCTGTCTCAGCACGTGGAGTGACTCCTGTCCCTGTCCCAGCAGGCGGAGTGGCTCCTGTCCCTGTCCCAGCAGGGTGGAGAGGCTACTCTCCCTGTCCCAGCAGGGTGGAGAGGCTACTCTCCCTGTCCCAGCAGAGGGAGAGGCTCCCATACCTGTCACAGCAGAGGGAGAGGATCCTGTCATTGTCCCAGCAGAGGGAGAGTCTCCTGTCCCAGCAGAGGGAGAAGCCCCTGTCCCAGTCCCAGCAGAGGGAGAGGCTCCTGTCCCAGTCCCAGCAGGGGGTGAAGCTCCTGTCCATGTACCAGCAGAGGGAGAGCCTCCTGTCCCTGTCCCAGCAGAGGGAGAGGCTGCTTTCCTTGTCCAAGCAGAGGGTGAAGCTCCTGTGCCAAGAGGGGGACAGGCTTCTGTCCCTGTCCCAGCAGCAGGTGCGGCTCCTGTCCCAGCAGGGGGAGAGGCTCCTGTCCATGTCCCAGCAGAGAGAGAGGCACCTGTCCCTGTCCCAGCAGAGGGAGAGGCTGCTGTCCCTGTCCCAGCAGGGGGAGAGGCTCATGTCCTTGTCCCAGCAGGAGGAGAGGCTTCAGTCCCCGTTCCAGCAGGGGGTGAGGCTCCTGTCCCAGCAGCGGGAGGAGACCCCTGTCCGTGTCCCAGCAGGGGAGAGGCTCAAGTCCCTGTACAAGCAAGGGGTGAGGCTCCTGTCTCAGCACTTGGAGTGACTACTGTCCCTGTCCCAGCAGGCGGAGTGGCTCCTGTCCCTGTCCCAGCAGGGTGGAGAGGGTACTCTCCCTGTCCCAGCAAGGTGGAGAGGCTACTCTCCCTGTCCCAGCAGGGGGAGAGGCTCCCGTACCTGTCACAGCAGGGGGAGAGGCTCCTGTCCATGTCCCAGCAGGGGGAGAGGCTCCTGTCCATGTCCCAGCAGAGGGAGAGGCTCCTGTCCATGTCCCAGCAGAGGGAGAGGCTCCTGTCCCTGTCCCAGCAGGGGGAGAGGCTCCTGTCCTAGCAGGGGGAGTGACTCCTGTCCCAGCAGCCGGAGAGGCTCCTGTCCCTGTCCCAGTAGGGGAAGAGGCTCCTGTCACTGTCGCAGCAGGGGGAGAGCTTCCAATCCCTGTCACAGCAGGGGAGAGGCTCTTGTCCCTGCAGGGGGAGTGACTGCTAACCCTGTCCCAGCAGGGGGAGAGGCATCTTTCACTGTCCCAGCAGGGTAAGAGGCACCTGTCCCAGCAGGGGGTGCAGCTCCTGTACCATCATGGGGAGAGGCTCCTGTCCCAGCAGGGGGAGAGGCACCTGTCCCTGTCCCAGCAGGGGAATGACTCAAGTCCCTGAGCCAGCAGGGGGTGAGGCTCCTGTCCCAGCAGTGGGAGTGACTCCTGCCTTGTCCCAGCAGAGGGAGAGGCTCCTGTCCCAGCAGGTGGAGTGACTACTGTCCCGATCCCAGCAGGGCGGGAGGCTACTGTCCCTGTCCCAGCAGGGCGGAAGGCACATGTCTCAGCAGGACGAGAGGCTCCTTTCCTTATCCCAGCAGAGAGAGAGGCTCTTGTCCCTATCCCATCAGGGGGAGAGGCTCCTGTCCATGTCCCAGCAGGGGGAGAGGCTCCTGTCCATGTCCCAGCAGGGGGAGAGGCTCCTGTCCCAACAGGGGGAGAGGCCCGTCCCTGTCCCAGCAGGGGGAGAGGCTCCTGTCCATCTCCCAGCAGGGGGAGATGCTCCTGTCCATGTCCCAGCAGGGGGAGATGCTCCTGTCCATGTCCCAGCAGGGGGAGAGGCTCCTGTCCCTGTCCCAGTATGGGAAGAGGGTCCTGTCACTGTCGCAGCAGGGGGAGAGCTTCCAATCCCTGACACAGCAGGGGAGAGGCTCCTGTCCCTGTCCCAGCAGGGGGAGAGGCTCCTGTCCCAGCAGCCGGAGAGGCTCCTGTCCCTGGCCCAGTAGGGGGAGATGCTCCTGTCCATGTCCCAGCAGGGGGAGAAGCTCCTGTCCATGTCCCAGCAGGGGGAGAGGCTCCTGTCCATGTCCCAGCAGAGGGAGAGGCTCCTGTTCATGTCCCAGCAGAGGGAGAGGCTCCTGTCCCTGTCCCAGCAGGGGGAGTGACTCCTGTCCCAGCAGCCGGAGAGGCTTCTGTCCCTGTCCCAGTAGGGGAAGAGGCTCCTGTCACTGTCGCAGCAGGGGGAGAGCTTCCAATCCCTGTCACAGCAGGGGAGAGGCTCTTGTCCCTGCAGGGGGAGTGACTGCTAACCCTGTCCCAGCAGGGGGAGAGGCATCTTTCACTGTCCCAGCAGGGGGAGAGGCGCCTGTCCCTGTCCCAGCAGGGGAGGGACTCAAGTCCCTGTGCCAGCAGGTGGTGAGGCTCCTGTCCCAGCAGTGGGAGCGACTCCTGTCCCGATCCCAGCAGGGCAGGAGGCTACTGTCCCTGTCCCAGCAGGGCGGGAGGCTACTGTCCCTGTCCCAGCAGGGCGAGAGGCTCCTTTCCTTATATCAGCAGAGAGAGAGGCTCTTGTCCCGATCCCAGCAGGGGGAGAGGCTCCTGTCCAAGCAGGGGAAGAGGCTCCTGTCCCAGCAGGGGAACTCGTCTCTGTCCCAGAAGAGGGAGACACTCCTGTCCCAGCAGAGGGAGACGCTCCTGTGCCTGTCCCAGCAGAGGGGGAGGCTCCTGTCCCAGCAGAGGGTGAGGCTCATTTCCCCGAACCAGCAGGGGGAGAGGCTCCTGTCCCTGTCCCACCAGAGGGAGAGGCCACTGTCCCTGTCCCAGCAGGGGGACGGGTGCCTGTCCCTGTCCCAGCAGAGGGAGAGGCTCATGTCTCTGACCCAGCAGGGGAGAGGCTCATGTCGCAGCAGGGGGAGTGACTCCTGTCCCTATCCCAGCAGGGGGAGAGGCTCCTGTCCCAGCAGGGGGAGAGGCTCCCATCACTGTCCCGGCAAGGGGAGAGGCTCCTGTCGCATCAGGGGGAGTGACTCCTGTCCCTGTCCCAGCAGGGGGAGTGGCTCCTTTTCCTGCAGGGGGAGAGGCTCCGACCCATGTCCCAGCAGGGGGAGAGGCTCCAGTCCCTGTCCCAGCAGAGAGAGGGGCTCTTGTCCCTATCCCAGCAGAGGGAGAGCCTGATTTTCCAGCAGGGGGAGAGGCTTCTGACCCTGTCCTAGCAGGGGGAGAGGCTCCTGTCCCTTTCCCAGCAGGGAGAGAGGCTCCTGTCCCTGTCCCAGAAGGGGAAGAGGCTCCTGTCCCAACAGGGGGAGAGGCCCTTGTCCCTGTCCCAGCAGGGGGAGAAGCTCCTGTCCATGTCCCAGCAGGGGGAGATGCTCCTGTCCATGTCCCAGCAGGGGGAGATGCTCCTGTCCATGTCCCAGTAGGGGGAGAGGCTCCTGTCCATGTCCCAGCAGGGGGAGAGGCTCCTGTCCATGTCCCAGCAGGGGGAGAGGCTCCTTTCCATGTCCCAGCAGGGGGAGAGGCTCCTGTCCCTGTCCCAGCAGAGGGTGAGGCTCCTGTTCCAACAGGGGGAGAGGCCCGTCCCTGTCCCAGCAGGGGGAGAGGCTCCTGTCCCTGTCCCAGCAAGGGAAGAGGCTCCTGTCACTGTCGCAGCAGGGGGAGAGCTTCCAATCCCGGTCACAGCAGGGGAGAGGCTCTTGTCCCAGCAGGGGGAGTGACTGCCAACCCTGTCCCAGCAGGGAGAGAGGCATCTTTCACTGACCCAGCAGGGGAAGAGGCGCCTGTCCCAGCAGGGGGTGCAGCTCCTGTACCATCATGGGGAGAGGCTCCTGTCCCAGCAGGGGGAGAGGCGCCTGTCCCTGTCCCAGCAGGGGAGGGGCTCAAGTCCCTGTCCCAGCAGGGGGAGAGCTTCCAATCCCTGTCACAGCAGGGTGAGAGGCTCTTGTCCCAGCAGGGGGAGTGACTGCTATCCCTGTCCCAGCAGGGGGAGAGGCATCTGTCACTGTCCCAGCACGGGGAGAGGCGCCTGTCCCAGCAGGGTGTGCGGCTCCTGTCCCAGCAGGGGGAGAGGCTCCTGTCCATGTCCCAGCAGGGGGAGAGGCTCCTGTCCATGTCCCAGCCGGGGGAGAGGCTCCTGTCCCTGTCCCAGCAGAGGGAGATGCTCCTGTCCATGTCCCAGCAGGGGGAGAGGCTCCTGTCCATGTCCCAGCAGGGGGAGAGGCTCCTGTCCATGTCCCAGCAGGGGGAGAGGCTCCTGTCCATGTCCCAGCAGAGGGAGAGGCTCCTGTCCCTGTCCCAGCAGGGGGAGAGGCTCCTGTCCTAGCAGGGGGAGTGACTCCTGTCCCAGCAGCCGGAGAGGCTCCTGTCCCTGTCCCAGCAGGGGGAGAGGCTCCTGTCCATGTCCCAGCAGGGGGAGAGGCTCCTGTCCCTGTCCCAGCAGAGGGAGAGGCTCCAGTCCCAACAGGTGGAGAGGCCCTTGTCCCTGTCCCAGCAGGGGGAGAGGCTCCTGTCCATCTCCCAGCAGGGGGAGATGCTCCTGTCCATGTCCCAGCAGGGGGAGATGCTCCTGTCCATGTCCCAGCAGGGGGAGAGGCTCCTGTCCCTGTCCCAGCAGGGGGAGAGGCTCCTGTCCATGTCCCAGCAGGGGGAGAGGCTCCTGTCCATGTCCCAGCAGAGGGAGAGGCTCCTGTCCCTGCACCAGCAGGGGGAGAGGCTCCTGTCCTAGCAGGGGGAGTGACTCCTGTCCCAGCAGCCGGAGAGGCTCCTGTCCCTGTCCCAGCAGGGGAAGAGGCTCCTGTCACTGTCGCAGCAGGGGGAGAGCTTCCAATCCCTGTCACAGCAGGGGAGAGGCTCTTGTCCCAGCAGGGGGAGTGACTGCTAACCCTGTCCCAGCAGGGAGAGAGGCATCTTTCACTGTCCCAGCAGGGGAAGAGGCGCCTGTCCCAGCAGGGTGTGCAGCTCCTGTACCATCATGGGGAGAGGCTCCTGTCCCAGCAGGGGGAGAGGCGCCTGTCCCTGTCCCAGCAGGGGAGGGGCTCAAGTCCCTGTCCCAGCAGGGGGAGAGCTTCCAATCCCTGTCACAGCAGGGTGAGAGGCTCTTGTCCCAGCAGGGGGAGTGACTGCTATCCCTGTCCCAGCAGGGGGAGAGGCATATGTCACTGTCCCAGCACGGGGAGAGGCGCCTGTCCCAGCAGGGTGTGCGGCTCCTGTCCCAGCAGGGGGAGAGGTGCCTGTCCCTGTCCCAGCAGGGGAGGGGCTCAAGTCCCTGTCCCAGCAGGGGGTGAGGCTCCTGTCCCAGCAGTGGGAGTGACTCCTGTCCCTGTCCCAGCAGAGGGAGAGGCTCCTGTCCCAGCACGTGGAGTGACTCCTGTCCTGATCCCAGCAGGGGGAGAGGCGACTGTCCCTGTCCCAGCAGGGGGAGAGGCACCTGTCTCAGCAGGGCAAGAGGCTCCTTTCCCTGTCCCAGCAGAGAGAGAGGCTCTTGTCCCTATCCCAGCAGGGGGAGAGGCTCCTGTCCAAGCACGGGAAGAGGATCCTGTCCCAGCAGGGGAAGAGACTCCTGTCCCTGTCCCAGCAGAGGGAGACACTCCTGTCCCAGCAGAGGGAGACCGCTCCTGTCCCTGTCCCAGCAGGGGGAGAGGCTCCTGTGCCTGTCCCAGCAGAGGGTGAGGCTCCTGTCCCAGCAGAGGGTGGGGCTCATTTCCCCGAACCAGCAGGGGAGAGGCTCCTGTCCCTGTCCCACCAGAGAGAGACCACTGTCCCGGTCCCAGCAGAGGGAGTGGCTCATGTCTCTGACCCAGCAGGGGAGAGGCTCATGTCGCAGCAGGGGGAGTGACTCCTGTCCCTGTCCCAGCAGGGGGAGAGGCTCCTGTCCCAGCAGGGGTAGTGACTTCTGTCCCTGTCTCAGCAGGGGGAGTGGCTCCTGTCCCTGCAGGAGGAGAGGCTCCTACCCCTGTCCCAGCAGGGGGAAGAGGCTCCAGTCCCTGTCCCAGCAGAGAGAGAGGCTCTTATCCCTATCCCAGCAGAGGAAGAGCCTGCTGTCCCAGCAGGGGGAGAGGCTCCTGTCCATGTCCCAGCAGGGGGAGAGGCTCCTGTCCATGTCCCAGCAGAGGGAGAGGCTCCTGCCCATGTCCCAGCAGAGGAAGAGGCTCCTGTCCCTGTCCCAGCAGGGGGAGAGGCTCCTGTCCTAGAAGGGGGAGTGACTCCTGTCCCAGCAGCCGGAGAGGCTCCTGTCCCTGTACCAGCAAGGGAAGAGGCTCCTGTCACTGTCACAGCAGGGGAGAGGTTCTTGTCCCAGCAGGGGGAGCGACTGCTAACCCTGTCCCAGCAGGGAGAGAGGCATCTTTCACTGTTCCAGCAGGGGAAGAGGCGCCTGTCCCAGCAGGGGGTGCAGCTCCTGTACCATCATGGGGAGAGGCTCCTGTCCCAGCAGGGGGAGAGGCGCCTGTCCCTGTCCCAGCAGGGGAGGGGCTCAAGTCCCTGTCCCAGCAGGGGGAGAGGCTCCAGTCCCAACAGGTGGAGAGGCCCTTGTCCCTGTCCCAGCAGGGGGAGAGGCTCCTGTCCATCTCCCAGCAGGGGGAGATGCTCCTGTCCATGTCCCAGCAGGTGGAGAGGCTCCTGTCCATGTCCCAGCAGGGGGAGAGGCTCCTGTCCATGTCCCAGCAGGGGGAGAGGCTCCTGTCCATGTCCCAGCAGGGGGAGAGGCTCCTGTCCCTGTCCCAGCAGGGGGAGAGGCTCCTGTCCTAGCAGGGGGAGTGACTCCTGTCCCAGCAGCCGGAGAGGCTCCTGTCCCTGTCCCAGCAGGGGAAGAGGCTCCTGTCACTGTCGCAGCAGGGGGAGAGCTTCCAATCCCTGTCACAGCAGGGGAGAGGCTCTTGTCCCAGCAGGGGGAGTGACTGCTAACCCTGTCCCAGCAGGGAGAGAGGCATCTTTCGCTGTCCCAGCAGGGGAAGAGGCGCCTGTCCCAGCAGGGTGTGCAGCTCCTGTACCATCATGGGGAGAGGCTCCTGTCCCAGCAGGGGGAGAGGCGCCTGTCTCTGACCCAGCAGGGGAGAGGCTCATGTCGCAGCAGGGGGAGTGACTCCTGTCCCTGTCCCAGCAGGGGGAGAGGCTCCTGTCCCAGCAGGGGGAGAGGATCCCATCACTGTCCCAGCAAGGGGAGAGGCTCCTGTCCCAGCAGGGATAGTGACTTCTGTCCCTGTCCCAGCAGGGGGAGTGGCTCCTGTCCCTGCAGGAGGAGAGGCTCCTACCCCTGTCCCAGCAGGGGGAGAGGCTCCAGTCCCTGTCCCAGCAGAGAGAGAGGCTCCAGTCCCTATCCCAGCAGAGGGAGAGCCTGCTGTTCCAGCAGGGGGAGAGGCTTCCGACCCTGGCACAGCAGGGGGAGAGGCTCCTGTCCCTTTCCCAGCAGGGGAGAGGCTCTTGTCCCTGTCCCAGCAGAGGAAGAGGCTCCTTCCCCTGTCCCAGCAGGGGGAGAGGCTCCTGTCCCAGTCCCAGGAGGGGGAGAAGCTGCTGTCACTCTCCCAGCAGGTGGAGAGGCTCGTGTCTCAGCACGGAGAGACGCACCATCCCTGTCCAAGCATTGGGAGAGGCTCCTGTCCCTGTCCCAGCAGGGGAAAAGGCTCCTGTCCCAGCAGGGGGAGTGACTCCTGTCCCAGCAGCCAGAGAGGCTCCTGTCCCTGTCCCAGCAGGGGAAGAGGCTCCTGTCATTGTCGCAGCAGGGGGAGAGCTTCCAATCCCTGTCCCAGCAGGGGAGTCTCTTGTCCCAGCAGGGGGAGTGACTGCTATCCCTGTCCCAGCAGGGGGAGAGGCATCTGTCACTGTCCCAGCAGGGGGAGAGGCGCCTGTCCCAGCAGGGGGTGCGGCTCCTGTCCCATCATGGGGAGAGGCTCCTGTCCCAGCAGGCGGAGAGGCGCCTGGCCCTGTCCCAGCAGGGGAGGGGCTCAAGTCCCTGTCCCAGCAGGGGGTGAGGCTCCATCCCAGCAGGGGGAGTAACTCCTGTCCCGATCCCAGCAGGGGGAGAGGCTACTCTCCCTGTCCCAGCAGGGGGAGAGGCATCTGTCCCTGTCCCAGCAGGGAGAGAGGCACCTATCCCAGCAGGGGGAGAGGCTCCTTTCCCTGTCCCAGCAGAGAGAGAGGCTCTTGTCCCTATCCCAGAAGTGGGAGAGCCTGCTGTTCCAGCAGGGGGAGAGGCTACTGTCCCTGTCCCAGCAGGGGAACAGGCTCCTTCCCCTGTCCCAGCAGGGGGAGAGGCTCCTGTCACCCTCCCAACAGGGGGAGAGGCTCATGTTTCAGCACGGAGAGACGCACCTATCCCTATCCAAGCATTGGGAGAGGCTCCTGTCCCTGTCCCAGCAGCGGGAGAGGCTCCTGTCCCAGCAGGGGGAATGACTCCTGTCCCAGCAGGCGGAGAGGCGACTCTCCCTGTCCCAGCAGGGGAAGAGGCTCCTGTCACTGTCGCAGCAGGGGGAGAGCTTCCAATCCCTGAACCAGCAGTGGAGAGGCAACTGTCCCAGCAGGGGAGAAGCTCCTGTCCCAGCAGGGGGAGTGACTGCTGTCCCTGTCGTAGCAGGCGGAGAGGCATCTGTCACTGTCCCAGCAGGGGAGGGGCTCATGTCCCTGTCCCAGCAGGGGGTAAGGCTCCTGTCCCAGCAGTGGGAGTGACTCCTGTCCCTGTCCCAGCAGGGGAGGGGCTCATGTCCCTGTCCCAGCAGGGGAGGGGCTCCTGTCCCAGCAGGGGGAGTGACTCCTGTCCCTATCCCAGCATTGGGAGTGGCTCCTGTCCCAGCAGGGGGAGTGACTCCTGTTCCTGTCCCAGCAGGGGGAGAGGCTACTCTCCCTGTCCCAGCAGAGGGAGAGGCTCCTGTCATTGTCCCAGCAGAGGGAGAGGCTCCTGTCCCAGCAGAGGGAGAGGCTCTTGTCCATGTCCCAGCAGGGGGAGACGCTTCTGACCCTGTCCCAGCAGGGGGAGTGCCTCCTGTCCATGTCCCAGCAGGGGGAGAGCCTCCTTTCCATGTCCCAGCAGGAGGACAGCCTCCTGTCCCTGTCCCAGCACGGGGAGAGGCTCCTGTCCAAGCAGGGGAAGAGGCTCCTGTCCCAGCAGGGGGAGAGGCTCCTGTCCCTGTCCCAGCAGGGGAGGGGCTCATGTCCCTGTCCCAGCAGGGGGAGAGGCTCCTGTCCCAGCAGGCGGAGTGACTCCTGTCCCTATCCCAGCAGGGGGAGTGGCTCCTGTCCCAGCAGGGGGAGTGATTCCTGTTCCTGTCCCAGCAGAGGGAGAGGCTCCTGTCATTGTCCCAGCAGAGGGAGAGGCTCCTGTCCCTGTCCCAGAGGGGGAGAGACTCCTGTCCATGTCCCAGCAGGGGGAGAGGCTTCTGACCCAGTCCCAGCAGGGGGAGAGGCTTCTGACCCTGTCCCAGCAGGGGGAGAGCCTCCTGTCCATGTCCCAGCAGGGGGAGAGCCTCCTGTCCATGTCCCAGCAGGGGGAGAGCCTCCTGTCCATGTCCCAGCAGGGGGAGAGGCTCCTGTCCCAGCAGGGTAAGGGGCTCCTGTCCCAGCAGGGTAAGGGGCTCCTGTCCCTGTCCCAGCAGAGGGAGACACTTCTGTCCCAGAAGAGGGAGACGCGCCTGTCCCTCTCCCAGCAGGGGGAGATCCTCCTGTATCTGTCCCAGCAGGAATGAGAGGCTCCTGTCCATGTCCCAGCAGAGGGGGAGGCTCCAGTCCCAGTCCAAGCACGGGGAGAGGCTCCTGTGCCTGTCCCAGCAGAGGGTGAGGCTTCTGTCCCAGCAGAGGGTGAGGCTCATTTCCCCGAACCAGCAGGGGGAGAGGCTCCTGTCCCTGTCCCACCAGAGGGAGAGGCCACTGTCCCTGTCCCAACAGGGGGACGGGTGCCTGTTCCTGTCCCAGCAGAGGGAGTGGATCATGTCTCTGACCCAGCAGGGGAGAGGCTCATGTCGCAGCAGGGGGAGTGACTCCTGTCCCTGTCCCAGCAGTGGGAGAGGCTCCTGTCCCAGCAGGGGGAGAGGCTCCCATCACTGTCCCGAGAAGGGGAGAGGCTCCTGTCCCAGCAGGGGGAATGGCTCCAGTCCCTGTCCCAGCAGAGAGAGAGGCTCTTGTCCCTATCCCAGCAGAGGGAGAGCCTGCTGTTCCAGCAGGGGGAGAGGCTTCTGACCCTGTCCCAGCAGGGGGAGAGGCTCCTGTCCCTTTCCCAGCATGGGAAGAGGCTCCTGTCCCTGTCCTTCCCCTGTCCCAGCAGGGGGAGAGGCTCCTGTCCCAGCCCCAGGAGGGGGAGAAGCTGCTGTCACTCTCCCAGCAGGGGGAGAGGCTCATGTCTCAGCACGGAGAGACGCACCTATCGCAGTTCAAGCATTGGGAGAGGCTCCTGTCCCTTTCCCAGCAGGGGAAGAGGCTCCTGTCCCTGTCCTTCCCCTGTCCAAGCATTGGGAGAGACTCCTGTCCCTGTCCCAGCAGGGGAAGAGGCTCCTGTCACTGTCGCAGCAATGGGAGAGCTTCCAATCCCTGTCACAGCAGGGGAGAGGCTCCTGTCCCAGCAGGGGGAGTGACTGCTATCCCTGTCCCAGCAGGGGGAGAGGCATCTGTCACTGTCCCAGCAGGGGGAGAGGTGCCTGTCCCAGCAGGGGGTGCGGCTCCTGTCCCAGCAGTGGGAGTGAAGCCTGTTCCTGTCCCAGCAGGGGGAGAGGCTCCTGTCCCTTTCCCAGAAAGGGGAGAGGCTACTCTCCCTGTCCCGGCACGGGGAGAGGCTCCTGTTCCTGTCCCAGCAGGGGGAGAGGCACCTGTCCCAGCAGGGGGAGAGGCTCCTTTCCCTGTCCCAGCAGAGAGAGAGGCTCTTGTCCCTATCCCAGCAGAGGGAGAGGCTTCTGTCCCTGTCCCAGCAAAGGGTGGAGGCTCCTTTCCCAGTCCCAGCAGAGAGAGAGGCTCTTGTCCCTGTCCCAGCAGGGAAAGAGGTGCCTGTCCCTGTCCCAGCAGGGGAAGAGACTCCTGTCCCAGCAGGGAAAGAGGCTCCTGTCCCTGTCCCAGCAGGGGAAGAGGCTCCTGTCCCTGTCCCAGCAGGGGAAGAGGCTCCTTCCCCTGTCCCAGCAGGGGGAGAGGCTCCTGGCACTCTCCCAGCAGGGGGAGAGGCTCATGTCTCAGCACGGAGATACGCACCTATCCCTGTCCAAGCGTTGGGAGAGGCTCCTGTCCCTGTCCCAGCAGGGGGAGAGGCTCCTGTCACTGTCGCAGCAGGGGGAGAGCTTCCAATCCCTGTCCCAGCAGGGGAGTGACTCCTGTCCCAGCAGCCGGAGAGGCTACTGTTCCTGTCCCAGCAGGGGAAGAGGCTGCTGTCACTGTCGCAGCAGGGGGAGAGCTTCCAATCCCTTTACCAGCAGTTGTGAGGCTCCTGTCCCTGTCTCGGCAGGGGGTGATGCTCCTGTCCCAGCAGGGGGAGAGGCTTCTTTCCCTGTCCCAGCAGAGAGAGAGGCTCTTGTCCTTATCCCAGCAGAGGGAGAGCCTGCTGTACCAGCAGGGGGAGAGGCTTCTGTCGCTGTCCCAGCAGGGGGAGAGGCTCTTGTCCCTGTCCCAGCAGGGGAAGAGACTCCTTCCCCTGTCCCAGCAGGGGGAGAGGCTCCTGTCCCAGTCCCAGAAGGGGGAGAGGCTCCTGTCAGTCTCCCAGCAGGGGGAGAGGCTCATGTCTCAGCACGGGGAGACGCACCTATCCCTGTTCAAGCATTGGGAGAGGTTCCTGTCCCTGTTCCAGCAGGGGGAGAAGCTCCTGTTCCAGCAGGGGGAGAGGCTGCTGTCCCTGTCCCAGCAGCGGGAGAGGCTCCTGTCCCTGTCCCAGAAGGGGGAGAGGCTCCTGTCCCAGCAGGGGGAGTGACTCCTGTCCCTGTCCCAGCAGGGGGAGAGGCTCCTGTCCCAGCAGGGGGAGTGACTCCTGTCCCTATCCCAGCAGGGGGAGAGGCTACTCTCCCTGTCCCAGCAGGGGGAGAGCCTCCTGTTCCTGAGCCAGCAGGGGGAGAGGCAACTGTCCCTGTCCCAGCAGAGGGAGAGGCTACTGTCATTGTCCCAGCAGAGGGAGAGACTCCTGTCCCAGCAGAGGGAGAGGCTCTTGTCCCTGTCCCAGCAGGGGGAGAGGCTCCTGTCTCTGTCCCAGAGGGGGAGAGGCTTCTGTCGCTGTCCCAGCAGGGGGAGAGGCTCCTGTCCCTGTCCCAGCAGGGGAAGAGACTCCTTCCCCTGTCCCAGCAGGGGGAGAGGCTCCTGTCCCAGTCCCAGGAGGGGGAGAGGCTCCTGTCAGTCTTCCAGCAGTGGGAGAGGCTCATGTCTCAGCACGGGGAGACGCACCTATCCCTATTCAAGCATTGGGAGAGGTTCCTGTCCCTGTTCCAGCAGGGGGAGCGGCTCCTGTCCCAGCAGGGGGTGAGGCTGCTGTCCCTGTCCCAGCAGCGGGAGAGGCTCCTGTCCCTATCCCAGAAGGGGGAGAGGCTCTTGTCCCTGCCCCAGCAGAAGGAGAGGCTCCTGTCCATGTCGAAGCAGGGGGTGAAGCTCCTGTCGCAGGCGGGGGACAGGCTTCTGTCCCTGTCCCAGCAGGGGGAGAGGCTCCTGTCCAAGCAGGGGAAGAGGCTCCTGTCCAAGCAGGGGAAGAGGCTCCTGTCCCAGTCCCAGGAGGGGGAGAAGCTGCTGTCACTCTCCCAGCAGGGGGAGAGGCTCATGTCTCAGCACGGAGAGACATACCTATCCCTGTCCAAGCATTGGGAGAGGCTCCTGTCCCTGTCCCAGCAGGGGGAGATGCTCCTGTCCCTGTCCCAGCAGGGGGAGAGGATGCAGTCCCTGTCCCAGCAGGGGGAGAGGCTCCTGTCCCTATCCCAGCAGGGGGAGATGCTCCTGTCCCTGTCCCAACAGGGGGAGATGCTCCTGTCCCTGTCCCAGCAGGAGGAGATGCTTCTGTCCCTGTCCCAGCAGAGGGAGATGCTCCTGTCCCTGTCCCAGCAGGGGAAGAGGCTCCTGTCCCAGCAGGGGGAGAGGCTGCAGTCCCTGTCCCAGCAGCGGGAGAGGCTCCTGTCCCTGTCCCAGCAGGGGAAGAGACTCCTGTCCCAGTCCCAGGAGGGGGAGAGACTCCTGTCACTCTCCCAGCAGGGGGAGAGGCTCATGTCTCAGCACGGGGAGACGCACCTATCCCTGTCCCAGCAGGGGGAGAGGCTCCTGTCCCATCATGGGGAGTGGCTCCTGTCCCAGCAGGGGGAGAGGCTACTGTCCCTGTCCCAGCAGGGGGAGAGCCTCCTGTCCCTGTCCCAGCAGGGGGAGAGGCTCCTGTCCCTGTCCCAGCAGGGGGAGAGGCTCCTGTCCCTGTCCTAGCAGGGGGAGAGGCTCCTGTCCAAGCAGGGGAAGAGGCTCCTGTCCCTGCCCCAGCAGAAGGAGAGGCTCCTGTCCCTGTCCCAGCAGGGGGAGATGCTCCTGTCACTCTCCCAGCAGGGGGAGATGCTCCTGTCCCTGTCCCAGCAGGAGGAGATGCTCCTGTCCCTGTCCCAGCAGGAGGAGATGCTCCTGTCCCTGTCCCAGCAGGGGGAGAGGTTCTTGTCCCTGTCCCAGCAGGGGGAGAGACACCTGTCCCAGAAGGGGGAAGAGGTTCCTGTCCCTGTCCCAGCAGTGAGTGAGGCTCTTGTCCCTGTCCCAGCAGGGGGCAAGTCTCCTGTCCCAACAGGGGGATAGGCTCATGTCACTGCCCCAGCAGAAGGAGAGGCTCATGTCCCTGTCCCAACAGAAGGAGAGGCTCCTGTCCCTGTCCCAGCAGGGGGAGAGGCTCCTGTCCCTGTCCCAGCAGGGGGAGATGCTCCTGTCCCTGTCCCAGCACGGGGAGAGGAACCTGTCCCAGCAGAGGGAGAGGCTCCTGTCCCAGCAGAGGGAGAGGCTCTTGTCCCTGTCCCAGAGGGGGAGAGGCTCCTGTCCCTGACCCAGCAGGGGGAGATGCTCCTGTCCCTGTTCCAGCACGGGGAGAGGCTCCTGTCCCAGCAGAGCGAGAGGCTCTTGTCCCTTTCCCAGAGGGGGAGAGACTCCTGTCCATGTCCCAGCAGGGGGAGAGGCTCCTGTCCCTGTCCCAGCAGGGGGAGAGGCTCCTGCCCATGTCCCAGCAGGGGGAGAGGCTCCTGCCCATGTCCCAGCAGGGGGAGACGCTCCTGTACCTGTCCCAGCAGAGGGGGAGGCTCCAGTCCCTGTACCAGCAGGGGTGAGGCTCCTGTCCCTGTCTCGGCAGGGTGTGATGCTCCTGTCCCTGTCTCGGCAGGGGGTGATGCTCCTGTCCCAGCAGGAGGAGAGGCTCCTATCCCTGTCCCAGCAGAGAGAGAGGCTCTTGTCCCTATCCCAGCAGAGGGAGAGACTGCTGTTCCAGCAGGGGGAGAGGCTTCTGTCGCTGTCCCAGCAGGGGGAGAGGCTCCTGTCCCTGTCCCAGCAGGGGGAGAGGCTCCTGTCCCTGTCCCAGCAGGGGAAGAGACTCCTGTCCCAGTCCCAGGAGGGGGAGAGACTCCTGTCACTCTCCCAGCAGGGGGAGAGGCTCATGTCTCAGCACGGGGAGACGCACCTATCCCTGTCCCAGCAGGGGGAGAGGCTCCTGTCCCATCATGGGGAGAGGCTCCTGTCCCAGCAGGGGGAGAGGCTACTGTCCCTGTCCCAGCAGGGGGAGAGCCTCCTGTCCCTGTCCCAGCAGGGGGAGAGGCTCCTGTCCCTGTCCCAGCAGGGGGAGAGGCTCCTGTCCCTGTCCTAGCAGGGGGAGAGGCTCCTGTCCAAGCAGGGGAAGAGGCTCCTGTCCCTGCCCCAGCAGAAGGAGAGGCTCCTGTCCCTGTCCCAGCAGGGGGAGATGCTCCTGTCACTCTCCCAGCAGGGGGAGATGCTCCTGTCCCTGTCCCAGCAGGAGGAGATGCTCCTGTCCCTGTCCCAGCAGGAGGAGATGCTCCTGTCCCTGTCCCAGCAGGGAGAGATGCTCCTGTCCCTGTCCCAGCAGGGGGAGAGGCTCCTGTCCCTGTCCCAGCAGGGGGAGAGGCTCCTGTCCCCGACCCAGCAGGGGGAAAGGCTCCTGTTCCAGCAGAGGGAGAGGCCACTGTCCCTGTCACAGCAGGGGGACAGGCTCCTGTCCCTGTCCCAGCAGAGGGAGAGGCTCATGTCTCTCACCCAGCAGGAGGAGAGGTTCCTGTTACTGTCACAGCAGGGGGAGAGGCGCCTGTCCAAGCAATGAGTGAGGCTCCTGTCCCAGCAGGGGGAGAGGCTCCTATCCCTGTCCCAGCAGGGGTAGAGGCTCCTGTCCCTGTCCCAGCAGGGGGAGAGGATGCAGTCCCTGTCCCAGCAGGGGGAGAGGCTCCTGTCCCTGTCCCAGCAGGAGGAGATGCTCCTGTCCCTGTCCCAGCAGGGGGAGATGCTCCTGTCCCTGTCCCAGCAGGGGGAGAGGCTCCTGTCCCTGTCCCAGCAGGGGGAGAGGCTCCTGTCCCTGTCCCAACAGGAGAGGCTCCTGTCCCTGTCCCAGCAGGGGGAGAGGCTCCTGTCCCTGTCCCAGCAGGGGGAGAGGCTCCTGTCACTGTCCCAGCAGGGGGAAGGGCTCATGACCCAGCAGGGGGAGTGGCTCCTGTCCCTGTCCCAGCAGGGGAAGCGGCTCCTGTCCCTGTCCCAGCAGGGGGTGGAGGCTCCTGTCACTGTCCCAGCAGGGGGAGGGGCTCATGACCCAGCAGGGGGAGAGGCTCCTGTCCCTGTCCCAGCAGGGGGAGAGGCTCCTGTCCCTGTCCCAGCAGGGGGAGAGGCTCCTGTCCCTGTCCCAGCAGGGGGAGAGGTTCCTGTCACTGTCCCAGCAGGGGGAGAGCCTCCTGTCCATGTCCCAGCAGGGGGAGAGCCTCCTGCCCCTGTTCCAGCAGGGGGAGAGGCTCCTGTCCCTGTCGCAGCAGGGGGAGAGGCTCCTGTCCCTGACCCACCAGGGGGAGCGGCTCCTGTCACTCTCCCAGCAGGGAGAGAGGCTCAATATTCAGCACGGGGAGACGCACATATCACTGTCCCAGCAGGGGGAAAGGCTCCTGTTCCTGTTCCAGCAGAGGGAGAGGCCACTGTCCCTGTCACAGCAGGGGGACAGGCTCCTGTCCCTGTCCCAGCAGGGGGAGAGGCTCCTGTCCCTGTCCCAGCAGGGGGAGAGGTTCCTGTCACTGTCCCAGCAGGGGGAGAGCCTCCTGTCCATGTCCCAGCAGGGGGAGAGCCTCCTGCCCCTGTCCCAGCAGGGGGAGAGGCTCCTGTCCCTGTCGCAGCAGGGGGAGAGGCTCCTGTCCCTGACCCACCAGGGGGAGCGGCTCCTGTCACTCTCCCAGCAGGGAGAGAGGCTCAATATTCAGCACGGGGAGACGCACATATCACTGTCCCAGCAGGGGGAAAGGCTCCTGTTCCTGTTCCAGCAGGGGGAGAGGCTCCTGTCCCTGTCCTAGCAGGGGAGAGGCGCCTGTCCAAGCAGGGAGTGAGGCTCCTGTCACAGAAGGGGGAGAGGCTCCTATCCCTGTCCCAGCAGGGGTAGAGGCTCCTGCCCCTGTCCCAGCACAGGGAAGGGCTCCTGTCCCTGTCCCAGCACAGGGAGAGGCTCCTGTCCCTGTCCCAGCAGGGGGTGATGCTCCTGTCCCAGCAGGGGGAGAGGCTCCTGACCCAGCAGGGGGAGAGGCTCCTGTCCATGTCCCAGCAGAGGGAGTGGCTCCTGTCCCTGTCCCAACAGAAGGAGAGGCTCTTGTCCCTGTCCCAGCAGGGGGAGAGACACCTGTCCCAGCAGGGGGAAGAGGTTCCTGTCCCTGTCCCAGCAGGGGGTGAGGCTCTTGTCCCTATCCCAGCAGGGGGAGAGGCTCATGTCCCTGTTCCAGCAGAAGGAGAGGCTCCTGTCCCTGTCCCAACACAAGGAGAGGCTCCTGGCTCTGCCCCAGCAGGGGGAGATGCTCCTGTCCCTGTCCCAACAGGGTGAGAGGCTCCTGTCCCAGCAGAGGGAGAGGCTTATGTCCCCGATCCAGCAGGGGGAAAGGCTCCTGTTCCTGTTCCAGCAGAGGGAGAGGCCACTGTCCCTGTCACAGCAGGGGGACAGGCTCCTGTCCCTGTCCCAGCAGAGGGAGAGGCTCATGTCTCTGACCCAGCAGGAGGAGAGGTTCCTGTTACTGTCACAGCAGGGGGAGAGGCGCCTGTCCAAGCAGGGAGTGAGGCTCCTGTCCCAGCAGGGGGAGAGGCTCCTATCCCTGTCCCAGCACAGGGAGAGGCTCCTGTCCCAGCACGAGGTGAGGCTCCTGTCCATGTCCCAGCAGGGGGTGATGCTCCTGTCCCAGCATGGGGAGAGGCTCCTGTCCCTGTCCCAGCAGGGGGAGAGGCTCTTGTCCCTGTCCCAGCAGGGGGAGGGGCTCATGACCCAGCAGGGGGAGTGGCTCCTGTTCCTGTCCCAGCAGGGGAAGCGGCTCCTGTCCCTGTCCCAGCAGGGGGTATAGGCTCCTGTCCCTGTCCCAGCAGAGGGAGGGGCTCATGACCCAGCAGGGGGAGTGGCTCCTGTCCCTGTCCCAGCAGGGGAAGCGGCTCCTGTTCCTGTCCCAGCAGGGGGAGAGGCTCTTGTCCCTGACCCAGCAGGGGGAGAGACACCTGTCCCAGCAGGGGGGTTCCTGTCCCTGTCCCAGCAGGGGGAGAGGCTCCTGTCCCAGCAGGGGGAGAGGCTCCTGTCCCTGTCCCAGCAGGGGGAGTGGCTTCTGTCCCAGCACGGGGAGAAGCTCCCTATTACTGTTCCAGCAGGAGGAGAGGTCCTGTTCACTGTCCCAGCAGTGGGAGAGGCATCTGTCCATGTCCCAGCAGGGGGAGAGGCTCCTGTCCCTGTCCCAGCAGGGGGAGAGTCTCCTGTCCCTGTCGCAGCAGGGGGAGAGTCTCCTGTCCCTGTCCCAGCAGGGGGAGAGGCTCCAGTCCCTATCCCAGCAAAGGGTGAGGCTCCTGTCCGAGCAGCAGGAGAGGCTCCTGTCCCTGTCCCAGCTGGGGGAGAGGCTCCTGTCCCTGTCCCAGCAGGGGTGTAGGTTCCAGTCCCTGTCGCAGCAGGCGAAGAGGCTCCTGTCCCTGTCCCAGCAGGGGAAGAGGCTCCTGTCCCTGTCCCAGCAGGGGGAGAGGCTCCTGTCCCTGTCCCAGCAGAGGGAGAGGCTCCTGTCCCCGACCCAGCAGGGGGAAAGGCTCCTGTTCCTGTTCCAGCAGAGGGCGAGGCCACTGTCCCTGTCACAGCAGGGGGACAGGCTCCTGTCCCTGTCCCAGCAGAGGGAGAGGCTTATGCCTCCGACCCAGCAGGAGGAGAGGCTCCTGTTACTGTCAGAGCAGGGGGAGAGGCTCCTGTCCCTGTCCTAGCAGGGGAGAGGCACCTGTCCCAGCAGGGGGTGAGGCTCCTATCTTTGTCCCAGCAGGGGTAGAGGCTCCTGTCCCTGTCCCAGCACAGGGAGAGGCTCCTGTCCCAGCAGGGGCTGAGGCTCTTGTCACTGTCCCAGCAGGGGGAGAGGCTCATGTCCCTATCCCAGCAGGGGATGAGGCTTCTATCCCAGCAGAGGGAGAGCATGCTGTTCCAGCAGTGGGAGAGGCTCCAGTCCCTGTCCCAGCAGGGGAAAGAGGTTCCTGTCGCTGTCCCAGCAGAGGCTGAGGCTCTTGTCCCTGTCCCAGCAGAGGGAGAGGCTTATGTCCCCGATCCAGCAGGCAGAAAGGCTCCTGTTCCTGTTCCAGCAGAGGGAGAGGCCACTGTCCCTGTCACAGCAGGGGGACAGGCTCCTGTCCCTGTCCCAGCAGAGGGAGAGGCTCATGTCTCTGACCCAGCAGGAGGAGAGGTTCCTGTTACTGTCACAGCAGGGGGAGAGGCGCCTGTCCAAGCAGGGAGTGAGGCTCCTGTCCCAGCAGGGGGAGAGGCTCCTATCCCTGTCCCAGCACAGGGAGAGGCTCCTGTCCCAGCACGAGGTGAGGCTCCTGTCCATGTCCCAGCAGGGGGTGATGCTCCTGTCCCAGCATGGGGAGAGGCTCCTGTCCCTGTCCCAGCAGGGGGAGAGGCTCTTGTCCCTGTCCCAGCAGGGGGAGGGGCTCATGACCCAGCAGGGGGAGTGGCTCCTGTTCCTGTCCCAGCAGGGGAAGCGGCTCCTGTCCCTGTCCCAGCAGGGGGTATAGGCTCCTGTCCCTGTCCCAGCAGAGGGAGGGGCTCATGACCCAGCAGGGGGAGTGGCTCCTGTCCCTGTCCCAGCAGGGGAAGCGGCTCCTGTTCCTGTCCCAGCAGGGGGAGAGGCTCTTGTCCCTGACCCAGCAGGGGGAGAGACACCTGTCCCAGCAGGGGGGTTCCTGTCCCTGTCCCAGCAGGGGGAGAGGCTCCTGTCCCAGCAGGGGGAGAGGCTCCTGTCCCTGTCCCAGCAGGGGGAGTGGCTTCTGTCCCAGCACGGGGAGAAGCTCCCTATTACTGTTCCAGCAGGAGGAGAGGTCCTGTTCACTGTCCCAGCAGTGGGAGAGGCATCTGTCCATGTCCCAGCAGGGGGAGAGGCTCCTGTCCCTGTCCCAGCAGGGGGAGAGTCTCCTGTCCCTGTCGCAGCAGGGGGAGAGTCTCCTGTCCCTGTCCCAGCAGGGGGAGAGGCTCCAGTCCCTATCCCAGCAAAGGGTGAGGCTCCTGTCCGAGCAGCAGGAGAGGCTCCTGTCCCTGTCCCAGCTGGGGGAGAGGCTCCTGTCCCTGTCCCAGCAGGGGTGTAGGTTCCAGTCCCTGTCGCAGCAGGCGAAGAGGCTCCTGTCCCTGTCCCAGCAGGGGAAGAGGCTCCTGTCCCTGTCCCAGCAGGGGGAGAGGCTCCTGTCCCTGTCCCAGCAGAGGGAGAGGCTCCTGTCCCCGACCCAGCAGGGGGAAAGGCTCCTGTTCCTGTTCCAGCAGAGGGCGAGGCCACTGTCCCTGTCACAGCAGGGGGACAGGCTCCTGTCCCTGTCCCAGCAGAGGGAGAGGCTTATGCCTCCGACCCAGCAGGAGGAGAGGCTCCTGTTACTGTCAGAGCAGGGGGAGAGGCTCCTGTCCCTGTCCTAGCAGGGGAGAGGCACCTGTCCCAGCAGGGGGTGAGGCTCCTATCTTTGTCCCAGCAGGGGTAGAGGCTCCTGTCCCTGTCCCAGCACAGGGAGAGGCTCCTGTCCCAGCAGGGGCTGAGGCTCTTGTCACTGTCCCAGCAGGGGGAGAGGCTCATGTCCCTATCCCAGCAGGGGATGAGGCTTCTATCCCAGCAGAGGGAGAGCATGCTGTTCCAGCAGTGGGAGAGGCTCCAGTCCCTGTCCCAGCAGGGGAAAGAGGTTCCTGTCGCTGTCCCAGCAGAGGCTGAGGCTCTTGTCCCTGTCCCAGCAGGGGGAGAGGCTCCTGTCCCAGCAGGGGGAGAGGCTCATTTCCCTGTCCCAGCAGGGGGAGTGGCTCCTGTCCCAGCAGTGGGAGAAGCTCCCTATTACTGTTCCAGCAGGAGGAGAGGCTCCAGTCCCTGTCCCAGCAGGGGGAAGAGGTTCCTGTCGCTGTCCCAGCAGAGGCTGAGGCTCTTGTCCCTGTCCCAGCATGGGGAGAGGCTCCTGACCCAGCACGGGAAGAGGCTCCTGACCCAGCATGGGGAGAGGCTCCTGTCCCTGTCCCAGCAGGGGGAGAGGCTCCTGTCCCTGTCCCAGCAGGGGGAGAGGCTCCTGTCCCTGTCCCAGCAGGGGGAGAGGCTCCAGTCCCTATGACAGCAAAGGGTGAGGCTCCTGTCCGAGCAGCGGGAGAGGCTCCTGTCACTGTCCCAAGAGGGGGAGAGGCTCCTGTCACTGTCCCAAGAGGGGGAGAGGCACCTGTTCCTGTCCCAGCAGGAGAAGAGGCTCCTGTCCCAGCAGAGGGGCGCCTCCTGTCCCAGTCACAGCAGGGGGAGAGGCTCCTGTCCCTGTTCGAGCAGGGGGTGAAGCTAATGTCCCAGCAGATGAAGCTCCTGTCCCAGCAGAGGGAGAGGCTCCTATCCCTGTCCCAGCAGGGGGGGGAGGCTCCTGTCCCTGTCCCAGCAGAGGGAGAGGCTCATGTCCCTGTCCCAGCAGGGGGGGAGGCACCACTCTGTCCCAGCAGGGGGAGAGGCACCTGTTACAGTCACAGCAGAGGGAGCGGCTCCTGTCCCTGTCCCAGCAGGGGGAGTGGCTCCTGTCCCTGTCCCAGCAGCGGGGAGGAGAGGCCTCTCCCTGTCCCAGCAGGGGGGGAGACTCCTGTCCCTGTCCCAGCAGGGGGGGGGAGGCACCTGTCTGGCCCAGCAGGGGGAGAGGCTCCTGTTACAGTCACAGCAGGGGGAGAGGCTCCTGTCCCTGTCCCAGCAAGGGGAGAGGCTCCTGTCCCTGTCCCAGCAGGGGGAGAGGCTCCTGTCCCTGTCCCAGCAGGGGGAGAGGCTCCTGTCCCTGTCCCAGCAGGGGGAGAGGCTCCTGTCCCAGCAGGGGAAGAGGCTCCTGTCCCTGTCCCAGCAGGGAGAGAGGCTCCTGTCCCTGTCCCAGCAGGGGGAGAGGCTCCTGTCCCTGTCCCAGCAGGGGGAGAGGCTCCTGTCCCTGTCCCAGCAGGTCGAGAGGCTCCTGTCCCTGTCCCAGCAGGGGGAGAGGATCCTGTCCCTGTCCCAGCAGGGGGAGAGGCTCCTGTCCCAGCAGGGGAAGAAGCTCCTGTCCCTGTCCCAGCAGGGGGAGATGCTCCTGTCCCAGCAGAGAGAAAGGCTCCTGTCCCTGTCCCAGCAGGGGAAGAGGCTCCTGTCCCTGTCCCAGCAGGGAGAGAGGCTCCTGTCCCTGTCCCAGCAGGGGGAGAGGCTCCTGTCCCTGTCCCAGCAGGGGGAGAGGCTCCTGTCCCTGTCCCAGCAGGTCGAGAGGCTCCTGTCCCTGTCCCAGCAGGTCGAGAGGCTCCTGTCCCTGTCCCAGCAGGTCGAGAGGCTCCTGTCCCTGTCCCAGCAGGGGGAGAGGCTCCTGTCCCAGCAGGGGGAAAGGCTCCTGTACCTGTTCCAGCATAGGGAGAGGCCACTGCCCTGTCACAGCAGGGGGACAGGCTCCTGTTACTGTCACAGCAGGGTGAGAGGCTCCTGTCCCTGTCCTAGCAGGGGTGAGGCTCCTGTCCCAGCAGGGGGAGAGGCTCCTGTCCCTGTCCCAGCAGGGGGAGAGGCTCCAGTCCCTATCCCAGGAAAGGGTGAGGCTCCTGTCCGAGCAGCGGGAGAGGATCCTGTCACTGTTCCAGGAGGGGGAGAGGCTCCTGTCCCTGTCCCAGGAGGGGGAGAGTCTCCTGTCCCTGTCCCAGGAGGGGGAGAGGCTCCTGTCACTGTCCCAAGAGGGGGAGAGGCTCCTGTCCCTGTCCCAGCAGGGGGAGAGGATCCTGTCCCTGTTCGAGCAGAGGGAGAGGCTCATATCCCTGTCCCAGCAGGGGGAGAAGCACCTGTCTGTCCCAGCAGGGGGAGAGGCTCCTGTTACAGTCACAGCAGGGGGAGCGGCTCCTGTCCCTGTCCCAGAAGGGGGAGAGGCTCCTGTCCCTGTCCCAGCAGGGGGAAAGAGGTTCCTGTCCCTGTCCCAGCAGGGTGCGAGGCTCCTGTCCCAGCAGGGGGAGAGGCTCCTGTCCCTGTCCCAGCAGGGGGAGTGGCTCCTGTCCCAGCATGGGGAGAAGCTCCCTATTACTGTTCCAGCAGGAGGAGAGGCCCTGGACACTGTCCCAGAAGTGGGAGAGGCGTCTGTCCCTGTCCCAGCAGGGGGAGAGGCGCCTGTCCCAGCAGGGGTTGAGGCTCCTGTCCCAGCAGTGGGAGAGGCTCCTGTCCCTGACCCAGCAGAGGGAGAGGCTCATGTCCCTGTCCCAGCAGGGGGAGGGGCTCATGTCCCAGCAGGGGGAGTGGCTCCTGTCCCTGTCCCAGCAGCGGGGGGAGAGGCTCCTGTCCCAGTCCCAGCAGGGTGGAGGCTCCTGTCCCTGTCCCAGCACGGGGAGAGGCTCCTGTCCCTGTCCCAGCAGGGGGAGAGGCTCCTGTCCCTGTCCCAGCAGGGGGAAAGGCTCCTGTCACTCACCTAACAGGGGGAGAGGCTCCTGTCACTCTCCCAGCAGGGGGAGAGGCTCTTGTCACTCTCCCAGCAGGGGGAGAGGCTCATGTCTCAGCACGGGGAGACGCACCTATCCCTGTCCCAGCATTGGGAGAGGCTCCTGTCCCTGTCCCAGCAGCGGGAGAGGCGCCTGTCCCTGTCCCAGCAGGGGAAGAGGCTCCTGTCCTTGTCCCAGCAGGGGAAGAGGCTCCTGTATCTGTCCCAGCAGGGGGAGTGGCTCCTGTCCCTGTCCCAGCAGGGGGAGAGCCTCCAGGCCCTATCCCAGCAAAGGGTGGGGCTCCTGTCCGAGCAACGGGAGAGGCTCCTGTCCCTGTCCCAGCTGGGGGAGAGGAACCTGTCACTGTTCCAGGAGTGGGAGAGGCTCCTGTCCCTGTCCCAAGAGGGGGAGAGGCTCCTGTCCCTGTCCCAGCAGGGGTAGAGGATCCTGTCCCTGTCCCAGCAGGGGGAGTGGCTCCTGTCCCAGCAGGGGGAGAAGCTGCTATTACTGTTCCAGCAGGAGGCCAGGCCCTGGTCACTGTTCCAGCAGTGGGAGAGGCGTCTGTCCCTGTCCCAGCAGGGGGGAGAGGCGCCTGTCCCAGCAGGGGTTGAGGCTCCTGTCCCAGCAGGGGGAGAGGCTCCTGACCCAGCAGGGGGAGAGGCTCCTTTCCCTGTCCCAGCAGGGGGAGAGTCTCCTGTCCCTGTCCCAGCAGGGGGAGAGTCTCCTGTCCCTGTCCCAGCAGGGGGAGAGGCTCCAGTCCCTGTCCCAGCTGGGGGAGAGGGTCCTGTCACTATTCCAGGAGGGGATGAGGTTCCTGTCCCTGTCCCAGCAGGGGGAGAGGTTCCTGTCACTGTCCCAGGAGGGGGAGAGGCTCCTGTCCCTGTCCCAGCAGGGGGAGAGGCTCCTTTCACTGTCCCAAGAGGGGGAGAGGCTCCTGTCACTGTCCCAAGAGGGGGAGAGGCTCCTGTCACTGTCCCAGCAGGTGCAGAGTCTCCTGTCCCAGTCCCAGCAGGAGAAGAGACTCCTGTCCCAGCAGGAAGAGTGACTCCCGTCCCAGCATGGGCAGAGGCTCCTGTTCCTGTTCCAGCAGGGGGAGAGGCTCCTGTCCCTGTTCAAGCAGGGGGTAAAGCTAATGTCCCAGCAGATGAAGCTCCTGTCCCAGCAGAGGGAGAGGCTCCTAACCCAGTCCCAGCAGGGGGGTGGGGGGGAGGCTCCTGTCCCTGTCCCAGCAGGGGGAGAGGCTCCTGTCCCTGTCCCAGCAGGGGGAGAGGCTCCTGTCCCTGTCCCAGCAGGGGGGGAGGCACCTGTCTGTCCCAGCACGGGGAGAGGCTCCTGTTACAGTCACAGCAGGGGGAGAGGCTCCTGTCCCTGTCCCAGCAGGGGGAGAGGCTCCTGTCCCTGTCCCAGCAGGGGGAGAGGCTCATGTCTCAGCACGGGGAGACGCACCTATCTCTGTCCCAGTGGATTTGAGTATAGGAGCAGGAAAGACTTACTGCAGTTGTACAGGGCCTTGGTGAGGACACACCTGGAATATTGTGTTCGGTTTTGGTCTCCTATCTCAGCAAGGATGTTCTTGATTTTGTGCCTGTCCCTGTCCCAGCAGCGGGAGAGGCTCCTGTCCCAGCAGGGGAAGAAGCTCCTGTCCCTGTCCCAGCAGGGGGAGATGCTCCTGTCCCTGTCCCTGCAGAGAGAAATGCTCCTGTCCCTGTCCCAGCAGGGGGAGTAGGTTCCAGTCCCTGTCCCAGCAGGGGAAGAGGCTCCTGTCCCAGCAGGGGAAGAGGCTCCTGTCCCTGTCCCAGCAGAGGGAGAGGCTCCTGTCCCAGCAGAGGGAGAGGCTCCTGTCCCCGACCCAGCAGAGGGAAAGGCTCCTGTTCCTGTTCCAGCAGAGGGAGAGGCCACTGTCCCTGTCACAGAAGGGGGACAGGCTCCTGTCCCTGTCCCAGCAGAGGGAGAGGCTCATGTCTCCGACCCAGCAGGAGGAGAGGCTCCTGTTACTGTCACAGCAGGGGGAGAGGCTCCTGTCCCTGTCCTAGCAGGGGAGAGGCACCTGTCCCAGCAGGGGGTGAGGCTCCTGTCCCAGCAGGGGGAGAGGCTCCTATCCCTGTCCCAGCAGGGGTAGAGGCTCCTGTCCCTGTCCCAGCACAGGGAGAGGCTCCTATCCCTGTCCCAGCACGGGGTGAGGCTCCTGTCCCTGTCCCAGCAGGGGAAAAGGCTCCTGTCCCTGTCCCAGCAGGGGAAGAGGCTCCTGTATCTGTCCCAGCAGGCGGAGAGGCTCCTGTCCCTGTCCCAGCAGGGGGAGAGGCTCCTGTCCCTGTCCCAGCAGGGGGAGAGGCTCCTGTCCCTGTCCCAGCAGGGGGAGAGGCTCCTGTCCCTGTCCCAGCAGGGGGAGAGGCTCCTGTCCCTGTCCCAGCAGGGGGAGAGGCTCCTGTCCCTGTCCCAGCAGGGGGAGAGGCTCTTGTCCCTGTCCCAGCAGGTCGAGAGGCTCCTGTCCCTGTCCCAGCAGGTCGAGAGGCTCCTATCCCTGTCCCAGCAGGGGGAGAGGCTCCTGTCCCAGCAGAGGGAGAGGCTCCTGTCCCCGACCCAGCAGGGGGAAAGGCTCCTGTTCCTGTTCCAGCAGAGGGAGAGGCCACTGTCCCTGTCACAGCAGGGGGACAGGCTCCTGTCCGTGTCCCAGCAGAGGGAGAGGCTCATGTCTCCGACCCAGCAGGAGGAGAGGCTCCTGTTACTGTCACAGCAGGGGGAGAGGCTCCTGACCCTGTCCTAGCAGGGGTGAGGCTCCTGTCCCAGCAGGGGGAGAGGCTCATATCCCTGTCCCAGCACAGGGAGAGGCTCCTGTCCCAGCACGGGGTGAGGCTCCTGTCCCTGTCCCAGCAGGGGGTGATGCTCCTGTCCCAGCTGGGGGAGAGGCTCCTATCCCTGTTTCAGCAGGCGGAGAGGCTCATGTCCTTGTCCCAGCAGGGGTGAGGCTTCTCTCCCAGCAGAGGGAGAGCCTGCTGTTCCAGCAGTGGGAGAGGCTTCAGTCCCTGTCCCAGCAGGGGGAAGAGATTCCTGTCCCTGTCCCAGCAGGGGGAGAGGCTGCTGTCCCAGCAGGGGGAGAGGCTCCTGTCCCTGTCCCAGCAGGGGGAGTGGCTCCTGTCCCAGCATGGGGAGAAGCTCCCTATTACTGTTCCAGCAGGAGGAGAGGCCCCGGTCACTGTCCCAGCAATGGGAGAGGCGCCTGTCCCAGTATGGGGAGAGGCTCCTGACCCAGCAGGGGGAGAGGCTCCTGTCCCAGCAGGGGGAAGAGGCTCCTGTCCCAGCATGGGGAGAGGCTCCAGGCCCTATCCCAGCAAAGGGTGGGGCTCCTGTCCGAGCAACGGGAGAGGCTCCTGTCCCTGTCCCAGCTGGGGGAGAGGAACCTGCCACTGTTCCAGGATTGGGAGAGGCTCCTGTCCCTGTCCCAAGAGGGGGAGAGGCTCCTGTCCCTGTCCCAGCAGGGATAGAGGATCCTGTCCCTGTCCCAGCAGGGGGAGTGGCTCCTGTCCCAGCAGGGGGAGAAGCTGCTATTACTGTTCCAGCAGGAGGCGAGGCCCTGGTCACTGTTCCAGCAGTGGGAGAGGCGTCTGTCCCTGTCCCAGCAGGTGGAAGAAGCGCCTGTCCCAGCAGGGGTTGAGGCTCCTGTCCCAGCAGGGGGAGAGGCTCCTGACCCAGCAGTGGGAGAGGCTCCTTTCCCTGTCCCAGCAGGGGGAGAGTCTCCTGTCCCTGTCCCAGCAGGGGGAAGAGTCTCCTGTCCCTGTCCCAGCAGGGGGAAGAGTCTCCTGTCCCTGTCCCAGCAGGGGGAGAGGCTCAAGTCCCTGTCCCAGCTGAGGGAGAGGGTCCTGTCGCTGTTCCAGGAGGGGATGAGGCTCCTGTCCCTGTCCCAGCAGGGGGAGAGGTTCCTGTCACTGTCCCAGGAGGGGGAGAGGCTCCTGTCCCTTTCCCAGCAGGGGGAGAGTCTCCTTTCACTGTCCCAAGAGGGGGAGAGGCTCCTGTTACTGTCCCAAGAGGGGGAGAGGCTCCTGTCACTGTCCCAGCAGGTGTAGAGTCTCCTGTCCCTGTCCCAGCAGGAGAAGAGACTCCTGTCCCAGCAGGAAGAGTGACTCCCGTCCCAGCATGGGCAGAGGCTCCTGTTCCTGTTCCAGCAGGGGGAGAGGCTCCTGTCCCTGTTCGAGCAGGGGGTAAAGCTAATGTCCCAGCAGATGAAGCTCCTGTCCCAGCAGGGGGAGAGGCTCCTAACCCAGTCCCAGCAGGGGGGTGGGGGGGAGGCTCCTGTCCCTGTCCCAGCAGGGTGGGGAGACTCCTGTCCCTGTCCCAGCAGGGGGGGGGAGACTCCTGTCCCAGCAGGGGGGGAGACTCCTGTCCCTGTCCCAGCAGGGCGGGAGACTCCTGTTACAGTCACAGCAGGGGGAGAGGCTCCTGTCCCTGTCCCAGCAGGGGGAGAGGCTCCTGTCCCTGTCCCAGCAGTGGGAGAGGCTCCTGTCCCTGTCCCAGCAGGGGGAGAGGCTCCTGTCCCTGTCCCAGCAGGGGGAGAGGCTCCTGTCACTCTCCCAGCAGGGGGAGAGGTTCATGTCTCAGCACGGGGAGACGCACCAATCCCTGTCCCAGTGGATTTGAGTATAGGAGCAGGAAGGTCTTACTGCAGTTGTACAGGGCCTTGGTGAGGACACACCTGGAATATTGTGTTCGGTTTTGGTCTCCTATCTCGGCAAGGATGTTCTTGATTTTGTGCCTGTCCTTGTCCCAGCAGCGGGAGAGGCTCCTGTCCCCGACCCAGCAGAGGGAAAGGCTCCTGTTCCTGTTCCAGCAGAGGGAGAGGCCACTGTCCCTGTCACACAAGGGGGACAGACTCCTGTCCCTGTCTCAACAGAGGGAGAGGCTCATGTCTCCGACCCAGCAGGAGGAGAGGCTCCTGTTACTGTCACAGCAGGGGGAGAGGCTCCTGTCCCTGTCCTAGCAGGGGAGAGGCACCTGTCCCAGCAGGGGGTGAGGCTCCTGTCCCAGCAGGGGGAGAGGCTCCTATCCCTATCCCAGCAGGGGTAGAGGCTCCTGTCCCAGCACGGGGTGAGGCTCCTGTCCCTGTTCCAGCAGGGGGTGATGCTCCAGTTCCAGCAGGGGGAGAGGCTCCTATCCCTGTCCCAGCAGGGGGAGAGGCTCATGTCCCTGTCCCAGCAGGAGAAGAGACTCCTGTCCCAGCAGGAAGAGTGACTCCCGTCCCAGCATGGGCAGAGGCTCCTGTTCCTGTTCCAGCAGGGGAGAGGCTCCTGTCCCTGTTCGAGCAGGGGGTAAAGCTAATGTCCCAGCAGACGAAGCTCCTGTCCCAGCAGGGTGAGAGGCTCCTGTCCCTGTCCCAGCAGGGGGAGAGGCTCCTGTCCCAGCAGGAAGAGTGACTCCCGTCCCAGCATGGGCAGAGGCTCCTGTTCCTGTTCCAGCAGGGGAGAGGCTCCTGTCCCTGTTCGAGCAGGGGGTAAAGCTAATGTCCCAGCAGACGAAGCTCCTGTCCCAGCAGGGTGAGGCTCCTGTCCCTGTCCCAGCAGGGGGAGAGGCTCCTGTCCCTGTCCCAGCAGGGGGAGAGGCTCCTGTCCCTGTCCCAGCAGGGGAAGAGGCTCCTGTCCCTGTCCCAGCAGGGGGAGAGGCACCTATCCCTGTCCCAGCAGGGGGAGAGGCTCCTGTCCCTGTCCCAGCAGCGGGAGAGGCTCCTGTCCCAGCAGGGGAAGAAGCTCCTGTCCCTGTCCCAGCAGGGGGAGATGCCCCTGTCCCTGTCCCAGCAGAGAGAAAGGCTCCTGTCCCTGTCCCAGCAGGGGGAGTAGGTTCCAGTCCCTGTCCCAGCAGGGGAACAGGCTCCTGTCCCTGTCCCAGCAGGGGGAGAGGCTCCTGTCCCTGCCCCAGCAGATCGAGAGGCTCCTGTCCCTGTCCCAGCAGGGGGAGAGGCTCCTGTCACTGTCCCAGCAGGGGGAAGAGATTCCTGTTCCTGTCCTAGCAGAGGGTGAGGCTCCTGTCCCTGTTCCAAGAGGGGGAGAGGCTCCTGTCACTGTCCCAGCAGGGGGAGAGACTCCTGTCACTGTCCCAAGAGGGGGAGAGGCTCCTGTCCCTGTCCCAGCAGGTGCAGAGTCTCCTGTCCCTGTCCCAGCAGGAGAAGAGGCTCCTGTCCCAGCAGAGGAGGTCTCCTGTCCCAGTCCCAGCAGGGGAAGAGTCTCCTGTCCCAGCAGAGGGGGTCTCCTGTCCTAGTACCAGCATGGGCAGAGGCTCCTGTTCCTGTCCCAGCATGGAGAGAGGCTCCTGTCCCTGTTCAAGCAGGGGGTGAAGCTAATGTCCCAGCAGATGAAGCTCCTGTCCCAGCAGAGGGAGAGGCTCCCATCCCTGTCCCAGCAGAGGGGGAGGCTCCTGTCCCTGTCCCAGCAGAGGGAGAGGCTCATGTCCCTGTCCCAGCAGGGGGAGGGGCTCATGTCCCAGCAGGGGGAGTGGCTCCTGTCCCAGCAGGAGAAGCGGCTCCTGTCCCTGTCCCAGCAGGGGGGTGGAGACTCCTGTCCCTGTCCCAGCAGGGGGAGAGGCTCCTGTCCCTGTCACAGCAGTGGGAGAGGCTCGTGTCCCTGTCCCAGCAGGGGGACAGGCACCTGTCTGTCCCAGCAGAGGGAGAGGCTTCTGTCCCTGTCTCAGCAGAGGGAGAGGCTCCTGTCCCTGTCACAGCAGTGGGAGAGGCTCGTGTCCCTGTCCCAGCAACGGGAGAGGCTCCTGTCCCTGTCCCAGCAGGGGATGAAGCTCATGTCCTCGCAGGGGGAGAGGCTCCTGTCACTGTCCCAGCAGAGGGTGAAGCTCCTGTCCCTGTCCCAGCAGGGGGAGAGGCTCCTGTCCCTGTCCCAGCAGGGGGAGAGGCTCCTGTCCCTGTCCCAGCAGGGGGAGAGGCTCCTGTCCCTCTCCCAGCAGAGGGAGAGGCTCCTGTCCCTCTCCCAGCACGGGGAGAGGCTCCTGTTACAGTCACAGCAGGGGGAGAGGCTCCTGTCCCTGTCCCAGCACGGGGAGAGGCTCCTGTCCCTGTCCCAGCACGGGGAGAGGCTCCTGTCCCTGTCCCAGCAGGGGAAGAGGCTCCTGTCCCTGTCCCAGCAGGGGGAGAGGCTCCTGTCCCAGCAGGGGAAGAAGCTCCTGTCCCTGTCCCAGCAGGGGGAGATGCTCCTGTCCCAGCAGAGAGAAAGGCTCCTGTCCCTGTCCCAGCAGGGGGAGTAGGTTCCAGTCCCTGTCCCAGCAGGGGGAAGAGATTCCTGTTCCTGTCCTAGCAGAGGGTGAGGCTCCTGTCCCTGTTCCAAGAGGGGGAGAGGCTCCTGTCACTGTCCCAGCAGGGGGAGAGACTCCTGTCACTGTCCCAAGAGAGGGAGAAGCTCCTGTCACTGTCCCAGCAGGTGCAGAGTCTCCTGTCCCTGTCCCAGCAGGTGCAGAGTCTCCTGTCCCTGTCCCAGCAGGAGAAGAGGCTCCTGTCCCAGCAGAGGAGGTCTCCTGTCCCAGTCCCAGCAGGGGAAGAGTCTCCTGTCCCAGCAGAGGAGGTCTCCTGTCCTAGTCCCAGCATGGGCAGAGGCTCCTGTTCCTGTCCCAGCATGGAGAGAGGCTCCTGTCCCTGTTCAAGCAGGGGGTGAAGCTAATGTCCCAGCAGATGAAGCTCCTGTCCCAGCAGAGGGAGAGGCTCCCATCCCTGTCCCAGCAGAGGGGGAGGCTCCTGTCCCTGTCCCAGCAGAGGGAGAGGCTCATGTCCCTGTCCCAGCAGGGGGAGGGGCTCATGTCCCAGCAGAGGGAGTGGCTCCTGTCCCTGTCCCAGCAGGGGAAGCGGCTCCTGTCCCTGTCCCAGCAGGGGGGTGGAGACTCCTGTCCCTGTCCCAGCAGGGGGAGAGGCACCTGTCTGTCCCAGCAGAGGGAGAGGCTCCTGTCCCTGTCTCAGCAGAGGGAGAGGCTCCTGTCCCTGTCACAGCAGTGGGAGAGGCTCGTGTCCCTGTCCCAGCAGGGGGACAGGCATCTGTCTGTCCCAGCAGAGGGAGAGGCTCCTGTCCCTGTCTCAGCAGAGGGAAAGGCTCCTGTCCCTGTCACAGCAGTGGGAGAGGCTCGTGTCCCTGTCCCAGCAGCGGGAGAGGCTCCTGTCACTGTCCCAGCAGAGGGTGAAGCTCCTGTCCCTGTCCCAGCAGGGGGAGAGGCTCCTGTCCCTGTCCCAGCAGGGCGTGTGACTCCTGTCCCAGTCCCAGCAGGGGGAGAGGCTCCTGTCCCCATGTCCCAGCAGGGGGAGAGGCTCCTGTCCCCATGTCCCAGCAGGGCGAGAGGCTCCTGTCCCTGTCCCAGCAGGGGGAGTGGCTCCGAGGGAGGGAGCCAGGCCGGGCCGGGTCAGGCTTTCAGTGCGGGCTGCCCGGGAGGGGGAGCTGCTGCGATCGGGGACTCCGCCGCACGGGAGCCGGGAGCCGGGCACCGCGCCCCAGCCTGAGCCGCCAGCGGCCCCGCACCACCAGCAGCGCCGGGGCAATGGCGAGCGCCGCCATCTCCAATGGACACGTCCGGCACCGGGAGCTCGGCGGCGGCGGCTCGGAGAAACACGGCGGCGCCCTGAGGAACGGCTGCACCCGAAGCCCGCAGGTAGGAGCCGGAGCCGGAGCCGGAGCCGGGGTTGGGGCTGAGCCTGAGCCTGGGGCAGCCCCGCACCCTCACTGCCTGCCCGCCGGGCTCCTGCCTCTGCTCAGCCACTCACCCTGTCCCTGGCTCATCTCAGCCCAGCTCACCACAGACATTATATATATTATATATCTCCACGCACTCATTCCTGCAGTTATTCAGGTGCCTTATTTATTCATTGCCTTCTGTCCTGCTCACAATCACATTACAAATCTTTAATCTCTTCCCCTTCATTTTGTCCTTTTAGTTAAATAAATATCCAAATTCTGCATTTATTCAGGTGCATTCATTGCTTTGTTTTCCTGCTGAAGGTTGTAAAATTTGATCCATTTTGTTAGAAAATGATTTCTTTTACACACTCAGTTCTGCATTTAATCAGGTGCATTCACTGATTTCTTCCCTGCTCACATTCACATTTCAATGTCTCCCACCTTTTTATCACTTCAGTTAAACATATTTAGACTCAGTTCTGAGTTTATTCCAGTACAATTATTGGTTTATTTCCTGCTCACAATCATATTCTTTTTGTTAAAAATATTTTTTTTACGCACACTCCTGTCTTGATTTATTTCCTGCTGGTAATCATATTGCAAATGTTGTTCCCCCTCCCCTGTTTCATTTGATTTTTTTAATTGTTTGTTTAAAAAAATGTTTTTTTACACTTTGCACCTGAATAAATGCAAAACTGTCACTTCAGGAGGAAGTTAATTTCAAAGTCCCCTTTTTAAAAATACTTTTTACAACTGCTTAACAGTAGCACCATGCTTAAGGAGAAGTAAAACACATTTATTTTACATATTTCCTTTTTGGGTGTACAGGCGTTTAAGCAAAAACGAAACCTTTGAATGAATCACTAAGCTGGTTATGAAAGTAAAACCGGGATGTGTCAAAGGTGGAAGAGCTCTTGTGTATGGGAAGGTGTTTGGAAAATTTAAGACATTTTTGGGGTAGTGTGGATGTACATTTCAGTACTTTTCACCTCTAAAGAGTGTAATGACAGATTGATTGGTGTACGTAAATAAATCATGGAAAGATATTGGGCTTAATAATTGCTGAAGTCAAATTCTGCTTGTACAACATGATTTATTTACACTAAAGAATTAATTTTTGTAATTAATTTCAAGCCGATTTCATTATACTGTGCTAACTTTTCAATCACGTGCTACACTAGAGGAGGAACAAACACTGAGTCATGATGGGAGAGATAACCAAAAGCTTGAATGAAAAGATACATTTTAAGAAGTGTTTCAAGGCTGAGAGAGGTAGAGAAGTGGAGGCGTTTAGTGAGGGGGTTGCAGGGCATAGGGCAGAGGTTGTTGACAGCTCTGCCACCAATGGTGAGATAAGAACATAAGAACATAAATAGGAGCAGTAGGCCATGCGGCCCCTCGAGCCTGCTCCACCATGAAAGGAATGAGGAGATTGCACAAAATATCGAAGGTTAAGGGGTGATCTAGTTCAGGTTTTCAGGATTTTGAAAGGAATTGAGAGGGTAGATGGAGAGAAACGTTTTCCGTGGTTGGGGAGTCTAGGACGAGGCCATTCAGGAGGGAAGTTAGGAAACACTGCTTCACGCAAAGGTGTGAACTCCCCACAAAAATCAATCGATGCCAGCTCAATTAATCGTTTTAAATCTGAGATCGATAGATTTTTGCTACACAAGGGTGCAAAGGCTATGGAGCCAAATCAGGTGGATGGAATTAGGATACAGATCAGCCATGATCTCATTGAATGGGGGAACAGGCTCAAAGGACTGAATGATCTACTTCTGTTCCTATATTCCTAGAAGGCCAGAGCTGGAGAAGTGAAGATACAGGATCGGGGTGGAAGAAGTTGTAGCGATAGGTTGGGGGTGAGGCAGTGGAGGAAGAGAGTCGATGAGACTTTTAAATGCATTGTGTTGGAGGGAGTCAGCATGGGTCAGTGAGGATCGGGGTGATGGATTAACGAGACTTCGTGTAACATAGAAACATAGAAAATAGGTGCAGGAGTAGGCCATTCGGCCCTTCTAGCCTGCACCGCCATTCAATGAGTTCATGGCTGAACATTCAACTTCAGTACCCCATTCCTGCTTTCTCGCCATACCCCTTGATCCCCCTAGTAGTAAGGACCTCTCTAACTCCTTTTTGAATATATTTAGTGAATTGGCCTCAACAACTTTCTGTGGTAGAGAATTCCACAGGTTCACCATTCTCTGGGTGAAGAAGTTCCTCCGCATCTCGGTCCTAAATGGCTTACCCTTTATCCTTAGACTGTGACCTCTGGTTCTGGACTTCCCCAACATTGGGAACATTCTTCCTGCATCTAACCTGTCTAACCCCGTCAGAATTTTAAATGTTTCTATGAGGTCCCCTCTCATTCTTCTGAACTCCAGTGAATACAAGCCCAGTTGATCCAGTCTTTCTTGATAGGTCAGTCCCGCCATCCCGGGAATCAGTCTGGTGAACCTTCGCTGCACTCCCTCAATAGCAAGAATGTCCTTCCTCAGGTTAGGAGACCAAAACTGTACACAATACTCCAGGTGTGGCCTCACCAATGCCCTGTACAACTGTAGCAACACCTCCCTGCCCCTGTACTCAAATCCCCTTGCTATGAAGGCCAACATGCCATTTGCTTTCTTAACCGCCTGCTGTACCTGCATGCCAACCTTCAATGACTGATGTACCATGACACCCAGGTCTCTTTGCACCTCCCCTTTTCCTAATCTGTCACCATTCAGATAATAGTTTGTCTCTCACAGGGAGCTGAGTTTTGGAGGCGTTGGGAATTTATGGTGGGTGGCGGAGTGGAAGCCGGTAAGATGTATGTTCGAGAAATCGAGTCTAGAGGTGAGGCAGAACTGGACAATGTTGTGGACATGGAAGTAGGCAGTCGTGGGTGATAGATGGTTGTGGCTTTAAAACCCGGCTCTGGGATGGAAGGAGTTATAGAGATGGGTTGGGGGGTGAGGCAGTGGAGGAAGAGGGTTGATCAAGGATGCCAAGGTTTCACACGGCCTAATTCAGTTCGAGAGTGTGTCCAGGGAAGCGGGTGTGAGAAAGTAGTGGAATTTATACAGGGAGGTGAAAGTGGTGCCATTGCTCATCCAGATGTTTAGTTGGAGGAGATTTTAGTGATGTCTGACAGCACACAGCATCAAGGGAAGTCTGTTTTATTTGTTCTTGGGTTGTGGGCCGCATTTATTCGCCATACCGAGCTGTCCTAAGGAGGCGAGGGTGGACCTTCTTGAACTGCTGCAGCCCTTGTTTTGGGTAGGAAATTCCAAGATTCTGATCCAGTGCCGATGAAGGAACAGCATTGCATGGCTGTTAAAAGTCTCAGGATGGTCTGTGAGCTGGAGGGGAGTTTGGAGCTGATGTTCCCACAACATTGCTCCTCTTCCTGGTTGTAGAGGTCACAGGGGAGAGAGATATTTTCGAAGTAATCTTTGTAAGCACATCAATAACTTGCAATTACAACACCGTACATTTATATAGCGCTTTTGCTAAAACATACCAAGGCACTTCACAGGAGCGATTACCAAACAAAATTTGATATGGAACCACAGGAGGAGGTATTAGGACAAATGACCAAAAGGTATTAAGGAGTGTCTTAAAGGAGGATAGGGAAGTGGAGAGGTTTAGGGAGGAAATTCCAGAGCTTGGAGCCCAGGCAGTTGAAGCCACGGCCGCCAATGGTGGAGCAAAGAAAACTGGGGATGCGCTAAAGGCCAGAATTAGGCAATGTGCCCTGTAAGCAGCGCTTTGTTCTGCACAGCCTGTTTGTTTTCATACGCGGTCCCTTTAAATTTCTGTGCATTGTAAAAGCGTGCGAGCGGCCTGCACAGGATCTTTCAGGATACTGCGTGGCCGCGCACGCCCGCACTTTAGCAGGAATATTTGTAGTAGGCCTAGAGGTGTTTAGAGGTGAGGGGCGTAGATCGTTCATATTGCAGCCACAGAGCGCTGGTGATGGAGTCCAATGGCAGGGGCACCAATCAAACGACTAGCTATGTCCTGGATAGTATATGGCTTCCCGGGTGTTATTGTAGCTGCAGCCATCCAGACGAGTGGTGAGTGTTGCACGTTCGAGTCCTGGCTTAAGTCTTGTGGATGGTGGAGAGGTTTTTTGAGGGAATCGGGGGTGAGCCACTCATTGCAGAGTACCCAGCCTCTGCCCTGCTCTTGTAGCCCTTGTGTTGATAGGACTGGTCCTGTTCTGTTTCAGGTCAATGGTGTCACCTCCCCACCCCACCCCCAGGGTGGGAGATTCGCTGATGCTGGTACATTTAACATATTGCAGAACTACTGCTTTGAAGTGGTTCTGTAATGCAAATGTGAAACGGTCTTGTGTAAAAGGAAGTGAAAGTTGGGGACTGTAAGCCACATGCTTATAGCATGTGAGAGTATGTGAATGAAACTCCTGAGTCTGGGCTAAGTTGAGTACTGATGTCAGTCCAGTATGCTTTTGCTGTCTGAGCTGTTTCTGCTTCTCACCAAGAAAATATATTGGAATAAAATTGTATTTATTTTTTAAATCGCGGTTGAAAAATAAAATCTGTCAACACTGAAGGAAATTAAAGGGGATGGGCAGTGTGGTGAGAGGGAGGGAAAGGGGAGGATCTGTCGATTATGAAATGTATGAATGAAAGAATGAGGAAATGAATAGGTGCAGTGGAGAAGAAATAAAATTCATTGGGAAGTATGAACACGAAACACCTGGACTGGAGAAATGGCAAAGCTGATCTGTTTGCAGAGAAACCGTGGGCGGCTTTTATGAGAGCAGAATTATTGCATAAAATACACTAGTGCTATTATTATGCATGTTTTACAAAAAGACTGCTTGTTCGTCTTGCGACAGCAGACATTATAAAGAATGCTAGAAGAGGATGACATTACTGTGGACTGGATCTCTCTACGCTGGTCTTTTTAAACAAAACTATAAACCATTACCCTATCACATAAAGTGACTCATCCTGGAACGTTTTATTGTATCCATTTCTGGTATTTTATCCACTGAATTTTCAGGGAGGGGCAAGTAAAGTGGTATCTTTTGATGCCTCTTTGCACATTGCTAATAGGTGGTGTTAGCATAATTGGGCACAGAAATCAGGAAGTGCTTGTGCAACAGAACAATTACATGTACGGTAAGCAGTAAAATTGAGCAAACTATTCCAAGTCAGTTGCTGACTATCTTTAAGAACAGGAAACCATTAGTTCGGTTGCGGCAGGTTGTGAGGGAAAGCAATCTGCACTGGTTCTCGGTAATGCATTTGACGAAAGTAAATGGTTTTAGAAATTGTGAGGCGTGGGGAACGTATATCTAAACGCTGACTGATTCCCTGTCTATTGAAATCAGTACAAAATCTTTTGTTCAATAGACTGCTGGCCACCAGACACTTAGAAGAAAGCAGCATTTATACAGCACCTCAGGACATCCCAAAAGCAAATGAATTACTTTTGAAATGTAGTGTCTGTTATAGATGGAAACATGACAGCCAACAAAATCCCACTGGGAGTGTTCTCCTGAGAGCAGAGAAGGTTAAGAGGAGATTTGATTGAGGTGTTCACAACCATGGAGGATTTTGATCGAGTAAGTAAGGAGAAACTGTTTCCAGTGGCGGGAGAGTTTGGTAGCCAGAGAATGAAGTAATTGCCAAAAGAACCAGAGGCGACACGAGGGAAAAAATGTTTACGCATCGAGTTGTCATCATTTGGAAGGCACTGCCTGAAAGGGACGTGGAAGCAGATTCAATAATAACTTTTTTTAAGGGAATTGGGTAAATACTTGAAGGGGAAAATTTGCAGGGCTATAGGGAAAGGAGCAGAGGAATGGGACTAATTGGATAGCGCCACCAAAGAGAGGCACAGACATGATGGGTCGAATGGTCTTCTGTGCTGTATCATTCTATGATACATGAGAATCAGTGATCATTTAATCTGTGTTTGGTGGTCTTTAGTTGAGGGAGGAAATGTTCTACAAGAAGCAGAGTTCAATGTACCCCAGTGTCATCAACAACAACTTGCATTTAGGTAGCACCTTTATCATTGTAAAACGTCCCAAGGCGATTCACAGGAGCAATTACCAAACAAAATTTGACATAGAGCCACATAAGGAAATATTAGGGCAGATGAGGGTTTTAAGGAGCATTTCAAAGGAGGAAAGCGAGGTGGAGAGGTCTAGGGAGGGAATCCCAGAGCTTCAGACCCAGGCAGCTGAAGGCACAGCCACCAATGGTGGAGCGAAGAAAATTGGGGCTGTGCAAGAGGTCAGAATTAGAGGACTGCAGAGGTTTAAAAGGGTTGCCAGTCTGGAGGAGGTTTCTTAGTAAATTAAAAAGAGATATATATTCAATAGCTTTTAAAATGTGCCGACTAGTGGCCTTGCGCCCAAAAGAACCAGCTGAATTTGAAGAGCCTCCTCGAAGGCCCACAAACGGACGCAATTAGTGTAAACTCGCCATGGTGATTAATTGGATTTGGGGGCGTGACCAGTTTTATGGGCATACCATAATATCAAAAATAACTCCCCCTTTCATATGGTTCTGGGCTATTTTGTTTCTCCCCCTCTGCTCAGTGCTTTGAGACATTTTTATACATTGAAGACAGGTGCAGATGCAAGTTGCTACTGTTTATTTAAGGGTGCATTACCAGTAATGCAAATGTAGATGATTAAATGGACAACAAGCTTAAACAAAAGTAAACTCTCAATTTGCTTAAATTGATTTTGTTCCATTCATTTCCACGGAATGGAAATTTGCTCATGAAAAACTAGTTCTGATTGTTCCCGCTTCTAGCGCGATGTTTTTTAAACTAGCGCAAAAGAATGCAGAAACTCAATTTGCGCTGGACATAATTTGCATATAAAATTCCTCGATGTTTTGCGCTGGTTTGGACGATTGTGCTGCAAAAAAACCCAGCACAACCGAGCGGAAATTCCAGCCCCATGAAAGGAAAAGAATTGCAGGGCTATGGGGGAAAAAGCAGGGTCTAATTGGCTAACTCTACCAAAGAACCAGCACAGGCATGCTTGGCTGAATGGCCACCTCCTGTGCAGTATTGTTCTATGATTCTATGCCTGTTGTTTCTTGTGCTGTTCGAAGTCCCACAACAGCAGTCTGGAGATGGCTCGCCGATCCATCTCTTTTTTTTTTATCCCCCTTCCCTTGTGAGTTTGGGTTCATGGGAGTTGGGTATTGGTGGCAAGTTTCTCCATTAGCTCCATAGAAATAAGAAAGCTAAACAGCCTGAGAGATTGAGCCCATGTCCCTTACTGCTCCACTGTGCTATGGACACTAAGGGAATTAAGGAACATGGCAGGAATGTGGAGGTAAAAAAATCAGCCATGATCTTACTGACTGGTGGAGCAGGCTCGAGGGGCCATATGGCCTACTCCTGCTCCTATTTTCTTATGCCAACCCAAGTGCATCCGAAAACTAATTTATATTTCAAAGTTGTATTGTCCCTTTTCTCTTTCTCTCTTATGGTAGCCACTCACAGACTAAGAGTCCAGGCTATATAAGGCCTATATGACAGCGCCTGCCTTAAGTGCAGTTTGAAATGTGCTGAAGTGGGCCCGGGTGTCTCGCTCTAAATCTCTTGTTTGCTCTCACAGTTGATCTCCACTTAGTGCCTCCCCCAAGTGGTGCAGCTGAGTTCAAGGCGCTGGGGATAGTGGGGTCTACCTGCAGTACATGGTGTTGAGAGCAACAGTACTTTGTGCCGCCTCACTCTTGAAAAGTTTAGGAAAAGGAAGAATTCTTATTTTCCCCTTCCAAGTTACTCTTTCGGTAAATGTGCAGCATTTAATTTGATGAAAGCATCTTGACAGAAAAGTTATATTTTAAGTAAATTTCTGCT
Source organism: Pristiophorus japonicus (assembly GCF_044704955.1). Taxonomy (NCBI): domain Eukaryota; kingdom Metazoa; phylum Chordata; class Chondrichthyes; family Pristiophoridae; genus Pristiophorus; species Pristiophorus japonicus. The sequence goes on along the minus strand of NC_091985.1, from coordinate 128,595,803 downwards.
GGAAACACCGCAATGTGTTGCGCAGTACTAATGGGGGAAAGTTTTTTGATTTGAAGTGGTCAAGATGGGATTGAAATAGATGGGCTATAATACAAAAGTGTGTGAACGTGTGTAATTCTTATTAAAAATGTCAAATTTCTTCCCTTCTGCCCACTGGTCTTTTTACGCCCATGTTGTATTTTAGCAATCTGATTGATCTGCAGAAATCGTGTGTACTGCCAGAGCCAAACCTGATCATTTATTCCCATTCATCGTTTCACCTCACCTCTTCTCGGCCTACCCCCCCCATCAACCTCATCTAACTTGAGCTACAGGAATCTCCTTCAGGAATCCCCTTTCCTATTTCGAGCCCCTTCTCTTGTCCGCAGTGACTCCAGGCCTCGGCTACCTACCCTCCAGCCCTTGATTGCGATGATGCTAGACCTTCATCCAAGGACCAACTCCTTTCCCGTGTCCCCTTTCCCGCGTTCCAGGTGCACTCCTGCGCCTGGTAGGTTAGGGTGACCAAATGTCCCTGTCTGCCGGGGACAGTCCCCAGAGATGAGAGACGGTGTCCCCAGGCAAACACTGTCCCCGGAAGAGTCCCCGAATACATGCGGGTTCAAATTGGGACCCCGAGCTGCCCTGCGGTCGGTCAATTAAGTGGGCGGGGGGGGGGGGGGGGGGGGGGAGCTGTGCGGGTTCCAATTGCTGGGAGGGATGTCTTCAATCTCCTGTTTTCAACCAGTAGAAGGGGTGGACTCCCTGAGGGACTTGAATTTATGCAGAGACCCTGCTCTCTGGCCGCGATACCCGTGCTCCACATTCCCCTCACCCCCGAATCCCTGGATACTCCAGTGAAATTCGGTTGAAGAGAAATCGGCCCCGGAGCCAAAATGTCCGAGTGACGGGGCGGGAGGGGGGGCCGCTGGTAACCGGCCCAATGAGTGGCGGCTGGAGCTGGGCCGTGTGGCTGTCCCGGGAGTGGGATCAGAGCGCGCTCCGCGGCCTGGGGTGGTGTGGATGAGTGTTGGGCCGTGAGGAAGGGGAGGAGTCACTGATTGCAGCCGGCAGATGCTGTGATCAGCAGCTGTATTATTCAGGCGGAAAGTTCTGGCGCCGCATTTTGCAGAATAACAAATATCAAAATAACACATTTTTTTGCCTCGCTAGGCTGTGCAACCTACATTTTCCACCCTGACAACTTTGCTCTGTTCCCACCCTGCGTGAATGGCGGTGCAGGCTCGAAGGGCCAACTGGCCTACTCCTGCACCTATTTTCTATGTTTCTATGTGTCCCCGGATTCGGTTTAGAAAATATGATCACCCTATGGTCGGTCACAACAGGAATAAGCTGCTGTTGGATATTTGTCTTACCCCATTTAGTCATGTTTGTTCGAAACAGAAGATTTCTCAGTGACTTATTTTCTATATCATTTGGTGTCATGTTGGTGAGCACAATAATGAACTCTTTGTAAATAAACTTTTTGTAGGATTTAAAAAAAATTAATTTTGTCAGCGTTGAAGATGATATCTAACAAACAGATACCGCAAAGTGGAGTTGAGATCAGCCATGATCTTATTGAATGGCGGAGCAGGCTCAAGCAGCTGTATGGCGGTCTGCTGCTCCTATTATGTTCTTGGAAGATCTTGAAAATAGCTGAGCATTTGTGTGCAGTCTCTTCTTAGTGTATTTCTTTGATCAGCCAATTGCCCGTGTCCTAACTCGCACCAACCCCCATTCATCCATCATCCCCTGTGTTCGCTGACCTACATTGGCTCCCAGTTCGATAACGCCTCAATTTAGAAATTCTCATCCTTGTTTCCAAAACTCTCCGTGGTCTCACCCCTCCCTATCTCTGTAACCTCCTCCAGCCCTACAACCCTCTGAGATTTCTGCGCTCCTCCAATTCTGGCCTCTTGCGCATCCCTGATTTTAATCGGTCCATCATTGGCGGCCGTGCCTTCAGCTGCCTGGGTCCTAAGCTCTGGAATTCCCTCCCTAAACCCCTCTCGCGCTCTCTCCTCCTTAAAACATACCTCTTTGACCAAGTTTTTGGTCACCTGTCTTAATTTCTCCTTATGTGGCTTGGTGTCAAATTTTATCTGATAACACCCCTGCGTAGCGCCTTGGGGCATTTTACTATGTTAAAGGCACTATATAAATGCAAGTTGCTGTTGATATACACATAATCTCATTTATGTGTTTAAGAGCTCCCTAAGCCACTGGGAAATGTCCAGCTAACGTTAGGTTTTCTTGTTTGCCGATAAGTGTGCATTCCTTCTCTCTGTAGGGACCATTCATCCGCGTTCCAGAATCATAGTGCACAGATTGGTTGAGGAAATGTGATATCATGTCAGTTGTTATTAAGAGCAATTTAATGAGGATCACTTGAAATGGCAGGCGTTGGAAATCCAGGTGTGTGCTGCCCACAATTTTCCCACTTAATTGTGTTGAGAAAATGATAGGCCGTGCATGTCCCGAACTTTCAACCTGTGCTACCAATGGGCAAGGCTCCTCACCTGGTGCACAGCTCAAAGTTACCCCTCTAGTACGGGTATAGCAATGGAACTTGTTCTTGTGATTATGCATTACATTCACAAAGAATTGTTGCCCCGAGGGCAGTAAGAGTAAACCACAAGTGGTGTGAACTGGGCTGACGAGTAGCTAGATCCAGGAGAGGGGGGACGGAAGGGAGTGGGAGAAGGAGAGAGGAGATGAGGAGGGGGAGGAGTGAGTGGAGGAGAGATAGGGGAAGGAGACGAGAGATGGGGGGAGGAGAGGAGAAATAGCGAAGGGAAGAGTAGGGGGTGGGAGGGAGCAGAGAGGCATGTTCCCTTTCCTGAAGGACATTACAAAAAGGGGGAAGGAGAAAGCAAGTGAGTCAAAGATAAGTCGGGATTATTAAGTTCATCTTTTGCCAATTTAAAAAATATATAGTTTTTCTGGCTAGGTTTTATTTTCAGTGTTTTTTTTAAAGAGGGAAAATCAATGTGGGGGGAGAGACCCTAAAAAAAACCATCAAAAATTGAATTATTAAGAAAATTATAATTCTGAACTGGGCTAAAAGTCAAGAAAATAAGCAACAGACCACAAAAGGTATTTGGGCTAAATGACAACTTGCAATTTTTTTTTACACTGTTCACTGACATCACTCTCGTGGAGTTTGTCATCACCAACTCTCCCTTAACTCCTCGATAGTTTATTTTCAAATTAAAAGTAAAATTGCCGAGCCTATATGGTTGTAGCCATTTACCTGCTGCTGTGATGGTGGAGTAATAAGAAAATGAGGGTGATTTATGGACACGAGGGAGCAGCTGCAATCTTGCCTTTATAAACGGTGCCATGCCTGAGCCAGCCTTTGATTGATGCTTTCAACCTTTCGAGGGCTGTCAGTGTGGTAACTATGTCAGTGTACTGCTCCGTACCTAACCAGCAATGAATACCAATGTTGGCTGCAGTATGAACAAAAGATACAGTCCTCACTGCAGTACCTAAATGATCATCCAGGTTCCCTTAAAAATAAAAATCATCCCAATTGCACAGCCTTCATTTTAATTCCTGCCAAATATCAGCTCCAAATAGGTACATGCATTACATAAGAACATAAAAATTAGGAGCAGGAATAGGTCATATGGCCCCTCGAGCCTGCTCCACCATTCAATAAGATCATGGCTGATCTTCGACCTCAACTCCACTTTCTCGCCCGATCCCCATATCCCTTCACAGTGATACCTCATCTGGGAGCAATTTCACAGGAATCTACTCATTTCCTTTTCAAACTTTAGAGAAAGAAAGATTTGCATTTACTGCAGATAGCGCCTTTCATGACCTCCGGATGTCCCAAAGCACTTCACAGCCAATGAAGTACTTTTGAAGTGTAGTCACTGTTGTAATGTAGGAAACGAGGCGGCCCAGCAAGCTCCCACAAACAGCAATGAAATAAATGACTCGCCCGTCTGTTAGCTGTTGATTGAGGGATAAATATTGGCCAGGGCACCGGGGATAACTCCCCTGCTGCTCTTCGCAATTGTGACATGGAACTTTTTCTCTCCACCTGAGAGGGCTGACGGGACCTTGGTTTAACGTCTCATCCGAAGGACCGCCAGTGCAGTGCTCCCTCAGTACTCGGAGTGTCAGCCTGGATTGTGTGCTTGAGTTTCTGGAGTGAGAATTCTATTCCTTTGTGGGTGACTTCATGGCATTCAGTCACCTTGCATTTTTTTTTGTTGCCCCTCATTCTTGTCACTGCAATTAGGATTTTGGGTGCGTTTCTTAAGGGGGAAATTTATTGTGAACAGGTTCACTCTCCAACAAAGAATGTGAGCGAGATTTATGATTACTTGCTGAGTGGTATTCCTATGAAGAATTCCAGCACCTGCACTTAAAACCAAGTCAATAGTTTGAGTCAATCCTTCATCTGTTTCACAGGTTACAAATTTCTCCGCATATGATAGTTAATTACATTGTATTTACAGCACAGAAACCGGCCATTTGGCCTAACAGGTCTATGCTGGGGTTTATGCTCCACACGAGCCTCCTCCCACCCCTCTTCATCTCACCCCATCAACATATCCTTCTATTCCTTTCTCCCTCATGTTTATCTAGCTTCCCCCTAAATGCATCAATGCGAGTCACCTCAACTAATCCCCGTGGTAGCGTGTTCCACATTCTCACCACTCTCTGGGTAAAGAAGTTATCAATTACCTTGTCAATTAAGTTATTAATTAATTGTGATCAATGAGACCTAAAAATGGCCACAGCTTTCCCATCAGCCCACTGGTTCTCCAGGTTGACAAGTGTGTTTTTCAAGAACAAAATACATAGAATGCTGGAAATCTGAACTATAAACAGAAAATGCTGGAATCACTCAGCAGGTCGGGCAGCAACTTTGGAGAGGGGACCTAATATTTCAAGTCGATGATTTTTCATCAGAACTAGAAAGATGTTCGAGATGCAACAGAGTTTAGGCGAATACAGAGGCAGGGAAAGGAGGGGAGGAGAGGAAAGAACAAAAGGGAAGGTCTAAAATGAGTGGAAGGCAGGACTGATTAAATGACAAAAGGGATGATGGTGCAAGGAAAAAGGAGATGGTAATGGGACAAGTAAAGAAACAAAATATAGGTCTAGAGGAGATGTAAATAGCAACAGCAGAACCAGCACCTGCTGTCTGAAAACAATGGGAGCAGTGGTTATGATGTGAAATTGTTGAGTTCGGAAGTCACTAAAGTGCCTAAACAAAAGATGAGGTGCTGTTCTTTGAGTTTACATTCAACCTCATTGGAATAGTGCAGGAGGCCAAAGACATAGAAACATAGAAAATAGGTGCAGGAGTAAGCCATTTGGCCCTTCGGGTTTGCACCACCATTCAATCTGATCATGCAACTTCAGTACTCCATTCCTGCTTTCTCTCCATACCCCCCTGATCACTTTAGCCGTAAGGGCCATATCTAACTCCCTTTTGAATATATCTAACGAACTGGACTCAACAACTTTCTGCAGTAGAGAATTCCACAGGTTCACATTCTCTGAGTGAAGAAGTTTCTCCTCATCTCGGTCCTATATGGCTTACCCCTTAACCTTAGACTGTGATCCCTGGTTCTGGACTTCCCCAACATCGGGAACATTCTTCCTGCAACTAACCTGTCCAATCCCGCCAGAATTTTATATGTTTCTATGAGATCCCCTCTCATTCTTCTAAATTCCAATGAATATAAGCCGAGTCGATCCAGTCTTTCTTCATATGTCAGTCCTGCCATCCCGGGAATCAGTCTGGTGAACCTTCGCTGCACTCCCTCAATAGCAAGAGTGTCCTTCCTCAGATTAGAAGACCAAAACTGCACACAATACTCAAGGTGTGGTCTCACCAAGGCCCTGTGCAATTGCAGTAAGACCTCCCTGCTCCTATACTCAAATACTCTCGCTATGAAGGCCTGCTGTACCTGCATGCCTACTTTCAATGACTGATGTACCGACACCCAGGTCTCGTTGCACCTCCCCATTTACTAATCTGTCACCATTCAGATAATCTGTCTTCCTGTTTTTGCAACCAAAGTGGATAACCTCACATTTATCCACATTATACTGCATCTGCCATGCATTTGCCCACTTACTTAACCTGTCCAATTCACCCTGCAGCCTCTTAGCATCCTCCTGACAGCTCACACTGCCACCCAGCTTAGTGTCATCTGCAAACTTGGAGATGTTACATTCAATTCCTTCATCTAAATCATTAATGTATATTATAAATAGCTGAGGTCCTAGCACTGAACCTTGCGGTACCCCACTAGTCACAGCCTGCCATTCTGAAAAGGACCCATTTATTCGCACTCTTTGCTTCTTGTCTGCTAACCAGTTCTCTATCCACGTCAATGCACTACACCCAATCCCATGTGCCTTAATTTTGCACACTAATCTCTTGTGTGGGAGCTTGTCAAAACCTTTTTGAAAGTCTAAATACACCACATCCACTGGTTCTCCCTTATCCACTCTACTAGTTACATCCTTAAAAAATTCTAGAAGATTTCCCTTTCATAAATCCATGCTGACTTGGACCGATCCTGTCACTGCTTTCCAAATGCGCTGCTATTACATCTTTAATAATTGATTCCAGCATTTTTCCCACTACCGATGTCAGGCTAACCAGTCTGTAATTCCCTGTTTTCTCTCTCCCTCCTTTTTTAAAAAGTGGGGTTACATTAGCTACCCTCCAATCCATAGGAACTGATCCAGAGTCCATGGAATGTTGGAAAATGATCACCAATGCATCTACTATTTCTAGGGCCACTTCCTTAAGTACTCTGGGATGCAGACTATCAGGCCCTGGGGATTTGTCGGCCTTCAATCCCATCAATTTCCCTAACACCATTTCCTGACTAATAAGGATTTCCCTCAGTTCCTCCTTATCGCTAGACCCTCGGTCCCCTAGTATTTTCAGGAGGTTATTTGTGTCTTCCTTCGTGAAGACAGAACTAAAGTGTTTGTTCAATTGGTCTGCCATTTCCTTGTTCCCCATTATGAATTCACCTGATTCTGACTGCAAGGGACCTACATTAGTCTTCACGAATCTTTTTCTCTTCACAGATCTATAGAAGCTTTTGCAGCCAGTTTTTATGTTCCCTGCAAGCTTACTCTCGTACTCTATTTTCCCCCTCCAAATTAAACTCTTAGTCTTCCTCTGCTGAATTCTAAATTTCTCCCAGTCCTCAGGTTTGCTGCTTTTTCTGGCCAATTTATATGCCTCTTCCTTGGATTTAACCCTATCCCAAATTTCCCTTGTTAGCCACGGTTGAGCCACCTTCCCTGTTTTATTTTTACTCCAGACAGGGATGTACAATTGTTGAAGTTCATCCATGTGATCTTTAAATGACTGCCATTGCCTATCCACCGTCAACCCTTTAAGTGTCATTCGCCAGTCTATCCTAGCCAATTCACATCTCATACCATCGAAGTTACCTTTCTTTAAGTTCAGAACTATGTCACTCTCCATCGTAATGAAGAATTCTACCATATTATGGTCACTCTTCCCCAAGGGGCCTTGCACAACAAGATTGCTAATTAATCCTCTCTCATTACACAACACCCAGTCTAAGATGGCCTCCCTTCTAGTTGGTTCCTCGACATATTGGTCTAGAAAACCATCCCTGATACACTCCAGGAAATCCTCCTCCACAGTATTGCTACCAGTTTGGTTAGCCCAATCTATATGTAGATTAAAGTCACCCATGATAATTGCTGTACCTTTATTGCACGCACCCCTAATTTCTTGTTTGATACCATCCACAACCTCACTACTACTGTTTGGTGGTCTGTACACAACTCCCACAACATTTTTTGCCCTTTGGTGTTTCGCAGCTCTACCATATAGATTCCACATCATCCAAGCTAATATCCTTCCTTACTATTGCGTTAATCTCCTCTTTAACCAGTAACGCTACCCCACCTCTTTTTCCTTTCTGTCTATCCTTCCTGAATATTGAATACCCCTGGATGTTGAGTTCCCAGCCTTGGTCACCCTGGGGCCATGTCTCCGTAATCCCAATTACATCATACCCGTTAGCAGCTATCTACACAGTTAATTCATCCACCTTATTATGAATGCTCCTCGCATTGAGACTCAGAGTCTTCAGGCTTGTTTTTTTAACTCTCTTTGACCTTTTAGAATTATATTGTAATGTGGCCATTTTTGATTTTTGTCCTTGATTTCTCTGCTCTCCACTCTTACTTTTCTCCTTCCTACCTTTTGCTTCTGCCCCCTTTTTATTTCCCTCTGCCTCCCTGCATAGATTCCCATCCCCCTGCCATATTAGTTTAAACCCTCCCCAACAACACTAGCAAACACTCCACCTAGGACATCGGTTCCGGTCCTGCTCAGGTGCAGACCATCAGGTTTGTAACTGGGCCCACCTCCCCCAGAACCGGTTCCAATGTCCCAGGAATTTGAATCCCTCCCCCTTGCACCATTCCTCAAGCCACATATTCATCTGAACTATCCTGCTATTCCTACTCTGACTAGCATGTGGCATTGGGAGCAATCCTGAGATTACTACCTTTGAGGTCCTACTTTTTAATTTACCTCCTAGCTCCCTAAATTCAGCCTGTAGGACCTCATCCTGTTTTTTTACCTATATTGTTGGTACCTATATGCACCACGACAACTGGCTGTTCACCAGAATGCCCTGCAGCCGCTCGAGACATCCTTGACCCTTGCACCAGGGAGGCAACATACCATCCTGGAGTCTCGATTGCAGCCGCAGAAACGCTTATATATTCCCCTTACAATAGAATCCCCTACCACTATAGCTCTCCCACTCTTTTTCCTGCCCTTCTGTACAGCAGAGCCACCCATGGTGCCATGAACTTAGCTGCTGCTGCTGCCTTCCCCTGATGGGCCATCTCCCCCACAGTACCCAAAATGGTATATCTGTTTTGGAGGAAGATGACCGCAGGGGACCCCTGCACTACTTTCCTTCCACTGCTCTGCCTGATGGTCACCCATTCCCACACCGCAGGTAACCTTTACCTGCGGTGTGACCAACTCACTAACCGTGCTATCCACGACGTCCTCAGCATCACGGATGCTCCAGAGTGAATCCATGTGCAACTCCTGTGCCGCAATGCGGTCTGACAGGAGCTGCAGCTGGACACACTTCCCGCACACATTGTAGCTAGGGACAGGGGCAGTGTCCCTGACTTCCCACATAGTCTAGTGGGAAGGAGGAACTGAAGGAAATCCTTATTAGGCGGGAAATTGTGTGAGGTAAATTGATGGGATTGAAGGACGATAAATCCCCGGGGCCTGATAGTCTGCATCCCAGAGTACTTAAGGAAGTGGCCCTAGAAATAGTGGATGCATTGGTGATCATTTTCCAACAGTCTATCAACTCTGGATCAGTTCCTATGGACTGGAGGGTAGCTAATGTAACATCACTTTTTAAGAAAGGAGGAAGAGAGAAAACGAATAATTATAGACCGGTTAGCCTGACATCAGTAGTGGGGAAAATGTTGGAATCAATTATTAAAGATGAAATAGCAGCGTATTTGGAAAGCAGTGACAGGATCGGTCCAAGTCAGCATGGATTTATGAAAGGGAAATCCTGCTTGACAAATGTTCTAGAATTTTTTGAGGATGTAACTGGTAGAGTGGACAAGGGAGAACCAGTGGATGTGCTGTATTTGGACTTTCAAAAGGCTTTTGACAAGGTCCCACACAAGAGATTGGTGTGCAAAATCAAAGCACATGGTATTGGGAGTAATATACTGACGTGGATAGAGAACTGGTTGACAGACAGGAAGCAGAGAGTCGGGATAAACGGGTCCTTTTCAGAATGGCAGGCAGTAACTAGTGGGGTGCTGCAGGGCTCAGTGCTGGGACCCCAGCTATTTACAATATACATTAATGATTTAGATGAAGGAATTGAGTGTAATATCCAAGTTTGCAGATGACACTAAGCTGTGTGGTGGTGTGAGCTGTGAGGAGGACGCTAAGAGGCTGCAGGGTGACTTGGACAGATTGGGTGAGTGGGCAAACGCATGGCAGATGCAGTATAATGTGGATAAATGTGAGGTTATCCACTTTGATGACAAAAACAGGAAGGCAGAATATTATCTGAATAGTGACAGATTAGGAAAAGGGGAGATGCAACGAGACTTGGGTGTCATGGTACATCAGTCATTGAAAGTAGGCATGCAGATACAGCAGGCAGTGAAGAAGGCAAATGGTATGTTGGCCTTCATAGCTAGGGGATTTGAGTATAGGAGCAGGGAGGTCTTGCTGCAGTTGTACAGGGCCTTCGTGTGGCCTCACCTGGAATATTGTGTTCAGTTTTGGTCTCCTAATCTGAGGAAGGACGTTCTTGCTATTGAGGGAGTGCAGTGAAGGTTCACCAGACTGATTCCCGAGATGGCAGGACTGACATATGAGGAGAGACTGGATCGACTGGGCCTGTATTCACTGGAGTTTAGAAGGATGCGAGGGGATCGCATAGAAACATATAAAATTCTGACGGGACTGGACAGGTTAGATGCGGGAAGAATGTTCCCGATGTTGGGGAAGTCCAGAACCAGGGGACACAGTCGAAGGATTAGGGGTAAGCCATTTAGGACTGAGATGAGGAGAAACTTCGTAATTCAGAGAGTTGTTAACCTGTGGAATTCCCTTACGCAGAAAGTTGTTGATCCCAGTTCATTGGATATATTCAAGAGGGAGTTAGATATGGCGCTTACGGCTGAAGGGATCAAGGGGTATGGAGAGAAAGCAGGAAAGGGGTACTGAGGTGAATGATCAGCCATGATCTTATTGAATGGTGGTGCAGGCTCGAAGGGCCAAATGGCCTACTCCGATTTTCTATGTTTATATGTTTCGAGCACAGGAGGAACATGACACAGCTCTGGGCTCCCCTGCCATGACTTAATCTTTAGATTAACTTAATTTGGCAACAATGCCAAAGGTTTCCTACTGATGAGAAAAGAAAAAGAAAAAATACTCACCAATCAACCAGCCAATCACTTACCCTCTTGGCTGTGACGTCACACTTTGATTTCTTTTAACTTCTATTTTGCTTTTTGCCCCTGCACCAGCTGGCCTCCTCCCGACTGCTGCTCCTCCGACTGCCGCTGGCCTTTTATAGGCCTCGAGCCTCCCGCGCTCACCGGCTGCTCCTCCGACTGCTGCTGGCCTTTTATAGGCCTCGAGCCTCCCGCGCTCACCGGCTGCTCCTCCGACTGCTGCTGGCCTTTTATAGGCCTCGAGCCTCCCGCGCTCACCGGCTGCTCCTCCGACTGCTGCTGGCCTTTTATAGGCCTCGAGCCTCCCGCGCCCACTGGCTGCTCATCTGACTGCTGCTGGCCTTTCATAGGCCTCGAGCCTCCCGCGCCCACCGGCTGCTCATCTGACTGCTGCTGGCCTTTTATAGGCCTCGAGCCTCCCACGCTCACCGGCTGCTCATCTGACTGCTGCTGGCCTTTTATAGGCCTCGAGCCTCCCGCTCCAGCTGGCTGCTGCTCCCGACTACTGCTCTTCCGACTGCCGCTGGCCTTTTATCGGAGAGATCAAAGTGGGAGTGGAGGGGAGAATTAAAGTGAAGCTCAGGGTCACGCTTGCGGAGTGAACGGAGGTGTTCCACAAAACGATCACCCAATCTGCGTTTGGTCTTCCCAATGTAGAGGAGACCACATCCTGAGCAGCGAAAACAGTATCTTAAATTGCAAGAGGTATAAGTAAATTGCTGTTTCACCTGGAAGGACTGTTTGGGGTCCGGGATGGTGGGAAGGGAGGAGGTAAAAGGGCAGCTGTTGCATCTCCTGCACTTGCATGGAAAGCTGCCGTGGGAAGGGGAGTGGGTGTGGGGGTGATTGAAGAGTGGACCCGGGTGTCGCGGAGGTAACGTGCTTCCGCTATTGCTAGTATTTATTTTTAGGTGGGCACTAGATTTCAATCTGTGTCCCTGCAGAGAATCTACTAGGTGTCTAAACATAAATACTAAATGCTATGAGCAACATACTGTCCTATTGCAGAGTTATCGAGTTAAGACAGTCATGAAGGCTTTCCAGGGGAGAAAACATCTCCAGCATGGCTAAGACTGGTTAGCAAGTTATAAAGTGGGAGCTAATAATAAAGCGTTGGCACAGGCACGATCGGCTGAATGGCCTCCTTCTGTGCTGTATCATTTTATGAACTGGAAAATAATGAAGAAACGAGATGAATAATAAGTGTTCGAATTAAGAAATTTTAAAATGGAGTTGACGACCCCAATGGCTCAATTGGGAAAAGCACTTTCCTGTGCGGGTCAGAGGCCTAGCGATCACAAAGGTCCCAGGTTAAATTCCTGATCTGTGCTGATCTCAGGCCGAATAACAATCTGCATTTACAAAGCACCCTTTAGGGAGGGAATTCCAGAGCTTAGGGCCCAGACAGGGACAGCCGCCAATGGTGGAGCGATTGAAATCGGGGATGCACAAGAAGCCAGAATTGGAGGATCGCAGAGATCTCGGAGGGTTGTCGGGCTGAAGGTGGTCAGGGAAAACCAGCTAAAGGGAAGGAAATCCAGTGAGTGAGTCTTCACTGGGATTCCTGTAGCCACCTAGCTGGTTGACCAATAGCAGCGAGACAGACCTTGGGGAAGTTTCCACACCTGACTTTAGCATAGTCCGGGAATTACAAGATGGTGGACGGGATGGCAGCTCCCTAGGGAGCTCTCCCTGAACAAATTTCCCTCTGGCTATCTGCTGCCATCCTTCTCTTTCCCCCAATCTCCCCTACCCACTGTTTAAGCCTAATAGTGGGTGCATTTCCTACCCCTAAAGTATTTCCCTTACTTCTAAAACCCGTGCTGCAAGGGCAGCTACCTGAGCCCACTGCCCATCCCCCAATCATGCCTACTCACCTCCATCACTGAACGTAGGACTTACCTTCCAGATCGACCTTCCTGCTGCCAAGCCTTTCGCTCCCCCACTGGACGTGGCCGACTCAGCTGCTCCTCCTGATCCCCAACGGCTTCCATTGAGCCTCCGACCACAGGTTTGGGCCATAACTTCTCTCTTCGCCCTCACGTTCGGGCCTTCTTCCCTCCAGTGACACTTGGGCCTCCCTCCCTCCGGTGACGTTCTGGCCTCCCCCTGGCCGCTGGTCCCACTCAACTGCGGAGCCTCTGGCGAGCAGGTGCCGTGCACAACGGCTGTGGCCACTTTAACCTCTCCTCCTTCCATGATGTGGGCCTCTGGTCATCCCAGTACCTGCCCTCCGTCAGAAGCTGATAACTGTGAGAGGGAAGCATTACCTCAAATCTCTCACCCCCACTTCCCACGCCTCAGATCTCTCACCATTTCACCGACTGGCACTGTTCAGTGCCGAGCTTATGGCTCGCATCCCACCGTAGGCAACTAGGCCCATACATTAGAAACTGGTCTCCAGTTGTCTTGGACCCCCTTGCCACTGGACCAAGACCGTGCTGTGCTAAGCCCGTGTGGTAGCTGGTGTGCAACGGCCACCATGCACAGGCATCTTCCACCCCTTCAGAATGAAGTTCAGGACATGGAAAGCCAGGACCCTCATGGACAATCCCCAACAGCGACAGACCGGAATGCCGCACTGCCATCGTTGCCCAGGAACTCAGACGCTTCGATGTTGACATCGTCGCCCTGAGCAAGACCCAGTGGGCAAGGGAAGGCCAACTCAAAGAACAAGGTGGAGGTTACATCTTCTTCTGGAAAGGCAAACCAGAAGAAGAACGCCACCTCCATGGAGTTGGATTTGCCATCAAGAACAAGCTGGTCGGCCACCTCAGAGACTCCCTCTGCGGGATAAGTGAACGTCTCACGACTCTCCGATTCACCCTATCCTATCAGCACGTGCGCCCCAACACTCGACGCGACAGATGAGGCCATAGAGTAATTCTACTCCAACATCGAACAATCCCTGTCCCGAATCCCTACGGACGACAAACTGATCCTCCTCGGCGACTTCAATGCCAGAGTCGGTAAGGACACAGACTTCTGGGGAGGCGTGATCAGCAGAGAGGGGGTAGGGAAAACCAACTCCAGCAGTACCCTGCTCCTGACAAAATGCTTAGAGCACGACCTTGTCATCACCAACACCTTGTTCCGTTAGAGGAACAAGTACAAGACATCGAGGCAACACTGACAGTGCTCCAAACACTGGCACCTGCTCGACTACATCATCGTCCGAGTGAGGGACCGCAAGGACAAGGACGTGCACATCACCTGCGCCATGACAGGAGCCAATGACTGCTGGACGGACCACCGCCTAATCCGTTCCGTCATCAACATTAATATAGCCCCAAAGCGGTGACGGCAACAGAAACGATGTTGCAGAAAAATCAACGCCGGGACACTCAAAGACTCAGTTAAGAGAGCCCTATAAAACCAGCGCCTCACTGCCAACCTGGCGACCTTCAGTGACCCTGAGATGCAGAGTGCCCACAGCGCCTGGTCTGCCCTCCAGGTCACCATAACCATCGCCTGCAAAGAGACGCTCGGTCACTCAACCAGAAAACACCAAGATTGATTTGCCGAGAATGACCAAGAGATCCAGGAGCTAATAAACCACAAGCACAGGGCATTTCTGACCTTAAAGCAGCAATCCAATTTGGGAGCAGCAAAGCAGCTCCACAGACGGCTGAAGGCTGAGATCCAACAAAAAACCTGCGAGCTAAAGAATAGATAGTGGGTGGAGAAAGCACAAAAGATCCAGCAGCTGGCCGACAGCCATGACGTGCGATCTTCACCGCGGTTAAGTCCACCTACGGCCCATTCACCAAGGCAGTCAGGGCCTGCTGGAAGGAGCACTTCGAAGATCTCCTTAATCGAGGCTCTGCCTTTGACACAAGTATCCTCGACTCCATCCCGCAGCATGCTACCCGCCACCATCTCAGCAAAACCCCAGCCCTGCATGACGTAAAAAAGGCCATCCATCAGCTCAAGAGCAACAAGGCATCAGAAGCAGATGGAATCCCCGCCGAAGTACTAAAGTATGGCGGAGAAGCACTATTGGCACGAATGCATGACCTCATCTCTCTTATCTGGAAGGAGGAGAGCATGCTGGGATTTCTGAGAGATGCTGTAATCGTGACCATCTTTAAAAAAGAAGACAAGTCCGACTGCGGCAAATACAGAGAAATCTCCCTGCTGTCGGCCACTGGGAAAGTCATCGCTAGAATCCTCCTCAACCGTCTTCTTCGTGTGGCTGAGGAGATCCTCCCAGAGTCACAATGTGGATTCTATCCACTATGGGGTACAACGGACATGATCTTCACTGCGCGACAATTACAAGAGAAATGCAGGGAACAGCACCAACCTTTGTACATGGCTTTCTTTGACCTCACAAAGGTCTTTGACATTGTCAACCGTGAGGGACTATGGAGCATCCTCCTCTGTTTCGGCTTCCCTCAAAAGTTTGTCACCATTCTCTGCCGACGAGATGCAAACTGTGATCCTGACCAACGGATCCACCACAGACCCAATCCACATCCGGACCGGGGTCAAGCAGGGCTGCGTCATCGCGCCAACCCTCTTCTCAATCTTCCTTGCTGCAATGCTTCATCTCACTCTCAACAAGCTCCCCGCTGGAGTGGAGCTAAACTATAGAACCAACGGGAACCTGATCAACCTTCGTCACCTCCAGGCGAGATTCAAGGTTGTCCCATCCTCTGTCATCAAACTACAGTACGCGGACGACACTCGCGTCTGCACACATTCAGAGGCTGAACTCCAAGCCATCGTCAACATCTTCACCGAGGCATACGAAAGCATGGGCCTTACACTAAACATCCATTAAGACAAAGGTCCGCCACCAACCTGACCCCGCCACATAGCACTTGCCCCCCAGTCATCAAGATCCACGACGCAGCCCTGGACAACGTGGACCATTTCCCATACCTCGGGAGCCTCTTATCAACAAGGGCAGACATTGATGACAAGATTCAACATTGCCTCCAGTGCACCAGTGCAGCCTTCGGCCGCCTGAGGAAAAGAGTGTTCAAAGACCAGGCCCTCAAATCTGCCACCAAGCTCATGGTCTACAGGGCTCTAGTAATACTCGCCCTCCTGTATGGTTCAGAGACATGGACCATATACAGTAGACACCGCAAGTCGCTGGAGAAATACCACCGACGATGTGTCTGCAAGATCCTACAAATCCCCTCGGAGGACAGACGCCACCAACATTAGCGTCTTCGACCAGGCCAGCATCCTCAGCATTGAAACACTGACCACACCTGATCAGCTCCTCTGGGCAGGCCACATTGTCCGCATACCAGACACGAGACTCCCAAAGCAAGCGCTCTACTCGGAACTCCTTCATGGCAACGAGCAGAAGGTGCGCAGAGGAAACGTTACAAGGACACCCTCAAAGTCTCCCCGATAAAGTGCAACATCCCCACCGGCACCTGGGAGTCCCTGGCCCAAGACTGCCCTAAGTGGAGGAAGAGCATCGGGAGGGCGCTGAGCACCATGAGTCTCGTCGCCGAGAGCATGCAGAAACCAAGCGCAGACAGCAGAAGGAGCGTGCGGCAAACCAGACTCCCCACCCACCCTTTCCTTCAACGACTGCCTGTCCCACCTGTGACAGAGACTGTAATTCCCATATTGGACTTGTACCGTCAACGGAGAACTCATTTTTGGAGTGGAAGCAAGTCTTCCTCGATTTCGAGGGACTGCCTATGATGATGAGTCTGGGAAACCCTGAAAAGGGAATGGAAAAATGAAAAGCTAATAGATGCTTTCCTTCCTCCCCACCCTCCAAAATAACATACAATTACATCTAGTCTACAGCACAGAAACAGCCCATTTGGCCGAACAGCATTTATGCTCCACACGAGCCTCCTTCCACCCTACTTCATCTAACCCATCAACATATCCTTCCTTCTATTCCTTTGTCCCTCATGTGCTTATCTAATGTCCCCTTGAATACATTGATGCTATTCCCCTCAACTACTTCTGGTAGCCAGTTCTATATTTTTACCACTCTGCTAAAGTTTCTTCTGAATTCTGTATTGGTTTTATTAGTGACTATCATGTTTATGGCTCCTACTTTTGGTCTCCCCCACAAGTGGAAACATTTTCTCTGCATCTACTCTATTAAACCCTTCAGAATTTTAAAGACCTCTATTAGGTCACTATTAGCCTTATTAACTTTTTCTGGACAAAAGAGCCCCAGCCTTTTCAACTTTTCCTGCAAGGTATAGCCTCTCAGTTCTGGTATCATTTTTGTAAAGATTTTTTGCACCACCTTCAATGCCTCTATATCCATTTTATAATATGGAGACGTGCCCAGTATTCAGTGTCTACAACCTTGACTATAACTTCATAATAAGCACTGTTTTACCATAATGTTAAGCAGGTGGAAATAAGAGGAGACTGTTCTAAGTTTTCAAATCCCTCCAAGGCCTCACCCCCCCCCCTATCTCTGTAATCTCCTACAGCCTCACAACCCCCAGAGATGTCTGCGCTCCTCAAATTCTGCCCTCCTGAGCATCCCGGACTATAATCGCTCAAACATTGGTGGCCGTGCCTTCTGTTACCCAGGCCCTAAGAATTCCATCACTAAACCTCTACCTCTTTTTCCTCCTTCAAGACGCTCCTTAAAACGTACCTCTTTGATCAAGCTTTTTTGGTCACCTGTCCTAATTTCTCCTTGTGTGGCTCGGTGTCAAATTTTTTTATCTCAGAATACTGTGAAACACCTTGGAAGGTTTCACTAAGTTAAAGGCACTTTCTAAATGTAAGTTGTTTGCCGAGTGAGACGTCACAGCCTGTAGCTGACACTCGTGAGGTGAAGCCCCGTGATGCAGGCTGGGAATGGAGAGAGTGCACTACAGCACTAAGAAATCTTGTTTTTCTTTCTTTTCACACAGCACAACGGCAACTCCACGTCAGATCACTACAAAAAGGCTTTCTCTGAATCGTTTGAGCAGCCACCAATATATGTTCCTGTCCTCACTTACATGGGCTATGGAATTGTAACCCTGTTCGGATACCTAAGAGATTTCCTGCGTTCCTGGGGTCTCGAAAAATGTCATGCAGCTCAGGAGAGAAAAGAGCAAAAGGTATGATTGTCTCATTCTGAAGTGGAGCAGTGGGCTTAATTTAAACAAGTAATGCAAAGACAAATATCGTTATAAATGTATTTGTCAATGGTGTGTGAATTAGGTTGATGTTTGTATGTGCTCCAACGTTCCATTTGATTTTTCTGTCTTCCTTTCAACCTGCCTTTCTTGAAAGTGGTGACCAATGCAGCAATGTGGTTTCATGCCAAGCTACACCTCTCCCATACTTCACCCAAATGGCTATATGTTTTATTATTTTGTAGTGAACCCAGGTGGAGTTTGTTGGTGGACTTCTTGAATGGAAGAGGGACCAGCACAACCCCACTCTGAACCGGACAAGTAAACACTAAAAGAAAGACTTGCATTTATATAGCAACTTTCGTGGCCTCAGGACATCCCAAAGCCCTTTACAGCCAATGAAGAATTTTTGAAGTGTCGTCGCTGTTGTAATGTAGAAAATGTGACTGGCAGTTTGCACACAGCAAGCTCCCACAAACAGCGATTTGATAACCATTTTTTTTTTAAAGTGATGTTGTTTGAGGGATCATTATTGGCCAGGACGCCAGGGATAATACCCTGCTCTTCTTCGAAATAGTGGCCACACGATCTTTTACGTCCACCTGAGAGGGCAGATGAGGCCTCGGTGTAACGTCTCATCTGAAAGACGGCACCTCCGACAGTGCAGCACTCCCCTCAATACTGCACTGGGAGTGTCAGCCTGGATTTTGTGCTCAAGTCTCTGGAGTGGGACTTGAACCCACGACTTTCTAACTCAAAGGAAGGTTATTCATAGCAATCAGCAGTATAGAAGCATAGAATGATGCAGCGCATTAGGAGGCCATTCGGCCCGCCTTGCTTGCGCCGGTAGAGCTATCCCATTACTCCCACTCCCCTGCTCTTTCCCCATATCCCTGCAAACTTTGCCCCTTCTAGTATTTATCCAATTAACCAGATCACAACCACACTGAGTTTAAAAAAATTTTAAAAATTCTCCTCATCTCACTCCTGGTTGTTTTGACAAATTACCTTAAATCTGTTTCCTTCTGCAACTGGGAAACAGGTTCTCCTTATTTACTCTATCAAAACCATTCATGATTTTAAATACCTCTATCATATCTCCTCTTAGCCTCCTCTGCTCTAAGGAGAACAATCCCAGCTTCTCCAGTGTATCCACGTGACTGAAGACTCCTCATTTTTTTCTCCCAAGCCTGGGGAGGCTGAGTCCCTTTTGTTGCTGCAGGAAGTTTGACTCATCACAGGCTAACAATGGAGCCTGGATCATCCTTTGCTTTAATGCCTCAATACCACAGCACACAGTGCATTTAGCCTCTAATATAATGTACTTAAAATTTTTAAAACTTGCATCTGCGTGCACTTCCATTATAAATTCCCATATCCACATTTGTGGAAACTATCTGTGGTAAGTTGTTGGGCTGTAATTACACTCCTCTTAGTGATAACACTGCAGCGCCTCAGTTTATCATCTTCCAATACCTTCGCCTGTAATGCAGAAAAACTCTTCTGCTCCAACCAACTCTACTTCTCTACAATTTTATACATTTTAATAGATAGATTTAGATGATGAAAGACGGACGGAGGCTTGAATGGAGCATAAATGCCGGCATGGACTGGTTGAGTCGAATGGCCTGTTTCTGTGCCGTATATCCAATGTAATCTTATGAACTGCATTTATTGTGCATTGGGCGAAATATGCCTCTCCCTCTAGCCCCTTGTCAGCTGATGACTACACGAGATCTCCATTTCCCATGAGCAATGCTGCGGAAAATCGATTAATATTCCTGACTCACTTTAGTGCATCCTCTGACTGTCCATGAACAGTGCTGCGGGAGACCAGCTTTAAATATATTTATATATTATAGAATATAAATATAGCTTTTTTGGAAAATCACAGTGCAGGGACTTCATTGTAGAGCAGCAACTATACGATTTCTTGGCCGCCTTGTTTCAAATAGTTCACTTTGTCAGTTTTCATGAACGCTTTAAGCGGCAGTATTTCGGGTGTCGGCCGAGGCTCAGTCGGTAGCACTCTCACCGCTGAGTCACGTTTGACCACCTGCTTCATGCAGGCATGCGATGTTGGGGGCAAGAGAGGTAGGATTTCCTGCAGCCGATGCAATTGCGCCAGTCCCACCTCTGTCTGTGACTTCGACGTGGTAGAGGCAACAACAACTTGCATTTATTGAGCGCCTTTAACGTAGAAAGACCTCCCAAGGCATTTCACTGGAGCGATTATTGAACAGAATTTGACACCGAGCCACATCGGGAGAAATTAGGCCAAATGACCAAAAGCTTGGTCAAAGAGGTAGGTTTTAAGGAGCATCTTAAAGGATGAGCGTGAGGTAAAGAGACAGAGCGGTTTAGGGAGGGAATTTAGGACCTAGGTGGACACGAGACACTCGACTCCATTTCCAGCGGGTCATAGCGCAGTAAGTGATGGAGACCCGACATAACTGGATGTGGCTTCAAATTCCTCCTCCCGCTCGTCAACATTGTGGCCATAACATGCCCCCAGAACAGAGGAATTCTGGGGCTAGAAAGAAAGGAAAGGAAGAGAGAAAGAAGAAAAAGAGACATTGCATTTAAAAAAGCCCACGGTCAGGAAGTTACTAATGATGAAACGAATACAAGGTGAGGTCTGAAAGAAAGATTTGCATTTATACATAAGAACATAAGAAATAGGAACAGGAGTAGGCCATACGGCCCCTCGAGCCTGCTCCGCCATTTAATACGATCTTGGCTGATCTGATCATGGAGTCAGGTCCACTTCCCTGCCCGCTCCCCATAACCCCTTATTCCCTTATCGGTTAAGAAACTGTCTATCTCTGTCTTAAATTTATTCAATGTCCCAGCTTCCACAGCTCTCTGAGGCAGCGAATTCCACAGGTTTACAACCCTCTGAGAAAATAAATTTCTCCTCACCTCAGTTTTGAATGGGCGGCCCCTTATTCTAAGATTAAGCCCTCTAGTTCTCGTCTCCCCACCAGTGGAAACATTCTCTAATCATCCACCTTGTCAAGCCCCCTCATAATCTTATACGTTTCAATAAGATCACCTCTCAATCTTCTGAATTCCAAAGCAAGTATATCCTTTCGTAAATATGGAAACCAAAACTGCACGCAGTATTCCAGGTGTGGCATCACCAATATCCTGTATAACTGTAGCAAGACTTCCCTGCTTTTATACGGTTATAGGGTTACGGATCTTGAGCTGGTAATTGGGATTAGACTGGATGACCTTTTGTTGGACAGTGCAGATATAATGGTAAGTACTGCATGGAATAGAATACGGCCAGGGTGATGATCTGGACTAGTTTCGATCGCCTGGATGGATCGGAGAGGAATTTTCCCAGATTTTTTCTCCCTAAATTGGCCTGGGTATTCTTATCTGGTTTTTGCCTCTCCTAGGAGATCACATGGCTCCGGTTGGAGTGGAGTGTCGAATGTTTCAGTATAAAGGTGTCGCAGTTGTGGTGAGGCGGACTGGTTGGGCTGCGTGCTCTTTGCCTTTCCGTCATTGTTCATAGGTTTATATGTAACCTTTAGGGCTGCTGACCAAGGGCCGTGTGGTTCTTTGTCGGCTGGTGTGGACACAATGGGCCGAAATGGCTGCCTCCTGCGCTGTAAATTTCTATGTTTCTATACTCTATCTCCTTTGCAATAAAGGCCAAGATTCCATTCACCTTCCTAATCATTTGCTGTACCTGCATACTAACCCTTTTGTGTTTCATGCACAAGTACCCCCAGGTCCTGCTGTACTGCAGCACTTTGCAATCTTTCTCCATTTAAATAATAACTTGTTCTTTGATTTTTTTTCTGCCAAAGTGCATGACCTCACACTTTCCAACATTATACTCCATCTGCCAAATTTTTGCCCACTCACTTAGCCTGTCTATGTCCTTTTGCAGATTTTGTGTGTTCTCCTCACACATTGTTTTTCCTCCCATTTTTGTATCGTCAGCAAACTTGACTACGTTACACTCGGTCCCTTCTTCCAAGTCGTTAATATAGATTGTAAATAATTGAGGTCCCAGCACTGATCCCTGCGGCACCCCACTAGTTACTGATTGCCAACTCGAGAATGAAGCATTTATCCCGACTCTTTGTTTTCTGTTAGTTAGCCAATCCTCTATATATTATAATATATTACCCCCAATCCCGTGAACTTTTATCTTGTGCAGTAACCTTTTATGTGGCACCTTGCCAAATGCCTTCTGGAAGTCCAAACACACCACATCCACTGGTTCCCCTTTATCCACCCTGTTGGTTACATCCTCAAAGAATTCCAGCAAATTTGTCAAACATGACTTCCCCTTCATAAATCCATGCTGACTGCCTGACTGAATTTTGCTTTTCCAAATGTCCTGCTACTGCTTCTTTAATAATGGACTCCAACATTTTCCCAACCACAGATGTTAGGCTAACTGGCCTATAGTATCCTGCTTTTTGTCTGCCTCCTTTTTAAATAGGGGCGTTACATTTGCAGTTTTCCAATCTGATGGGACCTTCCCAGAATCCAGGGAATTTTGGTAAATTACAACCAATGCATCCACAATCCCTGCTGCTACTTCTCTTAAGACCCTAGGATGCAAGCCATCAAGTCCAGGGGATTTATCTGCCTTTAGTCCCATTATCTAACTGAGTACCACCTCCTTAGTGATTGTGATTTCTCCCCCCACCAGCCCGCACCCCCCATAGCCCCTTGACTATCCACTGTCGGAATATTGTTAGTGTCCTCTACAGTGAAGACTGATACAAAATATTCGTTCAGAGTCTCTGTCATCTCCATGTTCCGCATTACTAATTCCCCGGTCTCGTCCTCTAAGGGACCAACATTTACTTTAGTCACTCTTTTCCTTTTCCTTTTTATATATCTATAGAAACTCTTGCTATCTGTTTTTATATTTGCCGTTCACAGCCTCGAGATGTCCCAAGGTGCTTTACAGCCAGTTGAGTATTTTGAAGTGCAGTCACTGCACCAGCCGTTACGAACACTTCATTTCACCAATGGGCTGCCACTGTCTGTAATTTAACCACAGCAGCAGCGCTTAACTTCCATACATGAAGGGTATGGGGAACAGTCCTTAAAAGGGCATTCTGCGTTACTCACAAACACAATTCAATTGCATAAATCAAGTCAAAGTGCACCTACATATCACTTGCACATGATGTTACTGTGATAAAATGATGTAGTGCTCTTCTAACACTTCTGTTTGCCAAACTGATCTTTGTGAGGACCGTGCTCCTTTAACATGGTTTCATAGAAATAGGTAATTTGGCCCAACCAGTCCTCTATTCCTTTCTCCCTCATATGTTTATCTAGCTATCCCATAACTGCATCTATCCTATTCGCCTCATCTAATCCCGGTGGTAGCGAGTTCCATATACTCTCTGGGTAAAGAAGTTTTTTTCTCAAACTCCCCATTGGATTTCTTGGTGACTATTTTATATTGATGACCTCTAGTTTCATGATGTGTGTCCCTTTAACACGATTCCAAAATGACACTACCCATTTAAAATAATTTCACAATTCTGCCCTTTTTTGAAAGAGGAATAAACTTGCATTTATGTCACGCCTTTCCAGACTTTAAGACATCCCAAAGTGCTTTCCAACCATTCATGTACTTTTGGAGTGTGGTCACTGTTAATGTAGGGACGTACAGCAGCTAATCGGTGCTCAGCAAGTTTCCATAAACAGCAATGAGATAAATAACGAGATAATGTGTTTTATTGGTGTTGATTGAGAGATGAAGGTTAGCTCGGGCAGCAGGAGAACTTTAAGATGGTTTCACTATGGCAGAGTCCCTTTAACATAGCTGCATGATAATCGTGATCCTTTAATTCGATTCAAAACTATATAATTCTATGTTAACTAGACTTTGTGAGGAGAGTGCCTCTTTAAAAATGTCTTCACGATGGCCATGTCCTTTTAACGTGACTTTTGCGATGACAGTGCCCTTGAACATAATTTCACAATGACGGTGCCCTTTGAACATGGTTTCACAATTTTCATACAACAAATTAGTTAATTTTATTTGCTACAGTATTTCACTATTATTCCTTTCTATGCACCATCCCCGTTGTATAAAAGAGTGTGACTTTAACTGTGAGGCAGGCAGACGACCAGCCACTTGGCCTCTGTCAATGCTCAGCTATGCTTGGAAGGGCCTGTTAAGTGGCTGGGGGAGTACATCTGCAATCTCCCTTCATTCCCTGTGGTAACTTGCCTGGTCTGTAGCTTGGCTTCGCTCTACGACAAGACCCCTGATATCCAACTTATCCAAAACTCTGCTGTCCTTATCCTAACTCATACCAAGTCCTCTTTACCCATCACCCTCTATGCTCGCTGATCGACATTGGCTCCCGGTTAGGCAACGCCTCGATTTTAAAATTCTCATTCTTGTTTTCAAATCCCTCCCTGGCCTCCTCCGAGCCCTCCTATCTCTATAACCTCCTCCAGCCCTACAACCCTCCGAGATCTCTGCATTCCTCCAATTTTGGCTTTTTGCGCATCCCCAGTTTTCATCACTCCACCATTGGTGTCCGAGCCTTGAGCTGTCTGGTCCTTCAGCTCTGGAATTCCCTCCCTAAACCTGTCCGCCTCTCTTGCCTCTCTTGCCTCTCTTTCCTCCTTTAAGACACTCCTTAAAACCTGACTCTTGGACCAAGCTTTTAGTCACTGTCCTAATATCTCCTTATGTGGCTCGGTGTCCAGTTGTGTTTGATAATGCTCCTGTGAAGTGCCTTGGGATGTTTTACAACGTTAAAGGCGCTATATAAATGTAAGTTATTGTTGTAGAAAAATGTGGAGGTGAACTTGCGTTCAATCAATCTATGGCTTAGTAGGCTATTACAGGACAAACGGGAATCTGTTCAACCTCCGCCGCCTCCAGGCCAGATCCAAGGTCGTCCCATCCTCCGTCATCGAACTACAGTACGCAGATGACGCCTGCGTCTGCGTACACTCGGAGGCCGAACTCCAAGCGATCGTCAACACCTTCACTGAGGCATACGAGAGCATGGGCCTTACACTAAACATCCATAAGGCAAAGGTCCTCTACCAACCTGCCTCCGCCACAGCACTACCCCCCCGGTTATCAAAATCTACAATGAGGCCTTGGACAACATGGACCATTTTCCATACCTCGGGAGCCTATTGTCAACAAGGGCAGACATCGACAACGAGGTCCAACACTGCCTCCAGTGTGCCAGTGCAGCCTTCGGTCGCTTGAGGAAGAGAGTGTTTGAATACCAGGACCTGAAACCCGGCACCAAGCTCATGGTCTACAGAAGAGTGGTGATACCCGCCCTCCTATATGGCTCAGATACATGGACTATGTACAGCAGGCACCTCAAAACACTGGAGAAGTATCACCAACGCTGCCTCTGCAAGGTCCTGCAAATCCACTGGCAGGATAGGTGCATCAACATCAGTGTCCTCGCTCAGGCCAACAGCCCCAGCATCGAGCGTGATCAGTGCTTTGAAAAGCTCCGCTGGAGGGGCCACATCGTCCGCATGCCTGACACGAGACTCCCAAAACAAGCGCTCGGAACTCCTACACGGCAAGTGAGCCCCAGGTGGGCAGAGGAAATGCTTCAAGGACATCCTCAAAGCCTCCTTGAAAAAAATCTAACATCCCCACCGACACCTGAAAATCTCTGGCCCAAGACTGCCCAAAATTGAGGAAAAACATCCGGGAAGGCGCTGAACACCACGAATCTCTTCGCTTGCGAGCAAGCTGAAGCCAAGCGTTGACAGCGGAAGGAGCGCACGGCAACCCAGGCACCCCACCCACCCGTTCCTTCAACCACCGTTTGCCCCACTGTGACAGAGACTGTAGGTCCCGCATTGGACTCTTCAGTCACCTGAGAACTCATTTCTAGTGTGGAAGCAAGTCATCCTCGACTCCAAGGGACTGCCTATGATGATGATGATGATGATGATGGTGATGGCATGGTCGGCTGGAATGACGGTACACAGTGTATGCCTTCCCCTGAATGCGCATAACAATATTGAGGTATTTGATGAAGCGAGTTGCAAGACTCATCAATGATGAGGTTTAAAGTAGATCAGAAACAAGTCACGGAAAAGACGGTGCAAAAATGCCGTATGAAAAGGGCAATTCAATTTCCTCAAATACTTAAAAAAAAGAACTTGCATTTCTCTCTCTGGCTCCTTTCACAACCTCGGGATGTCCCAAAGCTTGTCACATCCACTTTTGAAGTGTAGTCGCTGTTGTAATGTAGAAAACGCGGCAGTCAATTTGCGCACAGCGAGCTCCCACGACAGCAATGCAGCCGATAATCAGGTTTTTTTTTTGTGATATTGATTGAGGGATAAATGTTGGCCAGGACACTGGGGAGAACTCCACTGCTCATTTTCGAAATAGTGCCATGGGATCTTTTACGTCTGCCTGAGAGGGACGTCTCATGCGAATGACGACACCGCAGCACTGCACTGGAGTGTCAGCCTAGACTATTGTGCTCAAGTCTCTGGAATGCGCCATGAAACCACAACCTTCTGACTCAGAAGTGAGGGTGCTACCCACTGAGACACAGCTGACACCGTGTCTATGTGTACATATATAATATATAAATTAGCTGAAATAAAATAACAACTTGCAGTTATATCTTGCCTTTAACATAGAAAGCGTCCCAAAAGCGTTTTCTAATGGGGAGAAGAAAAGAAAATGGATAAAGGCAATAAAGGATTGCAATCGTGTGTGGCCGTTGATTTCCCCTAGACTGCTGGTAGGGTTTGATGTTTCCTTTGTGCCACAGTGATCAGAGCTTAGCGTACAATTAAGGTGTGCCCTTACCAGAGTGCTATACAGCCTCACATTTGCACTCTGCTGATTTGGCAATATAGCTCAGCTCTCTGTTTGCTCTGTTGATTGCTGCCCCTGTATCACTTCATGTAGTAAATTATGTCAAGTCTCCCCGAGAGATTTAACACCAGTCATTAACTAAGTGCCAGCTGTGGCTCAGTGGGTAGCACTCTTGCCTCTGAGTCAGAAGGTTGTGGGTTCAAGTCCCACTCCAAACACTTGAGCACAAAAACCTAAGCTGACACTGAGGGAGCGCTGCACTGTCGGAGGGTGCCGTCTTTTGGATGAGACGTTAAACCGAGGCCCCATCTGCTCTCTCAGGTGGACATAAAAGTACCCATGGCACTATTTCACAGAAGGAAAGGGGAGCTCTCCCTGGCATCCTGGCCAATATTTATCTCAATCACCACTAAAAAAACAGGTTACCTGGTCATTATCACTTGCTATTTGTGGGTGCTTGGGGGTGGGGGGAGTGTGATTCCTCGTCAGGCAAACCCTGCCAGGAAACTGTGGGCCTGGGTTTCCACACACCTCCCCTGATGAGATTGCCCTTCCTCACCCTTTACCCGACGGCTGAGGGTGGGTGGGGGGTTAAGTTCCGCGGGTCCAGCCTCCTATGGCCCGAATTTCCCGCTCCTGCCATGCAGTGATTTCTGCCGTGTCCCACCGGGAGTCGGGGCCTGGATATGGAAATGCAGCACGGGCGGCAGTTAAAATCTCCTTGATGTGTGAGCTGATTTCTCTGCGTGGCGAGCAATCTGACCCGCAATAAAATCAGGGCCACAGTTATGAAATGTAGTACAGGCCCCAGCACAAACCTTTGGAGCCTAACATCACTTCTAGTAACTGATACTGCTGCTCTCTGAGCTAGTTCCTCCGGAACATCTGCCGCCATCCTGAAATCTGGATGTACTACATCAAAGCAATTTCCTGGGAGGTTTGGCCAGACAGGATCTGCTCCTTGTGAAATAATCTTGGCTAACATTTACTAGGTTATTTTAAATAAGTAATCCTCAGATTTGTTAAATCGATCCATGGTTTTGCTGGCTGTTGATGCAAACCTAATGCATGCTGTTGTTACCTGTGTTTGGTTTCCGGCCCTTTTTGGAAGTAACTATCACATTGGCCTGAGCTCGCCCTTGTATTCATTGACTCCTTCATGACTGTTGGCGCTTTGTACCCCTCATCCCTAATCCCACATAGCCTCTTCGGGTGTGCCTCTGTTAATTAAACCCCAGAAGGAGACACTGGGTTACCACAGTTGTCATCAACCCAAAAATCAAACAAAAGTGCCCTTTTTTAGATGGCACAACTAATAAAAACCCAAATCATAAAATACAAAAGATACTTAGAAAATTTAAACAGTGAGCGGTAAATTGCGGCCTCTCTGGGTGCGTACGATGTGCGCACTCGCCTAAAGAGGCCCCGCAAGTTCCGGGTTCAGGCGCGCAAAGCGCATGCGCCGAAATCCGACACTTGCGACCTGTCTCAGTTTCTTTTGACAGATCGCACACATCCCCGGGAGAAGTGCCTTTGCCGCCGGAGATTTGGGCTATTTGCCCAACTTCTACCCAGCAAATGTCCTTCAAACTCTTACACCTGATACAAACAGGAGTACGGCCTGCTTTTACCAGCGTAAGACCTTTAAAAGATAGAAAAATTACATTTTATCACCAATGTACATATTAAAAACCCTGTCCATTAAGGTAAGTTTATTTTTTAACCCTATTAAAACATTTTTAAAACATTTTCAAAATGTTTTTTTCCGAAAACATTTAATTTAATTCAATTTGAATTAATTTTAAATATGTGAGGTGTTTTTTTTTTATTGTGTTGTGTTTCTGCATTTTGGGGGTATTCTCAATGTACAAACGGAACTCACCATTATTATCAATGAGAATACTCCATGTTCATTGGTGGTCCAGGCCCACGTGATCCCAGGTTGCGCTTACGTTTCTGGGATGCATGGGCTTCTGCACTGGTTTCCACATCTCGGCCTCGGACCGGAAATTGTTTGATCCTCAGGGCCCACCAGGTTCTTTGGTAAAATAAATTTTGGTTGGAGGCGCCGCCCGCGGGAAGCCTCCGACCGCAATTTTTGGCCCAATGATGTTGCCACCTGTGTCGACTATTCCCTCCAGTCTCTCCGATGCCCATCAGTCACTTAAAGCTTTAACCGTACCGGTGGACACCACACGCTCCCTCTCCAGGGTCACCCATCCTTGGGTAGGTAATGCAAGAACGTAAGAAATAGGAGTAGAAGTAAGCCACCTGACCCCTCGAGCCTGCTCCACCGTTCCTTGAGATCTTCTACCTTAACTCCACTTTCCCAGTCTATCCCCATAATCTTTGATTCCCTGAGTGTCGAAAAATCTATCGATCTCTGTCTTGAATATACTCAATGACTGAGAATCCGCAGCCATCTGGGATAGAAAATTCCAAAGATGGGAGTTATTTGGTTTTGACCTTGTCTGGGCCTTCCTGATGACGAGAGAAACTTTGACATGCGACAGCCACAACATGATCTTGTATATGGGTGCGTAACAATTAAAAGACGGTAATAAAATCCAGTGCTTCCTCTGACATTATTGATCACTATCTGATTTCAAGAGCAAAGACTAAAAGTTATGTAATCTAGATTTTGGCTGCATGGAAAAAAGGATGAATAGTTCAACTGTGCCTAAACTTTTGGATGCAGATTTTAATGTAGGACACACCAGTATATAAAGCCAAGCACTCTGGAAACTAAAGACCCTGAATCCAAGTTACCAACCAGTTTTGTACAATCTACATTAGCTGGCCGTACTCTCTCAATGATCTAACAGCGACGAAAGTGTGCACAGCAGTTTGTACACAACTATTGGAATTCCTGTTTACTGTGTCAGTAAGTGGCTTTGGACACGCTGCGTTGAGAGAAATCTCTAGCAAAAAGTACGTTTAAAAGAAATAATAGCATCCATTTTTAATGGGCTGGTGTTTCCTCCCCATTTTGATTTGATAGAAGTGTTTAAAATCACGAAGGGTCCAGATAGAGTAAATAAGGAGAAACTGTTTCCAATGGGTGAAGGGTCGATAACCAGAGGGCACAGATTTAACGTGATTGGCCAAAAAATCAGAGCCGACATGAGGCATTTTTTTACATAGCAAGTAGTTAGGATTTGGAATGCACTGCCTGATAGGGTGGTGAATACAGAAAGAAAGAAAGACTTGCATTTATATAGTGACTTACACGACCACCGGATGTCACAAAGCGCTTTACAGCCAATGAAGTACTTTGTGGCACGGATGTGGCGAAAGAGCAGGGGGAGTAGGACTAGCTGGATTGCTCTTCGAAAGAGCTGACACAGACTCGAAGGACCAAATGGCCTCATTCTGTGCTGTACTATTCTATGATTTACATCCAGATACACCCGTAATCTGGGCGCATTCCAATTATGCGGATTAAAAGGTCGCAGAATTTTGGACCCAAGTGAATTACGTGCATAATTACAATGTGCCCAAGTCTTCTGGATTTTTAACGTCCCTCCATCATAACCTTCTGCCCACAATTGCGCTTGTTCAGGAGGTGGGGAGGGATCTCAGCGCCGTGACCAAATTTTCAGGCACAATACGGAGCAATCATTTTTCTGGTCTTTCAGTTTGCAATTTTGTTGAGCATTTAAATAAAAAGATTTATCCTCGGAGACCTGCTCCGTATTACCCGTTTCTTTGAATGGATTTTTATGGCAAAAATGTAAGTCACATTAAAGATTGAAAAGCTTGCCCGAATGCAGGCTCTTAAACTTGATGTGCGCGCATGAATGATGGCAAAATGAGTTTTTATTTTAAGACTCAAAGTTCAACGATCCCTTGGGCATCGATTGTTTAAGCTGATTTTGAGTTTGAAGTGATTTTGGGAGGATACTTGGGTGTAACTTGACATCAGCAAAATGGACACAATTTTAGGTGCAGATTCCAGGTTGCACCCAAGGAGGAAACACCAGACCATTGTGTTCCATTTATTCATTATTTTCTCTCCTTTCCCACCTTAAGAGAGTGCTGCACAGTCGGAGGTGGCAACTTTTGGATGAGATGTTAAACCTGAGGCACCGTCTGCTTTCTCAAGTGGACGCAAAAGATCCCATGGCACTATTTCGAAGAAAGAAATACTTTAATTTATATAGCACCTTTCATGACCTCAGGACATCCCAAAGTGCTTTACAGCCAATTAAGTACTTTTGAAGTGTAGTCACTGTTGTAATCTAGGAAATGCGGCAGCCAGTTTGCACACAGCAAGACCCCACAAGCAGCAATGTGATAATGATCAGATAATCTGTTCTTGTGATGTTTTACGGATAAATATTGGCCAGGACACTGGGGATAACTCCCCTGCTCTTCTTGGAAATAGTGCATGGGATTTTTTTTATGTCCACCTGAGAGAGCAGACGGGGCCACTGTTTAACATCTCATCTGGAAGACGGCACCTCTGACAGTGCAGCACTTCCTCAGCACTGCACTGGAGTGTCAGCCTGGATTTTTGAGCCCAAGTCTCTGGAATGGGACATGAACCCACAATAATCTGACTCAGAGGCGAGAGTGTTTTTTAAAAAAAACAGATTATCTGCTTATTATCACATTGCTCTTTGTGGGAGCTTGCTGTGCACAAATTGGCTGCCGTGTCTCGCACATTGCAACAGTGACTACACTTCAAAAAGTACTTAATTGGCTGTAAAACGCTTTGGGGTGACCTGAAGTCGTGAAATGCGCTATATAAATGCAAGTCTTTTTCTTGTTTTCAATATACTTTGCAGCATCTGTGCTGAAGGGTAGTGTACTACCTGTTGGGAGGTACATGAGGGAGAACCGGGTGACTTGCACTCTGTTTTAGAAAAGGTTTTCTCCCGGGCATGTGCTTGTGACCTCCAAATGATAGTGCATCAAAGAGCATGAATGTCTGAGAATGTGTGCATTGAGTGATTGTTACAAGTAAAGCAGCTGGTGTTACAGCCTGATGTTGTACTACAGTGCGACGTCCGAAATCCGGAAACCTCGGAACCGAGGCTGTTCTGGATTCTAGGTATTTCCGGATTTCGGAATGTTTTTGCCTAGGCCGAGGTAGATGGGGTCAGGGGCGGAGGGGGGGCAGGGCTGGAGTAAGCGAGGTCGGGCCGCCGAGGTAAGGGGGAGAGGTTGGGCCGGGGCAAAGTCTGCCCGTCGAGGTAAGAGGGAGTCTGGATTTCGGAACATTTTCCCGTTTCCGGACGAGCCCGCCACAGATCGACACCGTGTCCGGATTCCAGAACATTACGAATTTCGGAAATCCGGATTTTGGACGCTCAACCTGTACCACAGAGGTTTAGGATGTGGATTAAGTTAGCTGGTAATCTGTTGAGGAGATTTGCCTCGCGTACATAGATAAATAAGGAGAAAAAGTCAATCTGAGTTGTATTTTTTATATAAAGACATTTTGCCACGATGGAATTAGCAGGAATGGGGAATACATGCAGCCTTTTCAATCAGCTAACTGCATGTTGTAGAGAGTTGTTACCACAGGGACTAGTTCAGGTGCATTGTAGGGGAAGCTAGATAAATACATGAGGGAGAAAGGAATAGAAGGATATACTGTCGGCTGCGATGAAGTAGGGTGGGAGGAGGCTCTAATGGAGCACAAACACTGGCATGGACCTGTTTCTGTGCTGTACAGTCTGTGTAATTGGCCACAAAGAGAATGACCGGTATAAAAAGTGAGACACTGGAGACTGCTGCCATAGGTTGGAGTATCACAATATGCTGCAATAGAAAGTAGACTTGCCCAATATTCTCCGCACAGTGAATTAACAGGAAGAGACGGCAGGATGTTTCTCTCAACCAGCGACTAGAGGATGTAGCACAGCAGTTGGGCTGGCGGAGTGTCTGACCTCTAGTCGATACTTACAAACTCTCCAAGAATGAGTGCTTCAAGGTAAGCCGTGACAGTAGCAGGGCACGAGGTTTTAAATCGGTTCAGTGCGATTTTATGATCGAGATCAGGAGCAATTTTTTTCACACACAAAAAAAAGTAATCAATACTCGGAATAAGACTTCAGATATAGTAGTAGAGGTCACCCACAGGAACTAGTGTTGGGAGGGAGCGTTAAGTGTTTTTCCTTGGACAGGAGGCTTTCCTTGCCTGTATTTATTTTGTGATTCACAACAGGAGATCCTGTGCATGAGCGAGGCAGAAATGTTGTAATCCAGGTTTGCTGCAGTAATATGCCCTAGTCCCCGGGGCCTAGAGTATATTATTGACCTGAAAACATTTAAGTTCCTTTCATAGCAGAAAATTATTTTTTTTTAAACACACTTTTCCACTGTGCAGTACCCCAAACTGTGCGATTGGAAGGATAGTTTAATTTCTGTAAGCACCTCCCATGTATGTGACACTTCTGGTTCTTTTGCCAATCACTCTTAAAAGATGCAGAGGTCAGATGAGGAGACCTTTTTTTTTTGCTGAGCGAGTTGCTGTGATTTGGAACGCACTGCCTGAAAGGGCAGTGGAAACAGATTCAGTAATAACTTTCAAAAAGGGAATAGGATAAATACTTATCCACGTGTCGAAGGGGACACATTTGCAGGGCTATGAAGAATGGGACTAATTGGATAGATTTTTCCAAGAACTGGCACAAGTACAATGAGCCAAATGGCCTCTATCTACACAATGTCATTCTGTGATTCTATTATCATCTTCGCAGGCTATGTCCCCCATTGTGTTAACGCTCTCATGTTGAATGATTATACCTTGAAAAAGGTGGTTCACTATACCTTCCCTTCGACATCAGTGTAGAGCAATGCTACGTACTGTCACTCGAATGGAATGCTGATTCTCTTTTTTGAAGTGGGAGGAGAAAATGTAAACATTCAACTTACTGGATGCATTCTGTAATCCCACACAAACGTTGCATTGCTCAAGAATCAGGTAGAGACATGGATCAGTCAGTAACTAGGCGTGTGTGTGCTTTTTAATTACTGTGCTTTCAAGCAATATTGCTGGTGTCGATTCACCCACTACTGTACTGTAGTGAAGGGTGTAGGTGGGGCAGGCATGCAAACACAAATACAAACACGCATGCACACGTACATGAAGAATGAGAGGTGATCCTATTGAAACATGTAAGATAATGAGGGGGCTTGACAAGGTGGATGCAGAGAGGATATTTCCATTCATACGGGAAACTAAAACTAAGGGATATAGTCTCAGAATAAGGAGCCGCCCATTTAAAACTGAGATGAGGAGGAATTTCTTCTCTGAGGGTTGTAAATCTATGGAATTCTCCGCCCCAGAGAGCTGTGCAGGCTGGGTCATTGAATATATTTAAGGTGGAGAGAGACAGATTTTTGAGCAGCATCATCATCATCATAATGGAGTAAAGGGTTATGGGGAGCGGGCAGGGAAGTGGAACTGAGTCCGTGATCAGATCAGCCATGATCTTATTTAATAGTGGAGCAGGCTCGAGGGGCCAAATGGCCTACTCCTGCTCTTATTTCTTATGGTGTAATGTAGTCGCGTGCGCACACAGACACACAAAAGCACATGCACATATGCACACGCATGCCCGCACACAGAAACCACATACAAAACGACACATATACCCTACCCTACCTTGGGAGGGCACTGGATGGAAATGTAAAGCAGGGAGAGCTTTACATTTTTACTAAGTAAAAGCACCGATTTTTGGACGTGAAGGGATATGGGAATAGGTCGGGCAAGTGGAGTTGAGGTCGAAGATCAGCCATGATCTTATTGAATGCCGAAGCAGGCTCGAGGCCCCAATGGCCTACTCCTACTCCTACTCCTACTCCTAATTCTTATGTTTTTAAATAAACACTAAATCCATAAGGGCCCTTGCAGCTTGCTGGGACTATATTGATAGGCTCTACTGCCAGCCTGGCCTGCCCACACACACAACCCGCAGCCTCTATCCCTCACTCTTGCACAATAATTATACTGCGCACATCAAGGGACCGTCTCAGCTGTCCTCTTGTCTGCACTTGCATAGTATATGTACCAATTAAAAGTGAAAGACTGTCATTTCTTTAGCACCTTTCACGACTTCAGGACATCCCAAAGCACTTTACAGCCAATAAAGTTGTTTTTGAAGAGTAGTCACTGTTGTAATATAGGAAGGGTCACAGTCTCAAAATAAGAGGATGGCCATTTAGGACTGAGAGATGAGGAGAAATTTCTTCACTCAAAAGGTTGTGAATCTTTGCAATTCTCTCCCCAACAGGGCTGCAGATGCTTAGTCGTTGAGTATATTCAAGACAAAAATCGAAAGATTTTTGGATACTAAGAGAATCAAGGGTAATGGGATAGTGCGGGAAGGTGGAGTTGAAGTAGAAGATCAACCATGATCTTATTGAATGGTAGAGCAGGCTCGAAGGGCCAACTGGCCTACTCCTGCTCCTATTTCTTATGTTGTGTAAATCTCCAGTGAGGTGGGATTTATTCCAAGTTGCACGGTTTGACGGGAGAGATTCCGTTTATTGGTTTCATGACTATATCTGGGTGATCTGGAGGTATCCAAGCAAAACAAAATTCATTAACAGAATAGAAGATCATTGAAGACCTGAACAATATCCAGGCACCTGCAAACATGAGGCATTTGTAACCTGTCAGCCTAGGAAGGAATGTTTCACACACAACATGCTCTGATTGACTCAGTATCTGACTCACAGAACTTGCATGAAGATAGTGACATGAGAGGAAAAAAATTTACAGCGAGTTGTGATCTGGAAGACACTGCCAGAAAGGGTGATGAAAGCAGATTCAGTACAGATTGAACCTCCCTTAACTAGGACTCCCTTAAAGCATAATCCACTTTTGACTTTCAGTCCCAGGGCTGTCAATCGGGGAGAAATAGGAAGTGAGCTTTGCACCGATTTCAATCTCGTCCGGCACCATTCCCAGCCACTCAAACATGAACAAATTGATGTCCTTCCTCGCTGCCGTCTCCCGCAATTGCTGGCCTGACCCCACAATCCGTCGCCGCCCCCCTTTTCCCCCCCCCACACGATCTCTCTCATGCATTGCCAGCCCCAAGGCAGCCAGCCCCGATATCCCCTTGCTCAGTACCTGTACCATTCAATTTAACGTGACCTCCCCTCGTCCGACAAAATCCCTATCCGGCACAGGCCAAGTCCCAATGGTGCCGGATAAGAGAGGTTCAACCTGTAGTAACTTTCAAAAGAGAATTGGATAAATACTTGAAGAGAAACAATTGACAGGGCTTTGGGGAAAGAGCGGGGGAGTGGCACTGATAGGATAGCTGTTTCTAAGAGCTGGCATAGGAATCATAGAATAGTACAGCACAGAAGGAGGCCATTAGGCCCATCGAGTCTCCGCCGGCACTTTCGAAGAGCAATCCAGTTAGTCCCACTCCCCGCTCTTTCCCCATATCCCTGCAATTTTTTCTTCTTCAAGTATTTATCCCATTTCCTTTTGAAGACTACTATTGAATCTGTATCCACCATCCTAACGACTCATTGCGTAAAAAAGGTTTTCCTCGTGTCGCCTCTGGTTCTTTAGCCAATCACCTTATATCTGTGCCATCTGGTTATCGACTCTTCACCCATTGGAAGCAGTTTCTCTTAGTATACTCTGTCTAAACCCTTTTTAAACACCTCAATCAAATTTCCTAGCCTTCTCTGCTCTAAGGAGAACAACCCCAGCGTTCCAGTTTAGCCATGTAAATGAAATCCCTCATCCCCGCACCCATTCTAGTAAATCTCTCCTGTACCCTCACCTAAAGACTTCACGTCCTTCCAAAAGTGTGGTGCCCAGTATTGGTGTTTTATATGTCCTCTTGAAGTCTATTACAAGTTGAATCTCCCTTAGCCGGCACCCTCGGGACCAGGCCTGTTCCGAATGAGGGATTTTGCCGGATAAGGGGAGGTCACATGTTTGGGTGGATTGCGCCTTTAAGCGCTGTTGCTGGGTTGGGCTGGGGTACTGCTGCGGTCAGTGTGTGTGTGCACCGATTGGCTGGAACGACAATCAGTGTGCAGGGGGCCCCGAAGACTCGGCCCGGAGGGAGCGCTGTGGGGAGGAGCGGGCAGCCCGAGGACTGTGGCTGCAGGAGTTCCAGCAGGGCGACGAGGAGAAGGCAGCCGATCGAGGAGAAAGATTATATTGGTGAGTAGGATTTTGGAGGCCGCGTTCTGCGCATGCACCACCCGGTGGCCGCGAATGGTCCTGGACGAGGGGTAGTGCCGGATATGGGAGTCCCGGATAAGAGAGGTTCAACCTGTACTATCTTGCTCACTGTTTACCACACATCTAAATTTCATGTCATCTTTCTCTGCTACATCATTCTATGGTGTGTGGGTGCAGGTTTAACCCAGTGTGTGTGTGTGTGGGTACAGGATTAGCCCAGTGTGTGTGTGGGTACAGGATTAGCCCAGTGTGTGTGTGGGTACAGGTTTAGCCCAGTGTTTGTGTGTGTGTGTACACAGGTTTAGCCCAGTGTTTGTGGGTACAAGTTTAACCCAGTGTGTGTTTGTGGGTACAGGTTTAACCCTGTGTGTGTGTGTGGGTACAGGTTTAGCCCAGTGGGTATGCATGTACAGGTTTAACCCAGTGGGTGTGTGCGTGTACAGGTTTAACCCAGTGGGTGTGTGCGTGTACAGGTTTAACCCAGTGGGTGTGTGCGTGTACAGGTTTAACCCAGTGGATGTGTGCGTGTACAGGTTTAACCCAGTGGGTGTGTGCGTGTACAGGTTTGACCTAGTGTGTTTGTACAGGTTTAACCCAGTGTGTGTGCGTGTACAGGTTTAACCGTGTGTGTGTGTGTGTGTGTGTGTACAGGTTTAACCCAATGTGTGTGTGTGTGTGTGCAGGTTTAATCCAGTGTGTGTGTGTGTGTGTACAGATTTAACCCTGTGTGTGTGTGTGTACAGGTTTAACCCAGTGTGTGTGTGTGTACAGGTTTAACCCAGTGTGTGTGTGTGTACAGGTTTAACCCAGTGTGTGTGTGTGTACAGGTTTAACCCAGTGTGTGTGTGTGTACAGGTTTAACCTAGTGTGTTTGTACAGGTTTAACCCAGTGTGTGTGTGTGTGTGTATACAGGTTTAACCCAGTGTGTGTGTGTACAGTTTTAACCCAGTGTGTGTGTGCGTGTACAGGTTTAACCCAGTGTGTGTGCGTGTACAGGTTTAATCCAGTGTGTGTGCGTGTACAGGTTTAATCCAGTGTGTGTGCGTGTACAGATTTAATCCAGTGTGTGTGTGTGTGTGGAACGGTCAGGCTGAGAAGGGCTTACAATATTCCCAATTCGGAACCCTGCAGGCTTCAGTTCCACAAGTTTATAGTCTAGGGGTCAGAAATTATTATTGAAATATGTTTTTAATAATAATTATGGTA
Organism: Pristiophorus japonicus; assembly: GCF_044704955.1. Lineage (NCBI taxonomy): Eukaryota > Metazoa > Chordata > Chondrichthyes > Pristiophoridae > Pristiophorus > Pristiophorus japonicus. Next base: position 128,557,539 of record NC_091985.1, on the reverse strand, counting down.
AAATCTTGGTTTCAGGATGACTCGAATGAGAGTTACCTTTTTTGTTATTTATTCATGGGAAGTGGGCATCGTTGGCTAGGCCCATCCCTAATTGTCCTTGAGAAGGTGGTGGTGAGCCATTGCCTTGAACTGCTGCAGTCTGTGTGGTGAAGGTGCTCCCACAGTGCAGTTAGGGAGGGAGTTCCAGGATTTTGACCCAGCGACCATGAAGGAACGGCGATATATTTCACAGCCAGCATGGTGTGTGACTTGGAGGGGAACTTGCAGGTGAAGGTGTTCCAATGTGCCTGCTGCCCTTTTCCTTCCAGGTGTAGAGGTCGCGGGTTTGGGAAATTTACCTGCAGCAGCAGCAAGCAGATGATGGAGAGCCTTCGGGAGTTTGATTTCTGCTTACTGTCAGCTCCATGTGTATTTGGTTAAGAGCTGTATCGGCACTGCAGGCTAGCGAGCTGTTAGTTGTTGCTGAGGATTTAGGAACATGATTCCTCAAAGTATTTTCAGTGCATGGTGATTTTGCTTCATCACTCTATCTCTATCCTCCTCCAGCCTTGCAACCCTCAGATCTCAGCACACCTCCAATTTTGGCATTTTGCACATCCCCCGATTTTAATCGCTCCACCATCGACAGCCATGCCTTTAGCTGCCTAGGCCCTTGGACCTCTCTGCTACTCTCTCTTGTCTTAAATCGCTCCTTAAAAGCTACCTCTTTGACCAAGCTTTTGGTCACCTTCTAATATCTCCTTATGTGGCTCGGTGTCAAATTTGGTTTGATATTCACGCCTGTGAAGTGCCTTGGGACGTTTCACTATGTTAAAGGCGCTATATAAATGCAGGCTGTTCACGCTGTAAAATTTATTATTTGATTTTCACAATGTAGGAGTTTGTGCCACTTTACCAAGACTTTGAAAATTTCTACAAAAGAAACCTGTACATGAGAGTGCGTGACAACTGGAATCGACCAATCTGCAGCGTGCCTGGGCCTACGTTTGATTTGGTGGAACGCGTCACCGATGACTATAACTGGACTTTCAGGTACAGTGTCAAGGACTGGGGCTTCCAACCTTTATACATGTTGGATTTTAAAATTGGGCACTTTATTTAACAGGTGTGAGAGTGCAATGGTTCTCTCAGCTCTCGGTGCCAGCCATGGATCAGTGGGTAGCACTCCCGCCTCTGAGTCAGAAGGTTGTGGGTTCAAGTCCCACTCCAGAGCCGCGCACAAAATCTAGGGTGACATTCCCAGTGCAGTGTTGGGAGAGTGCAGCACTACCGGAGGTGCAGATCAGGTTAGATGAAGGTGGGAGGAGGCTTGTGTGGAGCATAAACAACTGCACGGAGCAGTTGGGCCTGTTTCTGTGCTGGAAATTCCATCGGTGTGATACCAAGTCACAAAGACCATCATGCCCCAGGTTTGATTCACAGTCTCGGCTGCAGTTTTGACTTCAGCTGGATAGCTGTTGGGACGCTACAATCGTCCTCGAGCTATGGTGGGGGGAAAAAAATATAAATTAACCACTGTTGCACACGTTCTATCCACGGGACCCGGGATGGCAGGACTGACATATGAAGAAAGACTGGATCAACTGGGTTTATATTCACTGGAATTTAGAAGAATGAGAGGGGATCTCAGAAACATATAAAATTCTGACAGGATTAGACAGGTTAGATGCAGGAAGAATGTTCCCGATGTTAGGGAAGTCCAGAACCAGGGGTCACAGTCTAAGGATAAGGGGTAAGCCATTTAGGACCGAGATGAGGAGAAACTTCTTCAATCAGAGAGTGGTGAACCTGTGGAATTCTATGTGGCCAGCTCTGAAAAACCTTGCGGGCAGTTAAGAAAAAGCAGTGCACATTCGGCAGACATTAGGGAAGGGAATTGGAGAGGCCCTCAACAACCAAGCACCAAACATTGCAAGGAAAAGCTCAAACAATTAAAATACTAATAAAAATTAAGTAAATCCTACCGCGATGTCACCGGGGTGTGGGGGGGGGGGGGGGCGCTACGCAGAGCGACCGGAGAAATGCGAGCTGCTGGCCACGATGTCACGGGGGGTGGGGGGGTAGCGAGAGAGAGAGAAATACTGGCCGCGATGTCACTAGGTTTGGGGGAGTGGTGGGGGGGACGGTAGCCATAGAGAGAGAGAGATGCTGGTATACATAACACTCTTTTTCCTCCCGCCCCCCCCCCCCCCCCCCCCATCCAAAACACTCTTTCCGCCCTCCTTCCCCCTCCCCCTGCAAAACTCTCTTCCATTGCCCCCCGCCCCCCAATCAAAACTCTCAAGCACAACCAATAAATAAAGAATAAAACCAAAGTCCTACCTTGCCCGGGAACTCAGACGGCCGGTGTGGGAGGCCACTTGGCCGGGGATAGGGGCGTCCCTTCGGCCAGGGATAGGGGCTGTGAGCATCGGGTCCTGCTCACAGCCCGCAGGACACACTGGGAGGGCAGGAGCATGCGCGCAGACTTCGCTGCGCATGCGTGCAGGTGCCGGCACTGTTTTCAGCGCTGGCCTGTTGCTCCTCCCCCCTGCTTTAGAATGCATGCCGCGCTGGGACTCCGGGGCGCCGTTTCCAGCGCGCAAAATCGGCAGGTAGGTGCCTAAGGTAGGTGCGCCAAAAAAGGGGTTGGGCAAAGTTGGGCCCCAGGATACTATGTTTCATGCCCATGAAAACTTTTTTTTTTTAAATTATGGAGATTTTTTTCAATAGAATTCTCTAGTATACACAAAAGGATCTGTTTTAGTGATGTTGATTGAGAGATAAATATCGATCAGGACACCGGGATGAACTCCCTGCTCCTCTTCAAAATAGCGGCCACTGGATCTTTTACATGCACCTGAGATCGGCCCTCGGGTTTAATGTCGCATTGCTGCCAGTGCAGCACTCCCTCAGTACTGCAGTAAAAGGGGCTGATAGCCTGCATGGTCTGTGTAGTTAATCAGCAGTTGCTGGCTAACATTTATGGAGGTCACTGCATGTTCGTCAGATGGGGGTGATCACTCGATAAAGTTGTGTTTACCGCAGAATAATCCAGGATGCTTATACTGCAATTTCAATATTGGTCATTGACTTCATTGCAGATACACAGGGAAAGTACTTAAAGATGTGATTAACATGGGCTCCTATAACTACCTGGGCTTCGCTGAAAACAAAGGGGAATCCTTGAGCTCTGTCGCAGAGGTAACAATGACGTATGGTGCAGGAGTGTGCAGCACAAGGCAGGAAATGGGTATGTAACAGTCTGTGAGTGGGTAAGCAAATATTTACCTTGGCTGCAGTACCAACTGGATAAAGAGCCTTACGAAATCAAACAGTTACACATTGACTGAATTTTTAGAAAAATTGTGCGTGACATTTGTCAGTAACTGCCTTCACTTTGCTTATCTCTGTGATGTGCAAGTACAGGCAGCTAAAGAAAATGCACTTTATTCTCAATCACCCATCAGTTATTAACATTTATATTTTTGCAAGTTGGGCACATCTATCGGCCTGTTATAAAATGTATCTTTAAGCTGGAAAAGAAAGAAAATAACTTGTATTTATATAGCACCTTTCACGACCTCAGGACGTCCCAAAGCGCTTTACAGTGGCTGGTAGAAGGGTCAGTGTTTCCAGAACGTGGGCTAGGACTGCACCTCCAGGCCTCACAAGAAACCTTGGGCCTCCCTTGTGCCGGGCTATCCCAATGACTGCAGACAGACTGCCCACCAGCCCCGACCGTGGCTCTGTTCACAGCCCTCTCCCCATCTATGTTGGAGGTTACCTCATCAGTGAATTATTTTACACCAAGAACATGAGGGCTTTTAGGATTAGGCGAAGGCCAACAAGCCAAGTCCTTTCTCACAGATGAGCTTCATTTCACCAGGTTTTCACCAAAATCCCTCCAGCCCTTCTCTTTTCACAAACATGTCCAGTTATCCATCATTCTTTTTATTCTAAGCGACTCGGGAGGTAGGGCGGGAAAGTGGAGTTGAAGCAGTAGATCTTATTGAATGGCGGAGCAGACTCGAGAGGCCCTATGAGAACATAAGAAACAGTGGCAAGAGAAGGTCAAGCAGCCCCTCGAGCCTGCTCCGCCATTCAATAAGATCATAGCTGAACTTCTACGTCAACTCCACTTTCCCACCTGATCCCCATATCCCTTGGTTTCCTTGGTGCCCAAATATCTGTCTATCTCAGTCTTGAATTTACTCAGCGACAGACCATAAACAGCCCTCTGGGGTAGAGAATTCCAAAGATGCACAACTCTCTGAGTGAAGAAATTTCTCCTCATCTCAGTCCTAAATGAAGACCCCTTATCCTCAGACTATGATCAATGTTCTCTAATTTTTTTGGTACTGCTTGGCCCCTTTAAGTGACTGCTCGGGCCATTCAAAATACCGCGCATGCACATTTTTTGCATTGGCTGTGGGAGTAGTCCATACGGCCCCTCACACCTGCTCCGCCATTCAATAAGATCATGGCTGATCTTCGACCTCAATCCACCTTCCTCCCCTGTCCACATATCCTCTGGAATCCAAAAATCTATCTATCTCAGCCTTGAATATACTCAACAACTGAACATGCACAGCACTTTGGGGCAGAGAATTCCAAAGATTCACAACCCTCTGAGTGAAGACATTCCTCCTCATCACCGTCTTAATTGGCCGACCCTTTATCCTGAGACTATATCCCCCCCTCCAGTTCTAAACTCTCCAGCCAGGGGAAACAACCACTCCACATCTACCCTGTCAATCCTCCTCAGAATCTTATATGTTTCAATGAGATCACCTCACATTCTTCTGAACTCCAGAGAGTGTAGGCCCATTCTACTCAATCTCTCCTCATAAGACAACCCTCTCATCCCAGGAATCAATCTAGTAAACCTTCATTGCACCACCTCTAAGACAGGTATATCTTTTCTTCAATAAAAAGACCAAAACTTTTTTTTTCAAAATATACTTTATTCATATAAAAATGTGCACAATACATTGGGAAGCAATTCAGTACATTTGGGTGCGGTCAGCAATTCCACACATTACATTTGGATGCTGACCGCAGTTCCGTTCAATACATTTCTTTACTTTACATTTCAAGGTACAACTCATACAATCCAGGATACATTGTGGTACATCAAGTTACATTACATGTGTCACCATACGGAACGCAGTGAGGGTACAGTTACATTTCTTTCCAACATGCATTACGCAACAGAACTTATATTATACATGGCACTACATAGGTGTTTGCAGATTGTGGTGCTCTATGTATACAAAGGTTTACCATTGCAGCCCGAGGGGAGTTTTGTACTGATACCAGCCCCTGGGTTTACCGTGGCGGAAGGGCTTTCAACTGTGGCCCTTCCCCACCGTGCCTTTGCGGCGGCTGCACCAATTTTTAGTGCGTCCCTCAGCACGTAATCCTGGATCTTGGATTGCGTCAGTCTGCAACACGCAGACGTGGACATCTCCTTGCTCTGGAAGACCAGCAAGTTTCGGCAAGACCAAAGTGCGTCTTTCACCGAGTTGATGGCCCTCCAGCAGCAGGTGATGTCTGTCTCGGTGTGTGTCCCTGGGAACAGCCCGTGGAGCACAGAGTCCTGTGTTACGGAACTGCTCGGGTGAACCTCGACAGCAACCACTGCATCTCCTTCCAGACCTGCCTTGCAAAGGCGCAATCCTGAAGGAGATGGGTGACAGTCTCGTCTGCCCCGCAGCCGACTCGGGGCCACCGTGCTGTGCTGCTGAGACGCCGGCTGTGCTTGAACACTCTGACGGGTAGGGCCCTCCTCACCGCCAACCAAGCTACATCTTGGTGCTTGTGTGAAAGCTCTGGCGATGAGACGTTCTGCCAAACGAGTTCGACAGTCTGCTCGGGGAACCACCCGACAGGGTCCACCCTCTCCTTCTTTCGTAGGGCGTCCAGGACCTTACGTGCTGACCACTGTTTTATGGCTTTGTGATCAAAGGTGTTTTTTGTGAGAAACTTTTCCACGAAGGACAGGTGGACAGGCATGGTCCAGCTGGTGGGGGCGTTTCGCGGCAGCGTGGCCAGACCCATCCTTCGCAACACCAGGGACAGGTAGAACCTCAGCACGTAGTGACACTTGGTGTTTGCGTACCAGGGGTCTGTGCATAGCTTGATGCAGCCATACACAAAGGTGGCCATCAGGATGAGGGCCATGTTCGGAACATCCTTTCCTCCACTGTCCAGAGATTTGTACATCGTGTCTCTGCGGACACGGTCCATTTTGGACCCCCAGACAAAGTGGAAGACGGCCTGGATGACTGCCGCGGCACAGGAGCGAGAGATGGGCCAGACCTGCGCCACATACAACACCGGGAGCACCTCACTCCTGATGACCAGGTTCTTTCCTGCCATGGAAAGGAAGCGCAGCTTCCACCATCCCAGTTTTTTCTTCACTTTGGCGATATGCTCTTCCCAGTTTTTGGCGCACGCCCCGTCTGCTCCGAACCATATTCCCAACACCTTCAGGTAATCTGGCTTAACGGTGAAGGGAATAAAGGATCGGTCGGTCCAGTTGCCAAAGAACATGGCCTCGCTTTTGCTGAGATTGACCTTTGCCCCCGAGGCCAGTTCAAACTGGTCGCAGATTGTGAGCAATCTGCGAACCGACTGCGGATCCGAGCAAAAGATGGCGATGTCGTCCATGTACAGGGAGGTCTTGACCTGAGCGCCTCCGCTGCCTGGGATCATCACCCCTCTAATGTCCGCATCCTTCCTGATGGACCCGGCAAAGAGCTCGATACAACATACACACAAGACAGACGAGAGAGGACAGCCTTGCCTGACTCCAGATCTGATCGGAAAGCTTTCAGTTTCCCACCCGTTGATTAGAACTGCGCTACTGATGTCTCTGTAGAGCAGTTGGATCCAATTGCGGATACCCTCCCCAATCCCCATTTTGGAGAGCACGTCCATCAGATATGTGTGCGATATCTTGTCAAAGGCCTTCTCCTGGTCTAAGCTGATTAAACAGGTGTCCACCCTCCTGTCCTACACGTAGGCGATCGTATCCCTGAGTAGCGCGAGCCTATCAGAGATCTTCCTGCCAGGGACAGTGCAGGTCTGGTCTGGGTGAATCACTAGCTCAAGAGCAGACTTAACCCTGTTGGTGATGACCTTTGACAGGATCTTGTAGTCCACATTGAGCATCGAAATGGGCCGCCAGTTTTTGATTTCCTCCCTCTCCCCCTTCTGCTTGTAGATGAGACTGATAATGCCTTTCCTCATCAATTCTGACATACTGCCGGCCAGAAGCATACCTCCGTACACTTCCAGCAGGTCTGGGCCCATCCAGTCCCACAGCCGAATACAACTCAACTGGTAAGCCGTCGCTTCCGGGAGTTTTATTCGTCTCGATGGACCGACGGCCTTTGTCAGCTCGTCCAGAGTTAACGGGTGGTCCAGACTCTCCTGCTTGCTGTCGTCTAGGACCTCCGTGATAGACGACAGGGACAACTGGGAGGCCGCGCGGTCTGTGGGCTTGACGTCATATAGTCTGGCATGGAAGGATTTGCTGATCCTCAGCATGTCAGGCTGCGAAGACGTCACAGAACCATCTTCTTCCTTCAGGCTGGTGATCACAGAGCTCCCCCTGTGTACCTTTTGGAAGAAGAAACGCGAACACATCTCATCCTGCTCGACGGAGCGGACTCTGGAGCGGAAGATGATTTTGGAGAACTCTGAGGCAAAGAGCGAGGCTTTCTGGCCCTTCACCTCTTCGAGTTCCTCCGCGACATTGACCCCCATTAACTGCAGCAGGAGCAGGTTTTGCCTACTCTTCTGGAGTTGGGACAATTCCCTCTGTCTCCCTCTCGCCTCCTGAACACCTTTGAGGATGAAGAACCTCTTGATGTTTGCCTTGATTGTTTCCCACCAGTGCATCGGTGAATCGCAGAGGGGTTTTACGGTTCTCCAACCTTTGTAATCCCTCTTGAGTTCCTCCACGTTTTCCGGAGTCAACAGTTTCACGTTCAGCTTCCATATCCCTCTGCCAACTTTCTGGTTTTTCTGTGGGCGGCAGTCGGCCAGTAGGAGGCAGTGGTCAGAGAAGAACACCGGCGTGACGTCGGTGGATCTGACCTGGAGCGTGTGGGACACAAACAGGAAGTCTATTCTGGAACGGACAGACCCGTCTGGTCTTGACCAGGTGTATCTGCGCAGTGCTCCGTCTGCAGGGTTGCTGAAGACGTCGCACAGCTTGCCGTCTTTTACCTCGTCCATCAGGAGTCTGGACATGGCGTCCAGTTTGCTGTCAGCTCTGCTGGATCGTCCAGCCGCATCGATGATGCAGTTGAAGTCACCGCCCAGACTGACCGACCTGGACGTTGCCAGCAGCAGTGGGAGCTGCTGGAAGAGGGCCAGCCGCTCTGATTTGAGAGGCGAGGCATAAACATTAATTAGCCTTAGAGGGGAATTTTTGTACATTACATCTGCTACGAGGAGGCGGCCACCCACCACCTCCTTAACTTCGGTGATGGTGAAGTGGCCTCCCCGCAGCAGAATGCCCAGGCCTGAGGCCTGGCAGTCGTTGCCTCCTGACCAGATGGATGGTCCATGGGCCCACCATCGTGACCACTGCCGATAACTGCTGAAGTACGGCAGACTGCACTCCTGCAGGAACAGCAGGTCTGTTTTGACCCTGGCGAAGTACCCCAAGGTGGAAACATATCGCGTAGTGGATTTTACGCTACACACATTAATAGATGCAATTTTTTCATCCATATTTAAGTTACAGGTTACAGTTCAAAACATTTACATTTCAAATAAACTGTCCTTTACTTTGGAGACCTGCCCAGTGGCCAGTTCCTGCATGCATAGATTAACACTATAAAAGTCTACTTCACCTGGGCTGGCGTACTGGTCATCCTCTGCCGTGGGAATGTTTCGACCAGGGGACTGCTGCAGATTTGTCAGAAAGTCCGATATGTCCTCTTCACTGTCCTCGCCTGGTGTTGGTGGTTCCCTCTTTTCATCACTTACACCGTTCTCGAGCTGGTGTGCTTCGGTCGCTGCATCACTCCCGGTATAACGGAGGTGGGGTGTGCTGGGCACTTCGCTGCTCCCGTTATCCTGGAGCTGGGCTGCGCTGGTCGCTTCACTGCTCCCGGTATTCCGGAGCTTGTGTGCGCTGGGTACTTTGCTGCTCCCGGGTTCCCGGAGCAGGGCTGTGCTGGTCGCTTCACTGCTCCCGGTATTCCGGAGCTCGTGTGCGCTGGGTACTTTGCTGTTCCCGGAGCGGGGCTGCGCTGGTCGCTTCACTGCTCTCGGTCACCTGGGACTGTGGGTTGGCGTTTTGCTGCTTGTTCTGGTGTCTCGCCTTTCGTCATCAGACGAGTAGATGTCGCTGCTGTCTGTCGTGGATGTTAGCCGCCTCTTGCCTTTCGTTTCAGCAGGGGCCCTTGCTTGCCTCGTTTCCTTATGCTTACGGGCCTTTTTTTTGACGGTCTCCATCCCGCTTCATCATCTGCTGTCTCCTCGTACGTGGACTCGGTGCGCCGGGGGAAGAGCTTCACTGCTGGGGACAGTACACCAGGTGTGGTCTCACCAGAGCCCTGTACAATTGTAGCAAGATTTCCTCACTCTTATAATCCAACCCTCCAGCAATAAAGGCCAACATGACATTTGCCTTCCTAATTATCAGGGCTACCACCTCTCCTGTTTCTGTCTGTCTTTTTGATAAGTTAATTACTCTGGAATGTTTAGTTCTCAACCTGGACATCTTGCAGCCAGGTCTAAGTAATGGCCATTTGATCATACCCATTTATCACTGTTTGTGCTGCTAATTCCTCTACCTTGTTATGAATGCTTTGTGCATTCAGGTAAAGAGCCTTTAGGTTAAACCTTATACCATTATTCCCTGCTTTCATCTTATTCGCTGCTGCACCTTTAAATTCTCTGTCCTTTCCTGTCACAAGCTGATTATCTTTACCCAAATCGCTACACTGCTCCATTGTTTTGACTTTTCTCTTTAAACACCTCCCCCATCCCACACTTTCTTTTAGTTTAAAGGCCTTTCTGCAGGCCTAGTTATGCGATTCGCCAGGACACCGCGGTTTAAGTGAAGCCCATCCCAACGGAACAGCTCCCTCCTTCCCCAGTACTGGTGCCAGTGTCCCATGAATCGAAACCCCTTCCTCCCACACCACTCAGAGGCATGCATTTAACTCTCTGATCTGCTTGTCCCTGTGGCAATTTGTGTGTGGCTCAGGTAACAGTGCAGAGATTATTACCTTTGAGGATCTGCTTTTTAATTGGACCCAAGCTCCTTCTACTGAATCTCTCGTCATGGGCAACCCTCGTATCTACCCTGTCAGAATGTTAGATGTTTCAGTTGAGTGAACCTTCATTGCACGCACTCTAAGGCAAGTATATCCTTCCTTGGGTAAGGAGATCAAAGCTGTACACAGTACTCCAGGTGTGGTCTCAGCAAAGCCCAATATAATTGCAGCAAGACTTGCTTACTCTTACACTCCAACCTCCTTGCAAAAACATGTGGCCTACTCCTGCTCCTATTTCTTATACTTCAATGGCCTTCGTTAGTAACTTATTCCAAAAGTCTATTACCCTTTGTGTAAAATAAACAGTTACACCCGACTTCCCTTCCTACTCCTGACATCCTAATTTTTTACTGGTATTTTGGTCCTTTCCCGACCTTGAGGCGCGAGTTTTGGATCAGCTTCGTCACCTTTTAGTATCTTGATTGAAGTCATTGCGAAATTGAAACTTTTCCAAATCAAGTGCGACTTCCTTAGTCTTTCCTCAGAACTAAAACTCCGAAGATCAAGAGCGAGTGGATGCACAAACTGTAGTGTCCGTCCCATCTGTTGCTGCTTGGCTTTTTAATTGAATTAGTTGGTTCTCAAAGCCGCCCCAGGCCACATCTGCCCTGCCCACCCCTACCCCTGGGCTCACGTTGCGATAAAAAAAATGTAGCTACAGAGGTCTGGGTGCAGGTCACCTGACAATCTTCCAGATTTGAAATATGGTCCAGAACACCTGAAAACAGTTGTGTGGGGAACATAAAAGTATTCCTTCCCCCCCCCCCCCCCCCCCCCTCCCGGAAAGATGAAACAAAACCTATTACGTGCCATGAATTAATCTTTGTGGTCGGGAAGGTGTTTGTCTCCTGCTCACTGGTTCTAGAACATAAGAACATAAGAAATAGGAGCAGGAGTAGGCCATACGGCCCCTCGAGCCTGCTCCGCCATTCAATAGGATCATGGCTGATCTAATCATGGACTCAGCTCCACTTCCCCACCCGATCCCCATAACTCCTTATCCTCTTATCGTTTAAGAAACTATCTCTTTCTGTCTTAAATTTATTTAATGTCCCAGCTTCCACCACTCTCTGAGGCAGCGAATTCCACAGATTCGCAACCCTCTGAGAGAAGAAACTTCTCCTCAGCTCTGTTTTAAATGGGCGGCCCCTTATTCTAAGATCATGCTCTCTAGTTCTAGTCTCCCCCATCAGTGGAAACATCCTCTCTGCATCCACCTTGTCAAGCTCCCTCATAATCTTATACGTTTCGATAAGATCACCCCTCATTCTTCTGAATTCCAATGAGGCCCAACCTACTCAATCTCTCAATCTTTCCTCATAAGTCAACCCCCTCATCTCTGGAATCAACCCAGTGAATCTTCTCTGAACTGCCTCCAAAACAAGTATATCCTTTCATAAATATGGAAACCAAAACTGCACGCAGTATTCCAGGTGTGGCCTTATATAGCTGTAGCAAGACTTCCTGCTTTTATACTCCATCCCCGGGCATCAGGTGGGAAAGTGGAGTTGAGGTCGAAGATCAGCCATGATCTTACTGAATGGCGGAGCAGGCTCGAGGGACCATATGGACGACTATTCCTATTTCTTATGTTTTTATATGCTGGTGGCTCGATCTCTAAGTCCATCAAGCTAATTGACAATTGAGGCACTACAATCGTCGTTGAGTTAATGAGGAGAAAGTGGGCTCAATTCTGATGGCTATACAAGGCCAACCCTCTGTGTTTTCCAGTCCTGTCAGTACGTCAGCATTTGCTGACTGAAATCAGCTTCTTTTACAGCCTCGGTGACTTTATGTTAGTCATCAGTGAATTTGCGATTTTAAACACGAGCAGACCCTTAAGTAACTTGCGTAAGAACATAAGAAATAGGAGCAGGAGAAGGCCAAGCCATCAGTCTGCCCTGATCACGGAATCTTTACACCAGCTTCAGGACAGAAATTCAAGCCCTCTATCTACATGACTGAACACAGTTTAGTGGAGGGGCCATAAATGACTCACCAGCTTCACAGTCAGTAAATTTCTCAATTAGCCGCCAATTGTCAGCCTTGCAATCATGTGATGGGTTGAATTGCATATTCCAGGGTTGAAATTTTTAGATGTAATCTGCCCTGTTGTCACAAGCAAATTGTCTGACTGCCCCTCGCTTCAGTCCTAACAAGGAAGTGACCTTTTCATTCATAAATTTGTTTCGGTAGCATTTGATGTGGTCCCTCGTACGAGCATTAAGCAAGATTATTTAATTACCGGTTGAACCAATCTTCAGTTCAGTCTCGAGGGAATTGAGTCTACTTGCTCTGGATGTTATTCCTCGAGGGAATACTTCAGTGTCTCAGAATCTCCAGTCACAATTTTTGCAAGTCTATTCAGCAAAAAGGGCTGCAACCTGCTGAATAAATGGTCAAATTCCAACATACCTGTGCCATCACCAAGACCATTGGTGGCCGTGCCTTCAGCTCCCCAGTCCCTACGCTCTGGAATTCCCTCTCTAAACCTCTCTGCCACTCTACCTCTCTTTCTTCTCCTTTTAAGACCCTCCTTAAAGCTACATCTTTGACCAAGCTTTTGGTCATCTGTCCTAATATCTCCTTACGTGGCTCGGTGTCAAATTTTGTTTGATAATCGCCCCTGTGAATCGCCTTGGGATGTTTCACTACGTTAAAGGCGCTATATAAATAAAAGTTGTTAAATCATAATTCCTGGATGTTTTCACTTCAACATGTTTGAATTGCAGAAGGATATTCGGGAGGAAGTGGTCATGGGTTTTGCAGCATAAATATAGACAGTTGCTTCCAAATTAAAAACAAAAGGAATGCATTTTCTCTCTCGTTTGCTCATCCAAGATGGAGGAGGTCCGTGTTGGGGGGTAAAAGTCCCCAGTGTCAGCACCTGCTCAGGCGACACATGATGAGACGCAGGCTAAAACGTATCTGGAATGACCTAATAGTCTGCAGCACAGAAACAAGCCTTTCAGCCCATCTGGTGTATGCCAGCGTTTAGTTCCACACTTGTTTAAGTCGACCTCAAAAGAAGGATGACCTCCAGTGCGACAGTACAAATGATTTTTGTTTTGTAAACTAGCCATCCTTGTGGCCTCCATCAGTGTGATTGCCACAGGGAGGGCAGTGTTCTGTAGACCCTCCCATCACCATCACCAGCGATTAGCATCCCGGGCCGGCGATGATGTCATTGCCCTGCGCACCAACCCCATAACGCCCCATGGAGGGAAATTGCCATGGGTTGCAAAGCTGTCGAATATCTTCCACTGGATGCCCCTTAAAGAGGAGGCCTTTGGCGTCCTGAGCCGCAATCTTAATTTGTCGGCCGACTCTTGTCGGTCCGACCAGTGGTGCCCCTCGCGTCGATCGGGACGCCATCGCGCAGCCCGGCACTCCGTTTTCGGTGCCGGGCTGCTGGTCCGGGCGATTGCGTTCATGGTGGCCCAGTGGCCCGGCCACCAAAGGGCCTGCAGAGTGTGCAGCGGCCCTCCCCTTTACTGGAAGGGGAGGGGCGTTGTGGCACATCAGCGCTACGCAGAGCATCACTGGACTCAGCGCCCCTCAAAGGAATCGGAGCGGCAGAGACAGCACTCTGATTCTTTGGAGGGCGTACGGCCCAATTCCACATCGGGGGCGGTCCCAGGAAGTCCCGGCCCGGGAAGGTTACCGCCCCCAATCGGGGCAAAGGGCAATTTCTAGCCCTTGTTCGCTTCACAGTTGTCTTTCAGTCTCACCCTGTTGTTATGCCAAAAATAAAGAAAAGAAAACCTTGCATTTATATAGCGCCTTTCACGACCCAAAGATGACCCAAAGTGCTTTACAGCCAGTGAAGTACTTTTGAAGTGTAGTCACTGTTGTAATGTAGTAAAAGCAACAGCCAATTTGCGCACAGCAATGTGATGATCTGTTTTTTAGTGAGGTTAGTTGAGGGATAAATGGAACCCCAACTGGGCCAGTTTACGTATGTTCTGCTACAGGTACCCTGCATCTGAAATTGAAATTTGTTCTGATGTGTGAGCAGCATGTCAAATTAGTCCCAACTCCACCCTTCATAAAGCACCCACACAAATGGAGAGGTTGAAAATGAGGAAATTTTGTTTTCATCTTAACGTGGAATTTGAACAGACTTTATTTTAGGAGCAGGGTCGCAACACGCCCCTTGATTTCCTGCACTATTTGACTTTAATGTTCCCTGCAAAATCAACCCTGTATTCTGGAAGAATTCTTTGCTCAACTTCCGAGTGCTATTATCAAGTCCATCAGACAAGCATATGAGGGAGAAGGGAATGGAGGGTTATGCTGATAGATTTAGATGAGGAAAGACTGGAGGAGGCTCGAGTGGAGCGTAAACGCCGGCATGGACTGATTGGGCCAAATGGCCTGTTTCTGTGCTGTACATCCTATGTGTAATCCTATGTCATGGCTAGTAAAAGGAACAGCAAAGACTTCTGGGAGTAGGAACAAAGTGGGTGCTAATGCTGGCCAATCATGAATCACCAGAGCACTTTATCGGGGTATCCCGTGGGAGCTCCATTAGTTTAAAAAAAGCAGGTGTGGTTTCTGGGCTGAGAGCTGTCCAGCAATAGCTCTTGTTGCAGCAGATTAAGAGGGTAGCTGAGGCATGTCTGAGCCCTTCCTTTCGTTTCACCTGTGCGTGATGTGGAATCCACAATTAAATCTTGAAACCGGAGCAAAGAATCCTTTGGTAAGACACCACTGCAATTGAACATTCTTGTTGTCAAAAGCTGGGCAGAGAAGAGGCACCATTTACCTTCTGTGGTGGTCTTGCGTTGCTGCAGCCTTTTGTACCTTGCTTTCCTTCCCCCCCCCCGGTCTCCCAACCGTGCAGTCGTCATCAAAGGCGGTTCCTTGGACGAGGATGACTTGCTTCCACGAGTTCACAGATGTTTCGATGAAGGACCCGATGTCCCAGTCCTGAACTCCAATTGAAGGGGTGGAAGATGCCTGTGCGTGGATTTTTTTAACGTGTGGTGACCGTTGCACACCAGCCACCCCACGGGCTTGACAGAGCTAGGCCTTTATCCAGTGGCAAGGGTTAACCAGGGCAACTGGAGACCTCTCCCATACCACACATCAGTGGCTTGCCTTCCAAGGTAAATATTTGTTGCAAACTCAATCAGTTAGCGTTGAGTTTCTGAATCCAGGTCGTGGATGTAAATCAGGACATCAAAAATAAACCTGTGGACATTTTCCTTTCCCTCTGACCGCGAACATCATGCCCCTTTAAGTCAACATCAATGCACATATTTGGAAATATTAGCCTGCCGGTCATTCGCCCAGTTAATGACTTGCCAAACTTTCCTACTGAGAGCAATTATTTGCGCTGATGTCAACAGAAAATGTGCCCAGAGGTACCATGTAAAGATTTGAGGCAGGTTATTATCTTATGATTAGGAAAAAGTTAACTAAGTATGATTTTTGTTGCACAAAGTAGGGTTGTATTCCCTAGGATTTAGATGGTTAAGGGGTGATCTGATCGAAATTTTCAAGATATTAAGGGGAACTGATAGAGTAGATCGAGAGAAACTATTTCCCCTGGTTGGGGAGTCTAGAACTAGGGAGCATAATCTAAACATTAGACTTTCAAGAGTGAAATTAGGAAACCCTTCTACACACAAAGAGTGGTAGACGATTGGTGGCTGGGGCCATTGGAGGGAGCAGTGTACTGCGGCCCGGCCCAGAAATCGGTGCGGTCCTGGCCTGCAAGACCATCAGCAGGCCGGGGCCATTGGAGGGAGCAGCGCGCGGCGGTATACCACTGCAGCGAGCAGCACGTGCTGCTGCAGGAGGGCGACGGCTACGAAGTCAGGTCACTGATTGCAGTGTGGGCAGGCACAGCAGGAGGGGCGAAGGAGCGGCAAGAGTCTGTAGAGGGAAGTGACCGGGGCCCAGGAGAGGCGTGAATCTGGGGCCCAGGAGAGGCGAGGGCCCAGGGGCAGCACAGGCCAGCCCACACTGCGATATGTGTGCCCGCTCAGTCTGTGCAGCAGAGCTGATCTCCAGTTAGTCTTGGGTAATCCTTGCCACTGGACCAAGACCTAGCTCTGTCAAGCCCGTGTGGTGGCTGGTGTGCAACAGCCCCCACACGTTAAAAAAATCCAAACACAGGCATCTTCCACCCTTCACGATGTCGTTTGGGATCTGGAATATTAGGTCTTTCATTGAAACACCTGTGAATTCATCCCTTTTTGGCGTGGAAGCAAGTCATCCTCGCTTTGAGGGACTGCCAATGACGACGATGATGATGGTAGACATTTGGAACTCTCTTCCGCAAACGGCAATTGATGCTCGATCAATTGCTAATTTGAAATCGGAGATTTATAGCTTTCTGTTAACCAAAGGTATTAAGGGATGTGGGCCAAAGGCTGCTATATGGAGTTAGGTCACAGATCAGTCATGATCTCATTAAATGGCAGAGTAGGCTCGAGGGACTGAATGGCCTACTCATGTTCCTATGTTGCAACACAGATTGTTGATGACTTCAGTAATACTGTATATCCAGGGGGATGGTAGTGGGGTGGGGGTAGGCTGAATGGAGCTAAGATGACTCAGGCTACAAAGTTTAATATAACGAAGTTACAAGACTGAATACTAGAGGTCAGTCAGTGCTGTCTCAGGTGATCTGACATTGTATAAATAAACGCAGTGCAACTACATGTCATAGGCCTGTATTTAAGCCTGTTTTATAGATTGCAGATATCTCCAACTGAAATTCCACACCATGTTTCGGATCCACCCATTATTATTATTAAGTCTTTCCGTGACCACTGTTTTATAAGTTGTCAGCATTTGATTATTTTGCCAGTTTCTAAATATTATCGATGGTAAGTACCTTGTGAGAAATGTTGTTTTAGTCAGCGAGTTATCTATCTTTACAAAGCTCTCCTTTTTTCAGTCAAACAGTAGCGTGAAATATAACCGATCTCCATCCTTGCCCCTTCCCAATGCCGCTAACACCCTTGTCCATATCTTTGTCATATCCCGTCTCAAATTCACTAGATTGATTCCTGGGCTGAGCTGAGCGGGCTGTCCTATGAGGGGAGAATGACAGGTGATCTCATTTGAAACATATAAGATTCTTAAGAGGGTAGACGCTGAGAGACTGTTTCCCCCGGGAGAGTCGAGAGCTTAGGGGTCATAGTCCCAGGATAAGGGGTCGGCCATCTAGGACTGAGATGAGAAATTTCTTCACTCATAGGGTTGTGAATCTTTGAAATTCTCTACCCCAGAGAGCTGTGGACGTTCAGACATTGAGTATATTCAAGGCTGAGATCGATAGATTTTTGGACACGAAGGGAATCAACGCATTTAGGGAAAGTGGAGTTGATGTAGAAGGTCAGCCATGATATTGAATGGTGGAGCAGGCTTGAAGGGCCTTACTCCTGCTCCTGTTTATAATGTTCAACTTTTCCACCAGCCTCCTTGCTGGTTTCCTATGCTCCACCTTACACAAACTCCAATTCATCCAGAACTCCACTCCTTTATTCTATCATACACAAAATCCCACTCATCTATCTCCTCAATCCTTGCCAACTTCCATCGGCTCCCCATCCCTCAGCGCGTTATAGGAACAGGACGAGGCCATTTAACCCCTCGAGCCTGCTCCTTCATTCAATGAAACATAGAAATTTACAGTGCAGAAGGAGGCCATTTCGGCCCATCGTGTCCGCGCCGGCCGACAAAGAGCCACACGGCCCTCGGTCAGCAGCCCTGAAGGTTACATATAAACAATGGTGGAAAGGTAAAGAGCATCCGGCCCAACCAGTCCGCCCCATTAAACTGCGATACCCCCTGCATCGCAACATTTTACACTCCACCCCAACAGGAGCCATGCGATCTCCTAGGAGGCAAAAAAACAGATAAAAACCCAGGCCAATTGGGGAAAAAATCTGGGAAAATTCCTCTTCGACCCGTCCAGGAGATCACTCTGGTCGTATTCGATTCCCTGCAGTACTTGCCATTGTATCTGCGCCAGCCAACAAGAGGTTATCCAGTCTAATCCCACTAACCAGCTCTAGGTCCGTAACCCTGCAGATTGCAGCACTTCAAGTGCCCATCCAAGCACCTTTTAAATGTGGTGAGGGTTTCTGCCTCCACCACATTTCCAGGCAGTGAGTTTCAGACTCCCACAACCCTCTGCGTGAAGAAGCTTCCCCTCAAATCACCTCTAAACCTTCCACCAACCACTTTAAAACTATGCCCCCTCATAATTGACCCCTCTGCCAAGGGAAACAGGAGAGAGTGAGGCGGCGGCTGTTGGAGCAGCACGGGTCCGGGGTTGGAGAGGCCTATAAAAGGCCCAGCGGGAGAGTGAGGCGGCAGCAGTTGGAGCAGCGCGAGTCCAGGGTTGGTGAGGCCTATAAAAGGCCCAGCGGGAGAGTGAGGCGGCGGCTGTTGGAGCAGCACGGGTCCGGGGTTGGTGAGGCCTATAAAAGGCCCAGCGGGAGAGTGAGGCGGCGGCAGTTGGAGCAGCGCGAGTCCAGGGTTGGTGAGGCCTATAAAAGGCCCAGCGGGAGAGTGAGGCGGCGGCAGTTGGAGCAGCGCGAGTCCGGGGTTGGTGAGGCCGATAAAAGGCCCAGCGGGAGAGTGAGGCGGCAGCAGTTGGAGCAGCGCGAGTCCGGGGTTGGTGAGGCCTATAAAAGGCCCAGTGCGAGAGTGAGGCGGCAGCAGTTGGAGCAGCGCGAGTCCGGGGTTGGTGAGACGTGGCTTGTGCAGCTACAGGGAAAAGGCAAAAAAAAAAGTAGAAAGAAACAGAAAGGTGACGTCACAGCCAAGGGGGTGGGTGTTTGGCTGGTGATTGGTGAGTAGTTTATCTTTTTTCTCTTCTATAAACAGTGAGTAAACTTTAGCATTGTTGTTGCGTATCTAAGGGTTAAGTCATGACAGGACAGCTCGGTCGCGTGTTATGCTCCTCCTGTACCATGTGGGAACTCAGGGACGACTCCAGTATCCCTGACAACTACGTGTGTGGGAAGTGTGTCCGCCTCCAGCTCCTGACGGACCACGTTGCGGAGTTGGAGCTGAGGGTGGATTCACTCTGGAGCATCCACGATGCTGAGAATGACGTGAGTAGCACATGTAGCGAGTTGGTCTTACCGCAGGTGAAGGGTCCACAGATAGATAGGGAATGGAAGACCAGCAGGAAGAGTAGTGCAAGGGGGGTGGTGCAGGGATCCCCTGTGGTCATCCCCCTGCAAAACAGATACACTGCTTTGAGTGCTGTTGGGGGGATGACTCATCGGGGGAGGGCAGCAGCGGCCAAGTTCATGGCACCGTGGCTGGCTCTGTTGCACAGGAGGGCGGGAAAAAGAGTGGGAGAGCGATAGTGATAGGGGATTCAATTGTAAGGGGAATAGATAGGCGTTTCTGCGGCCGGAACCGAGACTCCAGGATGGTATGTTGCCTCCCTGGTGCAAGGGTCAAGGATGTCTCGGAGCGGGTGCAGGACATTCTAAAAAGGGAAGGAGAACAGCCAGTTGTCGTGGTGCACATTGGTACCAACGACATAGGTAAAAAAAAGGGATGAGGTCCTACGAAACGAATTTAAGGAGCTAGGAGCTAAATTAAAAAGTAGGACCTCAAAAGTAGTAATCTCAGGATTGCTACCAGTGCCGCGTGCAAGTCAGAGTAAGAATCGCAGGATAGCGCAGATGAATACGTGGCTTGAACAGTGGTGCAGCAGGGAGGGATTCAAATTCCTGGGGCATTGGAACCGGTTCTGGGGGAGGTAGGACCAGTACAAACCGGACGGTCTGCACCTGGGCAGGACCGGAACCAATGTCCTAGGGGGAGTGTTTGCTAGTGCTGTTGGGGAGGAGTTAAACTAATATGGCAAGGGGATGGGAACCAATGCAGGGAGACAGAGGGAAACAAAAAGGAGACAAAAACAAAAGACAGAAAGGAGATGAGGAAAGGTGGAGGGCAGAGAAACCCAAGACAAAAAACAAAAAGGGCCACTGTACAGCAAAATTCTAAAAGGACAAAGGGTGTTAAAAAAACAAGCCTGAAGGCTTTGTGTCTTAATGCAAGGAGTATCCGTAATAAGGTGGATGAATTAACTGTGCAAATAGATGTTAACAAATATGATGTGATTGGGATTACGTAGACATGGCTCCAGGATGATCAGGGTTGGGAACTCAACATTGAAGAGTATTCAACATTCAGGAAGGATAGAATAAAAGGAAAAGGAGGTGGGGTAGCATTGCTGGTTAAAGAGGCGATTAATGCAATAGTTAGAATGGACATTAGCTTGGATGATGTGGAATCTATATGGGTAGAGCTGCAGAACACCAAAGGGCAAAAAACGTTATTGGGAGTTGTGTACAGACCTCCAAACAGTAGTAGTGATGTTGGGGAGGGCATCAAACAGGAAATTAGGGGTGCATGCAATAAGGGTGCAGCAGTTATAATGGGTGACTTTAATATGCACATAGATTGGGCTAAGCAAACAGGAAGCAATACGGTGGAGGTAGATTTCCTGGAGTGCATAAGGGATGGTTTTCTAGACCAATATGTTGAGGAACCAACTAGGGGGGAGGCCATCTTAGACTGGGTGTTGTGTAATGAGAGAGGATTAATTAGCAATCCAGTTGTGCGAGGCCCCTTGGGGAAGAGTGACCATAATATGGTGGAATTCTGCATTAGGATGGAGAATGAAACAGTTAATTCAGAGACCAAGGTCCAGAACTTAAAGAAGGGTAACTTTGAAGGTATGAGCCGTGAATTGGCTAGGATTGATTGGCGAATGATACTTAAGGGGTTGACTGTGGATGGGCAATGGCAGACATTTAGAGACCGCATGGATGAACTACAACAATTGTACATTCCTGTCTGTCGTAAAAATAAAAAAGGGAAGGTGGCTCAACTATCAAGGGAAATCAGGGATAGTATTAAAGCCAAGGAAGTGACATACAAATTGGCCAGAAATAGCAGTGAACCCGGAGACTGGGAGAAATTTAGAACTCAGCAGAGGAGGACAATGGGTTTGATTAGGGCAGGGAAAATGGAGTACGAAAAGAAGCTTGCAGGGAACATTAAGACGGATTGCAAAAGTTTCAATAGATATATAAAGAGAAAAAGGTTAGTAAAAACAAACGTAGGTCCCCTGCAGTCAGAATCAGGGGAAGTCATAACGGGGAACAAAGAAATGGCGGACCAACTAAACAAGTACTTTGGTTCGGTATTCACTAAGGAGGACATTAACAACCTTCGGGATATAAGAGGGGTCAGAGGGTCTAGTAAGGAGGAGGAACTGAGGGAAATCCTTATTAGTCGGGAAATTGTGTTGGGGAAATTAATGGGATTGAAGGCCGATAAATCCCCAGAGCCTAATGGACTGCATCCCAGAGTACTTAAGGAGGTGGCCTTGGAAATAGCGGATGCATTGACAGTCATTTTCCAACATTCCATTGACTCTTGATCAGTTCCTATCGAGTGGAGGGTAGCCAATGTAACCCCACTTTTTAAAAAAAGGAGGGAGAGAGAAAACAGGGAATTATAGACCGGTCAGCCTGACATCGGTAGTGGGTAAGATGATGGAATCAATTATTGAGGATGTCATAGCAGCGCATTTGGAAAGAGGTGACATGATAGGTCCAAGTCAGCATGGATTTGTGAAAGGGAAATCATGCTTGACAAATCTTCTAGAATTTTTTGAGGATGTTTCCAGTAGAGTGGACAAGGGAGAACCAGTTGATGTGGCATATTTGGACTTTCAGAAGGCTTTCGATAAGGTCCCACACAAGAGATTAATGTGCAAAGTTAAAGCACATGGGATTGGGGGTAGTGTGCTGACATGGATTGAGAACTGGTTGTCAGACAGGAAGCAAAGAGTAGGAGTAAATGGGTACTTTTCAGAATGGCAGGCGGTGACTAGTGGGGTACCGCAAGGTTCTGTGCTGGGGCCCCAGCTGTTTACACTGTACATTAATGATTTAGACGAGGGGATTAAATGTAGTATCTCCAAATTTGTGGGTGACACTAAGTTGGGTGGCAGTGTGAGCTGCGAGGAGGATGCTATGAGGCTGCAGAACGACTTGGATAGGTTAGGTGAGTGGGCAAATGCATGGCAGATGAAGTATAATGTGGATAAATGTGAGGTTATCCACTTTGGTGGTAAAAACAGAGAGACAGACTATTATCTGAATGATGACAGATTAGGAAAAGGGGAGGTGCAACGAGACCTGGGTGTCATGGTACATCAGTCATTGAAGGTTGGCATGCAGGTACAGCAGGCGGTTAAGAAAGCAAATGGCATGTTGGCCTTCATAGTGAGGGGATTTGAGTACAGGAGCAGGGAGGTGTTGCTACAGTTGTGCAGGGCATTGGTGAGGCCACACCTGGAGTATTTTGGTCTCCTAACCTGAGGAAGGACATTCTTGCTATTGAAGGAGTGCAGTGAAGGTTCACCAGACTGATTCCCGGGATGGCGGGACTGACCTATCAAGAAAGACTGGATCAACTGGACTTGTATTCAGTGGAGTTCAGAAGAATGAGAGGGGACCTCATAGAAACGTTTAAAATTCTGATGGGTTTAGACAGGTTAGATGCAGGAAGAATGTTCCCAATGTTGGGGAAGTCCAGAACCAGGGGTCACAGTCTAAGGATAAGGGGTAAGCCATTTAGGACCGAGATGAGGAGGAACTTCTTCACCCAGAGAGTGGTGAACCTGTGGAATTCTCTACCACAGAAAGTTGTTGAGGCCAATTCACTAAATATATTCAAAAAGGAGTTAGATGTAGTCCTTACTACTAGGGGATCAAGGGGTATGGTGAGAAAGCAGGAATGGGGTACTGAAGTTGCATGTTCAGCCGTGAACTCATTGAATGGCGGTGCAGGCTAGAAGGGCCGAATGGCCTGCTCCTGCACCTATTTTCTATGTTTTCTATGTTTTCTTATCCACTCTATCCAGGCCACTCAAAACTTTATATACCTCAATGAGATCTCCTCTCAGCCTCCTCTGTTCCAAGGAGAACAAACCCAACTTATCCAATCTCTCCTCATAGCTAAGATTCTCCATTCCAGGCAGCATCCTCGTAAATCTCCTCTGTACCCTTTCCAGTGCAATTACCTCCTTCCTATAATACGGCAACTAGAACTGCACGCAGTATTCCAGCTGTGGCCTAACCAGAGTATTATACAATTTAAGCATAACCTCTTGTATTCTATGCCTTGGCCAATAAAGGCAAGCATTCCGTATGCCTTCTTAACCACCTTATCCACCTGGCCTTCTACTTCCAGGATCCCATTGTTCATCTGCACTTCTAAGTGACCTACTGTTTAATGTGTATACCCTTTCCTTATTAGCCCTCCCCCAAGTGCATTACCTCACATTTCTCTGAATTAAATTCCATTTGCAACTGTTCTGCCCACCAGACCAGTAGATTAATATCCTCCTGCAGTCCATGACTTTCCTCTTCATTATCAACCACACAGCCAATGTTAGTGTCATCTGCAAACTTCTTAATCATACTCCCTATATTCAAATCTAGATCATTGAAGTATACCGCAAAAATTAAGGGACCCAGTACTAAGCCCTGTGGAACCCCACTGGAAACATCCTTCCAGTCATAAAAACATCCATCAACCATTACCCTTTGCTTCCTACCTCTGAGTCAATTTTGGATCCAACTTGCCACTTTGCCCTGGATCCCATGGACAATTTACCTTCGTGACCAGTCTGCCTTATCAAAAGCTTTGCTAAAGTCCATATACACTACATTGTACGCAATACCCTCATCGACCCTCCTGGTTACCTCCTCGAAAAATTCAATCCGGGTAGTCAAACACGATCTTCCCTTAACAAATCCGTGCTGACTGTCCTTGATTAACCCTTGCCTTTCTAAATGTAGATTTATCCTGTTCTTCAGGATTTTTTCCAATAATTTTCCCACCACTGAGGTTTGGCTGACAGGCCTGTAATTACTCGGCCTATCCCTTTGTCCCTTCTTAAACAAGGGTACCACATTAGCAGTCCTCCGGCACTATGCGTCAATTCAAAGAGGACTGGAAAATTATGATCAAGGCCTCTGCTATTTCCTCTTTTGCTTCGCTCAACAGCCTGGGATGCATTTCATCCGGGCTTGGAGACTTATCCACTTTCAAAGCTGCTACACCCCTTAATACTTCCTCTCTCACTGTTTATTCCAGAATTTCACACTCCTCCTCGATAGCAGTATCTGCATTGCCCCTTTCCTTTGTGAAAACAGACGCAAAGTATTCATTAAGAACCATACCAACATCTTCTGTCTCCACACACAGATTATCCTCATGGTCTACCCTTTCTTTAGTTATCCTCTTACTCTTAATATATTTACAGAACATCTTTGGGTTTTACTTAATTTTGCTTGCCAAGAAATTTTCATGCTCTCAGCATTTCTAATATCCTTTTTAATTTTACCTCTGAACTTTCTATATTCCTTCAGAGATTCTACAGTATTTAGCCGTCTGTATATGACATACGCTTCCCTTTTTTTTCGTTATCCCCCGTGTAAGTCCCTAGACATCCAGGGGCTCTAGAATTGTTATTCCCACCCTTTTTCTTTAAGGGCACATGTTTGGCCTGAGTCCTCCGGATCTCCTCCTTGAATGCCTCCCTCTGTTCCGATACTGATTTACCTACAAGTAGCTGTTTGTAGTCCACTATGGCCAAATCACTTCTCAACTTAGCAGAGTTAGCTTTTCCCAATTTGGGACTTTTATTCATGGTCCATCCTTGCCCTTATCCATAACTACTTTGAATCTGACTGAATTATGGTCACTGCACCCAAGTGCTCTCCCATTAATACACCTTCTATCTGCCCAGCCCCATTCCCCAAAACTAAATCCAGAACCATCCCCGCCCATGTTGGGCTTGTTACATACTGACTAAAAAAGTTCTCTTGAATGCATTTTAAGAATTCCGCATCCTCTATACTCTTCGCACTATATTTGTCCCAGTCAATATTAGGATAGTTGAAATCCCCTACTATTACTGTCATGTGGTTTTTGGACTTCACAGAAATTTGCCTACATATTTGCTCTTCTATCTCCCTCCCACTGTTTGGGGGTCTATACTACACACGCCCAGCAGTGTGATCACCCCTTTTTTATTTTTCAGTTCGACCCATATGGCCTCATTTGATGATCCCTCTAACATACCATCCCTCCTCACAGATGTAATAGTTTCTTTAATCAATACCGCGACCCCCCCACCCCTCCCTTTTTACCCCCCTATCTGTATTGTCTAAAAATTGCCAAACCTGCCCCTCTTTCAGCCATGTCTCTAATGGCTATAATGTCATACTCCCAAGTGTCTACCTGTGCTCTCAGCTTATCCGTCTTACTCGCTATACTCCTTGCATTGAAGTATATACCATTTAGCACAGGAAGACCTCCTTGATTACTGCTTACTAACCCTTGTTTCCTCTGTCTTACAGATTCGCTTTCTACATTCTTGCTTTCCAATTTCAGCTTTACTTCCTTCCCTATTGAATTTATTCTCAGGTTCCCATCCCCCTGCCAAGCTGGTTTAAACTCTCCCCAACAGCACTAGCAAATCTCCCCGTGAGGATATTGGTCCCGGCGCTGTTGAGGTGCAACCCGTCCGGTTTGTACAGGTTCCATCTCCCCCAGAAGTGGTCCCAATGCCTCAGGAATTTAAAGCCCTCTGTCCTACACAAGCGTTCATCCTGTCTATCCTTCTATTCTTGTACTCATTAGCACGTGGCACCGGTGGTAAGTAACCCGGAGATTACTACCTTTGAGGTCCTTCCCTTTAATTTTTCTCTAAATTCCTAAATTCTGCCTGCAGGACCTCATCCCTCTTTCTACCTATGTCACTGGTCCCAATATGGACCACCACCTCTAGCTGTTTATCCTCTCCCCCCAGAATGCCCTGCATCCATTCATCCTTGACCCTGGCACCAGGGAAGCACCATACCATCCTGGAGTCATGTCTACAGCTGCAGAAACACCTCTCTATTCCCCTAACTATTGAATCCCCTCCCACCACAGCTCTTTTATTATTTGGCCCTTTCCCCTGTGCAACTGAACCACCCATGGTGCCTTGGACTTGGCTCTGGTTGCACTCCCCAGAGGCACCATCGCCCTCACTGCTGCTCAGAAGAGAATATCGGTTAGAAAGTAAGATGGACTCACGGGGGAACTCCTGCACTACCTGCCTAGCCTCCATCCTCCATCTGGTGTTCACCCACTTCCTCTCTACCTGTTTGCTTTTAAGCTGCAGGGTGACCACCTCCTGAAATGTGCTGTCCACGTGGTGTTCAGCCTAGCAGATGCACCGTATTGACTCTGGCCTCCGCTCAAGCTCCAAAACGCGGAGCTCAAGTAGTTGAAGCTGGAGACGACACCTGCACGCGTGGTTGTCTAGGCCGTACGAAGCGTCCAAGACTTCCCACATGCTGCAGGGCATGCACTCCGCAGGACTGAGCTGTTCTTCCATTCCTCCAATTAGACATCTGATTATAAAAGAAAAAGAGATACTTACCAATCAAACAGTCAATCACTTACCTGCCCAGAAGAGTGCTGTGAGCTCCTCGCCAGAAGTGAACTCCTTGCCGACCTCCGGGCCTCCCGAAGTCTCAGACCTCCGGGCCTCCCGAACTCTCAGACCTCCGGGCCTCCCGAACTCTCAGACCTCCGGGCCTCCCGAACTCTCAGACCTCCGGGCCTCCCGAACTCTAGGACAATGGTTGATCTGTATCCTATTTCCATTTACCCGCCTTGTCTGCATATCCCTTAGTACCGTTGGCGATCAAAAATCTATTAATTGAGCGAGCATCTGCTGCTTTTTGTGGGCAAGAGTGCCACACTTCTACCACCTTTTGTGTGAAGAAGTGTTTCCTAACTTCTCTCTTGAATGGCCTGGTTCTGGTTTTAAGGTTCTGCCCCCTTGTTCTAGACTTTCCACACTCGCACCAGGTGAAAAAGTTTCACTCTATCTACCCTGTAAATTCCTTTCAAATTCCTTAAAACCTGAATCAAATCACCCCCTTAACCTTTTATACTCCAGGGAATACAAACCTACTTTATATAATTTCAGAATCCCTGCCTTTTTTTATTCATTCATGGGATGTGGGCACCACTGGTAAGGCCAATATTTTTTGCCCATAATTGCCCTTGAGCAGGTGAAGCCGCCTCCTTGAACCGCTGCAGTCCGTGTGGTGAAGGTTCTCCCACAGTGCTGTTAGGGAGGGAGTTCTAGGATTTTGACCCAGCAATAATGAAGGAACAGTGATATATTTCCAAGTCAGGATGGGGTGTGATTTGAAGGGGAACTTGGAGGAGATGGTGGAGCCATGTACCTGCTGCCCTTGTCCTTCTAGGTGGTAGAGGTCACGGGTTTGGGAGGTGCTGTCGAAGAAGCCTTGGCGAGTTGCTGCAGTGCATCTTGTATGTAGATGGTAAACATGTAGGTTCAAATTTCTCTCTGACCTCAACCTTCCCCACCTTTGCAACGTTCTCCAGTCCTACATTGTAGCCCACGTTCTCCACTCATCCCGTCTGATCTACTTGCGAGCTCCTTCCCCTTCCAGTGTACTGTCAGTGACAAAACCTTCAGCCATATTGTCCTCACAGTCGAACTCCCTCCCTAAACCCCTTCATCTTGTTGCATCCCTACACCCCTTCAAACCTACCTCTTAAGCAGTTTCAGCTTCCCTCCCTTAACCCCTTCCTACGCTAGCTCAGGTCTTTGAATGTTTTGCCCCTTTAAAAGCGGCTTACAAATGTAAGTTACTGATGCATCTGCAATTCAGTAACTAGATAAGGGGGTCCCCTCTTGAAATTTTGCTTTTCTTCTCCCCTTTTGGTTGGTGTCGATGCGTTTGGACATTGCGAATAATTTGCTGCGGCTTTAGCTGAAATTCAGCAATATCACAGCAGATACTGAAAGGGATTTGGAACCATTATGAACTCTGGTTTTGGCAGATGCCCATGACGAGAAGTAAACATGCTTCAGGAACCCCCTTTGGCCTGCATCCTTGAACAGTTTATTTCACTAATACTGCGGATGCTGGAAATCTGAACTAAAAAACAGAAAATGCTGGAAAACTCTCAGCAAGTCAGACAGCATCGTCAGAGAGAAATAGTTAACGTTTCAGGTCGATGACCTTTCGCCAGAACTGAAATAGGTTGGAGATTTAACAGGTTTAAGCAAATACAGAGGCAGGTAAAGGGAAGGTCTGTGATAGGGTGGAAGGCGGGAGAGATTAAGAGACAAAAGTTTCACTATTTGACTAAGTGAATAGAGGATTTCATAATTCCATAGAGGGAGCCCTCTAAATGCTGTTTGTAAAATTTACTTCACGAGTTGTCCACTTTAAAAAGTCTATGCCAGCTTTTGGTTTCTAGTTCCTTTAATGTCTTTGTTGAGATAGATGGAAACTTGCTATGAATCTGTCAGTTAGGTAGCTAATTGCATTTACAGCCTAATGTTTTTCATATCTTGACCAAGTCCCCCTTCACCCATCACTCCTGTGCTCACTGACCTACATTGGCTCCTAGTCCAATAACCACTCAGTTAAACAAAATGTTACCCTTGTTTTCAAATCCCTCCATGGCCTTGCCCTTTCCTGGGGAACGTCAGCCAGCCCCGAAATACTTTGGACGTCTTTTGAAGCTTCTCCATCCTAGAATAAGAAACATTCCATATCCATTATTACAAAGAATCTACGGCACAAAAACAGGCCATTTGGCCCGACCAGTCCATGCTGACATTTATGCTCCACTCGAGCCTCCTCTCGTCTTTCCTCATGTAATTCTATCAGCATAACCCTCTATTCCCTTCTCCCTTATGTGCTTATCTAGTCTCCCCTTAAATACATCAATACTATTCGCATCAACCACTCCCTGTGATGGAGTGTTCCACATTCTCACCATACTCTGGGTAAAGGAATTTCTTCTGAATTGCCTATTTGATTTCTTGGTGACTATCTTATATTAATGGCCTCTAGATTTGCTCTTCCCCACAAGTGGAAACATTCTCTCTCTATCCGCTCTATCAAAACCTTTCATAATTTTAAAGACCTCGATTAGGTCACCTCTCTGCCTTCTTTTTTCAAGAAAAAAGGGACCCAGGCAGTTCATCCTTTCCTGATATCTATACCCTCACAGTTCTGATGTAGAGTTCATGAGTTCTTTCAACAAGGAATTAGATAGTCACTTAAATAAAGAGGAATATTGAAGGCTATGGCGAGCAGGCAGAAGGGTGGGATTAGAGTCATTGGATGATGTGGCACAGCCTTGTTGATCTGAATGGTCTGTTTTGTACTGTAACACTGCGATTCCACATCAAGGACTTTTTGAGTTACTCTTTGTCTCTGCCCTCTCCATTGTGTGTATCAGCTGGCCTGGGTCAGATTCTGTAAGTAAATCCCATTTTAACTCCTTATGTACCAAACGAGAAAGAAGGCAGTAATATATTGAAGCACCTTGCCTTCAGTGTGTTTTGTACGGGTAATAGATTGACTCTCCCAGTTAATTATTGATCCCCCCCCCCACCCTCACTAACCCCTACTAATCAAAATAAACCAAATGGCACCGTAGCATATTTGAATATTATATGATCTGAGCAGAATTACTGCATACCAATGGTATGCAAAACTTTTTCTATTTGAAAAATGAGTGCATTTCAAAGCTGTAAAGCGCTTTGGGACCTCCTGAAGTTGTGAATGATGCTATAGAAATGCAAGTCGCTCTTTTCTTTATTCCCCAAGGAACCCTGACAAACCAGTAAATCACCATATAAACAGCAGCTTGCATTTATATAGCGCCTTTAACGTCATAAAACGTCCCACGGCGCTTCAAAGGAGTGTTCTCAACAAAGTTTGACACCGAGCCACACAAGGAGATATTAGGGCAGATGACCAAAAGCTTTGTCAAAGAGGTAAGTTTTAAGGAGGATCTTAAAGGACGAGAGAGAGCTAGAGAGGCGGCGAGGTTTAGGGAGGGAATTCCAGAGCTTTAGGGCCTTGGCAGCTGAAGGCACGGCCGCCACTGGTGGCGCGATGAAAATCGGGGATGCTCCAGAGGCCACAAGAGGAGCCTAGAGATCTCGGAAGGTTGTAGGGCTGCAGGAGGCTACAGAAATAGGCAGGGGCATGGAGGGAATTGAAAACAAGGACAAGAATTTTAAAGTCAAGGCTTTGCCGGACCGGGAGCCAATGTCGGTCAGCGAGCAAAGAAGTGAATTAGTGCGAGATAGGAGATGGGCAGCAGAGTTTTGGATAAGCTTAAGTTTGCAGACGGTGGAAGATGGAAGACCGACCAGGAGAACATTGGAATAGTCAAGTCACGAGGTAACAAAGTAATATAGTGGGTGTTCATGCACTCTGCCATCAAGGCAGCCAGAAATTGTGGAACAGTAAGGCTTGTTAAAACATCACAAACCTCTCCTCGGTGTTGGTGTATTGCTCCAGGGAAAGCTTTAATGAATTAAAAGTGGACGCAATAGGAAAATAGGAACAGGGATAGGCTATTTAGTCCCTCGAGCTTGTTCCGCTATTCAGTGAGATCATGGCTGATCTGTGACCTAACTCCATATCCGCCTTTGCCCCATATCAGCATGGATTTATGAAGGGGAAATCATGCTTGACCAATCTTCTAGAATTTTTTGAGGATGTAACTAGTAGAGTGGACAAGGGAGAACCAATGGATGTGGTGTATTTGGACTTTCAAAAGGCCTTTGACAAGGTCCCACATAAGAGATTGGTGTACAAGATCAAGGCACATGGTATTGGGGGTAATGTACTGGCGTGGATAGAGAATTGGTTCGCAGGCAGGAAGCAGAGAGTCGGGATAAACGGGTCCTTTTCGGAATGGGAGGCAGTGACTAGTGGAGTGCCACAGGGCTCAGTGCAGGGACCCCAGCTCTTCACAATATACATTAATGATTTAGACTGTAATATCTCCAAATTTGCAGATGACACTGAACTGGGTGGCTGTGAGGAGGATGCCTAAGAGGCTGCAGGGTGACTTGGACAGGTTAGGTGAGTGGGCAAATGAATGGCAGATGCGGTATAATGTGGATAAGTATGAGGTTATCCACTTTGGGGGCAATAACACAAAGGCAGAATATTATCTGAATGGTGGCAGATTAGGAAAAGGGGAGGTGCAACGAGACCTGGGTGTCATGGTTCATCAGTCATTGAAAGTTGGCATGCAGGTACAGCAGGCGGTGAAGAAGGCAAATGGCATGTTGGTCTTCATAGCTAGGGGATTTGAGTATAGGAGCAGGGGAAGGTCTTACTGCAATTGTACAGGGCCTTGGTGAGGCCTCACCTAGAATATTGTGTTCAGTTTTGGTCTCCTAATCTGAGGAAGGACGTTCTTGTTATTGAGGGAGTTCACCAGAGTGATTCCAGGGATGGCTGGACGGACATACGAGGAGAGACTGGATCAACTGGGCCTTTATACATTGGAGTTTAGAAGGATGAGAGGGGATCTCATAGAAACATATAAGATTCTGACGGGACAAGTTAGATGCGGGAAGAATATTCCCGATGTTGGGGAAGTCCAGAACCAGGGGACACAGTCTTAGGTTAAGGGGTAGGCCATTTAGGACTGAGATGAGGAGAAACTGCTTCACTCGGAGAGTTGTTAACCTGCGGAATTCCCTGCCGCAGAGAGTTGTTGAGGCCAGTTCATTGGATATATTCAAGCGGGAATTAGATGTGGCCCTTTCGGCTAAAGGGATCAAGGGATATGAAGAGAAAGCAGGAAAGGGGTACTGAGGTGAATGATCAGCCATGATCATATTGAATGGTGGTGCAGGCTCGAAGGGCCGAATGGCCTACTCCTGCACCTGTTTTCTATGTTTCTATATATCTTCATA
Source organism: Pristiophorus japonicus (assembly GCF_044704955.1). NCBI lineage: Eukaryota > Metazoa > Chordata > Chondrichthyes > Pristiophoridae > Pristiophorus > Pristiophorus japonicus. The sequence goes on along the minus strand of NC_091985.1, from coordinate 128,525,403 downwards.
CCTTTGGTTAACAAAAATCTATAAATCTCAGATTTAAAATTAACAATTGACTCAGCATTTTCAGAAGAAAGTTCCAAACTTCTACCACCCTTTGCGTGTAGAAATGTTTCCGAACTTCACTCCTGAACGATTCAGCTCTCATTTTTAGGCCATGTCCCCGAGTCCCAGACTCCCCAACCAGGAGAAATAGGACCGCTTCAAAAGCTTCCTGACACTTGGAGCTTCTAATTGAGGTTCTTCAGAAGCATGGAATGCTGTCCCAAACTGTCCTCCAGCCGGAACTAGCTGCTACTAATTGATTCCCAAATTGGTATGCAGCTGCTGCTGCTGCACCACATGCTTTCAGTCGGAGTCAATTCAGCAATTACTTTTTTCTTAAGATAAACTACCGTAGGGTAGCTGACACTCAAATGCCACATTAAGGAAAATCCCACAGCAGTTAAGCAGATAAGCTATAAACGCACCAGGTAGGATTATATTACTTTACTCTCTCACCTTCATTCAACGGTTGAGCTGGCTTCCTATTCAAAAAGAAAGTGATAAGCAATTTTTTTTTAATACGGGGGGGAGGGAGAAAGTCCAGAAGAGAAAACTCGACATCATTTTCATAGCAGTAACATACGAAATAAAAGATTTGGGACCGTTTTATGCTGAGTTTGTCATCAGAATGATCGTTGAACCAAACATTTTTTAAGGAGATAGGGCTTCTTTTTTTTTTAAGTATGTTCTGAGGGTTTTGTACCACGTCCAGTACCAATTCTGGCCTTTTGAGCATCCCCAATTTTAATCGCTCCACCATTGGCAGCCGTGCCTTCAGCTGCCAAGATCCTAAGCTCTGGAATTCCCTCCCTAAACCTCTTCACCTCGTCCCAGCAAAGGATGACTAAAAAAAATAATAGAGAGAGAGAGAAGATAGTTCATGAGAGTAAACTAGCAAGAAATATAAAAACAGACAGTAAGAGCGTCTACAGGTATATAAAAAGGAAGAGAGTAGCGAAAATAAATGTTGGTCGCTTAGATGATGAGATGGGGGAATTAATAATGGGCAACAGGGAAATGGCAAAGACTTTGAACAAATATTTTGTATTGGTATTTACGGTAGAAGACACTAAAAGCATCCCAATCAAGGGGCTATTGGAAGGGGGAAACTTAAAACAATCACTATCACTAGAGAAAAAGAACTAGGCAAACTAATAGGACTAAAGGTGGACAAATCACCCGAGACCTGATGGCCTGCAACCTGGGGTCTTAAAAGAAGTGGCTGCAGAGATAGTGGATGCGTTGGTTGTAAACAACCAACAAAATTCCCTGGATTCTGGGGCGGTCGCAGCGAATTGGAAAACCGCAAATGTAGCGCCCCTATTTAAAAAAGGAGGGAGACAGAAAGCAGGAAATTATAAACCAGTTGCCTAACATCTGTCATTGGGAAAATGCTGGAGTCCATGATTAAAGTAGTAGTAGCAGGACATTTAGAAAATCATAATGCAGTCAAGCAGATTAGCATGGTTTTATGAAAGGGAAATCATGTTTGACAAATTTGCTGAAGTTCTTTGAGGATGTAATGAGCAGAGTGGATAAAGGGGAACCAGCAGATGTGTATTTAGATTTCCAGAAGGCATTCGATAAGATGCCACATAAAAGGTTATTCCCGCTCGCTCTCTCTGATACACGCACTTAGTTACACGTCCTGGCATTTTCCCAATAGATTGAGATTGTTACCACGTCATTTGGTTTGACCCTTAACACTGTGCTTAATGGTTCAGTCAGCCAGCCCTGTTTTGGTATGTCTGATTATAATCATCTCACAACTGAAGTTCAGATCCGTTGCTCGAATGGCAAATTATTACTAACTACAACTTGCATTTATATAGTGCCTGTAATGTAGAAAAGCATCCCAAGGCGCTTCACACACATGTAACAAATAACAGTGGATGCCGAGGCAAAGGAGATATGGCAGGTGTTCCCAAAAACTTGGTGAAAGCTTTTGGGTTTTAGGGTCTTCAATAATAACAACTTGTATTTATATAGCGCCTTTAACATAGTGAAATGTCCCAAGGCGCTTCACAAGAGTATTATGCAATTTGACACCGAGCCGCATAAGTAGAAATTAGCGCAGGTGACCAAAAGCTTGATTAAAGTGGTTTTAAAGAGCGTCTCGAAGGAGGAAAGAGAGGCAGAGAGGTTTAGGGAGGGAGTTCTAGAGCTTGGGGCCCAGGCAACAGAATGCACGGCCACCAATCGTTGAGCGATTATAACCAGGAATGCTCAAGAGGACAGAATTAGAGAAGCGCAGACATCTCATTGGGTGGGGGGTCTTGTGGGGCTGGAGGAGATTACAGCGATGGGGAGGGGCATGGCCATGGAGGGATTTGAAAACAAGGATGAGAATTTTGAAATCGTGGCGTTGCTTAACCGAAAGCTAATGTAGGTCAGCGAGAACAGGGGTGATGGGTGAATGGGAATTGGTGCAAGTTAGGACACATGCAACCGAGTTTTGGATCACCTCTAGTTTATGCAGGGTAGAATGTGGGAGGCCAGACAGGAGTATGTTGGAATAGTCAAGTCTAGAGGTAAGATAGGCATGGATGAGGGTTTCAGCAGCGGATGAACTGAGGCAAAGGCAGAGATGGGCAATGTTACAGAGGCGGTTTTAGTTTTGCTGAGGATGTGTGGTCGAAAGCTCATTTCAGGGTCAAATATGACATCAATGTTGTGAACAGTGTGATTTAGCCTCAGACAGAAGTTGGGGAGAGGAATGGAGTCAGTGGTTAGGGAACGGAGTTTGTGGCAGGGACCGAAAACAATGGCTTCAGTCTTCCCAATATTCAATTGGAGAAAATTTCTGCCCATTCAGTACTAGATGTCGAACAAGCAGACTGACAATTTAGAGACTGGAGGGTGTCAAGAGACGTGGTGGTGAGGTGGAGCTGGGTGTCATCAGCGTACATGTGGAAACTGACGCTGTGTTTCCGGATGATGTCGCCAAGGGGCAACATGTAGATGAGAAATAGGAGGGGACCAAGGATAGATCCTTGGGGGATACCAGAGGTAACAATGCAGGGGCAGGAAGAGAAGCCATTGCAGGTGATTCTCTGGCTACGATTAGATAGATAAGAATGGAACCAGGCTAGTGCAGTCCCACCCAGCTGGACGACAATGGAGAGGCGTTGGAGAAGGATAGAGTGGTCAACCGTATCAAAGGCTGCAGACAAGTCAAGAAGGACGAGGATGGATCGTTTGTCTCAGTCACAAAGGATTTCATTTGTGACTTTAATGAGAGCCGTTTCGGTACTGTGACAGGCGTGAAAATCAGATTAAAGGGATTCAAACATGGAGTTGTGGAAAAGATGGCCACAGATTTGGGAGGCGATAACACGTTCAAGGACTTTGGAGAGGAAAAGGAGGCTGGAGATGGGACAGTAGTTTGCAAGGATGGAGGGATAGAGGATTCGAGGAGAAGGGGGGAAGGTGGAGGGCTTTAGGGAGGAAATTCCTGAGCACGGAGCCTCGACAACCAGCAGTAGTGGAGCGAAGGGAGAGAGAGATAGACAAGAGGCCCGAGCCAGAGACTGCAGAGTTCTCGATGAATTGTAGAGCTGGAGGAGGTTACAGGGATTAAAAGGGGCGAGGCCATGAAGGGAATTAAACACGAGGATGAGAATTTTATTTTGAGGATTGGAGGACCAGGAATCGTCAGTGTAGGTCAGTCAGCAAGGACAGGAGTGACGGCTGAGCAGGATTTGGTGTGGGATGCATGCAAGTTTTGGATGAACTGAACTTCACAGAGCATGGAGGATGGGACGCACGCCAGGCGAGTGTTGGAATAGTGGAGCTGGATGGTGATGCAGGCAAGGATGAGAGTTTCAGAAACAGATGGCTGAGGCAGGGGCGGGCAATGTCATGGAGGCAGAAGTAAACGGAAGTATCGATGGTGGGGATGTGAGGTCAGAAGCTCAGCACGTGGTCCAATAGGACGTTGAGGTTGCAAGCAGTCTGATTCAACCCGAGACATTGGCCGAGGAGGGGGATGGAATCAGTGGCGAGGGTGTAGAGTTTATGGCAGGAACCAAAAACGATGGCGTCGGCCTTCCTAGTGTTTACCTGGAGGAAATTGCGGCCTGTCCTTGTGTCCTTGACTGCATGTGCGGCAAGCAGCTTTTCAGCACAGAGGTGGCGGAGAGGTCGAGAGGGGGAGGTGGATAGGTCGAGCAAAGGTAAATGCACCTCCCTTTCACATGCAGAGGTTCCTATTCCCAAAGTCAGTTGGGAGAGCAGACTCGATGGTGCAACTAATAAATGCCTGACTAACCATAACGTTGGCCGTCTCCTTGGAAACCGCCCAATCACCATGACTAATAGTTTCAGTGGGATTGATTGAACGAAAGAATGTCAAGGGTCATCAACATCAAGTGTGTCCTAATTGGTCACACCCACTAACATGCTGCCAAAATTCTCAGCCGGCCCTGGCATGCCTACCTGGCAATAACTGTGAGGTACTAACGGCCTATGCAGATGATCTCGAGAGCCACATGTATGGCTGTGTCATGCTGCAAAGACCCCCAGCGATCAGGGCCATCCCGTCCAGTCGCAGTAACAGCTGCGGCCTGAAACATGGGTCCACCTTCTTGCAGGCGTGCTGACCTGTGAGGATGGTGCTGTGAAGTGACTTGGAGGATCGTCCTCCTGGCAACCATATCAGATCGCGCTATCTCCACTTCGGGGCACCACACCCCAGGAAGGATGTATTGACCCTGCAGGGGGTGCAGTGCTGATTCACCAGGATGATGACTGGGACTAAAACGGTTACATTACGAGGACAGGTTACATAGACTAGGCCACTATTCCCGTGAATATAAAATATTAAGGAGTGATCTAATCGAGATATTTCAAGGATTTGACAGGGTAGATAGAGCAAAACTATTTCCTCTGGGGCGGTGGGGGGGGGGGGGGGGGAGTCCAGAACAAGGGGGGATAACTTTAACATTAGAGCTAGGCCATTCAAGGTGATGTCAGGAAGCATTTCTTCACACAAAGGGCAGTGGAAATCTGGAACTCTCCCTGAAAAAGCTGTTGAGGCTGGAAGTCAATTGAAAATTTTGAAACGGAGATTGATTTTTGTTAAGCTAGGGTTACGGACCAAGGCAGGTAAATGGAGTTAAGATACAGATCAGTCATGATCTAATTGATTGGCGGGGAACAGGCTAGAGGGGCTGAATGGCCTCCTCCTGTTCCTATGTTCAGCAGCCATCAAACACAGGGTTTGGTGCTGGGCTGCTCTGTCGCCTTAAAGGAGGAAAGAAAGGCGGAGAGATTGACCTTTAAGATAAAGAAAGGCTTGTACATTATATGTATATATTTTATATATATATCGTGCCTTTCATGACCTCATGAAATGTGGTCACTGTTGTAATGCAGGAAACATGGCAGCCAGTTTGCGCACAGCAAGTTCCCACAAATAATAATGTGGGATAATGACCAGATGATCTGGTTTTGTGATGTTGATTGAGGGACAGATGTTGGATAAATATTTGTGTTTCCTCTATCCTATTCCCCCCTCAAATATCAAGGTGCAGAGCTGCATCTTTGCGTGCCAGGAAACCTTTGTGCTTATACCCATTCTATTGGTATCGGCAGCTTATGGATACAAACTTCATGCTGCAGAAGTGGTTCACACTTTGCATGGCTATGTTATGTAGCTAGAGTGAGGAAATTGTTCTCTGGTACTTCTTGCATATATATATATATATATTATATATTTAATCGCCTCCCTGTGATTTGTTTTGCAGGTAACCTTGACAAGCACATTCAGCTAGAAGATTTGGTTGCCCAGTTTTTGGGAGTTGAGGCAGCAATGACGTTTGGGATGGGGTTTGCGACCAACTCTATGAATATCCCAGCTCTGGCTGGCAAGGTGAGTTTCTGTCAAAGCAGCCTGTAACTGACTGGGTCACAAATGCTTCACTGGAATTTCTTTGCAAGTCTCTAAGAGAGTTCTGAATCTTTGGAATTCCCCCCCCACTGCTGCCCGCCCCCCAAAGGGCTGTGGTTACTCAGTAAATGAGTATATTCAAGGCAGAGATCGCTAGATTTTTGGGGGGCATTGTGGGAATCAAGGGCTATGGGGATGGGGCAAAAAGATGGAGCTGAGGTAGAAGTTCAACGCTGATCTTATTGAATGGCGGAGCAGGTCAAGGGGCCATATGGCCTACTCATGCTCCTATTTATTATGTTCTTATCTGATGCAAATCCTCACTCACACACATTACTTTCTCCAACTGGGAGAAAATGAAAGTAATCTGTTGTCATGAATACCACCCAGAGATTCCATTTCAGAGCAACACTGGTTGAGGCCTGGGAACAGATTGCCTGCCCGCTTCTGCCACAAATTTCCAAACCTCCGAACCTCAGCGGGTCCGTGGCACAGTGATGTCGGGGCAGGGCCCGACTCCGCTACTGTCTCAATTTCGGCTTCTCGAAAATCAATTTCTCTTTATTTGGCTTGTTAAGCCTGCCCAGCGAGTTTCCCAGCCAATTAGATAAAGTGGGTCTGATGATGTCATTTGATGACCGCCATCAGCCAGTTTGCTTAAAGGGACCACAGCCAAATTAATTTTGACAGTTGTGCTGTCAGTGTTCTACAGCATTGAGGTGCTGCAAACACTGACAAGGACTGCACAGAGGTGCACGGCTGCAGCCAGCCTCTCCCATGACTCCCTCTATATGCTTATGGAGGGAGTCACAGCATGCAGGGAGGTCCTCGTCCCTTCCCTTCCCTTCCCTTCCTGTGGGCGGAAGAGACCTCCCCAGGAGATCAACACAGCCTTGATGTACATTGCAGAGGAGTACACAAGCAGGTATGTCGTCAGGAGGACCTGGGTGCAGTGCCTCAAATGTTTCAATAATCTCAGATCATGAAACATTAGTACAAAGTCACACTCGACCTCATCCTGCTCTGTCTTTCATCACATCCCCATCACTGCCTTCCCTACCCTACTCCTGCACATCCTTACTCGCACCAACTTACCTTGCACCTCCACCCAACCCTCTCTCTATTTACATTATCACATCCTCATCTCCGTAGCCACCCCTCACTCTCCCCCTCATCCTAGTACAATCAAACCAACTAACAACACACTTGGGTGTTTCATGCAATGTTCATGTAAAGTTTCTGTTAATGCGTTGTCAAACATTGAAATCTTCCTTCTTGGACAGATCTGTGTGCGCCTTTGGAAGTGGCTTAGTGAGTTGCAGTGAATGCTGAGATGTAACGGTATGCCCCGCAATTGTGATGAGTGTGAAAGGAATAGCTTGGGCATTGTAGGGATGCTTTCTGGAGCTGGTGTGGGGTGGTGCCAACCTGGCACATCATGTGGCAGCCAGGGTATACAGCATCAAGTGAAGTAAATCTGGCCATGGTGAGGCCATCCCTGGCCTCCCGGGCAACAATGTGGTCGGGTGCTGATGCCCTGCATCCTGTGCAGCATCAGTTGATTGTGGAGAATGTTGGTGCTGCTGGTGTGCCTGGTGATGCTGATGTTGGGACTGATCGTGGTGGGATTCTGTGGACCAAATTGAGAGATTATAAAGGCCACCCATGGTGATAGAATAGATGGCAGGTGAAGTAGAGATGACAGAAGCGATCTGTCAATGGTGGGAGAGGTAATGAGGTCTGGCTGGATGGAGACTTGTGTGAAGACTTGCAGCATCCTGAATCTGGAGTGGAAATGCAGTTTAGAGAAGCTAATGGTTAAGGGAACATTTCTCAATCAGTACATCTGTTTCACGATATTGCATAGAATATACAGCACAGAAACGGGCCATTCGGCCCAACCAGTCCATGCTGGTGTTTATACTGCACACACACCTAGTATTCCTGTCTTTTTCTATATTAGTACTGATTAGTTTACCAGATTAATGTATCAGTTACACTGGCATTGGAGTGGGGAGGGGCACAGATGCTGTATATACCAGCAGGTCTCCTTATAGGTGTTCAATATAACTGAACTGCGGCCAATAAGAGGGTGGTAAAGGGGGCAAGGTGGTAGAAGGTGCGGCGAATGAGGGTACAGGTCCCAGAAGAGCCGAGGGCCCAGGGGCAGTACGGGCCAACCCACACTGCGATATGTGTGCGCGCTAGTCCGTGCGCAGAGCAGGTCTCCAGTCGTCCTGGTTCAACCCTTGCCATCGGATAAAGGCCTAGCTCTGTCGAGCCCGTGTGGTGGCTGGTGTTAAAAAAATTCACGCACAGGCATCTTCCACCCCTCCAATTGGAGTTCAGGACTGGATCATCGGGTCCTTCATTGAAACATCTGTGAACGCTTGTGGAAGCAAGTCATCCTCGTTCAAGAGATCGCCGATGATGATGATGATGGGTAAAGGGGCGACTCAATCTTTTTTTATTTTATAACTACTATACATCAAAGCACGGTACTACAACAGACCAATGTTCAAGATCTTCTCATAACCAGCATCTGAGGTGCCTCTAAATTGTTGGTCTTGGCAGCACATGTATAAACAGAAGTGTCTAGAGTCCATTTGCCATGTAAGATTCAACAAAGCCTGATCAGTACTGCATCTCCAACAGTAGTTCACCTGGACCTCTGCCTCATCTTTCGTCTTTTACGCTTCAGCCTGCGCATACGCTTCTTCCGCCACTTAGCTCTCATGTCGACAAGGATCTTAGAATCACAGAACCGAAAACTCAATCTGTGCAAACCAAGCAGTGAGATTACAGGTGCATCTTTAATCAGGCAAAAAGGATATACATCTCCCCAGACACACCTCCCCACTGCACTGGGACTAAACCAGGTGTAATATCCCAGACACACCTCCCCACTGCACTGGGACTAAACCAGCTAAATAGAGGCATGGCAGGGCAGCTCAGTCCTGTGGAATGCACAGTCTGTGCTATGTGGGCAGTCCTGGATGCTTCTCGTTGCCTGGACGACCACATGTACAGGAAGTGTCGCCAGCTACGGCAGCTCGAGATCCGTGTTTCGGAACTAGAGCGGCAGCTGGAGTCACTGCAGTGTATCTGTGAGACTGAGAACTTTGTGGATAGCACGTTTCTGGAGATGGTCACCCCCCAGCTTAAGAATGTTCAGGCAGAGAGGAAATGGATGACTGTCAGACACCAAGGAGGACCAGGCAGGTAGTGCAGGAATGCCCTGAGTGCATCTCGCTCTCCAACCAGTATTCTATTCTGAGTATTGGTGGAGGTGATGGTTCCTCTGGGGAGTGCAGCCAGAGCCAAGACCACAGCACCAGGGTGGCTCATCTGCACAGGGCAGGAGGAAGAAGCGTGGAAGAGCAACAGTAGCAGGGGATTTGGCAGTTAGGGGAGCAGACAGGCGTTTCTGCGGCCACAGACGTGACTCCAGGATGGTTTGTTGCCTCCTTGGTACCAGGGTCAAGGATGTCACTGAGCGGCTGCAGGACATTCTGAGGAGGGAGGATGAACAGCCAGAGGTCGTGGTCCATATCGGTACCAGTGACACAGGAAGAAAGAGGGATAAGGTCCTGCAGGTAGAGTTTAAGGAGCTAGGAGAGAGAATAAAAAGCAGGACCTCAAAGGTAGTAATGTCCAGATTACTCCCGGTGCCACATGCTGGTGAGTACAGAGATAGGAAGATAGAGCAGATGAATCCGTGGCTATAGAGATGTTACAGGCGGGAGGGCTTTAGATTCCTGAGACATTGGGATTGTTTCTGGGGGAGGTGAGACCTATACAAGCCGGATGGGTTGCACGTCAACAGGGCTGGGACCAATATCCTCCTTGGGTGGGGGGGTTGCTGGTGCTGTTGGGAAGTGTTTAAACTAGCTTGGCAGGAGGATGGGAACCTGAGAGTAGATTCAGAAGGGAGAGAAGCAAAGCTGGAAATGAAAAGCATAAAGTTAGAAAGTGAATTTGGAAGGCAAAGGAAACAAAGGCTAAAAAATAGACAACAAGGGAGTTTGACAGTGATAAATTGTATATACTACAATGCAAGGAGTATAGGGAATAAGGCAGATGAGCTGAGAGCACAGATAGACACTTGGGAGTACGATATTATAGCTATTACTGAGACATGGCTGAAAGAAGGGCAGGTATGGCAGCTCAACATTCCAGGTTTTAGACGGGATAGAGAGGGGTATAAAAAGGGAGGGGGTTTGTGGTATTGATTAAAGAAACTATTACAGCTGTGAGAAGGAATGATATGTTAGAAAGATCATCAAACGAGGCCATATACTCGTATTGAATTGAAGAACAAAAAAGGGCGATCACACTGCTGAGAGTGTACTATAGATCCCCAAACAGACAGAGTGAGATAGAAGAGCAAATATGTAGGCATATTTCTGAGAAGTGCAAAAACTATAGGGTAGTAATAGTAGGGGATTTCAACTAACCTAATAGTAACTTGGATAGAATGAGTATGAAAGGTAATAGAGGGTGCAGAATTCCTAAAATGCAATCAGGAGAACTTTTTTAGCCAGTATGTAACAAGCCCAACAAGGGAGGGGGTGCTTCTGGATTTAGTTTTAGGGAATGAAGTTGGGCAGGTGGAAGGGGTATCAGTGGGAGAGCATTTTGGTGCTAGTGACTATAATTCAGTTAGATTTAGGGTAGTTATGAAAAAGGACAAAGATAGACCAATAATAAATGTTCTCAACTAGGAGAAAGCCAGTTTTATTAAGCTGAGATTTGATTTAGCCAAAGTGGACTGGAAACGACTACTTGAAGGTAAATCAGTGTCTGAGCAATGGGAGGCATTCAAGGAGGAGATCCTCAGGGTTCAGAGTAAGTGTGTTTTCTTAAAGAAAAAGGGTGGGATGAACAAATCTAGAGCCCTCTGGATGTCAAGGGGCATACAGGGTGGGATAAAGAAAAAAGGGAGGCTTATGACAGATACCGAGGGCTCAATACTGCAGAAACCCTAGAGGAGTATAGAAAGTGCAGGGGTGAAATTAAAAAGAAAATTAGAAAAGCAAAGAGAGAGCATGAAAACATTTTGGCAAGTAAAACCAACGATGTTTTATAAATACATTGAGAGCAAGTGGTTAACTAAAGAAAGAGTCGGGCCTATTCGAGACCATAAAGGTAATGTGTGTGTGGAGGCGGCGGTCATGGGTATGGTTCTTAATGAATACTTTGCATCAGTTTTCACAAAAGAGAGGGGTGATGCAGACATTGCAATGAGGGAGGAGGAATGTGAAATATTTTATGAAATAAATATAATGAGAGAGGAAGTATTCAGGGGTTTAGCAGCTTTGAAAGTGGAAAATGGATAAGTCCCCAGGCCTGTATGAAATGTATCCCAGGCTGTTAAGTGAAGCAAAAGAGGAAATAGAGACTCAGACCATCATTTTCCAATCCTCTCTGGGTGGTGCTGGAGGACTGCTAATGTTGTACCTTTGTTTAAAAAGGTAGAATGGGATAGACCGAGTAATTATAGGCCAGTCGGCCTAACCTCGGTGGTGGGAAAATTATTGGAAAAAATTCTAAGGGACAGGATAAATCTTCATTTAGAAAGACGTGGATTAATCAAGGACAGTCAGCATGGATTTGTTAAGGGAAGGTTGTGTCTAACTAACTTGATTGAATTTTTTGAGGCGGTAACAAGGAGGGTCGATGAGGATAGTGCCTTTGATGTAGTCTACATGGATTTTAGCAAGGCTTTTGATGAGGTCCCACATGACAAACTTACCCAGAGGGCGGCGGCCCGGCCCGGAAATCGGCACGGTCCTGGTCTGGAAGACCATCAGCAGGCTGAGGCCATCGGAGGGAGCAGCGTGCAGTGGCATACTGCTGCAGGAGGGCGACGGCTGCAAAGCCAGGTCGCTGATTGCAGTGTGGGCAGGCACAGTAGGAGGGACGAAGGAGCAGCAAGAGTCTGTAGAGGGAAGTGACCGGGGCCCAGGAGAGGCGTGAATCTGGGGCCCAGAAGAGACGAGGGCCCAGGGGCAGCACAGGCCAGCCCACACTGCGATATATTTGCGCGCTCAGTCTGTGCAGCAGAGCTGGTCTCCAGTTAGTCTTGGGTAATCCTTACCACTGGACCAAGACCTAGCTCTGACAAGCCCGTGTGGTGGCTGGTGTGCAACGGCCACCACATGTTAAAAAAATCCAAGCACAGGCATCTTCCACCCTTCACGATGTAGTTTGGGATCTGGAATATTAGTCCTTCACTGAAACACCTGTGAACTCATCCCTTTTTGGCGTGGAAGCAAGTCATCCTTGCTTTGAGGGACTGTCCATGATGATGATGATGATGACGTGACAGACTGGTCACGAAAGTAAAAGTGCATAGGATCCAAAGCAAAGTGGTAAGTTGGATCCAAAATTGGCTCAAAGGAAGGAAGCAAATGGTTGATGGGTGTTTTTGTGACTGGAAGGCTATTTCCAGTGGGGTTCCACAGGGCTCAGTACTAGGTCCCTTGCTGTTTGTGGTATATATCAATGATTTAGACTTGAATGTAGGGGGTATGATTAAGAAGTTTTCAGATGACAACAAAATTGGCTGTATGTTTGATAATGAAGAAGAAATCTGTAGACTGCAGGAAGTTATCAATGAACTGGTCAGGTGGGCAGAACAGTGGCAAATGGAATTCAATCCAGAAAAGTGTGAGGTACTGCATTTGGGGAGGGCTAACAAGGCAAGGGAATGCACATTAACTGGTAGGACACTGAGAAGTGCAGAGGAGCAAAGGTATCTTGGAGTGCATGTCCACAGATCCCTGAAGGTAGCAGGCCAGGTAGATAAGGTGGTAAAGAAGGCATATGGAATACTTGCCTTTATTAGCCGAGGCAAAGAGTACAAGAGCAGGGAGGTTATGCTTGAACTGCACAAAACACTAGTTAGGCCACAACTGCGTGCAGTTCTGGTCATCACATTACAGGAAAGATGTGATTGCACTAGAGAGGGTACAGAGGAGATTTACAAGGATGTTGCCTGGAGAATTTTAGCCATGAGGAAAGATTGGATAGGCTGGGTTTGTTTTCTTTGGAACAGAGGCGGCTAACGGAAGACCTTATTGAGATGTATAAAATTGAGGGCTCTAGATAGGGTGGATAGGAAGGAATTATTTCCCTTAGCAGATGGGTCAACAACCAGGGGGCATAGATTTAAAGTAATTGGTAGGAGGTTTAGAGGGGATTTGAGGGGAAATCTTTTCACCCAGAAGGTGGTGGGGGTCTGGAACTCGCTGCATGAAAGGGTGGTAGAGGCAGAAATCCTCACCAGCTTTTAAAGTACTTGGATGTGCACTTAGTGCTGTAACCTACAAGGCTACGGAACAAGAGCTGGAAAATGGGATTAGGCTGGATAGCTCCTCTTCGGCCAGCATGGACACGATGGGCCGAAATGGCCTCCTTCCATGCTGTAAATTTCTATGATTCTAGGTGTAATATCCTAGACACACCTCCCCACTGCACTGGGACTAAACCAAGTGTAAAATCAAACATCACATGTAGGCCAGACCAAGTGGGGATTGCAGGTTCCCTTGTCTGAAGGACATTAGAGAACCAGTTGGGTTTTTAGTACTATCGTGAGCTTCAATTACCATTTTCTATCTCGGTTCAATTTCACAAATGACCAGATTTATTGAACTCAAGTTCACAATCTCTATGGTGGAATTTGTACTCACGACCCCTGGGTTCCTAAACCAGCACATGGCCATTGCACCCATTTAAATGCCTCTGGGTTTGGATGGGGATGATAAGAACATAAGAAATAGGAGCAGGAGTAGGCCATACAGCCCCTCGAGCCTGCTCCGCCATTTAATACGATCATGGCTGATTCGATCATAGACTCAGGTCCACTTCCCTGCCCGCTCCCCATAATCCCCTTATTCCCTTATCATTTAAGAAACTGTCTATTTCTGTCTTAAATTTATTCAGTGTCCCAGCTTCCACAGCTCTCTGAGGCAGCGAATTCCACAGATTTACAACCCTCAGAGAAGAAATTTCTCCTCATCTCAGTTTTAAATGGGCGGCCCCTTATTCTAAGATTATACCCTCGAGTTCTAGTCTCCCCCATCAGTGGAAACATCCTCTCTGCATCCACCTTGTCAAGGCCCCTCATAATCTTAGACGTTTCGATAAGATCACCTCATTCTTTTGAATTCCAATGAGTAGAGCCCAACCTACTCAACCTTTCCTCATAAATCAACCCCCTCATCTTCGAAATCAACCTGGTGAACCTTCTCTGAACTGCCTCCAAAGCAAGTATACCCTTTCATAAATATGTAGCAAGACTTCCCTGCTTTTATACTCCATCCCCTTTGCAATAAAGGCCAAGATTCCATTGGCCTTCCTGATCACTTGCTGTACTAACCTTTTGTGTTTCATGCACCAGTACCCCCAGGTCCCGCTGTACTGCAGCACTTTGCAATCTTTCTCCATTTAAATAATAACTTGCTCTTTCATTTTTTCTGCCAGAGTGCATGACCTCACACTTTCCAACATTATACTCCATCTGCCAAATTTTTGCCCACTCACTTAGCCTGTCTATGTCCTTTTGCAGATTTCTTGTGTCCTCCTCGCAGATTTCTTGTGTCCTCCTCGCAGATTTCTTGTGTCCTCCTCACACATTGCTTTTCCCTCCCACCTTTGTATCATCAGCAAACTTGGCTACGTTACACTCAGTCCCTTCTTCCAAGTCGTTAATATAGATTGTAAATAGTTGGGGTCCCAGCACTGATCCCTGCAGCACCCCACTAGTTACTGGTTGCCAACCAGAGAATGAACCATTTATCCCAACTGTCTGTTTTCTGTTAGTTAGCCAATCCTCTATCCATGCTAATATGTTGCCCCCAACCCCGTGAACTTTTATCTTGTGCAGTAACTTTTTATGTGGCACCTTGTCAAATGCCTTCTGGAAGTCCAAATACACCACATCCACTGGTTCCCCTTTATCCACCCTGTTGGTTACATCCTCAAAGAATTCCAGCAAATTTGTCAAACATGATTTCCCTTTCATAAAACCATGCTGACTCTGCCTGACCGAATTTTGCTTTTCCAAATGTCCTGCTACTGCTTCTTTAATAATGGACTCCAACATTTTCCCAACCACAGATGTTAGGCTAACTGGTCTATAGTTTCCTGCTTTTTGTCTGCCTCCTTTTTTAAATAGGGGCATTACATTTGCAGTTTTCCAATCTGCTGGGATCTCCCCAGAATCCAGGGAATTTTGGTAAATTACAACCAATGCATCCACAATCCCTGCCGCAACTTCTCTTAAGACCCTAGGATGCAAGCCATCGGGTCCAGGGGATTTATCTGCCTTTAGTCCCATTATCTTACTGAGTACCACCTCCTTAGTGATTGTGATTGTGTTAAATTCCTCCCCCCCTATAGCCCCTTGACTATCCACTGTTGGGATATTGTTAGTGTCCTCTATCGCAAAGACTGATACAAAATATTTGTTCAGAGTTTCTGCCATCTCCATGTTCCCCATTGCTAGTTCCCCGGTCTCGTCCTCTAAGGGACCAACATTTACTTTAGCCATTCTTTTCCTTTTTATATACCTATCGAAACTTTTGCTATCTGTTTTTATATTTCGTGTTAGTTTACTTTCATAGTCTATCTTCCCTTTCTTAATTATTTTTTTAGTCATTCTTTGCTGGCTTTTAAAAGCTTCCCAATCTTCCCAATCCTCCCACTGGTTTTGGCCACTTTGTATGCCCTTGTTTTTAATTGGATACCGTCCTTTATTTCTTTAGTTAGCCTCAGATGGCAATCTTTTCTCTTACATCCTTTCCTCCTCACTGGAATATATTTTTCTTGAGAGTTGTGAAATATCTCCTTAAATGTACACCACTGTTCATCAACCGTCCTACACTTCAATCTATTTTCTCAATCCACTTTAGCCAACTCTGCCCTCATATCTTCATAGTCTCCTTTATTTAAGCTTAGTACGCTGGTTAGAGATCCAACTTTCTCACCCTCCATCTGAATTTGAAATTCAACCATGCTATGATCACTCATTCCAAGGGGATCCTTTACTAGGAGAATGTTTATGAATCCTATCTCATTACACAGGACCAGATCTAAGATAGCCTGCCCCCCGGTTGGTTCCATTACATACTGCTCAAGGAACCCGTCCCTTATGCACTCGATAAACTCTTCCTTAAGGCTACTCCGACCAATTTGATTTGTCCAACCAAATGGAGGTTAAAATCACCCATGATTATTGCTGTTCCCTTTTTACATGCTCCCACTATTCCCTGGTTTATGTTCCAATCATCAGAGTTGCTACTGTTATGGGGCCTATAGACTACACCCACCAGTGACTTTTTCCCCTTATTGTTCCTTATCTCCTCCCAAACTGTTTCAACATCCTGATCATTTGAGCCAATATTGTTTCTCCCTATTGCAGTGATTCCATCCTTTATCAATAGAGCTACCCCACCTCCTTTTCCTTTCTGTCTGTCCTTCCGGATTGTCAAATACCCCTAAATATTTAATTCCCAGTCCTGGTCACCTTGCAACCACGTCTCTGTAATGGCTATCAGATCATACCCATTTGTCTCAATTTGTGCCGTCAACTCATCTATTTTGTTACAAATGCTTCGTGCATTTAGACAAAGTGCCTTTAAATTTGTTTTTTTTTTAACCCTTTTTTCCTGCTGTTTCCTCTCTCCTCAAACTTACTTACTTTATTTTTGCTTTCTAATTCCAGCTTTACTCCTCTCCCTACTGAACCTATTTTCAGATTCCCATCCCCCTGCCAAACTAGTTTAAAGTCTCCCCAACAGCACTAGCAAACCCCCACCGCGAGGATATTGGTCCCGGCTCTGTTGAGGTGCAACCCGTCCGGCTTGTACAGGTCCCACCTCTCCCGGAAATGATCCCAATGCCTCAGCAAACTCAAGCCCTCCCACCTGCACCATCTCTCCAGCCATGTATTCATCTGCTCTATCCTCCTATTTCTGTACTCGCTAACTCGTAGCACTGGGAGTAATCCAAAGATTACTACCTTTGAGGTCCTGCTTTTTAAATCTCTCTCCTAGCTCCCTAAACTCTGCCTGCAGGACCTCATCCCTCTTCCTACCTATGTCATTGGTAGCGATGTGGACCACGACTTCTGGCTGTTCACCCTCTCCCCCAGAATGCCCTGCAGCTGCTCAGTGACATCCTTGACCCTGGCACCAGGGAGATAGCAGACCATTCGAGAGTCACGTCTGCGGCAGCAGAAACGCCTGTCTGCTCCCCTGACTATGGAATCCCATACCACTATAGCTCTTCCATTCTTTTTCTTCCCCCCCATGCAGCTGAGCCACCTGTGGTGCAGTGGACTTGGCTCTGGCTGCATTCCCCAGAGCCACCATCGCCCTCACTGGTATTTAGAACAGCGTACTGGTTGGAGAGCGAGATGGATTCGGGACTTCTGCACTGCCTGCCTAGTCCTCCTCTTCTGTCCCAAGAGTCACCCAAACCCTATCTGCCTGCACACTCTTAAGCTGTGGGGTGACCGCCTCCTGAAACATGCTACCTGTAAAGTCCTGTCCCTGCAATACAGACTCACACGAGGCACATGCTGAAGTTAAGGTCACTCAGGACCTGCACCTTTATTACACAGCTCTCGAATGTCACACTTGCCTGAGACCTGTCTTTATAGACCTGTGTGGAATGGGTATATCCAGTGTCTCCTGCAAGTGCACCCCTGGTGGTAAGGTAAGCTTGTGATTACAGTCATGTATAGCATGGTAAGATACCGTTATATACAGTAGTGTGAGATACATGACACTATCCACGTAACTCTCAGTCTCGCGGATGCACCGCAGTGACTCCAGCTGCCATTCAAGCTCCGAAATGCAGAGCTTGAGTTAGTGCAGCTGGAGACACCTCCTACAGATGTGGTCCTCCCGGCTGCGCGAAGCATCCAGGACTTCCCACATGCCACAGGATGTGCAATCCACGGGACTGAGCTGCTCTGCCATCCCTCTAGTTACACTCGCAACTATCGAGTAGAACTAAACTCTAAACCTTAGCACAATACACCCAGCTGGTACTCAGCAAACAGCCGATTTAATTAACGTTCTCCTTGGATAATAACGATCACAAATATTTACTTGCAGTTCCTACTTACAACAATGCCAAAGGTTTCCTACAGAAAAGAAAAATATTCACCAATCCACCAGCCAATCACTTACCTGCTTGGCAGTGATGTCACACTTTGATTTCGACACTTTTTGCTTTTTCTCCCTGCAACAGCTGGTTCCTCCCGATTCTCACGCCCTTTTATCTGGGCCTCGGTCTCCCGCTGCTTGTTAGGGTATTTGGTACAGAGTGATTTAAGATGCACACAAGAGCATGAAAAATTGAAAATAATGAAGGATGGGGTCTATACAACGATAACTTGCATTTATATAGCACCTTTAACATAGTTAAACCCCCCCAAGGTGCTTCACAGGAGCATTATTAAACAAAATTTAATACACCAAGCCACCTAAGGAGATATTAGTGCAGATGACTAATACCTTGGTCAAAGAAGTAGGTTTTAAGGAGCATCTTCGAGGGAGAGGTGGAGAGGTTTAGCGAGGGAATTCCAGAGCTTAGGGCCCAGCAGCTAAAGGCACAAGTGCTGGTGGTGGAGCGATTAAAATCGGGGATGCTCAAGAGGCAATAATTCGAGGAGCATAGATATCTCTTTTGGGGGGGGGGGTGGGGGTGGAAGAGAGGGCTGTGGGTTTTGAGGAGATTACAGAGATAGGGAGGGACGAGGCCTTGGAACAATTTGAAAACAAGGATGAGAAATTGAAAATCAAGGCATTCCTTAACCGGGAGCCTATTTCGATCAGTGAGCACAGGGGTGAAGGGTGAGCGGGACTTGGCGCGAGTTAGGACAGGGTAGCATGACCTCAAGTTTATGGAAACAAAATAAACACCATTGTCTAATCTGTCTGAAGGAAACTTCCTGTGCATGGATTTTTTTTTAATTTAAAGGGATCTTAGTTGCAACGTTCTATTGTTTTTCTGCAATGCGATGATGCAGTTCGCATCAAAACTCATCCTTGAGCCCCTGAAATGGCATTGTGATGGAGATGACACACAGATAATCCAGCTGGCCTCTCTGTGAAGAAGAGAGTGGAGCTGTGCCTTTAAGCTGCACAGCCGGCTCACCGGCTTTTCAATGCGAAAAACCGCTCAGGAGCGGTATTGTGAATGGGCCACGCAGCCCCTTAAAGGGGGCGCGTACCCACAAAGAAAAGAATGAACTTTGGAGTGGAATACTTTTTAATTGCTGCTTCATTCCTGTCTCTCGGGGCACGTTGACAAACAACAGATTCCCTCGACATTTACTCTGCTCTCCAGGGAACATATAGCGGTGCATCACAGGAAACATGAAAGTCCCTGCCATCCTATTCTTGGGCTCCAATTTGTATTTGCCATCCATTACTTTTGATAGGTTACAATCATGAGGAAGGCAACAAGTTTTTTCTATTTTCGGTATGCATGGTGCACATCAAACACTCATGGGACAGGTATAGAACAGACCTCTCGCAGAATATAGTTCCCTCTGCTCTGCTCAATATTCACCCCCATGTTGAACATCCCCAATTGAATGGGGAATCGCACACCATGTACTCTGTTGCGGAATTTGCCTTGCATGCAGCCCAGACGGAATATAAGAAATAGGAGCAGGAGTAGGCTGTTCAGCCCTTCGAGACTACTCCGCCATTCAACACAATCATGGCTGATCTTCTACCTCAACTCTACTTTCCAGCCTGATCCCCATATCCCTTGATTCCTTTAGTATCCAAAAATCTATCGATATCTGCCTTGAATATACTCGATCACTGAGCACCACAGCTCATTGGGGTAGAGAATTCCAAAGATTCACAACCCTTTGAGTGAAAAAATGTCTCCTCATCTTTGACATAAATGGTCGACCTCTGGTTCTAGACTCCTCAGCTAGGTGAAATATCCTCCCTGCATCTACCCTGTCAAGCCCCTTAAGAATTTTACATGTTTCAATTAGATCACGTCTCATTCTTCTAAACTCTAATAGGTCTAGTCTACTCAATCTCTTCTCATAGGATAATTCCCCCCATCCCAGGAATCAGTCTAGCGAACCTTTGTTTCTTTCCCTCTAAGGCAAGTATATCCTTTCTTGGGTAAGGAGACACTATTTCAAGGCCCTATATAATTATAATAAGACATCTTTACTCCTGTGCTTCAATCCCTTTGCAATAAAGGTTAACATACTTCCCTAACAGACTTTCCTAATTGATTGCTGTACCTGCGTGTTAACTTTTTGTGATTCGTGTACAAGGACTTCTCTTTGCGAGATGTTAAGTGTCCTATGAGAAATGAGTTTGAGGCAGTGACACCAGAAAGCGGGCCCTAATTCATTTGTTCCCACATGACCCATTTTCCTGTTGTCTCGATGTGTTTTCCTAATTAAGAGTAGAGAAAGCAGACTATCATCCCATCAACTTGAACTGCATTAAAAGTAGCCCTCAAGGGCAGCATCTTAGTTCCCATATCCTGTGCACTTAATAAACCCTGAAGGATCAAAGCTTACAAAATTTCACAGATTGTATGCAGAGGAACCCATGAGGATTAAGTTTATTTAGCTTATGAAGATCAACTTGGTCTTGCATTTGTCACTCATGAATGTTCAAAGGATTTGGTATGCAGTAATAATTCTACTTAACGATCATGGTAAACAATGAAAATACCTGGGGGAGCAGATCTTTTTTCGAATCTGAAATCTGTGCATTTTTTTTAATTGCTCTTGGCATGCTGAGGTCGTGTGTAAGCTCCCTGGATGTTAACCGTTCTCAATATCTGTCCTGTGCAGGGCTGCCTTATTCTGAGTGATGAACTGAACCACACGTCTCTGATTCTCGGTGCTCGTTTGTCAGGATCCACCATCAGAGTATTTAAACACAACAGTGAGTAATAATGCCGCTTCAATCCTTTACACCTGAAGATCTGAGGCATTTGACATACTTCTTTTGGGTTTGTAATTGGCGAACTGGTTTGGGTTTGTTTTGTGGGGCGGTTACATTGGGTAATGGACATAGGAAAAGATTATAGTTGAGAGATTTGGTTACTCTTGAATAAATTAACTATGTCCATTAAGGTAGTAATTATTTGTCCTGCACTTTTTTTGACAGACATGCGACAAGCCCCGCCCCTGTCAAGCTCCACCTCCAGCCCCGAGTCATTCCCACCGACTCTCTTTCTTCCCCCCCCCCCTCCCCCCCATGCACTAGGACTGGGGTAAGACACTTTGGCTGGCCCTCGCTGTCTTCTGGGGAGCTCTGTCCTCTGTCACTTCAGGAAGTCAAAGTGAATCGAGTTACAATTTGCAAAGTCAGTGAGACCTTGGGATGGGTGGTTCCAGTTACACATTCCTGTAAAACATCAGGGTGTGGCTTATCCTTCAAGGGGACCAATCAGAAACAAAGGGTGGAGCATGGTGGCCATTTTTGCAGTACAAATAAGCGCATCCTTAAATTAACAGTCATCAGATGTTACAAAACTTCAACATAACCTCCTGCGCATCCCCAATTTAATCGCTCCACCATTGGCGGCCGTGCCATCAGCTGCCGAGTTTCTGAGCTCTGGAATTCCCTCTCTAAACCTCTCCGCCTCTCTACCTCACTTTTCTCCTTTAAGACGCTCCTTAGAACCACCTCTTTGACCACTCTTTTGGTCACCTGACCTAATATGGCCATATGTGGCTCGGTGTTAAATTTTTGGTTGATAATCGCTCCTGTGAAGTGCCTTGGAACGTTTTACTACGTTAAAGGCGCTATATAAATGCAAATTGTTGTTGTTGTAATGTCTTCCAGAATTCATGGAGTTGGTGAGGCAGCTACTTTATTAACTTTCACACTGACCGTTCCCCTCCCATGGTGCGGGGGGCGAGGGGAGGGGCAGGGGTTAGGTCAGTCTTTTGCCGACTGTAGAACTGGAGATCACAATGATAGTACACAGTCTTCGGAGTCCATCTCAATAATGAAAACGTGCAAATAGAGGGGTTCCAAGGCCAGGTGAAAGACTAAAACTGGAGCAATTATAAAAACATGAGAATTAGGAGCAGGAGTAGGCCATTCAGCCCTTCGAGCCTGTTCCGCCATTTAATAAGATCACGGCTGATCTTTTACCTCAACTCCTTTCCCATACTATCCCCATATCCCTTGAGTCCCTTAGTGTCCAAAAATCTATCGATCTCTGTCTTGAACATACTCAGTTTGAACTGTGTATAAGATCTGAAAGAAAGGGTGACAACGAACAGCAGCATTTAACAACAGAATTCTACGTGCAGCATGTGGTATTATGACTATTGATGAGGGCAATTCTTTACTTGCCTTTGGAGTGAATGCTATTATGTACTGCTGTGCTATAGAGGAGATCCACCTGTAGCATTTACCTTTCTCTTGCTGTACTTTCTGGCTGGGATGACATTCATGTGGCTGAATTTTGCTCTGTATCTGTGCTTAAATGTCCATGTTTTTGCTCATACGTGGTGAGAATGAGGAACTCGCTCGCACAGGGAGTAGTTGAAGCAAATAGTATAGATGCATTTAAGGGAAGGCTAGACAAGCATATGAGGGAGAAGGGAATGCTGATAGATTTAGATGAGGAAAAATGGGAGGAGGCTCGAGTGGAGCATAAACGACGGCATAGATCAAATGACCTGTTTCTGTGCCGTATATCCTATGTAATCCTATGTAATGTACGTAAAACTTTGTGTCATTGATTTGCTTCCCTATATCACAGCAGTGATTACATTCCAAAAGTACTTCATAGGCTTCGAAGCACTTTGGCAAGTCCCTGAGGTGGCAAAAGGCGCTATATAAATGAAATCAAAATCAAAATTGCGATGCAGAACACAACTTCTCCGGCTCCATTATATCATCCTACCCAAAATCCACCTTGTGGCAGGGAGGCATCATGGGGCGCCTCCCTTCTTGATGGGGAAAATGGGCCGTATTCCAGATTGTTTTTTCTCGGCGCTGCAGGTTGGGGATCAGAACACTAGGCAGTGCATTGTGTTGATGAGGAAGCCACAACGAACTCCGCTTGTACAGAAGCCTGCATCGTGTGCCATGCCCTGGACACTGTAATTCTTGTTTTGTCAGTCTGGTTATAGGCTCCACTTTGTTTCGTAGCTTGACCCATTGTGTGCAGTAAGGCTACACAGTATTGAAATTTACTGTTTATTTTAAATATGGATTAATTCATTCCGAGGGCAGGATTTAAGGTGATTGGCAAAAAAACAGGCGGCGTGAGGATCACACACACACAACAGGGAAGAGGAGACTTACAGAATGAGTGATTGATAAAGATAAGGACAAAGATACCATCGAGAGGCTACGTTTGTGAGCTATATAGATTAAGAATGGAACATAAACAGAAGATGGAGACATGGATTCTGAAGAAATGCGGAGCAGGAAAGCGACAGAGAAACAATAAATTACAGGGAGAGACACAATTTGTTTTTTTAGTCTTTGTGCAGGGCCCTAGGAGATCAGCTAGTTTATATAAAAGTGCCTTGAGATAATCAGTTATTCCGAGGGACATGCTGATTCATGACATCCTGGCTAAAGTATGGAGGAGAGAACATACTGTCTGTGGAGATTAATAGGGCAGAGTGGAATAGAGATGTTGATGAATAGATATCCAGACCTTCTAGTTATCATGTGTATGTGTGGAGTATTATGCATAACCTTCCCTCAGGAAATTGAGCAGGTTGGTTTGGGCCATGACAAGAACAAAAACTTGCATTGATATAACACCTTTAATGTTGTGAAACTTCCCAAGGCACTTCAAGGAGCATTATCAAACAAGATTTGGCACCGAACTATATGAGATATTTGAACAGGTGACCAAAAAAGCTCGGTCAAAGAGGCAGATTTTAAGGAGGAGAGAGAGAGAGAGAGAGCTGGAGAGGCACAGAGGTTTATGGAGGGAATTCCAGAGCCCAAGCAGCTGAAGGCACTGTCGCCAGTGGTGGAGCGATGAAAATCGGGGGATGCGCAAGAGGCCAGAATTGGAGGAGCGCAGAGATCACGGGGGTTTATAGGGCTGGAGGACATTACAGAGGTAGGAAGGGGAGAGGCCATGGAGGGATTTGAAAACAAGGATGAGAATTTTAAAATCGAGGAGTTGCCGGATCGGAAGCCAAAGTAGGTTGGCGAGCACTGGGGCGACGAGATGATCTCCATGAACTACTTGGACATCAATGTTGCACACTGGCTCCTCCTGATGTGCAGGTCTCGCTCAACTAGGGTAAACTTACTGAACTCATTGGCTTTTGGTAAAGCCAGCAAGGTTACTCTAGTGTTGTCACCAGCTGAGGTAGGCCTGTGAATCGGGAATGCAGGTGGGCATCAGCACTACAGCAGCAAACCAATATATAAAGAGCGTTAATCTATGGAGAGAGTGTGGGCCTGCTGGGCTAAATGACCATTTCTTGTTTTTCATTTTTTTTTGTGTTCTGAATGGAAAACTTACACTCCTCACCCAAAATGGAACAACCTTCAATCAGGACGTGGACAAATGTAGTCCAAAATATCACTGTTGGATTTATCACGTGTCTCTGTCTTGAGAGCAATTTGTTTATTTTTCCAACGTTAACTAGAATTTTATTTTTTTTGTGAGCTCCAGACCCAACAATTCCAGTGCTCTCCTGGCCGGCCTCCCATCCCCTGCTCTCCGCAAGCTTCAACTCATCCAAACCTCTGCTGCCCTTAGCCTATCCCGCACCAAGGCCTGCATAACCCTCACCCCTGGGCTCGCTGGTCCACCAATGTCTCCGATGTAAAAATTGACATCTGCGCGTTAAATCTCTTCATGGCTTCGCGCCCATTCCTCCCAATCTCTGTAACCGCCTCCAGTCCTACAATCACCATCCCCCCTATCCCCTCCCCGCAGAACCCAACGTGCCTTCAGCTGGCAAGGCTGCAAACTCTCGAATTGCCTTCCCAAGTCCCTCTGTTTCTCCAACTCTCTCTCCTGAAAACCCCTGTCGTTGACCAGTCTCTTAACATCATCTTATTTGGCTCAGCCTCCATTTATTACTGCTGAGAACTCTGCGAAACACCTTGGCATGTTATTCTACATTAAAGGCGCTATATAAATGAAATTGTTGCTGTTGTCTATACTTCTCAAGATTTATCCAGCAGCATTTATCGGAAAGTGAACTGATGAGTGTGGCTTGCTGCAATTTCAGTCCACATTATGCATGTACGGAACACTGGCTGCTCAGTTCTAGCTATGTTTAGTCTCTCTTTCACATTGCTAGATTTGTGTCTGCAGTTTGGAACTTTGCTTCACATGACTCAATGCGAGCAGGTTTAATTACAGTACCATGGTCGACAAAAATCAATAATGCCTTCATTGAAAGATGAATTACTTTAGTGAGATCACATGCATCAACTGATTGAATAACCTTGCATTTATATAGTGCCTTTAATATAGAAAAATGTCCCAAGTTGCTTCACAGATGCGTAATCAAAGGCAAACTACTGCGGATGTTAGAAAACAGAGAAAATGCTGGAAATACTCAGCAAGTCTGATAGCATCAGTGGAGAGAGAAACCGGGTTAACCATTCAGACCGCTGAGCTGAAACGTTAACTCTGTTTCTCTCACCACAGACGCTGCCTAATCTGCTGAGAATGTTCTGTTTATATTTGTAATCAGACAGAAATAGACGCTGAGGAAGGAGATATTAGGAAGGATGACCAAAAGCTTAATCAATGCGGTGGCTTTTAAGGAGGCCCTTGGAAGAAGGAAAGGGAGGTGTGGAGCCAGAGGGGGTTAAGGAGGGGGATGGATTCCCAAGTGTAAAGCCCAGACAGCTGAAGGCATGGCAGCCAATGGTGGGGTACAAAAGAGTCCATAGCCCGATTAAACTGAGAGCCCCAGAGATTACGGGGATAGGGAGAGGCAAGGGCATCAAGGGATTTGAGGATAGATATTTTAAATTATAGATGTTGAGGGACTGGGAGCAAGGGTGGATCAATGTGCACAGGGGTGACTGGCGAGCGGGACATGGTACGGGATCGGGTACGGGCAGTGGTGATTGGGATGAGCTGAATTTTATGGAGGATGGGGAATAGACCTCTCTGGTTAGTTGCAGGTACAAACGAGGAATGGTCTGGTTTATTGCCCCACCAACATTATGCTTTTGTTTAATTATATTTAATTAGAGATTTTAAAATTCTCATCCTTGTTTTAAAATCTCTCCATAGCCTCCCCCCCCCTTCCTAACTCTGTTACCGCCTCCAGCCCTACAACCCTCTGAGATCCCTGCGCTCCTCCAATTCTGGCCTCTGGAGCAATCCCCGATTTTAATCGCTCCACCATTGGTGCCCGTGCTTTCCGCTGCCTAGGCCCCAAGCTCTGGAACTTCCTCCCTAAACCCCTCCCTCTCCTTCTTTAAGATGCTCTTTAAAACCTACCTCTTTGAAAAAGCTTTTAATCATCTGTTCTAATATCTCCTTATATAGTTCGGTGTCAAGTTTCTTTTGATAATGCTCCTGTGAAGCACCTTGGGACATTTTACTACATTAAAAGTACCATAAAAATGTTATTTATCGATATTTCTTCACAGCTTTCCTCCCTCTGCGACGAACGACTTCTCGTCCTCGGTGATTTCAAACTCCATCTCAAATCACCCTGCTCTCTCTCCTCTGAGTTCACTAGCCTCCTATCCTCCCTTAATCTCTCCCTCCATATAAACTCCCCAAATTCATGGTCAGCCCATCAACCTTGCCATCTCTTGTGGCCTCGCTACTCCCATCGTGTCAATCGCAGATAAGGCCGTCTCTGACCACTTCCTCGTATCGCTCTCCACCCACATCCCCCTGCCACCCCGCCCCGGCCCTCCCTTGTTCTGTGTCCACCCCTGGAAGAAAAACTCTCCGGATTCTCTTACAATTGCACTTATCAACTCCCAACTGTGCAGCCTTTGGCCCTTCATTCACCATGACATTTCTGCAGCCACCAATCTGCTCAATTACACCCTCACCACCACCTTTGATGCCCTAGTCCCTGTTAAAACAATTACTCTCTCACACTGGCCGTTCCCCCTTGGTACAGTCCTGATCTTCGCTCCCTTAAGTCCAAGGGACATCGACTTGAATGGATATGGCGGACTAGTTTTAATCACCTGCACTAATTTTTACATATGCGGCTTGGTGTCAAATTTTTATCGCAAAATACTCCTGTGAAGCGCCTTGGGACGTTTCACTATGATAAAGCTGCTATATAAATACAAGTTGTTGCTTACATTGGGATGTGTTTGTGCTAAACTGGCTGCTCCAACACTAATGTAATGTTGATTAGGCAGACAACAGCTATCCCTGCAGGGAACATCTGTGCAGCAAGTTGATCTGGGATGCGCTTCAGGAACATTTCCAAGTATTTGGATGGGTCCCTTTCTGTAACCAGGCTTGCCGGTCAGCTGAATAATGCCATACTTGGCAGGCAGGGTTACCTGCTAGTAGGAAAGGATTCTGCCAAAGAAAGGGCACAAGAAGCAGTCAGTCTAGTGAGTTGCACCCATATAGCGGCTGTCTCTCTGCTGGGAAATTTCAGTAAGTTTTAATACACATGCTCTGCTAATGGAAGAGTTGCTCTTGGGGGAAAAGGAGTTGGCTGCAGCGGGCGTGCATCAAAATCATCTGATTGCAGTGTTTCTCCAAAGCCCAGGAAACCAGTTAGCCAAGGTTATGGTAGGTACTTTGAGCGCCCCACCCTGACGCTGCCTCTATCCGAGTATGGCAATTGTACAGTTGTAAAGAATACAACGGGGCAACAAAAAAACATTCTTAAAACATGCCGAAGCTTGGACATTGACGCATGTTGCCTTGTTTGGACTCTTGCTTTGAAAACAGTTGTTGGGGCTGCACACGATGATGACGTACGTCTGAGAGCAAGCCGTGGACACAGTTTTGGCCGTATTCGGGAGGGGAGGTGGAGCCAATCTGCTTGAGTTTAGAACTCAGTGGCTGCTGGGAGGAACAATCTAATAGTTAAACCAGTCTCCTGGACCTTCCCCAAGCTGGCGTACAGTTCCAAATGCCAGATTTGGTGGGGCCTTTTCCCATTGCGTAACTGCATTGCTGAGCGGTGACTTGACTCCTGATTTTGTTCGACAATTAAAAGGGAAACGAATTGAGAATTTTGAGAAGTTTCAAAATTAAATCATGTTTCTTTGGGGTGGTGGGGGGAGGGGAATGCAATGAACTGAGGTGGCTGTGGAGAGTCTTCCCGCACTCGGGTTTTATAGATTGGTAGTAAGCCCGATTTATAAACATTGATTTTGCCGCTGAATATGAAAACTCTGCACACTGGGAGGTGGTGTTTGTTTCCGATTGTCAGTAACCGAGGAGAGCAAAGCTTCACATTGCGTTGACACTGCATCTTAAAATGACTAGGTGTGTTCACACCTCAAGTGTTTACCAATGCATACAACCACTGAAGAATGTGATTATATCTAATTATACATCCACAGACTGACTGACTCTCGAACTTGGTTCATTTTCGGCATAACAGCAGAATCTATATACAAAAATATTGTGTTTCTCCTTTAATTTGCATTTCTGGAAATGGATTTGTATCAAATGCCGCCCCTGGATCATTGTGTCCTTGGTCACTTCATGTGCACATTAAGCTATGAATTAGTAATGCGGGGTTAGTATTAATGCTTTGGCCATTCCTACTTATTCCTTCTCTTTCCAATTAATTATCCAGCCCAGTTTGTTTGCCTCACTCTTCCCTCAACTCACATCTAAACAAAAATATTCTCTATGTATGTATGTATGTATGTTGGAGTTTGAATATTAAAAAAACAACCCCTTTGCTTACAGAATGTTTCCCTTAGTTGGAGAGTCTAGAACTAGGGGGGCACAGTTTCAGGATAAGGTGTCGACCATTTAGGACTGAGATGAGGAGGAATTTCTTCACTGAGGGTTAGAATCTTTGGAATTCTCTACCCCAATTGGCTGTGGATGCTGAATCGCTGAGTGTATTCAAGGCTGAGATCGATAGAATTGTAGACTCTCGGGGAATCGGGCAGGAAAGTGGAGTTGAGGTCGAAGATCAGCCATGATCTTATTGAATGACGGAGCAGGCTCAAGGGGCCATATGGCCTACTGCTGCTCCTAATTCTTGTGTTCTTATACTATATTCCATTGAATAGCTCTACATAGAACACTAATTGTTCAAAAGTTAAGTAACCTAGAATGAACAACACAGAAACAGACCATTCGGCCTAACTGGTCTATGCCGGCCTTTATGTTCCATGGGACCTTTCTCCCACCCCCTCTTCATCTAACCCCATCAACATAACCTGTTTCTTTCTCCCTCCTGTGCTTATCTAATTTCCCCTTAAATACAACTCTCTTATTTGCCTCAACTGCTCCTGATGGTAGAGGCTTCTCAAGCAAAGGCTTCACTTCCCACTCCTGCATGGTTACCTCTGATGTCCCCAATGATCTATCCTTGGCCCCCTCCTATTTCTCATCTATATGCTGCCCCTCGGCAACATCATCCAAAAACACCGTGTCAGTTTCCACATATACACTGATGACACCCACTCCTCTTGACCCCTCCACAGTCTCTAAATTGTCAGACTGCTTGTCCGACATCTAGCACTGGATGAGCAGAAATTTTCTCTAATTAAATATTGGGAAGACATAAGCCATTGTCTTTGTTCCCTAGCCACTGATTCCATCTCTCTCTCCAACTTCTGTCTGAGGCTGAACCAGACTGTTTGCAACCTTGGTGTCATATTTGACCCTGAAATGAACTTCCGACCACATATACCCGCCATAACTAAGACCGTCTATTTCCACCTCTGTAACATCGCCTGCCTCTGCACCTGCCTCAGCTCATCCGCTGCTGAAACCCTCATCCATGCCTTTGTTACCTCGAGACTTGACTATTCCAACGCACTCCTGGCTGGCCTCCCATATTCTATCTTATGTAAACTAGAGGTGATCCAAAACTCGGCTGCCCATGTCCTAACTCGCAACAAGTCCAGTTCACCCATCACCCCTGTGCTCGCTGACCTACATTGGCTCCTGCTTAAGCAACGCCTCGAATTTAAAACTCTAATATTTTTAAATCCCTCCATGGCCTCACCCCTCCCAATCTCTGTAATCTCCTTCAGCCCCACAGCCCTCTGAGATGTCTGTGCTCCTCTAAATCTGCCTTCCTGAGCATCCCTGATATTAATCGTTCAACCATTGGTGGCCGTGCCTTCAGCTACCGAGGCCCTAAGCTCTGGAATTCCCTCACTAAACCTCTCCGTCTCTGTACCTTTCTCTCCTCCTTCAAGTCACGGGGTTGGGGGTAATATATTAGCATGGATAGAGGATTGGCTAACTAACAGAAAACAGAGAGTCGAGATAAATGGTTCATTCTCAGGTTGGCAATCAGTAACTAGTGCGGTGCCGCAGGGATCAGTGCTGGGACCCCAACTATTTACAACCTATATTAACGACTTGGATGAAGGGACCTGTGTAACGTAGCCAAGTTTGCTGATGATACAAAGGTGGGAGGAAAAGCAATGTGTGAGGAGGACACAAAAGACCTGCAAAAGGACAGAGGCTA
The DNA here is from genome assembly GCF_044704955.1 of Pristiophorus japonicus. Lineage (NCBI taxonomy): Eukaryota > Metazoa > Chordata > Chondrichthyes > Pristiophoridae > Pristiophorus > Pristiophorus japonicus. The sequence goes on along the minus strand of NC_091985.1, from coordinate 128,494,840 downwards.
AGTGAGTGGGCAAAAATTTGGCAGATGGAATATAATGTTGGGAAGTGTGAGGTTATGCACTTTGACAGAAAAAAATCAAAGAGCAAGGTATTATTTAAATTGAGAAAAATTGCAAAGTGCTGCAGTACAGCAGGACCTGGGGGTCGTGGTGCATGAAACACAAAAAGTTAGTATGCAGGTACAGCAAGTGATCAGGAAGGCCAATGAAATCTTGGCCTTTATTGCAAAGGGGATGGCGTATAAAAGCAGGGAAGTCTTGCTACAGTTGTACAGGGTATTAGTGAGGCCACACCTAGAATACTGTGTACAGTTTTGGTTTCCATATTTAAGAAAGGATATACTTGCTTTGGAGGCAGTTCAGAGAAGGTTCACTAGGGTGATTCCAGAAATGAGGGGGTTGACTTATGAGGGAAGGTTGAGAAGGTTGGGCCTCTACTCTTGGAATTCAGAAGAATGAGAGGTGATCTTATCGAAACGTATAAGATTATGAGGGGGATTGACAAGATGGATGCAGAGAGGATGTTTCCACTGATAGGGGAGACTAGAACTAGAGGGCATAATCTTAGAGTAAGGGGCCGCCCATTTAAAACTGAAATTAGGTTGTAAATCTGTAGAATTCGCTGCCTCAGAGATGTGGAGGCTGGGTCATTGAATAAATTTAAGAAAGAGATAGACAGTTTCTTAACCGATAAGCGAATAAAGGGTTATGGGGAGCAGGCAGGGAAGTGGACCTGAATCCATGATCTGATCAGCCATGGTCATATTAAATGGCTGAGCATGCTCGAGGGGCCGTATGACCTCCTTCTGCTCCTATTTCTTAGGTTCTGAGAAGTCGCTTCTTAAAGCCTACCTCTTTGACCAGGTTTTGGTAATTTGCATAATTTCTCCTTTTGTGGCTCGGTGTCAACTTTTTTTGGCCTTATAACTCCTGTGAAGTGCCTTGGGGCATTTTACTACGTTCAATGCCCTATATAAATACAAGTTGTTGTAGTGAGTTCCACAATCTAACCACTCTCTGAGTAAAGACTTTTCTCCTGAATTCCTTGTTAGATTTATTAGTGACTATCTTATGTTTATGGCCCCTAGATTTTGAATCCGCTAGAAGTGGAAATACCTTCTCTACATCTACCCTCTTCATCATTTTAAAGACCTGTATCTAGAAAAGAGCCCCAAGTGTTCAGTCTTTTCTGATAGTTCTACCCTTTCGGTTCTGGTATTATTCTGGTAAAAAAAATGTGCATTCTCCAGTGCCTCTATATCCTTTTGATAATACAGAGACCAAAATTGTGCACAGTACTCCAAGCTTGTATACAAGTTCATGGGCAATAAATACTGGCCTTGGCATGAACAAATTAAAAAAAACTGACTTCACTGTTAAATATCTTTACTGATTACATTAGAATCTATTATTAAGGATGTGATAACAGGGCACTTAGAAAATAATAGCACTAGGATTGGGCAGAGTCAACGCGGATTTATGGAAGGGAAATCATGTTTGACAAATCCAGAGATTTTTGAGGTTGTAACTAACAGAATAGATAAGCGGGAACCAGTGGATGTGTTTCAGAAGGCATTTGATAAGGTGCCACACAAGAGGTTATTAAACAAAATTAGGCTCATGGGATTGGGGGTTATATACTAGCATGGATTAAAGATTGGTTAATGGACAGAAAACAGAGAGTAGGAATAAACAGGTCATTTTCGGGTTGACAGGCTGTAACTAGTGGGGTACCACAAGGATCACTGCTTGGGCCCCAGCTATTCACAATCTATATTAATGATTTGGATGAGGGGACCAAATGTGATATATCCAAGTTTGCTGATGATACAAAGCAAGGTGGGAATGTAAGTTGTGAGGAGGATGCAAAGAGGCTTCAAGAGGATGTAGACAGGCTAAGTGAGTGGGCAAGAAAATGGCAAATGGAACATAAATGTGGAGAAATGTGAAGTTTTTTTTTTAAATGGTGAGAGATTGGGAAATGTCAGTGTTCAGAGGGACTTGGGTGTCCTTGTACACGAATCACTGAAAGTTAACACGCAGGTACAGCAAGCAATTAAGAAAGCAAATGGTATGTTGGCCTTTATTACAAGATGATTTGATTATGAGTAAAGATATCTTACTGCAATTATATCGGACCCTGGTGAGACCACATCTGGAGTATTGTGTATATAAGAACATAAGATTTAGGAGTAGGCATAGGCTGTTTGGCCCCTCGAGCCTGCTCCGCCATTCAATAAGATCATGACTGATCTGATCATGGACTCAGCTCCACTTCCTTGCCCGCTCCCCATAACCCTTTGCTCACGTCGCTCAAAATCTGTCTATCTCTGCCTTAAATATATTCAATGACCCAGACCCGACAGCTCTCTGGGGCAGAGAATTCCATAGATTTACAACCCTCTGAGAGAAGAAATTTCTCCTCATCTCAGTTTTAAATGGATGACCCCTTAATCTGAAATCTAATTCTAGATTGCCCCAAGAGTGGAAATATCCTCTCTGCATCTACCTTGTCGAGCCCCCTCATTATCTTACATGTTTCAATAAGATCACCTCTCATTCTGAACTCCAATGAGTAGAGCTCCAACCTGCTCAACCTTTCTTCATAAGTCAACCACTTCATCTCAGGAATCAACCTAGTGAATCTTCTCTGAACTGCCTCCAGTGCAAGTATATCCCTCCTTAAATCAGGCGACCAAGTCCTTACTACTCGGGGGATCAAGGGTTATGGCGAGAAAGCAGGAAGGGGGTACTGAAGTTTCATGTTCAGCCATGAACTCATTGAATGGCGGTGCAGGCTAGAAGGGCTGAATGGCCTGCTCCTGCACCTATTTTCTATGTTTCTATGTTTCTATGTTTCTATGTATACGCAATACTCGAGGTGTGGCCTCATCAATCCTCATCATCATAGGCAGTCCCTCGGAATCGAGGAATACTTGCTTCCACTCTTAACACGAGTTCTCAGGTGGCTGTACAGTCCAATACAAGAACCACAGTCTCTGTCACAGGTGGGACATACAGTGGCTGAAGGGAAGGGTAGGCGAGGAGCATGGTTTGCCTAGCCATTTAGGAGTAAGATGAGGAGAAATTTCTTCACTCAGAGGGTGGTGAATCTTTGGAATTCTCTAGCCCAGTGGACTGTGGATGCTCAGTCGTTGAGTATATTCAAGCAGAGATCGATAGATTTTTGGATATTAAGGGAATCAAAGGATATGGAGATAGTGCAGGAAAGTGGAGTTGAGGTAGAAGATCAGCCATGATCTTATTGAATGGGGTTCGAGGGGCCGAATTACCTACTCCTGATCCTATTTCATATGTTATTGTTTGTCTAACTTTAGGGCAGCTGTGCATCTTTTGTTTGTCTTGCCTCGCCTTATTTTAATACTTTTTTTAAAGAAAATGTTTAAACGTGAAGCTTTCACAATGTAAATTTAGTGTTACCGGAAAGTTGGGTGCAGACTGATATAATAAAAGTATCAGGATATTTCTTGTTCATATCTTTTTTTTCCTTGCAAGTTGACAAAGCAGTTTTTCCATTTCTGGGAATGGGCTACCGACACAGCTATGCCTGCCTTTTTGTGGGATATGTGGAACATTCTTAGTTCCAGTCCTACTTAGGTCCCCTCCCTCACCTCTTTTTCTGGTGCATTGATGACTGTATCAGTGCCGTTTCCTGCTCTCACCCTGAACTTGAAAATTTCATTCACTTTGCTTCCAATTCTCACAGTTTCTCCGTCTCCGTTGCATCTGTTCTGAAGATGCCACCTTCCATATTAGTGCTTCCGATATGTCTTCCTTTTTCCTCAGCCGAGGATTCCCCTCTACTGTGGTTGACATGGCCCTCGACCGTGTCCGTCCCATTTCCCACACTAATACTCTCACCCCTTCCCTCCCTCCCAGAATCACAATAAGGTTCCCCTTGCCCTCACCTTTCACCCCACTAGCCTCCGCATTCAATGGATCATCCTTTGCCATTTCCGCCACCTCTAGCGTGATCCCACCACCAATCCCATCTTTTTCTCCAAAGCATTAAAAAGTGACCGCTCCCTCCGCGACACCCTGGTCCGCTCCTCAATCACCCTTTCCCCTTCCCACAGCACCTTCCCGTGCAAGCACAGGAGATGCAACATCTACCTTTTTACCTCCTCCCTTCCCACTGTCCAAGGCCCCCAAATACTCCTTCCAGGTGAAACTGATTTACTTGTACTTGCAATTTAGTATACTGTATTCGCTGCTCACCATGTGGTGGTCTCTACATTGGAGAGAACAAGCATAGATTGGGTGACCACTTTGCGGAACACCTCCGTTCAGTCCGTAAGCGTGACCCCGAGCTTCCAGTCGCCTGTCACTTTAATTCTCCGCTCCACTCCAACTCTGATATCTCCGTCTTCGGCCTCTTGCACTGTTCCAACGAAGCTCAATGTAAGCTCGAGGAACAGCACTTCATCTTTCGATTAGGCACTTTACAGCCTTCTGGACTCAACATTGAGTTCAACAATTTCACAGCAGAACCTCTGCCCCCCATTTTTCACATGACAGCTGTTGATGATTCTGCCATTCCCATTTACACCTCTTCCGGATTTATCTTTTATTTCTTTACTTGTTCCATTACTATCTCCTTTTGCCTTGCACCATCATACCTTTTGTCTTTTAATCGCTCAGGCCTTCCACCCTTTTGTTATTTCCTTCCCTTCCCCTTTTCCTGCCTCTGCTCCTGCTTAAAATCTGTTACATCTCTAACTTTTGCCAGTTCTGATGAAAGGTCATTGATCTGAAACATTAACTCTGTTTCTCTCTCCACAGACACTGCCTGACCTGCTGAGTATTTCCAGCATTTCCTGTTTTTATTTCATTTTTTCTCTTGGTTGACGTGTACCCTCTGCACCCTAGATGCTTGTGTTCCTCATGTTGGCTCGCGGTTTTAAAATCAAACAGTTTTTAAGTGTAGTCACTATTGTAACGTAGGAAATGCGGCAGCCAATTTGCGAACAAACAGCAATACGATAATGACCAGATGATCTGCTTTTGTTATGTTAATTGAGGGATAAATATTGGCCAGGACACCGAGGATAACTCTCCTGCTCTTCTTCGAAATAGTGCCATGGCAACCTTTGCCCGCCTGAGAGGGCAAACGGGGCTTCGATTTAACGATTCATCCGAAAGATGGCATCTCCGACAATGCAGCACTCCCTCAGCACTGCATTGGGAGTGTCAGCCTAGAATTTTGTGCTCAAGTCTCTGGAGTGGGACTTGAACCCACAACTTTCTGATGCGGAGGTGAGAGTTCTGCCCACTGAGCCACAGCTGCCCTGCTCAGAGTGACGTCATTCTAACATCATACAGTTAATGCCTGCCCTCCGTCGAGAAAGCTTTGAGTGTCCATTCAGGACAAAACAGCCCGCTGGATTGGCACCCCATCCACCACCTTCAGCATTCACTTCCTCAACCACCGGCGTACCGTGGATGCAGTGTGTACCATCTACAAGATGCACTGCAGCAACTCGCCAAGGCTTCTTGGACAGCACCTCCCAAACCCCCGACCTTAACCACCTAGAAGGGCAAGGGCAGCAGGCGCATGGGGACACCAACGCCACCAAGTTCCCCTCCAAGTTACACACCATCCTGACTTGGAAAAAATTGCCGTTCCTTCATCGTCGCTGGGTCATAATTCTCGAACTTCCCATCTAACAGCAATATGGAAGTACATAAGAACATAAGAAATAGGAGCAGGAGTAGGCCACCTGGCCCTTCGAGCCTGCTCCGCCACTTAATAAGATCATGGCTGATCTGATCATGGACTCAGCTCCACTTTCCTGCCCGCTCCCTATGACCCTTTATTCCCTTATCACTCAAAAATCTGTCTATCTCCGTGTGCAGTACCTTCACTGCACACAGACTGCAGCAGTTCAAGAAGGTCACCTTCTCCAGGGTGATTAGGGATGGGCAATAAATGCTGACCTTGCCAGCGACGCCCATATCCCGTGAATCAATTAAAAACAAAGTTGAGCTCTTCGTCCACTGGGTGGGAGGAAGTGAGGGCCATTTCCACCCTCTCCTCCAACCCCTCAGTACCAAGATGAGAAGGGCCTAAACTGAGGCCTGGGAATATGTTGCTTGCACATGCATAGAATGTTAAGTTGCACAATACAGTTTACCTATTGACCACAATACCCACGTCTGACGAAAGGTCATCAACCTGAAATGTTGACTCTGTTTCTCTCGCCACAGATGTTGCCTGACCTGCTGAGCGTTTCCTGCATTTTCTGTTTTTAACACAGTTTATATAATCAGCTGCACTTTGTTCCCAGTATTTCTCAGTTGCTGACAGTAGTCAATATTTGGTTGCTTCTAGATTGACCCTGAAGGTACATTGTTCTTCTGGGCAGTAGGTTCTCTAAACAGAAAGTAGCAAATAAGGTGGAGGGAATATATAAATATAGCTTCGGCACTGTTGCAATCTAAAATGACTAACTCGGAAAAGCTTAAGCTTTGGGAGCCTGTTGCTGTCGTTTCGCCACTGTTGTGTCCTGTGTCAAGGATTTCAGGATTGAGTGGTCATGCAGAATAAGTAGGAACCTAAGGGAAAAGGTATTTCAACCAATCAAGCTGGAGGTTGTGAAGCTAAGACAGAAAATGCTGGAAACACGCAACAGGTCAGGCAGTGTCTGTGGAGAGAACACACAGGTTAAAGTTCCAGGTGTGGGCACTTGGTCGGATTTGGAAGATATTCCGCTGAGCAGCATGTAAAAACAAACCGAACACAGGGAAGGGAAAGCACAAGTAGAAGGACTGGCAAAATGCTTATGTGGAGAGCAGATGATTAAGCGACAGAAGTTATATTCGCATGGGGGATGGGAACCAATGCAGGGAGACAGAGGGAAACAAAAAGGAGGCAAAAGCAAAAGACAGAAAGGAGATGAGGAAAAGTGGAGGGCAGAGAAACCCAAGGCAAAGAACAAAAAGGGCCACTGTACAGCAAAATTCTAAAAGGACAAAGGGTGTTAAAAAAACAAGCCTGAAGGCTTTGTGTCTTAATGCAAGGAGTATCCGTAATAAGGTGGATGAATTAATTGTGCAAATAGATGTTAACAAATATGATGTGATTGGGATTACGGAGACGTGGCTCCAGGATGATCAGGGCTGGGAACTCAACATCCAGGGGTATTCAACATTCAGGAAAGATAGAATAAAAGGAAAAGGAGGTGGGGTAGCATTGCTGGTTAAGGAGCAAATTAAGGCAATAGTTCGGAAGGACATTAGCTTGGATGATGTGGAATCTATATGGGTAGAGCTGCAGAACACCAAAGGGCAAAAAACGTTAGTGGGAGTTGTGTACAGACCTCCAAACAGTAGTAGTGATGTTGGGGAGGGCATCAAACATGAAATTAGGGGTGCGTGCAATAAAGGTGCAGCAGTTATAATGGGTGACTTTAATATGCACATAGATTGGGTTAACCAAACTGGAAGCAATACGGTGGAGGAGGATTTCCTGGAGTGCATAAGGGATGGTTTTTTAGACAAATATGTCGAGGAACCAACTAGGGGGGAGGCCATCTTAGACTGGGTGTTGTGTAATGAGAGAGGATTAATTAGCAATCTCGTTGTGCGAGGCTCCTTGGGGAAGAGTGACCATAATATGGTGGAATTCTGCATTAGGATGGAGAATGAAACAGTTAATTCAGAGACCATGGTCCAGAACTTAAAGAAGGGTAACTTTGAAGGTATGAGGCGTGAATTGGCTAGGATAGATTGGCGAATGATACTGAAGGGGTTGACTGTGGATGGGCAATGGCAGACATTGAGACCGCATGGATGAACTACAACAATTGTACATTCCTGCCTGTCGTAAAAATAAAAAAGGGAAGGTGGCTCAACCGTGGCTATCAAGGGAAATCAGGGATAGCATTAAAGCCAAGGAAGTGGCATACAAATTGGCCAGAAATAACAGCGAACCCGGGGACTGGGAGAAATTTAGAACTCAGCAGAGGAGGACAAAGGGTTTGATTAGGGCAGGGAAAATGGAGTACGAGAAGAAGCTTGCAGGGAACATTAAGACAGATTGCAAAAGTTTCTATAGATATGTAAAGAGAAAAAGGTTAGTAAAGACAAACGTAGGACCCCTGCAGTCAGAATCAGGGGAAGTCATAACGGGGAACAAAGAAATGGCGGACCAATTGAACAAGTACTTTGGTTCGGTATTCACTGAGGAGGACACAAACAACCTTCCGGATATAAAAGGGGTCAGAGGGTCTAGTAAGGAGGAGGAACTGAGGGAAATCCTTATTAGTCGGGAAATTGTGTTGGGGAAATTGATGGGATTGAAGGCCGATAAATCCCCAGGGCCTGATGGACTGCATCCCAGAGTACTTAAGGAGGTGGCCTTGGAAATAGTGGATGCATTGACAGTCATTTTCCAACATTCCATTGACTCTGGATCAGTTCCTATGGAGTGGAGGGTAGCCAATGTAACCCCACTTTTTAAAAAAGGAGGGAGAGAGAAAACAGGGAATTATAGACCGGTCAGCCTGACATCGGTAGTGGGTAAGATGGAATCAATTATTAAGGATGTCATAGCAGTGCATTTGGAAAGAGGTTATATGATAGGTCCAAGTCAGCATTGATTTGTGAAAGGGAAATCATGCTTGACAAATCTTCTGGAATTTTTTGAGGATGTGTCCAGTAGAGTGGACAAGGGAGAACCAGTTGATGTGGTATATTTGGACTTTCAGAAGGCTTTCGACAAGGTCCCACACAAGAGATTAATGTGCAAAGTTAAAGCACATGGGATTGGGGGTAGTGTGCTGACATGGATTGAGAACTGGTTGTCAGACAGGAAGCAAAGAGTAGGAGTAAATGGGGACTTTTCAGAATGGCAGGCAGTGACTAGTGGGGTACCACAAGGTTCTGTGCTGGGGCCCCAGCTGTTTACACTGTACATTAATGATTTAGACGAGGGGATTAAATGTAGTATCTCCAAATTTGCGGATGACACTAAGTTAGGTGGCAGTGTGAGCTGCGAGGAGGATGCTATGAGGCTGCAGAGCGACTTGGATAGGTTAGGTGAGTGGGCAAATGCATGGCAGATGAAGTATAATGTGGATAAATGTGAGGTTATCCACTTTGGTGGTAAAAACAGAGAGACAGACTATTATCTGAATGGTGACAGATTAGGAAAAGGGGAGGTGCAAAGAGACCTGGGTGTCATGGTACATCAGTCATTGAAGGTTGGCATGCAGGTACAGCAGGCGGTTAAGAAAGCAAATGGCATGTTGGCCTTCATAGCGAGGGGATTTGAGTACAGGGGCAGGGAGGTGTTGCTACAATTGTGCAGGGCCTTGGTGAGGCCACACCTGGAGTATTGTGTACAGTTTTGGTCTCCTAACCTGAGGAAGGACATTCTTGCTATTGAGGGAGTGCAGCGAAGGTTCACCAGACTGATTCCCGGGATGGCGGGACTGACCTATCAAGAAAGATTGGATCAACTGGGCTTGTATTCACTGGAGTTCAGAAGAATGAGAGGGGGCCTCATAGAAACGTTTAAAATTCTGACTGGGTTAGACAGGTTAGATGCAGGAAGAATGTTCCCAATGTTGGGGAAGTCCAGAACCAGGGGACACAGTCTAAGGATAAGGGGGAAGCCATTTAGGACCGAGATGAGGAGGAATTTCTTCACCCAGAGAGTGGTGAACCTGTGGAATTCTCTACCACAGAAAGTTGTTGAGGCCAATTCACTAAATATATTCAAAAAGGAGTTAGATGAAGTCCTTACTACTAGGGGAATCAAGGGGTATGGTGAGAAAGCAGGAATGGGGTACTGAAGTTGCATGTTCAGCCATGAACTCATTGAATGGCGGTGCAGGCTAGAAGGGCCGAATGGCCTACTCCAGCACCTAGTTTCTATGTTTCTATGGGACAATGGGAGGCGCTCTGAGAGAAACCAAAAAAATAAAGAACATGTATGAGACACACGGAGTGCAGTGACCCTCCTCGGGTGTGGGCACATGGCCACACATCGATCGGAAGGACCCGCAAAGGCCGCTCACAAGATAGTTACTGATAAATCCAATAGGGAAATCAGAAGCAATGTCTTGACTCAGAGTGGTTAGAATGTGGAACTTGCTACCCCAGGAAATGGTTCAGGCAAATCACTTGGATGCTTTCAAAAGGAAACTAGAACATAAGAACAATAGAATTAGGGACAGGAGTAGGCCATCTAGCCCCTCGAGCCTGCTCCGCCATTCAACAAGATCATGGCTGATCTGGCCGTGGACTCAGCTCCACTTACCCGCCCGCTCCCCGTAACCCTGAATTCCCTTATTGGTTAAAAATCTATCTATCTGTGATTTGAATACATTCAATGAGCTAGCCTCAACTGCTTTCTTGGGCAGAGAATTTCACAGATTCACAACCCTTTGGGAGAAGAAATTCCTTCTCGACTCGGTTTTAAATTGGCTCCCCCATATTTTGAGCTGTGCCCCCTAGTTCTAGTCTCCCCGACCAGTGGAAACAACCCTCTCTGCCTCTATCTTGTCTATCCCTTTCATTATTTTAAATGTTTCTATAAGATCATCCCTCATCCTTCTGAACTCCAACGAGTAAAGACCCAGTCTACTCAATCTATCATCATCTCCGGAATCAGCCTAGTGAATCGTCTCTGTACCCCCTCCAAAGCCAGTATATCCTTCCTTAAGTAAGGTGACCAAAACTGCATGCAGTACTCCAGGTGCGGCCTCACCAATACCCTATACAGTTGCAGCAGGACCTCCCTGCTTTTGTACTCCATCCCTCTCGCAATGAAGGCCAACATTCCATTCGCCTTCCTGATTACCTGCTGCACCTGCAAACTAACTTTTTGGGATTCATGCAAGAACCCCCAGGTCCCTATGCACCTCAGCATGTTGTAATTTCTCCCCATTCAAATAATAATAAACCACCGATTTCCAACCCGAAAAGGACCCATTTATCCCGACTCTCTGCTTTCTGTTCGCCAGCCAATTCTCTATCCACGCTAACACATTTCCTCTGACTCCGCGTACCTTTATCTTCTGCAGTAACCTTTTATGTGGCATCTTATTGAATGCCTTTTGGAAATCTAAATACACCACATCCATCGGGACACTTCTATCCGCCATGCTCGTTATATCCTCAAAGAATTCCAGTAAACTAGACGAGTACATGAGAGAAAAGGGAATAGAAAGATGGGCTGAAAGGCTGAGATGAGGTCGATGGAATGGGAGGAGACTTGAGTGGAGTATAAACACCAGCACAGAATAGTTGGGCCGAATGGCCTGTTTCTGTGCTGCATATTCTGTGTAATTCACACTGTTAATATATTCTCAGAAGAATTTCAGTTTCAATTTTTTCCACTGTTATATTTTAAGTGCTTATTTTAGTTGTATCGAATTATATTTGCAGTAATCACACTGGACCTAGCATTTGAGTTGATACTTTGTTGTAATATTCCTGCTTGTTTCAGTGTAATGGTATGTAAACTGAAAATGTATAGAAGTAGAAGGCCACGCCAATGATGGGCAGTTTCTTGCCTTTTGATCCTCTCATGTCACAGTGTCAAAATCTAGCAGCCTATTTGAAAAAGAAAGACTTGCAGTTATATAGCATCTTGCACGACCTCAGGATGCCGCAAAGCTTTACAGCCAAGAGTGTCGTCAATGTTGTAATGTAGGAAACTCATCAGCCAGTCTTCCCTTTCGGCTGCACTATGTCCTGCCCGACCTGTTGCTTTCAATGCACAGTCCCTTTAAATTTTTGCACATGCGCGATATTTCCAGTGTCAAAGTTTGCGAGAGGCCTGTGCAGGATCTTGCAGATTACTAGCCAGCCGCACACGCACACAGCTTCGAGGGAACATTGGCAGCAGCCAATTTGTGCACAGCAAGCTCCCACAAACAGCAATGTGTTAATGCCCAGATAATCTGTTTTTTAGTGATGTCGATTGAGGGGTAAATATTGGCCAGGACACCGGGGGTTGACTCCCTTGCTTTTCTTTGAAATAATGACATGGGATCTTTTACGTCCACCTGAGAGAGCAGACGGGACCTCGGTTTAATATCCCATCCGAAAGATGGTGCAGCATTCCCTCAGTACTGCACTGGAGTGTCAGGCTAGATTTTTATGCTCCAGTCTCTGGAGTGGAACTTGAACCCACAAACTTCTGACTCGGAAGCAAGAGTGCTACCCACTGAGCCACGGCTGACACTTTAAACTTCAGCACTACTGCTTCCCTGTTCCCGACCTCTAAATGCAGTACTATCCCATGCTCATTACAATATAACAGATGAGTGTGCACACTGCTCTAAATCCACACACAAGTCCCATTATTCATTCGGGTTCAAGTGTCCTGCTGCTACCAGAGCTCTCGTTATCCAACAGGCCAATTGTGCCCATCTCTTTGTTCCACGCTAATAATCTAAGCTCAAGCACCGTCAATTGGTGCCAGCACACTCTCTGGGTATGTCAGGATTGTAATGACGGCTGGAGATTTCCGAGACGTTTTACATGCAGAGGATTGTGAAGCGGTGGGACACACGACTTGGGGTTGTTGGTTGAAGCAGAATCAACATTGAAGAATAGGTTAGATACAACAACAACAACTTGCATTTATAACACATCTTTACCGACATAAAACGTCCCAAGGTGCTTCACAGGAGCGATTATCAAACAAGCTACATAGAGATATTAGGACAGGTGACCAAAATTCTGAGTAAGCAGCTTCCCCTTCTCTCTCCCGCTCCCCTTCCCCCTCTCTCTCGCGCCCCTTCCCCCCCCCTCTCTCCCGCGCCCCTTCCCCCCCCTCTCCCCCGCGCCCCTTCCCCCCCTCTCCCCCGCGCCCCTTCCCCCCTCTCCCCCGCGCCCCTTCCCCCCTCTCTCCCGCGCCCCTTCCCCCCCTCTCCCCCGCGCCCCTTCCCCCCCTCTCCCCCGCGCCCCTTCCCCCCCTCTCCCCGCGCCCCTTCCCCCCCTCTCCCCCGCGCCCCTTCCCCCCCTCTCCCCCGCGCCCCTTCCCCCCCTCTCCCCCGCGCCCCCTCCCCCCTCTCCCCCGCGCCCCTCTCCCCCGCGCCCCTTCCCCCCCTCTCCCCCGCGCCCCTTCCCCCCCTCTCCCCCGCGCCCCTTCCCCCCCCTCTCCCCCGCGCCCCTTCCCCCCTCTCCCCCGCGCCCCTTCCCCCCCTCTCCCCCGCGCCCCTTCCCCCCCTCTCCCCCGCGCCCCTTCCCCCCCCTCTCCCTCGCGCCCCTTCCCCCCTCTCCCCCGCGCCCCTTCCCCCCTCTCCCCCGCGCCCCTTCCCCCCCCTCTCCCCCGCGCCCCTTCCCCCCCTCTCCCCCGCGCCCCTTCCCCCGCGCCCCTTCCCCGCGCCCCTTCCCCCCCGCGCCCCTTCCCCCCCGCGCCCCTTCCCCCCCTCTCCCCCGCGCCCCTTCCCCCCCTCTCCCCCGCGCCCCTTCCCCCCCTCTCCCCCGCGCCCCTTCCCCCCCTCTCCCCCGCGCCCCTTCCCCCCTCTCCCCCGCGCCCCTTCCCCCCTCTCCCCCGCGCCCCTTCCCCCCTCTCCCCTGCGCCCCTCTCCCCGCGCCCCTCTCCCCCGCGCCCCTTCCCCCGCGCCCCTTCCCCCCTCTCTCCCGCGCCCCCCCCCTCCCGCGTCCCTTCCCCCCCTCTCCCGCGCCCCTTCCCCCCCCTCTCTCCCGCGCCCCTTCCCCCCTCTCTCCCGCGCCCCTTCCCCCCTCTCTCCCGCGCCCCTTCCCCCCTCTCTCCCGCGCCCCTTCCCCCCTCTCTCCCGCGCCCCTTCCCCCCTCTCTCCCGCGCCCCTTCCCCCTCTCTCCCTCCCCCTCTCTCCCGCGCCCCTTCCACCCCCTCCCCCCTCTCTCCCGCGCCCCTTCCACTCCCTCTCTCCCGCGCCCCTCCCCCCCCCCATCTACCACGCCCGTTCCCATCTCCCATGCCCCTCTCCCCTTCCCCCCCCCTTATCCCCCATGCCTCTTTCCCCCCACGCCCCTTCCACCCCATGTCCCTTCCACCCCCATCTCCCACACCCCTTTCCCCCCATCTCCTATGCCTCCTACCCCGCTCTTTTCCCCCCCCCCCACTGCCTCTTCCCCCACCTCCACCCCCTCTCATTCCCTGTCCCACACCCTCTCCTCTGCTCTATCCCAGTGCACCCCCCCCCCTTCTCTCCCAGTCCTTGTGGATAGGACAATGAAAACCCACCACACTCTGTTTTCTGCAGTGGCAATCCAGCTTGTGTCTGATTTATCACTGATAGTGAGATTTCTTTCTTTAATAGTAATCTTTGGATAGAACAAATATTGCTTGCGTGCTGATCAGTAAATGGCTTGAAAGCTTTAGCGGTATGTTTACACTCTAGTGAGTGAGGAGGTTGGGCCCAGCAATCTGTTACAGGGAGGGTAAGCAATTAACTTTTCTCCTTTATCGATTCTACTCTATCTCTTAACCCCCCCCTCACCATAAGCCACAATATAGAAAATAAACACAGCTGCTAACATATTGGCCGATGTCACAGTCTCCAAGGATGTCGGGAGTGAACGGTGGGGATAACTGAGGCCGCAGCCCCTGACTGCTCTCCCTTTACCTATCAGTAGACCCTTGCAGAATGTCTCAGCTGTCCCTTGGGCACAGCAGTGGTCTGACTGTCTTGTGACCGTACTGCCCAATACCTAATTGTACGATAACTTATCCAAGGGTGTCACAGTAGCATCCCTCGTGATCTCATTGAGAGCGAGGGGGAGAATGTCAGCCATCGGGAAATGCAGAGGCCCTGCAGAATTTAACATGTTTAAACCGGGCTCCCACCGTGCAATCAGGAGCCCGATTTAAACTTCACAGGTGCCGTGTGGGTCACCCAGAGGGCCAGGAAACTCGGCAGTGAAAGGGAGGCGGCAGCTGCCCGCTCCATGGGTTACGTGTCGTTTACAGCAATCCTTGTGGGCCAGGAGGAGCAGGAGTTCTCCCAGCCCGCCCCACCCCGCCACCTCAAGGAAAGCCGCCTCCTCCAGCTCCCATCACAGCATCTCTCTCTGTTTGGCCGATCCCATCTCCAAGCCGGGATCACCAACATTTCTCACTGCCCCCCCCCGCGATTGCCAGGGACCGTTCCCAGTGGTCCCAGCCTGAGGCTTCCTGCTGCTGGTCCGGCAGCAAACGGAAGAAAGAAATGGATAACGAGGTGCTGTGCTGCCCTGCGCGTCCTGTCCCCGGCCTTGCCTGGCTTCTCAGCTGTTTCTGGCCTCCCCTTAAATAGCATCGCCATCCTCACCGAATCAAAATGGGAATTAAAAAAGGAACAAGCTGAAGCCATTAGTGGGTGGTAAAACCTGACCCACCTTCTTAGCAGTTTCATTAGCCTGTTCATTTTGGGGCAACGAACCTCAAGAAAGATATATTGGCCTTTGGAGAGGGTGCAGCGCAAATCGATCAGAATTATACCAGGGCTTAAAGCGTTAAATTATGAGGACGGGTTGCATAAACATGTTCTATATTCCCTAGCGATTCGAAGGTTATGGGCTGATCTAATCGAGATAGAAACATAGAAAATAGGTGCAAGAGTAGGCCATTCAGCCCTTCAAAAACCTGCACCATCATTCAATGAGTTCATGGCTGAACATGCAACTTCAGTACCCCCTTCCTGCTTTCTCGCCATACTCCTTGATCCCCCTAGTAGTAAGGACTACATCTAACTCCTTTTTGAATATATTTAGTGAATTGGCCTCAACAACTTCCTGTGGTAGAGAATTCCACAGGTTCACCATTCTCTGGGTGAAGAAGTTTCTCCTCATCTCGGTCCTAAATGGCTTACCCCTTATCCTTAGACTGTGACCCCTGGTTCTGGACTTCCCCAACATTAGGAACATTCTTCCTGCATCTAACCTGTCTAAACCCATCAGAATTTTAAACATTTCTATGAGATCCCCTCTCATTCTTCTGAACTCCAGTGAATACAAGCCCAGTTGATCCAGTCTTTCTTGATATGTCAGTCCCGCCATCCCGGGAATCAGTCTGGTGAACCTTCGCTGCACTCCCTCAATAGCAAGAATGTCCTTCCTCCAGTTAGGAGACCAAAACTGTACACAATACTCCAGGTGTGGCCTCACCAAGGCCCTGTACAACTGTAGTAACACCTCCCTGCACCTGTACTCAAATCCCCTCGCTATGAAGGCCAACATGCCATTTGCTTTCTTAACCGCCTGCTGTACCTGCATGCCAACCTTCAGTGACTGATGTACCATGACACCCAGGTCTCGTTGCACCTCCCCTTTTCCTAATCTGTCACCATTCAGATAATAGTCTGTCTCTCTGTTTTTACCACCAAAGTGGATAACCTCACATTTATCCACATTATACTTTATCTGTCATGCATTTGCCCACTCACCTAACCTATCCAAGTCACTCTGCAGCCTCATAGCATCCTCCTCGCAGCTCACACTGCCACCCAACTTAGTGTCATTCGCAAATTTGGAGATACTACATTTAATCCCCTCGTCTAAATCATTAATGTACAATGTAAACAGCTGGGGCCCCAGCACAGAACCTTGCGGTACCCCACTAGTCACTGTCTGCCATTCTGAAAAGTACCCATTTACTCCTACTCTTTGCTTCCTGTCTGCCAACCAGTTCTCAATCCACGTCAGCACACTAGCCCCAATCTCATGTGCTTTAACTTTGCACATTAATCTCTTGTGTGGGACCTTGTCGAAAGCCTTCTGAAAGTCCAAATACACCACATCAACTGGTTCTCCCTTGTCCACTCTACTGGAAAATCCTCAAAAAATTCCAGAAGATTTGTCAAGCATGATTTCCCTTTCACAAATCCATGCTGACTTGGACCTATCATATAACCTCTTTCCAACTGCGTTGCGATGACATCCTTAATAATTGATTCCATCATTTTACCCACTACCGATGTCAGGCTGACCGGTCTATAATTCCCTGTTTTCTCTCTCCCTCCTTTTTTAAAAAGTGGGGTTACATTGGCTACCCTCCACTCCATAGGAACTGATCCAGAGTCGATGGAATGTTGGAAAATGACTGTCAATGCATCTGCTATTTCCAAGGCCACCTCCTTAAGTACTCTGGGATGCAGTCCATCAGGCCCTGGGGATTTATCGGCCTTCAATCCCATCAATTTCCCCAACACAATTTCCCAACTAATAAGGATTTCCCTCAGTTCCTCCTCCTTACTAGACCCTCTGACCCCTTTTATATCCGGAAGGTTGTTTGTGTCCTCCTTAGTGAATACCGAACCAAAGTACTTGTTCAATTGGTCTGCCATTTCTTTGTTCCCCGTTATGACTTCCCCTGATTCTGACTGCAGGGGACCTACGTTTGTCTTTGCTAACCTTTTTCTCTTTACATATATATAGAAGCTTTACAGTCTGTCTTAATGTTCTCTGCAAGCTTCCTCTCGTACTCTACTTTCCCTGCCCTAATCAAACCCTTTGTCTTCCTCTGCTGAGTTCTAAATTTCTCCCAGTCCCCGGGTTCGCTGTTATTTCTGGCCAATTTGTATGCCACTTCCTTGGCTTTAATACTATCCCTGATTTTCCTTGATAGCCACGGTTGAGCCACCTCCCCTTTTTTATTTTTACGCCAGACAGGGATGTACAATTGTTGTAGTTCATCCATGCGGTCTCTAAATGTCTGCCATTGCCCATCCACAGTCAACCCCTTAAGTATCATTCACCAATCTATCCTAGACAATTCATGCCTCATACCTTCAAAGTTACCCTTCTTTAAGTTCTGGACCATGGTCTCTGAATTAACTGTTTCATTCTCCATCCTAATGTAGAATTCCACCATATTATGGTTACTCTTCCCCAAAGGGCCTCGCACAACGAGATTGCTAACTAATCCTCTCTCATTACACAACACCCAGTCTAAGATGGCCTCCCCCCTCGTTGGTTCCTCGACATATTGGTCTAGAAAACCATTCCTTATGCACTCCAGGAAATCCTCCTCCACCGTATTGCTTCCAGTTTGGTTAGCCCAATCTATGTGCATATTAAAGTCACCCATGATAACTGCTGCACCTTTATTGCATGCACCCCTAATTTCCTGTTTGATGCCCTCCCCAACATCACTATTACTGTTTGGAGGTCTGTACACAAGTCCTACTAATGTTTTTTGCCCTTTGGTGTTCTGCAGCTCTACCCATATAGATTCCACATCATCCAAGCTAATGTCCTTCCGAACTATTGCATTAATCTCCTCTTTAACCAGCAATGCTACCCCACCTCCTTTTCCTTTTATTCTATCCTTCCTGAATGTTGAATACCCTTGGATGTTGAGTTCCCAGCCCTGATCATCCTGGAGCCACGTCTCTGTAATCCCAATCACATCATATGTTTAAAATGATCAAAGGATTTGTTGAGGCAGATGCAGAAAAACTATTTCCTCTGGTGGGTGAATCCAGAACAAGAGGGCACAATCTTAAAATTAGAGCTCGGCCATTTAGGAGTGAAAACTACATGCACATTTTCACACAAAGGGTAGAGGAAATCTGGAACACTCTCTCAAAAAGCTGTGGGTGTTGGGGCTGAGGCAGCTGAAGGTAAAAGTGCCAATGGTGGAGCGATTAAAATTGGGGATGCGCAAGAGGCCAGAATTGGAGGAGCGCAGAGATCTCAGGGTTGTAGGGCTGGAGGAGGTTACAGAAATGGAGAGAGGTGAGGCCATAGAGGGATTTGAAAACCAGGATAAGAATTTTAAAATCGAGGCGTTGCTTAACCAGGAGCCAGTGTTGGTAAGCGAGAACAGAGTGTGATGGGCGAGCGGGACTTGGTGCGAGTCAGGATGCGGGCAGCTGAGTTTTGGATAAGCTTTGGAGGGTAGAACATGGATGGCACAGGCAGGAGTGCCGGGCAGGAGTACGTTGTAAGAGTCAAGTCTAGAGGTAACAAATAAGGCTCGAGAGGCTGAATGGCCTACTCTCTTTCTATGCATGCTTTTATTTAAAGAGTATGCAAGGCATTGCCCTGTAGTTTTCCTCTTTCTTTTCCAGTTGGCGGAACAGGCTTGGAAGGGCCTATTCTGTTCCTTTGTCACTGTAAAAATACGCTGGAGTGCGGTAGGGATTCCGACAAAGTTACGGTGGCAGAAAGTCTGAGGAAATTCAGAGTTGTTGGGACGAGGATTTGTTCCTCATTGAAATGATATCAGCAGTGAAAAGGATTGCACATATAAGATACCAAGATCAATCAGTATGTAAAAAGGAATGTGACGGAACCAGTTATATTTGGGAGGGTTTGGTGGTTGCAACAGTGGAGTATTGAATTGAAGTGGATGATGCAAGCTCAGATTGCAACAATGATCTGGTATTCAAATATCCCGGGGAGAAAGGGAGTGTTTTGCTAGTTTTGGCAGAACATTCTGAGTCGAGGAAAGATCACTTTTTACAGCTAGTTCAGGACCCCTCCTGCTATCTTAACCAAGGAACAATATTGATGAAGTTTGTGGAGATACGCCTTTAGCCTGAGTCATCTCACACTCCCAGCCTCGGCATTACAACAGTGACTACACTTCAAAGCGTACTTCATTGGCTATAAAGCACTTTGAGTTGTCCGGTGGTTATGAAAGGTGCTATATAAATGCAGCTCTTTCTTTTAGACTAAAGTGAAAGCAAGGAACTTTAACATAAGAAATAGAAGCAGGAGTTGGCCATACAGCCCGAGGAGCCTGCTCTGCCATTAATGAAAATAAATGCCGTTTCTTCATGCAGGCCGGGCCTTAACTTTGATCACACAATACCACCTGCCTATTGGAGAACAAAATGTGTGCGCAGAAAAAGGGAGGGGCGCAACTTTTTAAAAAAGTAAATGGAGGTCATTTTAAACCCAGCCCCCCCCCCCCCCCAAACCGACCCACAACATGCCGCAAACGCACCTATTCCCGGTTTAAGCGGGGCGGGTTTGAGGTGGGACGGGTAACCCAATTCCGAGAGACGGGGCAGTCATTCTAATATTTAAATGAGGCTGTGTGCCTCTGATTTTAGCTGCATCGTGGATTTAACGAGGTCAGGAAAACCCGGCAGGGAGCTGCCAGAACCAGCAAATAAGTGCTTTTCCAGCACTGCTTGTGGGCCAGGGAAAGTAGGAATCTTTCCCCCCTGCCACGAATGCCAATTCCTATTCCTCCACCACCCCCCGCCCCCCCCCCCCCGCAATCTCTACAGCCCCCCCCCACACCTTCTCCAGGAATGTTCCCGACAGCTGACTGGCACCCCAACTCCCTCCCCTTAAATATCAGGGTCGATGCATTTCTTCAAGCAGTGACTTGAATTGGAGGCGAGACATTTCTCCGTTTAAGACACTTGCCAAGTTGTAATTCTGATTTAAATGCTTGTTGAGTAACTGAACCAAACACCCTGTCTCAGTGCTGCCCGGAACGCTCGGGAGTAACTGGGGAAGTGGTGTGCAACTTATAAAGTATTGAACACAGAGAGAGCTTTTGCTCTGAACTTCAATTTTTTGTGGTACTTAGTTTAACTCCTGCATCGTCGGGTGGGCTGGCTAAAGTAGGGCTTCTCAACCATGTTGATCCTGAGGTCTCCCTCCTGTGTAATAAAAATTTCACCGACCCCACGTATATATTGATTATTATTATTGTTTTGTCCTCGACCTCTCCTCAGTCTCTAAATGTCAGACTGCTCGTCCAACATCCAGTTCTGGATGAGCAGAAATTTTCTCCAATTAAATGGTGGGAAGACCAAGGCCATTGTTTTCGATCACCGCCACAAACTCTGTTCCCTATCTACTGACTCCATCCCTCTCCCCAACTCCTGTTCGCAACCTTGGTGTCATATTTGACCCTGAAATGAGCTTTCGATCACATATCCGCAGCATAACTAAGACCGCCTATTTCCACCTCCTTAACATCGCCCGTCTCCGCCCTTGCCTCAGCTCAACCGCTGCTGAAACTCTCATCTATGCCTTTGTTACTGCTAGACTTGACTATTTCAACACACTCCCGTCTGGCCTGCCACATTTTACCCTACATAAACTAGAGGTGATCCAAAACTCGGCTGCCCGTGTCCTAACTCGCACCAAGTCCCACTCACCCACCCTGTGCTCGCTGACCTACATTGGCCCCCGGGTAAGCAACACCTCGATTTCAAAATTCTCATCCTGGTTTTCAAATCCCTCCATGGCCTCGTCCCTCCCTATCTCTGTAATCTCCTCCAGCCCCACAAACCCCAGTGATGTCTGCGCTCCTCTAATTCTGCCCTCTTGAACATTCCTGATTATAATCGCTCAATCATTGGTGGCCTTCTGTTGCCTAGGCCCCAAGCTCTGGAATTCCCTCCCGAAATCTCTCCGCCTCTACCTCTCCCTCTTCCTTTAAGACGCTCCTTTAAACCTACTACTTTGACCTCGCTTTTGGTGACCTGGCCTAATTTCCCCTTGTGGCTTGGTATCAAATTTTTTGTCTCATAATACTCCTGTGAAGCACCTTGGGACATTTCACTGCTTTAAAGGTGCTATATAAATTCTAGTTGTTGTTGTTGCTTAATGTGAAGCTTGTGCTGAGGTTGAAATGGTCTCTGTGGTTGGTAGCGTTCTGCTTAATTGAATAGACTGTCACTGAAGTGTCACTAGGGTTGGTAAAGTGTCACTGGAGCTGATCGAGTGTTGATGAGACTGATGGTGTTGATGTACCAGCTCTCGCTACTCTTGTCCATTACTAACGAGCCGAGCGCACCTGCTGAGACTGGACGGCATCTCCTTGACAACACGAAGGACCGATGACCATGAGCCTCTGGGGCCAAGCGGCGGTTTCTCAGTTCCCAATGTCCTGTGCGGGGGCCAGGGTCTAAAGTGAGACTTGCTTTGGATACTTGCTGCAGAGGTCTGTGGGCCGCTCAAAACATGTCCTATAGGCCAGGGGTCCGCGGACCCTTTGAGACCTTGTCGCGAGAACCCCTGCACTAAAGTATGCTGGAGCCGTCTGTCATTTTAACAAGTCACGTGTTCAAATAGAGTTTTTAAAAAACTGAATGCTGTGTAATTAACAGGAATGCAGCTGGCTGGAATGTTAAAGTAGCCAACTGACCCTTCCGTGAGGTATGCAGGTATACACACATTGCACCACTCAGACTCCCTTTATGTAACTAACTCATTTCTATCTCCCAAAGACCTGATTTTCACAAGATCTTTTGTCAATTGAATCTAGTCATATGAAAATATGAGATCAATATTCTGGCCCATTAATATGTAGTTAACGTTTACAAATCGGACAAATTCCAGAAAAGCAGGTCCCAAAATAAAACCTGTCTATTAGTTCAATGACTAATTTCGTAATTTATTAAGTTATCAGAGAGGTAATTTTCCAACTTCCTGGTCCCACACACAAGCTGCACGCACCCATCACTATCAACAATACATGTAATTATATGTTGCCTTTAATGTAGTAAAACGTCACAGGAGCGTAATCAAACAAAAGGCACATCAGATGATATTGGGACAGGTGTCTGTAAGCTTGGTCAAAGAGTTCAGGAACTTGTTGGGGGGGAAAAGGTCAAGAATCCGTAGTGAGGGGTGGGGGAACTTGGGCAGGGGGAGGCAGGGGAGAAGGTCTGGAACTCGGGCGGGGGGCAAGGAAGAAGGTCAGGAACCCAGGGGAGAAGGTCTGGAATCCGGGAGTGGGAGGGGAAGTGGGGGAGAAGGTCTGGAACTCGAGCGGTGGGGGATGGGAGCAGGAAGTTGTTTGGGGGGGTGGGAGAAGGTCTTACTCCGTGAGAGTGAGCCTTGTCCCAAGTGAGCTCTGTTCTGTCTGGAGTCGGCAGTCAGAATGGCTTGAATTACACTTTGCAAAGTCACTGATTATGTAGGTAGGATGGTTCTGATTGCATCTTTCAGAGAATTTGCAGGGTGTGTCTTATCGTCCAAGGGGACCAATCAGTAATCAGATCTTGTGATCAAGGGGACCCAATCAGAGCAGTAGATGTTACAACTAAATGCGTCCTTAAAATAGTGCCATGGGTTCTTTTACATCCACCTGAGAGAGCAGACGTCTCATCCAAAAGACGGCACTTCCGACAGTGCAGCACTCCCTCAGCACTGCACTGGAGTGTCGACCTAATTTTTTGTGTGTAAAAGGTTGTGGGTTCAAGTCTCACTCGAAAGTGAACCCACAACCATCTGACTCAGAGGCGAGAGTGCTATCCACTGAGCCACAGCTGACACAGGAAGTAGCATTCTCTCACTGCAGTATGGGGATGCCCTTTTGAGAGAGTGGGGCTGAGAAATACTATTGGGGTAGAAAACGTGGTGTACCTGGCCTTGGGAGTGTTTGATGCTGCCTGTGGGAGCTGGAAATGGGAAGAGTTCCCTTTTCCAATCCAAAAACATGCTATTCTCAGCTTTTCTTTTTAAATGACAACCAGCAGATACCAATCGGAGGTAAATCGGGCCCTGATAAAGTTTCCGTGTGAATGGGGTCAGAGAATATCTTTTGCTCGCAGGATGGGTGCAGCCTGTAGTGGAATTACAGGTTTTGTGGATCTGCAGTGAGAATATTGGCTTGTGAAAAGGCACTTTATAACCTCGAGTTCAACAATTTCAGATCATAACCACCGCTCCAATTCTTTCGGACAGCAGCTGCTAGGAATGAAGCTTTTGCCATAAATACACCTCCTCTCGACCCATCTTTTGTTTCTTTACTCATCCCATTGTTCCATCTCCTTTGGCCTTGTGCCATCATCTCTTTTGTCATTTAATCTCTCCTGCCTTCCACCCTATCACAGACCTTCCCTTTCGTTATTTCCTCCCCTCCCCCTTTCCCTACTTCTGTACTTGTGCTTAAAACATGTTACATCTCTAACTTTTTCCAGTTCTGAAGAAAGATCATTGACCTGAAACGTTAACTCTGTTTCTCTCTCCACAGACGTTGCCTGACCTGCTGAGTGTTTCCAGCATTCTCTGTTTTTATTTCAGATTTCCAGCATGTGCAGTATTTTGCCTTTGTATCAGTGATGAAAAGATTTACATAAGAACACACAAGAATTAGGAACAGGAGTAGGCCATCTAGCCCCTCGAGCCTGCTCCGCCATTCAACAAGATCATGGCTGATCTGGCCGTGGACTCAGCTCCACTTACCCGCCCGCTCCCCATAACCCTTAATTCCCTTATTGGTTAAAAATCTATCTATCTGTGACTTGAATATATTCAATGAGCTAGCCTCAACTGCTTCTTTGGGCAGACAATTCCACAGGTTCACAACCCTCTGGGAGAAGAAATTTCTTCTCAACTCGGTTTTAAATTGGCTCCCCCATATTTTGAGGCTGTGCCCCTTAGCTCTAGTCTCCCCGACCAGTGGAAACAACCTCTCTGCCTCTTTGTTACCTTCAGAGTCAGCGAGAAGAGAAGGCAAATAAAGCTCTACAGCTTTTCACTCAGTACAGTTTTAAAATATTTGTCAGATATCCCCACTTTCTAATTATCTTATACTATGATCAGCTCTGCTCTGACTTTTCCTCCCTAGTTTGTTTTAAGCTGCAAATACACCATCCTACGCAGACTTCCTCCTCCCTGGCCCTCCCTATGGGCCCAAGTTTCGGGTGGAGTTGCTCCTAGTTTTTTGGAGCAACTAGTTTAGTTTGGAGTATGTTAGAAATTGCAATTCTCGGATATTAGTTTGTTCCAGTTCTAGTGAGTTAGTTTGGGTTGGCTTTAGGTAAGGTATTTTTTTTTCAAAAGGGGGTGTGTCCAGCCACTTAGGCCTGTTTTGCAAGTTTCGGCAGTGAAAACTTACTACAATCTAACTTAGGATGGAGTAAGTGTCCATTTTTGTAAGTTCTGAAAAACTTTACCTCGAGTTAAGTTTAGTGCAGGCATAGCCAGAGACAGCAGGTGGGAAGCATTAAACACAAAAGACACATCAACATCACAACGGGGGGGGGGGGGGGAAGGGAAGTTAGAGGATTTTCCATAAACACCTTCACAACAACATTAAAGAAGCAAAGTACATTTAAAGCACCAAGCACTAAACAAAGCACAAAAAGTAGTAAGCAATTAATTAATAAAAAATAGAAGGAACCCTGCACCTAAAGCACCAAGACTAAAGTAATAAGCAATCAATAAATAAAAAATAAAAGTCCTACCTTTATGTGAAGGGAAGGTGTCTCTGTCAGTGTCTCTCTCTGTAGTGTCTCTCTCTCTATATCTGACAGTGAGGGGTGTGGGGGGAGGGGGGCGGTCTGTGTGTGTGGGGAGGGGGGGTGCGTGTGTGTGGGGAGGGGGGGTGTGTGTGTGTGGGGGGAGGGGTGGGGAGGCCGGAAGGAGGCACCTCTGCTCTCTCCTCCGGCCTTTCGATCATTTTGAGTGCCCCCCAACCCACGCTCCCCCTCCATCCCTTGCCACGCTCCCCCTCCATCCCTTGCCACGCTCCCCCTCCATCCCTTGCCACGCTCCTCCCCCATCCCTTGCCACGCTCCTCCCCCATCCCTTGCCACACTCCTCCCCCATCCCTTGCCACACTCCTCCCCCACCGATCACCTCCTCAGTGCCCCCCTCCCACGCTCCTCAGTGCCCCCCTCCCTCGCTCCTCCATCCATCCGCGGTACCCACACCATTCAAGCACAGACTGGAGGAAAAACGCCCTGCTGAGCCATCGCGCAGGCGCGCATGCTCCAACGCACCTGCGCAACGCTGCCGGCACTGACAAGAAGGCTGATCCCTAGCCGCGCCCCCATGCAGACTGAGATCGGCTTGCTCCGCCCCAGGGAGACTACGCTGTGCCACGCCACGCTCCAGGAGGACCGGAGAATTGCTCAAGAATATTCCGGCGCACCTTTGAGCCCAGGCAGGTCACGTAAGTCTCGGAGGTGCGCCGTTTTCACCAGAACTGGATACTTCACTCTTCCCCAATCCAACTCATTCTTTCCCACAACCTCTTCACCTTCCTCCCTCCCTCCAACAATCTTCAGGCGTCTAAAACCCAAGATTGGCATCACTTGACCAGTACTTCCCAATTTACCGAAGAGCAGGGGGCAGGGGAGTTATCCCTGGTGTCCTGGCCAATAGTTATCTCCTCAACCTTCAACACTAAAACAGATTATCAGGTCATTAAATCATTGCTGTTTATGGGAGCTTGCTGTGCACAACGTGGCTGCTACGTTTCCTACATCACAACAGTGTCTGCGCTTCAAATGTACTTCATTGGCTGTAAAGCACTTTTGGGATGTCCTGGTGTCGTGAAAGGTATTATATAAATGCAAGTCTTTCTTTTTAAACCTCTCTGGCGTTCTACCTGTCACTCCTCTAAGATGTACCTTAAAACCTACCTCAGTGACCA
Organism: Pristiophorus japonicus; assembly: GCF_044704955.1. Taxonomy (NCBI): domain Eukaryota; kingdom Metazoa; phylum Chordata; class Chondrichthyes; family Pristiophoridae; genus Pristiophorus; species Pristiophorus japonicus. The sequence continues at coordinate 128,468,537 of NC_091985.1, read as the reverse complement.
AGCCTGTCTTACTATGTCCTTTTGTGGCTCGGTATCAAATTTTGTTTGAAAATCTCCCCTGTGAAGCGCCTTGGGATGTTTTACTGCATTAAAGGCGCTATATAAATGCAAGTTGATGCACTATGCATCATAAAGAAGGTGCTGTACAGTGGGACGGTCAATCTGAAGTTGGGAAATCCAAGGGGAAAATGTACCCAAATATAAGAACATAAGAAATAGGAGCAACAGTAGGCCATACAGTCCCTCGAGCCTGCTCCGCCAGTCAAATAAGATCATGGCTGATCTGATCATGGACTCAGCTCCACTTCCCTGCCCGCTCCCCATAACCCTTTATCCCCTTATCGTTTAAGAAACTGTCTATTTCTGTCTTAAATTTATTCAATGTCCCAGCTTCCACAGCTCTCTGAGGCAGTAAATTCCACAGATTTACAACTCTCTGAGAGAAGAAATTTCTCCTCATCTCAGTTTTAAATGGGCGGCCTCTTATTCTAAGATCATGCCCTCTAGTTCTAGTCTCCCCATCAGTGGAAACATCCTCTCTGCATCCACCTTGTCAAGCCCCCTCATAATCTTATACGTTTCGATAAGATCGCCTCTCATTCTTCTGAATTCCAATGAGTAGAGGCCCAACCTACTCAACCTTTCCTCATAAGTCAACCCCCTCATCCCCGGAATCAACCAAGTGAACCTTCTCTGAACTGCCTCCAAAGCAAGTGTATCCTTTCGTAAATATGGAAAACAAAACTGCAAGCAGTATTCCAAGTGTGGCCTCACCAATACCTTATATAGCTGTAGCAAGACTTCCCTGCTTTTATACTCCATCCCCTTTGCAATAAAGGCCAAGATACCATTGGCCTTCCTGATCACTTGCTGTACCTGCATACTATCCTTTTGTGTTTCATGCACAAGTAATCCCCAGGTCCCGCTGTACTGCGACACTTTGCAATCTTTCTCCATTTAAATAATAACTTGCTCTTTGAATTTTTTTCTGCCAAAGTGCATGACCTCACACTTCCCAACATTATACTCCATCTGCCAAATTTTTGCCCACTCACTTAGCCTGTCTATATCCTTTTGCAGATTTTTTGTGTCCTCCTCACACATTGCCTTTCCTCCCATCTTTGTATCATCAGCAAACTTGGCTATGTTACACTCGGTCCCTTCCTCCAAGTCGTTCATATAGATTGTAAATAGTTGGGGTCCCAGCACTGATCCCTGCGGCACCCCACTAATTACTGGTTGCCAGTATAAGATTTCAACTGCGGGCGTGTCGCCTTTCTGTGGAAGGCCCTGGTTTCTGTGCTTGCCAAGATGAAACATAGAAACATAGAAATTAGGTGCAGGAGCAGGCCATTCGGCCCTTCGAGCCTGCACCGCCATTCAATAAGATCATGGCTGATCATTCAACCTCAGTACCCCTTTCCTGCTTTCTCTCCATAACCTCTGATCCCTTTGGCCGTAAGGGCCATATCTAACTCCCTTTTGAATATAACTATAGAAACATAGAAATGAGAGAAGTCAGTGCTCGACGTATTGGACCCTAATAACCGAAGGGCACAGATTTAAGATAATTGGCAAAGGAGCCGAGGGGGAGGTGAGAATTTTATTTTACGCAGCGAGTTGTTGTGATCTGGAATGCACTGCCTGACGGGCAGTTTCAATAGTAACTTTCAAAAGGGAATTGGATAAATACTTGAAAGGGGGAACATTTTTCAGGGCTGTGGGGAAAGAGCAAGAGGAGGGTGGGACTAATTGGACAGCTGTTGCAAAGAGCTGGCACAGGCCCGATGGGCCAAATGGCCTCGTTGTGTGCTGTAAGATTCTGCAGTCTATTGTTTCCCCATGTGTACTTGAAACAATGCCGGGCGTCAGCTGTCTGGTCCTTGCACGGCCTTGTTTATTGTTTTTAATGACAAAGCTATGGGATTAGAACTTCCGCTGGGTGTTCTCCCGATTTCCTGTGTACCTTTGACAAGAGATTTATTTATTTATTATTTATTCATTCACGGAATATAGGCATCGCTGGCAAGGCCAGCATTTATCCATCCCTAATTGCCCTTAAGAAAACCACCACCTTGAACCGCTGCAGTCCCTGTGCTGAAGGTGCCCCCACAGTGCTGACTTTGTCGTAGCAGTTTTTTTACAATTGAGTGGCTTACTAGGCCATTTCAGAGGGCAGTTAAGAGTCAGCCACATTGGTGTGGGCCCGGAGTCACATACAGGCCAGACCAGGAAGGACGGCAGATTTCCTTTCCTAAAGGACATTAGTGAACCAAATGGGTTTTTCCGAAAATCCGGTAGTTTCACGGTCACCATTACTGATGCTAGCTTTTTAATTCCAGATTTATTTCAATTCCGCAGCTGCAGTGGTGGGATTTGAACTCGCGTCTCCAGATTATTGGTGGAGGCCTCTGGATTACTGGTCCAGTAACATAACCACTATGCTACTGTACACTGTAACATGCTGTTGGACGCCCCTGAGGAACGGCATAAATAGTTGTTTACGTTGTTTCTTCAGAGCTTCTGCTCAAGGTTTAGTGGGAAGTCCGGAGAAGCCACCTGTGGAACTTTTCCCTCTGATGTTTTTATTGGAGAATCCACCTAGTTGGGTGCTCTTGATTGACTGCGACAGAATTGCGATAAAATCTCCCCTCCGCCTATTGTAACTCTGGTATTGGAACTGAATATTTTCATTAATAACAACAACTTACATTTATACAGTGCACTTAACGTAGCAAAACATCCCAAAGGCGCTTAACAAGAATGATATCAATAAAAAAAAATTTGACACCGAGCCACATATTGGAGATACTGAGGCAGGTGAGCAAAAGCTTGGTCAAAGAGGTAGGTTTTAAGGAGCATCTTAAAGGAGGAGAGAGAGAGGCGGATAGGTTTAGGGAGGGAATTCCAAAGCTCGGGACCCAAACAGCTGAAGGCACGGCCACCAATGGTGGAGCGATTATAATCAGCAATGCATAAGAGGCCAGAATTGGTAGAGCGCAGATATCTCGAAAGTTTGTTGGGCTGGAAGAGGTTACAGAGATCGGGAGGGGGCGAGACCACGGACTGATTTGAAAACAAGGATGAAGATTTTTAAATCGAGGCGTTGAACGGGGAGCCAGTGTTGGCCAGCGAGCACAGGGGTGACGGGAGAGACAACATGTTAATGTGCTACAATTGCTTGGGCGGGTGGGGGGGGGGCGGGGTTCTTGAATATCCAGGCCGGTGTAACCACTATAGAAGTTTCTACAAAGGAATGTAGCACTATCTAAATTTCTCCCACACTAATTGATAGGTAAAGCCTTGAATCTATCTGTAGTAAACTTTGAAACAAACAGCCGTTTCAAATTTCTACCCATGTAGCAATCCCTCCTTATTCCAACAGCCTCGCATTTCATTTTCTTGAGCAGAAATGATTAAAACTGTAAATTCCCATCAGTGGACAGAGACTTAAACAATTAAAGATATATGATCTTCTTGTGTTTTGTAAGGAAGCCTCCTGGTTGCTTGGCAAGTAGAGTTGTGTAGTTTGTGTGGCTTTGTATTGCTGGGAGTCGGTGAACAGGAGAATTAGAGGTGTTGGTTGAATGTAATGAACTCTCCTCTGAGTCACAAGATTGTGTTCCAGACATAACTTAACATGTCATTCCAGTGCAATATTGAGGGAGTGCTGCATTGTCAGAGGTGCCATCTTTCAGATGACATGCTAAACCAAAGTCTAGTCTGTTCAACTGGTTGCCAAAAATACCACACATCCGCGCCATCATCAAGATCACCTATTTCCACCTCCGTAACATCACCCGACTCCGCCCCTGCCTCAGCTCATCTGCTGCTGAAACCCTCATCCATGCCTATGTTACCTCTAGCCTTGACTATTCCAACGCGCTCCTGGCCATCCTCCCATATTCCACCTTACATAAATTTGAGCTCATCCAAAACTCTGCTGCCCGTGTCCTAACTGGCACTAAGTCCTGTTCATCCATCATCGTCATCATCAGCATCATAGGCGATCCCTCGAACGAGGATGACTTGCTTCCACAAGTTCACAGATGTTTCACTGAAGGACCCGATATTCCAGTGCTGAACTCCAATTGAGGGGGTGGAAGATGCCTGAGCGTGGATTTTTTTTTAACGTCTGGTGACCGTTGCACATCAGCCACCACACGGACTTGACAGAGCTAGGCCTTTATCCAGTGGCGAGGGTTAACCAGGACACCCGGAGACCTACTCTGTTCACCCATCACCCCTGTGCTCACTGACTCCCAGTCCAGCAACGCCTCGGTTTTAAAATTCTCATCCTTGTTTTCAAATCCCTGCATGGCCTCGCTCCTTCCTATCTCTGTAATCTCCTCCAGCCTTACAAGCCGCCGAGATACCTGCGCTTCTCCAATTCTGGCCTCTTGCGCATCCCTGATTTTAAATGCTCCACTATTAGCGGCCGTGCCTTCAGCTGCCTAGGCCCTAATCTCGGGCATTCCCTCATTAAACCTCTTTGCCTCTCTCTCCTCCTTTTAAGATGCTCTTTAAAGCCTACCTCTTTCTGTCTTAATATCTCCTTCTGTAACTTGGTATCAAATTTTGTTTGATAACGCTTCTGTGAACCGCCTTAGGACGTTTAACTACGTTAAAGGTGCTATATAAATGCAAGTTGTTGTTGTGGAATGGTACTTGTCTAAAATGGCTGCTGTATTTGCCACCATAACAGTCATTCAAATGTAACTCGTTCTTGTAAAACCCTTTTTGAGATGTTCTGATAAGATGCTATATGAATGCAGTTTTTAAAAGATAGTGCCAACATTTCTGAGCAGGACCTTTCAGTTTCCATGTGTTTTTCCCCAGATATGCAGAGTCTGGAGAAACTGCTGCGAGATGCTGTGGTCAGCGGTCAGCCCCGAACCCGCAGGCCCTGGAAGAAAATCCTTATCCTGGTGGAAGGAATTTACAGGTGCAGCACAGTACTTGTTTTCAAATCTCTCCATGGTCTCCTCGCCCTTCCCTGCCTCTGTAACCTCCCAGATCTCGGCGCTCCTCCAATTCTGGCCCCTTGAGCATCCCCGATTTTAATCGCTCCACCATTGGCGGCCGTGTCTTTAGCTGTCGAGGCCCTACGCTCTGGAATTCCCTCCCTAAACCTCTCCGCATCTCTACCTCTCTCCGCCTTTAAAGACGCTGCTTAAAACTGACCACCTCGAACAAGCTTTTGGTCATCTGTCTGAATATCTCCTTATGTGGCTCGGTGGCGAATGATGTTTGTAATCGCCCTGTGAAGCGCCAAAGGATGCTTTACTGTGTGCTATATAAATGCAAGTTGTTGTTGAACTGTTCAGCCGCTTCAGCCTGCCATGCACCTGTATTGTTGGGTTGTTGGGTTCACAGTGCTGTAGATCCGTGCCCGCTGCATACCCACCTCTGCCGTGGTTCAGTCCCTGCAAACCCTGAGTTGTGTGCTGCTCAGTTGCATTTGCACAACCTCCCTCGCTTACACTGGAACTGCAAGCGTCTCTTCTGTTGCCAATGTGCTTTTGTTTTTTTTTTTATTTTGCAGGTAGGGCCGCAGGGTGTTTTGGTCCCCTGTGGCACAGCCTTTGAAGGACACAGTTCCCCATGGCATCACCGTCACCGGGCGAGAGTTACTGGCTGCAGCTGGTTATGGTGCGATACTGCCAGAAGCCAAAAGTGCCGCACTGCCGGATTTGCTGCTAAGCTGCAGCGGCCAGTGAGATCCCAGGTTCTATTCCCAATCTCTCTGAGTTGGCTCTGGCTTCTGAGTCAGAAAGTCGGGGCTTCAAGGCCCACTCTAGAGACTTGAGCACGAAAATCCAGGCTGACACTCCAGTGCAGCGCTGAGGGTGTGCTGCATGGTCAGAGATGCCGTCCTTCAGATGAGACATTAAACCAAGGCCCCGCCCCGTCTGCTCCCTCAGGTGGACGTATTTTGAAAAGGAGCAAGGGAGATATCCCCAATGTCTTGGCCAATATTAATCCCTCAATCAACATCAGTATCACATTTGCTGTATGTGGGAGCTTGCTGTACACAAATTGGCTGCCGTGTTACTGACTACACTGCAAAGAGAACTGTTGGATGCTGTCAGGTGGTGAAAGGCGTTATGGAAATGCAAGTTGTTCTTGTTTTGTTGGCAGCACTTCTCCCAGTACGTTGTTGGATTCCGTGTGCCCGTCTCTTCCTACCCACCCGAACCCCCACAGCAAGTCTCCTGCCAACATCAGAGACCTGGGGGCGGGTGGGGGAGGAGGTACAAAGTGACTCCGCCTCTAATTGCTTCGCCCTCCTCTGCTTAGGGTGCATCCCTGTGACTGGTCCGGTTAAGTGGAGGAATTTGGCACTTACGGCACACAAGTGTAAAGCCCCATTGCACTGCTCCAGCACATCACTGCGCTGCGTAACACACGAGATACCGAGCAAAGCATTTCAAGATGGACTGAGTGGATCTTATCATAGAATCATAACAACGCGAAAGGAGGCCATTCAGCCCATCGTGCCTGTGCCTGCTCTTTGAAAAGAGCTATCCAAGAAGTGCCTGCTCTCTCTCCATAGTCCCTTATGTCCCTTATTAGCTTTGGTTAACAAAAATCAATCTCGGATTTAAAATTAACAATTGACGCAGCATTAACTGCTGTTTGCGGAAGAGAGTTCCAAACTTCTACCACCCTTTGTGTGTAGAAATGTTTCCTAACTTCACTCATGAAAGGTCTGGTTGTAATCTTTAGACTGTGCCCCCTCTTCCTAGACACTCCTACCAGCGGAAATAATTTCTCTCGATCTACCCTATCAGTTCCCCTTAATATCTTGAAAACTTCGATCATATCACCCCTTAACAATTTGTGTAATATCTCCTCGTAACAACCCTTGGAGTCTAGGTATCATTTTGGTAAACCTACACTGCACTCCCTCTAAGGCCAATATATCCTTCCTAAGGTGTGGTGCCCAGAACTGCTCACAGTACTCCAGGTGTGGTCTGACCAGGGCTTTGTACAGTTACAGGATAACTTCTACCCCCTTGTATTCTAGTCCTCTAGATACATCAAAGCAAAGATCTATGGGCCCAAATTGCCCCATGAGTTGCACTGGGTTTTTTTGGTGTATCTTTTTAGTTGCAAATATGGCCATTTAATTTGCGTCAGTGTAAGTGAGTTAGTTAGGTTTTTTGTTAGGTCAGTTTTTTTTCCAAAAGGGGGCGTTCCCAGCCACTTGCACCATTTATGCCAATTTGGCCAGAAAAAAGTTGTACTAAACTAACTTAGGGCAGTGTATGTGTCCACTTTTGTCGGCACAGAAAGACCTTAGTTACAGTTAAGGAATCGGTGCAAATAACTTTATTTCAAGCACCACCAAGCACCAAACAAAGCACAAAAAGTAGTAAGCAATTAATTAACAAATAAAATAGACAGAACCCTGCACCTAAAGCACCAAAACCAAAGTAATAAGCAATCAATAAATAACAAATAAAAAAAATAGAAGGAACCCTGCACCTAAAACACCAAAATCAATCAGTAAATAACAAATAAAAGATAGAACTCCTACCTTAGGGAACGCAGCGGGCCGCCGATGAGGGAGCCCATTCGGCCAGGGCTAGGCAGGGCGTGCTCCGGCCCCTCCCACACAGCCTGCAGCGCGTGTTTGCCGAAACGGCCTGCCAGGAGTTACTGCACATGCGCACAGACTCTAGCGCGCATGTGCAGAGGTCCCAGCACTGTTTTCAGCGCTGGGGCCTGGCTCCGCCCCCCCCTCTTTGTTCTGTGCCATGTCAGCTCCAATGACAGCCCAAGAATCGGCCATGATCGCAAGGATTTTTTTTGGCGCTGCTTCTGATCTAAAATGTCGGCGGGGGGGGCTCGGAGGTGCGCCGGAAAAACCGGAGTGCCAAATTTGGGCCCGACGTCCTGAACTTGAACTCGCTCCTCAGGTTGGTTTCCAGGTGCTGGGGGGGCTTTTTTGCAAATTAATCACAATGCCTTACGTCGCTGCGTGTGCTTTGCTTTATTTGCAGCATGGAGGGCTCGATGGTACGCTTGCCAGAGATTGTAGCCTTGAAGAAAAAGTATAAAGCCTACATGTACCTGGATGAAGCTCACAGTATCGGAGCGGTGGGGCCAACGGGCCGAGGTGTGGTGGAGTACTTTGGGGTTGACCCCACTGACATTGACGTATTGATGGGCACCTTCACCAAAAGCTTTGGTGCGACCGGTGGATACATTGCAGGCAACAAGGTAGCGTTTGAAAACCCTCCTTTTCTCTCTCTCTGACCCGTCCTACTGTGTGGGAGGAGCTGCTGCTGCCGTCCAGCGATTATTTCGTCATGAAGAAGCCGGGTTGGTCAACCATTGACTAAGCAGAGCCTCATCGTACACGTAAAGGAACCTTTACTGTATTGGAAGGGGGGTGCGGAGGAGCTGACATGTCAGTGTAGGGGAGTGCACTGACCCCTGTATAAATCCTCCATCGTCGGAGTTCTCCCCTGTGTCCTGGCCAATAGTTATTCCTCAACCAACATCAGTCAGACCTATTATCTGGTCATTATCACTTTGCTGTTTGTGGCAGCTTGCTGTGCGCACATTGGCTGTCGCGTTTCCTACATGAATACAGTAGTGACTACACTCCAAAAAGGTAGCTGGTTGGCTGTAAAGTGCTTCGGGACGTCCTGGGGTCATGAATGGCGCTATAGAAATGCAAGTCTTTCTTTTATCATTGACTTTTCCTTCTCTCTCTTTTTCCTCAATAATCATATGTGCCGGGATTCAGGGGGCCCAGGGGTACCCTCTATACAACAGTAAATCCACTGTGCTGATGTAACATGAATCGGCTGAGGTCAGGAGCCAGGCTCCGGACTGAACCTTCAACAGGTTCGGAATGTGGATGGGTGTGACAATGTTCCTGCGTGAAATGCTGGAGTTGCCACCGGTGAATGTAGCAAAAGTGGTGGAGACCGTGTAATGGCTACTTGATGGGAGTCAGTTAAAGGTGCCACAATCTGTGAAAGGATTTGAGTTGTCCAACTTGCTGATAATTGAATCACCAAACGTGTTCAAAGGTGCGATTTTAGAGCGGCACTGTGATGGGCCTCAATTGGGGCAGAACCTTCAAAATGGTGGATAACTGATAGCAGTTTACAAATCTCCAGAAAGTACAGTGGGGGGGGTGGGGGTCACCTTCCTCAGAGATGCTATGGACATAATCTTCACCAAACTGATGTCCAGGGCTTTTTTAGTTTCCTCTTAAACATTCGGCCTCCGTTCAACTTGATGGCTGACCCCCTGACTCCAGTTCAACAGGTCTGCATTTCCTCGAGTTCTGTCTTCCCCTCCCCCTCCCTCCCCCCCCACCTCTCTCTCTCTCTCGTTCTCTCCCTCTCTCTCTCTCTCTCTCTCTCTTGCTCTCCCTCTCTCCTCCTCTCCCCCAGTCTTCCTCCTTATCAGTTCCCTCATCCAGTAAGCACTCACGCCTCTGAATCAGAAGGTTGTGGATTCAAGTCCCACTCCAGAGACATGAGTACAAAGTCCCGACTGACACTCCCAGTACAGTACTGAGGGAGTACTGACTATCGAAGGCACCATCTTTCGGCTGAGTAGTTAACCTGAGGCCCCGTTTGCCCCCTCGGATAGACATGAAAGATCCCGTGGCACTATGTGACGAAGAACAGGGTGGTTCTCCTTGGTGTCCTGGCCAATATTTATCCCTCAATCAGTATCACTTAAAAACATACCTCATTGGCTGAAAAGTGCTTTGGGAAGTCTTGAGGTGGTAAACGGTGCTATATAAATGTAAGTCTTCTTTGTTTATCCAATTCCTTGTTGATAGTTACTATTAAATCTGCTTCCACCAACCTCTCGGGCAGGATTCCAGATCACAACAACTCGCTGCATTTAAAAAAAAAAATCTTTCCTCGTGTCTCTGGTTCTTTTGCTAATCATCTTAAATCTGTGTCCTTCTGTTACCGATCCTTCTCCTTATTTACTCTATCAAAACCCTTCATGGTTTTGAACACCTCTATCAAATCTCCTCTTAGCCTTAATAGAAACAGAAAATACTGAAAATCTCAGCGGGTCAGGCAGCATCTGAGGAGAGAACATAAGAACATAAGAATTAGGAACAGGAGTAGGCCATCTAGCCCCTCGAGCCTGCTCCGCCATTCAACAAGATCATGGCTGATCTGGCCGTGGACTCAGTTCCACTTACCCGCCCGCTCCCCGTAACCCTTAATTCCCTTAATAGAAACTAGAGTTAACGTTTCAGGTCGATGACCCTTCATCAGGACCTTCTCTGCTCTGAGGAGAACAACTCCAACTTCTCCAGTCTCCACGTAACTGAAGTCCCTCATTCCTACTGAAGACTGAAGTCCCTCATTCCTGGTACCATTCTTGTAAATCTCTTCTGCAGCCACATTATCAAGGTACCCGGAGTGTGTTACAAAGTATTTACAGCACAGAAACAGCCCATTCAGCCCAACTGGTCTATGCCGGTGTTTATGCTCCACATGAGCCTCCTCTTCATCTAACCCCATCAACATATCCTTCTAATCTTTTCTCCCTCGTGAGTTTATCGAGCTTCCCCTTAGCTATTCACCTCAACCACTCCCTGTGGTAGTGAGTTCCACATTCTAACCACTCTCTGGGTAAAGAAGTTTCTCCTGAATTCCCGATTGGATTTATCAGTGACTATCTGATATTTACGGCCCCTAGTTCTGGTCTCATGTTGCTGGGAGATAATTGAGAATTGGCCTGTGTTTTTGCAGGGACAGGGGAGAATCACCCTGAGAGTTTTGTTTTAGCCTTTCCCCTGGCCCAATGTGTGTTGGCCGAGCCAGGGAATCTCTGCGTGATCCCACGTCCGACCTTCAGTCTGTACACCAGTCGGCACTGAGCCAAGCAAGGGACGGAACGATTGAGTGCAGCTTCATATCAACGTCAAAGCTTTTGTTTCTCAAGCGTTGTGTTTGTTTACTAAACACTTGGGACATAATGATACAGTTTGCATCAAAATTGTGTCACAGAAACACACATGTTTTCATGTGTCTGTTGAACTAACACAGTTCTCACACTGTCACTTGCCCACGCCATTGTTCTGGTGTAAATAAAGCACCTATGTTGGGAAGTCTTCCCTCTCCAAGCATAAAGCCAGCGTACCCTTAATAAGGACAGCTATTGTACCCCAGAAAATGCAAATGTATATTTTCTATTAACTTGGTATTGCTGCAGACTCCAAAATGACTCCATGGCCAATAGGTTTTTGAACGTACCAATTTTTATTAGGAAAATGGTAAGTTGCACAGTTGAAGGGGAATAGGAATAGACTGCCATATCTCAAGGCTGCAGTACCATCGAGTGCCTGCTGAAGGTGCTGGCGAGAGTGTGACTCGGCGAGTGATCGTGGCAGAGGTGTGGCAAATGTTTGGTGCGGAGGAGCAGCGAGAGATTGTGGCGGAGATGCGACAAATGTTTGTGGCGGAGGAGCGGTGAGAGATCGTGGCAGAAGTGCGGCAAATGGGGGCACGGGGCCCAGCAGAGCTGAGGGCCCAGGGGCAGTACAGGCCAGCCCACACTGCGATATGTGTGCGCACTAGGTCCGTGCAGAACAGGTCTCCAGTTGTCCTGGTTAACCCTTGCCACTGGATAAAGGCCGAGCTCTGTCAAGCCCCTGTGGTGGCTGATGTGCAACGTCACCGCACGTTAAAAAATCCACGCACAGGCATCTTCCACCCCTGGAGTTCAGGACTGGAATATCGGGTCCTTCATTGAAACATCTGCAAACTCATCCCTTTTGGTGTGGAAGCAAGTCATCCTCGTTCGAAGGACTGCCTATGATGATGCCTCACAACACTGATCAGCACTGCCCCTCACAGGAACTCAGTGGTACAGCAGTACTAGAGAAATTGGAATCCATCTGCCCTCTAGTGGTCACATTTCTATAAGTCTACAGACTCTACGCACTCACTTAAGAAATAGGAGTAGGTCCTACAGCCTTGCGCCTGCTCACTGTTGATGCTTGTAGGGGAGAATGGCGGGAAAACAAAAGTGATTACTGTATAAATGACTGTTGCTCCGCTTTATATTCCAGAATTTTTGCCAAGACCCATAATTATTCAAGCGGCACAAGATCAGTTCTCTTTGCTCTGAGTTCCTGATCTCGATCACGATGCTGCATGGAGATTCTAAGATCTCTCTGCGTGGGGAAGGGGAAATCAGACGGAGAGCCTTTATTAGTCTAGTCTTGCACACCACCTTTAATCTCGCATCTCTCCTGAGGTCATACTTTTCTTACCGTTCAAAATCATTTTCTTATTCCACCTGTCCATGTTAGTCATGCTTTCAGCAGATTCTGTATGGTGCAGTATATATACAGAATGATGCAGCACCGAAGGGGGCCATTCGGCCCATCGTACCTGTGCTGGCTCTTTGGTCGTGCTACCCAATTAATCCCACTGCACCTGTTCTTTTCCCCCATAGCCCTGTATTTTTTTTCCCTTCAAGTATTTAGCCGTGTGTGGGTGTGTTTATAATCCGTCTGTGTTATGTTACTGTCTGTGTTATGTGAGTTGAGAAGGAATTTCTTCTCCCAGAGGGTTGTGAATCTGTGGAATTCTCTGCCCAAGGAAGCAGTTGAGGCTAGCTCATTGAATGTATTCAAGTCACAGATAGATAGATTTTTAACCAATAAGGGAATTAAGGGTTACGGGGAGCGGGCGGGTAAGTGGAGCTGAGTCCACGGCCAGATCAACCATGATCTTGTTGAATGGTGGAGCAGGCTCAAGGGGCTAGATGGCCTACTCCTGTTCCTAATTCTTATGTTCTTATGTCTTAGTCCCACTGTAAGAAGGTGCCTTTATATGTATCTCAAGCACTTGAATGAGTGATATATTTTGAAAATTGCAACTTGCTTAAGGGGGAGAGCAAGAGATTAGTGGAGAATGTTCATTTCTGGTGGGTGGGCTTAAGTGCCAGCATTAGAACAGTTAACAGTTCAGTCCCGTTGCATCTTAGCAAACCTATTAGCCACTTTCTACAAAGCATTTGGTTCTCTTACAGGAGCTGGTGGACTATTTACGAGGATATTCCCACAGTGCTGTCTATGCTGCCTCAATGCCTCCACCGATAGCAGAACAAATTATCAGATCACTAAAGTGTATTATGGGACTTGATGGAACAACAATAGGTAAGTAACGGATAGACATTTTTTAAAAACTTACTAATGACATATTTTATAATGCTCTCCTTCCCCATCCTAGGCACAGTTTCCAAGGCTGGTTTCTGTTTTTTTTTAAATTCGTTTTGGGATGTGGGCGTCGCTGGCAAGGCCAGCATTTACAGGCTCACGTTTCGGCACGAGTTGCTCCTATTTTTTTTGAGCAACTAGTTTAGTATGGAGTATCTTAGGAATCGCAATTCTCGGCATTTAGTTTGCTCCAATTCTAGTTAGTTAAAATAGTTTCATTTTAGTACAGTTTTTTTTTCAAAAGGGGGCATTACCAGCCACTTACGCCTGTTTTGCAAGTTTAGGCAGCGAAAAGTTACTCCAAACTAGCTTAGAATGGAGTAAGTGTCGATTTTTGTACACTCAGAAAAACCTTGCCTACATTGTAGGAATTAGGCGCAGGGAGCAAGAGATGGATGGGGGGGAGGGAGGGAAGTTAGGGGATTTGACAAAGCATTAAACACTTCACTTTTACCAATAAAGAGCCATCATCAATAATAAATGATAAATAAATCAATAAATAAATTACATTTTCCTACCTCTCCATCGAAGCAGCGGCAGCAGGCACCGAGCTGCGATCTTTCGGCCGTTCGGCTAGAGGATAGGGGAGGCCTGATAAACACCGGGAGAGCCAGCCAGCACACACCTTTGAAAGTTTATTTTTACTCTTCCCTTTAAAGATGGCCGATTGCCAATGTTTGTGTGCCAGTGCGCATGCGCGCACGCTCGCTGTCGGCACTCAAACTGATGCTGGGCCCTAGCCCTGCCTCCCTGCCGGCAGTGCTTGGTCAGAACGCCCCCAGCAGCTCCTGCTGCGCCGCGCTGAGCTACAAACGGACCTACAGATATCGGATAATCGCGAGGCAAGTATTTGACGCTTTTTCAGTTCTAGAAATTAGGCGGACCTCTCCGAGGTGCGCCGTTCTACCAGGGATCCAAAACTTGGGCCCTATATGTTGACAATTCCAATGAAAAATCACAATGCTCCGAGAGTCGGAAAATATTTTGCACTCCAGAATCCATGTGGTAATTAGCCCTGGCTCAGTGGGTAACACTCTTGCCTTTGAGTCAGAAGGTTGTGGATTCAATTCCCACTCCAGGGCTATGTTCCGTTTAAGCTGCGCGACTGAGCAGCGCTCTAGACCTCCCGCGCAGCCGGCTAATCACTGGGAAAGCCACTCATGCGCGGTATTTTGAATGCCGCGCAGCCCCTTAAAGGGACTGCGCATCCAAAAAAAAATTAAAGGGAACGTTGCTCCAGGGACTTGAGCACAAAAATCTAGGCTGATCATCCACTGCAGTACTGAGGGAGTGCGGCACTGACGGAGGTGCCATCTTTTGGATGAGACTTTAAACCGAGGCCCCATCTGCCCCCTCAGGTGGATGTAATAGATCCTACTGCACTATTTCTAAGAAGAGCAGGGGAGCTATCCCCCGTGTCCTGGCCAATATTTATCTCTCAACCAACATCACTGAAACAGATTATCTGGTCATTAGCACATTGCTGTTTGTGAAGCTTGCTGTGCGCAAATTGGCTGCTGTGTTTCCTACATTACAATAGTGACTGCACTTCAAAAAAGCTTTAAAGTGCTTTCGGACATCTTGAGGTGGTGAAAGGTGCTATATAAATGCAAGTTCTTTATAAAAATGCAAATTGCGCGTGCGGGATTGCGTGGCGGAGGAGAGTACCATCTCTCCTTTACTTCCTTCTGCTTCTCCACAGGTATCGAGCGAGTGCGACAGCTGGGAGCAAACACCCGATATTTCAGACAGCGCTTGCGTGAGCTGGGTTTCATCACTTACGGCAACGATGATTCCCCTGTTGTCCCCCTGCTGTTGTACATGCCAGGCAAAGTGGGGTACGTTTTACTCTCTGCAGAACCTTGAGTACATTTTTATTTCCTGCGTTAATGCACTATATAAATGTAAATTGGCACCCAGTGCCTTTCCCGTTCTGTGCATCTTGCGCTGCCCCGTGTCCTAACTCGCATCAAGTCCCATCACCCCTGTGCTCACTGACCTACACTGGCTCCCAGTCCAGCAATGCCTCAACTTTAAAATTCTCATCCTTGTTTTCAAATCCCTCCATGGCCTGCTTGGCCCTCCCTATTTCTGTAACCTCCTCCAGCCAGACAACCAACCAAGATCTCTGCGTTCCTCCAATTCTGGCCTCTTGCACATCCCCGATTTTAATCGCTCCACCATTGGCAGCCGTGCCTTCAGTTGCCTGGGCCCTAAGCTCTGGAATTCCCTCCCTAAACCTCTACACCTCTCCTCCTTGCAGTCGCTCCTTAAGCTTTTGGTCATCTGCCCTAATATCTCCTTTATGTGGCTCGGTGTCCAGTTTTGTTTGAGAATGCTCCTGTGTAGTGCCTTAGGACGTTTTACTCGGTTAAAGGCGCTGTATAAATACCAGCTGTAGTTTCTCTCACCCCGGTATTGTTTCTCGAACAGCTGTGTTGTAACAAGATACTCTGCTTTCAGTGCATTTGCCCGGAGAATGCTGAAGAAGAACATCGGAGTGGTGGTGGTGGGATTTCCGGCCACTCCCATTGTTGAATCCCGGGCTCGCTTTTGTCTGTCTGCAGCACACACACGCCAGATGTTGGACACGGTGAGCATCTCCCGAGCACTCTGACTCACACACATATTGTTCTTGTACCAACGCTGAAACCTTGGTTCAAGCAACTCTTATTTTCCATTCACTTCTCATCAGCGGATCCACAATATTCGCAATTACCAACTCTATTAATACTGATCTCCCAGCTTACAGAGTCCAGCTAAAAAAACACTCTTTGGCAAATCACTTTGTGTTAACTTCATCTCAATAATGCTCATATACTTCTCACAGATGTTTGACCACTATTTGGGTATGCAAATGGGAAAAACTGTTTCAACGTTAAGGACATTAAATAGACAATACATTTTTACGGCCCTGTTTAATGGTAGCACAGAAGCAAAGGGAATTTTAATGGAGCCAATTCATTTATCGCAGGTTATTTCTCCCATTCCCAAGTTTTCTCCCCATTTCCCTCCTTTCTCAAAGGTTGCCCCCCGCCCCCCCCCTCCCGCTGCTCCCCCCCCTCCCGCTGCTCCCCGCGTCACCCCCCCCTCCCGCTGCTTCCCGCCTCACCCCCTCCCGCTGCTCCCCCCTCCCGCTGCTCCCCCCCCCGCTGCTCCCGCTGCTCCCCGCGTCACCCCCCCCCGCTGCTCCCCGCCTCCCCCCCCCCTCTCCCGCTGCTCCCTGCGTCGCCCTCCCCTCCCGCTGCTCCCCGCGTTCCCCCCCCCCCCCCCCCGTTGCTCCCCACGTCGGCCCCCTCCCGGGACGCCCCACGTCGCCCCCCCCCCCTTACTCCCTCCTGTTACTCCGCGAGTCGCCGCTTCCTGTTACGCGGGCAGGGAAATAGGCTGCTACAGGGTGTGGCAATGGAAGCCATGCTTTACCCTCACTCCTTCACTGCCTGAGATCAGACCGGGGATCGAAGCCCCGAACTTCCTGGCCAATATCGCTCAGTACCGCACCATACAGTGCCAGTGCCAGCTGGACCTCTTTGAAGCTAATTTGCCAGTTGCCATCCAGTTAGCCCAGAAACGCCCAACACTATTGGTATATCTTGCCTCCTTTTATCTGCCAAAGACCAACCCCACCCTACTTCTTTCACCCTGAGCCTAAAACGGTCAAGATTACCTCTCCACAGAACCGCAAGCGATATGGAACAAACTTCAAACACTGTCCATGTGGCTATATCCAACAGCATCTTCAGGATGTTGTACGTGAAAAGATGGTCAAGGCACTGCAGTGCCTCAAATGCTGTTAATAAAGGTCCATTTACTCTCTTTATTTACATGGTACCTTTATGCACACTCTTGAATGCACTAAAACCAAACTTTTTCTCCTACATTTTGATTAATCTCTGCGCTTCACCATTGATGGCCGTGTCTTCAGCTGCCTGGGCCCTAAGCTCTGGACTTCCCTCCCTAAACCTCTCCGCCTCTCTACCTCTCCCTCATCCTTTAAGGCATTATGTTTGATAATCGCTCCTGTGAAGAGCTTTGGGACGTTTTGCTACGTTAAAAGCGCGATATAAATGCAATTTGTTTGTGAAAGAGGCAACTGCCTTTTGGTTTGTGATCTTTGCAGCAAGTTCTTGCAAGAGGCTGGGCGCACAAGGCCTTACACGGCAAAACGTTGCTGGTACAGTAGCGAGGGGATGGGTGGCATCCCAGTGATTGACTGGAAGAGGAATAATTCTCAAGCATCGTGAAGCAAGCCTGGATATGGAGCCAGGAGACGGCAGTGTTGTGACATTTCAGGTCCTGAACTGGACCAGCATCCTTTTATGACTTCATTTTGATGGGACTGTAGGAACTAGGAGGAGATCATTCAGCCCTTCGAGCCTGTTCCTCCATTTAATGAGATCATGACCGATCTGTATCTTAACTCCATCAGCCCTCCTTGGCTCCATTATCCTTTTATATCACTTAACATTCTCCAGCCCTACAACTGTGGATGCTCGGTCATTGAGTATATTCAAGACAGAGATCGATAGATTTTTGGACATTAAGGAAATCAACGGATATGGCGATTGGGCAGGAAAGTGGAGTTGAGGTTGGAAATCAGCTGTGATCTTAATTGAATGTCGGAGCAGGCTCGAGGGGCCATACGGCCTGCTCCTGCTCCTTATGCCCTCCACGATCTCTGTGCTTCTTCAATTCTGGCCTCTTGCACATCCCCAATTTTAATGCTCCACCATTGGCGGCCGTGCCTTCCGCTGCCAAGGCCCTAAGCTCTGGAATTCCCTCCCTAAACCCCTCCGCCTCTCTACCTCTCTCCTTTAAGATGTTCTATAAAACCCACCTCTTTGACCGAGCTTTACAAATTCTCGTTATACCCTATCTTATCAATCTCGGTTTCAAAATTATTAATTGCCCCCTCGCCTCGACAGCCTTTTGCAGGGAGTGCTTTCCCGGTTTGGGAAAGCTTCTCTCTTTATTTTAGTACTTTGATTTCTATTTTCTGCCTGACATAACTCCAGTAGCTGAGAGCGTGGGCACACCACCTGCTTCTAGCCCATTGCCAATACACCCGACAGCTGTCCCCGGGCTGTGCCAGAGGCTGCCCAGAGATAACTTTTCCCTAAACCTTCCCTGGGTACATCGGTCAGAAAAAGGGGAGGGAAGGTCGTCGACCTATTTCGCCAGGTCTCTCCACCCCTGTTATATCGGATTCCCTGACGGATAGAGGTGGAGCTGTGGCTGGGCACAACCACAGCTAGCGTCCCATATAGCCAACCATCGCAGGCAACTCCCTATTTTATAAAACGGGAATCTTTTAACGAGAGGTGCATTTAAAGGGAAGTTGGATAAACACGAGGGAGAAAGGAATAGAAGGATATGCTGATAGGGTGGGAGGGTGCTCATGTGGAGTAAAAACACTGGCATAGATTAGTTGGGCAGAATGGCCTGTTTCTGTGCTGTAAAATTCAATATCATTTTGACACGACTGTATCAAATGTTAATGTTATCTGCTGTTGAATAACAGTTGCACAGTGGGCTAAGTAATTAAATGCTACTTAAAAAAAAATTAATATCCTAAAAAAACCTCGTTGCATTGCAGGTGTTGAACGTCCTTGACGAAATGGGTGACTACCTGCAGTTCAAGTATTCCAGGCGGTCTCCGTCCGCTCGGCCTGAGCTCTATGATGAATCCAGCTTTGAGCTGGAAGACTGAACTCCCTCCATAGTGTGGATTGTGAGCTACAGGCAGCGTGACAAACACGCGCCCCGCCCTCCTCCACCCTCCTCCATGCGTCCTGGCGATGGCAACAGCACACGGGCGCATGTCTCCTCTTTAAACCAGCGCGAATCGGAAAAATAAAAAAGGACCGAGAGGAGACTGCGGCGTCATCACGATCTTTCCTCGCGCGCAGAGAGAGAGAGAGAGAGAGAGAGAGCGAAGCGTGGAGTGACACACCGGTAACATACCGCTAATATGGTCTCGTACACATACTCTTGTGTAACGCTGTACAGCGCTGTGGGCAAGGGAAGGGGCGAGACCAACTGGAAAATCCCAGCCTCCTTCGCACTGCTGCAGCTGTTCTTTCTGCAGATGTTTGCTCAGTTGCCCATTTTGCCTTTTTGGAGTGTTTTTAAAAAAAACTTATTTAAAAAAAAAAAAAATTGTTGCTGTTACTCCAGGCAAGCATTTAAAATGTATATTTATCTTCATATGCAACTATTGCAATAAATATTCATTCAGGAATTAGCTAAAAGTTAAACTCAGGCATGTTTGGGTGGGGCTTTGTTGGATTTTGAATCACATACACTTGGATTTTCAGGCTGATAAAGCTGACCTGGATTTATTCATTACAGTGAACAGAATTAGATGCTTTGATGGGGGGGAAATGTTGCCAAAGATAAATTGCCTAATCATATGAAATTTTGTTGAAATGTTATGGGAAGAAAATTATACACGTAAATACAGAAATTATAATTTTATAAACCTTTTTCTGAGCTCCTTTTGAGAGTCGTTTAAAATATTGGAAAAAAAAAATGTTTGGTTGCGTATCCAGAATTTCGATGTTCCAACGGTGCAGTTTATGTGATTTTTAAATATGTGAAATTCTTTCTGCAAATAAGATTGTAATATTTAAAGAAAAAATGTTTTGAGGGGAACAAGAAAAGGTTAATTACTGCAGCTGTCTATACAAGGTTATGGCTTGTTTTTTAATTTCATTTTAATAACTTTTCATCGCCTCATTTTCAAATTTTTTTTAAACACTCTCTGGGTTTGTGTGTGATACCTTCCCACATCCGCGCTGTCCTCCTTCAACCACTGGAGGCTGCTGTAGCCCGGGCCACTGCTGCCTGCTTGACCACTGCTGCCCACCCGTGAATCCTTTTGGCGTAAGGGCTTAGCTGGGTAAAGACCGTAAGGCCCTCCTCTCTTCTCCGGGGAAACCGAATTCTCTGTATTCAGTCCGGGCCTGAATTCAGACCCAGCGAGAGCAGAGCCTTGTCAATTGGATCGCGTGGCCCACTGATTTCCAGTGTCATCCACAACGCACGGTTCTCGATCTGATCAGTACAGTGATCGTTATCGGTTAGGCCCTTTTGCACACTGACCCACCCAGCAATGAAGTAGCCCAATTATTAAGGGCAAGGGTTTTTAAAAAACCACACTGCCTGTTTGCTGTCTTTGTGTCTGCAGATATTTATTTTCAAAAGCTAGCCTTTGCTTAAAAATTTCGAACCATTTGTTTGTAACTGCAACGATCAATTTGATCCGCTATTAGACCCAGGCAGTAGCTCGATTCCTAACAACATACATGTGGTCCAGGCGGCTGCTTTATGGCCCCTTCGGAAAAAATGGAGGAATTTACAGAATTCAATCCCTGTTAAATATCCTGGAATTCAACAATAAAAACTCAAATTTGACTTGTACAGTAACTGTAAACCAGGGGCCCTAAATTAATGCGTACGTTCCATCGCCTTAAACCACACAGAATATGTTATCACAATGGATCCAAAGCATAGTTACCTTTTATCCCCAGTCTTGACATCATCTCGCAGAATGTCATTGACGTAACTCTCGCTCTTTATAATTTCACTTCTTTAAAAAGCCAGCGTGAAAATAAGGGAACCATTACTGTAATTGTAGATTCTTGAACAATTATTCGTCATTCCTTTTAAGTTCTCTAAGGAATCTGTTTTAACACCTCAATTCTGCAACATATGGCTCCGTTAACAGCATCAGCCAAGTCGGCATATGGTACAGTGAATAAACTGACTCTTGCTCGCAGACCTGGAGAGACTGTAGTGTTGTTTGCACTGAAGTCCTGTGTCACATGTGGAATGCCTCTTAACCTGTCACTGTTTGTACTTTCCTGAAGAATTTGCTCGCTGGTGTAAAAGCTGGGATCGGAATGGTGTCACTTCCACTGATCTGCACCCGAAGGCGCAAATTATGTTAAGTGTTTAACAGGTCTTTTATATCACAGGCCGAAGAACACCCGTCTCCCGAATTTACTTTTAAATGGTAACCCAAATCCCCTGTGGTCAGCCGTGGCTCAGAGGGCAGCACTCTCGCCTCTGAGTCAGAAGGTTGCGTGTTCAAGTCGCACTCCAGAGACTTGAGCAGAAAAATCCAGGCTGACGCTCCCAGTGCAGTGCTGAGGGAGTGCTGCACCTTCGGAGGTGCCGTCTTTCGGATGAGACATTAAATCAAGGCCCCTTCTGCTCTCTCAAGTGGACGTAAAAGATCCCATGACACTATTTCGAAGAGGAGCAGGGGAGTTATCCCCGGTGTCTTGGCCAATATTTATCTCTCCATCAACACCACTAAAAACAGATTGTTTGGTTGTTATCATATTGCTGTGTGTGGGAGCTCTCTGTGTGAAAATTGGCTGCTGCGTTTCCTACATTACAATAGTGACTACATTTCAAAAGTACTTCATTGGCTGTAAAAAGTTTTGAGACATCCTGTGATCGTGAAAGACACTATATAAATGAAAGTCTTTCTCTGTGAACCAGTGGAGAAAAACAAAGCATGTGCATTGAGTAGCCGTAACATAATTGCCCACTGTGCGTGCAAAGTAATCGCCTCAGGAGGTACTTAACTAATGATGTCACAGCAGACGGAGCATATACGGTCAGAGGCGTGATGTAATTGAGGGGGATGTGGTGCATTTTGACCAGGCAGCATTGTCTAACACCCAGGGGGCAGGGGGGGAAGTAGATCTTCTTTAGTTGCTGATCTAAATACAGCATTTTCTGGCCAAGAGAAGCCCACGTCTGCAGAAGGCCTGGGCTGCAGGAGTCGGAAAGCAAAACATACATATTAAGGCGGCTTGAGAATAGGCCTCGAGCCCATCCCATAATACAACACTTCCGAATTCTACAGCTGCTGCTGTGCAAGATTTAAAATAGTACCCAAGTGAAATGATTTTGAGAAGTCTCTGCCCAATTGCTAATGGGCATTAGCTGATGTAAAACTCCCCGCCCCCCAGTTCAGTTGTCAATCTTAGACACCATAAAAGAAAAAAAGCCTGATTTTATTTTTTCTCGAGGTTGAGGCTGTGACATGTTAACGTAACGGACAGGAGGTTGGCCTTGCAGCTAACTGCTTCTCCTTGGAGTGTTTGATGATCTCGAGGGCCCTAGAAGGGAAATTGCCCCATTCCCCAGTACCATCGTTCCTCATCGCGATGAGCGCAAAATGCAGCCTTGCAGGGGTGTGTGTTTCTGTATGGGAGGGCATTTTTAAGGGGAATTATCCAACATTAAAAAATGCTTGCCCAAACTATTCTCATTGAGGTTGCTAACCTGCGACTAATGATGTAAATCCCCCTTAAAAAATGCAGCATTTCCTCCCTTGGGTATGAAATTATCATGAATAGATTCACAGCCCAAACTGAAAAAAAGAGTTTGCTGCAAATCTTTATTTCCTGAAGTGTTGGTGAATTCTGAGCCAATTTTTAATTTGAATGCGCCTGTTTTATTTTAAATGGCATCGTCCACAAGAAGATATTGTCCATCTGTCCTTGCATGCACACTCACTGATTTGAGCATCTGTGACCCCAGCATCACATCTTGGGCAAACACGGCTATCTATGGTTGAAGTCCTAAAGGTAAGGTGTGTTTTTTAGTTATGTTTATATCCTCTACATTCTAATTGGGGCATGAGGAAAGGGTGTGGAGAGAAAGGAGTGGATTCTGCCTGTCCAAACTCTGATCATTCAATGGGCGAGGGATATATCCACCTGTTCTGTCACAACAGCTTCATCTGGGTTAAGGACAGCATGGCCTGAAAGTTCAAATGTCAGATGCTCCTTGGACCCACTTAAGAATCTTTTTTTTATTATTACTCATTCATGGGATATGGGTGTTGCTAGCAAGGCCAGCATTTATTGCCCATCCCTAAATGTCCTTGAGAAGGTGGTGGTGAACTGCCTTCTTGAACCGCTGCATCCGTGTGGTGAAGGTACTCCCACAGTGCTGTTGGGGAGGGAGTTCCAGGATTTTGACCCAGTGGTGCCCAGGTTCCGCTTGCACCAATGAGCAGGGATGAAACTACCTGCCGTTTGGATTTGCATTCGGAGGATTACATCTCAATTGATTGTGGGAGGGCAGTTTCTTTCCTTGCCGGGAGCAACATTAAAATTCACACATTGGATTCAGAGGGCCCGAGTTTTGTATTGTCTGAACCCAAAACCAAAAGTCTGAATTTATCTGAATGCTCATCGCTGGTTTAAACTTCTGTTTGTTTGTATACTCTTTGGTTCCCCCAATTTTATTGCATGGATTCAGATAATTGGCTGATCGTTCTACCAGCATTTAATGTTGGGTAAGTGGGTTTTACACGGTGCTGTATCCAATAAAGAGATTAGATGAGGTGTGCCTTTAAGCTCCATCTGCGCGCACTTTGAACCGAGAATTTCTAATTAGGTTTATAAGTGAATTTGCTCATCAATGGCAGAGCTTTCCTTGAATATGCCAACCTCTCTCTTGCTCCAAGATTCATTAATCAGTTGAGATAAACTCCATTGTGTGTCCTTAGCCTGCAATTCCATGGCACCTCCAGGGATTACAACATCATTGAAACTGGGGAAAAAATGTATCTGATTTTCATGTCTAACTATACTTGTTAAAAGAAGAGGTTTCCAAATGGATCATTTTGTGAATCCATCCTTAAAGCTCGGGATTGTAATTCAGTGCACAGAAATCTAATTGGAGCAGGGTGGGGAGACAGGATGCATTCCGGAGAGTTTAGTTATCATATTCAGTCTATTCAGGTACATGCCGTAAGAATAAACATGACAGAAAATTGATTTGACTCACAATTAAATGTTCAATGTAAATGAGGCTGATTGCTGTTTCTGAAAAGTAGAGAGATTAGTTAGGTGTGCCTTTCAGCTCCCATCTGCATGCACTGAGATACAGGAAATAGCACTACCTACACTTTGGGATCTCAAAATAAAGTCCCCGATTTTATTGTACGGATTCAGATAATTGGCTGATGGTTGTGCCAGTATTTGGCACTGGATCTATGGGTTGTACACTGTGCTGTGTGGTTTGTAAATTTGATTTATATATTACCTTTATGTGCAGGCTTTACGCTGTACTATAAAGTGCTGATGGTAAAAGGTTTGTATATATTTTGTATACTGATTTTGTTTTATATACATAATGTACAAAAAAAGTTTGTTTTTGTTTCCTTTTGTGACATCGGAACTTTTTTATAAATATAATGAAGACACTTGACTGGCATGTGGCATATCAATCTATGGAACAAATAAAACCTTTCGCATTCCCTTAACTCTGGCCTCTTTTCTGTCTCTGAACTATGTTAAATCTCTTGATAAAATTACTGCTATTAACTCGTGTGCATGGAGTCTCTTTAATGGGAACAATTAAAGTAATTGTGATGGGTTAAATTTTTCTGCTGTACGTTTAATTACAGAGTGAAGAGAATTGTGTCCTCACACACTGACGATTGCCCCATGACTTGTCTTCAAAAAAATATCTTCTGGTATATTGCCTCCATTAGAATAACCCTCCAGGGACTTTTTTTTAATACACATGTGTATATATATATATATATATTATTAAGATAGACAAATCTCCAGGACCTGATGGTTTCCATCCCTGGGCTATTAGAGGAAATAGATGCATAAATTACAGATGCATTACTCATAATTTTCCAAAGCGCTCTCAATTCAGGAATTGTGCCTTGCAGATTGGAAGATTATAAACACCCTCCCGTTATTTAAGAAGGGATGGAGGGAGAAACCAGGTAGCTACAGAGCTGTCAGTTTAACATCAATTGTAGGGAGGTTACTGGAATCTGTCATCGGAGACTGAGTGACTTGGACAAGTAATAGGCAATCAAAGAGAGTTGCCATGGATTTGTGACGGATAGGTCAAGTCTGACTAATCGTGTCGAATTTTTTGAGGAGGTCACGAGCCTGGTGGATAGGGGGAGTGTCTGGATGTTGTCTGTGTGAACTTCCTGAAGGCATTTGATGAGGTTTGGCACAGGAGGTTATTAGCAAAAATGACAGTGGATGGAATTGGAGGTAATCTTGTGACAATGGGCTGGTAATTGGTTGGGACAGAGAGTAGGGAGAAAGAATTTGTTCTCTGATTGGCAGGATGTGATGTGATAAATCCCCAGGGTGTTATACTAGGATCTCATCTTTGCACCATATATATTGACTCGGATAAGGAATAGAGAGTTGTATATCCAAGTTTGCAGATGACACTAAGGAGGTTGTATAGATGGGAGCAGGAAGTTAAAAGGGGGCATAGATCGACTAAGTGAGGGGGCACAACTATGTCGGATAGATTTCAATGTGGGGAAGTGGTGAGGTCATCCAATTTGGATCTGTGAAAGGAATCAGAATATTTTCTCTCCCTCAACCAACATCACTAACACAGTTTATCTGGTCTTCATTACATTGCTGTTTGTGGGAGTTTGCTGTGCGCAAATTGGCTGTTGCGTTTCCTACATTACAACAGTGACGACACTTCAAAAAATGTACTTCATTGGCTGTAAAGTGCTCTGGGACATCCTAAGGTCGTGAAAGGCTTTGTATAAATGCAAGTCTTTCTTTAATGGTGAGAGACTAGAAGCTGTGGAGAAACAAAGGGATTTAGGCCTTCATGAACAGAAATCACCAAAAGCTAGCGCACTGGTACAGACAGTAATTTAAAAAGACAAAGGGAATGTTGGCCTTTATTGCAAGGGAGTTGGAATTCAGAAGTGCAGAAATGATGTTTAAGTTGTACAGAGCCTTGCTCAGTTTTGGGCCCCGAACCTCGAAAGATATAAAAGCAAAATACTCGAATGCTGGAAATCTGGGGGGGTGGGGGAGGAACAGAAAATGTTGGAAATACTCCGTGGGACAGGCAGCCTCTGTGGAGAGAGAAACAGAGTTAACGTTTCAGGCTGATGCATCAGAACTGAAAAAAGTTAGCGATGTAACAGATTTTAAGCAAGGGGCAGGGAAAGTGGGTCGGGGAGGAAAGAACAAAAGGGAAGGCCTGTGATAGGGTGGAAGACAGGGATGATTAAATGGCAAACAGTATGATAGTACAAAGTAAAAGCAGATGGTAATGGGACAAGTAAAGAAACAAAGGTGTTGTCGACAGCACTATCAAGCACCACTTACTCACCAATAACCTGCTCACCGATGCTCAGTTTGGGTTCTGCCAGGACCACTTGGCTCCAGGTCTCATTGCAGCCTTGGTCCAAAAATGGCCAAAAGAGCTGAATTCCAGAGGTGAGGTGAGAGTGACTGCCCATGACATCAAGGCAACATTTGACCGAGTGTGGCATCGGGGAAAACTCTCCACTGGCTGGAGTCATACCTAGCACAAAGGAAGATGGTTGTGGTGGTTGGAGGTCAATCGTCCCAGCCCAGGACATCACTGCAGGAATTCCTCAGGGCAGTGTCCTAGGCCCAACCATCTTCAGTTGTTGCATTAATGACCTCTCCATCACAAGGTCAGAAGTAGGGATGTTCGCTGATGATTGCACAGTGTTCAGTGCCATTCGCAACTCCTCAGACAATGAAGCAGTCCGTGTCCGCATGCAGCAAGACCTGGACAACATTCAGGCTTGGGCTGATAAGTGGCAAGTAACGTTCACGCCACAAAAGTGCCAAGCAATGACCATCACCTACAAGCAGAAGTCTAACCACCATTCATGATATTCAACGGCATTACCATCACCGAATCCCCCACCATCAACATCCTGGGGGGGTCACCATTGACCAGAAACTGGACCAGCCACATAAATACCATGGCAACAAGAGGCTGGGTATTCTGTGGTGAATGTCTCACCAGACTCCCTAAAACCATTCCACCATCTAAAAGGCACAAGTCAGGAGTGTGATGGAATACTCTCCACTTGCCTGGGTGAGCGCAGTTCCAACAACACTCGAGAAGCTCAACACCATCCAGGACAAAGCA
This sequence comes from Pristiophorus japonicus, assembly GCF_044704955.1. NCBI lineage: Eukaryota > Metazoa > Chordata > Chondrichthyes > Pristiophoridae > Pristiophorus > Pristiophorus japonicus. Next base: position 128,441,356 of record NC_091985.1, on the reverse strand, counting down.
GCCCACTTGATTGGCACCTCATCCACCACCTTAAAACATTCACTCCCTCCACCACCGGCGCACCGTGGCTGCAGTGTGTACCATCTTTAAGATGCACTGCAGCAACTCGCTAAGGCTTCTTCGGCAGCACCTATCAAACCCACAACCTCTCCCACCTAGAAGGGCAGTGAACGCATCGGAGCACCAACAACTGCAAGATCCACTCCAAATTACACAGCATCCTGACTTGGAAATATATCGCCGTTCCTTCATCGTCGCTGGGTCAAAATCCTGTGACTCCCTAACAGCACCGTGGAAGTTCATTCATCACAAGGACTGCAGTGGTTCAAGAAGGAGGCTCGCCATCACCTTCTCAAGGGCAGGTAGGGATGGACAATAAATGCTGGCCTTGCCTCATCCTGAAATGAATAATTTAAAAAAAGATGAGTCTGGAAGAGGTGTAAATGGAAAGATACATTGGTCTTGGAATGGGTACTGAGCAGATTCACCAGAATGATACTAGAACATAAGAATTAGGAACAGGAGTAGGCCATCTAGCCCCTCGAGCTTGCTCCGCCACTCAACAAGATCATGGCTGATCTGGCCGTGGACTCAGCTCCACTTACCCGCCCGCTCCCCATAACCCTTAATTCCCTCATTGGTTAAAAATCTATCTATCTGTGATTTCAATACATTCAATGAGCTAGCCTCAACTGCTGATTTGGGCAGAGAATTCCACAGATTCACAGCCCTCTGGGAGAAGAAATTCCTTCTCAACTCGGTTTTAAATTGGCTCCCCCGTATTTTGAGGCTGTGCCCCCTAGTTCTAGTCTTCCCTACCAGTGGAAACAACCTCTCTGCCTCTATCTTGTCTATCCCTTTCATTATTTTAAATGTTTCTATAAGATCACCCCTCATCCTTCTGAACTCCAACGAGTAAAGACCCAGTCTACTCAATCTATCATCATAAGGTAACCCCCTCATCTCTGGAATCAGCCTAGTGAATCGTCTCTGTACCCCCTCCAAAGCTAGTATATCCTTCCTTAAGTAAGGTGACCAAAACTGCACGCAGTACTCCAGGTGCTGCCTCACCAATATCCTGTACAGATGCAGCAGGACCTCCCTGCTTTTGTACTCCATCCCTCTCGCAATGAAGACCAACATTCCATTCGCCTTCCTGATTACCTGCTGCACCTGCAAACTAACCTTTTGGGATTCATGCACAAGGACCCCCAGGTCCCTCTGCACCTCAGCATGTTGTAATTTCTCTCCATTCAAATAATATTCCCTTTTACTGTTTTTTTTTCCCCAAGGTGGATGACCTCACATTTTCCGACATTGTATTCCATCTACCAAACCTTAGCCCATTCGCTTAACCTATCTAAATCTCTTTGCAGCCTCTCTGTGTTCTCTACACAACCCGCTTTCCCACTAATCTTTGTATCATCTGCAAATTTTGTTACACTACACTCTGTCCCCTCTTCCAGGTCATCTATGTATATTGTAAACAGTTGTGGTCCCAGCACCGATCCCTGTGACACACCACTAACCACCGATTTCCAACCCAAAAAGGACCCATTTATCCCGACTCTCTGCTTTCTGTTAGCCAGCCAATTCTCTATCCACGCTAATACATTTCCTCTGACTCCGCGTACCTTTATCTTCTGCAGTAACCTTTTGTGTGGCACCTTATCGAATGCCTTTTGGAAATCTAAATACACCACATCCATCGGTACACTTCTATCCACCATGCTCGTTATATCCTCAAAGAATTCCAGTAAATTAGTTAAACATGATTTCCCCTTCATGAATCCATGTTGCGTCTGCTTGATTGCACTATTCCTATCTAGATGTCCCGCTATTTCTTCCTTAATGATAGCTTCAAGCACTTTCTCCCACTACAGATGTTAAACTAACCGGCCTATAGTTACCTGCCTTTTGTCTGCCCCCTTTTTTAAACAGAGGCGTTACATTAGCTGCTTTCCAATCCGCTGGTACCTCCCCAGAGTCCAGAGAATTTTGGTAGATTATAACGAATGCATCTGCTCTAACTTCCGCCATCTCTTTTAATACCCTGGGACTTGAAGGGTTCAATTATGAGGACAGCTTCCAGTAACTTGGCTTGTATCCCTTTGAGTTTAAAGGTTGAGGAATGATATAATCGAGATGTTTAAAATTATTTAAGGAATTCAATAGAGTAGATCCAGAGAGCTATTTCCTCTGGTGAGGGAATTGAGAACAAGAGGGCCTAATTTTAAAAATTCGAACTGGGCCATTTAGGAGTGACATCAGGAAGCACATTTTCACACAAAGGGTAGTGGAAATCTGGAACGCGCTCCCACAAAAAGTTGTGGATGATGGGCCAATAGTTGGGTAAAGGATATGAAACAAAGCCTGATAAATGGAGTTGAGGTACACATCAACTATGATCTTGAATAAACATAGCAGACTTGAGAGGCTGAATGGCCTACTTCTGTTCATCTCTATGCTTTTATTTAAACAACAAGAACTTGTACTTATATAGCGCCTTTAACGAAGTAAAACATTCCAAGGTGCTTCACAGGAGTATTATGAGACAAAATTAAATTGACACCAAGCCACATAAGGAGAAATTAGAGCAGGTAACCAAAAGCTTAGTCAAAGACCTGGGTTTTAAGGAGCATCTTAAAGGAGGAAAGAGAGGCGCAGAGGTTTAGGCAGGGAATTCCAGAGCTTAAGGCCTAGGCAACAGAAGACACGGACACCAATGATTGAATGATTATAATCAGGGATGCTCGAGAGGACAGAACTAGAAGAGCACAGATATCTCATGATGTTGTGGAGGAGGTTACAGAGATAGGGAAGGGAGGGGCAGGGCCATGGAGAGATTTGAAAACAAGGATGAGAATTTTGAAATTGAGGCGTTGCTTAACCGGGAACCAATATAGGTCAGCGATACAAGGCGTGATGGGTGAGCGGGACTTGGTGCGAGTTAGGACACGGACAGCCGAGTTTTGGATGCCCTCAAGTTTATGTAGGGTAGAATGTGGAAGGCCAGCCAGAAGTGCGTTGGAATAGTCAAGTCTAGGAGTAACAAAGGCATGGATGATGGTTTCAGCAGCAGATGAGTTGAGGCATCGGCAGAGACGGACAATGTTATGGAGATGGAAATAGGCGGTCTTAGTTTATGCTGAGGATATGTGGCCGGAAGCTCATTTCAGGGTCAAATATGACACCTAGGTTGCGAACAGTGTGGTTCAACTTCAGACAGAAGTTGGGAAGAGGAATGGAGTGAGTGGCTAGGGAACAGAGTTTGAAAACAATGGCTTCGTTCTTCCCATTATTTAATTGGAGAAAATTTCTGCTCATTTCGAAATGGATGTTAGGCAAGCAGTCTGACAATTTAGAGACCGTGGAGGGGTTGAGAGAAGCGGTGGTGAGATAGAGCTCGGTGTTGTGGTGTCCCTGCACCTTGCTACTGAATCACACGAGGCATGTACTGCAGACACAGTCACTGCGTGACCTTTCTTTATTCCCAGGACCAAGAAGTGATGACCCTGCGTGGGACCTGCCTTTAAATACCTGAGTGCCCAGGTGAGGAGTATCTCCCACAAGTTCACCCCCTGTGGTCAAGGTATGCATTTCCAGGATATATATACAGTGTACAGTGTGGTTGCATGAAGGTTACAATTACATGAAGGTTACAGTTGTATGAAGGTTGCATACATGACATCACCTCCCCCCTCAACCTTTGACACAAAAAGACGTAAGTCTTTCAGGTGGTCGACGCTCTCTTGTGGAGCGCCACAGTTGGGGCTCTGGTGGCTGAGCCTTGGCATGCATCTCTGTCACCTGAGGTGATTCCGGCCTGTCAAGGCTGGCCGCAGGAACTGTGCATGTTGGTGAATGTCCTTGTTGCTCGTCCACTGGCAGTGGTGTGGGTAACATCTCATGCTCTTCCTCAGGTTCCTCAGTGTCTATGCTGAACCTTTTCTTTACTTGGTCCAAGTGTTTTTGGCATATCTGCCCATTGTTGAGTCTGACCACTATGATCCTATTCTCCTCTTTGCCAATTAAGCCCTCAAGCCACTTGGGTCCCAAAGCATGGTTATGGACAAATACCGGGTCATCTATTTTTATACACCTCCCCCTTGCGTATCGATCATGGCACTTGGTTTGGGACTGGCGCTTGCCCTCAACAATGTCTGCCAGGGCTGGATGAATGAGGGACAGCCGTGTTTTAAGCGTGCGTTTCATGAGTAGTTCAGCTGGCAGGACTCCCGTGAGCAAATGCGGGCGGGACCTGTAGGACAGCAGGAGGCGCTATAGACGGTGCTGAAGGGAGGGTCCTTGGATACAGAGCATGCCCTGTTTTATGACTTGGACCGCACGTTCCGCCTGGCCATTGGAAGCCGGCTTGAACGGCGCTGTCCGGACGTGTTTGATGCCATTATCCCACATAAACTCCTGGAATTCATGGCTGGTGAAGCACGGGCCATTGTCGCTGACCAGAATGTCCGGCAAGCTGTGGGTCGCAAAAACCATGTGCAGACACTCCACTGTGATGGATGTCGTGCACGAGTTTAATATGATGGACTCGATCCATTTCGAGTATGCATCGACAACAATCAGGAACATTTTCCCAATGAACGGGCCCGCGTAGTCTACGTGAATGCGTGACCATGGCCTGGTGGGCCAGGGCCATGGACTGAGGGGGGCCTCCCTGGGGGCATTGCCCAGCTGGGCACACGTCGTGCACCTGCGAACCCAGTGTTCCAGGTCTGAGTCAATTCCCGGCCACCATACATGTGACCGGGCAATGGCTTTCATTAGCACGATGCCAGAGTGCTCGCTGTGGAGTTCCCTGATGAATGCTTCCCTTCCTTTCTGGGGCATGACTACCCGGCTGTGAAACGGTCTGACCTCCTCGGGGCACGCCCCGTGTGCAGGCGCCCAATCCCCAGTCAGAACACATTTCTTTATCATGGACAGGAGGGTGTCCCTGTTGGTCCAGATTTTGATCTGGCGGGCTGTGATGGGGGAGCCTGCGGTGTCAAAAGCCTCAATGGCCATGACCATCTCAGCGCTTTGCTCCGACGCCCCTTCAGTGGTGGCCAGTGGGAGCCTGCTGAGCGCGTCAGCACAATTTTCGGTGCCTGGCCGGTGCCGTATGGTGTAGTCATATGCAGCCAGCGTGAGAGCCCATCGCTGTATGCGAGCTAACACATTGACATTGACAGCCTTGCTGTTGGACAACAGGGATGTTAACGGCTTGTGGTCCGTTACTAGCTCGAACCGCCTACCGAAAAGGTACTGGTGCATCTTTTTCACACCATAAACACAAGCGAGTGCTTCCTTTTCGACCATGCCGTATCCACGCTCTGCCTGGGAGAGCGACCTGGAGGCATAAGCCACCGGTTGGAGTCGGCCATCATCATAACTCTGCTGCAACACGCACCCAACCCCATAGGATGATGCATCACATGTTAAAACCAGTTTTTTACAGGGGTCGTACAAGGTCAACAGCTTGTTAGAACAAAGGAGGTTCTGTGTTCTATTGAAAGCCCGTTCTTGACCGTCCCCCCAAAACCATTCACAACCTTTACACAAGAGCACGTGTAACGGCTCCAACAATGTGCTTAAGTTTGGCAGAAAGTTCCCGAAATAGTTCAAAAGTCCCAGGAATGATCGCAACTCCGATGACTTGCTGGGCCTGGCCGTTTTAGCTTCGGTGGGCCGAATCCCGCCTGTGGCAACTCTCCTGCCCAAAAACTCGACCTCTGGGGCCAAAAACACACACTTGGGCTTTTTCAACCGCAAGCCTACCCGGTTCAGTCGGCATAGCACCTCCCCCAGGTTTTGGGGGTGCTCCTCGGTGTCTCGACCTGTTATTAGGATGTCGTCTTGGAATACGATCGTTCCAGGGATGGATTTAAGCAAGCTTTCCATGTTCCTCTGAAAGATAGCGGCCGCCGAGCGAATGCCAAACGGATACCTGTTGTAGATAAATAGCCCCTTGTGCGTCGTGATGGTCAGAAGCTTGGATTCTTCAGCCAGTTCCTGAGTCATATAGGCCGAAGTGAGGTCCAACTTGGTGAACAGCTCGCCACCTGCCAGCGTGGCAAAAAGGTCCTCCGCTCTCAGAAGCGGGTATTGGTCCTGCAGTGTCACTCAGTTGATGGTGGCCTTGTAGTCGCCACAAATCCTGACCGAGCCATCCGCTTTGAGAACAGGAACAATGGGGCTTGCCCAGTCACTGAATTCAGCTGCCGAGATTATGCCCTCTCTGAGCAGCCTGTTCAATTCACTTTCAATTTTCTCACGCATCACATACGGCACCGCTCTAGCTTTGTGGTGCACTGGTCTGGCGTCCGGGGTGATGCGTATCACTACTTTGATGCCCTTGAAAGTCCTGACACCGGGTTGAAACCGTGCCCCGAATTTCTGTAGGACCTGTGAGCATGAGCTTCGCTCCACAGATGAAATGGCATGCACATCCCCCCATTTCCAGTTCATCTCGGCTAGCCAGCTCCTCCCCAAAAGTGCGGGGCCGTTTCCCGGGACAATCCAGAGTGGCAGCCGGTTCTCTGACCCATTATGTGTTACCACCAAGTTTGCACTGCCTAGCACTGGGATTGTCTCTTTGGTGTACGTCCGTAGCTGCGTGTCAATGCGTTCCAGTTGTGGCCTGCTAGCTCTATGTGGCCATAGTTTCTCAAATTGTTGGGCGCTCGTAAGGGACTGGCTGGCTCCTGTGTCCAGCTCCATGCGCACCGGGATGCCATTCAATAAAACTTTCATCATCATGGGTGGCGTTTTGGTATATGAGCTGTGGACATCAGCCACATGAACCCGCTGAACTTCAGCATCCATGGCTTTGCCCCAAGCATCATCCTGCATTGCAGACCCCTCGTCTGGTTCCTCTGTTTCATAGATTAGCCTCGCTACAGCCTTCCTGCACATTCTGGCCAAGTGTCCACTGATGTTGCATTCCTACAGATAAATTGCTGGAAGCTGCAGCTTTTCGCAGTATGTCTATCCCCACACCTCCAGCATGAGCTGAGGTTGTTGTTAACAAAAGGACTGTTACCAGGCATTCCTCTCTGATTGTCCCTTTGGTTGTTTCTCAGCGCTCTGATGGTGGGTATCAATGGTCCCATCACGGGACGCATTGTTCCTCGAGATGGCGTGAATTGCTGATCCCCTTTCCATTGTCCCTGTTGCGGGCCCACCCTAGCGTCTGTTGCTGCCTGGGCGGTTTCGAAATGCCCTTGCCTGTCTGTGGGGTCCTGAGCCGTGTTCACCATGTTAACTCCCTGGTCCATCGCCACGTTGGAACTAGAGCTGCATGCGTAAATTTGCTTGATTTCCTCTTCCCCTGCCATGAAGGTCTGAGCTATCAACACCGCCCCTTCTAAAGTCAAGTCCTTGGTCTCTATGAGCTTCCTGAAAATCCCGGCATGACTAATGCCCTCAATGAAGAAATCCCTGAACATCTCCCCCCTGCAGGCATCTGTGAACTTACAGAGACTGGCCAAGCGCCGCAGGTCCGCAGCGAAGTCCGAAATGTTTTGTTCCTCCCGACGCCGGTGAGTGTAGAATCGGTGCCGGGCCATGTGTACACTACTCGCCGGTTTGAAATGCTCACTGATCAGCTGGCTGAGCTCTTCGAAGGACTTGTCCGCCAGCTTCTCGGGTGCGATCAGGTCCTTCATCAGTGAATACGTCTGTGGTCCGCAGCTGGTCAGTAGATGCGCCCTCCGCTTGTCAGCCGCTGCCACTCCCAGCCAGTCCTTCGTGACGAACCTCTGCTGGAGTCTCTCAACGAAGTCATCCCAGTCCTCACCCACACAGTAACGTTCCTCTGTGCTACCGGTGGCCATCCTCGTGGTTCGGTGATTCCCGTTTCTCATCGCCAAATGTGGTGTCCCTGCACCGTGCTACTGAATCACACGAGGCATGTACTGCAGACATGGTCACTGTGTGACCTTTCTTTATTCCCAGGACCAAGCAGTGATGACCCTGCGTGGGGCCTGCCTTTAAATACCTGAGTGCCCAGGTGAGGAGTGTCTCCCACAAGTTCACCCCCTGTGCATTTCCAGGACATATATACAGTGTACAGTGTGGTTGCATGAAGGTTACAGTTACATGAAGGTTACAGTTGTATGAAGGTTGTATACATGACAAGTGTCATCAGCATACATGTGGAAACTGACACTGTGTTTACAGATGATGTCACCAAGGGGCAACATATAGATGAGACATAGGAGGGGGCCAAGGATAGATCCTTGGGGGACACCAGAGGTAACGATGCGTGAGCAGGGAGAGAAGCTGTTGCAGGTGATTCTCTGCCTACGATTAGATAGATAAGAATGGAACCAGGTGAGTGCAGTCCCACCCAGCTGGATGATGGTGGAGAGGCATTGGAGAAAGATAGAGTGGTCAACCCTGTGAAAGGCTGCAGATGAGTCAAGAAGGAAAAGGAGGGATAGTTAGTCTTTGTCACAGTCACAAAGGATGTCATTTGTGACTTTAATGAGAGCCGTTTCGATACTATAGCAGGCACAGAAGCTTGATTGGAGGGATTCAAACATGGAGTTGCGGGAAAGATGGGCACGGATTTGGGAGGCAACAACACATTCAAGGATTTTGGAGAGGAAAGAGAGTTTGGAGATGGGGCGGTAGTTTGCAAGGGCAGAGGGGTCAAGGATTGTTTTTTTGAGAGGGGTGATGGCGGCAGAATTGAGGGAAAGGGACAGTAGCTGAGGAGAAAGAACCGTTAACAATGTCGGCTGACATGGGAGCCAGAAAAAGAAGTTAGGTGGTCAGCAATTTGGTGGGTATAGGGTCAAGGGAGCAGGAAGTGGGGTCTCGTGAACATTATGAGCTCGGAGAGGCCATGAGGGGAGATCGGAGTGAAACTGGAGCAAAATGTGAAGTCAGGGCTAGGGCGGGGGAACCTTAGAGGATATTTCAAGGCATTGCCATGTAGTTTCAGTCTTGCTACACCCTTGCCTCAGCTCATCCATTGCTGAAGCCCTCATCCATGCCTTTGTTACCTCTAGACTTGACTATTGCAACACATTCCTGACTGGCCTCCCACATTCTACCCTAAAAAAAACTAGAGATGATCCAGAATTCGGCTGCCCGTGTCCTAATTCTCACCAAGTCCCGTTCACCGATCACCCCTGTGCTCCCTGACCTAAATTGGCTTCCGGTTAAGCAACAACTTGATTTCAAAATTCTCATCTTTATTTTCAAATCGCTCCATGGCCTCGCCCCACCCTATCTCTGTAATCTCCTCCAGCCCCACAACCCTTCAAAATGTCTGCGCTCCTCTAATTCTGCCCTCTTGAGCATCCCTGATTATAATCACTCAACGATTGGTGGCCATGCCTTCTGTTGCCTAGGCCCTAAGCTCTGGAACTCCCTGATTAAATTTCTCTGCTTCTCTACTTCACTTTCCTCCTTCAAGACGCTCCTTAAAACCTACGTCTTTGACCAAGCTTTTGATCACCTGCACTAATTTCTACTTATGCAGCTTCGTGTCAAATTTTTTATCTCATAATACTCCTACTCCACTCTCAGAGGATACCTTCTGCTAAGTTCGATATCTTCCTAACAGTCACTGGGTGATCAGAACTGTAAAGTCCTGTCCCTGCAGTACAGATTCACACGAGGCACATACTGGAGTCAAGGTCACTCAGGACCTGCAGCTTTATTACACAGCTCTCGAATGCCACACTTGCCTGAGGCCTGTCCTTATATACCCATCTGGGACAGGTATCCAGTGTCTCCTGCAAGTGCATTCCTGGTGGTAAGGTAAGCTTGTGGTTACAGGTCATCTCTAGTTACAGTCATGTATAGCACGGTAAGATACAGTTATGTTCAGTAGTGTGAGATACATGACAAGAACAGGAGTAGGTTCTTCAGCCCTTCAATTAGATCATGGCTGATCTGCACCTCAACTCTGGACTGTGAGTAATCTCTGGAGGTTAGCAGGCTAATTAAACTATTGTTTGATTGTTTCCACACGGACAGCAGGCAAGAAATGTGGGTCCAGGTGGTGAACAGGATTAGTTCTCCAGTGCTGCCTGTATCTTGGAGCAGGATTCAAGCCTAAAGGTTCAGAGGTGAAGTCCTGCTGCTTAAGAACACTGCTCCAATCCACTCTCTGATTATACCCTCACTTTTAAGATTGGCAAATGTTCAAAACTTCATAAATCTATTAAACTCGACTTTTCAATCATGAATAAATAACTAGTGTCATTCTTTAAAGATGATTTTGATTTAAGACTCATTTTAGTTCATTCTACATCAAGTATTTTGGACGATGCACAAAACTAGATGAATAGCGCTCTGGTGAATGATTAACTTACAAAGGTATGAGTGAAAGGAATAATGAGACCCACCATAAATTGCTGGCATGTTGTCCCAGTTATGGTTGCCAAAATTGATTGGACGTATTCCAGGAGGTTTCATCACGTGACCTCCCGTCTGCAACCCGCCATTGGTCACCCGACACCTCTATTCGTGCGCTGCGCCACCTTCTCACAGCCAATTGGAAAGCAAATAGACTCTCCATTACACAATTGGATGACTCTCAACTGTCAGTTAACCATCCCTTTTCCCTCATCTCCAATATTTTTATAACTAATAAACAAAAGTATTCAAAGAAAGTGAAATAAACACACAGTTTATTTAACACCACTGTGATTTCTCTCTCAGGTGTTGCTTGCAACAGCATCCTGGAGATTATTCTGTAATGCCTGGAGACCCCAGGCCAATCCTGGAGGGTTGCCAACCCTAAGCCCAGTCTTTTTTTCCCCCTCCCAGCAGCAATTAGGGTCGAATCCAGGAGACATTATTATTACATCTGTCTTTAAAACTATTCTTAAAAACAGGCAAAAGTTAATTTGGTTACCTTTACCAAATTACATAACTGTTCAGAAAACCAGGTCCAGTCGGCCCACAATAATACAATTGTAACCTGTTCAGTTTACGTAGGCTTTCAAATTAGGGTCCCTGGATCAAGGTGATCAGGTTGCTATCCATCTGTCTGCAAGCTTCTAAATGTTGCTGTATTTGCAGACCTGCCACCATGATATTTCTGTTGCTGTTTACTCAAATTTACTACACTGCTAGTTCGGTTTTCTTTTTTGAGCAGCTGACACTGTCTTTCATAAGTTAGGACAGGAATCTTGGAGCCGTTACAGAGGATATTTACCAGAAGGGTAGCAGGGACAAGGGGCTTCAGTTATGTGGAGCGACGAGAGAAACTGGGATTGTTCTCCTTGAAGGAGAGAAGGTTAAAAGGAGATGTAATAGAGGTGCTCAAAATGCTGAGAGCTTTTGATAGAGTAAATAAAGAGAAACTGTTTCCATTGGCAGGAGGGTCGGTAATCAGAGGGCACGGATTTATGATAATTAGCAAAAGAGCCAGAGGGGAGATCAGGAGAAATTGTTTTGATCTGGGATGCACTGCCTGTAAGGACAGTGGAAGCAGATTCAATAGTAATTTTCAAAAGGGAGTTGGATAAATACTTGAAAAGGAACAATTTGCATGGGGGAAAGAGCAGGGGAGTGAGTTATTGTTTAGCTCTTTCAAAGAGCCAGCACAGGCACCATGGGCAGAATGGCCTGATTATGCGTTGTATCTTTCTATGAATCCCTGGGAGTATTGCACAGAAAGGATTGAAAACCACTGTTGGAGGAATTTACTGGAGCTGGCTGATGTTTACCCCTGTGTTTGCAGGGTACATGTGAACACAGCGAAACAGTTCTGTATTTTTGTTACAGTTATTTAAATGAGTTGACTGCATGTGGAGAGAGGAAGCGGTTGTGGCACACGGCACAGGGAAAGGAATTCAGAATAATTTACACTAACATCCGCCATCCTCCGGGGAGGTCTGGTTTACACCAGCACTGGATCCTGAAACTAGAACTGGCTGAGACGCAATAGTTCAGAGGATAGATTACATGACTAATACAATGAAGTACAACCCGGCTTTTAAACTTGGTGTTGGATATCACTGTCCTTGTGCGAAGTGAGTCATCACTTTCCCTGTTGCCTCCCTCCCCCTCCCCACCACCACCCAATTCCCCACCGTCCTCACTTTTTCACACAAAGTGGAAGTGGAAATATGGAATTCTCTCCGCAAAAGGTTCCAGTCGCTCGGTGAATTGAAATTTTCAACGCTGAGAGCCACAGATCTGTGTTAGTTAAAGGTATCGAGGGATATGGAGCAAAGCCGAGTATGTAGAGTTGAGGTACAAATCAGCCATGAACTCAGTGAATGGTGGAACCGGCTCGTGGGGGTGAATGGCCTCCTCCTGTCCCTACGTTTCCAGTTTCTGCCCTTTCCAGCCCCCCTACCTTCTGAAGCTGGAGTGAGTGAGTATCAGCCCTGTCCAGTGACCTCTATCAGAAAGTGCTTGTGCATGCGTGTTGGATTAGAATAGGACTGAGTTCAGCTGTGCCAAAAAGCCTGTGGCACTTGCTAGCCAGGCTCACAGTTGAAGAATGCGCATTTTAATAAGTACCAGGAAAGGTTATTGGCACCTACAGAACTGGACCCACAGCATGTCAAGGGGAGGAAAGAGGATCAAATTGGAGTGCAAAATAGTCAATCTGAGACGAATGGGGTTGTACCGCAGATTGAACAAGGCAGTAATATCAGAAAAAAATCATTTGTGTTGCTCTAAAATGACTTAGATTGCTCTTCAAAAATTGTTTTTATTTATTCATTCATGAGATATGGGCGTCGCTGCCAAGAGAAGCACTTATTGCCCATCCCTAAATGCCCTTGAGAAGGTAACAATGAGCTGCCTTCTTGAACCGCTGCAGTCCGTGTGGTGAAGGTACTCCCACAGTGCTGTGGGAGGGAGTTTGAGGATTTTGATCTAGCGACAATGAAGGAATGGCAATATATGTCGTTCTAGGTGGTAGAGCTCACGGGTTTGGGAGGTGCTGTCAAAGAAGCCTTGGCGAGTTGCTGCAGTGCATTTTGTAAATGGTACACATTGCAACCATGGTGGGCCGGTAGTGGACGGTGTAGATGTTTAAGGTGGTGAAAGGGTTGCCAATCAAGCGGGCTGCTTTGTCCTGGTTGGTGTCGAGCTTCTTGAGTGTTGTTAGAGCTGCACTCATCCACTTGTGCTTGTTTATTTTATTATTCTGTCATAGCAAATAAAATAATATATAATATAGAATGTAAACAGTGATAATATTGCATTGCAATACAAAACCATTCATGTTGGAGATGGTATGGTTGCACTATAGTTCACCTCACGTCTCTAACAGCTCAGAGAGTTTAGTCAATGAGTAACTAAGAGTAGGAAAGTCCCAGATTCAATCACTTATCTGTGCTGGATTTGGCTGATCCCATCTAGGATTGTGATAGGGGCACAATGTGATGCAGCTCTCTGAGTTTAAAGGGAGGATATGAACCAGTCTTTCTAATCCTGATTGCACTATCCAGTGCAGGAAGTGTGCGTGTATGAACATTGAGTACGGATACGGATACGGATAGGGTGTTATGTATGTAAACATTGTAACTGTGTAAGACTTGTCACCAGAGGGCGCACCTGTTGGAGGCCCAAGGGTCACCTGCACACCTCATGCAAGCGAGTATAAAAGGTTGTCTGCCATGCTGCTTGGGCACGCTGGAGTTTTAATAAAGAGACTAAGGTCACATCAGTTTAAGCTTACAGTACTCAGTCTTGTGGAGTTATTCTAAACATAACAATTGGCGACGAGTAACAGATCACGAACTTTCACGCGGTTATGACTGCCGTTGGTATTCTTGAGAGATTTGTAGAGGGTGATGATTGGGAAGCCTTTGTTGAATGTCTCGACCAGTACTTCATGGCCAACAAGCTGGATGCGGAGGATAAAGCGATCAAGCGCAGGGCGATTCTCCTCACCGTTTTTGGGTCTACAACATACGGCCTCATCAAGCATCTGCTAGCACTGATAAAACCAATGGAAAAGACATATGCAGAGTTGCGTACTCTGGTTCGGGAACACCTCAAGCCGAAGGAGAGCATCTTAATGGCCAGGTATCGCTTCTATATGTACCATCGCTCCGAGGGCCAGGACGTAGCGAGTTATGTCGTCGACCTAAGATGCCTTGCGGGACCTTGTGATTTTGCTGGATATTTGGGGGAAATGCTGCGGGACTTTTCCGTGCCTGGAATCGGCTACGAGGTCATTCTTTGCAAGCTGCTGTCTGCCGAATCCCCAGACCTGAACAAGGCCATCACGATAGCCCAGGCTTTCATGTCCATGAACTGTACATGGCAGGGCCTACACTTCTGCAGCTGCAAGACCTAGGATGATTCAGACTCCGCCATGGGGCGTGAATGCAAATCCATTAACACCATGTTGGCGCTGCGGGGGTAATCATAGAGCCCATCAATGTCAATTCAAGCACGTGTGCAAAGGCTGCGAAGCAATGGAGCACCTCCAGCGAATGTGCAAATGTGCTGCGACTCACCACGTGGCAGAGTCGGCAGAAGATGGTCGATCCGAAGTGGATCACGCAGAACGAGTAAGAGAGGCAACTCAACCCGAGGTCGAGGAAGAAATGTATGGGGTACACACCTTCACCATCAACAGCCCTCCTATAATGCTGAAAGTCAAGTTAAATGGCATTCCAGTTTCCATGGAGTTGGACATGGGGGCGAGTCAGTCAATTATGAGCCAGAAGGCTTTTGAGAAACTGTGGGGCAAAAAGGCACAAAGGCCCGATTTATACAAAGCTGCGCACTTACACCAAAGAGCTCATACCAGTCATTGGCAGTGCGGCATTGAAGGTATCGTATGATGGAGCTGTGCATGACTTATCACTGTGGATTGTACCAGGCTGTTCGGCAGAAGCTGGCTAGGAAAGATTCGATGGAACTGGGATGACATCAAAGCACTATCTTCGGTGGATGACGCCTCGTGCGCTCAAGTGCTGAGCAAATTTCCGTCGCTATTTGAACCAGGCATCGGCAACTTCACAGGTGCCACAGTGCAGATCCATCTAGTCCCTGATGCACGGCCTGTTCATCACAAGGTTCAAGCGGTTCCATATATGATGAGGGAGAAAGTCGAGATCGAACTGGACAGACTTCAACGAGAGGGAATCATATCGCCAGTTGAGCTCAACAAATGGGCCAGCCCAATTGCTCCGGTGTTGAAAAGCAATGGCACGATCTGAATCTGCGGAGACTACAAGGTAATGACCAACCGAGTCTCGTCACAAGACCAGTATCCATTACCCAAGGCGGATTACCTGTTCGCAACATTAGCAGGGGGGAAGTTGTTCACCAAATTGGATCCAACCTCCGCTTACATGACACAGGAGCTGGCTGAATCTGCAAAAAGGTTGACGTGCATCAACACGCACAAAGGACTATTTACATACCACGGGTGCCTTGTTGGGATTCGCTCGGCTGCTGCCATTTTCCAGAGGAACATGGAGAGGTTGCTGAAATCGGTTCTGCGCACCGTTGTGTTTCAAGACGACATCCTGATCACCGGTTGTGACACCATCGAACACCTGCACAACCTGGAAGAGGTTCTAAGTCGACTAGACAGAGTGGGACTGAGGCTGAAATGCTCCACATGTGTTTTTCTGGCATCAGAGTTCAAATTTTTGCGGCAGATGGCATCAGATCCACGGACTCAAAGATGGAGGCCTCAAGAATGCACACAGACCACAGAATGTGATGGAGCTGCGTTCATTCCTGGGACTCCTCAACTATTTTGGTAACTTTCTACCTGGGTTGAGCACTTTGCTGGAACCATTGTACATGTTGCGAAGTAAGGGTGATGACTGGGTTTGGGGTAAATCTCAAGAGACAGCCCTTGTGAAGGGCAGAAACCTGCTATGTTCTAACTAGTTACTTGTATTGTATGATCCGTGTAAACATTTAGTGCTAGCTTGTGATGCATCTTCGTACGGGGTCGGGTGTGTGTTACAGCAAACCAATGTATCAGGCAAACTGCAACCGGTTGAATATGCGTCTAGAAGTCTATCTAAGGCTGAAAGAGCCTACAGTATGGTGGAAAAAGAGGCATTAGCATGTGTATATAGGGTTAAGAAAATGCACCAATACCTACTTGGACTCTGGTTCGAACTTGAAACCGACCACAAACCGCTCATTTTGCAGTTTTCAGGAAGCAAAGGTATAAACACCAATGCTTCGTCCCGCATCCAAAGATGAGCACTAACATTTTCCGCTTATGGCTATGTTATCCGCCACAGACCAGGCACGGAGAACTATGCTGATGCCCTCAGTCGGCTACCATTATCCACCACCGGGGTGGAAATGGCGCAACCCGCAGATTTGCTTCTGGTCATGGATGTTTTTGAGAGTGAGGGGTCACCCATCACAGCTCGCCAGATCAGGACCTGGATTAGCCTGGACCCTGTGCTATCACGAGTAAAAAGTTGCATCCTCAGTGGGAGCAGGTGGGCTGTTCCAGCGGAAATGCAAGATGAAATTAAGTCGTTTCACCAACGTAAAGATGAAATGTCCAGCCAGTCGGATTGTCTCTTATGGAGTAATCGCATGGTTTTGCCAAAAAACGGCAGGGAAACGTTTATATGCGACCTACACAGTACCCATCCAGGCATAGTCATGATGAAGGCTATCACCAGGTCGCACGTTTGGTGGCCCGGCATTGACTCGGATTTGGAGTCATGCATACACCAATGTAACACTTGCTCACAGTTGAGTAATACACCAAGGGAGGCTCCACTGTGTCTGTGGACATGGTCCTCCAAACCGTGGTCCAGGATCCACGTAGATTTCGCTGGCCCCCTTCTAAGAAAGATGTTCTTAGTAGTAGTGGACACTAAATCTAAATGGATTGAATGTGTAATCATGTCATCCTGCACGTCCGCTGCCACCATTGAAAGCCTCCGAGCCATGTTCACCAGCTCGGAATTCAACAAGTTTATGACCAGCAATGGCATTAAGCATGTCAGGTCTGCCCCTTTTAAGCCCGCATCCAAAGGTCAAGCGGAATTCACAATCCAAACTACCAAGCAGAGCTTGAAACACGTGACGGACAGCTCCCTGCAGACCAGTTTATCTCAGGTTCTGCTCAGCTAGCGGACGTGACCCCACTCGCTTACCGGGGTTCCCCCGGCGGAATTGTTAATGAAGAGAGCGCTCAAAACCAGGCTTTCCTTAGTCCACCCGGATCTTAATGATCATGTGGAAACCCGGCGTCACCAGCATAACGTGTACCACGATCGCGCAGCTGTATCGCGTGACATTGATGTAAATGACCCTGTGTTTGTCCTTAATTATGGTCATGGTCCCAAATGGGTTCTGGCACTGTCTTGGCCAAGGAGGGGAATAGAGTGTTTATGTAATGGACAAACGTGCAAAAAGCATTTGGATCAGATCAAACTGCGATTCCAGGAACAACTTGAAGAGGACATCACCATCATCGATCCACCAACACACACCCAACCAGCAATCGACCTCGCCATCAATCAAGAGGATGAACCCACCATGCCCAATAGTCTGGTCAGACCAGCCGTGCTTCAGTGCAGCAATGGCTCTACCAACTCACGCATGCCAAGGTTCGACCTCAGGCGTTCAACCAGGGAGCAAAGAGCCCCGAACTGCCTCAACTTGTAAATAACTTGTATCAAAGATTTTTGGGCGGGGGCGGGGCGGAGGGGGGGGGAGTGATGTTATGTATGTAAATATTATAACTGTGTAAGACTTGCCACCAGAGGGCGCACCTGTTGGAGGCCCAAGGGTCACCTGCACATCTCATGCAAGCGAGTATAAAAGGTTGTCTGTCATGCTGCTTGGGCACGCTGGAGTTTTATTAAAGAGACTAAGGTCACATCAGTTTAAGCTTACAGTACTCAGTCTTGTGGAGTTATTCTAAACATAACAGGGTGCAGTTCAGCTGTGATGCCCCCAGTCTGTCAGCAGTCATTGTCACTGCTGACATATAAATAACGGACACTTAGTAGAGGTACTTGAGGGCAGACACATGTTAGAAATGTGGGCGATTAAAAAGCTGCTCAACGTCTGTTTTAGCCAGTGGCCATTTTCAATTTGGTGCAAAGTGGGCCGTGAGATCACCAGCAGTCCAAAACTTCCTCCATCCTTTCATATTTCTTCGGAGATCGTGTCTCTTTATTTTCTCTCCAATTTTGTCCCTTTATCGTTCCTCTCTATAAGGTGGCTGCAGGCCATCAGAACTTGAGTCTGAACGTTTTCTCACCAAACTTTCCCTTCCAGTTGAAGTCACTGGACAATGTTCAGAAGCAGAAGGGGCCAATCCCCTTCCCTGCCCCAGCCCAGGAACACTCAGGGAATTTATACTTTAATAATATCCCAGGTAAGATTTGGTGCTTCATTCAGCATAACCTCCTAACGTCTATCATCGGAACAGAAGCAAACGCCAAGGATGAGAAAAAGCCATTGAGGCATGTCTAATGTCTTTCAGTTCATGATTTCAAGCTTTCATCATCCTTTGAACATCTGTTATTTTTCACTAATTTAAAAGCATTGCCCACCGCCCGAAACGAGTTGCACCTACTGATCTTGAAGTGTTCTGGCCGCCCCAATGCATGGGCCGGCCAATCCAGAGAAATTCAGCTTTTTGGCTGATGTTTCCGGTCGGAATGGTGTTGGTGTGGGGAGAGGGACGGAAGTCCGGTCGGATTGGTCTAGCCGCCACTAGTGGGACAGATGACGTCATCGTGCTGGTGCTTCACAACGTCCCTCTCCTTCAGTTAAAGGGGAGGGCTGCTGCAAACTCTGCAGCCACTTCAGTGGCAAACACTGGGCCACCCAAGAGGGGGTGCCAGGCTGAATCCAGCGACATATTTGTCGGCCCAACCTGGCATTCGGCCGACAAAAAAAAAACATGAGTCGCCGGCAGCGCCACCTCCCCTTTAAGGGCGGCCGTGCTGCCGAGCCATAGATATGGTACTGACAGCAAAAGCTGTCAGTGGTACTGACTGACGGCGGCGCCACTCCCACGGGGCAATTTCCAAAAGGGGCAATATCCCGCATGGCAATTTCGGGAAAGGGTCGGAGCATGCACGTGCAGCGGGAAAACGGGTGGCGCGGTCCCCTACACCGTTCCAAAACTGAGAAAGGGCAATTTATAAAATGGCGGCCCCTCCACGGAGACTAGGCGGTCATTCCGCACCGACCCATGGCTGCTGCTTTCAGGCAGCCACGGGCCTTATAGAAAGGGGCAAGTTCGGCCCCATGGCCTCTTGTCCTATTAGCTTGACAGACTTTTGAAGTAATGTTACCTTTTAACACACCGCTTGTGGGAGTCCAGCCTTTAACCTTTCCTCTATATTATACAGCTGAAGCTTCTCTAATCTTTCCTCATAGTTCATCGCTCTTACAGTTGGGATAATTCTCAGCGCTCTATTCTGCACCCTTGTCAATACATGTACGTCCCTTTGGAAGCATGGTGTTCAAAACTGTACACAGTACTCCAGTACTCCTGCCTCAGCTCATCTGCTGCTGAAGCCCTCATCCATGCCTTTGTTGCCTCCAGACTCGACTATTTCAATGCACTCCTGGCCAGCCTTCCATCTGCCACCCTCCATAAATTTAAGGTCATCCAAAACTCTGCTGCCCATGTCCTAACTCATACAAAGCCCCGTTTACCCATCATCCTTGTGCACACTGACCTACATTGGCTCAAGGTTAAGCAACGCCTCGATTTTAAATTCTAATCCTTGTTTTCAAATCCCTCCATGGCCTCACCCCCTCTCTATCTCTGTAACCTTCCCCAACCCTCCAACCCTCCAAGGTATCTGCGCTCTTCCAATTCTGGCCTCTTGCACATCCCCGATTTTAATTGCTCCACCATTGGTGGCTGTGCCTCTAGCTGCCTGGGCCCTAAGCTTTGGAATTCCCTCCCTAAAACTCTCCACCTCTCTACCTCTCTTTCTTCATTTAAGACGATCCTTAAAATCTATCTCTCTGCCCTAATATGTGAAATTTTGTTTGATAATCGCTCCTGTGAAGCACCTTGGGATGTTATACTATATTAAAGGTGCTATATAAATGCAAGTTGTTGTTGATGTAAGACCAGACCAGTCAATTATAAACCCTCAGCATAACTTATGAGGATTTATACTCCACTGTTCTAGCTACATATCCCATTATTCAATTTACCTTTTTAATTGCTTCTGTACATTCTCGATATTGAAAGCGACTAGACTACTGTACACCCAGGACCCTTTCAAAATCTCCCTAAAAAATTCTAATCTCTCCATTGTATGCCTGTCCCTCTTTTTTCACTTAATATTTTATATTTGTCAGTATGACATTTCATTTGCAATTAATCTGCCCAATTGCATATTTGATCTAAGTATTTCTGCAAATCATTTACTGCACCTTCTACCTCAAATGCTCTCCCTATTTGAGTATTGTCGACAAATTTAACAAGCATGCGTGGCAGTTGTAACTGTGAGGATCTCCATATTGTGATGGTTGTTATTGCAGAATGACTCAGTGATAAGAACAACAACAACTTGTATTTATATAGCACCTTTAATGTAGTGAAAGGTCCCAAGGCGCTTCACAGGAGTATTATGAGACAAGAAATTTGACACCGAGCTACGTAAGGAGAAATTAGGGCAGGTGACCAAAAGCGTGGTTTTAAGGAGGAAAGTGAGGTAGAGAGGTGGAGAGGTTTAGGCAGGGAACTCCATAGCTTAGGGATTAGGCAACAGGAGGCACAGCCACCAATGGTTGAGCGATTATAATCAGGGATGCTCAAGAGGGCAGATTAGAGGAGCGCAGACATCTCGGGGGTGGTGGAGGTGATTAAAGAGATAGGGAGGGGCGAGGTCATGGAGGGATTTGAAAACCAGGATGAGAGTTTTGAAATCGAGGCGTTGCTTAACCGGGAGCCAATGTAGGTCAGCGAACACAGGGATAATGGGTGAGCGGGACTTGGTGCAAGCTAGGACACGGGCAGCCGTGTTTTGGATCACCTCTAGTTTACCTCGGGTAGAATGTGAGTGGCCAGCCGGGAGTGTGTTGGAATAGTCAAGTCTAGAGGTAGAAACATAGAAACATAGAAATAGGTGCAGGAGTAGGCCATTCGGCACTTCGAGCCTGCACCACCATTCAATAAGATCATGACTGATCATTCCCTCAGTACCCCTTTCCTGCTTTCTCTCCATACCCTTGATCTCCTTAGCCGTATATCTAACTCCCTCTTGAATATATCCAATGAACTGACATCAACAACTCTCTGCGGCAGGGAATTCCACAGGTTAACAACTCTCTGAGTGAAGAAATTTCTCCTCATCTCATGGCCTACCCCTTATCCTAAGACGGTGTCCTCTGGTTCTGGACTTCCCTAACATCAGGAACATTCTTCCTGCATCTAACCTGTCCAGTCCCATCAGAATCTTATATGTTGTTATGAGATCCCCTTACATCCTTCTAAACTCCAATGTATAAAGGCCCAGTTGATCCAGTCTCTCCTCATATGTCAGTCCAGCCATCCCAGGAATCAGTCTGGTGAACCTTCGCTGCACTCCCTCAATAGCAAGAACATCCTTCCTCAGATTAGGAGACCAAAACGGAACACAATATTCCAACTGAGGCCTCACCAAGGCCCTGTACAACTGCAGTATGACCTCCCTGCTCCTATACTCAAATCCCCTAGCTATGAAGGCCAACATACCATTTGCCTTCTTCACCGCCTAATGTATCTGCATGCCAATTTTCAATAACTGATGAACCATGACACCCAGGTCTCATTGCACCTTGCCTTTTCCTAATCTGCCGCCATTCAGATAATATTCTGCTTTCGTGTTTTTGCCCCCAAAGTGGATAACCTCACATTTATCCACATTATACTGCATCAGCCATGCATTTGCCCACTCACCTAACCTGTCCAAGTCACCGTGCAACCTCTTAGCGTCCCCCTCACAGCTCACGCTGCCATCCAGTTTAGCGTCATCTGCAAACTTGGAGATATTACACTCAATTCCTTCATCTAAATCATTAATGTATATTTTAAATAGCTGGGGTCCCAGCACTGAGCCCTGCGGCACTCCACTAGTCACTGCCTGCCATTCTGAAAAGGACCGTTTATTCCGACTCTCTGCTTCCTGTCTGCCAACCAGTTCTCTATCCACGTCAGTATATTACCCCCAATACCATGTGCTTTCATTTTGCACAGCAATTTCTTGTGTGGGACCTTGTCAAAAGCCTTTTGAAAGTCCAAATACACCACATCCACTGGTTCTCCCTTGTCCGCTCTACTAGTTACATCCTCAAAAAATTCCAGAAGATTTGTCAAGCTTGATTTCCCCTTCATAAATTCATGCTGACTTGGATCTTGTCACTGCTTTCCAAATGCGCTGCTATTTCATCCTTAATAATTGATTCCAACATTTTCCCCACTGTCAAGTTAACTGGTCTAAAATTACCCGCTTTCTCTCTCCCTCCCTTTTTAAAAAGTGGTGTTACATTAGCTACCCTCCAGTCCATAGAAACTGACCCAGGGTTGATAGACTGTTGGAAAATGATCACCAATGCATCCACTATTTCTAGGGCCACTTCCTGAAGTACTCTGGAATGCAGACTATCAGGCCCCAGGGATTTATCGGCCTTCAATCCCATCAATTTCCCGAACACAAATTCCCGCCTGATAAGGATATTCTTCAGTTCCTCCTTCTCACTAGACCCTCGGTCGCCTAGTACTTCTGGAAGGTTATTTGTGTCTTCCTTCGTGAAGACAGAACCAAAGTATTTGTTCAATTGGTCTGCCATTTCTTTGTTCCCCATTATAAATTCACCTGAATCCGACTGCAAGGGACCTACGTTTGTCTTCACTAATCTCGCTAAAACATAGGCATGGATGAGGGCTTCAGCAGCAGATGAGCTGAGGCAAGGGCAGAGATGAGCAATGGAAATAGGTGGTCTTAGTCATGCTGAGGATATGTGGTCAAAAGCTCATTTCAGGGTCAAATATAACACTAAGGTTGCGAACAGTCTGGTTCAGCCTCAGGCAGAAGTTGGCGAAAGGGATGGGGTCAGTGGCTAAGGAACAGAGTTTGTGACAGAGACTGAAAACAATGGCTTTGTTCTTCCTAATATTCAATTGGAGAAAATTTCTGCTCATTCAGAATTGGATGTCGGACAAGCAGTCTGACAATTTAGAGACCGAGGAGGGTCGAGAGAAGTGGTAGTGAGGTAGAGCTCGGTGTCATCAGCGTACATGTGGAAACTGTCGCTGAGTTTTCGGATGATGTAGATGAGAAATAGGAGGGGGCCAAAGTTAGATCCTTGGGGGACACCAAAGGTAACGATGCGAAGGAAGGGGGGTGTGGTGGCGGAAGAGAAGCCTTTGCTGGTGATTCTCTGGCTAAGATTAGACAGATAAGAATGGAACCAGGCCAGTGCAGTCCCACCCAGCTGGATGACGGGGGAGAGGCGTTGGAGGAGGATAGAGTGGTCAACTGTGTCAAAGGCTGCAGACAAATCAAGAAGGTCGAGGAGGGATAGTTTGCTTTTGTCACAGTCACAAGGATGTCATTTGTGACTTTGATGGGAGCCGTTTCGGTACTGTGGCAGGTGCAGAAACCGGATTGGAGGGATTGAAACATGGAATTGTGGGAAATATGGGCATAGATTTGGGAGGTGACAACACATTCAAGGACTTTCGAGAGGAAAGGGAGATTGGAGATGGGTATTCAAATGAGCATGCAGTTGTTTCTGGGAGGAATTGTTACTTAGGGTTGTGAACCTTTGGAATTCTCTACTCCAGAGGACTGTGGATGCTCAGTCGTTGAGTATATTCAAAACAGAGATCGATAGATTTTTGGGCACTAAGGGAATCAAGGGATATGGGTATAGTGCAGGAAGGTGGAGTTGAGGCCGAAGATCAGCCATGATCGTATTGAATGGCAGAGCAGAATCGAAGGGTCGAATGGCCTACTCCTGCTCCTAATTCTCATGTTCTTATGTTCTTAACTTCTGTTAATCACCACAATTAAAAAAGGAGGGAGAGAGAAAACAGGGAATTATAGACCGGTCAGCCTGACATCGGTAGTGGGTAAAATGATGGAATCAATTATTAAGAATGTCATAGCAGCGCATTTGGAAAGAGGTGACATGATAGGTCCAAGTCAGCATGGATTTGTGAAAGGGAAATCAAGCTTGACAATTCTTCTGGAATTTTTTGAGGATGTTTCCAGTAGAGTGGACATGGGAGAACCAGTTGATCTGGTGTATTTGGACTTTCAGAAGGCTTTCGACAAGGTCCCACACAGAGATTAATGTGCAAAGTTAAAGCACATGGGATTGGGGGTAGTGTGCTGATGTGGATTGAGAACTGGTTGGCAGACAGGAAGCAAAGAGTAGGAGTAAATGGATACTTTTCAGAATGGCAGTCAGTGACTAGTGGGGTACCGCAAGGTTCTGTGCTGGGGCCCCAGCTGTTTGCAGTGTACATTAATGATTTAGACGAGGGGATTAAATGTAGTATCTCCAAATTTGCGGATGACACTAAGTTAGGTGGCAGTGTGAGCTGCGAGGAGGATGCTATGAGGCTGCAGAGTGACTTGGATAGGTTAGGTGAGTGGGAAAATGCATGGCAGATGAAGTATAATGTGGATAAATGTGAGGTTATCCACTTTGGTGGTAAAAACAGAGAGACAGACTATTATCTGAATGGTGACAGATTAGGAAAAGGGGAGGTGCAACGAGACCTGGGTGTCATGGTACATCAGTCATTGAAGGTTGGCATGCAGGTACAGCAGGCGGTTAAGAAAGCAAATGGCATGTTGGCCTTCATAGCGAGGGGATTTGAGTACAGGGGCAGGGAGGTGTTGCTACAGTTGTACAGGGCCTTGGTGAGGCCACACCTGGAGTATTGTGTACAGTTTTGGTCTCCTAACTTGAGGAAGAACATTCTTACTATTGAGGGAGTGCAGCGAAGGTTCACCAGACTGATTCCCGGGATGGTGGGACTGACATATCAAGAAAGACTGGATCAACTGGGCTTGTATTCACTGGAGTTCAGAAGAATGAGAGGGGATCTCATAGAAACGTTTAAAATTCTGACGGGTTAGACAGGCTAGATGCAGGAAGAATGTTGGGGAAGTCCAGAACCAGGGGTCACAGTCTAAGGATAAGGGGTAAGCCATTTAGGACCGAGATGAGGAGAAACTTCTTCAACCAGAGAGTGGTGAACCTGTGGAATTGTCTACCACAGAAAGTTGTTGAGGCCAATTCACTAAATATATTCAAAAAGAAGTTAGATGTTGTCCTTACTACTAGGGGGATCAAGGGGTATGGCGAGAAAACAGGAATGGGGTACTGAAGTTGCATGTTCAGCCATGAACTCATTGAATGGCCTACTCCTGCACCTATTTTCTATGTCCATGTTTCTATAAAAAATTGAAAGTAAAAAGTGTCAAAATGGTTAAAGACTGAAAAGTGGGCCTCATCATTGCATATAAGCTCCAATGTCACACTCCTGGGGCTGTAGTTTATATGGAATGGGTTTGGGGGTTGATCAGGTGGGGTGTTGCTGATGTGCCTAGGCATCTACTCCGCGATCTGTAGTTTATGTGTAATTTATGTGGGCTGTGTATCTTTGCGGAGTACCAAGTAATCCCAGAGCTGAAGAATATATGCTTGTTTATGCCTTGTGTGTGTGTGGATGCAGGGTGGCTAGACATACATTCCTGGATGTGTGGTTAATATGGATTGCGTGTGTGCAGTTTGCAGCCCAACCCTGAACTCCTGGCTCTGTGGTTTCTGTGGACCACAGCACCCACAAGAGTCAGATGATTGATAAACTACAACTCCCACAAAACTTTAACACTTTAGTGATGAAAAATCAGGCAATTTATAATAATTGGCAAAAGAACCAAAGGCGTCATGAGGGGAAACTTTTTTACACAGCGAGTGGTTAGGATCTGGAATGCACTGCCGGAAAGGATGGTGGAGGCAGACTCAATCACAGCTTTCATGATGGAGTTGGATAAGTACCTGAAAGAATAAAATTGCAGGGCTACAGGGAAAGGACGGGAGAGTGGGACTAGCTGAAGTGCTCGTGCAGAGAGCCAGCACTGGCTCGACGGACCGAATGACCTCTTTCTATGCTGTAACCATTCTACAATTCTATTCTATGCTATTATTTCTTGATCGTCTTTTCTTTCTCCTCCTGCACCTAATACAGAAATGGGCTCAAGTTTTTTTTGAAGCTGGGTAAGCTTTTTGAAAGTCAAAAAACACAGCAAATATGACAGCAGATTAGTGAATGCAGGCTAGCAAAATGGCACAGTCTAGTGGAGCTCCAGTTTGCAACAGAAGAGTGTCGAAATATCAGTTTATTGCCAATTCTACCCATACAATTGTGACTGGAGGCTACACGATTCCCATGGGGAAAGTTCAATCGGAGGATGGAGACTTGGGAGCAGGCGTAGGTACATGCTCCTAGCCAAATGGTAAATTGTTTTCAACATCCCACACATGTAATTTAGCTGAATAAAATGATATTTATACATAACATCCCATGTTTAAATGTAATGTTTCAAGCAGAACAATAGTGTTAGGGTTAATACTGAGGCAAGGTTTTGCACACTTCCCTCCTAAATACCAGTAGAAGTCCGAAACAAAATAAGTTTAAGTAGTTTGAACCCAACTACCAATGGGAGCCGGTCAATAAACATAAAACTGCCGGTAATATCCACAAATAAGCATCAAATTAATAACGCCACACAGTGGGAAGTGGTAAAATCCACACTGGTACAGCGGAGGGCTCTTTTAAGGTTGATGTTGAAGAATATCTTTGATGTCATGTAAGGAGAGCTTTATCCAACTTACAAACCCTTGATCCTGCAACTAGGTACCCAAAGTACAAAAGTGCGCCATTCTACAACACCGATGTCTTAATCTTTTTTGCATTTGATCCATATCATCATTATAGGCGGTCCCTCGAATGAGGATGACTTGCTTCCACACCCAAAAGGATGAGTTCATAGATGTTTCAATGAAGGACCCGATATTCCAGTCCTGAACTCCAGGGATGGAAGATGGCTGTGCGTGGATTTTTTTAATGTGTGGTGACCATTGCCCATCAGCCACGGCACGGGCTTGACAGAGCTAGGTCTTTATCCATTGGCAAGGGTTAATCAGTACAACTGGAGACCTGCTCTGCTGCACAGACCTAGTGCAGTGTGGGCAGGTCCGTGCTGCCTCTGGGCCCTCGGCTCTTCTGGGCCCTATACCCTCATTTGCCGCACCTCATCTACAATAGGGCTGCTGAAGCAGCGATGCCAATGCCTGGACTGCTCTGGAGGCAACCTTTAATACTCCCCTCCACAGGTCTCACTCTTCATTCTGGCTATCATGAGGGCCCAGGCCTTGCCAATGGGGATCGCAAGCCCACCTTAGGAGGAGGAGGATGAGGGGGGAGAAGGAGGGAGAGGAACAGGAGCCTGCCGACATCCCGAATGTCCAGCAAGACGACGAGGACCAGCAGCAGCCACAGAAGAGGCAGCGTGCAAATGGTGGCAGTGGCAGGGCTATTCAGCGGCGGCTTATGAGATCGGTTTACTTCAATGGAGGGAGCTGAGGGATGCAGCTCATCATGACCGAGCATCGTGCCACGATAAGGCCACATCTCTGTCACAAGTCACAGTCATACACCAGAGGCTGAAGGAGACAGTCAAAGTAACAGTTTATTTTTCACACATCGTTCAAACAACCCCACACCCTCAAACCTCAAATAAAACAAAATGAAGCACCCGCCCCCCTTCAAAGAACACAAACAAAGATGAGACTTCAGTACATTTCTACAGAGGTCACACGGGGAGACATTTGCTCAGTGGATCTTACGCTGGCATTTCCCACCCCTCTGCCTCACCTCCTCCCACGCCTATGTTGTGTTGTTTGCATGCTGCATTCAAAGGCTCTTTATAATAATGTAGAAGTAGATTCTCAGCTATGATGCTTATAATGGTGAAGTTACAATGAGTGTCAGTCAGCACAGATGTCTATCACATATGATCTCCACTTTCCCACCTTTAAATCAATCAATTAGTTTTATTGTTGTGCATCACAGAGGGTAGTGCATGATGCTGCAGAGAAAATATATTTTTCAAATAGATGGATTCTTATTAACAAAAGAACAAAAAGTACAGCATTTGTAGAGGTCATCTTCACCCACCCACTTGGCCAGGAATGTTGCATAGTGTGCGGAACTAAAGTAAAGAAGAATCTATCTTGCCATTCCAGACTCCTCCATCACCACCTCTAGGTATATGTTGTTTCTCTGACCGGATAGACTCACCAGAGTTGGGGGCAGAATGGCACACAGTCAGGTGGAGGTGGCCCTGGAAGTCCTGAGAATTGACTTCAGACCCCAGTATTATAAAATGGGCTGATAAGTGGCAAGTAACATTCGCGCCATACAAGTGCCAGGCAATGACTATCTCCAACAAGCAAGAGTCTAACCATCACCCCTTGACATTCAACAGCATTACCATCGCCGAATATCCCCACCATCAAAATCCTGGGGGTTACCATTGACCAGAAACTTAACTGGACCAACCACATAAATACTGTGGCAACAAGAGCAGGTCAGAGGTTGGGTATTCTGTGGCTAGTGTCTCACCTCCTGACTCCCCAAAGCCTTTCCACCATCTACAAAGCACAAGTTAGGAGTGCTACGTTTAAAATAAATCCACAGGACTGTATCGCAAGCTCAAACTGTTGTGACCTTGGTCTCTTTAGTCCGACTCCAGAGTGGGGAAGCAGCATGGTGAATCACCTTATATACCTGCTTGCCCCAGGGTGCACAGGTGACCTTTAGGTCTCCTGCAGGTGTGCCCCCTAATGGCAAGACTTAAATTTTGGTGAGGTTTACATACATACATAACATCACACCCCCCCCAAAGTCTTGTGTACAAGTTATTTGCAAGTTGAGGCGATCTGGCGCCCTGCGTTCCCAGGTCGATCGTCTGGTTTGAAGTCCTGACATGGTGGGTTCATCCTCGTGGTTGATGGCGAGGTCGGTTGTGTTGGTGGGTCGCTGGGGGCCAGGTCCTTTCACAGTGGTTCTTGGTTGTCTGTAGTTCGCAGTTTGGTCTGGTCCAAATGCTTTACACGTTAGCCCGGTACATGGTTTCACAATCAAGCTTTCCATATTCATCACATGCACTCCATTCCCCCCCCCCCCCTTGGCTAATGCGGTGCTAGCAGCCCAACTGGGGGCCTGAACATGGTCTACATCACTTATTCTGATGTTGTGTAGAGGGCCGTGTAATCATGGTGAATTATCTGCTGATGGCATACGGAAGGCTTGGTTCTAAGTGATTCTGGTGACAGCGTGACACCCACGATAGCCGGGTCTGTAGGGAGTCTACCGTGATACGCGCGGTGTTTGGTTTAGGGATTTGGGCTGCCTGCTCCGTGCTATTGTTGCTGACCCTGAGGTCTAGCAAGCCCAGAATGGCCGCAACGGCCATGAGACTTTCGGTATTGGCGGGAGGCCTAGTGATTCCTGTGGATCCTGGAACTTGGTATGGGGGCCCCGAACCACCGGCTGTGTGTAGCCACCCTGCCTTACTTTGCAACATTGGGATGGGCCAATCATCTCTGCGACGATTGGGTTGCAACATCCCGTCTAGCAGTTCACCTTTGGCAGGCGGTAATGTGGGATCCTGGCTGGTCCAGGACCTGAGCTGGGGGGCCATTACAGTTGACCCCTCGCTTTCTAGCACTTTTACGACCGCGAGTGGGTCTGCAGGCTGCGCCGTTTCCACCCCGGTGGTGGGCAACGGTAGCCAACTGAGGGCATTCGTGCCCTTCTCAGTGCCTGGCCCGTGGCGGATCATGTTACAGTGCCCAGACAGTGTTAGACATTCTCGAAACAACGCATCGATAATGGTGCTTCTGTTCTCCCAAACTTGTGGGATGAGCAGCTTGTCTGACTCGAGCACATATTGGGACACTCTTTGGTACATCTCTTGAGTCCCGTGAATACAGGCTACTGCCTTGGTTAACTTATTGGATACATGGTCACTAGTTTGGGGCTCGCCCGCTACTTTTGCTTGCTGCACAACATTCCTGACCCCGTGCGGTAACACATCACTTGCTATGAATACGTTGTTAGATACATATACATCTGGTTGGGGTTTGCCCGCTACTTTGGTTTGCTGTACAACACACCCGACCCCGTGTGATAACACATCACTTGTTACAAGTACTTTGTCAGATATATATACAACCGGTTGGTGTTCGCCCGCTTCTTTGGCTTGTTGCATGGGTACCCCCATATAATGGTACATCATTGGCCACGAAAGATCGCTCACAAGGGTTACATAGTGCAAACAATTTATTGGAGCGTAGTGGGTTCCTGGCCTTTTCAGCGGCCACCCCTTTATCTTTGCCCCAAACCCAGTCTTCTTCCTTGCTGGGCGACACATTCCTCCGTTCCGTTGCGGCAACCTCCCATGGTCTGGACGCTCTCTCGTCCCGTGGTCTGGACGCTCTCTCGTCCCGTGGTCTGGATGCACTTTCGTCCCGTGGTCTGGACGCCCTCTCGTCCCTGTCCGTGATGCCGACTGCCGCAATCTTCCTCCCCAGGGATTTGGCCTCTGGCGTCAGGGAGACGCATTCGGATTGTTTTGGCCAGCATCAAACTCCGCATGATCGACCTGGAGCCTCTTCCATCGTCGCAAAGAGGTCGTCGGCTTCCGGTGGTGAGTACCGCGCCTGTACCGCTGCTCGGTTGATCTTTACCTCCTCGTGGTTGTGATGAGCGGCTTGTGCCTCGGGGATCTGCACATGGATCTGCACTTCGATGCCTGGTTCAGCTGAAGGTGGGGGTTTGCTCAGCCTTTGAGAAGGGGAGACATCGTTCGCCGGATAATGCACGCAGGGGTCTTCCCTGTTCCATCGAATCTTGCCCATCTACCTCCTGCCAAGCAGCATTGGCCCATCACCTGAAACAATCCACAGTGGTAAATCGTGCACCGCTCCCTCATGGGATACCCTTATGTCCGCACTGCCAATAACTGGTATCAGTTCCTTGGTGTAGGTGCACAGCTTTGCCTGAATGGGGATCAGCTCGGGTCGCTGTGCTTCGTCGCCCCACAGCCTCTCGAATGCCTTCTGGTTCATAACTGATTGACTCGCCCCCGTGTCTAGTTCCATGTAGACTGGAGTGCCGCTAAATTCAACTTTTAACATTATCGGAGGGCTTTTGGTGGTGAAGGTGTGTATCCCATATACTTCCTCTTCATCCTCAGGTTCAGTTGCCTCTCCTGCTCGTTCATCATGATTCTCGCTGGATCGGTCGTCCTCTCCTGACTCTGCCACGTGGCAAATCAGAGATTGTTTGCACATTCGCTGGAGGTGCCCCATTGTTCCACAGTCCTTGCACACATAGGGCTTGAATCGACATTGATGAGCTCTATGGCTGCCCCTCTAGCGCCAATATGGTACTAATGGATACGCATTCACGCCCCATGGCGGACTCTGAGTCACTCTAGGCCTAGGTCTGGCCTCTGCAGTCATGTGGGCCCTGCCCTGTACAGATCTGCCTGCTGAAAACATTATTTTATGCACAGTACTTGCCGGTGAGCTTCGATTATGTGAAGATATCTGTTTTGTGTTGTCGCTCGTGGATATGAAAGCCTGGGCTATCGTGATGGCCTTGCTCAGATCTAGGGATTCGGCAGACAGCAGTTTGCGAAGAATGACCTCGTGACCAATTCCAAGCACAAAAAAGTCTCGCAACATTTCCCCCAAGGATCCTGCAAATTTGCACTGTCTCGCAAGGCGTCTTAGGTCAGTGACGAAACTCGCCACGTTCTGGCCCTCGGAGCGATGGTGCATGTAAAAGCGATACCTGGCCATCAAGATGCTCTCCTTTGGCTTGAGGTGTTCCCTAACCAGTGTACACAGCTCTGCGTAAGATTTGTCCGTTGGTTTGACCGGTGCCAGCAAATTTTTGAGGAGGCCATATACCAATGATCCACATATGGTGAGGGGAATCGCCCTGCGTTTGGTCGCCGTCTCAGCCGTGTCCAATTCGTTGGCCACAAAGTACTGGTCGAGGCGCTCAATGAAGGCTTCCCAATCATCACCCTCAACACATCTCTCAAGAATACCAATGGCAGCCATTACCACATGAAAGTCCGTGATCCGTTACTCGTCGCCAATTTGCTATGTTCAGATTAAATCCACAGGACTGTATCGCAAGCTCAAACTGTTGTGACCTTGGTCTCTTTATTCCGACTCCAGAGTGGAGAAGCAGCATGGTGAATCACCTTTTATACCTGCTTGCCCCAGGGTGCACAGTGACCCTTAGGTCTCCCGCAGGTGTGCCCCCTGGTGGCAAGACTTACATTTTTGTTGAGGTTTACATACATACAGAACAAGGAGTGTGATGGAATACTCTCCACTTGCCTGGATGAGTACTGCTCCAACAACACCATCCAGGACAAAGTAGCCCGCTTGATTGGCATCCTATCCACCGCCTTAAACATTCACTCCCTCCACCACTAGCGCACCGTGGTTGCATATATACCATCTATAAGATGCACTGCAGCAACTTGCCAAGGCTTCTTCTACAGCACATTCCAAACCCATGACCTCTACCATGTAGAAGGACAAGGGCAGCAGGTGCATGGGAACACCATCACCTGCAAGTTCCCCTCCAAGTTACACACCATCCTGACTTGAAAATATATCACCGTTCCTTCATCGTCGCTGGGCCAAAATCCTGGAACTTCCTCCCTAACAGCACTGTGGGAGTATCTTCATCACATGGATTGCAGCAGTTCAAGAAGGCGGCTCACCAACACCTTCTCAAGGGCAATTAGGGATGGGTAATAAATGCTGGCCTTGCCAGCGACGTCCACATCCCACGAACGAATTAAAAGAAATTGCAGCACAGGCCTATGCTCCACACAAGCTTCTTCCCTCCCCTCTTCATCTAACCCTATCAGCATATCCTTCTTTTCCTTTCTCCCTCATGTGTTTATCTAGCTTCTCCTTAAATGCATCTATGCCACTCGCCTCAATAATTCCTCTGGTAGCGAGTTTTACATTCTAATCACTCTCTGGGTAAGGAAGTTTCACCTGAATTCCTTATTGGATTTATTTATGACTTTCTTACATTTATGGCCCCTAGTTCTGATCTCACCCACAAGTGGAAACATCTTCTCTACATCTACCCTAGCAAACTCTTTTGGAATCTTAAAGATTTCTACCAGGTCACCCTCCAGTCTTCTCTATTCTAGATTTTAAAAAACCCAGCCTGTTCAATTTTTCCTGATGAGTAAAACCTCACAATTCTGGTATCATTCTAGTAAATCATTTTTGCACCTTGTCCAGTGCCTCTATATCCTGTTTATAATATGGCGACCACAACTATGCACAGCACTGTAGGTGCTGGCTTTGTCTTGGGCTCACCATTGACTAAGTGGGTAAGCATCATACCATTAGGTGAAGCAAGGTTAAGGAAACTTCTCGCTGATCACGATCTACTGCCACCGACCCACCCCACCCCCCCATCCCTGCCCCACCTCGACTACCAAATCGGTACTTCTCCATGTTGAACACCATTTGGAGGAAGCTCTAAGGAAAACAAGAGCACAATATATTCTCTGGCTGAGGGATTTCAATGTTCACCACTGTAATGTATTTGCTTCATGGGTTCTTTGCTTAAGAATTCAAAGCAACACATTACTATTAAGAACTACTTGGTTTATAGGTTTAACAATCACACCACACATTACCAGTTCATCCACCAAGCTCACAACCACCTGCCTCATTGTGGATCCTCCGAACCCAACTGGCTGGGGTTTTATTGAGTCTTGTGAACATCACGTGACTGACTAAGCCACTTCCAACTCAACAGCTCTTCAACTATTTTAAATAAAACTATAAAACCGAGTGCCCCCTTATTAAAGGGGCACTAGAACCGACAAATTGACGAATAAAACTTTGTGAACCTTAAACGGTCAAATTAAAATTTGGTTGCCGGGGGTGATGATGCACTCCAGTCCCTCCGGTGCCCACCTCTTGCGGAAGGCCGCAAGCATACCAGTAAACTCATCATCATAGGCAGTCCCTCGAAACTAGGATGACTTGCTTCCACGCCAAAAAAAAAGATGAGTTCACAGGTGTTTCAAATGAAGAACCTGAACACATCCTCAAGGGTGGAAGATGCCTGTGCGTGGATTTTTTTTAATGTGTGGTGGCCATTGCACACCAGCCACCACACAGGCTTGACAGAGCTAAGTCTTGGTCCAGTGGCAAGGATTACCCAAGACAACTGGAGACCTGCTCTGCTGCACAGACCTAGTGCGCACACATATCACAGTGTGGGCTGGCCCGTGCTGCCCCTGGGCCCCTGGCCCCGAACCCACGCCTCCCCTAGGCCCCGATCACATCCCTCCACAGTCTTTCACAGCTCCTTCGCCCCGGTCTCGCCGCTCCTGCTGTATCTGCCCATGCTCCAATCACCGACCTGGACGTTGCTGACATCACTCTTCGCTGCCGTTGTCCTCCTGCACCAGCTCACGTTGTACCCTGTGGTGGCATGCCTCCACGCTGCTCCCTGGGCCTCGCGCCACTCCTTTTATGGCCCCAACCTGCCGCTGATGGTTTCTTGCAGTTCGGGGCCTCCACGCACCGGTAAACATCACGACAACAGCTCTACAACTATTTTAGTAAAACTATAAATCGTGCCCCCTTTTAAAAGGAGGCACTAAAACTGACAAATAAACAAATTAAACTTTGGACATTCAACAAATCAAATTAAAATTTGGTTGCCGGGGGTGATGATGCACGCCAGTCCCTCCGGCGCCCACCTCTCACGGAAGACCACGAGCGTACCGGTGAACAACCGCGTGCTCCATCTCCAGGGACACCCTGGCTCGAACGTAACTGCAGAAGAAAGGTTGACAGTCAGGCTGAATGACCCGCTCAACCGCCCGCTGCCTGGACCGGTTGATGGCCCCTTTGGCTGTGCCCAGGAGCAGTCCTACGAGGAGGCCTTTGGACCTACCCGCTCCCCTCCGCACAGAGTGCCCAAAGATCAGGAGTGTGGGACTGAAATGCAACCAGAAATTGAGGAGCAGCCCCTTCAAATATTGTAACAGTGGCTGCAACCTCACACATTCAATAAAAACGTGGAACACGGACTCTTCCAGACCGCAGAAATTACAGCCTGGGAGTCCGTGAACTGACTTAAAAACTGATTGCGCGGGACTGCCCCGTGCAGCACCCTCCAGGCCAAGTCCCCGATAAATAAAGGGAGGACTACCGCGTACAGTGCACTCCAATGGGGACCCTCGCCTCCTCCCAACAGCTCTACAACTCTTTTGGGGGCAAATATAAACATTAAATCATGTGCCCCCCCGATCTGGGGGACACTCCAAACATTTCCCAAGACCCTTTTTTGTTTTTTGGTTTTTTTTTTTGTATTTTTGTCGGGTTTTTTGGGGGGGGGTTTTGGGCTCTAAAACCATAATTTACAAGTGCCCCCTATAAAAGGGGAGGGGGACACTAAAAACCTGCCAATTAAAACAAATTAAACTTTAAAACATATAAAATCAAATTAAAATTTGGTTGCCGGGGGTGACAATGCACTCCGGTCCCTCCGGCGCCCATCTCTCGCGGAAGGCCGCGAGCGTACCGGTGGACACCGCGTGCTCCATCTCTAAGGACACCCTGGCGCGGATGTACGCATGGAAGAGAGGCAGGCAGTCAGGCTGAACGACCCCCTCGACCGCCCGCTGCCTGGACCGGTTGATGGCCCCCTTGGCCGTGCCCAGGAGCAGTCCTACGAGGAGGCCTTTGGACCTACCCGCTCCCCTCCACACAGGGTGCCCAAAGATCAGGAGTGTGGGACTGAAGTGCAACCAGAAATTGAGGAGCAGCCCCTTTAATTAATGAAACAGGGGCTGCAACCTCGTACATTCAATAAAAATGTGGAACACGGACTCCTCCAGACTGCAGAAATTACAGGCAGCCTGGGAGTCCGTGAACTGACTTAAAAACTGATTGCACGGGACTGCCCCGTGCAGTACCCTCCAGGCCAAGTCCCCGATAAATAGTGGGAGGACTACCGCGTACAGTGCACTCCAATGGGGACCCCCGCCTCCTCCCAACAGCTCTACAAACCTGTGAGCATACTCACAGGTGCATACATTACAACCAGCAAGAGTTCCTTGGAAGTATCACCACTGGCTGAGTTGGCTGAGCTCCAACGGTCATAGATACCACACTGGGCCTGCGTTAGGTGATGAGGGAACATTGCCTCATCCTCACTTACCTGCTTGTCGCAGACACAATAACATTGGTAGAAATGACCACAACACAGTCCCTGTGAAGACAAAGTCACGTCTTCATCATGAGGACATTCTTCATTTTATAATGCTGCACTGCCACCGTGCTAAGTGAGCAGACAAGGCAGGATCTAGAAGCCTAAAACTGGGTATCTATGAGATGCTGTAGGCCATCAGCAGCAGCAGATTTGTATGCTACCACAATCTGTAATCTCATGACCCAGCACATTCCTCACTCCTTGTTCACCGCCAAGCCAGGAGGCCAATCTTGTTTCAATGCGGAGTGTAGCAAGGCATGCCAGGAACTGCGCGAGGCACCAGAATGAGGTATGAACCCAGTGAAGCTTCTACACAGGGCTACTTGCAAGCTAAACATCCAAAGTAGCAGGCTACAGACAGTGCCAGTAATCCCACCACCAACTAATCAGAGCAAAATTCTGTAACCCTACTGCACCCAGTCAAGAATGGTGAAGGACAATCAGACGACTAACAGAGGAAGAGGCTCCATGAGCATCTCTATCCTCAATTGTGGTAGAGCCCAGTACGTGACTGCAAGAGACAAAGCTGGTGTTTGCAAGTGTCTCCAGCCAAAAGTGCTGCGTGGATGATCCTACCTCCCGAGGGCCATACCATAATAGATAGTCTGTCCAATTTGGTTCATTCCACGTGACATTAAGAACTGGTTGAGTGTATTGGACACAGCAAAGACTATGGGCCCAATGATAACATCTCAGATATTGTGCTGTAGACTTGCCCACCAGAGTTATCCGCTTCCTTAACCAAGCTGTTCCAATATAGCTATGACACTGGCATCTACTAGACAATGAAGCAGACTGCCCAGATATGTCATATATTTAACACAGATAATTACATAGAATTACGTAGAATGTACAGCACAGAAACAGGCCATTCGTCCCCACGCTGGCGTTTATGTTCCATTCGAGCCTCCTCCCATCCTTCCTCATCTAACGGTATCAACACAACCCTCTATTCCCTTCTCGTTCATGTGCTTATCTAGCTTCCCCTTAAATGCATCAATGCTATTCGCCTCAATTACTCCCTGTGGTGGGGAGTTCCACATTCTCACCACTCTCTGGGTAAAGAAGCTTCTTCTGAATTCCCTACTGGATTTCTTGGTGACTATCTTATATTGATGGCCTCTAGTTTTGCTCTTCTCCACAATTACTGCCATATGTGCCTCCTCTTAATCATCAGTAAAATGATGGAAGGAACCATCAATTGTGCCATCAAGCAACATCTAATCACCAATTTCCTGCTCCCCGATGCTCAGTTTGAGTTCCATCAGAATAACTTGGCTCCAGACCTCATCACCGCCTTGATCCAAGCATTGTATGCAAGAGATGAATGCCAGAGGAGAGGTGAGTGTAGTTGGCCTTGACATGAAGGCAGATTTCAAACAAGTATGGCACCAAGGGGCTCTAACAAAACTGAGTTGAATGGGAATCTTAAGGAAAACCTTGCAGTGACTAGAGTCATTGTTGACATAAAGGAAGATGGTTGTGGTTGTCAGAGGCCGGTCATCACAGCCCCAGGACATCATTACTGGAGTTCCTCAGGGATGTGTCCTTTGCTCAACCATCTTCAGCAGCACCATGAATGAATTTCCTGTGTCAGGAATGGGGCTGATCATGAATGATTCCACAGTATTCAGCTCTATTCCCTGCATTAATGAAGCAGCCCATGCCAACCTATAGCAGGACCTGCAAAACAACCAGCATTGGGCTGACAAGTCAAAGGTAACATTTGTGCCACAAGATACAGAAAATTATCATTTTGATTAACAGAAAGCCCAGTCATTTCCCCTTGACCTGCAACAACCTCACCATTACCACCTTGAAAATACCCACTGACCAGAAGCTTTACTGGAACAACCCTAGCCACACTATGGCTAAAAGAGCAGGGCAGAGGCTTTGGACACTATGATATGGCTCACATTCTGACCAGCCAAAGCCTCTCCACCACCTACAAGGCTCAAAACTATGAAGAAATACTCACCACTCACCTCAATCCAGGACAGAGTAGTTTGCATGATTGATGCCCCCACCACTGGATTCAATATCCACCCTTTCCATCACTGTGGCTGCAGTAGATATAATCTACAAGACGCACTGTTAGACACCAAGGTTACTTCGACACCATCTATCCTCCCCTGTGAACTCTGCCGCCAAGAAGAGCAAGAGCAGCAAAATCATGGGAATCACATCCAAATTCTTCTCCAAGTCACACACCACCCTGGCTTAGAGATATATCGTCGTTCCTTTGTCGTTGCTGTGTTAATATCCTGGAATTCCCTACCTAATACCATTGTAGAAGTACAATCATCACAAGGACTGCAATAGCGCAAAGATAAAGCCTACCACCACCTTCTCACAGCCAACTAAGGATGGGCAATAAATGTCTTGCCAACGACGCCCACATCCTGAGGCCAGAATAGCGTTGTGTCATTTTTACAAATGGTACAATGACATTTTTACAACACAGGGAAAAGTTTTTATGCAGGCAGTACCATCACTTCAAGATGTTTGAGAAACACAGAAAGGTTTACTGAATTTTCATTTAACATAGTACCCCTTTAAATCTTGCATTTAATGCCCCCTTCCCCAAGATTTTGCCATTGACTGATTTTAAACTGGGTTGGATGATGATACAATCAAATTCTGCGTTACCTACCTTAAGGCGGAGACCTATCCAGTTTAACACTTGAAGCAGATATGTCTCCAGACTTCCTGTTTTAATGTAACTCTGGACTCAGCCTCCAGTCAGAGATATTCCTCAACATGATAAGGCTTAGGACTTATAAGAAGCCTATTTATCGGAAAGTACATGTCTGTATTTCTAAAGCACTTTTGTTCTGCTTTAATGTCCTGTGTATAGAGAAGCATGGTACAACAATTACTTGTTGAACTCCTTCACAAGGTCAAACCCCTTTACCACATAAAAGCCATTCAGGGTCATTTCCAGAGAGCAGTGGCCAGTGCTGGACAAAGTTGTACTAAACTGATAGGATGAGATGAAGTAGGGTGGGAGGAGACTCGTGTGGAGCATAAACACCAGCATAGACCAGTTGGACTCTATATTCAACATTAATTCCATTCAACTCATTGACAGCAACAGCTTATCTTGTGTTCAACGATGTACTGTACAAACGAACAGGAGCTGTGTTTGTCCACTGCTGCATAAACGGTAGAGAATCTACTGATTTGTTTGTGTCTAATTTTTAATAGCTTCATCACATAAAGGATCAATTGCTGCCTGGGAGTGATTGCAAGGCACTAAGCTCATCATGAACCATGACCACATCATTTAAAACCAGAAATTAGATCAGGATCTTGAAGACTCTTATTCTGTTATCGATCATTCAGTAACCTTTACATTGGGAGGACGGTTTATCTGTTTTCATGTCAAAGGCAGGTGTCTCTCCAGGCTCCAACAGGCAGAAGCATAGAAATTTCAGCACACAAAGAGGCCATTTGGCCCATTGCTAGTACTACATGAGAGCTATCTACTGTAATCCCATCTCCTTGCTTTCTCCCAATTCCTTGAACATTGTTCATCGTATGTTTATCTAATTCCTTCATAAATGTTGTGATTGGCACCATTCGTCACTTGTATTAATGCATTCTGCATTATATTAACCTTTTGTATGAAAAAAATAATCTAAGTTCCTGAGCTCTGATGATGTAAACAAAGTAACAATAACACATGTAATGCCATCATTACAAGGAAAAATCTGCAATTAGTTACGGGGATATCCTTTGTCAATTGATTTGTTCACTGTAATGTATAGTCTGGTACATGACGCACAATAAAGCAAAGGCATCTGTTGTAATTCCTCCAACAAAATATTGGGAAGACCGAAGCCATTGTCTTCGATTCCTACCACAAACTCTGTTCTCTAGCCACCGAATCCACCCCTCTCCTGTCTGAGGCTGAACCAGACTGTTCGCAACCTTGGTGTCAGATTTGACCCCAAGATGAGTTTCTGACCACATACCAACGCCATCACCAAGTCCGCCTATTTCTACCTCCGTAACATCGTCCTACTCCACCCCTGCCTCAGCTCATCTGCTCCTGAAACCCTCACCCACGCCTTTGTTACCTCTAGACTTGACTATTCCAATGCTCTCCTAGTCGGCTTCCAACGTTCTACCCTCTGTAAATTTAAGGTCATCCAAAACACTGCTGCTCATGTCCTAACTCGCACCAAATCCTGCTCACCCATCACCCCTGTGCTCGCTGACCTACATTGGCTCCTGGTTAAGCAAAGCCTCAATTTCAAAATTCTTATCCTTGTTTTCAAATCCCTCCTTGGCCTCGTCCCTCCTTATCTCTGTAATCTCCTCCAGCCCTTACAACCCTCAGAGATCTCTGCGTTCCTCCAATTCTGGCCTTGTGAGCATCTCCAATTTTAATCACTCCACCATTGGCGGCCATACCTTCAGCTGCCTAGGCCATAAGTTCTGGAATTCCCTCCCGAAACCTCTCTGCCTCTCGACCTCTCTTTCCTCCTTTAAGGGGCTTTTTTACCTACCTCTTTTGGACATCTGCCCTAATATCTCCTTATGTGGCTTGGTATCAAATTTTGATTAACAGTTGCTCTTGTGAAATGCTTTAGGATATTTTACTATGTTAAAGGTGCGATATAAATGTAAGTTGTTGTTGTTATAATGCAAGGTGTGGTAGAGAGTATGCAGGAGCCCGCGACCTGAATTTGCATGATCATGGATGAACTCCTCTAGCATCTGCAGCAAAGGCCTCAGTGACGCAGGTCATGGGCACGTAAATGCTCACACAGGTGCTGCAGAGGCTGTCAGCAGAAATCCTAAGGATGCCACCATGGCTGGCTGAGAGAATGCATGGAGGAAACTTTGAGGCAGGGATACACAGATCTCACAGCTTCCGAATGTTCAGCTCTCGGACAGATTGGTGCAGATGCTGAGTAAATGCCCAGCAGCAACATGTGTCTGGAGTCAGTATTGGTCAGGTGTCTCTCATATCCACTCCATCAAGCACATCTCCGCATGTGACAGAAGATGTGCTGTGGCACGAACAGGACCAAGCAGCCCCAACAACACTGGATGTGGCTGATTCTGATGTGGGTTAT
Source organism: Pristiophorus japonicus (assembly GCF_044704955.1). Taxonomy (NCBI): domain Eukaryota; kingdom Metazoa; phylum Chordata; class Chondrichthyes; family Pristiophoridae; genus Pristiophorus; species Pristiophorus japonicus. The sequence goes on along the minus strand of NC_091985.1, from coordinate 128,399,935 downwards.
TCATAATGCACAGCACAGAGCGGGTTAGAGTCACTAGAATCCCAGCGTGTGGTCACTGAAACCCTGGAGCCAGCTAGCATACTTCCTCGTCCACAAAGGAACAACCTTGATGGGATGTTAGGTGTCAAGCTTCAAAAAACCATTTCAAGCTCTACAGCAAATCACATTAATACTCATACACCACACAATAGATTAAAGACATACACTGCATTTGATGTTAAAAATGTTTCCATCCCAAGGCTGAGTGAAGAGGAGATGATGGTCAGTAGGATGGGAAATAGTGCACAATTGCAACCCTTAACCAATACAGCTCCACTGTTTCTAGGTAGACAAATGGAAATGAGTGTCCAACAATATAGAACATCTCCATTTGTCAATGCCATTTTGGAGAGGCTTCTGCAACAAGTGCAGTAAAGGGTGGTCACTCTGTTTGGGATCGCATAGAAGGGGCAAATAGCCTGCTTGGCAGGACGTGGAGGTCACAGTAAATGCTGCAGGGCCAGGTTGGGTCCTTCTTTGGATCACAAGGATTCATAAGAACATGAGAAACAGGAGCAGGAGTAGATATGGCCCCTCAAGCCTGCTCCGCCATGCAATAAGATCATGGCTAAGTAGAATGGGGGCAGAAGCAAAAGATAGAAAGAAGAAAAGTAAAAGTAGAGGGCAGAGAAACCGAAGGCAAAAAGCAAAAATGGCCACACTACAGCAAAATTATAAAGGGGCAAAGTGTGTTAAAAAGACAAGCCAGAAGGCTCTGTGCCTCAATGCGAGGAGTATTCGGAATAAGGTGGACGAATTAATTGTGCAGGCAGCAAGTAACGAATATGATATAATTGGCATCACGGAGACAAGACTAAAGGGTGACCAAGGCTGGGAACTCAACATCCAGGGGTATTCAACATTCAGGAAGGATAGACAGAAAGGAAAAGGAGATGGGGTGGCGTTGCTGGTTAAAGAGGAAATTAACGCAATAATAAGGAAGGACATTAGCTCGGATAATGTGGAATCGGTATGCGTGGAGCTACGGAATACCAAAGGGCAGAAAACGCTAGTGGGAGTTGTGTACAGACCACCAAACAGTAGTAGTGAGGTTGGGGATAGCATCAAATAAGAAATTAGGGATGTGTGCAATAAAGATACAACAGTTATCATGGGCGACTTCAATCTACATATAGATTGGGCTAACCAAACTGGTAGCAATGCAGTGGAGGAGGATTTCCTGGAGTGTATTAGGAATGGTTTTCTAGACCAATATGTCGAGGAACCAACTAGAGGGCTGGCCATCCTAGATTGGGTGATGTATAATGAGAAGGGACTAATTAGCAATCTTGTTGTGTGAGGCCCCTTGGGAAGAGTGACCATAATATGATAGAATTCTTCATTAAGATGGAGAGTGACAGTTAATTCAGAGACTAGGGTCCTGAACTTAAGAAAAGGTATCTTCGATGGTATGAGACGTAAATTGGCTAGAATAGATTGGCGAATGATAATTAAAGGGTTGATGGTGGATAGGCAATGACAAACATTTAAAGATCACATGGATGAACTTCAACAATTGTACATCCCTGTCTGGAGTAAAAATAAAACGGGGAAGGTGGCTCAACCGTGGCTAACAAGGGAAATTAAGGATAGTGTTAAATCCAAGGAAGAGGCATATAAATTGGCCAGAAAAAGCAGCAAACCTGACTACTGGGAGAATTTTATAATTCAGCAGAGAAGGACAAAGGGGTTAATTAGGAGGGGGAAAATAGAGTATGAGAGGAAACTTGCTGGGAACATAAAAACTGACTGTAAAAGCTTCTATAGATATGTGAAGAGAAATAGATTAGTGAAGACAAACGCAGGTCCCTTGCAGTCAGATTCAAGTGAATTTATAATGGGGAACAAAGAAATGGCAGACCAGTTAAACAAATACTTTGATTCTGTCTTCACGAAGGAAGACACAAATAACCTTCCGGAAATACTAGGGAACCGAGGGCCTCGTGAGAAGGAGGAACTGAAGGAAATCCTCATTAGGCGGGAAATTGTGTTCGGGAAATTGATGGGATTGAAGGCCGATAAATCCTCGGGTCCTGATAGTCTGCATCCCAGAGTACTTAAGGAAGTGGCCCTAGAAATAATGGATTAATTGGTGATCATTTTTTAACAGTCTATCGACTCTGGATCAGTTCCTCTGGACTGGAGGGTAGCTAATGTAACACCACTTTTTAAAAAAGGAGGGAGAGAGAAAACGGATAATTATAGACCGGTTAGCCTGACATCAGTGGTGGGGAAAATGTTGGAATCAATTATTAAAGATGAAATAGCAGCGCATTTGGAAAGCAGTGACAGGATCGGTCCAAGTCAGCATGGATTTATGAAAGGGAAATCATGCTTGACAAATCTTCTAGAATTTTTTGAGGATGTAACTGATAGAGTGGACAAGGGAAAACCAGTGGATGTGGTGTATTTGGACTTTCAAAAGGCTTTTGACAAGGTCCCACACAAGAGATTGGTGTGCAAAATGAAAGCACATGGTATTGGGGGTAATGTACTGACGTGGATAGAGAACTGGTTGGCAGACAGGAAGCAGAGAGTCGGGATAAACGGGTTCTTTTCAGAATGGCAGGCAGTGATTAGTGGGGTGCCGCAGGGCTCAGTGCTGGGACTCCAGCTATTTACAATTTACATTAATGATTTAGATGAAGGAATTAAGTGTAATATCTCCAAGTTTGCAGATGACACTAAGCTGGGTGGCGGTGTGAGCTGTGAGGAGGATGCTAACAGGCTACAGAGTGATTTGGACAAGTTAGGTGAGTGGGTAAATGCATGGCAGATGCAGTATAATGTGGATAAATGTTAGGTTATCCACTTTGGGGCAAAAACACGAAGGCAGAATATTATCTGAATGGCGGCAGATTAGGAAAAGGGGAGGTGCAACGAGATCTGGGTGTCATGGTACATCAGTCATTGAAAGTTGGCATGCAGGTTCAGCAGCCGGTGAAGAAGGCAAATGATATGTTGGCCTTCATAGCTAGGGGATTTGAGTATAGGAGCAGGGAGGTCTTACTGCAGGTGTACAGGGCCTTGGTGAGGCCTCACCTCGAATATTGTGTTCAGTTTTGGTCTCCTAATCTGAGGAAGGACGTTCTTGCTATTGAGGGAGTGCAGCCAAGGTTCAGCAGACTGATTCCCAGGATGGCAGGACTGACATATGAGGAGAGACTGGATCGACTGGGCCTGTATTCACTGGAGTTTAGAAGGATGAGAGGGGATCTCATAGAAACATATAAAATTCTGACGGGACTGGACAGGTTAGATGCAGGAAAAATGTTCCCGATGTTGGGGAAGTCCAGAACCAGGGGACATAGTCTAAGGATAAGAGATACGCCATTTAGGACTGAGATGAGGAGAAACTTCTTCACTCAGAGAGTTGTTAACCTGTGGTTTTCCTACCGCAGAGAGTTGTTGATGCCAATTCATTGGATATATTCAAGAGAGAGTTAGTTATGGCCCTTACGGCTAAAGGGATCAAGGGGTATGGCGAGAAAGCAGGAAAGGGGTACTGAGGTGAACAATCAGCCATGATCTTATTGAATGGTGGTGCACGCTCGAGAGGCTGAATGGCCTATTCCTGCACCCATTTTCTATGTTTCTGTGGCTGATCATCGACCTCAACTCCGCCTTCCCGCATTATCCCCATATCCCTCGATTCGCTTAGTGCCCAAAAATCTATCGATCTCAGTCTTGAATATACTCAATGACTGAACATCCACAGCAGTGGTAGAGATTTCCAAAGATTCACAACGCTTTGAGTGAAGAAATTTCTCCTCATCTCAGTCCTAAATGGCCGACCCCTAATTCTGAGACTGTGACCCCTAGTTCTGGACTCTCTAGCCAGGGGAAACAGCCTCTCAGCATCTACCCTGTCAATCCCTCTACGAATGTTATATGTGTCAATGAGATCACCTCTCATTCTTCTAAACTCCAGAGAGTATTGGTCCAAATACAGACCTCGCAGATCCTGGATTGCTGCAATCTGAGCACTAGTGTTTCTTGCTGTTAATGGAATTGTGCCAAGCACCTGCAAGGTCTGCTAGCAACTGGGAATGGGTTCACTGCCCACATCTGTGCAATCATGCACGACTATTTCTGTCTTTCGGATGAGACGTTAAAGCGAGGCCCCATCTACCCTCTCAGCTGGACGTAAAAGATCCCATGGCACTATTATGAAGAAGAGCAGGAGAGTTAACCCTGGCCAATATTTATCCCTCAATCAACATACCAAAAAAACAGATTATCTGGCCATTATCTCATTGCTGCGTGTTTGACCTTGCTGTGTATAAATCGGCTGCCACGTTTCCAACATTACAACAGTGACCACACTTCAAAGAAGTACTTAATTGGCTGTGAATTGCTTTGAGACGTCCTGAGGTCATGAAAGGCGCTATACAAATGCAAGTCTTTCTTTCCTTTGCTTTATTTAAAGTGAGTTCAATCCAGCATGGAGTGCATAGCAACTCCAGAGCCAGCTACAGCAGAGACCTGAAGAATAAGCCCAGTAGGAATATATCTTACAAAGTCTCAGATTGCTGCTATAAAGACTTTGTGATCCAATCTACAGCAATGATCAATGATCCTGCACACTTCCCTGCCATGCCCGCTCTTTTTCCTCCTCCAAAACCAAACCTGCCTACAAGTCATTGCTTGAAAACCACAAACCCTCGGGCAAGGGGGGGCACAGGAATCAACCATAAAAAACAAGTTCAGGGCCAATAACAGGAAGCAAAACTTCATAGAGTGAGTGATTAATGCTGGGAATAGTCTTCTGGGTAGAACGATGGAGGCAAAACTCTGGAATTATTCAAGAGGTAGTAAAATATTATGATGGAGGACCGTAGGTTTCTAGGGAAGGATGAGGTAGGTAAGAACATAAGAACATTAGAAATAGATACAGGAGTAGGCCATTTGGCCTGTCGAGTCTGTTCCACCATTCAATAGATCATGGCTGATTTTCTACATGATCGTCTTCAGATGAGTCAAATACCCTCCCTCTGCTAGACTTACTTTTGTATTGAGAGGGCAATATTGCACATGAGACTTTAAAAGCATTAATGCACTTTTTAAAAATTACACCAATCATGTAGAGGTACGGACATTGAATAATTTATTACGGGACAGAGACAAATTCCATTTTTCTCAGCTTCGCTTCAGTTCATCCACTAAAAATGGTATTTATTTTAATAATTTGTCTCAGTATCACTGTAAATTTCGATTGCCCTGTCACGTTGGCACTGTAAATAGAAATGCATTTTAAATTGGCAGTTTAGGAATGGCCTAAAGCAGGAAGGGTGTTTCTGTCACCAGTGGTTGCGGTAAAGACAGCAGTCAGCATTGATAACATTTATTTATAATCCGACTTAAGAAAGAAAATAATATGTCCATTTGTGTAGCCTTGCCACATCATTTAACCATCTCAAAGCTCTTCACACGTTGAATTCCTTTTTGGAAGGTATTGACTACTCGAATCATAGAATGATACAAAATTCAGAAGGAGGCCATTCAGCCCATCATGCCTGTGCTGGCTCTTTGAAAGTGCTTTCCAATTAGTTCCACTCCCCCGCTCTTTCCCCATAGCCCTGCAAATTTTTCCCCTTCAAGTATTTATCCAATGCCCTTTTGAAAGTTACTATTCAATCTGTTTCCAGCACCCTTTCATGCAGTGCATTCCAGATCACAACTGCTCTTTAGGAACAAGAGGCAAGCATTGCACGCTATCGACATCCTGCGTGATTGTGTGGCGGAATGCTGTCTGTAGGAGTGATCATCATGGGTGGGTGTGAATCGGTGGGGGCAAGCTTGGAAGAGTAAGAGTGCAGCAGTGGTGGGAGCGTAGGTGGTACAGGGTATGTGTGTGAGAGGGTAGGTGGCAGGATAGGTGCAGGCGAGTAGATGTGCGTTGAGGATAGGTGTGCCTGTGGCGGGTTGAGTGTGTGGGGCGTAGATACGTGTCTGTTGGGGGAAGATGTGCATGGGCAGTAGAAGCATGTTGTGTGGTGCCAAGAATGGATGTGTTTCAGTTGGGGTAGATGTATGTGGGGTGTAGATGTGTGTGGGCGGGGTAGATGTGTGGCGGGTAGATGCGTGGGGGGTAGATGTGTGGGGGTAGATGTGGGGGGGTAGATGTGTCGGGGGGTAGATGTGTGGGGGGGGGGGGTAGATGTGGGGGGGCAGATGTGTGTGGGGTAGATGTGTGTGGGGTAGGTGTGTGGGGGTAGATGTGTGGGGGGTAGATGTGTGGGGGTAGATGTGTGGGGGTAGATGTGTGTGGGGTAGATGTGTGGGGGTAGATGTGTGGGGGTAGATGTGTGGGGGGTAGATGTGTGGGGGTAGATGTGTGGGGGGTAGATGTGCGTGGGTAGATGTGTGGGGGGGTAGATGTGTGGGGGTAGATGTGTGGGGGTAGATGTGTGTGGGGGGTAGATGTGTGGGGGTAGATGTGTGGGGGGGTAGATGTGTGGGGGTAGATGTGTGTGGGGGGTAGATGTGTGGGGGTATATGTATGGGGGGGTAGATGTGTGGGGGTAGATGTGTGGAAGGGGGTAAATGTGTGGGGTAGATGTGTCGGGGGTAGATGTGTGGGGGTAGATGTGTGGGGGGGTAGATGTGTGGGGGTAGATGTGTGGAAGGGGGTAAATGTGTGGGGTAGATGTGTCGGGGGTAGATGTGTGGGGGTAGATGTGTGGAAGGGGGTAAATGTGTGGGGTAGATGTGTGGAAGGGGTAGATGTGTGGGGTAGATGTGTGGGGGGGTAGATGTGTGGGGGTAGATGTGTGGAAGGGGTAGATGTGTGGGGTAGATGTGTGGGGGTAGATGTGTGGAAGGGGGTAAATGTGTGGGGTAGATGTGTCGGGGGTAGATGTGTGGGGGTAGATGTGTGGAAGGGGGTAGATGTGTGGGGTAGATGTGTGGGGGGGTAGATGTGTGGGGGTAGATGTGTGGGGGTAGATGTGTGAGGGGGGTAGATGTGTGGACGTAGATGTGTGAGGGGGTAGATGTGTGGGGGTAGATGTGGGGGGGTAGATGTGGGGGGTAGATGTGTGGGGGTAGATGTGTGGGGGTAGATGTGGGGGGGTAGATGTGTGGGGGGTAGATGTGGGGGGGTAGATGTGTGGAAGGGGGTAGATGTGTGGGGTAGATGTGTGGGGGGTAGATGTGTGGGGGGGTAGATGTGTGGGGGTAGATGTGTCGGGGGGTAGATGTGTGGAAGGGGGTAGATGTGTGGGGTAGATGTGTGGGGGGTAGATGTGTGGGGGGTAGATGTGGGGGGGTAGATGTGGGGGGGTAGATGTGTCGGGGGGTAGATGTGTGGAAGGGGGTAGATGTGTGGGGTAGATGTCTGGGGGGGTAGATGTGTGGGGGGTAGATGTGGGGGTTTAGATGTGTCGGGGGTAGATGTGTGGAAGGGGGTAGATGTGTGGGGTAGATGTGTGGGGGCGTAGATGTGTGGAGGGGTAGATGTGTGGGGGTAGATGTGTGGGGGGGTAGATGTGTGGGGGTAGATGTGTGGGGTTAGATGTGTCGGGGGGTAGATGTGTGGGGGTAGATGTGTGGGGGTAGATGTGTGGGGGGTAGATGTGTGGGGGGGGTAGATGTGTGTGGGTAGATGTGTGGGGGGATCAATGTGGGTGAGGGGTAGATGTGCGTGGGGATGTAGATGTAGGGGGTAGATGTGCGCCGGGGGGTAGATGTGGGTGAGGGGTAGATGTGGGTGGGGGTAGATGTGGGTGAGGGTTAGATGTGAGGTGGTAGATGTGGGGGGTAGATTTGTGGGAGGGGGTAGTTGTGTGGGAGGGGGTGTTGTGTATCTGTAAAGCATGCACTACCATGTTCCGCCACCAGGGAGCTCATCCCCTGAAGTCCCAAGGGATCCCAGCATCCCTTGGGAGCACTGTATATAAGCCGGCCACTAAGGCCTGTTCCTCACTCTGGAATGTCTTATTAAAGACTGAGGTCACTGTTACTTTAACCTCCCTGTGTGCAGCCTCATCTGTGTTAGGAACACAATAACTGGCGACAAGTATACGAATCCAACGCAAAGATGCAGCAAAACTGTGGGCATCCTGGAAAGGTTCTCGGAGGGTGAGGACTGGGAACCCTATGTCGAACGGCTAGACCAGTACTTTGTAGCCATCGAGCTGGACGGAGAAGGAAGCGCTGCAAAAAGGAGAGCGGTCCTCCTCGCAGTCTGTGGGGCACCGACCTACAGCCTCATGAAGAATCTTCTGGCTCCGGTGAAACCCACAGATAAGTCATATGAGGTGCTGTGTACATTGGTTCTGGAGCATCTTAACCCGAGGGAGAGCGTGCTGATGGCGAGGTATCGGTTCTGCACGTGTCAACGATCTGAAGGTCAGGATGTGGCGAGCTACGTGGCCGAGCTAAGGCGACTTGCAGGACAATGTGTGTTTGATGGCTACCTGGAGCAAATGCTCAGAGACTTTTTTATACTGGGCATTGGCCACGAGACCATCCTACGAAAACCTTTGACTGTAGAGACACTGACCCTCAGTAAGGCCATTGAAATAGCACAGGTGTTTATGTCCACCAGTGATAACACCAAACAAATCTCTCAGCACATAAGTACTAGCAATGTTCATAAATTAACTGGAACTGTGTTTGCGAGCAGAAATGTACAGGGCAGAAACCACGAGCCTGCAACTGCCAGCAGGCCTCAGGTGACCCAGATGACTCAGAATCCCCAACAAAGGATGAATGCAAGGCAATTCACACCTTGTTGGCGTTGTGAAGGCTTCCATTCAGCCTATTCATGCCGCTTCAACGGGTATGTTTGCAAGAGCTGTGGAACAATGGGGCATCTCCAACGAGCTTGCAAATGAGCTGCAAGCTCTGCAAAACCTGATAACCACCACGTGGCAGAGGAAGATCGTTCCATGGTGGATCAAAGCAATTTTGAGCCTTAGAGAGAGGAGGCAGATGCTGAAGTACACGGGGTACACACATTTTCGACGAAATATCCACCTATAAAGCTAAACATAAAATTGAATGGCTTACCCGTAGTCGTAGAACTGGACACTGGTGCTAACCAATCCATCATAAGTAAAAAGATGTTTGAGAGACTGTGGTGCAACAAGGCATTCAGACCAACCCTGAGCCCCATCCACATGAAACTGAGAACGTATACCAAAGAGCTTATCACTGTCCTGGACAGCGCCATGGTCAAGGCCACCTACGAAGGCACGGTGCACGAACTGCCACTTTGGATTGTCCCGGGTGATGGCTCCAAACTGCTTGGAAGGAGCTGGCTGGGCAAAATCCGCTGGAACTGGGATGACATCCAAGCGCTATCACATGTCAATGAGGCCTCATGTACCCAGGTTCTGAAAAAATTTCCTTCCGTTTTTGAGCCAAGCATTGGAAACTTTTCCGGGGCGAAGGTGCGGATCCACTTGGTCCCAGAGGCACGACCCATTCACCACAAGGTGCGAGCGGTACCTCACATGATGAGGGAGAGAGTGGAAATCAAGCTGGACAGGCTGCAATGCGAGGGCATCATCTCCCCAGTGGAATTCAGCGAGCAGGTCAGCCGGATTGTTCCAGTACTCAAAAGTGATGGCACAGTCAGGATTTATGGCGATTATAAAGTAACCATTAAGCGTTTCTCGCTACAGGACCAATACCTGCTACCTAAGGCAGACGTCCTATTTGCGATGCTGGCAGGATGCAAGACGTTCACCAAGCTCGACCTGACTTCGGCCTACATGACGCAGGAGCTGGAGGAGTCTTCGAAGGGCCTCACCTGCATCAACACGCACAAGGGACTGTTCATCTACAACAGATGCCCGTTTGGAATTCGGTCGGCTGCAGCAATCTTCCAGAGAAACATGGAGAGCCTACTCAAGTCAGTACCACACACGGTGGTCTTTCAGGACGATATATTGGTCACGGGTTGGGACACCGCCGAGCACCTACAAAACCTGGAGGAGGTCCTCCAGTGACTGGATCGTGAAGGGCTGCGGCTGAAGAGGTCGAAATGCGTCTTCATGGCAACAGAAGTGACGTTTTTGGGGAGAAAGATCGCAGTGGATGGCATTCGGCCCACAGGCGCCAAGACAGAGGCTATCAGGAACGCGCCCAGGCCACAGAATGTCACGGAGCTACGGTCGTTCCTGGGTCTCCTCAACTATTTTGGTAACTTCCTACCGGGGTTAAGCACCCTCTTAGAGCCCCTACATGTGTTATTGCGCAAAGGTGAGAACTGGGTATGGGGGAAAAAACAAGTAATTGCTTTTGAGAAAGCCAGAACCATGCTATGCTCCAACAAGCTGCTTGTATTGTATAACCCGTGTAAAAGACTTGTGCTCGCATGTGATGCGTCGTCATACAGAGTCGGGTGTGTATTACAACAAGCTAACGTTGCGGGGAAGTTGCAACCTGTCGCCTATGCTTCCAGAAGCTTGTCTAAGGCCGAGAGGGCCTACAGCATGATTGAGAAAGAGGCAGTAGCGTGTGTGTTCGGGGTAAAGAAAATGCATCAGTACCTGTTTGGCCTCAAATTCGAGCTGGAAACCGATCACAAGCCCCTCATATCTCTGTTCGCTGAAAACAAGGGGATAAATACTCATGCCTCAGCCCGCATACAAAGGTGGGCACTCGCGCTATCAGCATAGAACTATATCATCCGCCACAGGCCAGGCACCAAGAACTGTGCGGATGCTCTCAGTCGGCTACAATTGCCCACCACGGGGGTGGAAATGGCGCAGTCTGCAAACTTGTTGATGGTGGCACAGCCCGCAGACTTGTTGATGGTCATGGAAGCGTTTGAAAATGATAAATCACCTGTCACGGCCCACCAGATTAGGACTTGGAACAGCCAAGATCCTCTGCTGTCCCTAGTAAAAAACTGTGTACTGCATGGGAACTGGGCCAGCATCCCCGTTGAAATGCAAGAGCTAATCAAGCCGTTCCAGTGGCGAAAGGACGAGCTGTCCATTCAGGCAGTCTGCCTGTTGTGGGGTAACCGCGTAGTGCTACCAAAAAAGGGCAGGGAGATGTTCATCTCGGATCTCCACAGCACACACCCGGGTATAGTAATGATGAAAGCAATAGCCAGATCCCACGTGTGGTGGCCCGGTATCGATTCTGTCTTAGAGTCCTGTGTACGGCAATGCAGTGTATGTGCTCAGTTGAGCAACGCGCCCAGAGAGGCACCACTAAGTTTGTGGTCCTGGCCCTCCAGACCATGGTTGAGGATCCATGTCGACTATGCGGGCCCGTTTCTCGGTAAAATATTCCTGGTGGTGGTGGATGCTTTTTCAAAATGAATTGAACGTGAAATAATGTCGGGAATCACCGCCACCGCCACCATTGAAAGCCTGAGGGCCATGTTTACCACCCACAGTCTGCCTGACATACTGGTCAGTGACAACGGGCCATGTTTCACCAGTGCCGAATTTAAAGAATTCATGACCCGCAATGGGATCAAACATGTGACCTCGGCCCCGTTTAAACCAGCCTCCAATGGGCAGGCAGAGCAGGCAGTACAAACCATCAAACAGAGCCTTAAACGAGTCACAGAAGGCTCACTCCAAACCCGCCTGTCCCGAGTACTGCTCAGCTACCGCACGAGATCCCACTCACTCACAGGGGTGCCCTTGGCTGAGCTACTCATGAAAAGGACACTTAAAACCAGACTCTCGCTGGTTCACCCCAACCTGCATGATCAGGTGGGGAGCAGGTGGCAGCAACAAAATGTCAACGATGGTCACGCCACTGTGTCATGGGAAATTGATCTGAATTACCCTGTGTATGTGCTAAACTATGGACATGGTCCCAAGTGGATCGTGGGCATGGTGATAGCTAAAGAAGGGAATAGGGTGTTTGTAGTCAAACTAGACAATGGACAAATTTGCAGAAAGCACCTGGACCAAACGAGGCTGCAGTTCACAGACTGCCCTGAACAACCGCCAGCAGACACCACCTTTTTCGAGCCCACAACACACACCCAAAGGATCAACGACACCATGCCGGACCAGGAAATCGAACCCATCACACCCAACAGCCCAGCAAGGCCAGGTTCACCTAGCAGCCCTGCAGGGCCAACAACACACCAGCCCAGCGAGGGCACAGCCAACACACCAGAACAGACATTTGAACCGAGGCGGTCCACCAGGGAAAGAAAGGCCCCCGACCGCCTCACCTTGTAAATAGTTTTCACTTTGACTTTGCGGGGGGGAAGTGATGTTGTGTATCTGTAAAGCATGCACTCCCATATTCCGCCACCAGGGAGCTCATCCCCTGAAGTCCCAAGGGATCCCAGCATCCCTTAGGAGCACTGTATATAAGCTGGCCCCTAAGGCATGTTCCTCACTCTGAAGTGTCTTATTAAAGACTGAGGTCACTGTCACTTTAACCTCCCTATGTGCAGTCTCATCTGTGTTAGGAACACAATAGTGGGGCAGATGTGCTTGGGGGGGTAAATGTGTGGGGGGGTGGTAGATATGCATGTGGAGTAGATGTGTGGGGGCGGTAGACGTGTGTGGGGGGGTAGATGTGTGGGGAGGTAGTAGATGTGTGGGGGGGTAGATGTGTGGCGGGGTAGATGTGTGGGGGGGGGTAGATGTGTGGGTGATAGATGTGTGGGGGGTGGTAGATGTGTGGGGGGTAGATGTGTGGGGGGTAGATGTGTGGGGGGGGTAGTAGATGTGTGGGGGGGTAGATGTGTGGGGGTAGTAGATGTGTGGGGGGGTAGATGTGTGGGGGGGTAGATGTGTGGGGGGGTAGTAGATGTGTGGGGGGTAGTAGATGTATGGGGGGTAGATGTGTGGAAGGGGGTAGTAGATGTGTGGGGGGGTAGATGTGTGGGGGGATAGATGTGTGGGGGGGTAGATGTGTGGGGGGGGGGTAGATGTGTGGGGGGGTAGATGTGTGGAAGGGAGTAGTAGATGTGTGGGGGGGTAGTAGATGTGTGGGGGGGTAGATTTGTAGGGGGGTAGATTTGTAGGGGGGTAGATGTGTGAAAGGGGGTAGTAGATGTGTGGGGGGGTAGTAGATGTGTGGGGGCGTAGATGTGTGGGGGGGTAGATTTGTAGGGGGGGTAGATTTGTAGGGGGGTAGATGTGTGAAAGGGGGTAGTAGATGTGTGGGGGGGTAGTAGATGTGTGGGGGGTAGATGTGTGGGGGGGTAGTAGATGTGTGGGGGGTAGATGTGTGGAAGGGGGTAGTAGATGTGTGGGAGGGTAGATGTGTGGGGGGTAGTAGATGTGTGGGGGGGTAGTAGATGTGTGGGAGGGTAGATGTGTGGGGGGTAGTAGATGTGTGGGGGGTTAGATGTGTGGGGGGGTAGTAGATGTGTGGGAGGGTAGATGTGTGGAAGGGGGTAGATGTGTGGAGGGGGTAGATGTGTGGGGGGGTAGTAAATGTGTGGAATGGGGTAGATGTGTGGGGGGTTAGATGTGTGGGGGGGTAGTAGATGTGTGGGAGGGTAGATGTGTGGGGGGTAGTAGATGTGTGGGGGGGTAGATGTGTGGAAGGGGGTAGATGTGTGGAGGGGGTAGATGTGTGGGGGGGTAGTAAATGTGTGGAATGGGGTAGATGTGTGGGGGGGTAGATGTGTGTGGGGGTAGATGTGTGGGGGGGTAGTAGATGTGTGGGGGGGTAGATGTGTGTGGGGGTAGTAGATGTGTGGGGGGGGTAGATGTGTGTGGGGGTAGATGTGTGGGGGGGTAGTAGATGTGTGGGGGGTTAGATGTGTGTGGGGGTAGATGTGTGGGGGGTAGTAGATGTGTGGGGGGGTAGTAGATGTGTGGGGGGGTAGTAGATGTGTGGGGGGGTAGTAGATGTGTGGGGGGGTAGATGTGTGGAGGGATAGATGTGTGGGGGTAGTAGATGTGTGGAAGGGGTAGATGTGTGGGGGGGTAGATGTGTGGAAGGGGGTAGATGTGTGGGGGGGGGTAGTAGATGTGTGGGGGGGTAGATGTGTGGAGGGATAGATGTGTGGGGGTAGTAGATGTGTGGGAGGGGTAGATGTGTGGGGGGGGTAGATGTGTGGAAGGGGGTAGATGTGTCGGGGGGTAGATGTGTGGAAGGGGGTAGATGTGTGGAGGGGGTAGATGTGTGGGGGTTAGATGTGTGGGGGGGTAGTAGATGTGTGGGAGGGTAGATGTGTGGGGGGTAGTAGATGTGTGGGGGGGTAGATGTGTGGAAGGGGGTAGATGTGTGGAGGGGGTAGATGTGTGGGGGGGTAGTAAATGTGTGGAAGGGGGTAGATGTGTGGGGGGGTAGATGTGTGTGGGGGTAGATGTGTGGGGGGTAGTAGATGTGTGGGGGGGTAGTAGATGTGTGGGGGGGTAGATGTGTGGGGGGGTAGTAGATGTGTGGGGGGGTAGATGTGTGGAAGGGGGTAGATGTGTGGGGGGGGTAGATGTGTGTGGGGGTAGATGTGTGGGGGGTAGTAGATGTGTGGAGGGGGTAGATGTGTGGAAGGGGGTAGATGTGTGGAGGGGGTAGATGTGTGGGGGGGTAGATGTGTGTGGGGGTAGATGTGTGGGGGGTAGTAGATGTGTGGGGGGGTAGATGTGTGGAAGGGGGTAGATGTGTGGAGGGGGTAGATGTGTGGGAGGGTAGTAAATGTGTGGAAGGGGGTAGATGTGTGGGGGGGTAGATGTGTGTGGGGGTAGATGTGTGGGGGGTAGTAGATGTGTGGGGGGGTAGTAGATGTGTGGGGGGGTAGATGTGTGGGGGGGTAGTAGATGTGTGGGGGGGTAGATGTGTGGGGGGGTAGATGTGTGGAAGGGGGTAGATGTGTGTGGGGAGTAGATGTGTGTGGGGGCATATATGTGTGTGGGGATAGATGTGGGGGTTAGATGTGCGTGGGGGGTAGATGTTTGGGGGGGGTAGATGTGAGAGTGTGGGGGGGGAGATGTGAGAGTGTGGGGCGGGGGGGGTGGGGATATGAGAGTCTGAGTGTTATGTCTTGGATAAAGAGTCAGACTTGACACTGCAAGCTCAAAGTGTAACTGTAGTCCTTTATTACAGATCTCAGACTGCTTCTCCAGCCTGTGAGGCCTCCTTATATACAGGTGCTCCCAAGGGATTGTGGGATCCCTTGGGACTCCAGGGGATCAGCCCTCTGATGGTTCGACATGGTAATTACAGGTTTAAATACATAACAACACTCCCCGCCTCCCCCCCCCCCCCCCCCCCACCGCCACCAAAGTCATTGGTGTAACTATTTACAATGTGAGTTGATCTGGGGTCTTTGTTTCCCTGGTTGATCTTCTCGGTACAAATGCTAGTGTTGGTGAGTTGTTTGTTGGGCCTTCGCTGGGCTGCTGCTGGCCTTGCTGGACTGCTGATGGTGGGGAGTCTTGCTGGACTGCTGCGGCTCATGGGTTCTGCTTCTTGGTCAACAGCTGGTCGGTTGCCACTTGTGTGTGTGTTGGAGGGTCAAAAAAGGTCGAGTCTATTGTGGGTTGTTCTGGATAGTCCGTCAATCTGAGTTTGGTTTGGTCCAAGTGTTTTCTGCAGGTGAGTCCATTTGCGAGTTTGACCACAAAATACCCTACTCTCCTCTTTGGCCAAAACAGTGCCAGCAAGCCACTTGGGACCTTGTCCATAGTTCAACACAAATACAGGATCATTTACTTCAATTTCGCATGACACATTTGCGCAATCATGCTATGTAGTCTGTTGAAGCTGCCTGCTCTCTACCTGTTCATGTAAATCAGGGTGGACTAACGAGAGCCTTGTCTTAAGTGCCCTTTTCATGAGCAGTTCGGTGGGAGGGATCCCAGTGAGCGAGTGGAGACTTGTGCAGTAACTAAGCAGGACTCGGGATAAGCGAGTCTGCAGTGAGCCTTCAGTTACTCTTTTCAAGCTCTGCTTGATTGTTTGAACTGTTCGTTCTGCCTGACTGTTGGACGCTGGCTTTAATGGGGCAGACGTGACATGTTTGACCCCATTGCGGGTCATGAATTCCTTGAATTTGGCACTGGTAAAGCCCATTGTCACTTACAAGGGAGGCCGTGCATGGCAAACATGGCCCGTAGGCTTTCAATGGTGGCAGCGGACGTGCTTGCCAACATTATCACACATTCAATCCATTTGGAATACGCATCTACAACCACTAAAAACATTTTACCCAAGAATGGTCCTGCATAGTCGACATGAACCCTCGACCACGGTTTGGAGGGCCAAGACCATAAACTTAGTGGCGCCTCCCTGGGTACATTGCTTAACTGGGAACATGTATTACATTTGTGCACACAGGACTCTAAGTCTGCATCGATACCGGGCCACCACACGTGGGATCTGGCTATTGCTTTCATCATTACAATGCCTGAGTTGGTACTGTGGAGATCACTAATAAAAGTGTCCTGCCCTTTTTTGGCACAACTACCCGATTACCACATAGGAGGCAGTCTGCCTGTATAGACATTTCATCTTTGCGCCGCTGGTACGGCTTTATTTCTTCCTGCATTTCTCACGGGACACTAGACTAACTCCCGTGGAGCACACAGTTTTTTACTAAGGACAGTAAGGGGTCCTGGCTCGTCCAGGTTCTAATCTGTCGGGCGGTCACAGGTGATTTCTCACTCTCGAATGCTTCCATTACCATAACTAAATCTGCAGGC
The DNA here is from genome assembly GCF_044704955.1 of Pristiophorus japonicus. Lineage (NCBI taxonomy): Eukaryota > Metazoa > Chordata > Chondrichthyes > Pristiophoridae > Pristiophorus > Pristiophorus japonicus. The sequence continues at coordinate 128,383,301 of NC_091985.1, read as the reverse complement.
TGTACCATTTCCACCCCGGTAGTGGGCAATGGTAGCCTACTGAGAGCATCGGCACAGTTTGCTGTGCCTGGCCTGTGGCGGATGGCGTAGTTGTATGTGGACAACATGAGCACCCATTTCTGGATGCGGGCCGATGCATTCGTATTTAAACCCTTATTTTCAGAAAAATCGGTTTCCAATTCAAATTTGAGCCCGAACAGATATGGATGCATTTTCTTTACCCCGTAAACACACGCTATCGCTTCTTTTTCGATCATACTGTAGGCCCTCTTGGCCTTAGACAGACTTCTGGATGCATAAGCAACCGGTTGCAATTTCCCAGATTCATTAGCTTGTTGCAATACACACCCGACCCCGTACGATGACGCAGCTCGTGCTAGTACCAAACGTTTACATGGATCATACAACACAAGCAATTTGTTTGAACGTAACAGCTTCCTAGCTTTCTCAAAGGCACTTTCTTGGCTTTTACCCCATACCTATTCATCTCCCTCACGCAGTAAAGAGTGCAGGGGTTCTAACAATGTGCTAAGACCCAATAAGAAGTTACCAAAATAGTTCAGGAGTCCTAGAAACGACCGCAGCTCCGTCACGTTCTGTGGTCTCAGTGCATTCCTGATTGCCTCCCTCTTCGAATTGGTGGGCCTGATGCCGTCCGCCGCGATTCTTCGTCGCAGGAACTCCACTTCAGGCAGCAGGAAAACGCACTTCGAGCATTTTAGCCTGAGCCCCACACGATTAAGCCGACTAAGAAGCTCCTCCAGGTTCTGCAGGTGCTCGACGGTGTCCAAACCTGTTACCAAGATGTCGTCCTGGAAGACCATGGTGTGCGGGACCGACTTCAGCAAGCTTTCCATGTTCCTCTGGAATATCGCCACGGCCGATCGAATCCCAAATGGACATCTGTTGTAAACGAAGAGACCTTTGTGCGTGTTGATGCAGGTGAGGCCTTTCGAAGATTCCTCCAGCTCCTGCATCATGTAGGCCGAGGTCAAGTCCAGCTTCGTGAACGTTTTCCCACCCGCCAGCGTCGCAAATAGGTCGTCTTCTTTTGGTAGTGGATATTGATCCTGCAGTGAGAAACGATTGATAGTTACTTTGTAATCACCACAGATTCTGATGGTGCCAACTCCCTTGAGGACTGGAACAATCAGACTGGCCCACTCATTGAATTTGATCAGCGAAGTGATGTCCTCTCCTTGCAGCCTGTCCAGCTCGATCTCCACCCTCTCTCTCTCATCATGTAAGGTACTGCTCTCACCTTGTGATGGATGGGTCGCGCCCCCGGAATCAAATGGGTCTGCACTTTTGATCCTTGGAACTTCCCAATGCCTGGTTCGAACAGCGAGGGGAACTTGCTTAGGACCTGGGCACATGAGGTGTCGTCGACGGACGAAAGCGCTCGGACGTCGTCCCAGTTCCAGCATATCTTGCCCAGCAGCTCCTGCTGAACAGCGTGGGGCCACCGCCCGGTACCACCCAGAGTGGTAAATCGTGCACCGCTCGACCATAGGAGACCTTTACGGTAGCACTGCCAATTATGGGAATCAGTTCCTTTGTGTACGTTCTAAGTTTGGTACGAATGGGAATCAGGACTGGCCTTGAAGCCTTGTTGCACCACAACTTATCGAAAGTCTTTTTACTCATTATGGACTGGCTTGTGCCCGTGTCCAGCTCCATGGACACCGGGAGTCCATTTAATTCAACCTTCAGCATTATCGGGGGATACTTTGTGGTAAATGTGTGCACCCCATATACTTCTGCCTCCTCGGCCTGAGGCTCTGGTTCGTCGTGATCCACCTTGAATCTGTCCTCCTCTGCAACATGGTGGTTTACAGGATTAGCCGTGTTTGGAGCTCGCCTGCACATACATTGGAGGTGTCCCATTGTTCCACAGCCCTTGCAAATGTATCCTTTGAAGTGGCATGAATGGAATCAATGATCAACCCCGCAGCGCTAACAAGGTGTTAATTGCCTTGTGTTCACCACCCTTGATGGCGGACTCTGAGTCATCTGTGGACGTGCAGCTACAGGCGTGTAATCCTGCCATGTACATTTCGATCCGAAAACAACGTTACTTTGTTCACAGTATTTGCAGCAGCACTAGTGTGCTGGGAAATTTGTTTGGTATTGTCACTGGTGGAGATAAACACCTGGGCTATCGCTATGGCTTTATTCAAAGTTGGGGTCTCTACAGTTGAAAGTTTGCAAAGTATTACTTCATGGTCAATGCCAAGTACAAAGAAGTCCCTGAACATGTGCTCCAAGTGTCCTTCAAATTCGCAATGTCCTGCAAGGCGCCTTAGCTTGGCGACGTAGCTCGCCACTTCCTGGCCTTCAGACCTCTTGTAAGTGTAGAACTGATACCTCGCCATCAGAACGCTTTCCTTCGGGTTTAGGTGCTCGCGGACCAGTGTGCACAACTCATTGTACGACTTGTCTGTGAGTTTTGCTGGAGCGAGCAGGTTTTTCACGAGGCTATACATTAATGCCCCGCAAACGGTGAGGAGGATCGCCCTTCGTTTGGCAGCGTTCCCTTCTCCTTCTAGCTCGTTGGCCATGAAGTATTGGTCAAGTTGCTCCACGAAGGTTTCCCAATCATCTCCCTCCGAAAATTTCTCCAGGATGCCCACGGTTCTCTGCATTGCTGCATTGAGGTTCATCATCTGTATCTTGTCACCAGTTATGTCTTGGATAAAGAGTCAGACAAGCTCAAAGTAAATGTGACCATAGTCCTTTATTACAGATCTCAGAGTGCCTCTCCAGCCTGTGAGGCCTCCTTATATACAGGTGCTCCCAAGAGATTGTGGGATCCCTTGGGACTCCAGGGGATGAGCCCTCTGGTGGTTAGACATGGTAATTACAGGCTTAACTGCATAACAGTGAGGAGGGGGGGGGGGGGGAGATGTGATAGTGGGGGGCGGTGGGGAGATGTGAGAGTGTGGGGATAGATGTATGTGTGGGACAGTAGTGTTTATGGGGGTGGGGATGGGAGTAGATGAATGTTGGGGGTGGGGTGGGTTGGGTTGCTATGCCCTGTAACCAGGAGAGAGGGGAAGATATGAGTGGGACACAGGGTACATTGTCAGGCAGGGAATGTAAGGGAGGGGAGGGGAGCAGAGTACCCTTTGGAGGGGAGCAAGCACAAACGAACAGTGAGCACAATATTGAAGGAGAGGCAGCACTTCAGGGAGAGAGGGAAGAGCACCCGGGGTGAGAGGGAAGCACCCAGGGGATGAGAGAAGAGCACCCAGGGGATGAGAGGAGAGCACCCTGGGGAGAGAGAGGAGAGCACCCAGGGGAGAGAGGGAGAGCACCCAGGGGAGAGAGGAGAGCACCCAGGGAATGAGAGGAGAGCACCCAGGGGAGAGAGGGAGGAGCACCCAGGGGGAGAGAGGAGAGCAGCCAGGGGATGAGAGGAGAGCACCCAGGGGGAGAGAGGAGAGCACCCAGGGGGAGAGGGGAGCACCCAGGGGTGAGAGAGAAATAAAAGAATGGAGACGGAAAGAAGGTGCAACTCCCGCCCTGAGTGACAGCAGAGGGCTGGAGGCAGAGGGCCAGGGGAAAGGGGAGAACAGCCCAGCCCGGCACTGGGAGAGTGTCAGCCTGCAGCACTGGGCAAGGGGAAGCAGAGAGAGAGAGAGCTGCAGGGAGCCCTGTGCAGGAGGGGGATGTGAGTGGCAGGCGGGGAGCCCAGGAGGGGGGGGAAATCTGGCTGCAACACTTTAACCAGAGAGAGAGAGAGTGATAAAGGAGAAGGGAATAATCCAGCGTTAAGTAGCCGGAGGAGGCTCAGCTCGATGGCTGCTCTCACACAGATCGCAGAGGCGCAGCCCACGAGTCTGAACTTTTTGCAAAGAAGGAGCAAACTTGTTTTTTTGCTGATATGCAGAGAATGAGTTGTTTGAGCGACTGATGCTGGAGCTGGCTGTTAACCGAATATTAAGCTCACTCCTCCCTGCTTCACCATCATTGTTAGATTTCTCCCCACTCCTCCTCCTCCTCCCAAGAGGTGCATTTTTATTCTTTTTTTTATTGTTCTGCAAACATTTGCGAAGTGGAGACGCGACCGAGTCCCGACCCCTCGAGCCGGGCTGAGCCCGACAGCAGCTCACCTCGGCCGGGTGGGAGCGAGAGCGGCGGCCGCCTCTCGCCCAAGGGGCGGCGGGTCCGGAGAATGGCTCGCCTGGCCGCCGAGCTGCTGCTGCTGCTGGGGCTGCTCGTCCTCACCATCCACATCACCGTGCTCAGGAGCATCCCCCTGGGCCAGCACGGAGACAACAGCACCGAGGACGGCACTGGGCAGGTAAGGACAGAGCGAGAGAGACAGAGATAGAGAGAGAGAGAGAGAGAGAGATAGAGAGAGAGAGAGAGAGATAGAGATAGAAAGGCAGACAGAGAGAGAGAGACATACAGATGGACAGACAGAGAGAGAGAGAGAGCGAGAGAGAGAGATCGAGACATACAGATAGACAGACAGCGAGAGAGATAGAGAGAGAGGCAGACAGAGAGAGACAGAGATAGAGGCAGAGATAGAGGCAGACAGAGAGAGAGACATACAGATAGAGACAGAGATAGAGAGAGACAGAGAGCGAGATAGAGAGGAGTGACAGAAAGAGAGATACAGAGAGAGAGAGACAGATAGAGAGATAGAGACAGTGACAGAGAGAGAGACACAGAGAGAGAGAGAGATAGAGTGACACAGAGAGACAGAGATAGACACGGAGAGGGAGAGACAGATAGATGGACACAGAGAGGGATAAGAGAGAGAGAGAGAAAGATAGAGAGATAGACAGAGAAACAGACAGAGAGATAGACACAGAGAGAGATAGACAAAGAGAGAGACAGACAGAGATTGACAGACAGAGAGAGATAGAGACACAGAGATAGAAACAGGCAGACAGACAGAGACAGAGAGAGACAGATAGAGACAGACCGATAGAAACAGAGATAGACAGATAGAGAGATAGACAGATAAAAGAGACACAGAGAAAGAAAGATAGAGACACAGAGAGACAGATTAGAGATACAGAGATAGAGAGAGAGATACAGACACACAAAGATAGATAAAGATAAAGAGAGACAGACCATAGAGATAGAGACAGAGATAGAAAGAGAAATATAGATGGACAGATAGAGAGACACGGGGAGAGAGAGTAATAGAAATAGTCAAAGAGAGAAAGATAAAGATAGAAAGAGATAGAGAGGGACCTAGAAGGAGAAATGTATTGTGTAAATCTGATGTTTTTAAATGCACAATATAGCACAGTTTGTAGTCTTTACTCTTTATTGAAATATTGATGCACACTCTTCCGAAAACCATGGTCAATTCAAACGAAATCACGCTTGAAAGTGGCTAATCGAGAATCAAAGTGGGTGGAAGTTATGGCGGAGGGGGGGTTAAGTGAGTTCTCAGATGATGATTATGGAGCACCATCGTAAGTCAAAACGCTTCAATTTAGTAATTGTTCATTGGTTACATTCAAAGCTACAGTGCCTGCAACTCGATGGGGTGGATTTCAAAGTACTCTTCCAGTCCTGAGTAAAATACTTTACAAGCATTTTGAAGAAACTTTTTTCAAAACACCCCTCCCATTTTCCCAACACCGTTCTCAAATTCAAGCTGCGCCCCACCACCACACTGCTTCTATCAGAGGGCAGGCAATGCAATCTGGACCTGGGGTTGCTCCGGAGTGCCATTCCACGAGTAACCAACAGGAGCTAGGCATTGGACTCGACCAGGCTTTTAGTCCAGAGAAGTGTTGTCTAAATATAGTGAGCTTTGGGCCAACTAGTTACTGATGCAACTTGCCGTCAAGCTTGATTGACAAGTAGCATCCTGAATTCAACCATGACCATATGTTTGTAAGGTAGGCACACGGCTACAAGTGCTTGTTCAAATAAAAATGGTCATGAGCATCATTTCGCAGTATTTTTCATCTGATATCATCGTAGATATAGTCAGTTAAATAGATGCTTTACAAAGGGGCATTGGCAACTGGTAAAACATCCCATTTAGACACGGTGGCAAGTTTCCAACCAACCTGGGTACAATGATGCGATATCTGACACAATTACCCAGTCCTATCAAATTTGGATAATTGACATCACAGTCACAACAACAAAAAACTTGGAGCATAGTAGATATACAATCTGCGGCAGCAGGCATTAAAACAAGAAAGTCTTGCATTTATATAGCACCTTTCACAACCTTAGGTTGTCCCAACGAACTTTACAGCCAATGAATTACTTTTGAAGCGTAGACACTGCTGTAATGTAGGAAATGCAGCAGCCAATTTGAGCACAGCAAACTCCCACAAACACCAATGTGATAATGACCAAATCATCTGTTTTAGTGATGCTGATTGTGGGATAAATATTGACAGCGAGGATAACGCCCCTGCTCTTCTTCGAAATAGTGCCATGGGATCTTTTCTGTCCACCTGAGAGAGCAGGCGGGGCCTCGGTTTAATGTCTCATCCAAAAGACAGCACCTCCAACAGTGCAGCGCTCCCTCAGCACTGTAGTGGAGTGTCAGCCTAGATTTCTTTTTGTGACTCAAGTCTCTGGAGTGGGGCTATGAACCCACAACCTTCTGACTTAGAGGCAAGGGTACTACACATTGAGCTACGGCTGACACTAACACAGGGTGCATCAGAACAGCACCGATCTGATTTAGAAAGTAATAAATGTGCATATAAGTATTTCAAATGAATCGTCTGGGGAATAACTGTAATGTTGTTTTGAGGATGTTCTTAAATGTAGGTTTAATTTAAATTCCACTGTGGAGGATAATGTCAAAACTCACAACTAAGTTTGACATAAGTTGCATAGGTTATACACATCACTGTAACATCCATTGCACCTAATTCATGATCATCAGATATTCTGTATATCTGAGTATGACATTCTATTTTTTTTTAAAGTAAGATTATTTCTTGCTTTTAGCCTAGGGAGGACAATGGGAGAGGTTAGAATGTAGCATCATTACTTTCTTGATAATTCCATGGATAAACATGTCTGATGGTGTGATAATGTGCTGTCCCAGGTTTAACCAGAGTTAACCATTCTCAGACAGGTGGAATTGCACAGTTAATGGTGCAGATTTTGCGGTGGGTAATGATGGTGAACTGTCAGCGTTTGCCGTTATTATCCCTCTGACACTGACTGTAACATAAGGATGTAGTGCATGCGCAGCTAAGCGAAGAAATCCTGAAGTTGCAGTCAGTCATTCACTGCTCCGACACTGCTGTAGAACCCCACCATAGCCGGCAGTCAGTGAAATCAGTGGAACTGACACTGTTAAATACCCCATTAAATGTTAAGTCTTGTTGGAACAGGTGTAACTAGGGTTTTAACAGCGTATTGACAACCAGACAACCATTTTGGCCCTGAAAAACGAATTTCTATATTTGTGGAATGTCAAATTTCTCCATTATGATAAAAATTACAATTTAAAATTTTTTACAAAAAAAGTTTTAGCCACAGAGAACACGAGATCTTTGTGGGCAGCTTTCTTCGAGGCCAGCGGCGATTGCCGTCGCTTCACTGCTGACCGTAAATTCCAGGCTAATCTCATTGCTGCTGGGGTGGTGTAGGGAATAAATTTATCAAGTTCTCACTCCTGAGCTCGATCCAGTGACCTCTGCTGGTAGGTGCACGTGTGAACTTTGGTGACAATATACAACTGTGCTGCCCCCGTGTTCAAATATCTAATTGATTCTCTGCCTGGGCTTGCACATGAAGACTGATCACTTTGTTGAGGTGTTATCATCATCATCACAGGGGTCCCTCGAACAAGGATGACTTGCTTCCACAAGAGTTTACAGATGTTTCAGTGAAGGACCCGATGTTCCAGTCCTGAACTCCAATTGAGGGGTTGGAAGATGCCTGTGCGTGGATTTTTTTAACGTGTGGTGGCCGTTGCACATCAGCCGCCACACTTGCTCGACAGAGCTAGGCCCTTTATCCAGTGACGAGGGTTAACCTGGACGACTGGAGACCTGCTCTGCTGCACGGACATGGTGCGCACACATATCGCAGTGTGGGCTGGCCCGTGCTGCCCCTGGGCCCTCGGCTCTTCTGGGCCCCATACCCTCATTCACCACAGCTTCGCCACAATCTCTCGCCGCTCCTCCGCCACAAACATTTGCCGCACCTCCACCCACAATGTTCCAGGGCCCGGTGCTCCAGCTCTATTTATAGCCGCAACCTGCGGTGGTGTTCTCACACAGGTCGGGGCGACCCATGATGTTCCAGGGTGTTTACAGGTGTTACAAGTACCAGTGGAATTATATCCCAGTATTAGATTGGAAGGATAAAGGGGGAAAAAACTTAAGGGGGTAAATACGGCATCCCTAAAAAACAGGACTTTAGTGCAGAATGCGTAAATTCATATGGTGTTGTCATGTCCTTGGTAACCTGCCAAAATTTGTTGCATGCTAAAGGGCGAGTTGTGCTGTGTTGCACACTTTGAGGTCACCCACTAAATAATTGTGGGGAAAGAAATCAAAAACACATAACTTAAAAAGAACATAACCATATTTTATGAGAAGCCGCTGAAAGCAGACAATGCATATAATTCAGTAATACCCAGTTTCTACTGCAGTTCATAAACTATTGAGCTCTAACTTAGTTTATAATGTCATTAAAATTTATGATACTTAAAAACCTGAGAGAGTGTGTTCGTATTTTTTAAATGGTGAGAAACTATTAAATGTTGTTGTTCAGGGGGATTTGGGGGTCCTTGCACACAAAACACAGAAAGTTAACATGCAGGTACAGCAAGAAATTAGGAAGTCAAATTGTATATTGGCCTTTATTGCAAAGGGGTTGGAGTACAAGAGTAAGGAAGTCTTGCAACAATTGTACAGAACTTTAGTGAGACCACACCTAGGACTAGAAATTCGTTTTTTGGTGATAGTGGTATTTTTTTGGCATTTTTTGCCAATCACGCCGCCATTTTTTAAAGTTTCGTTAGAAAATGCGGTCAGCGGTAAAAATCAGTGTTGCACGACGATTCACAGTGGAAACTCACCAACTTTAGTCCGAGGCCGATTACCGCCGTTTGGGAGAGGGGAAAAAATTGCAAAAAATAAAAAATCACAAAACATTCACAAGACACTTAACTATTGAATCGCTGAAAAAGAATTAAAAAATAAAAACTTTAACTTTACTTTTTTTTCCAGGTCTTCATACCTACCACTGTTCTTGGGGCTGCAATGCAGGTTTTTCTCGGGCGGTTTTCTTCGCCCAGAATACAGGTGCGAAGTCCAAACTATGGCGAAAGCGCTATTTCCAGTCTTGCACACCGGCGGTCCGCTTTTCAGCGGTATTTAAAAACCGCCGGCGCAAGACTTCGGCGAAACTAGCGGATCACCATTTTTCGACAAAAACGGCAAAATATCACCGAAAAAACTGGCGCAAGGTTGGTGAATTTCCAGCCCTTAGAATACTGTGCACAGTTTTGGTCTTCATACCTCGGGAAGGATATACTTGCCTTAAAGGGGGTGCAACAAAGGTTCAGAAGATTGATTCCTGGGGTGAGAGGGTTGTCTTATGAGGAGCAATTGAGTACAATGGGCCTATACTCTCTGGAGTTTAGAAGAATGAGAGGTGATTACATTGAAATACATAAGATTCTGAAGGGGTTTGACAGGATAGATGCTGAGAGGTTGTTTCCCCCGGCTGGAGAGTCTAGTAATAGGGGACATAGCCTTAGGATAAGAGGTCAGCCATTTAGAAATGAGATAAGGAGAAATGTCTTCACTCAGAGGGTTGTGAATCTTGGAATTCTCCACCACAGAGAGCTGTGGATGCTCAGTCGTTGAGTATATTGAAGGCTGAGATCAATAGATTTTTTGGCTCTAAGAGAATCAAGTGATATTGGGATAGTGCAGGAAAGTGGAGTTGAGGACGAAGATCAGCCATGATCTTATTGAATGGCGGAGCAGGCTCGAGGGGCCGAATGGCCTACTCCGCTGTTCCCTGTAATTTCCTTTGACACCGTGCTTCCCCTTTAATGGGCTACGCAGCTCATTCAAAGTACCACACATGCATGGTTTTTGCATTGATAAGCCGGCTGTACGGGACCCCTAGAGTGCTGTGCAGCCATACAGCTTAAAGGGAATATTGGCCTACTCCTGCTCCTATTTCTTATGTTCTTATTCTATGTAGTAGTTCAATGCACATTCTATTGATCTTAAGTTTCTTCTATAAATGTATTGCTGGTGCTTTATTGCTAGCCTTTTGAATATGAAAGCGAGAAAGGTCTGATGTTTCTCAAATGATAGAATAGCCACACACTCCTGTCATTATTGTACTATCCTAGGCCATGTTACTATTTAGTAACTAAATCACAGTTACTAACTATTTGAATGATATTGCAAGCAACGTGGACAAAAGTCACCAAGACTGATATATAATTAATGATCAGATCTGCTTGTCCTTCGAGAATAAAACATGGCATTTAATGCTATTGTTTTTTCAAAAAGGCTAATTACTTCTGTGTAGTGCTATTTATAGTGAGACTAAGAGTGGATTCATACACACTAAGGAGTTTGGGTAATAACATCTGCCATTTCGACTCATGACTCTACTTCAAATGCACAAATTTATGTCTGTTCAGTTGTAACACACCCCACTTAAGACTCGAGCTTTGAACGGCTTTGAGCACTGCATTATAATAAGGGTTTGCTCTATACCAAAGGTTGTAACTCATATATTTATGGTGCGTATTTTGAGCAAATGCATTATTTTAGCTGGGAATGAGAAAACATGAATTAAGGACACTGTGATCAGTGGAGTTTCAGTCTTGCTGCCCTGCTGAAATCGTGACTTACTCCTAGAATTAAAGTCAAATCTGGTTCTGAAAAAAATATATAACCTTAGATGCAATAATATTGAAAGTGAAGTGCCAGCCGTGGCTCAGTGGGTAGCACTCTTGCCTCTTGAGTCAGAAGGTTATGGGTTCAAGCCCCACTCCAGAGATTTGAGCACAAAAATCTCGGCTGACGCTGCAGTGCAGTACTGAAGGAGCATTGCACTGTCGGACATGTCGGTAAACCAAGCCTGTCTGCCCTTTCAGGTGGACATAAAAGACCCTATGGCACTATTTCAAAGGTGTCCTGACCAATATTCATACCTCAACCAACATCACGAAACAAAAATTATCTGCTCATTATCTCATTGCTGTTTGTGGGACTGTACTGTGCACACATTGCCTGGCATGCTTCTACCTATATTACAACAATAGTGATCACATTTCAACAAGTACTTAATTGGTTATAAAGTGCTTTGGGACATCCTGAGGTTGTGAAAGAAAGAAGTCTTATATTTTTCAACTAAAAGACCCGTAGCCTTTTCCTAGCCATTCTTCCTTTTATCCTATTTTATTTTTCTGTGTGCAATGTTAAAGTTGTGTTGGGATAGGTAACTTTCTCATCCTCCTAATTTCCTTCCCATTTCTTGCCCCCGCCCTCCAAATTCTTCCCCCTTTTTCCTTTTCCCCAATTCTGTCCTCAATTTCTCTCCTCCTGTATCAAAGGCATCAACCAGTGGGCTATAGATGCTCATTGACTATATTCAAGATTGAGATTGATAGTTTTTTGATGCTGAGGGAATCAAGGAATATGGGGATAGTGTCGGAAAGTGGAGTTGAGATCAAAGGTCAGCCGTGATCTTATTGAATGGCGGAGCAGGCTCAAGGGGCCGTAGGGTCTACTCTTGTTTTAACTCTTGCTGGAGTATGATTTCATGAATACTGGCAGACCCTTGGTGCCTCTCCCAAGTGGCTTTTCACCATGAGTGAATATTTACAGTTGACCAGCTGTTTGAGGCAGTACACTTCCTGGCAGGAGTCACTCAATGATGAATAATCAAGGGAATTTTGTCTGATTTAGCCTGCGACACTTTAAAAGAAAATACTTGCACTTGCACAACGCCTAGCAGGACCTCAGAACGTCCCAAAGTATTTTCCAGCCAATGAAATACTTTTAAATTGCAGTCACTGTCATAATAATAACATCTACCATTTATATAGCATCTTTTCCTACATTACCACTTCAAAAGTACTAATGTAAAGTGCTTTGGGACATCCTGATGTCATGAAAGGCACTATATAAATGAAAGTCTTTCTTAATTTAAACATAGAAACATTTAAACATAGAAAATAGGTGCAGGAATAGGCCATTCGGCCCTTCAAACCTGCACCACCATTCAATAAGATCATGGCTGATCATTCCCTCAGTACCCCTTTCCTGCTTTCTCTCCATAACTGTAAGGGCCATATCTAACTCCCTCTTGAATATATCCAATGAACTGGCATAACAACTCTCTGCGGCAGGGAATTCCACAGGTTAACAACTCTCTGAGTGAAGAAGTTTCTCCTCATCTCAGTCCTAAATGGCCTACCCCTTATCCTAAGACTGTGTCCCCTGGTTCTAGACTTCCCCAACATCGGGAACATTCTACCTGCATCTAACCTGTCCCGTCCTGTCAGAATCTTATATGTTTCTATGCGATCCCCTCTCATCCTTCTAAACTCCAATGTATAAAGGCCCAGTTGATTCAGTCTCTCCTCATATGTCAGTCCAGCCATCGTGGGAATCAGTCTGGTGAACCTTCGCTGCACTCCCTCAATAGCAAGAACGTTCTTCCTCAGATTAGGAGACCAAAACTGTACACAATATTCCAGGTGAGGCCTCACTAAGGCCCTGTACAACTGCAGTAAGACCTCCCTGCTCCTATACTCAAAACCCCTAGCTATGAAGACCAACATACCATTTGCCTTCTTCACCGCCTGCTGTACCTGTATGCCAACTTTCAATGACTGATGAACCATGACACCTAGGTCTCATTTCACCTCCCCTTTTACTAATCTGCCGTCATTCAGATAATATTCTGTTTTCGCGTTTTTGCCCCCAAAGTGGATAACCTCATATTTATGTACATTATACTGCATCTGCCATGCATTTGCCCACTCACCTAACCTGTCCAAGTCACCCTGCAGCCTCTTAGCGTCCTCCTCACAGTAAAACGTTCCAGGGAATATTCGCTGTGAGCTGCCCGGCCGCACAGTGCTCCAGGGAACCCATGCTTTTCAATATAAAAACCGTGTATGTGTGGTATTTTGAATGGCCTTAAAGGAGCCATGCAGCACCAAAAAAGTAAGACGGAACATTGGGCCGAAGGTGCTTCAGGGGAGCATTATCAGACAAAATTTGACAGCGAGCCACATGAGATATTAGGACAGATCAAAGCTTGGTCAAGATGGCAGGTTTTTAAGATAATGTAGGGACTGCAACATTCCAATTGCTGCTTTGATTCAATTCAGTACAGACCAGAGCTCTGGGACTTCGGTAAGGCTCAGTATCATGGCACACAGTAGACTTACCCACTGAGCCCAGTAGGTATTTCTGATGTTGCTTTAAATGGTACACGTATTAAGAATAAAGTGTCATCAAAAATCATTCAGTAGCTTGGTACAGATTATAATAACACATGAGAATTAAAACTCCGTCAGTGGCTTTTGCATCCAGTGGGTGTTTTTTTTTAGGATCTATTTATCTCCCAGCTACCTGTAATGCTCAGGACTGAAACTAGTCTTGCAAATAGCCATTTGCTCACAATAGCCTCCCAATGCAATCCTGCCTGCTCTCAACATTCATGTTAGTAGGCAAGAGGCGAGGGCCCAGGGGCACCACGGGCCAGCCCACACTGTGATATGTGTGCGCACTAGGTTCGTGCAACGGCCACCAGACATTAAAAAAATCCACGCACAGGCATCTTCCACCCTTCAGGATGTAGTTCAGGGCCTGGAATATGAGGTCTTTCATTGAAACACCAATGCGAACTCATTCCATTTTGGCGTGGAAGCAAGTCATCCTCATTACGAGGGGCCGCCTTTGATGATACAGATGGTAAGCCATTTAGGACCAAGATGAGGAGAAACTTCTTCACCCGGAGAGCGGTGAACCTGTGGAATTCTCTACCACAGAAAGTTGTTGAGGCCAATTCACTAAATATATTCAAAAAGGAGTTCGATGTAGTTCTTACTACTAGGGGGATCAAGGGGTATGGCGAGAAAGCAGGAATGGGGTACTGAAGTTGCATGTTCAGCCATGAACTCATTGAATGGTGGTGCAGGCTCGAAGGGCCGAATGGCCTACTCCTGCACCTATTTTCTATGTTTCTATGTTTCTATGATGATGATAGTAGGCAGTTCTGTGTGCAGTGGATGCTAAGAGAGAAAAAAAATAGCGGTAAACAGAAATTATAGCATATGTGATGAAGTAATTTTGGGTTAAATAGTTCTCATATTTTGTGGAGATGACATTACATCACATTCTAATTACTGGATCTTGTTTTGTTTCTTTGAAGAAAATGTTCAAAGTATAAACATCTTAAACCACATCATGCAACAAAAGTATAATTATCACTCACGCTGTTTGCAGCTGCACTGAGCTCACCATTAAACCCATCTTTCTGCCTAATTAACTTTACCTAATTCTTCACCAGATGAATATTTTAACATACAGAAAGAAAGACTTGGATTTATATAGTGCCTTTCACAAACTCAGGATATTGCAAAGTGCTTTACAGCAAATCAAATACTTTTGAAGAGTTGTCACTGTTGTAATGTATGAAGCGCGGCAGCCAATTTGTGTACAGCAAGGTCCTACAAACAATGTGATAAATCACCAGATAATCTGTTTTAGTGATGTTGGTTGAGGGATAATTATTGGCCAGAACACTGGTGAGAACCACCCTGCTCTTTCAGTTCCATGGGATCTTTTATGTCCACCTGAGAGGGCAAACGGAGTCTCGGTTTAACTTCTCAATGGAAAGGCGGCACCTCCAACAGTGCAGCACTCCCTCAGTACTGAACTGGAGCATCAGCCTCGATTATGCGCTCACATCTCTGGAGTGGGACTTGAACTCACAACCTCTGACCCAAAGATGTTTGCTACCCACTGAGCCACAGCTGACACATCTATAAACAGAATATATGATTGAAAACCCAAGTGATGTGATTCATATCCCACTTGCAACGATGACCACTACTTACTTATATCTTTGTTCCTTGTGAGTTATTATGTTAAGCTGCTCATAACTTTGGCTTTTAGTAATATAGCCACTCTGCACAAAAAATAGAGGTTGGATATCTATTACAAAGGCATACATTTTAAGTACATGAATAACCCATCACATCAGATCCAGCGCTCAGTGTGTGAAAGATCTCCACGGACCTCACTTTCAATCTTGCCAAAAATGTAAGTTTGAGCGCTTACAGATACTTGTTTTTCTTCTGAAAAGTTGAAAAGTTCTGAAACCCAGTTTAAGTGCAGCCATAAATTTAAACTGTTAAAGATGCAAAAAAGCAATTAACTGTGAAAACATCAGACATTTTAAAAGTTAAATAATGCTCACTACTACACTTTCTTATCTACACAGATTTCCATTCATTGAAGTACAGGTAGTGTATTACAAATGAGATGCCTTATAATGCAAGTGAACTGTAAACATGATGTCAAATCTTCAGAGTGTGGTGCTGACAGATTGGTTTAAAAAGATTCAGGGAAACACCCCAGACCATGAAATGATAACTCGTGTGCATATTTAGGGGTCGAGAGCTATTTTTCTGGGTTACGGGGTTAGCTTTTGTTCCTGGACTCAACTCTACCAATCTAGCTTCTGTAATCACGAGAAAAGTACAGACAATTGTCTGTAGTACGTCTTGTTGAGAGAGACCCGCCTAAACACCTTGAGCAGATTCATTGTTATTATAAAAAGAACATAAAAGAGGTGAGAATATTTTCTGCCCATTGTGAGCCAGCATATCCACTACTCCTGTCTTCGAAGAAAAATGTTTTTTATTGCAGATTTTTAAAAAATACATTGGTTATAAATGTTCGTTCTCATCAAGATATACGGGAGTAGATTTTTTGTCTTTAGCATTAGGGTATTAAGCATGGCCCGGGCAGAGCGCAGAATGGAAAAGTCCAGTGGCATGGATCACTCCACCCTCCCCCCCACCCCCGTCAACCTTACGGAACTCGCCGGATTTTCAAGGCCCAAGCGGTAAAAGTGAACAATCGACCCGATGCTGTCTGATGGAGAATGAATGGCAATCTCTCTAGAGTCAGGGGAAACATTGGCTCAGATGCTGATTAATGGACCGCTGTCCCAATATTGTGCTTTAAATGCACCCTGACTGTTATCCCCCTAATGCACCATTACCTATAACAACCATTCATGTAGCTTTTCTGAGTAGATGTGGCAATTTTGCCCCAAATAATGCACACTGTACAGTTGATTCATAGGAATTGAGACTTTTTTTTTATATTGATAGGGTAAATAGAATCATAGAATAGTTCATCATCATCATCATAGGCAGTCCCTCGGAATCGAGGAAGATTTGCTTCCACTCTAAAAATGAGTGCTTAGGTGACTGAACAGTCCAATACGAGAACCACAGTCCCTGTCACAAGTGGGACAGATAGTTGTTGAGGGTAAGGGAGGGTGGGACAGGTTTGCCGCACGCTCTTTCCGCTGCCTGCGCTTAATTTCTGCATGCTCTCGGCAATGAGACTCGAGGTGCTCAGCGCCCTCCCAGATGCAATTCCTCCACTTAGGGCGGTCTTTGGCCAGGGACTCCCAGGTGTCAGTGGGGATGTTGCACTTTATCAGGGAGGCTTTGAGGGTGTCCTTGTAACGTTTCCTCTGCTCACCTTTGGCTCGTTTGCCGTGAAGGAGTTCCGAGTAGAGCGCTTGCTTTGGGAGTCTCGTGTCTGGCATGCGAACTATGTGGCCTGCCCAGCGGAGCTGATCGAGTGTGGTCAGTGCTTCAATGTTGGGGATGTTGGCCTGGTCGAGGACGCTAATGTTGGTGCGTCTGTCCTCCCAGGATCTTGCGGAGGCATCGTTGGTGGTATTTCTCCAGAGACTTGACGTGTCTACTGCACATGGTCCATGTCTCTGAGCCATACAGGAGGGCGTGTATTACTACAGCCCTGTAGACCATGAGTTTGGTGGCAGATTTGAGAGTCTGATCTTCAAACACTCTTTTCCTCAGGCCGCCGCACAGAATAGTTACAACATGGAAAAAGGCCATTCGGCCTGTCGAGTCCATGCTGGCTCTCTGCAAGAGCACTTCAGCTAATCCCATTCTCTCGCCCTTTCCCCGTAGCCCTCAATTGTTTTCATTGTAGGTACTTATCCAACTCCCTTTTGAAAGCAGTGATTGAGTCTGCCTCCACCACCCTTTCAGGCAGTGCATTCCAGATCATAACCACTTGCTATGTTAAAATGTTTTTTCTTATGTCGCCTTTGGTTCTTTTGCTAATCACCTTAAATCTTTGTCCCCTGGTTCTCGATTCTTCTGCCAATGGGAACAGTTTCTCTCTATCTACTCTGTCCAGACCCCTCATGATTTGGAACACCTCTATCAGATCTCCATTCAATCTGCTCTGCTCTAAGGAGAACAATCCAAGCTTCTCCAGTCTATCCACGTAACTGAAGTCCCACAACCCTGGAACCATTCTCGTAAATCTTTTCTATACCCTCTCTAAGGCCTTCACATCCTTCCTAAAGTGTGGTGTCCAGAATTGGATACAATACTGCAATTGAAATCAAACCAGTATTTTATACAGGTTCATCATAATTTCCACGTCTCTATACCTCTATTCATGAAGCCCAGGATCCTGTAGGGAAAGGCCATTTCCTATGGCTGGTCAGTGACGGACGAGTGGTCAATTTAAACTTTTCACTAAGAGAGCGAGGAGTGGCTAGATGGCATTTCATGACATGAGAGTTTCTCCTTTGAGCAAAGAAGGTTAAGAGGAGATTTGATAGAGGTGTTCAAAATCATGAAGGGTTTTGATAAGAGTAAATTAGGAGAAACTCTTTCCAGGGCAGAAGGGTCGGTAACCAGAGGACACTGATTAAAGGTGATTGGCAAAAGGACCAGAGACGACACGAGGAAATATATTTTTACACATCGAGTTGTTGTGACCTGGAATGTGCTGCCTGAAAAGGCGGTGGAAGCAGATTCAATAGCAACTTTCAAAAGGGAATTGGATAATTACTTGAAGGAAAAAAATGTATAGGGCCATGGGGAAAGAGCAGGAGCGTGGGAATAATCGGCGAGCTCTACCAAAGAGCCGGTGCAGGCACAATGGACTGAAAGGCCTCCTTCTGTGCTGTATCATTTGATGATTCTGTGAATACTTTGCCACAAATGGTTGAGGCAGAGACGACTGCATCTTTAAGGGAAAAATGGATAAGCATTTGGAGCTGAGAAAGTGTTCTAAGGGGAGAGCAGAGCAGTGGGATGAGTGGGATTGTTCAAGCAACGATTAACACCAACACAGTGGGGTAAATGGCCTCTTTCTGTGCTGTAAATGATAGTTGTAACAGATCAGTTCAGAGAGCAGATAGTCAAGACTTCTACCCAGTCAGTCTGGCTGGATTCATATCCAGTTCCCTAATGTGAAATGTTGGTATGCTAACCCGCTTTAACATCCCATTCCAACCCCTGCGATTGACAGTTCTGAAATTGTCTCTCCTTGCAGCTTGCTAATAGCCTAGACTGACATCATAAGCATTTTATTTATTTGAATACTTCTTTATTCTGTTCTGTTGGTAGATCAGCCGTCCCAGAACTTAGACTATTTACAGCGATGATAAAATCAGATTTCCTCTCAGATATTTTTCCAGATCCCTCTGTAATCTGTGAATTATGGATATTTTATTTTAGATAGAGCTGATTTTTATGTTAAAAATATGATCAAGAATTGCAATCACAACAAAAGATTAGAATTTGATTAATTTACTCACCTTTGTGAGTTGGCTGATCTCAAGTAGGCAGTGGTGGGGATGATGTGTTAGCTTCATTGAACTCAGGCTAGAAAGGTAAAAATTAGACATGTCATTGCTTGCCTATGTCCCCTGCTAGAAAGTGTGTATCTGCATGCATATTGAGCGAGGACAAGATTGGACATGGCTATGATGCCCCCTATGTTTAAATAGACTATTTTCACTCAATAATGATGTCAACTGAGGTCCGGCAACACCTCGATTTTGAAGTTCTCATCCATCCATGGCCTCAATCCTCTCTATCTCTGTAACTTCCTCCAACCCTACAACTCTCAGAGATCTCTGCGCTCCTCCAATTCTGGCCTCTTGCGCATCCCTGATTTCAATCGCTCCTCCATTGGTGGCTGTGCCTTCAGCTGCCAAGGCTCAAGCTCTGGAATTCCCTCACTCTCCGCCTCGCTACCTACCTCCTAGTCCAGGTTTTGGTCACCTGTCCTAATATCTCCGCATGTGGCTCGGTGTCAAATTTTGTTTGATAATCGCTCCTGTGAAGCGCCTTGGGATGTTTTACTATGTTAAAGGTGCTTTATCAATGCAAGTTGTTATTGTTGTTGTTGAGGTGTTCAAGTACTGCCAATGTCAGTGGAACCCTATTCTGGCATAAGTCGCAGCCTTCAGGATAAGGGGAGATAACAACAAAATCAAGCAAAATACCTCTGCCGAGATTAAATTGTAAAATTCCACATATTTTTCTAATTGCATGAGATCTAGCTTAGCCGCAGATAGATTGTATTTGCTGAATTATTACCTCAAGTTGAGGAGCTGGTTTTAAAACTGTACCAAAGTGATGTTGTCTGCTAGTTTACAACCAAAGAACACATTTTGGTAGTATATGATTACAGCAATGCATTCTGTCACTGTGCCTTCATGGGGTTAAGCGACTTTAGACTGGACAAATGATAATCTAATCATTATGTGCTTCATCATGATGGTTTAATAAACTCTGTTACTCATTTGCCATTTAGTTCTGTTCTTTGTGGAGCCCACAGAGTGAAAGATTGCCCTAAGTAGTTTGTGGTCTCAAGGTGTAATTTTAATTTCTCCACCCTTCCTTTTCTCAGCTTAAGCAGTCGGGCTAGTGACTTCTCCAGGAATTCTGGTACCAAATCCGGCTTGTGGCTAAGTCAGCGGGAGGTACATTTTTCATGGAGTTATTGACGGATTTCCTGGGGAGTGGGATACATCCCATAATGACCTCTACAAGTACGGCAGAGTCCCGCACACACATGGCTGGCAGATTTGAGAATCAAATCAATAGGACTTGTACTTGCAACCATGGTGGCATAAAGTGAGTGACATTATAACTGATACTGCCAGCTCACACAAAAGCTGCAAAACCACAATTCCTTTCAAAAAGTGATATGTAAATATATTCTTTGCCTTTTAGCTTGTTGTGTTAAAAATAAATTGCAAATACGCACACAAATACCTTTCAACTTAAGGCCCTGAAGCTTAGTTATATACCTGTTTGTGTGTGTATTCACAGACTGGTTTGTAACTCTGTCTCCTGAACTAACTAACAATACACTACCGCTGTACTAGCAGAAGGATGTGCTGATCTAGAAAGATATAGGCCCTGAAATTCCATTTTGTTCTTCCCGTGTGCATTTTAGAGAAAAAATAAGCACCTACCTTAAGCTGCTGCCCACGTTTGACTTTCCGATGATGAGGCCTTTCCTGACTGCCAGTTGCAGTGTGTGCACGTCGACGCATGCGTAGGCCTACAGCTGGAGTCACATGGCTCTGGCCAGAAACTTGACAGATCGGAAATGCCGGTTTTCAGCGCATGCGCATTGCGCGCTGGAAACCAGCATTTCCGATGCCTTCCCGGGTCTGTAGGAACTCCGTATGGACCCGGGAAGGCCGGAATTGTTGGCCCATTCTGATAGGATTAGTTGAAGAAGGGTGGAAGGAATGTCATGTAGAGCATAAACACTGGCAGTTGGGCCGAATGGCCTGGTTCTGTGCTGTAGGTTCCATGAAAAGAGCAATTGGACATGCTTCTGTAAATTAGTAATGCATCTGATTAACCGTATTGTGTCCCGATCATGGCTTAGATTCAACCTATATGTTAGATTCATCGGGGCTGAAATTGCCCCTTTGCGCAGTGCCCCCGGCCGCGGCGGCCACATCGAGCTGTGCGGATTTGCCCCCGGCGAAAAGTGGTTTCCGTGGGCCGATGTCATCGATAACTTCTCTTAAAGGGGAGGTGATAGTGCGGCAGCCGACATCTTTCCTCTGTCGGCCGACTTTTAAGTTGGCCCGACAATGGCGGCCGCTGATATACCCGGTCTGCCAACATGCAGCCCGACACCTCCCTCGGGTGCCAGGCCACTGGCCCGGCCGACACCCTCCCTCATGGCCCCAGCAGGTGCCACAAAAGAGGCCGCAGAGTTCGCAGCAGTCCTGCCCTTGAAAAGAAGGGGCGGGACGTTGTGATACGTCCGTGTCACACTGACGTCATCATGTGCTGAGCGCAGCGCTGAACGTCACGCTCCACAAGCGCCGCGCAAACTCTCCGTTAGCGCAACAACCATTTCTTTTCTCCATGAGGCCAATTCCACGCCAGCACAAAAAAATCAGGTCATTCGAATTATGCGCTCCAAACCCAGCGCGGGGCAATTTCGGCCCCATAACCTTTACAGCTGTAATGTTGCATGGTGCAATCCATAAGCAGAATCCAATTCACAGAGTGCTCACAATACTGCAGACTGAAGTGTAGAAATGAGCCCATGGCTCCTCGCCACAAATGTCACAATGTTTACCACCAAGTTCAAAGATAGATTTGAGCTCCAGAGAATCGTTCCTTAGAATCTGCCTCCCTCAATCATGTCAGATTTGTCTGTTCTTCCGCCAGACAGTTCTTGCTGCAGTGCTATGTAAAAGCCAGTTACTTCATGGAGGGAGAAAGCTGATACCATCTCGCTGACCGATTGCAACAATGTTTCCTCATGGGTGATCAGAGCAGGATTAAGAGTGGTTGAAAATTGAGCATCACTTACTGTCCTTCCTGAAGGTCTGCAAGAAGCCAGTAAAAATACAATCAATAAAAATCAATTGAAACAAAATGTTATGTTTTATTTTGAACTGAGGAGCTGAAATGACCCTTTTAGCCACCATCGCTGTGTCTGCTGGATACATGGCCTCCCCACGACAGAGAGGTTGGTGCTGGGTTCAACTGGAGTTTGCAAACTGTAACCATCAAGACCTACACACTCAGTGATGTGTTTTTGTTCAATTGCCAGAGCAATCTCCTGAGTAGCTACCAGCACTCAAACCTATGATAGGAAAATGTCAACATTTGATTGCTCTGCCGTTCTTTATTGGCTAGAATGATCCAAGGAGCCATGGGCTCATTTCTGCTTTTCAGTATGTAGCATTGTGAGCACTCTGTGAATAGGATTCTGTTTAAGGATTGAACCATGCAACATTATATCCATAAAGGTTATGAATCTCACAATCTACAGCCAATAACCTAAATGTGATTCTGTCATGAAGAAATACTGTCTCAAAGGCATCATATATTTTAAATATACTGGCATTGCAACCTCTCCTGTGTGCTTGTCAGACCCAACTTCTTTTATTTTTACATTCCAGGATATTTGTTTTAGTGCACAAACTACAATTACACGAACTACAAATTGGCATTCTATATTGGGCGCACTCTTGAGCCTAGGACATGATCTGGACATAGTAATGGTAATCAGATGCAATACTAATTTTACTGAAGGCACACAGGTTGGTGTACTGAGAGGTAGAAAGTTATTCATCTCCACCTTCCACAAAACAAGCTCCTGATCACAGCAATGGTTGTCAGTTGGAAGTAAGTCACTTGAAGAAGTGTGGATGGATCCATTTAGAGTGTTCTGTGTGCTCATTAGCTCGGACTACAGGTCACCTGTCTGTCCTTTTGGCTGAAGAATAGAACAGCATAGAGGGTGAGGTAAGAAAGACTTCTATATAGCACCTCTCATGACCTCAGGATGTTACAAAACGCTTTACAGCTAATTAAGTACTTTTGAAGTGTAGTCATGGTTGTAATGTGGGAAACATGGCAGCCAATTTGTGCACAGCAAGCTCCCACAAAGAGCACTCTGATAATGATCAGATAATTGTGTTTTCATGATGTTGATTGAGGGATAAATATTGGCCAGGACACTGGGGATAATTCCCCTGCTCTCCTTCAAAATAATGCCATGGGATTTTTTATATCCACCTGAGAGAACAGACAGGGCCTTAGTTTAACATCTCATCTGAAAGACAGCACCTCTGATAGTGCAGCACTCCCTCAATACTTGACCAAGTCAACCTAGATTTTTGTGCTCATATTTGTGGAGTGGGACTTGAACCCACCATCTTCTGACTCAGAGGCAAGAGTGCTACCCACTGAGCCACAGCTAACACTGAACCAGGGCTGAGCCAGGGCTAACACTGTAGCTCATAAGAGGGAGGGAAAATAGGCATTGGGAGAACAAAGGCATTTCTAGCCAATAAAGAACAGCAGAGCAATCAAATGTTGATATTTTCCTATGCCAGTTATTGATTGCTTTGGAGCAAGGTGAAGCTTTGTCATTATCATCATAGGTGGTCCCTCGAACGAGGATGACTTGCTTCCACATGAGTTTACAGATGTTTCATTGAAGGACCCGATGTTCCAGTCCTGAAAACCAATTGAGGGGGTGGAAAATGCCTGTGCATGGATTTTTTTAATGTGTGGTGACCGCTGTACAGCAGCCACCCCACGGGCTTGACAGAGCTAGGCCTTTATCCAGTGGCAAGGGTTAACCAGGACAACTTTGTACTGAAGCTTTGTACTGGATCTATTGCTGGTGTAAAACCTTGATACAGGGGCAGTAACTTTATATTTTGCCATTAAACTGCTGAATTTGCACATTCTTATTGTTTTGTACTGTAATGCAATAAAGCCTTAAGCGTGCTGTGTATTCATTCATCATTATCACACTCTTCTCTATCAAGTGTCTGCCAGTTGAGTCAATGGAGCGTATCTATTAAAGAGCAGCAGGCAGAGTATTGTATGTAAAACTCTGAAGTTACATAGTCCAATCCACCAAGTGCTCACAGTGCTACATACTGAAATACTCAAAGTGCATATAGTGTTACATAATGACATCTGAGGAATGCACCTTATTACACGGTTTGTCATATGTCTGTATCACTGTTTAATCTCAAGAGTGCGCCCAATATAGAATGCCAATTTGTAGTTCGTGTAATTGTAGTTTGTGCACTAAAACAAATATCCTGGAATGTAAAAATAAAAGAAGTTGGGTCTCGCAAGCACACAGGAGAGGTTGCAATGCCAGTATATTTAAAATATATGATGCCTTTGAGACAGTATTTCTTCATGACAGAATCACATTTAGGTTATTGGCTGTAGATTGTTTTTATGCTGCTATTGGGAAAACGTGTCCCAAGGTACTGTTCAGTGTCTTTGAAGCTGCATGTATAAATAGGACTGTGCATTTTTCCTTTGTTACATAAAGTCCCTTGTAGTTGGGCCGGGGGCACCCCGTAAGACTTATGATGTCTCCTAAAACCTATGCGAAACGTTATTATGTTCATTGATGAATTTCATGGGGAAGGGTTTACAGAATTGTGAAAAATGTACAGTAATAATTCTTATACATACTGTTAATCGTGTGCCATTATAGGAATAATCATTCATTGTTGTTTTATTTGGCATAACTAAACCTTTGAGGAGTGTGGTATCAGATTTGTACCAAAAACAATAAGTACTGAATGCAGGAAATGGATTGTATATCTTTGCGTTTACTTTCAGTATTTATAAATGTATAGAAATCTGTTGTGAAGAATAGACAGATTTTTGAAATTTCTACTGAAAAAAAGCTTAAAGTACATTATAAATGGATGTTATCTGATATAATCTTTTATATACTTTTAACAGTAATGTGAAGCTTTACGCAGTGAATTGTCCATGCATAATCAGTTAGAACAGGGGGTCCAAAGTATGGTCCTAATAAGCTGGTCCATGAATCCCAGGGTTCATTGGCACTTATATTTCTGTGGTTTAGGCTGTTTGAATTTGAAAAGAAGAAAGAAAGACTTGCATATATAACGCCTTTCGCAACCAAAGCGCTTTACAGCCAATAAAATACTTTTGGAGTGTAGTCACTGTTTTAATGTAGGAAATGCAGCAGCCAATTTAGCAAAGCAAGCTCCCACAAAGAGCAATGTGATTATGACCAGATAATTTGTTTTAGAGATGTTGATTGAGGGATAAATATTGGCCAGGACACCAGGGATAGCTCTCCTGCTCTTCTTTGAAATAGTACCATGGAATCATTTACGTCCACCTGACAGAGTAAACCAGGCCTCAGTTTAACATCTCATCCAAAAGACGGCACCTCCGACAGTGCAGCACTGGAGTGTCAGCCTAGATTATTGTGTTCAAGTCTGTGGAGTGGGACTTGAACCAACTATCTCCTGACTCAAAAGGTAAGAGTGCTACCAACTGAGTTATGGTTGACATGGGCCTGGAGATTTGCAAAAGGCCATTCTTAGCAATGTCAACTCATTGTTGGGTAAATCCTAAATCAGAACACCAAAATCTGTTAACATTGACAGTTGAGATATATGCGAATTTATGGGGAAAATGTATATGTTTATACACCCAACAGGCTAACAAGCTTGTCCCCCATAGAAAGTGGTCTTGGCTGCAGAAACAACCCAGAGCATGATCTACTGGAAGTAATGATTGGAAGAAATGGGTTGCTGAATGTGCCATTAGGTACAGCAGGTAAAGGAGAGGACGAAAAATAATGTTTTCACATGGTCCACGATATTCCATGCTATACACCTGTGGCCTACAAAGATGAACGGCTTGGACATTCCTGAGTTAGACCTTGTTGGCAGTAACAATGAGATTCCATTACTAACAGTTTTCACTAAGATGGGATATGCTCACAAATATTATCACTTCAGAAATTAAGGAAGTCCATTAAACTCCCAAATTAAGCTTCATTTATTCAAACGGTCATTGAGGTGTGACTTTCCCCGTAAGAGAATCCTTTAAAGATGGAGGTCAAGAATTGGCAGGCTCCCTGTTCTAGCACCAGATGTGCAATCGTGCCTGCTGAGAGAGAACGGATTTCCTGTGACGGGGTGAAAGTTGGATCCAATCCTGGATTCACCAGGTTTCCATCCCATTAATAATGTGGTCCAAATTCCGATGTAGGTGGCGGAAAGTCTTTCGACTGTCATTACCTCTACAACCAGTTTTGGGGTTATATCTGGGGGGTGGGGGGAGGGCATTCCTCAGTTACCCTGGTACCGTGGGAATTCCACCCATTACACACTCCTTAGACCCAGTGGAAGCCATATCTGCTGAGGGTATCTGTGGGTTCTGCACTTGGCCTTCCCAAGGCCTCAAACAAGTCAAGGACCAAAAGTAATTGTGCCCAGAGGGGATCAGTCCAGGTGATGGTTTTCTTTTTAAGGAAAAATGTAAAATTTCTACATTATCTCTTTGGCACGTTAAGGGCATCTAGGTACAGCAGAGTAACCTCCCCCCGCCCCCCCCCCAATTAGTGTGGCAGGGTGTGCCCTGATTTTCTTGCATTTCTTTGGGCGCTTATGTTGTCCCTCTACAGGCACTGGCCACTTGCTCTGATTGTTAAAATGAACTAATTCCCGAGATTTAGGATTTTAAAAAAGAAAAAAAAGACTTGCTACCATTCATAATGCCAGGACATCCCAAAGTGCTTTACAGTCAATGAAGTACTATTTGAAGTGTAGGCACTGTTGTACTGGAAACATGGCAGCCAGAATGTGCACAGCAAGCTCCCACAAACAGAAACATGATAACAACCAGACAATCTGTTTTGGTGATGTTGATTGAGGGATAAATAATGGCCAGGATACCAGGGGTAACTCTCCTTCTCTTCTTCGAAATAGTGCCATGGGATCTTTTACATCCACCTGAAAGACAGCACCTCCGATAGTGCAGCACTCCTTCACTACTGTACTGCACTGGAGTATCAGCCTAGATTTATTGTGCTCAGGTTTCTGAAGTGGGACTGGAAGCCACAACCTTCTGACTCAGAAGTGAGGAGTGCTACCTATTGAATTAGAGGTGGCACATAGAGTTCATATCCTCTTCAACAGGTGACTGGATGTCTCACTCTATCACAGTTCCCCATAGGGACCCCATAATATTGGGCCCCGAGTTTCTGTCTAAAGAGATAGTTGAAAGAGAAAAAAAACTCTGATTCACAGCTCCCTCTGCACTGCCTCAACAGTGTGCCTTACTCTGACCTCCAATCAGTTTGAATAGTTCCAATTTCCATTCTGAGTTAAATAGCTAATTTGTGCCAAATTGTGCGTAGTTCCGTTCTGTAGCCAACAACCACCAGGCACCATGCTGACACTGATTAAACATAACGCTGACAGCCAGCAGAGAAAGGAGACATCCATTCTATCAGCCTTGATTCGATTCACTCCCAGCGCTGTGTTGCTCTGTATATAGCTCGTTCCGAGAGATGTGTTGCTCTGTAACTTACTCCCGGAGAGGAGTTACTTTCAATATAACTCACTCTTGGAGATGTGTTACTCTGAATGTAACTCACTCCTAAGCTGTGTTACTCTGAATGCAACTCACTCCCAGAGATGTGTTACTCTGAATGCAACTCACTCCCGGAGATGTGTTACTAACTCACTCCTGGAGATGTGTTACTCTGAATGTAACTCACTCCCAAGATGTGTTACTCTGAATGTAACTCACTCCCGGAGATGTGTTACTCTGACTGTAACTCAATGTATTCACTGAGGCATATGAAAGCATGGGCCTTACGCCTAACATCCATTAGACAAAGGTCCTTCACCAGCCTGTCATCATCGCACAGCACTGCCCTCCAATCATCAAGATCCACGGCACGGCCCTGGACAACGTGGACTATTTCCCATATCTCGGGAGCCTCTTATCAACAAAGGCAGACATTGATGCAGAGATTCAGCATCGCCTCCAGTGCGCCAGCGCAGCCTTCAGCCGCCTGCGGAAGAACGTGTTTGAAGACCAGGCCCTCAAATCTACCACCAAACTCATGGTCTACAGGGCTGTAGTAATACCCGCCCTCCTGTATCAGTCTGAGATATGGACGATGTACAGAAGGCACCTCAAGTCGCCGGAGATACATCGCCAACGATGTCTCCGCAAGATCCTGCAAATCTCCTGGGAGGACAGGCGCACTAACGTCAGTGACCTTGACCAGGCTAACATCCCCAGTATTGAAGCACTGACCACACTCGATCAGCTTCACTGGGCAGGCCACATAGTTCGCATGCCAGATTCGAGACTCCCTAAGCAAATGCTTTATGTGGAGCTCCTTCATGGAAAACGAGCCAAAGGAGGACAGTGGAAACGTTATAAGGACACCCTCAAAGCCTCCCTGGTAAAGTGTGACATCACCACTGACACCTGGGAGACCCTGGCCGCAGACCGCCTGAGGTGGAGAAAGTCCATCCGGGAGGGCATTGAGCTCTTTGAGGCTTGACGCAAGGAACATGAAGAGGCCAGGCGCAGGCAGCGGAAGGAGCGCGCGGCAAACCAGCTCTACTGACCCCTTCACCGACGAATGTCTGTCCCACCTGTAACAGGGTCTGTGGCTCTCATATCGGACTGTTCAGCCATCAACGCACTCACTTTGGGAGTGGAAGCAAGTCCTCCTCGATTCCGAGGGACTGCCTATGATGGATGAACTCACTCCCAAGCTGTGTTACTCTGAATGTAACTCACTCCCAGCGATGTTTTAGCTTGACTGTCTCTCACTCCCAAGGTTGTGATATTCTATTAATACCTGTACTTTGATCAGTTTGTATTTTTTTAATTTGGTTTACAGAAAAAATCTACTGAGAAATCTTTATAAAGTGACCGAGCAGATGAAAGGAACATCTTCAAACAAGTTTCTTCTTTGACGGAGAAAATCAAATCCAAAGCGTTTGCCTAGTTGAGCTTGTTTCTGTGCATTGCAGAACTAATATTGAGCTGTGAGTGTTGGGAGCAACACTCCCTCTCCAGTCAACTCAAGTGTGCTGTTACTGATATGTCAAAAGCACTAAAGGGATACTATAGACGAATCATACTTTTAGAAATGTCAAGTTGCTGCTAAGTAATCCGATCTACAATATTCGAATGTGGCCTTTGCTATTGCTTCATGGTTTGAATGATGGGTGAAAGGGCACCCATCTGCTGGAAATGTTGCTACCCTATCCGAATTTCAAAAGTATGCTCTGCTAAAGTTGTGTAAAGTCTTCGAGAACCAGATAAGTAAAATAAATACAAGTTAAACAAAGCCTCCTAGTAGAATGTGCTTAAAAACTGCTTCGCTATACTTGGAGCAATTCCTTTATATGACAACCTCGGTACAAGACAGATGGGTTCAAATGGAAAATTTAAAGGTCACTGGGGATCTGGAAAAGCTACAGTGACAAAATATAACTTTAAGGCTTCAAAGAAAACAGTTGTGTGTTACATAGGTCTTTCAAAACCATGGCTGGAATGCATTTAAGGTATGTCACACTGGGTAATATATGACTTTGAAGGTATTTTTAAAAGGCAGCGTCCTCAAGGGATTTTTAACTTAATTTTGATTTTTTTGTATTACTGAACCTTTAGTTATAATGAAGTGTGTTCAGTGAAAGCTAACTATCATTTTAACACTCCCGCAAGAAGAATTAATCTTCAGGGTATTGAACGGAGATGGACAAACAATGGAGATGGCACGCATACACCGCAGCAACAGAGTAACAAGTCCGAAGTAACATAAGGATGTGGGCTGTTGTCCAAACTGCTTTAATAGTTACACAGCTGCCTCAGTAGTTCTTGCAACTCTTCTGACAGGCTCTTCGCAATTTTGAGAGAACTGTGGTTTTCATTAAAGAGGAATGTGCACAGATCGATGATCATGTTGGCCTTCCCTCTTTTAATGTTACGCTAACTCACAAAACTATAGGCAGACTGAAAAAGTAGACATTTTGTAAGATACATCTTTTTGGGGAAGATGTGTATTGTTCCTTTCCTATCCATCCATTATGTTTTTTCGTGCAATGTGATTGCATTTCATCGCGAGGTGAGGAGAATGCGCAGATGTGTGATACTTTGTAATCTTCACTTTCAGTATTAATTCAAACCATTGATAAGGTTGGGCTCTGGTACAGGTATTTGATCCATATCTGCTACCCACAACGTATCATTGAGTAACAATAGTATTTCTCAATTGGGCAATACTGCTGCCCAAGGACAAGAGTTGAGGCAGGATTTGTTTTTTCATGTTAAGAATAAGTAACAAATCTGAGAAGTAACTATCACGAAAGATTGAACAGGCTGAGGCTCTTTTCTCCAAAAAAGAGAATGCTGAGGGGTGACCTGATGAAAGGGGTTCGATAAGGTTGACGTAGAGAAGATGTTTCCACTTGTGGGGGAGTCCAAAACTAGGGGCCATCAATATAAGATAGCCACCAATAAATCCAATAGGGAATTCAGGAGAAACTTTTTTCCCCGGGGAGTGGTGAGAATGTGGAACTCGCTACCACAGTGAGTAGTTGAGATGAATAACATAGATGCCTTTAAGGGGAAGCTGGATAAACACATGAGAAAGGACTACGGTGGTGAGGTGAATTGGGGTGGGAGGAGGCTCGTGTGGAGCATAAACACCAACACAGACCAGTTGGGTCGAATAGCCTGTTTCTGCACTGAACATTCTATGTAAAAATCCTCCTATTGATCGTAATCACAACTCCTTCCTCAAGCATCCCAACGCTGAAACGTTTGGGATTTTAACCTTTTGATCAAAATCGGAATTTCCCCCTACAAAAAAAAATGCAGGTTTCAAAGTATCTGTAACTCCAGAACTTTAAAAAGTTTTAGTTAAGAGGGAAACCTAATTCACATCTGAGTCTATGAGACCAGAAGAAAATGATTCAATCTTATAATGAAAATAAAGTGTGTGTGGAAAATAAATTGGTGTGTTTGGCAGATTTTTATTTTTCCTTATGTTAGATCCTGCTGCATTTTCTTTAATCTTTAGATTAAGGGAATACGCAGAGCAGGACAGAAAACAATCACTTTTCTAGTACCCAAGCGTCAAATTCAGAAGCATCAGCTGTGGGTAGAATGCGTGGTATTCATTTCCTGTCCACTGACCCACCCGCCCCCTCCTCCCTCCCCGCCTGCCGTGTATCTTAAAAATCCAAAATAGAGCTATGCTCCTTTAATCAACCTGGGAAAACGAAAAATGATTTTGGTCATGTTTTAGGAGCCTTGATAAAAATACCCTACACGTTGCTATGACATTTGATGATGTGAGCATTTTTTTTAAATTATTATGGAGAAACTAATATAATTTATCATTGTTTTTGTTGCAATTAAATCATTTTCTTGGCCACCTTAGTGAAAATGTCAACCTTGTGAAATATAAACAAAAGGATTCTTGACACAAACAGATAGCCATTACGGAGACGTGGTTGCAAAGTGACCAAGGTTGGGAACTAAATATTCCAGAATACTTAACTTTTAGAAAAGATAGGCAAAATGGAAAAGGAGGAGGGGTAGCCGTGATAATAAAGGATGGGATAAAGACAGTAGAGAGAAAGGATCTTCACTCTGAAAATCAAGAAGTACAATCAGTTTGGGTGGAGCTAAGAAACAGCAAGTGGCAGAAAACATTGGTGGGAGTTGTTTATAAGCCCCCAAACAGTAGTTGTAATGTAGGGCAGAGTATAAATCAGGAAATTAGAGGCGTGCGTGGAAAGGGTAATACAGTAATCATGGGAGACTTTAATCTATATATAGATCTGGCAAACCAAATTTGCAGTAATAGTGTGGAGGACGAATTCATGGAATGTATACAAGATAGTTTTCTAGATCAGTATGTTGAGGAACCAACTAGCGATCTACTATTGTGCAATGAGAAAGAGTCCCTGAGGGAAGAGTGACCAAAATATGATAGAATTTTATATTAAGTTTGAAAGTGATTTAGTTAAATCTGAAACTAGGGTCTTAAATCTAAACAAAGCAAACTACGTAGGTATGAGAGGTGAGTGGGCTAAGGTAGATTGGGAAAATATGTTAAAGGTTATGATGGTAGACAAGCAATGGCTAGCATTTAAAGAATTAATACAGACTTTACAACAAAAATACATTCCTTTTAAGGCACAAAATTCCCACAGGAAAAGTGGTCCAACCGTAGCTAACAAGAGAAGGTAAAGATAGTATTCGATCAAAGGAAGAGGCTTATAATGTTGCCAAAAAGAGCAGTAAGCCTGAGGATTGGGAAGATTTTAGAATTCAGCATAGGAGGACCAAGAAATTTGTAAAGAAAGGGAAAATGGAATATAAGAGTAAACTAGCGAGAGACATAAAAACAGACTGTCAAAGCTACTGGAGAAAATAATGGGACTGAAAGCCGATAAATCCCCCGGACCTGATGGCCTACATCCTCGGGTTTTGAAAGAGACGGCTATAGAGATTATGGATGCATTGGTTGTCATCTTCCAAAATTCCATAGATTCTAGAATGGTTTCCACAGATTGGAAGTTAGCAAATGTAACCCCACTATTTAAGAAAGGAGGGAGAGAGAAAATGGGGAACTACAGACCAGTTAGCCTGACATCATAGAAACATAGAAAATAGGTGCTGGAGCCGGCCATTCAGCCCTTCTAGCCTGCACCGCCATTCAATGAGTTAATGGCTGAACATGAAACTTCAGTACCCCCTTCCTGCTTTCACGCCATACCCCTTGATCCCCCGAGTAGTAAGGACTTCATCTAACTCCCTTTTGAATATATTTAGTGAATTGGCCTCAACTACTTTCTGTGGTAGAGAATTCCACAGGTTCACCACTCTCTGGGTGAAGAAGTTTCTCCTTATCTCGGTCCTAAATGGCTTACCCCTTATCCTTAGACTGTGACCCCTGGTTCTGGACTTCCCCAACATTGGGAACATTCTTCCTGCATCCAACCTGTCCAAACCCGTCAGAATTTTAAACGTTTCTATGAGGTCCCCTCTCACTCTTCTGAACTCCAGTGAATACAAGCCCAGTTGATCCAGTCTTTCTTGATAGGTCAGTCCCACCATCCCGGGAATCAGTCTGGTGAATCTTCGCTGCACTCCCTCAATAGCAAGAATGTCCTTCCTCAAGTTAGGAGACCAAAACTGTACACAATACTCCAGGTGTGGCCTCACCAAGGCCCTGTACAACTGTAGCAACATCTCCCTGCCCCTGTACTCAAATCCCCTCGCTATGAAGGCCAACATGCCATTTGCTTTCTTAACCGCCTGCTGTACCTGCATGCCAACCTTCAATGACTGATGTACCATGACACCCAGGTCTCGTTGCACCTTCCCTTTTCCTAATCTGTCATCATTCAGATAATAGTCTGTCTCTCTGTTTTTACCACCAAAGTGGATAACCTCACATTTATCCACATTATACTTCATCTGCCACACATTTGCCCACTCACCTAACCTATCCAAGTCACTCTGCAGCCTCATAGCATCCTCCTCGCAGCTCACACTGCCACCCAACTTAGTGTCATCCGCAAATTTGGAGATACTACATTTAATCCCCTCGTCTAAATCATTAATGTACAATGTAAACAGCTGGGGCCCCAGCACAGAACCCTGCGGTACCCCACTAGTCACTGCCTGCCATTCCGAAAAGTACCCATTTACTCCTACTCTTTGCTTCCTGTCTGACAACCAGTTCTCAATCCACGTCAGCACACTACCCCCAATCCCATGTGCTTTAACTTTGCACATTAATCTCCTGTGTGGGACCTTGTCGAAAGCCTTCTGAAAGTCCAAATATACCACATCAACTGGTACTCCTTTGTCCACTTTATTGGAAACATCCTCAAAAAATTCCAGAAGATTTGTCAAGCATGATCTCCCTTTCACAAATCCATGCTGACTTGGACCTATCATGTCACCATTTTCCAAATGCGCTGCTATGACATCCTTAATAATTGATTCCATCATTTTACCCACTACTGAGGTCAGGCTGACCGGTCTATAATTCCCTGCTTTCTCTCTCCCTCCTTTTTTAAAAAGTGGGGTTACATTGGCTACCCTCCACTCGGTAGGAACTGATCCAGAGTCAATGGAATGTTGGAAAATGACTGTCAATGCATCCGCTATTTCCAAGGCCACCTCCTTAAGTACTCTGGGATGCAGTCCATCAGGCCCTGGGGATTTATCGGCCTTCAATCCCATCAATTTCCCCAACACAATTTCCCGACTAATAAGGATTTCCCTCAGTTCCTCCTCCTTACTAGACCCTCTGACCTCTTTTATATCCGGAAGGTTGTTTGTGTCCTCCTCAGTGAATACTGAACCAAAGTACTTGTTCAATTGTCTGCCATTTCTTTGTTCCCCGTTATGACTTCCCCTGATTCTGACTGCAGGGGACCTACGTTTGTCTTTACTAACCTTTTTCTCTTTACATACCTATAGAAACTTTTGCAATCCGCCTTAATGTTCCCTGCAAGCTTCTTCTCGTACTCCATTTTCCCTGCCCTAATCAAACCCTTTGTCCTCCTCTGCTGAGTTCTAAATTTCTCCCAGTCCCCGGGTTCGCTGCTATTTCTGGCCAATTTGTATGCCATTTCCTTGGCTTTAATACTATCCCTGATTTCCCTAGATAGCCACAGTTGAGCCACCTTCCCTTTTTTATTTTTACGCCAGACAGGAATGTACAATTGTTGTAGTTCATCCATGCGGTCTCTAAATGTCTGCCATTGCCCATCCACAATCAACCCCTTCAGTATCATTCGCCAATCTATCCTAGCCAATTCACGCCTCATACCTACAAAGTTACCCTTCTTTAAGTTCTGGACCATGGTCTCTGAATTAACTGTTTCATTCTCCATCCTAATGCAGAATTCCACCATATTATGGTCACTCTTCCCCAAGGGGCCTCGCACAATGAGATTGCTAATTAATCCTCTCTCATTACACAATACCCAGTCTAAGATGGCCTCCCCCCTAGTTGGTTCCTCGACATATTGGTCTAGAAAACCATCCCTTATGCACTCCAGGAAATCCTCCTCCACCGTATTGCTTCCAGTTTGGCTAGCCCAATCTATGTGCATATTAAAGTCACCCATTATAACTGCTGCACCTTTATTGCATGCACTCCTAATTTCCTGTTTGATGCCCTCCCCAACATCACTACTACTGTTTGGAGGTCTGTACACAACTCCCACTAACGATTTTTGCCCTTTAGTGTTCTGCAGCTCTACCCATATAGATTCCACATCATCAGTAGTAGGGAAAATGCTAGAATCTATTATTAAGGAAGTGGTAACAGGGCACTTAGAAAATAATAGGATTGGGCAGAGTCAACACGGATTTATGAAAGGGAAATCATGTTTGACGAATCTGATAGCGTTTTTGAAGTTGTAACTAGCAGAATAGATAAGGGAAACCAGTGGATGTGGTGTATTTGGACTTTCAGAAGGCATTCGACAAGATGCCACACAAGAGGTTATTAAACATAATTAGAGCTCATGGGATTGGGGGTAATATACTAGCATGGATTGAGGATTGGTTAACAGACAGAAAACTGAGAGTCGGAACAAAAATAGGTCATTTTCGGGTTGGCAGGCTGTAACTAGTGGGGTGCCGCAAGGATCAGTGCTTCACAATCTATAACAATGATTTGGATGAGGGGACCAAATATGATATATCCAAGTTTCCTCATGAAACAAAGCTAGATGGGAATGTAAGTTGTGAGGAGGATGCAAAGAGGCTTCAAGGGGATATAGATAGGCTAAGTGAGTGGGCAAGAACATGGCAAATAGAATATAATGTGGAGAAATGTGCAGTTATCCACTGTGGTAGGAAAAATAAAAAAGCAGAGTGTTTTTTAAATGGTGAGAGATTGGGAAATGTTGGTGTTCAGAGGGACCTGGGTGTCCTTGTACACGAATCACTGAACGTTAACATGCAGGTACAGCAAGCAATTAAGAAAGTAAATAATATATTGGCCTTTATTACAAAAGGATTTGAGTA
This sequence comes from Pristiophorus japonicus, assembly GCF_044704955.1. Lineage (NCBI taxonomy): Eukaryota > Metazoa > Chordata > Chondrichthyes > Pristiophoridae > Pristiophorus > Pristiophorus japonicus. Next base: position 128,347,381 of record NC_091985.1, on the reverse strand, counting down.
TCAGAGTAAAGATGTCTTACTGCAATTATATAGGGCCTTGGTGAGATCACACCTGGAGTATTGTGTACAGTTTTGGGCTCCTTACCTAGGGAAGGATATACTTGCCATAAAGGAAGTGCAACGAAGGTTCACCAGACTGATTCCTGAGATGGGGGGATTGTCTATGAGGAGAAATTGAGTAGACTAGGCCTATATTCTCTAAGAGTTTATAAGGAGAGGTGATCTCATTGAAAATATAAAATTCTTAGAGGGCTTGAAAGGGTAGATGCAGGAAGGATGTTTATCTGGCTGGGTAGTCTAGAACTAGGGTCATAATTTCAGAATAAGGGGTCGGTCATTTAGGACTGAGATGAGGAGGAATTCTTCACTCAGAGGGTCATGAATCTTTGGACTTCTCTACCCCAGAGGGCTGTGGAGCATCAGTCGTTGAGTATATTCAAGAGAGAGATCGATAGATTTTTGGATATTAAGGGAATCAAGGGATATGGGGATAGTGCAGGAAAGTGGAGTTGAGGTGGAAGATCATCTTATTTCCTATTTCTTTTGTTCTTAAACATAGGCAGGTTTTCTCCCTCCACAGAGATTTTCATTCCAAGTTCAGGGGCGTGAAACCGTAGGAATACTGTGGAGAAAGAAAACACAATTGTATTTTTTTTTCTCATTTATTCATGGTGTATGGGTGTTCCCATCATCATAGGCAGTCCCTCGGAATCGAAGAAGACTTGCTTCCACTCTCAAAGTGAGTTCTTTGATGGCTGAACAGTCTGATACGAGAGCCACAGACCCTGTTACAGGTGGGACAGACATTTGTCGAGGGAAGGGGTCGATGGGGCTAGTTTGCCACGCGATCCTTCCGCTGCCTGCGCTTGGCCTCTTCATGCTCTTTGTGTTGGGACTCGAAGAGCTCGAAAAGCTCTACTTTCTCCAACTCGGGCGGTCTTCGGCCAGGGTCTCCCAGGTGTCAGTGGTGATGTCTCACTTTACCAGGGAGGCTTTGAGGGTGTCCTTATAACGTTTCCGCTGTCCTCCTTTGGCTCATTTACCATGAAGGAGCTCTGCATAAAGCATTTGCTTAGGGAGTCTCGTATCTGGCATGCGTACTATGTGGCCTGCCCAGTGAAGCTGATCGAGTGTGGTCAGTGCTTCAATACTGGGGATGTTAGCCTGGTCGAGGACACTTATGTTGGTGCGCTTGTCCTCCCAGAGGATTTGCAGAATCTTGCGGAAACATCGTTGGTGATATATCTCCAGCGACTTGAGGGGCCTTCTATACATTGTCCATGCCTCAGATCCATACAGGAGGGCGGGTATTACTGCAGTCCTATAGACCATGAGTTTGGTGGTAGATTTGAGGGCCTGGTCTTCAAACACTCTTTTCCTCAGACGGCCGAAGGCTGCACTGGCGCACTGGAGGCGATGTTGAATCTCCGCATCAGTGTCTGCCTTTGTTGATAAGAGGCTCCCGAGATATGGGAAATGGTCCACGTTGTCCAGGGCCGCACCGTGGATCTTGATGATTGGAGGGCAGTGCTGAGCGGCGGTGACAGGCTGGTGGAGGACCTTTGTATTACGGATGTTAAGCGTAAGGCCCATGCTTTCATATGCCTCAGTGAATACATTGACTATATCTTGGAGTTCAGCCTCTGAATGTGCGCAGATGCAGGCGTCGTCCGAATACTGCAGCTCAATGACAGAGGTTGGGGTGATCTTGGAACTGGCCTGGAGGCGGCGTAGGTTAAACAGCTTCCCACTGGTTCTGTAGTTTAGTTCCACTCCAGCGGGGAGCTTGTTGATTGTGAGGTGGAGCATGGCGGCGAGGAAGATTGAGAAGAGGGTTGGAGCGATGACACACCCTATTTGACCCCGGTCCGGACGTGGATTGGGTCTGTAATGGATCCGTTGGTAAGGATCACGGCCTGCATGTCAGCTTGAAGCAGGCGAAGGATGTTGACAAACTTTTGGGGGCATCCGAAACGGAGGAGGATGCTCCATAGACCCTCATGGTTGACAGTGTCAAAGGCCTTTGTAAGATCGAAAAAGGCCATGTATAAGGGCTGGCGCTGCTCCCTGCATTTTTCCTGCAACTGTCGTGCTGCAAAGATCATGTCTGTTGTGCCCCGTCCGGGACGAAATCCGCATTGTGATTCCGGGAGGAGCTCCTCGGCCACAGAGAGAAGACGATTGAGGAGAACTCTAGCGACAACTTTCCCAGTGGCTGATAGCAGAGAGATTCCCCTATAGTTGCCGCAGTCGGACTTGTCCCCTTTTTAAAAAATGGTCACAATCACTCACTGCATCTCTGAGATCTCCCGGCATGCTCTCTTCCCTCCAGATGAGAGAGATGAGGTCATGTATCCACGCCAACAGCGCCTCTCCGCCATATTTTAGTGCCTCAGCAGGGATTCCATCCGCACCCGTAGCCTTGTTATTCATGAGCTGTTTTATGGCTTTGCCTACCTCATGCAACATTGGAGTTTCACTGAGGTGGTGGCGGGTCGCATGCTGCGGGATGGAATCAGGAACACTCGAGTCAAAGGCAGAGTCTCGATTGAAGAGATCTTCAAAGTGCTCCTTCCATCGGGCCCTGAGAGTCTTGGTGTCCTTGATGAGTGTTTCCCCGTTCTTGGCCAGGAGTGGGGTGGGGCCTTGGGAGTTTGGACTGTAGGTGGCCTTGACTGCAGCGAAGAATCCTCGCATATCGTGGCTGTCGGCCAGTTGTTGTATCTCCTGTGCTTTCTGCATCCACCACCTGTTCTTTAGGTCCCGGGTTTTTTGTTGGACCTGAGCCTTGAGCCCTCTGTAATGTTGTTTTGCAGCTCCTGAGATGGGTTGTTGCTTGAGGCTCAGAAATGCTTTGCGCTTGCAATCTATTAGTTCTTTGAGCTCCTGATCATTTTCATCAAACTAGTCCTGGTGTTTTCTGGTTGAGTGACCAAGTGTCTCTTCACAGACACTGGTTATGGAGGTCTGGAGGGCAGACCAAGCGCTATGGGCATTCAGCATCTCAGAGTCATCAAGGCAGCACGCCAGATTGGCTGTGAGGCGCTGGCTGTATAGGGCTCTCTTCGCTGGGTCTCTAAATTCCCCGACATTAACTTTTTTGCGAAACTGCTTCTGCTGTCCCCTCTGCCTTGGGGCAATGTTAATGTTGATGATGGATCGGATTAGGCGGTGGTCCGTCCAGAAGTCGTCAGCTCCTGTCAGCTACTGAGAAAGCCTTCTTGAATGACTGCAGTCTGCATGGTGAAGGTACTCCCACAGTGCTGTTATGGAGGGAGTTCCAGGATTTTGACAATAGCTTGCTCGGCCACTTAAGAATCAACCATATTTCTGTGGGTCTGGAGTCACATATAGGCCAGAACAGATAAGGACAGGTTTCTTTCCCTAAAGGACATTAACAAACCAGATGGGTGTTTAATGACACTGTGATAGCTTCATGATCACCATTAGAGCTACTAGCTTTTTATTCCAGATTTATTTAATTGAATTCATATTCACAAACTGCTGTGTTGGGATTTGAACTCTCATCTCCAGATTAGTAGTCCAGGCCTCTGGATTACTCGTCCAATAACATTACTACGAGACCAATAACATTACCATTATGCTACCATAGCCCATGAAGTATTTGAAGTACTTATGAATTTTTGCAAAGCAGCAAAATTTATTTTGGCCCATAATATATTTGCTGCAATATTTTCCTCTCCCCAACACGCCCTCTCCCCGCAAAAAGGTGACATCCTTGGATACTAATGTTAGTAAAATTCATGTAACACTTATTTTTGATCATTGATATTTTCTTTCCATTCAAGGTTGAGAGGATAGGCAAGGTGGCCTGCTCCCAGGCCCATGCCATTGCCACTCGGTACCCATTGACTAAAAGGCACAAACGAGAGGCCTGGGCTGACTTTTCCATCCTTCCCTTCATGGAAGAAGCATCTGGCCTCCTTATGGCTCAGCTGCAACTGGAAACTCACCAGGAAAGGCAGGGGGGGGGGGTGGGTATTTCAATGGGATGAATGTATATCTGACTACTGAGAAGAGGAACAAAGGTTTTTAATATATTCTTATTTATTATGGTGCCCTTTATTGTGGTGGTTGAAGAAGTTGAGCTAAAGTTTGGATTCTTTAGTTGAGCACTGAAATATGTCAAATTAATTCATTACTGAGCTGGCTAACACCAGAGGCTAAATACAGCAATCCATTAAGATTATGAAAGGGTTTGCAAGGATAGACGTAGAGAAGATATTTCCACATGTAGGGGAGTCCAAAACTAAGCGCTCTAAATATAAGATAGTCACTAATAAATCCAGTAGGGAATTTAGGAGAAACTTCTTTCATCAGAGAATGGTTAGAATGTGGAACTTGTTACCACAAGGAGTAGTTGAGTCAACCAGCATAGATACATTTAAGGGGAAGCACATGAGGGAGAAAGGAATAGAAGGTTATGCTGATAGGATTAGATGAAGAGGTGTGGGAGGAGGTTCATGTAGAGCATAAACACTGGCATCGACCAGTTAGGCCGAATGGCCTGTTTCCGTGCTGTAACTATTATGTAACTAAAACATATCTTTACTATGAGTTCCTGATGGCTCAGTGAGTAAGTTTACTATGTGGCCTGGTAGTGACAGGACGTTCAGCTCAATCTGTCAGTTGGCTGGTCCGAGCTGGGTCATTAGTGAGAACATCACAATTGGCTTCGGAGCTAGCTCCTGGGCTAGAGCGGATACCTGCTCTTGAATACCATCCCGTGACTGTTGCTGTAGAGTGTGCAGGTAAAGATATCAAGTGAAGACTGATCAAGATTGCCTGCTGTGTCTTCACCCCCATTCCTCCCAGCCCCATTCCCCCCCCATTCCCCCATCCCATTCCCCCCACCCCCATTCTCCCCACCCCCATTCCCATTCCCACACCCCCATTCCTCCCACCCCCATTCCCATTCCCACACCCCTATTCCTCCACCCCATTTCCATTCCCCCACCCCTGTTCCCCCACCCCATTCTTCCCACCTCCGTTCTCCCCACATCCATTCCCCCCACCTCCATTCCCCCCCCCAATCCCCCACCTCCATTCCATTCCCCCACCCCCATTACCCCCGCCCCCATTCCCCCACCCCCATTTCCCCACCTCCATTCCCCCCAACCCCATTCCCCCCACACACCCATTTCCCCACCTCCATTCCCCCCACCCCCATTCCCCCACCCCCATTCCCCCCACCTCCATTCCCCCCCACCTCCATTCCCCCCCACCTCCATTCCCCCCACCCCCATTCCCCCACCCCCATTCCCCACCTCCATTCCATTCCCCCCACCCCCATTCCCCCCACCTCCATTCCCCCCACCCCCATTCCCCCCACCTCCATTCCCCCCACCCCCATTCCCCCCCACCCCCATTCCCTCCACCTCCATTCCTCCCACCCCCATTCCCCCCACCCAATTCCCCCCACCCTCATTCCCATTCTCCCACTCCCATTCCTCCCTCCCCACACACCACAGTCAAAATAGCCTGTTGACACATGACAATGGCAAATTGGAATAGGAATCAGGATCACCGGCAGGTGAAACTGTACCCATGCAAAAGTTGCTGCTTCAGGAGAAGAGGGAAACATGGGGGTTTGGGCGGGGGGGGGGAAGAAGAGTTGAGTAATTCATCATTGAAAGAAGTAAAATAACATTTTATGTACATTATGTTGCCTTCATTCCCATTCAATGGTATGATGCCCATGTGAAAATCTCACTCCCTGTTGTCACCATGCGCCACTCTTTCCAGTTAATCTGAACAGTTGGCCATTATCATTAAAGGGATTTACAGCTGATATCTCAACCACACATGACCTTTTAAACCTGATGGCCACATTTTTTCCTTTACACCATGAACCACCAATGTACACATAATATGAGCCTGTGAGTTGCTGATTGTGGGGCTCCTGTACGAAGGAACTTTCAGTCAAGAAATAAAATGTACACAAGAGATAGCGGGATTGATAATGGATGTAAACGATCCCATGGCACTATTTCGAAGGAAAGTTATCCCCGGTGTCCTGGCCAATATTTATCCCACAATCAACATCACTAAAATAAGATTATCTGGTCATTGTCACATTGCTATATGTTGCAGCTTGCTGTGCGCGAATTGGCTGCCTCGTTTCCTACATTACAACGGTGACTACACTTCTAAAGTACTTCATTGGTAGTAAAGTGCTTTGGGACATCCTGAGGTCGTGAAAGGTGCTATATAAATGCAAGTCTTTCTTTTCTTTATTTTTCATTCTCCACTGCCCTCCGGCACAGGGACAATGGCTGAAATAGCCTTCTTCAGTGCTGTATTATCCTATGAAATATGAAACAAATATAATATATACATTAATTTATATAAATACATACATAATATCAAGGTGAAGGGTGTTGGTGTTGGGAACACACAGCGCGCATCAATGGATCCCAGGTCAGCATAGGTTTGACGCCAACTAAAGCTCCTTTTGTCCTGTCCCTGCAGTACTTTTTTTTAAATCCCAACCTGTAACAGTGTGAATTTAGCATTTTGCATACCAGCCAATTTTATGCCCCCCAGCCTGAATGAGATGACTAATTTAGTGGCAATTAGTGCTGAACTGCGGGCAGTTTTGTCCTGTGAGCCTGTGCCCAAATAAACTTCACAAAGGACCCTTACAGCCAGGAAAGAGGGAGAGAGGAGAGGCCCCAGATTGGAAGCAGCACTGTGTTAGCCTATTGTACTGCCAAGTTCCACCACCCCCTCCCCAATCCCCTGTCCCATCACTAATAATATATAGCTTTACAATTATAGGCATAAAGTGTGTATTTACTAGCTGGAGTATAATGAGCCGGTCTTTCTCCAACATTAAAAGAAATGAGGATTGTACTCGTGAAGAGCCGAGGAAAACCTTTAATGAGAATTGCTGCACTGTCGGAGAGATTCCGCAGCTGCCTTTTCCTGTGGTTGTCCTCGGGAAGATTTGCGAGCCATTGACATTTGCACAGGTCCGCAGCAATTGCTGAGAGAATGCAATCTCTCGAGGTTTGCAATCCTGCCGGGAATGAAAGTGAGAACGTCCTTAGCAAAAAGGGGTTGCTTTTTTCCCGGGGAAGAATTTCTGCCGCGTCAACATTCATTGTGCTTTTATCCTTTTTTCTACTATTTGTTTTATATCAGCATAAGGCATTAATTAGCACAGAAACAAAAGCAACAAACTTGTATCCAGAAACTTACAGCACAGAAAGAAAAAGAAAGACTTGGATTTATATAGCACCTTTCACGACCACCAGACGTCTCAAAGCACTTTACAGCCAATGAAGTACTTTTGGAGTGTAGTCACTGTTGTAATGTAGGAAACGCAGCAGCCAGTTTGCGCACAGCAAGCTCCCACAAACAGCAATGTGATAATGACCAGATAATCTGTTTTTTCTGTTACGTTGATTGAGGGATAAATATTGGCCAGGACACCGGGGTAACTCCCCTGCTCGTCTTCGAAATAGTGCTATGGGATCCTTTACTTCCATCTGAGAGAGCAGACGGGGCCTCGGTTTAACTTCTCATCCAAAAAACGGCACTTTTCAGGTGGTGCGTTCCAGACCCCGACAACTCTCTGAGTGAAAACATTTCTCCTCATCTCCCCTCTGGATCTTTTGTCAATGTTTTTAAATCTATTTTAAATCTGATTATTAAATCTAAATTTAATATTCAAGAAAACCCAGTAAATTGTGATTGTGAGAAACTGGGCAGGTAAATATGAGAGTGGGGTATTCATAAACATTTTAGGTAAGCAGTTCATCTTGGATCCCAAATTATGTAGCATTATATAGTATTATATAGTATTTATCGCACAGAAACATGCCATTCAGCCCAACAGATCCATGCCGGTGTATATGCTGCCCACGAGCCACCTTACGACATCAACATAACCTTATATTCCCTTCTTCCTTATGTGTTTATCTAGCTTCCCCTTAAATGCATCTATACCATTTGTTTCAATTACTCCCTGCGATAGTGAGTTCCACATTCTCACCACTCCCTGGGTACAGAAGTTTCTCCTGAATTCCCTATTTGATTTATTGGTGACTATCGTATATTCATGGCCCCTAGTTCTGGTCTCACAAACGGAAACATCCAGGAATAGAGTTACATTAAGCACTGGTTCTAAAAGGAATCTGATGACATGTGCTCGAAAAGACCATGTTGATCAAATACTTCTAAATGAGTTTTGTGCCAATTCGAGGTTGTGGTGTCTATTGAATGTACTCACGAGCTCAAATATCATGCCGCCTTGACGAGAGTTGTGGAGAAAGCTGTACCACTGCAAATAGAGATTCCATGTGGCTTACAATACTGCTTGAAATTTTTAGATACAGATTGAGCTTCCTGGAATTGTATTTTTTTAATTGTTTTCAAAGGGCTGACCAATTGAATGTTTGGACTAATTTAATGTCTCCTATTTGCCAGTTGTCTTAACTCCTTTTAGCTAATATAACGTTACAATGTCAGAGGGAATTCGCTTGGTTGAGAGACTTTGCCTGAGCTATAGCTCGGAAAGATCTCTAAAGCGGTACAGGATTCTGAAAGTGTGCCCAAACAGAGACAAATCTTGGAACCTAAAATTATAAGTGGGAGGTTTCCTATTTGCGATCTGTAGCGAGATTGTAAATGCATTCTTTATTAACTCATTTGCAATTTCATTACAATTAGTATATTGAATAAATTTCCCCTCCTCTGGCACAGGCTCGACGGGCTGAATGGCCTCCTTCTGTGCTGTAACCATTCTATGATGGCCCATAATGTTTTTTTGAAATTCTGTCCATTCAGCTCCCTCTCTTAACCAGTTTACAAGTCCGTGGTTATATCATGCAGGATTGAAAGGGGTGTGACCTGCTCTCCGAATTGTCCCTTCCCTACGGGGAAGTGCTTCACCTCTGGAGCGACACAACAGACAGTAAGTTAGCCTGGTAAGGAGGTGTGGACGTCAGCCCATATCCTATCTGTACATGCTGCCACCCTCCTCTTTGAATCTTTAAGATGAATACAGATACCACAGTAGTTCATGACCAATGGAATCTCCCCTGCTGTGATCTGTGCTGCGTGTTTCAGTATATCTTTTTCACCAGGTCAAAATGGACCTCAAGCAGAGGAAATTGTAAAACTTCAATAAAAGGAGCCTTGAGATATATTTTCCGCTGTGTATAAAGAATGATCCCTTTTACTAAATTGCCATTAAAAACCAGTGACCGTTTACTAAAAGGTTTTGCTTTAACTTTACACATGGATGATTCCATAAATAATTTTAAAAGGGAGTTGACAGCTACTTGAGGATGATGAACTTACAGGATTATGGACAAAAAGCGGAGATGTGAGACTGAGCATGACTGATATTTCAAACAGCCAGCACAAGCATGTCGGGCTGAATGGCCTCCTTCTGTGCAGTGAATTTCAATGTTAAAAATATACTTTTCATTTTAAAACGGCAAAGGCTGACGCTCCCAACTATGCTCCTTCATTTCAGAAAACTCTAGTAATTGTACAGAAAGCATTGTAGATTGTAAGACAAAAAGTCTTATCAATTTTATCATTTGTAGAAGAAAAATTGTTAATGATTGGAATAGGAAAATGTATTTTGATCAGCGGTGTAGTGATAAGTTTTACAAATTCTCAGCCAGTCATGAGCGGAAACATGCATACCTGGGGAGAAGGTTTGGAATGTAGCACATCATTATTTGCCTTAGGCAGATGGATGCCCCGCCAGCTGCTTTACAGAGCAGCATTGAGGCCAGAACTATGACGGAGGCCAAAAGTTCCCTTACCTCCTGTCCCAGCAGCTGGTTCTCAGAGTAACACGAGAACAGACATGTGAAGAGTTTGCCAGACTTCCACTGGGCAGGTAGGGAGACCAGAGAGCGCAGCTGGAACAATTTGCAAAGGGAAAGAGATGCGGCTGGTTAGAGAGGCACACTGCTGTCCTGAGAAAGGGCCTATTCCCAAAACATCCACTGCTGTCCTCTCCATAGATGCAGCCTGACCTACTGAGTGTTTCCCGCGCTTTCTGCTTTTGTTTCAGATATACAGCTTCTGCATTATAAATATATATATTTAATGTTTTTGTTCATCAAGGTGAAAGATGTTCATGCTGGGGAATAGAACACTTCCCATTTCAGCTACCTGGTATCAGTACCAAGTACGCCCAGGCCAGATATAGCACAGGTACACACACACACACACACACACACACACACACACACATCTATATATAATGTATATGTGTGTATAAATGTGTGTGTATATGTGTGCATGTATATGTATGTGTGTGTGTGTGTGTGTGTATATGCAATGTTCCCTCTAATTTTATTGTTGTGCGCCATCACTTTAAATTTACTGCGTGGCTGTGCATACACGGTATCTTTTCCAGCGGCAACAGCTAATGATCGGCCTGCGCAGGTCATTTTGCACACCAGGTGTGGTCTCACCAAGCCCCAATATAATTGCAGTAAGACTTCTTTACTCTTATACTCCAATCTCTTTGTAATAAAGGCCAATATACCATTTGCTTTCTTAATTGCTTGTTGTACCTGCATGTTAAACTTCAGTGATTCGTGTACTCTGTGCTCTGGAATCCCCTCTCCGTCAAACCTCTCCGCCTCTCTACCTCGCTCTCCTTCTTTAAGATGCTCCTTAAAACCTACCTCTTTGACCAAGCTTTTGATCATCTGTCCTAATATCACCTTATGTGTCAAATTTTGTTTTGTAACGCTCTTGTGAAACTCCTGTGGATATTTTACTACGCTAAAGGCGCAATATAAATACAAGTTGTTGTTGTTGTGTGTATGTAAATATTTGTGAATAAATACCTGTATAGAAATTGATTGTCTCTTTTCAAATGAGGAAGTTTGAAGTTGGGCGTGCTTTGAAAATGTATGAGTCATTTGCTGTTTTGTGATAATCTGTGGCTAATTAAGTTGTTGATAAATACTTGCCGTGTATTGTTTAAAAGGCTGCATTACATGAGGTCGGTGATCTACCATGGGCTGTTGGCATGGTTTGCGGCAGTGGCAACACTCCTACTGGGCGCAAGGAACTTTGCTGTAATCTATACGGCAAACCCCAGAACACACAGAACAATAACAAAAGCTTGAACCACTGACCCACATCTCTTGGAAATTCAAACTTGTGTTTAGTAACACAATAAAATGATATCCCAGAGGAACATGTTTAAAGTGTTAAAGGATTGGGGCAGTTCTGAGAAAACACAGAACACTCGGTTTTTAACTCCATAATTACCAAAGTAGCATTTTAGTTATCTGTCTCATTTCTCTGGTTCTTTTAGAAATTAATTAGGAATGCAAATTTTGTATCAACTTCAATCCTATTTTCCAGAAAGTGTTTTCTGTGTGGCCCATTGATACATAGCACTCAGGGTAAAAAAAATATTATCTTGGTAGGTTTACTATCTCGTCATGCGTTCATGTATTTGCCTGCTGCAGACAATAACATGGTAACCATGAGCAACACAGCACCAGCAAGCAATTCATCCCAGAATCACGTGACTACAAGTAAAAGCTGAAAGCCTAGACGAATGAGCCTGTCTATTAGTTAAGGGCTAGTATATCTTCCAAGGTCCCGGTGGCTCGGTTTATATAGTCGTTGCCCAGCAGTTGCCCAGCGTTTCAAGAAGGCGGATCAGCACCACCTTCTCAAGGGCAATTAGGGATAGGCAATAAATTCTGGCGTTGCCAGCGACACCCACATCCCGTAAATGAACCAGAGCAGATAAGAGATGTAAAAGTAGGGGAACATTTAGGCAATAGTGACCATAATATAATATGCTTTAAGATGATAATTGAGAAGGACATAAGTATGACGAAAACCAGAGTAACGGATTGGAGAAAAGCTGATTTTGAGGGGCTAAGAATAGAACTTGGGAAAGTAAAATAGGCAACAATATTGGCAAACAATGATGTAGAACAGCAATGGGAAACATTTAAAATGGTGTTCAACAGAGTGCAGGAACAATATATTCCCCTAAAAGGAAAAAACAAACCAAACGATAATGAGATTCCACAGATAAATAAAGCCATAAGGGATCAATTGAGGGTAAGGAAAGAGACATACATTAAGTACATAGACAGCAGGGGAATGCATGATAAGGGAGAATATGAAGAAATTAGGAGAGAAGTCAAAAAAACAATTCGGAAGGCAAAGAGGAACTATAAATTTAAATTATCAAGGAACATAAAACAAAATAGTAATATATTTTACAGGCACATCAATAAAAAAGGAAGGTTGGGATGGGAATAAGGCCATTAAGGGATAGACAGAATAATACCATAGGTAACGATAGATGGCAGAAATATTAAATAATTATTTCGCTTCAGTATTTAACAGGGAGATAGAACAGGTGAACATGACATTGGATGATGAGATTAGTAATGAGATAAATGCAGGTAAAATAAAAAGAGGGAATATATTAAATAAACTAATCAAAGTCAAAGATGATAAACCCCTGGTCCAGATGGATTGCATTCATGCATTTTAAAATAATCTAGGGAAGAGATAGCAGAGGCATTACGACACATATTTAATAATTTGTTGGAAAAAGGTGTAGTACCAGCAGATAGCTAACATAATACCTATATTTAAGAAGGGGGATAGAACATGTCCAGGGAATTATAGACCAGTCAGCGGAAAAATAATGGAATCCTGACTAAAGGAGAAAATAGAACATCTAGTAACCACATCCTATCTGTACATGCTGCCGCCCTCCTCTTTGAATCTTTAAGATGAATACAGATACCACAGTAGTTCATGACCAATACTGCTATGGTCTGTGCCGCATGTTTCAGTATATCTTTTTCACCAGGTCAAAATGGACCTCAAACAGAGGAAATTGTAAAACTTCAACAGAAGGAGCCTTGATATATATTTTTTGCTGTGTATAAAGAATGATCCATTTTACTAAACTGTCATTAAAAACCAGTGGGGCATGACATTAGCCTCGGTACTCTTGGGGTAGGCAGAGAGGAATAATTCACTGTGCTATTTAATCAAATAACATACAGTGTTTGATTTCCTGATACCTGCTACCAGCGATATGCCGTATACTACAATATAGAGCCTGTCACATCCTGTTCCTTCAGCTCTTGCATCATTAACATCTGCAATAGCCTGTCACCAACATCAATAATACTAGCATTTCGCTTTTGTTGTGCTCACTTGCTGTTTGACGTTAAGTAGAGTTAAAAACAAATGTCATTTTTTAAAAACTAAACTGTACATCATAAGGAATAACAAATCTCTGGCAGTAATTGAATCGTGACTTTCTGCTGATTTTCAAAGCTTTGATCTGATGCTTTATGGTATCATAAGAACTTTGCGATTGAACTATTGCCTTGTAACTCCCTGCCAGCTGTCTATTAGTAATATATTTATTGAACGCCGGCTCCATGTAATTTTTGGCGCTTTACCTATTTATTTTCTTCCCATACAGCTCACACTGTACCTTGCGCCTCCTGTGGATAGGAGACTAAGGGGCTGAAATTCCCCTGTTGTGCGCCTCCCGGTAGCGCCTCCGGTGGGGGGGGCTACCGGCTCCCGCGAAATTGCACGAGTGTTAGCAGAGGCATGGATGCATTAGCGTCGCGCGCCACAGATCCATTAGCGAGCGTCCCGGATTGCTGACCTGCAGCGGAAATTGCCCGCACCAGCCTTGCGCCCGCACCAGCCTTGCAGGTCGCGAACCGAGCTGCACACCCATTGCGGGGCAAAAGTTAAAGGGGCGGTGCACTGCGCCGCGTGTCGCCATTTCTTTTTCTTCCGACTTACTGGTTGGGCCGCTGTGCCATGGTGTCACGGCACCCCTTAGCCCTCGTGGCCCAGTGGAGGCCATCAAAGGGCCTGCAGAGCTCGCAGCGTATCTCCCGTTTAACGGAAGTGGAGGGGCGTTGAAACACATCAGCACTACTGCGCCTGAGTAGCGTTCCTGATCTCGCCCCGAAAGGAAGTGGAGCACGTGACATTGCGCTCCATTTCCTGTGAGGAGCGGTAACCCGAATTTCACTTCCGGGGCGGGACTTCTGCGCCGGGCGCAGAATGTCCAGCCCCGGAGAGGTTACCGTCCCCAACCGGGGCAATAGCCAATTTCGACCCCTAAGTGGCCAACCTACTCCTCAGTCTCCACCAATGGCTCAGCTGAGCCAGCTGCCAGAGATTGACAAGAGGCGTAAGTCAATGACTCTGCTACTTGTTGTCTCCCTTGCCCATGGGAAGGCACCTGATTTATGTGCACCCCACCCCACAACACTCCCCTTCCCACCTCAATAACAGCACAGCTGAGGTTGGGATTGCTCTACTGTATAGTCCAAAAAAATCTCTTGCAGCACCACTGCCCAATTTCTTTACATTATCTAGTAAATAGAATCAAGGATTAGTACAGCACAGAAGGAGGCCATTCGGCCCATTGGGTCTGCACTGGCTCTTTCGAAAAGCAATCCAGTTAGTCCCACTTCCCCGCTCTTTCCCCAGATTCCTGCAATTTTTTTCTCCTTCAAGTATTTATCTAATTCCCTTTTGAAGGCGACTATTGAATTTATATCCACCGTCCGATCAGGTAATGCATTCTTTACATATTCTAGGAAGTGACAATACAAAACCTCAGAGTACTTGCCTTTCTGCTAATATGCCTTTTTGAATTTGTTATACTCAATATGATTTGCCCTGATTTTTATTCAATTTGCAGAACAGTGTTAACATGGGAAAATCCTTGTCCTCCAATTCTGCTCGGACCGCTGACTCAGTGAGAGAGCCTGACGGGAAGGTCGATTCTTCTCTTTACCAGACTGAACACAGGACTTTTCCAAGGCCCCAGACTCGGCAGGAGGATGCACATACACCCTTTCAGAGAGATGGTCCCAGAACATTCCTCTTAGATCTGGAGAACTTCCCTGACCTGTCCAAAGCAGATATCAATGGGCAAAATCCCAACATACAGGTACAGTACTAAGTGCGTTGAATCTTTTAATGTTAGTGTGAGAGCAGCAGCTTAATCTGTCAGCATCTAAAATAAGCAGCAGTATTTGGTGTTGTGTTTCCCAAGGATGCATAGCAAGGGCTGTGGTCACCATTCACACGGAACAAAGAACTGCCAGCTGCTAATGAAATTAGTGCATGAGCTGAAATGGAACTCATTTAATTTTATCTCTGAAAATCATCAGCCTCATTTTCTTTGAGGGGGGAGGGATATGTGAGCCATTGTTCAATGTTGTATTATTGCTAATTTTCTTCAGGTTTTCTATTCAAATTCCAAAGTACTTAGCTATATTTCCTTTTTCCGATCACCAATTTTAACAGAAAAAAGGCAAGAATGGAAAACACAGGACCGTCACCTTAAAAACATCTTACTTTTCACTCAGGTTATTCAAAGAAAAAATATAGCCCCTTGGGAATGAAATGTGGCGTTATTTATAGTGCGCTGGTTAATGTACTGATGCTAAAATTCATGTGAGCACTCTCATTTACAATTGCATCACTGGCAGCAAAGAATGGCTGAACTTGTAAAATAAAGCGTTTTTCATCCTGTTTCAGAGTTTAACTTAAAGTGGTCAACTTGTTTAAAATAAACTAGTTCAATTAACAAGCATGCTGAAAATTGTGCTAGAATAGCGCCAAACAGAAAATTTGCCAAACCTATATTTTAAAAGAAAATGTAAAAATAAGCTGGTGAGTGTTTGAAGTTTGCCAATTTGTCTGGCGAAATGTTATACTGGGACCGCGATGGCAAATGGACCAGCTTCATATTTCTTAATTAAAAAGCTTCCTGTGATGACTTAGCAAGCATACAGAGATTTAGGTTTATATTATATTTAGATTATTAAGAAGAATTAATAAGATGTAAATGATAAACGGTTGCTTCCACTCTACATGGTGGCCAGCCAAGCGCAGAATGCAGATGTTGCTGTAAAGGATCCAATTGAATGCATGGCTGCACTTGATTAAGCTCATTCACTAGGTGGCCTTTTCAAGTCTTGCCCTGTCCACTAGCCCGCTAACATTTCACAATGCTGCTACTTGAATTTTACAACCACTGCATGATACAGAAACTAATATAAAGCTCACTGAGGGCCAAATGCTCAAAGCCAAATCCTGGGAACTGTTAGCGAATATTCCCAAATATGTATTTATCATGGTAGTGATTGGGCAACACTGGTGATCTGTGAGCAGGTCAGTAATGTCTATGTTTAGTCTCTCTTTTGTGCTTCAAAGATCCTCTTTAAATAAAAAAAATCACCAGTCTTCTAGGTTATAAGCAGCTTGCAGTTGCTTATCAACTGCCAGCGATACAGAACACATAAATCTTTTAATCATCCCTTTCCTGCATCCTTCTATTTTGTGGCTCAAACAATCTGGGAGGGAAATTCTGCTTGGACACTGCACATGGAGGGGTGGGCTGGGTGGACCAATTTCTTAAAATCATAGAATGATAGAACACAGTTGGTCGAGCTATCCGATTAATCCCACTCCCTTGCTCTTTCCCCATAGCCCTGTAAATAATTTCCCTTCAAATATTTATCCAATTCTCTTTTGAAAGTTACGATTGTACCTGCTTACACCACCCTTTCAGTCCATGCGTTCCCGATCACAACAACTCTCTGCATAAAAGTTTTTTCCTCATGTCGCCACTGTTTTTTTTTGCCAATCACCTTAAATCTGTGTCCTCTGGTTACCGACCCGTTTGCCACTGGAACCAGTTTCTCCTTATTTACTCTTATCAACACCATTCAGGATTTTAAACACCTCTTATCAAATCTCCCCTTAATCTACTCTGCTCTGAGGAGAACAACTCCAGACAATTTCCAGATGCATAGAAACATAGAAAGTAGGTGCAGGAGTAGCCCATTCGGCCCTTCGAGCCTGCACCACCATTCAATAAGATCATGGCTGATCATTCACCTCAGTACCCCTTTCCTGCTTTCTCTCCATACACCTTTATCCCTTTAGCCGTAAGGGCCATATCTAACTCCCTCTTGAATATATCCAATGAACTGGCATCAATAACTCTCTGCGGTAGGGAATTCCACAGGTTAACAACTCTCTGAGTGACGACGTTTCTCCTCATCTCAGTCCTAAATGGTTTACCCCTTATTCTTAGACTGTGTCCCCTGGTTCTGGACTTCCCCAACATCGGGAACATTCTTCCTGCATCTAACCTGTCCAGTCCCGTCAGAATTTTATATGTTTCTATGAGATCCCCTCTCATCCTTCTAAACTCCAGTGAATACAGGCCCAGTCGATCCAGTCTCTCCTCATATGTTAATCCTGCCATCGCGGGAATCAGTCTGGTGAACCTTCGCTGCACTCCCTCAATAACAAGAACGTCCTTCCTCAGATTAGGAGACCAAAACTGAACACAATATTCCAGGTGAGGCCTCACCAAGGCCCTGTACAACTGCAGTAAGACCTCACTGCTCCTATACTCAAATCCCCTAGCTATGAAGGCCAACATACCATTTGCCTTCTTCACCGCCTGCATGCCAATTTTCAATGACTGATTATCCATGACACCCAGGTCTCATTGCACCTCCCCTTTTCCTAATCTGCCGCCATTCAGATAATATTCTGCCTTCGTGTTTTTGCCCCCAAAGTGGATAACTTCACATTTATTCACATTATACTGCATCTGCCATGCATTTGTCCACTCACCTAACCTGTCCAAGTCACCCTGCATCCTTTTAGCATCTTCCTCACAGCTCACACCGCCACCCAGCTTAGTGTCATCTGCAAACTTGGAGATATTACACTCAATTCCTTCATCTAAATCATTAATGTATATTGTAAATAGCTGGGGTCCCAGCACTGAGCCCTGCAGCACCAAACTAGTCACTGCCTACCATTCTGAAAAGGACCCGTTTATCCCGACTCTCTGCTTCCTGTCTGCCAACCAGTTCTCTGTCCACGTCAGTACATTATCCTCAACACCATGTGCTTTAATTTTGCACACTAATCTCGGGTGGAACCTTGTCAAAAGCCTTTTAAAAGTCCAAATACACCTCATCCATTGGTTCTCCCTTGTCCACTCTACTAGTTACATCTTCAAAAAATCCTAGAAGATTTGTCAAGCATGATTTCCCTTTCATGCTGACTTGGACCGATCCTGCCGCTGCTTTCCAAATGCGCTATTTCATCTTTAATAATTGATTCCAACATTTTCCCCACTACCGATGTCAGGCTAACCGGTCTATAGTTCCCGATTTTCTCTCTCTCTCCTTTTTAAAAAAGTGGTGTTACATTAGCTACTCCCCAGTCCACAGGAACTGATCCACAGTCGATAGACTGTTGGAAAATGATCACCAATGCATCCACTATTTCTAGGGCCACTTCCTTAAGTACTCTGGGATGCAGATTATCAGGCCCCGGGGATTTATCGGCCTTCAATCCCATCAATTTCCCTAACACAATCTCAAAATGGCAGCCGGTGATGACATAGTGCTCGGGGTGCCAGCGTAAGTCAGGCATTAGACCCCTTGAATATGCCAATCAGGGGCCAAATGGCTGTTTCAGGACCCTGATACCAAATTGGGCAATAACTGGGCCACACATGCTCTGCTCATTCTCTTTGGATCTACAACGCCTTAACCAGCAATTCTTAAAGAGACCGCTGGAGGCTGCCAAACAGCAGGTAAGTTTTTCAGTTTTAATTTGCCTTGGTGTGGAGCCAAGAAGAACAGGAGTGCTCCTTTCCTGGCCCCACAACAATTCTGTGGGACTGTTCCCTGCTCACCCTCGGCCGCTCCCGCTTCTGTTCACTTCCACCTTCCCTGCGGACCAACTCCATACCCGAGCTGGACAATTTTGGGCAGGGCAGACTGATGAGCTGCATTGGACCCAGTCTCGGCAGCAGACTGGTGAACTCTCCAAGGAAACAATAAATGCCTGTTCGCACTATTTCTTTGGGGTTTCCATTGGGTTCTCCTCGAAGTTACGGGCTGAGACCAGGAGAACCCCAGCAGAATTTCAGGGCCACTGGCTCCGCAATGTCGCAGTGCGCCACGAGTGTATCAGTTGTTCTGTGTGTTGTCTGAAATTCTCTCTACTATTTTAGTGGCAGCGTTAATCCCTTTAGAATAAATTCCTCAATATTGGACATCAGAATCCATCCAAAGGATTGTTGCTGCATCGTTAAATAGAAGGCTCCAGTTGGCTGAATGCCATAATAGCAACTGGCTGTTCTTCTTTCCCCATTGGATTTATTAGTAACTATCTTGCATTTAAGGCCCCTAGTTTTCGATTCGTGTTATAAATTAGCAGAAGGAAAAGAGTCCTACACAAAAGGGATAAAATGCCTATAATAAGTTACATAGAAATACATCGAATATACAGCACAGAAACAGGCCATTCGGCCCAACTAGTCTGTGCAGGTGTTTATACTCCACACGAGTCTCCTCCCATTCCATCGACCTCATTTCAGCCTTTCAGCGTATCTTTCTATTCCCTTTTCTCTCGTGTACTCGTCTAGTTTCCCTTTTAAAGCATCTAAGCTATTTGCCTCAACCACTTCCTGTGGTAGCAAGTTCCACATTCATAAGAACATAAGAATTAGGAACAGGAGTAGGCCATCTAGCCCCTCGAGCCTGCTCCGCCATTCAACAAGATCATGGCTGATCTGGCCGTGGACTCAGCTTCATTTACCCGCCCGCTCCCCGTAACCCTTAATTCCCTTATTGGTTAAAAATCTATCTATCTGTGACTGGAATACATTCAATGAGCTAGCCTCAACTGCTTCCTTGGGCAGAGAATTCCACAGATTCACAACCCTCTGGGAGAAGAAATTCCTTCTCAACTCGGTTTTAAATTGGCTCCCCCGTATTTTGAGGCTGTGCCCCCTAGTTCTAGTCTCCCCGACCAGTGGAAACAACCTCTCTGCCTCTATCTTGTCTATCGCTTTCATTATTTTAAATGTTTCTGTAAGATCACCCCTCATCCTTCTGAACTCCAACAAGTAAAGACCCACTCTAACCACTCTCTGAGTAAAAAAAATTTCTCCTTCTTTCCCCATTGGATTTATTAGTAACTACCTTGCATTTATGGCCCCTAGTTTTCGATTCATGTTATAAATTAGCAGAATGAAAAGAGTAACTTAAAAAAAAGTCCAGCCAAACAGATATAGCTGAACAGAAATGTTTTCATTTTAAATATGGCTCCTTTAATTTGACCTGACAAGTAAGTATGCCATGTGGTGTAGTACAAAACAATATGGATCAAATATCCAAGCAATGATTCTTTGTGTGTAAAAGGTAAACAGCTGGGTACGATCCAGTGACTCTGCTGGAGGTGCAGATGTATGGATATCAGATGAGGTCAGCAGTGGCCCCAGATTTAGCAGCGCTCCACGTTAAATGAGGAGCAGAGGAGTTCTCCCAGGGTCCTGGCTGATATTTATCCCTCAGTCAACATCACTAAAATAAGATTATCTGGTCATTTATCTCATTGCTGTTTGTGGGAGCTTGCTGTGTGCAAATTGACTGATGCGTTTCCTACATTACAACAGTGACTGCACTTCAAAAATACTTCATTGGCTGTAAAACACTTTGGGGCATCCTGAGGTTGTGAAAGGTGCTATAGGAATGCAAGTCTTTTTTTCTATACTCTCTGGAGTTTCGAAGAATGAGAGGTGATCTTATTGAAATGTCTAAAATTCTTAGGTTTGACAGGGTAGATGCTGGAAAGCTGTTTCCCCTGGTTAGAACCAGGGGGCAAAGTCTCAGGGTAAGGGGGCATTATTTTAGGACTGAGATAGGGAGAAAATTCTTCACTCAGAGGGTTGTGAATCTTTGGAATTCTCTACCCCACAGGGCTGCAGATGCTCAATTATTGAGTATATTCAAGACTGAGATCGATAGATATTTGAACACTAAGTGAATCAAGGGGTATGGGGATTGGGCGGGAAGGTGGAATTGAGGTCGATGATCAACCATGATCTTATTGAATGGTGGAACAAGCTGTATGGCTTACTCCAGCTCTTATTTTCTATGTTTATGTTCTTGTGTTGAATCATTAGTATACAGTTCCAGAGATATTGCACTCAAGTAACTAGTATTCATGTGCAGACCATTGCAGTGACGAAAAGAAAATCTCAGATTAATTGAGGCTGAATATTGACTGAAAGAGTATGAATATTCCCTTAGCCAGCTCACCTCCATTGAGGACTATTCAAAGATTTCTGTGCATACCTCCGGTGCTGAGCCTTGTCACTAGGAGTGCGCATTCAAACAAAATCCGCCCTACTGTGTTCACCAACTCATTGGTGATTTTGCTGTAGGAAGTGTAAATTGTAAAGTGATGTTTAAACAGGTTAAATTATGAGAAGCGGTTGCACAGACTAGGCTTGTATTCCCTTGAGTATAGTGGATTAGGGGGGAGCAGGGGGGGGGCGGTGATCTAATTGAAGTGTTTAAGATGATTAAAGGAGTTGATGGGATAGATAGAGCAAAACTAGTTCCTCTGGTGAGTGAGTCCAGAACAAGGGGGCATAACCTTAATATTAGAGCTAGAACATTCAAGGATGATGTCAGGAAGCACCCCTTCACACAAAGGGTAGTGGAAATCTGGAACTCTCTTCCCCAAAAAGCTGTTCAGGCTGGGGCGTCAATTGACTATTACAAAACTGAGATTTTTGTTAGGCAAAGGGTATTAAAGGTTATGGAACCAAGATGAGTAGATGGAGTTAAGAGATAGATCCTCCATGATCTAATTGAATGGCGGAAAAGGCTTGAAGTGCTGAAATTTTGAATCATTTGCAGTCAATTACTGCCCCATCGGTCCATTTCCAATCATCAGCAACGTGATGGAAGGTGTTGTCGACAGTGCTATCAAGCAGCACTTACTCATCAATAACCTGCTCACCGATACTCAGTTTGGGTTCCAGGACCACTCGGCTTCAAACATGAACAAAAGAGCTGAATTCCAGAGGTGAGGTGAGAGTGACTGCCCTTGACATCAAGGCAACATTTGATCAAGCATGGCATCAAGGAGCCCTAGTAAAATTGAAGTCAATGGGAATCAGGGGGAAAACTCTACACTGATTGGAGTCATACCAAGCACAAAGGAAGATGGTTGTGATTGTTGCAGGCCAATCATCTCAGCCCCAGGACATCGCTGCAGGAGTTCCTCAGGGCAATGTCCTAGGCCCAACCATCTTCAGTTGCTTCATCAATGACCTCCCCTCATCATAAGGTCAGAAGTGGGGATGTTCGCTGATGATTGCACAGTGTTCCATTCACAACTTCTCAGATAATAAAGCAGTCCATGCCTGGACGACATTCAGGCTTGGGCTAATAAGTGACAAGTAACATTCGCGCCACACAAGTGCCAGGCAATGACCAACTCCAACAAGAGAGAGTCTTACCATCATCCCTTGACATTCAACAGCATTATCACCGCTTAATTGCAGGGGGCACCATTGATCAGAAATTTAACGGGACCAGCCACATAACTGCAGTCGCTATAAGTGCAGGTCAAAGGCTGGGTATTCTGCAGTGAGTGTCTCAACACCTGATTCCCCAAAGTCTTTCCACCATCTACAAGGTACAAGTCAGGTGTGTGATGGAATACTTTCCATTTTCCTGGATGAGTGCAACTCCCACAAATCTCAACGCCATCCAGGACAAAGCAGCCCACTTGATTGGCACTCCATCCACCACTTTCAACATTCACTCCCTCCACCACCGGCACACCATGGCTGCAGTATGTACCATCTACACGATGCACTGCAGCAACTCCCAAGGCTTCTTCGACAGCACCTCCCAAATCCGTGACTTCTACCACCGAGAAGGACAAGGGCAGCAGGTGCATGGGAACACGATCACCTTCATGTTCCCCTGCAAGTCACGCACCATCCTGATTTAGAAATATATCACTGTTCCTTCACTGTTGCTGAGTCAAAATTCTGGAACTCCCTCCCTAACTGCACTGTGGGAGAACCTTCACCACACGGACTGCAGCGATTCAAGAAGGCAGCTCACCACCACCTTCTCAAGGGCAATTAGGGATGGGCAATAAATGCTGGCGTTCGCTTCTCGGCCTTTTGGCTAAGATCATGCATAACTAACCTGACCAGCCACCATGACCTCCTGGTGGTTTCTCCCTGGTCAGGAAGGTATATGCTTGCATTTTTGAAACAGGAGGTGGGTGGGGAGGGTTGACCCATCCACCTCCATGGAGGTGTGTGGGGGACCTGACCCATGCACCTCCATGGCACGAACCTGGTATTGCAGTACTTCCAGGAACGGTGCAGTGGCTCTAGGCCTTTTGGCTAAGAGCATTGGTGCAGAGTGATCCTTGGCATGTGCAAGGTGACCTCTGGCGTTTGTGATTTGACAAAGAATTGGAACGATTGGCTACGAATTTCAAAAAAATAAATAAATAAATAAATGCTGGCGTTCGCTTCTCGGCCTTTTGGCTAAGATCATGCGTAACTGACCTGACAGGGGAGTAGCCACCATGACCTCCGGGTGGTTCTCCCTGGATCAGGAAGGTATATGCTTGCTTTTTTGGAAACAGGAGGTGGGTGGGGTGGCTTGACCCATCCACCTCCACGGAGGTGTGTGGGGGACCTGACCCATCCACCTCCATGGCACGAACCTGGTATTGCAGTACTTCCAGGAACGGTGCAGTGGCTCTAGGCCTTTTGGCTAAGAGCATTGGCGCAGAGTGATCCTTGGCGTGTGCAAGGTGACCTCTGGCGTTTGTGATTTGACAAAGAATTGGAACGATTGGCTACGAATTTCAAAAAAAAAAAAAAAAATAAATAAATAAATAAATGCTGGCGTTTGTGATTTGACAAAGAATTGGAACGATTGGCTACGAATTTCAAAAAAAAAATAAATAAATGCTGGCCTTGCCAGTGAAGTCCACATCCCGAGAATGAATTTTAAAAAATGCCAAAAAAGACCTTTCCATAATGAAATATCGACTGGAGGAGGATGAACCAATGCAATCCAGTGCCAATTTAATAGCAAAGTAGTCTGATGTTATGTTATTTCAGCCTCACTGAATCACCCTTAGTTTATATATGTTGGAGGGAGGAAAAAAATCGAGTTCCCTGCTGAATCTTGTTAAAAGTGTTTAACAAGGAAGTATCGGCGTCAGCACTCTTCTTCGTAAATCCGATATGTACCAAGATTATAATTAGCTTTGACATGCTTTTGTTTATTGCTAGATTTTTTACATTTGCTGCAGATCTCCTGTAGCATTGCTCAGTGAATCCGAGGTTAAGTTGTTCCAAGGGTTGGTGGGGGAGGGGCACACATTCCGATGAAAGGAATTGAAAAGATGTGTTCAGAGACTGTGCAGTAAGTGTTTTTTGATTGGTTCCTGACAGACAGACAGACAGATAGATAGATAGTGTTTTCCTTACTTCAAGACTTCAAGTGGATAAATAAACATTGCAGTTATATAATTGAACCTATGCATGTAACAGACAAAGAAGCGCAGCTCCCAGGAAGCAGTGCAGGTCAGGAGGAGGGGTAGCGGGGCGTGGGGGGGGGGGAGGTGGAACAGTACAGGTCGGGATCACATGGCTGTAAAAAAAAATTTTTCTGCAATAGAATGATGCAGGGGATAGGGCCAAAGTGACCATGTGTTCACTTGCTAATCAGGTCTATTAGAGAGCATGCAGGAGTGCTCAGTGCCCCATGGCCCCTAGACCTGGATCTGTGCACAGGAGTAAATACAAAATAGAGTCGCATTCCTGATTAAAAGAAAGAAAGAAAGACTTACATTTATACAACGCCTTTTACGACCACTGGACATCTCAGGAGAGTGACTGGGTGAGAGGGAGGTATCTGTGCCTGAAACAGTAAATACGCCCATAGTTTTTAAAATTAATTCACTGGATGTGGGCGTCGCTGGCAAGGCCAGCATTTATTTATTTTTTTAAATTTCAAAATATACTTTATTCATTAAAAAATCTGTACGGTACATTCAAAGGCATTTCAATACATTTAGCTGCGATCAGCAATCCCATACACTATTATTTGGGTGCTGACGGCAGTTCCGTTCGTTACATTTCCTTGTTTTCCAGTTCAAGTGCAATTCGGTCCAATACGGGATACATTGTAGTACATTCAAACAAATTACATTTCATGTGTCACTATACAGTACACATTTTTTTTTTTTGGAAATTCATAGCCAATCGTTCCAATTCTTTGTCAAATCACAAACGCCAGAGGTCACCTTGGGCCCATTCAAGGATCACTCTGCGCCAATGCTCTTAGCCAAAAGGCCTAGAGCCACTGCACCGTTCCTGGAAGTACTGCAATACCAGGTTCGTGCCATGGAGGTGGATGGGTCAAGCCACCCCACCCACCTCCTATTTCCAAAAAAGCAAGCATATACCTTCCTGATCCAGGGAGAACCACCCGGAGGTCATGGTGGCTACTCCCCTGTCAGGTCAGTTACGTATGATCTTAGCCAAAAGGCCGAGAAGCACTTTTTTTTTTTTTTTTTGAAATTCGTAGCCAATCGTTCCAATTCTTTGTCAAATCACAAACGCCAGAGGTCACCTTGCACACGCCAAGGATCACTCTGCGCCAATGCTCTTAGCCAAAAGGCCTAGAGCCACTGCACCGTTCCTGGAAGTACTGCAATACCAGGTTCGTGCCATGGAGGTGGATGGGTCAGGTCCCCCACACACCTCCGTGGAGGTGGATGGGTCAACCCTCCCCACCTACCTCGGAAGCACTTGCCCATCCCTAACTGCCCTTGAGAAGATGGTGGTGAGCCGCCTTCTTGAACCACTGCAGTCCGTGTGGTGAAAGTACTCCCACAGTGCAGTTAGGGTGGGAGCGCCAGGATTTTGACTCAGCAACGATGAAGAAACGGCGATATAGTTCTAAGTCAAGGTGGTGTGTAACTTGGAGGTAATGGTGTTCCCATCCGCCTACATCCCTTGGTGGTAGAGGTCATGGGATTGGGATGTGCTGTCAACGAAGCCTTGGAGAGTTGCTGCAGTACATCTTGTAGATTGTTTCAATGAATATAAATTGCATAATTATCCACTGATGGATACATCACATATGATTATTTTAATCTAAAATAAAACACATTTATGTGTATACACCATCCTGACTTGGAAATATATTGTCGATCTTTCATTGTCATTATTTGGAATTGCAGAAAGAAAGACTTGCATTTATATAGCACCTTTCCCGATCTCAGGATGCCCAAAGTGCTTTACAGCCAATGCAGTACTTTCGAATTATAGTCGCTGTTGTACTCGAGGAAAGACGGCAGCCAATTTGCACACAGCAAGGTCCCATAAACAGTAATGTGATAATGACCAGATAATCTGTTTTTTAGTGATGTTGATTGAGGGATAAATATTGGCCAGGATACTGGGGTAACTCCCCTGCTCTTCTTTGAAATAGTGCCATGGGATCTTTTACATCCATCTGAGAGGACAGACGGGCCCTTGGTTTAACATCTCATCCAAAAGGCGGCACCTCTGACAGTGCAGCACTTCCTCTGTGCACAGTTTGGTCTCCGTACCTAGGGAAGGATATACTTGCCTTAGACTTATACTTGCAACAAAGGTTCATTAGATTGATTCCTAGGATGAGAGAGTTGTCCTATGAAGAGAGACTGAGTAGAATGGGCCGATACTTTCTGGAGGTTATAAGAATGAGAGGTCATCTCATTGAAACACATAAGATTCTGAAGGGGTTTGACAGGGTAGATGCTGAGAGGTTGTTTCCCCTGGCTGGAGAGTCTAGAACTGGGGGACATAGCCTCAGGATAAGAGGTCAGCCATTTAGAAATGAGATGAGGAGAAATATCTTCACTCAGAGTAAATCTTTGGAATTGTCTACAACAGAGGGCTGTGGATGCTCAGTCATTGAGTATATTGAAGGCTGAGGTCGACAGATTTTTGGGCTCCAAGGGAATCAAGGGATATGTGACCAGGCTCGAGGGACTATATGGCCTACTCTTGCCCCTATTTTTTATGTTCTTATCTACTGCACTGGATTGTCAGCCTAGATTGTTGTGCTCAGGTCTCTGCAGTGGGACATATACCCACAACCTACTAATTCAGAGGCGAGAGTACTGCAGGCCTTGGCAAAAGTATCAAAGCTACTGATAGTGCCAAATTGGACCAAGCTTTTCAGGCCATTTTCAGCAACCATGGTGTTAATGAACTGAATGATTGTAACTGAGGGTAGTTTGTTGCCTTTATTGAGTGTAAATAAGTGAGCAACAACATGGGTAACTTTCTTGACAAAGTTGTTAACTTGGTCTTCTCGGTTTTGAAGATGACACCCAGTTTTCTTCTACCTAATCCGCCTGTAGCGGTCTTTTAGGTGTGGAATTTACTAGTATGTAGAGAATTGTGTCATCACCAAAGACAACAATTGAAATCTACCCGGTAGATTACTGGAGCGTGGGACAAGCATACTTCATGAGTGATCTACTGTGTTGTTGTCACAAGGAAAGGAATATCCATGTTTCATGATCTAATGTATGTGTCTTGTGTACACGTAAAGCATGCAGTACAAGTATTTACCAGATATGGTACAGGAGGACAGCTCTCAATGGGGTAAAAATAGAAAATGTTGGAATCACTCAGCAAATCAGAAAGCATCTTTTTTAAATTTTTTCATGGGATGTGGGCGTTGTTGGCAAGGCCGGCCTTTATTATCTATCCCTAATTGCCTTCTTGAACTGCTGTTCTTTGTAGCGGTTTGGTACAACTGAGTGGCTTGCAAGGGGTCAGTGAAGAGTCAACCACATTGCTGTGGGTCTGGAGTCACATATAGACCAGACCAGGTGAGGACAGCAGATTTCCTCCTCTAAAGGTCATTAGTCAACCAGATGGGTTTTTCTGACAATCCAGTAGTTTCATGCTCACCATTACTGATGCTAGCTTTTTATTCCAGATATATTTAAGTAACTGAATTTAAATTCCCCAGCTGCCATGGTAGGATTTCAACTCATATCTCCAGATCATTAGTCCAGGCCTCTGGATTACTAGTCCAGTATCATAACTACTATGCTACCGTTCTCAGTAATCTGTGTAGAGAGAAACAGAGTTAACGTTTCAGGTTGGTGACTTTTTGTCAGAACTGGTAAAATTAGAGATGTAACAGGCTTTACCAAGTGCAAGGGCAGGGAAAGAAGGGGTTGGAATAAAAGAACAAAAGGTAAACACAGAAACATAGAAAATAGGTGCAGGATTAGGCCATTTGGCCTTTCGAGCCTACACCACTAATCAATATGATCATGGCTGATCATGCAACTTCAGTACCCAACTCCTGCCTTCGCTCCATACCTCCTGATCCCTTTAGCTGTAAGGGCCACATCTAACTCCCTTTTGAATATATCCAACGAACTGGACTCAACACCTTTCTGTGGTAGAGAATTCCATAGGTTCATAATTCTTTGGGTGAAAAAGTTGCTCCTCATCTCGGTCCCAGATGGCTTACCTCTTATCCTTAGACTGTGTCCCCTTGTTCTGGACTTCCCCAACATCGGGAACATTCTTCCTGCATCTAACCTGTCCAATTCTGTCAGAATTTTATATGCTTCTATGAGATCCCCTCTCATTCTTTTAAATTTCAGTGAATATAAGCCGAGTCGATCCAGTCTTTCTTCATGTGTCAGTCCTGCCATCCCGGGAATCAGTCTGGTGAACCTTCGCTGCACTCCCTCAATAGCAAGAATGTCCTTCCTCAAATTAGGAGACCAAAACTGCACACAATACTCAAGGTGTGGTCTCACCAAGGCCCTGTACAACTGCGGCAAGACCTCCCTGCTCCTATACTCAAATCCTCTCGCTTTGAAGGCCAACATGCCATTTGCTTTCTTTACTGCCTACTGTACCTGTATGCCTACTTTCAATGACTGATGTACCATGACACCCAGGTCTTGTTACACATCCTCTTTTACTAATCTGTCACCATTCAAATAATAATCTGCCTTCCTGTTTTTGCCACCAAAGTGAATAACCTCACATTTATCCACATTATACTGTATCTGCCATGCATTTGCCCACTCACCTAACCTTCCAAGTCACCCTGCAGCCTCTTAGCATCCTCCTCACAGCTCACACTGCCACCCAGCTTAGTGTCATCTGCAAACTTGGAGATATTACATTCAATTTCTTCGTCTAAATCATTAATATATATTGTAAATAGCTGGGGTCCCAGCACTAAACCTTGTGGTACCCCACTAGTCACTGCCTGCCATTCTGAAAAGGACCAATTTATTCCCACTCTTTGCTTCCTGTCTGCCAACCAGTTCTCTATCCACATCAGTACATTACCCCCAATATCATGTGCTTTAATTTTGCACACCAATCTCTTGTGTGGGACCTTGTCAAAAGCCTTTCGAAAGTCCAAATATACCACATCCACTGGTTCTCCCTTGTCCACTCTACCAGTTACATCCTCAAAAAATTCCAGAAGATTTGTCAAGCAGGATTTCCCTTTCATAAATCCATGCTGACTTGGACCGATCCCGTCACTGCTTTCCAAATGTGCTGCTATTTCATCTTTAATAATTGATTCCAACATTTTCCCCACTACTGATGTCAGGCCAACCGGTCTATAATTACCCGTTTTCTCTCTCCCTCCTTTCTTAAAAAGTGGTGTTACATTAGCTACCCTCCAGTCCATAGGAATTGATCCAGAGTCGATAGAAAATGATCACCAATGCATCCACTATTTCTAGGGCCACTTCCTTAAGTACTCTGGGATGCAGACTGTCAGGCCCTGGGGATTTATCAGCCTTCAATCCCATCAATTTCCCTAACACAATTTCCTGACTAATAAGGATTTCCTTCAGTTCCTCCTTCTCACTAGACTCTCGGTCCCCTAGTATTTCCGGAATGTTATTTGTGTCTTCCTTCGTGAAGACAGAACCAAAGTATTTGTTTAACTGGTCCGCCATTTCTTTTTTCCCCATTATAAATTCACCTGAATCTGACTGCAAGGGACCTACGTTTGTTTTCACTAATCTTTTTCTCTTCACATATCTATAGAAGCTTTTGCAGTCAGTTTTTATGTTCCAAGCAAGCTTCCTCTCACACTCTATTTCCCCCCCTCCTAATTAAACCCTTTGTCCTCCTCTGCTGTATTACAAAATTCTCCCAGTCCTCAGGTTTGCTGCTTTTTCTGGCCAATTTATATGCCTCTTCCTTGGATTTTAACACTATCCTTAATTTCCCTTGTTAGCCACGGTTTAGCCACTTTCCCCGTTTTATTTTTACTCCAAACAGCGATGTACAATTGTTGAAGTTCATCCATGTGATCTTTAAATGTTTGCCATTGCCTATCCACCATCAATCCTTTAAGTATCATTCGTCAGTCGATTCTAACCAATTCACGTCTCATACCATCGAAGTTACCTTTCCTTAAGTTCAGGACCCTAGTCTCTGAATTAACTGTGTCACTCTCCATCTTAATAAAGAATTCTACCATATTATTGTCACTCTTCCCCAAGGGGCCTCGCACAACAAGATTGTTAATTAGTCCTTTCTCATTACACATCACCCAGCCTAGGATGGCCAGCCCTCCAGTTGGTTCCTCGACACATTGGTCTAGAAAACCATCCCTAATACACTCCAGGAAATCCTCCTCCACTGCATTGCTATCAGTTTGGTTAGCCCAATCAATATGTAGATTAAAGTCGCCCATGATAACTGCTGTACCTTTATTGCACGCGTCCCTAATTTCCTCTTTGATGCTGTCCCCAACCTCACTACTACTGTTTGGTGGTCTGTACACAACTCCCACGAAGCGTTTTCTGCCCTTTGGTATTCCGTAGCTCCACCCATACCGATTCCACATCATCCAAGCTAATGTCCTTCCTTACTATTGTATTAATTTCCTCTTTAACCAGCCATACCACCCCACCTCCTTTTCCTTTCTGTCTATTCTTCCTAAATGTTGAATACCCTTGGATGTTGAGTTCCCAGCCTTGGTCACCCTGGAGTCATCTCTCCGTGATGCCAATTACATCATATTCGTTAACTGCTATTTGCGCAGTTAATTCGTTCATCTTATTCCGAATACTCCTCGCATTGAGGCACAGAGCCTTCAGGCTTGTCTTTTTAAACACACTTTGCCCCTTTAGAATTTTGCTGTAATGTGGCCCTTTTTGCTTTTTGCCTTGGGTTTCTCTACCCTCCACTTTTACTTTTCTTCTTTCTATCTTTTGCTTCTGCCTCCATTCTACTTCCCGCTGTCTCCCTGCATCGGTTCCCATCCCGCTGTCATATTAGTTTAACCCTTCCCCAACAGCAGTAGCAAACACTCCCGCTAGGTCATTAGTTCCAGTCCTGCCCAGGTGCAGACCATCCGGTTTGTACTGGGCCCACCTCCCCCAGAACCGGTTCCAATGTCCCAGGAATTTGAATCCCTCCCTTCTGCACCACTCCTCAAGCCACGTATTCATCTGAGCTATCCTGCGATTCCTACTCTGACTAGCACGTGGCACTGGTAGCAATCCTGAGATTACTACTTTTGAGGTCCTACTTTTTAATTTAGCTCCTAGCTTCCAAAATTCGTCTTGTAGGACCTCATCCCATTTTTTACCTATATCATTGGTACCTATATGCACCACGACAACTGGCTGTTCACCCTCCCTCTTCAAAATGCCCTGCATCCGCTCCGAGACATCCTTGACCCTTGCACCAGGGAGGCAACATACCATCCTGGAGTCTCAGTTGCAGCTGCAGAAACGTCTAACTATTCCCCTTACAATAGAATCCCCTATCACTATCGCTCTCCCACTCTTTTTCCTGCCCTCCTGTGCAGCAGAGCCACCCACGGTGCCAAGAACTTGGCTGCTGCTGCTCTCCCCTGATGAGTCATTCCCTTCAACAGTATCCAAAGCGGTGTATCTGTTTTGCAGGGGGATGACCGCAGGGGACCCCTGCACTACCTTCCTTCCACTGCTCTTCCTGTTGGTCACCCATTTACTATCTGTCTGTGTAACCTTTACCTGCAGTAAGACCAACTCACAAAACGTGCTATTCGCAGCATCCTCAACATCGCGGATGCTCCATAGTAAATCCACCCGCAGCTCCACTGCCACAATGCGGTCTGTCAGGTGCTGCAGGCGGATGCACTTCCCAAACATGTAGTCGTCAGGGACACTGGAAGCGTCCCTGGCTTCCCACACAGCACAGGAGGAGCATAACATTCTGCCTTCGTATTTTTGCCACCAAAGTGGATAACCTCACATTTATCCACATTATACTGCATCTGCCATTCATTTGCCCAGTCACCCTGCAGCCTCTTAGCATCCTCCTCACAGCTTACACCCGCCAGTCAGCTTAGTGTCATCTGCAAACTTGGAAATATTATGCTCAATTCCTTCATCTAAATCATTGCTGCATATTGTAAATAGCTGGGGTCCCAGCACTGAGCCCTGCTGCACCCCACTAGTCACTGCCTGCCATTCTGAAAAGGACCCGTTAATCCCAACTCTCTGCTTCCTGTCTGCCAACCAGTTCTCTATCCACGTCAGTACATTACCCCCAATACCATGTGCTTTAATTTTGCACACCAATCTCTTGTGTGGGACTTTGTCAAAGGCCTTTTGAAAGTCCAAATACACCACATCCACTGGTTCTCCCTTGTCCACTTACATCCTCAAAAAAATTCTAGAAGATTTGTCAAGCATGATTTCCCTTTCATATATCCATGTTGACTTGGACCGATCCTGTCACTGCTTTCCAAATGCGCTGCTATTTCATCTTTAATAATTGATTCCAACATTTTTCCCACCACCGATGTCAGGCTAACAGTCTATAATTACCCGTTTTCTTTCTACCTCCTTTTTTAATTTAGCTACCCTCCAGAACTGACCTAGAGTCGATAGACTGTTGGAAAATGATCACCAATGCATCCACTATTTCTAGAGCCACTTCCTTAAGGTCTCTGGGATGCAGACTATCAGGCCCCGGGGATTTATCGGCTTTCAATTTCCCATCAATTTACCTCACACAATTTCCTGCCTTTTAAGAATTTCCTTCAGTTCTTCTTTCTCACTAGACCCTCGGTACCCTAGTATTTCCGGAAGGTTATTTGTGTCTTCCTTCATGAAGACAGAACCAAAGTATTTGTTCAACTGGTCAGCCATTTCTTTGCTCCCTATTATAAATTCACCTGAATCTGACTGCAAGGAACCTACGTTTGTCTTCACTAATCTTTTTCTCTTCACATATCTATAGAAGCTTTTGCAGTCAGTTTTTATGTTCCCAGCAAGCTTCCTCTCATACTCTATTTTCCCCCTCCTAATTAAACACTTTGTCCTCCTCTGCTGGATTCTAAATTTCTTCCAGTCCACAGGTTTCTGGCCAATTTATATGCCTCTTCCTTGGATTTAACACTATCCTTAATTTCCCTTGTTAACCACGGTTGAGCCACCTTCCCCGTTTTATTTTTACTCCAGACAGAGATGTACAATTGTTGAAGTTCATCCATATGATCTTTAAATGTTTGCCATTGCCTATCCACCGTCAACCCTTTCAGTATCATTCACCAGTCTATTCTAGCCAATTCACGTCTCATACCATCGAAGTTACCTTTCCTCAAGTTCAGGACCCTAGTCTCTGAATTAACTGTGTCACTCTCCATCTTAATAAAGAATTCTACCATATTATAGTCACTCTTCCCCAAGGGGCCTCGCACAACAAGATTGCTAATTAGTCCTTTCTCATTACATATCACCCAGTCTAGGATGGCCAGACCTCTAGTTGGTTCCTCGACATATTGGTCTGGAAAACCATCCCTAATACACTCCAGGAAATCCTCCTCCACCATATTGCTACCAGTTTGGTTAGTTCAATCTATATGTTGATTAAAGCCGCCCATGATAACTGCTGTACCTTTATTGCACGCGTCCCTAATTTCCTCTTTGATGCTGTCCCCAACCTCACTACTATTGTTTGGTGGTCTGTATACAACTCCCACTAGCGCTTTCTGCCCTTTGGTATTCCGGAGCTCCACCCATACAGATTCCACATCATCCAAGCTAATGTCCTTCCTTACTATTGCGTTAATTTCCTCTTTAACCAGCAATGCTACACCACCTCCTTTTCCTTTCTGTCTATCCTTCGTGAATGTTGAATACCCCAAAGTATTTGTTCAATTGGTTTGCCATTTCCTTGTTCCCCATTATGAATTCACCTGATTCTGACTGCAAACGGCCTGCATTAGTCTTCACTAATCTTTTTTCTTCACAATTCTATAGAAGTTTTTGTATTCAGTTTTTATGTTCGCTGCATGCTTACTCTCATACTCTATTTCCCCCCTCCTAATTAAACCCCTTGTCCTCCTCTGCTGAATTCTAAATTTCTCCAGTCCTCAGGATTGCTGCTTTTTCTGGCCAACTTATATGCCTCTTCCTTGGATTTAACACTATCCCTAATTTTCCTTGTTAGCCACGGTTGAGCCACCTTCCACATTTCATTTTACGCCAGTCAGGGATGTACAATTGTTGTAGTTCATCCATGTGATCTTTAAATGTCTGCCATTGCCTATCTACCGTCAACCCTTTAAGTATCATTCGCCAGTCTATCCTAGCCAATTCACGTCTCATACCATCGAAGTTAACTTTCTTTAAGTTCAAGACCCTAGTCTCTGAATTAACATGTCACTCTCCATCTTAATAAAGAATTCTACCATATTATGGTCACTCTTCCCCAAAGGGCCTCGCACAACAAGTTTGCTAATTAATCCTCTCTCATTACACATCACCCAGTCTAGGATGGCCTGCTCTCTAGTTGGTTCCTCGACATATTGGTCGAGAAAACCATCCCTTATGCACTCCAAGAAATCCTCCTCCACAGTACTGCTACCAGTTTGGTTAGCCCAATCTATATGTAGATTAAAGTCACCCATGATAACTGCTGTACCTTTATGCATGTATCCCTAATTTGCTGTTTGATGCCATTCCCAATCTCACTCCTACTGTTTGGTGGTCTGTACACAACACCCACTAACGTTTTCTGCCCTTTGGTGTTTCGCAGCTCGACCCATATAGATTCCACATCATCCACGCTAATGTACTTCCTTACTATTGCGTTAATCTCCTCTTTAACCCATAACGCTACCCCACCTCCTCTTCCTTTCTGTCTATCCTTTGTGAATATTGAATACCCCTGGATGTTGAGTTCCCAGCCTTGGTTACCCTGGAGCTATATCTCCGTAATCCCAATTATATCATATCCGTTAACAGCTATCTGCGCAGTTAATTCATCTACCTTATTACGAATGCTCCTCGCATTGAGACTCAGAGCCTTCAGGCTTGTTTTTTTTAAACACTCTTTGCCCTTTTAGAATGATGTTGTATTGTGGCCCTTTTTGATTTTTGCACTTGATTTCTCTGCAGTGTGGAAGACAGAAGTGTTTTAAATATCAAAAGGGATGATGGTGCAAGGCAAAAGTGGTGGAAAAGGACAAGTAAAGAAACAAAAGATGGGTCGAGAGGAGTTGCAAATGGCAACAGCAGAACCATTACGAGCACCTGCTATCCACAAAAAATGGGAGCAGTGATTGTGATCTGAAGTTATTGAAATCAATCTTCAGTCTGTAAGGCTGTAAAGTGCCTAATCGAAAGATGAGGTGCTGGGCCTCGCTTCCATTGAGCTTCATTGGAACAGTGTAGGAAGCAAAGGACAGAGAGGTCAGAGTGGGAGTGGAGAATTAAAATGGCAAGCGACTGGAAGCTCAGGGTCACACTTGCAGACTGAACCGAGGTGGTCAGCAAAGCATTCACCCAAACTGCTCGCAGTAGAGCTTGGATTATCATTGCCCAGGAAGGCTAAAGCTCTAACTCCACGCTCGGCATTTAGAGAACTGCTGTATTTCTGGATCATAAGATTGAGAACATCACAAGTTGACCCACTTGTGCCAAAGCCAGTATGGCAATCTTATTCATGCTGACTTTTTCACTGAAACTATCGAGAGGGAGGATTTCACCTCCTTTGTCTCTTATATGTTTAGCACGTGTTGCACGCAGTCTTAAAATTCTTACGCCATGAACTTTTCTAAACCGCTCTGTCTATTATATTTTCATATTGGTCTTTGGTATGGATCGGCTTTTGAAGCTCCTGTTTCTCCCCATCTAACAAAACAGTTCCTATTTTTGGTGATGCTGCAGCACGTCTTTCATTAAACCCAGGCTGTAAGCCAATGTTAATGTTTATCTGTTTGGATGGGATGTGGTTTTTTCCAGCACTAAATCCGATCAGCTTGGTGCCGGCCCAGATCAAGTGTGTTGGCTTTTGAGTGGTACATGGAGTGACAATGAGAAGATGGAGAGTCTGGTTTGAGCTTGTTCCAGTTGGCTCTGTCATCCGGCCACATCCTGGACTTAGTATTTTTAAAATCACATATTTTTGTCAGATATGCTTTGGTCACATACCATACCGTGACCAAGATGGTCACGAAGATGGTCACAAAACATACCGTGACCAAGATGGTCACGAAGATGGTCACATACCATACCGTGACCAAGATAGTCATGAGGATGGTCACATACCATACCGTGACCAAGATGGTCACGAGGATGGTCACATACCATACCGTGACCAAGATGGTCAAGAAGTGCTGCTTCTAAGCCTCCACCAGCACCACTAGAAGGGGTTCAAGTGTGGATGACTTGCCCTCTGTGGAAAAATGTTTGCCCTTACTCCCAGTAATTAGGCTAAAATCTGGAACTTGCCATCTGATGGAATAATAAATGTCAATATAATTTCTATTAATCCGTGACACAGCGTAGTGTGCCATAATTGTTGTGGCAGGGCACCTAATGGCGACTGCCGTTAGTTAGACTCGCCCTTGCACATTTAGGTTTTTTTATTTTTTGCTTGGCAAGTTGCTGAAAGTGCAAAGTGATAGCGTCGCAGCGAGGGAAATTAGGCATCTGGGACCTGAGTGAACAGGGCAAGTAACTGTATCTCCTTAATCCATCAGATTGAAGGATTAAGAAATTAACAGCACAAAGACTGAGAAGGAAGTGTGAATTAGAGTGGGTGAATTCAATGTCAAATCAGGTACATAAAGAAAATGATAGAAAGATTGGATTGAGAGAAAGAAAAAGAGACAGAAAGGAAAAGTTTTTTAAAATAGTTACATTTTTTTAATCTCCAACAACAATGAAAACCTGAAGGACTGAGACTCCACACTTGGAATAGTTATTTTTCAGTGCCAGAGAGGTTGATTGGCAGTAATTAAAAGTTATTACATCTTTAAAAGGGTAATTAGACTTGAAATGAATTGGTTTAACTTTCTGTGGCAAGTTTAGTTTGTATCTATTGTGCAAATACAGCAACTTCATGCCGTTCAATGCGTTTCAGCGCCCCTGTCGGAATTAATTTCTGTTCTTATTCAATAATAAATGAAGATGAACTTTTTGTTGTATAGTTTTTAGATATACATACGTGCCATAACATTACCTGTTTTGAACTGTGTAGGTCACGATTGAGGTCGTAGATGGAACTGAAATAGAGGCAGAGAGAGATTTACGGAAAGTGACCAAACCGAGCTGGCCTGTGCCATCATCCGACTGGAGGAATTGGTGGCAAAAATCATCAGCGACAGCTCCCCGGAGCGACGGTGATCAGGAAAATGGCCGTGCCAGTGAAGACAGCAACTTCTTGAATCCTGTGGGCAGCTGGGATAGAAGTACAGTTACTCATCGGAGATGGGAATCCAAGGGGCAGCCTGAATACGGTACGTCTACATTCCTCACTTGTTCTGGGCATCAGAGAAACTGAGAATTTGAAAAAAGATGTTGGAACTAAGCCAAGTGAAACAAAATAGGTATGCGCTACAGTGGGAATATACTCTCTAGTAGTGATTGATGGAAAGCAAGTTGTGCAGGAAAAACATCTGCGTCGATGTGGCAAGATCCCAATGAATCATATTTGCTTTTTTTGTTGCCAAGATGACAGAGCGAGTAAAATTGACATTGATTCTTCCCCCTCAGTATGTTCTCTTTGTCATTCCAGAAGCAATAATAAAAAGTACGAGAATCTAGCTGCTAAATGCGTTTTTAATTTCTTGTTTACATCATCATCATAGGCAGTCCCTCGAAGCGAGGATGACTTGCTTCCACGCCAATAAGGGATGAGTTTACAGGTGTTTCAATGAAGGACCTAATATTCCAGATCCCGAACTACATCCTGAAGGGTGGAAGATGCCTGTGCGTGGATTTTTTTAACGTGTGGTGGCCGTTGCACACCAGCCACCACACGGACTTGACAGAGCTAGGTCTTGGTCCAGTGGCAAGAGTTAACCAAGACGATTGGAGACTAGCTCTGCTGCACAGACCTCGTGCGCACACATATCGCAGTGTGTGCTGTCCCTGGGCCCTCGGCTCTTCTGGCCCCAAACTCATGCTTCTTCTGGGCCCCGATCACGTCACTCTGCAATCTCTCGCTGCTCCGTCGCCCCACTCCTGCTGTACCTGCCTATGCTCCAATCACCCACCTGGACCTTGAGGATGTCCAATCCAGTTGCCCTCTTCGCTGCCGTCGCCCTCCTGCACCAGCTCGCGCAGTACCTTGCAGTGGCATGCCGCCACACTGCTCCCAGGGCCACTCGCCGCTTCTTTTATGGCCCTGACCTGCCGCTGATGGTGGTCACTCGCAGGTCGGGGCCGCCACACTGCTCCCAGTGCCGCCGCTTGCTGCCGTTGTTTACATGCTGTCTATCTGGTAGCAGTGAGAGGCCAGTGATGAAGGCTGCTAGCTTCATAATCAAGATTTACAGCTGAAACATTCCAGCTGCTTTGGCTTAGAAAACCAAAAAATGTGCAAGCAATCCTTTGTAGGGTTATGTGTGTGAAAGTTATTTGAATGGCATGCGAACGGCAGGATCTGGGCCTAAGCCCCAAATCGAGCATGTGGTCCCAATTATGCATCTCATTGCAATGGCAGCTAACTGCGAGTATGCTTGCTTTTTCATGCAGATTACGCAGATGGAGACGGCGACTGGAGCCCGTGGTCACTCTGTAGCGTAACCTGCGGCAGTGGCAACCAAAAGCGAACCAGGTCCTGTGGGTATGCTTGCACCGCCACTGAATCAAGGACGTGTGATATGCCAAACTGTCCTGGTCAGTAACCAGTTTTGATTAAATTATACTGTAAACTTATTCATTTCATGAACACAGTCTTAAATGAACATTCAATTAATACGCACTGTTGTGTGGATAGAAAATTAGTCAACAATAAAAACACTGTAAACACAATCAATGAATTTTATGTGGTTGACAATTAAAAAGTAACAACAACTTGCATTTATGAAGTGTCTTTAACTTAGTAAAATGTCCCAAAGGCACTTAACATCTCACTGGCTGTCTGACGTGATGCCTGAACTACGAGAATGGAATTTTTTACCCACTTATTTCAACCATGTCAAAAATAAATTGTGAATTTGCAATTGTGAAGTAGAAGCTGTGGCTCAGTATGTAGCACTCTCATCTCTGAGTGAGAAGGCTGTAGGTTCAAGTCCCACTCCAGAGACTTGAGCACAAAAATCTAGGCTGACACTCCGGTGCATTGCTGAGGGAGCGCTGCACTGTTGGAGGTACCGACTTTTACATGAGTTGTTAAACCGAGGCCCCGCCTGCTCTTTCAGGTGAACGTAAAAGTCCATGGCACTATTTTGAAGAAGAGCAAGAGAGTTATCCCCTGTGTCCTGGCAAATATTTATCCCTCAATCAACATAATTAAATCAGCTGATCTGGTCATTATCACATTGCTGCCTGTTGGAGCTTGCTGTGCACAAATTGGCTGCGGTGTTTCCTACATTACAACAGTGACTACACTTCAAAAAGTACTTCATTACCTGTGAAGCGCTTTGGGACGTCCTGAGATTGTGAAAGGTGCTATATAAATGCAAGTCATCCTTTCAAATGCAGTTCTATGGCGAATGTGTCAAGTTTCCTGGACATACTGAGAAAAGTAATGTGGTGTGGACACATTATTCAGGTGTGATGAGAAAAGTTGTTTGGGTTTTTGCTGTTTGGAAAAGTGGAAAGGCAGGAAATGAAGAAGATGTCTCGATGGTGTGATGGAATGGATAGCTGCAATATCAGAGCGCTGATACTATCAACCAGATCACAAAGTAGGCCATGGTTTAGCAACCTCCAGAATTGAGAAGACATGTAGAAAGTGAGCGAAAGACTGGTGCTTTTTCAAAAACATGTAATTCACGGTCTTTACAGAATTGTTGTTGGTGCCATTAACATCTATTCCTTCTTGTTTGTCACACTCCATATGTTAATGATAGGTCATCCAGCCAATCGGAAAAATCTGAGATTTCTTCTTTAGGTTTTTGGATAGAATCACATGATCATCTCGTTCCTACTGTCCCAGGGGATTATTTGGCTGCAACTTGCATTTATATAGCACCTTTAACGTAGTAAAATGTCCCAAGGCGCCTCACAGGAGCGTTATAAAACAAAATTTGACTCCAAGCCACATAAGGAGATATTGGGGCAGGTGAGCAAAAGCTTGGTCAAAGAGGTAAGTTTTAAGGAGCATCTTAAAGAAGGCGAGCGAGGTAGAGAGGCGGAGAGGTTTAGGGAGGGAATTCAAGAGCTTGGGGCCCAGGCAGCTGAAGGCACGGCCGCCAATGGTGGAGCGATTAAAATCGTTGATGCGCAAGAGGCCAGAATTGAAGGAGCGCAGAGATTTCGGAGGCTTGTAGGGCTGGAGGAGGCTACAGAGATAGGGAGGGGCTTTATTATCTGAACACTTGACCTTTACCCTCAATGCTACTCCATTCATGGACAGAGACAGCTACCATTCCATAAATGTGCAGCTAGCCTGTGACCATGGGAACCAAATTATACAAACAAATGCCTCTTGACCTGGCAGCTTTCATGATTCCTCCATTCTACATCAGTCCGTGACATGACTTGAAGATTGCAGGGAATGCCTGCTGGGGAAGCCAAATGTGTGCATGACAGCAATGCAAAACCCAAGGACAAGATCTGAGGAGAGATAGAATGTGATACACTTTGGGTTCAGCGCACCATCAACCTTCTCGAGCAGCAATTCACATGCCTGGCCAAATAAGGAGGGGAGTGCTACAGTACAGTTGCAACCAAGATTTCAAAGAGTAATGTAGCCTCTGCACAACTCTGCTGTACGATGGGGTGAAGCCATGGTATATGCAGAAGAAGATAGGCCAGTGAAACTGGAAGTTAAACCTGTTCATGAGACCAAAGGTTTGCCTGTGCATCAAGAAGCTCACTGAGAGGGACCAAACTTTAATTATATGCCTTATACCTGTAATACACAACAGTCATCTCCACATGTGCTCAATACCCGTGCCAAATAAAACATCACCTCCAGTGGCTGCAGCTGTACATTGAGAATGCCTTAATTAATATCTTAATCTCCCTCATACAAGAGAGCTGTCAGAACACATTACAGAGTGAGTCTGCTGAACTGTTATCAACTCTCACAGTGTGGTATAGGTGTGTTCAGTGTTTTGGCCTAGTGTTTCCCTGCAGTGAAAATACACTGTGTGTGCCTTCTGCTTCCAATCCATGTGGGAGGATGGATGGCTGCTCGCAGTCAGTATCTGCCCTTGGGGATAGAGTAAAGCATGGTTAAGGTACATTGTAAGCCAACAATGCAAAATTAAGCCACAAGTTTGCAATTAGCTTGGCAGTCTTGCATAACCCAGCAAATGATTTCCTCACCTTGTTCCAGCTTGAGACTACAGGTCTTTAGTCTCTCTCTATCACTTCCATCTATGCTGCTCATCACTGCAGGGATGGCCCTTAACTCCATAAAGAGCCACGCTTCTCCGCGGGACCTCCAAATGAGTCTCATGGAATGGGGCAGTTCTTGCCTCTTGTCTATCGCCAGCCATGTTTAGTTCCAGGACAACTTTAAGGATGACTAGCGCCCCTTTAAGAGCAACTGGCACCAGATAATCCACGCCTTGACCCCATGACGCTTATAGTATGTCATGTGTTGTGTACTGAGAGCACCAAATATTTATTAATATGAGCCAGCCTCTCTGAAGGTCAGCAAGGAGCAATGGTTTGAATACCACTGTGCTGCAATTGCATTATCCGCCCCGCCCCAGTTGAACCAACATTCGGAATTCTGATAACTGCAGTGTAATGTAGGAAGAGGAATGCCAAATTGAACGCTGAACCTCAACGGATATAAATTGGGTCAACGACAGAGCTTGAAGTAAATGGAAGAGAAGCATTCAGTTGCTGCTTACTTTCTGAAGAGCCATGTTGTGGATAGGAAGTGAAAAGCTCGCCCAATCTCTCGCTGCGGGCTGATGTCAGGATTGTGTAAGAAACCCAAATTAAATGACCGCTCTCAATCGATGAAAAGCACGTGGTTGTTTTGGTTGAAAACATTATGGCAGGTGTGGCATTACTGGGGAGGGGAGGCTGCATTGGGAGAGCTGAGTAGTGTTCTGGGAGTGAAGGAAGTAGAGGGCGGTGAGGGAAGCGTGTGGTTGTGTTTCAGGAGGAAAGAGGTGGAAGCTTGTGGGTGTTTTTTTTTAAAAAGAAAAATAAGCCTTATGGTCAGTTTGTGAGAGCAGCTCTTGAGTAAGTCGTTGGTTGGAAACATGGCAGTTGTCCAGAGATTAATGAGTACTCTGGTTCGGTCTGATTGCTCCAGTTGTTAAAATCCAGCATAAAATATTAAAGAAAGGGCAATTAATTCCATATTGAGTTCATAAGACTCGCTTGCTCAGAATTGGAGGGGGGGGGAGGAGGGTAGATGCATGGAGCATGGATATGGGAGGACATTGTGAGTCAATTACAAAACGTTATCGCACGTCCCAGGACATTCTTAAAGCACTTCACTTGGTACGAATTGCTGTCATAGTTAT
Source organism: Pristiophorus japonicus (assembly GCF_044704955.1). NCBI lineage: Eukaryota > Metazoa > Chordata > Chondrichthyes > Pristiophoridae > Pristiophorus > Pristiophorus japonicus. The sequence goes on along the minus strand of NC_091985.1, from coordinate 128,304,506 downwards.
AAATTCAGCACACCATAGACAGTCCCTCGAAATCAGCACACACAAGTGAGATGAATGATCAATTGATCTGAACTTGAAAATCTACAGGCTGCAACTCTGCTGGTTACCCTGGGGTTCTCCAGCATTGACGTTGGCGGGATTTGTGGGGCCAGTGGGGAGCACGTCATTTGCATGGGGCCCTGTTGCCACTATGGTTCTATCTCCAGCACCCACCTGCCCCATGACACTGCAAAATCTGCCCAAGCCTGCTTCTATTTGCGCCCTTCTGGAGGCTGGTACACTTTATTGCTCTTGAGTAGCGGCCTCAGTGTTATTATGCTGGATCACTTCTGAGAAGCGGGAACTCCCAGTGTAGAGATCCCTTCCCCCCCACCCTACCCCAGCTTCACCCCCTTGGTGTCATTGTCTTATATGGGTGGGCAGACATTCTGTCCCTTACAGAGCCAACCAGGAACTCTCAGTGTTGGTGAGGACAAAACCTGTACAGCTCCTATTGTCTTCTGGTATGTTCTGTCAGACTCCTGAGGAAATTCAAGACCTCTGGTTTTTTTTACGTGTTGTTTGAGGAAAGAATGTTGTGTCAAACACCTGCTATTCAAATAGTGGGATCCTTAATGTCCCCCTGAACCAAAGGAACAGAAAAAGGGGAACCTCAGTTTAACACGTCAGCTGAGGACAGCACCTCTGACAAAGCAGCATTCCCACAATACTGCACTGGTGTGTCGGCCGAGGTTCACTCTTTCTTCTTTGGGCACTTATTGGACAAAGTACTTGGGAATCTCAAGACTCCCTTGGGAAGGAACGAATGAAAAGAACATTTTTATTCTTATTGTGAGAACTCTCCACCTTCTGGGCTTCTATTGTCTTAATGGGAATTGGCAAATTTGGCTCAAGGAAGCCTGGATCCTTCTTACATAAGAATATAAAAACATACGAAATATGAGCAGGACAAAGCCATCTGGCCCCTCGAGCCTGCTCCGCCATTTAATAAGATCATGGCTGATCTGATCATGGACTCAGCTCCACTTCCCCCCTGCTCCCCGTAACCCTTTATTTCCTTATCGCTCAAAAATCTGTCTATCTCCACCTTAAATATATACAATGGCCCAGCCTCCACAGCTCACTGGGGCAGAGAATTCCACAGATTTACAACCGTCTGAGAGAAGAAATTCCTCCTCATCTCAGTTTTAAATGGGCGGCCCCTTATTCTGAGACTATGTCCCCTAGTTTTTGTTTCCTCTATGAATGGAAATAGCCTCTCTGCATCCACCTTGTCAAGCCCCCTCATTATCTTATATGTTTCAATAAGATCACCTCTCATTCTTCTGAACTCCAATGAGTATAGGCCCAACCTATTCAACCTATCTTCATAAGCCAACCCCCTCATCTCCGGAATCAACCTAGTGAACCTTCTCTGAAAAGCCTCCAATACAAGTATATCCTTCCTTAAATACAGAGACCAAAACTGATATGTCCTTGCTATACAGTATAAATGCACATGAGGCCCATGCTTGAGAGAAGGTCAGTCTGTGACCTGTCCTTTATTCCTTAGCACTCAAGTGATGGAAGCGGGTGGAGCTTCCCCTTTTATACCTGGTCCAGGTTAGGAGTATTTCCCACAAGTTCACCACCTAGTGGTCATTGTTCTCACAGTGTACAACTTAGGTCAGATTATACATGGGTTACAATGCTGGTTGAATACATGACAAAAACTGTATGCAGTACTCTAGTTGTGGCCTCACCAATACCCTGTACAGTTGTAGCAGGACTTCTCTGCTTTTATATTCCATCCCCCTTGCAAGAAAGGCCAACATTCCATTTGCCTTTCTGATTACTTGCTGTACCTACAAACTAACCTTTTATGTTTCATACACTTAACTCTCACCAGAATTTATATTCTCAAAACAGTTCTCACAGCCTCTGACGAACACCTTGGTTTCTTCACTTTTCACAGTATCTTCAATGATTTTCCCCGTCCAGATGAAGTATGTGAAGGTGGGGGGGGCGGGTGAGGGGGTTGCTAACAGGGTGCAAACGAGTTTTCGCCCGGGCACGGCGAGAACAGCGTCTCCCACTAAATTGGGTAGGGGCTTTGTGGTGTCGCAAACACGTGGCGCCCCGCTCGGCTGCACCCATTGCCGTGCGCAGCGTCCCGTTAACACCCTGGAAGCTAATTTGGGTCACGCCCCCTGTGTTCCCTTCTGGCACTGACAACAACAGCTTCAGCTGTCAAGTTTCAGTCGGGAGTTGGCTGGAGGCGGGCTATTTAGAGACGCCATCTTTGGGAAAAATTTTAGTCAGCCTTACTGTTTGCAGCTTACTTCCACATAAGCAGACAGGCGTTTTGACAGATTTCAACAATTTTCAGTTGAAGGCGTGTTCTGGCTGTTAAACATTCGTGACTTTCATTGAGGGCAGATTTGAAAGGACAACATTTATATCGTTTCATGGGGGCTGTGTTAGTACTCGACCTCCTGCTCCGATTTCACCGTCAGAGGCAACTTAAGCAGAGAAAGTCAGCAAATTGTGGCCATTGGGAGAAGGCCCAATAGGGCTGGCAACAGGAGACCTTTCCCTCCCAGGGTATTCCGACAGCAGTTCTCCTACATCAGTTTCACTGAGGAAGTGTGTTCAAAGGCTGCGCTTCAGCAAGGACATAGTCACAGAGCTCTGCCATCTTCTGCAACCAGACCTCAAGCCTCAGACCAGGGTGAGGACGGCTCTCTCAGTGGGAGTCAAGGTCACTGTCGTGCTCAATTTCGATGCCAGAGGATCCTTCCAGTGTGCAATAGGAGACATCTCCGACATCTCCCAGTTTGCCGTCTATTGCTCCATCCGCGAGGTCACAGTTGCTCTGTGCAGAAGGAGAAGGGAATACATTTCCTTCCCCATGACCAGAGAGGAGCAGCATGTGGCTTTGCCAGGATAGCGGGCTTCCCCATGGTGCAGAGCACCATTGACTGCACCCACATAGCTTTGTGGGCACTGCATCACAATCCTGAGGTATTCTGTAACTGCAAAGGCTTCCACTCACTTAACGTGCAGTTGGTGTGCGACCACAAACGCCGAATCCTCACCGTCAATGCCCGCTATCCTGGCAGCAGTCACGATGCATTCATCCTGCGCCAGCTCTCTTCCAGCCACCACATCAAGTCCATGGCTGGCTGCTTGGAGACAAGGGCTATCCGCTCTCCACCTGGCTTATGACTCGTCTCCGCAACCCCAACACTCCTGCACAACACTCATTCAATGAGAGCCATGCCGTCACCAGGAACATCATTGAGCAGACCATCGGAGTGCTCAAGCAACGGTTCTGCTGCCTTGACCACTCGGGAGGAATCCTCCAGTACTCGGCTGAGCGAGTGTCCCTTTTTGCCATCATCTGCTGCATGCTGCACAACTTGGCCACCATGAGGGCGCAGCCATTGCCATCAGGTATAACCGCACCACCTCAGGAGGAGGAGGAGGAGGATGATGAGGAGCAGGAGGAGGATCAAGTAGAAGAGCAGGAGGAGGATGAGGAGGAGCAGGAGTAGCAACACCAGCGAGAGAGGAGGCAGCGACTTAATCGCGATTCTGCAAGGACGGTCCGCGACCGTCTCATCAGACTTTGGTTCCAGTGAATTCCAACCCACTTCCCCGTTGCTCCACACATCCCCATCAGCACATCAATTTCCCCTTCCATATCACAGCCCCAAAACTGAAATGAGAAACACCACCAAATATGAAACATTCCAATTAAAATTTATCTCATAACATTTAACAGCATCATAAACAACAATTATATTTAACAATCACCCTTGTGCAATACCTTATTACCTTTTAACACTTTATCTATTCTAGAGCTCCTCTGCAGTGTGTCCCCTATGACTACAGCAAGGCTGGTGGAAGGCTGCTGTGTACCAGATCCACAAACTACAGATGGCCTTGCAGGACGCCCTCAACCAGCTTTGGGCCTGGAAGGCCCGGCTGTAGACTGCACCACCTCAGGTTGGGTGGCAGCAGTCTGGGCAGGCTGGATGACAGGCAGCGACAAGTGCAATGGCGGAGTGGCAGTGGTGGGATCAGGAATGCTGTCATCCTGAGAGAGGGCAGCAGGTTCCTGCTCCACCGACGCAGTGCCAATTTGTGCACATCAATATCCTATAAACAGCAATGAAATTATTGACTAGATCATCTGTTTTCTGGTTGAGGAAATGTTGGCCAGGAAATTGGATGAACTCCCCTGCTGTTCCTCGAAGAGTAACTTGGGTTCGTTTACGTCCACTTGAGAGGACCGACGGGGACCTCAGTTTAACGTCTCATTTGACAGTGGGGCACTCCCTCAGTACTGCAGGGTCAACCTGGATTACATGCTGGAGTGGGCCTTGAACCTGTAACCTTCTGACTCAGAGGTGAGAGTGCTACCCAACCACTGAGCCAAGGCTGGCACCTCACATCGTTAGAGCACTTATACAAAGGAAAACAGCTTTTGAGCAGTGATGATCTTTGAGAAGCATCATCAGCACCTTGAAGCCATCTCCGAACAGGTAGCCAGCTTCCAAGGTGTACCACTGAGCTGCTCCTTGAAGCAAAACAAGTCCAAAAGGCCTCGGCAGGAAATCCAAGGAGGACCTTGGAAAACGTCGAATGTTTCTCGTATTCCAACCAGGGCACCAAAGTAATGACCTTGTGAGAACGACTGTCAGGGAAACGTATTACCTCTTAAGTTTGGGGAATTTTTCATCAGTTGAAAGGAACAACCCTTATGATTAGACAATCCATTTAGATACCATCAACAGGATATTTGATATTCCCGTGTTTCGGATGAGGCCTCAGCCTGCCCTCTTAAGTGGACGTAAAAGATCCCATGGCACTATATGAAGAAGAGCAAGGGAGTTCTCAAGGTGTCCTGGTCAACATCTATCCCTCAGCCAACATTTAAAAGAGGATCTGATCATTTATTTCATTGCACAAAGCTAGGTCACACAAACAGCAAATTGGCTGCCGCGTTTCTGACATTACAATGACGACACTTTAAAAGTACATCATTGGCTGTAAAGTGCTTTGGGATATCCTGAGGTTGTGAAAGATGCTATATAAATGCAAGTTTTTTTTCTTTCTTTGTTCGGCGAAATATCAGAAACCGGCCTTTTTAAAAAAAAAAGTTGGAAAACTTTCACTTGACATTCTCTCAATCTTCTTATTTCTGTGCATTTTTTCTTAGTCGTCTAATTCCAAGAATTTTTCAGACAGAGGACAGAGGAAACAAGTGAATTAATGAACCATACAAGCCAAGAGAACTCAGGTTTACTGACCTCCAGAAGCTGAGCACTGACTGACTAGCTGTTTATCACAAGCTAGACTAAGTAAGAACATAAGAATTAGGAGCAGGAGTAGGCCATATGACCCCTCAAGCCTGCTCCATTCAATAAGATCATGGCTGATCTTTGACTTCAACTCCACATTCCCGCCCGATCCCCATATACCTTGATTCGAGTCGAGTCCAAAAATCTGTCGCTCTCATCGAGTGAGCATAAACAGCCCTCTGGGGTAGAGAATTCTGAAGATTTACAACCCTATGAGTGAAGAAATTTCTTCTCATCCCAGTCCTAAATGGCCAACCCTTTATCCTGAATCTATGTTGCCTAGTTCTAGACTCTCCAGCCAGGGGAAACAACCTCTCAGCATCTACCCTGTCAAGCCCTCTTATATATTATATATTTCAATGAGATCACCTCTCATTCTTCTAAACTCCAGAGAGTATAGGCCCATTCTACTCAATCTCTCCTCATGGAACAGCCCTCTTATCTCAACTGAAGAAATCAATCTGGTACAACTGCTGCCACAGCTTCCATCTGACAGCTTGGCTCCAAGAAAGAGCATATTCTTTACTGAAGGGCAAGTGGATGCACTTTGTGATGACCTCTGAAACTGCGGGGGTAGAATTTCCAGGGGTGTCCTCAGGAAAATTAGTGGCAATGATTAATTTTTTATATGGTATTTCTTAAACTTTTAATTTAGGATATTAAAATATAGAAGCCAGACCAACAGTAATGATATCACATTGCTGTTTGTGGGAGATAGCTGTGTGCAAATTGGCTGCCATGTTTCCTACATTACAACAGTGACTTCACTTAAAAAAAAGTACTTCATTGGCTGTGAAGTGTTTTGGGATGTCCTGAGGCCGTGAAAGGTGCTATATAAATACAAGTCTTTTCTTTCTTTATATGGTATAAACTCACTGCCGTCACCATGCAACTGGAATCAGGGTCTTCATCGCAAAATCTTTCAAACTAAACATAAAGGAGTGAACTTTCTTGTACAGGTGCAGCGCCTAAAATGCAGAACCCTCGGGACCGAGGCAGTTACGGATTCCAGGCTTTTCCGGATTTTCGACTTGTTTTCTGATGTCACAAATCCAGAAACACCTGAGCCCAGGTTCGAGTATTTTTGGATTTCGGAACGTCAGGAACGGGCGGGGGAGATTCCCGCCGAGGAGCTGTTCGAGATATCCAGCCTCACCGAGGAGGTCGTCGGGTGGGCTGGCGAGGAGGCCCCGAGGTTAAGGGTAATGGTGGTGGGGCGAAGCAAGCGGCGGTGGGGTCCCGAGGTCGGCAGGGTCGTCGGGTCCGGATTCCAGAAGATTTTACGGATTCCGGACGACCCTGCCACCGATCGGTCCGGAGTCCGGATTCCGGAACTCCAGCTTCTCGACGCTGCACCTGTAGTGATTTGCACCACTGTTACATCAATAGAAAATGTTTTATGTCCGTCGGGAGAGAAAGAAAAGACTTGCATTTCTATAGCGCCTTTCACAACCTCGAGATGTCCTAAAGCGCTTTACAGCTAATGAAGTACTTTTGAAGTGAAGTCACTGTTGTAATACGGGAAATGTGGCAGCCAATGTGCACACAGCAAGCTCCCACAAACAGCACTGTGATAAATGACCAGATAATATTTGTTTCGTGACGTTGGTTGAAGGATAAATATTGGTCAATACACCGGGGATAACTCCCCGCTCTTTTTCGAAATAGTGCAATTGGATCTTTTACGTCCACCTGAGAGGGCAGTCCGGGACCTGCACTGGAGTGTCTGCCTAGATCTTTTGGCTCAAGTCTCTGGAACGGGAGTTAAAGCCACAACCTTCTGACTCTGAGGCAAGAGTGCTACCAATTGAGCCACGGCTGAGTGGTATTTGCCCAAGGGTTTCCTGGATCAACTCATTTTTTTATCCATTGGAGTAGTGATTGGCGGAAATGACCGTAATTTGACAGAGTAGATACAGAGAGGATTGTTCCACTTGTGGGGAGGAGCAAAACTAGAGGCCATCAATATAAGATAGTCACCAAGAAATCGAATAGGGAATTCAGAAAAACTGCTTTACCCAGAGAGTGGTACATAGAACTCGCTACCAAAGGGAGTAGTTAAGGTGAATAGTATAGATGCATTTAAGGGGAATATAGATAGGCACATGAGGGAGAAAGGAATAGAAAGCTATGCTGATAGAGTTAGATGAGGAAGGATGGGAGGAGTTTCAAGTGAAGTATAAACGCTGGCATGGATTGGTTGGGCTGAATGGCCTGTTTCAGTGCTGTACAAACGATGTAATTCTATGTAATCTGCTGGGGTACATGAAAACTCGAGTGCAGCCTTTAAAAAGACAGTGCTGGCTGGAAACTGCTGGACAAGTAGATAAGCAAAGAACACTGCTTGGCTCACTCACTTGACACTCAGCTAACCCCACCGCAGCACCATTGGCCCTGATTACCGTATAATTAATTAAGGGCAGCTGGAACTGAGTGTGTGCAAGCTCAATGGAAGGGATTTAATGGTGGAAAACTGGCGGAAACTTTTTCTGCTCCACTTTCCTGCCACAAAAATTTACTTGCCCTGATTATGCACCGGAAATTCACCACCAAACAGTTTTCTACATCTACCAAGGACAAAGAAGATGATTTTCTTATATTGTGTTTGCAGCACTGTTACTGATTTGCCAGGATTTTCATTAGGAAGAGCATATCTATATAGACTTAACACCATTTCCACACTAGAAAAGCACTCTTCAGATAAACAAGGCTCTTGGCTGCGATTGCCAAACAACCAAATCAGACAGAAAATGGGTTTGTGACCTTGGACGCTACCCAACTCCCATCCAGATGGACCCATTAAATATACAGAAAGTGGCTTATTATTGGATTAAGGGCTAGACTATTTTAATAGCCTGATTGGAATCTAAATGGCCATTGGTGGAGACTATCGCAGTCACATGTTTGCACTGATCTTTCCTTCCCCACTTGTCCCCCAGAATCAAGGGATATGGGGATAGGGCGGGAAACTGAAGTTAAGGTAGAAGATCAGCCATGACCTTATTGAATGGCGGAGCAGGCCTGAGGCACCGTATGGCTTAATCCTGCCCCATTTCTTATGTTCTTATGTATGTGTTATTAATAGGGATCTGAAATAGGACAATAATTGTTTGAATCACCTCTGGAATTCAGCTCTTCTGTCCAAGTTTGGACCAAGGCTGTAATGAGGTCTGGAGCCAAGTGATCCTGGCAGAGCCCAAACTGAGCATCGATGAGCAGGTTATTGGTGAGTAAGTGCTGCTTGAAAGCACTATTGGCGACACTTTTCATCACTTTGCTGATGATTGAGAGTAGACTGATGGGGTGCTAATTGGCTGGATTGGACATACCTGGGCAGTTTTCCACATTGTCGAGTAGATGCCAGTGTTGTAGCTGTACTGGAACAACTTCACTGGAGGCGCGACTAGTTCTGGAGCACAAGTCTTCAGCATGACAGCCAAGATATTAACATAGCTAAAATGTAAATCAAGTTGTTTAAAAGTTAGAAAAAAAAAAAAAAATTTCTCCAAGTTGACTAAAAATTTAAGAGTTTTCCTGAATTGTTTAAGAAGTTTAAAGTTGATTAAAAGTTTAAAAATTTGAATCCCTTCGGCTGGTTCAGCGCTGGCCCCAGAGTCCCTTCGGTTGGTTGAACGCGGGGCTCGGAGTCCCTTCGATGCCGGCCCCGGGCAAAATGTTTCACAGTTGCCGCAGGAGGTCCAGCCGGGAGGCTCAAGTCATGAGACTGCAGTACAGGGCAGGACACAGGGGCTGGAATCACCACCACACCTGCTCTCTCCCGTGCTCCTGGGCGGGGTCTGTCCACCGCTCCTGGGCTGGGTCTGTCCTCCGCTCCCGGGCTTGGGTCTGTCCTCCGCTCTCAAACCAACAACCTTCTGACTCAGATAGAAGCAGGCCAGTGCAGGATCCCTTCGGCCCGGGATAGAAGCAGGCTGGTGCAGAGTCCTTTTGGCTAGTACTCTGATCCCATTCTGGGCCCATATGCTCGCTCCCTACTGGTCGTCGGTAACCAATGGTTTGCGGGCTTGACACAAACACAATGAGATGTCTGGGCAGTCTTTCTTGCTTAATTGCAAAGCAACAACTTTAAAGTCTTCCTTGTATAAATGAAAAGTGTGGTTTGCTGAAAACAAAATTTTAATAGAACTTCACTCATCCCCCGAATAAGAACACATTAAAAAATGAAAATTTGCAGCAGAAAGTTATCAACTTTATCGATTTATTAAACCTTCAATCAACCTGTGTAACTTTTTTTAATAATTCGGAAATATTTTTAAACTCTTAAACTTTTAAACCAACTTGGAAACCTTTGGGGAAATCTTTAACCTTGGAAGAAACTTTCCAAAACATCCCTTGGAACCCCAGTGGACAGCTGACCTTCCCAATGCCTGGCCCCCAACCAAGCCTCGGGCCATCTACCATCAATGGCGCTACTCAGCGCTGAGCTTGCGGCCGTAGGTAATTAGGCTTATACAGCAGTGCCTGGTCTTGGACCCTCTTGCCACTGGACCAAGACCTTGCTCAGCTAAGCCCGTGTGGCTGCCGGTGTGCAGCGGCCACCCCACATTAAAAGAACTCACGCACAGGCATCTTCCACTTCGCTAATATGAAGTTCGGGACCTGGAACGTCAGGACCCTCATGGACAATTCCAACAGCAACAGGCCGGAACGCCGCACCGCCATAGTTGCCCGGGAACTTAGACGTTTTGACATTGACATCGCCGCCCTAAGCAAGACCTGGCGGGCAGGGAAAGGCCAGCTCAAGCAACATGATGGACGTTACACCTTTTTCTGGAAAGGAAAACCAGAGGAAGAACGCTGCCTTCACGGAGTCGGCTTCGCCGTCAAAAATGAATTGGTCGACCGCCTCAAAGACTCCCCCCGTGTGGTTAACGAATGCCTCATGACTCTTCGTCTTACCCTATCCCGGAACCAATGCGCCACAGTCATCAGTGCGAACGCCCCAACACTCAATGCAACGGATGAGGCTAAAGAAGGTTTTTATTCCAACCTCGAGACATCCCTGTCCCGCGTCCCGATGGATGACAAATTGATCCTCCTAGGTGACTTTAATGCCAGGGTCGGCAAAGACACAGCCCTCTGGGGAGGTGTGATTGACAGAGAGGGGGTAGGGAAAGCCAACTCCAGCGGTACCCTACTCCTGACAAAATGTCTAGAACACGAACTCCTCATCACCAACACCCTGTTCTGCCAGAGGGACAAATACAGTTCGTGGCAACACCCTCGCTCCAAACACTGGCACCTGCTCGACTATTTCATTGTCCGAGCCAGGGATCGCAAGTATGTGCGCATCACCCATGCCATGACAGGAGCTGACGACTGCTAGACGGACCATTGCCTAATCCGATCCATCATCGATATAAACATAGCCCCAAAGCAGAGGGGATAGTAGAAACAGTGCCACAAAAAAGATAATGTCCGGGGCACTTAAAGACCCGCCTAAGAGAGCCCTATACAGCCAGCACCTCACAGCTAATCTGGCGAGCCTTGATGACCCCGAGATGCAGAATGCCCACAGCGCTTGGTTTGCCCATCAGGCCTCTATAACCAGTGCCTGTGAAGAGACATTTGATTACTCAACCAGAAAACACCAGGACTGGTTTGATGAAAATGATCAGGATATTCGAGAACTAATAGATCGTAAGTGCAGAGCAATTCTGAGCCTCAAACAACAACCCAACTCGGGAACTGCAAAGCAACGTTACAGACGGCTCAAGGCTGAGGTCCAACAAAAAACCCAGGACCTAAAGAACAGGTGGTGGATGGAAAAAGCACAGGGGATACAACAACTGGCCGATAGCCACGATATGCGAGGATTCTTCATTGCAGTCAAGGCCACCTACGGTCCAAACTTCCAAGGCCCCACCCCACTCCTGGCCAAGAACGGGGAAACACTCATCAAGGACACTGAGGCGGTCAGGGCCCGCTGGAAGGAGCACTTTGAAGATCTCCTCAATTGAAACTCTGCCTTTGACTCGAGTGTCCTCAACTCCATCCCGCAGCATGTGACCCGCCACCACCTCAGTGAAACCCCAACGCTGCACGAGGTAGGCAAAGCCATAAAGCAGCTCAAGAATAACAAGGCTACGGGTGCGGATGGAATTCCTGCTGGCGCTAAAGTATGGCGGAGAGGTGCTGTTGGCGCAGATACATGACCTCATCTCTCATTTGGAGGGAGGAGAGCCTGCTGGGAGATCTCAGAGATGCAGTAATCGTGACCGTCTTTAAAAAGGGGGACAGGTCTGACTGTGGCAACTACAGGGGAATCTCCCTGCTATCAGCCACTGGGAAGGTTGTTGCTAGAGTTCCCCTCAACCATCTTCTCCCTGTGTCCAAGGAGCACCTCCCGGAATCACAGTGCGGATTCCGTCTCCTATGCGGATCAACGGACATGATCTTTGCAGCACCACAGCTGCAGGAAAAATGCAGGGAACAGCACCAGCCCTTATACATGGCCTTTTTCGATCTTACAAAGGCCTTTGACACTGTGGAGCGTCTTCCTCCATTTTGGATGCCCCAAAAGTTTGTCCACATCCTTCGCCTGCTCCACGATGACATGCAGGCCGTGATCCTTACCAACGGTTCCATTACAGACCAATCCACGTCTGGACCGGGCTCAAACAGGGCTGCGTCATCACTCCAACTCTCTTCTCAATCTTCCTCGCTATCATGCTCCACCTCACAGTCAACAAGCTCCCCGCTGGAGTGGAACTAAACTACAGAACCAATGGGAAGCTGTTTAACCTTCGCCACCTCCAGGCCAGGTCCAAGATCACCCCAACCTCTGTCGTTAAGCTGCAGTATGCGGATGATGCCTGCGTCTGCGCACATTCTGAAGCTGAACAGGATATAATTGATGTATTCACCGAGGCATATGAAAGCATAGGCCTTACGCTTAACATCCATAAGACAAAGGTCCTCCACCAGCCTGTCCTCGCCACACAGCACTGCCCTCAAGTCATCAAGGTTCACGGCGCGGCTCTCGACAACATGGACCATTTCCCATACCTCGGGAGCCTCTTATCAATGGTGTTCCCATGCGCCTGCTGCCCTTGTCTTTCTAGGTGGTAGAAGTCGCAGGTTTGAGAGGTGCTGCCAAAGAAGCCTTGGCAAGTTGCTGCATTGCATCTTGTAGATGGTACACACTGTAGCCACAGTGCCCTAGTGCTGGAGGCAGTGAATGTTTGTGGTGATGGATGGAATGCCAATCAGGTGAGTTGCTTTGTCCTGGATGGTGTCGAGCTTCTTGAGGTTGGAGCAGCACTCATTCAGGCAAGTGGAGAGTATTCCATCACACTCCTGACTTGTGGCTTGTAGATGGTAGAAAGGCTTTGGGGAGTCAGGAGGGGAGACAATTGCCACAGAATACCCAGTCTCAGACCTGCTCTTGTTACCATAGTATTTACGTGGCAGGTCCAGTTAAGTTTCTGGTCAATGGTGACACCAAGCATGTTGATATTGGTAGATTTGGCATTGCTAATGCCACTGAATGTCAAGGGGCGGAATAGGTTGGTGCCTCAGTTTAATGTACGCCTGGTACTGCTCTTCTGCACTCCTCATTGAACCAGGGTTGGTCCCCTGACTCAATGGTAATGGTAAAGTGAGGGACATGAGGTTACAGATTGTGGTGGAATGCAATTCTGCTGCTGCAGATGGTCCACAGCGCTACATGGATACACAGCTTTGAGCTGCTAGATTTGTTCTGAATCTATCCAATTTAGCACAATGGTAGTGCCACACAGCACAATGGAGGCAGTCTTCAGTGTGAAGACAGGACTTCATCTCCACAAGGACTGTGCGACAGTGGCCACTGCTACCAATGCTGTCATGGACAGTTACATCTGTGACAGGTTAATTGGTGAGGACGAAGTCAAATAGAGCCCCCTCCTCTGAGACAGAACATTCCCAGGGATGGTGATGGAGGAGTCTGGGACATTGGCTGAAAGGTATGATTCTGTGAATATGACTGTGTCAAGCTGTTGCTTGAATAGTCTGAGGGACAGCTCTCCCAATCTTGGCACAAATCCTCAGATGTTAGTGAGGAGGACTTTGCAGGGTCGACTGGGCTCGGTCTGCCTTTGCCGTATCCGAAACCGGTGCCTAGGTCGATGGCGGGTGGTCCATCCGGTTTTATTCTTATTACTGCTTTTCATAGCAGTTTGTTAAAACTGAGTGGCTTGCTAGGCCATTTCAGAAGGCAGTTAAGAGTTAATCACATTGCTGTGGGTCTGGAGTCACATATAGGCCAGACCAGGTAAGGACAGCAGATTTCCTTCCCTTAAGGATATTAGTGAACCAGATGAGTTTTTATGACCATCTGATAGTTTAGTGGTCACCATTACTGATACAAGCTTTTTATTCCACATTTATTTAATTAACTGAATTTTAATTCCCCAGCTGCCGTGGTGGGATTTGAACTCATGTCTCTGGATCATTAGTCCAGGCCTCTGGATTACTAGTCCAGTTACATAACACCGCACTTCTCTCATTCTATGATTTGGTACTATGATTAGCCTACACCTTGGATAAGCATAAGCTTAAAAATAGGGAGAGATGTGTATAACGAACTGTTGATTCACTGTCACCCGTTTTACACCATCGCACAACGTTAACATTACCCCCTTTGTGTTTAATCTGAGTTCTTGCCCAAATTTCCAACAATTAATTTTGACCATTGGCACATGAGTGATTAAAAAAACAGTGCCATAACTTCTCTGGAATTTAAGACTTTCCAAAGAAATGTGATCTTGCAGTACCACAGTCTGTTTTTCACAGGTGTAATTCTGGGGGTTAAGTGGAAGTCAATGTGCATTCTGGAGGTGGTGGTGCAAATGGGACACATTGTCTGGTGGGAGGAGCCAATGAAACTAGAAATTATTTCACACATGCTTGTTTAAATCAAAGCAAAACTGCAGAGTAGACCCAAATTTTAAAATATCCTTTCTACTCTTTATCTGGACAGTAAGCTTACTGCCCTGTTAGGAGCAGGTGGTAAGTTGTCACTATCCAGAGACCATTTCCTGTGGTTATTTTAAGGAATTGGGAGTGGGTCAGCAGTAATTGCCACCTGCTCCTGATTTTCTGCTGTTCGTTCAGGAATGCTTTTAAAACCACCTCAAAGTATCCCTCCATACTGCTTCAAGCATTGACTTATACATTTCTTAATGAAAAGTTCATTTCACAAATAGCTAGAGTGTTGTACCCAGTGGGGCAGGGATTAGGGCAGTGTGTGTCCATCACAATTGGCAACTTAGTTTTATTTCTACACCGACCCTCCACATCCGACTTTCAACGGTGGCCTGGATGTTGCAGCGTAACTCCGCCATTGCCATGAACCATAGTTTCAGGCAACGAAACACTTGATTCTCCAATGGTGCTGAATTAACAGATTGAAATGAATGGCTCCTGCAGATTTCTGCTGGTGGCATTGCCTTATGCTCATTCGCCCAGGGGGAAGTTATTCCTGATGTATTAGGGTAAATTTTGCACTGCTGGAAGGTTATCACCATAGCCGGTGCATACTGGAAAACTTCAGGCATGCTGCCCATCACTTTCTGTTCTTTGGAATCAGTGGATGGAAAATTACAGCCTGCGTACTCCTGAATTTCCGATATGCCCTGGCTGCGTGTAGGATTCTTCCAAAGGCACGGAGCCTCACAAGATTTACCCTTTATATTTTAGGTAGGAAATAGCATAGGAAGAGCACCACATAGACTTATTTTTATACATTAGAAAAAACATAATTTTCAACAATGTATTCTTGCTAGAGAAGCCCAAAGTTTGGAAGAGCTGGTAGGGCGGGTTGTAGTTTCTATCACCATATACACAGCATACATTGCACACCTCAGACTCAGTAATTTAGTTCTAGTTCTCCTTTAAGGACTTTCTAACTAATTACTAAGTAGCCTCTTTTATACTCTACCAATTAAAGTTTCTGTAAGAGGTTCAAAGGGAAACTCTGGTGGCCAAGTCATTATTACGACTTTGAAAATATGTACGAGTTACTAATTTTCTTCTTATAGAACTCTCAGAACATTTAAGCTTTCATGGTGTTTAAATACTAAATTATAGATAGTTGATGCAATTTTTATATCTGACATTCGGCTTTCCTTTCTATTGCTGCTGGCCTCAAAACATAGTTTTCCAGCCTGAAATTATTACTTGTAGAAACCAAATTTTCAACATACCAATTTTGTTAATGCAAATCTTAAAATTTAAGAAACTTGTATAATTCAATAATTGTAATTATAAGACATTATTAATGGTCGATAGTTTAATGGTCATGTTTGTGGATAGCTTTGTATTTAAAAGCAGAATCACATTTCAATTTGTACTGTACTGAAGATTGTACCTGGAAGTGTCATTATACTGAGGAATCTGTCCTCATTAGATGTGAATATCCTTCAAAAACTATTGCAAGCCAAACATCAGTAATAGCTTACTATTTAAATATATTAAAACATTGTGAACTTCAATTTCTAACTAAAAATGTCATTTAATTAAGTATTACCATTTATTCCAACTAAGATGTAAGCAGCCTTGGTTGTGTGGTGGCACTCTGGCCTCTGAGTCAGAAGGTTGTGGGTATAAACTCCACTTCAGAGACTTGAGCATATAATCCAGGCTGGCACTGCTGTTCAGAGCAGGGAAATTGTTCTCTCCAGAGTCCTGGCCAACATTTATCTCTTAACCAACAGCATTAAAACAGATTATCTGGCCATTTATCTCATTGCTGTTTGTGGGAGCTGGCTGTGCACAATTTGGCGGCCGCATTTCCCTACATTTTAACAGTAAATACACTTCTAAAGTACTTCATTGATCGTAAAGCACTTTGGGACATCATAAAAGGTGCTCTACATAAATGCAAGTTCTTTCTTCTTTTAGACTGAAAGAAAATGGAGTCTTTTAGCAAGAGCATTACAAAAATCTACTTGGAATTTGTGTTCTCTCTTTGCTTCAGTGAAAACAGATCTGGCTATATCCCACTATGTCAAGCCAAACACAGTACAGGCAGAGCAGTCTGAATTGGGACCTATTAATTGCTAAAATAAATCAAGACTTTTAATTAACACAACTTTCCTCCTGAATTTTCATCCTTCAACAGCCCCTTCAGCCAAATGTCTACAGCAATGCGTGTGAGGTTGGATTAGATGGCAAAGTTCCCTCCTTCCCACTCCAAAAGCAGAACACTTTACTGTCATCAAATCCACCACTTTGCAACCAGCGAACCAACTGGGAAAACTGCCAATTGCAAGCTTTGAGACATGACCCTTCAATGAAGTTAGCAATCTTATTCTTCAGGCCAGGCACAATAATTCAGGCTTTAATACACTCTCCCAGTGTCAACTGTGGCTCAGTTGGTAGCCTTCTTGCCTCTGAGTCAGAAGGTTGTGGATTTAAGCCCCACTCGAGACTAGAGCACAAAAATCTAGGTTGACACTCCCAGTGCAGTACGGAGAGAGTGCAGCACTGTCGGAGGTGCTGTCTTTTGGATGAGGCATTAAACAAAGGTCCGGTCTGCCCTCTCAGGTGGTTGTAAACGATCCCATGGTACTATTTTGAAGAACAGGGGACTTCTCCCTGGTATCCTGGCCAATATTTATCCCTCAATGAACATCACTAAAACAGATTATCTGGTCATTATCACTTTGCTGTTTGTGGAAGCTTGCAAATTGACTGTCGCGCTTCCAATATTACAACAGTGACTACACTCCAAAAGGCTTTGGGATGTCCTGAGGTTGTGGGTGCTATAGAAATGCAAGTCTTTCTTTTCTTTCTCTTTAAGTATTTCAATAAATGTTTAAAACCCTTTCTTCCCCACCCTCTTCCCTCTCAAGGAATTGAAGATACTTTCAAGACAGCTGCCACAGAAATGAGTCTAATGGCTGGAGGTGAAGACATAAATGCTACAGAGTTATTTGGAATAGGTAGGTCGTTGGTCTTGCCAAATGTAAGTCTAATACAAGATAAATTATTTTCAAGAATTATGAACCTAGTGAGATGGCAATGAACTATATAATCAAACCCACTTTAGAGTTACTTATCCAAGTGTTATTGGGACTCTGGTACTTTAAAGGGGCATTGTCTTCACACACAAAAAAGGGTAGGAAACCTTTTCTTCAATCTCTGCAATGCAATGATACAAATTATTTCAAAAATTGTATCATGGAAATATCAGATGTATGTGAAGCCACAACAAAACTGACACATGTCTGTTGGATTGTTCTCCACCAGACACTGTCTTTTTAAGTATGCGATGTTTCCCATATATAACAGATAAAGTTATGAAGATGAAAATGTATGCTGGATTTGCAAGGCTTTGATTAAGAGGGCGGCATGGTAGTGCAGGCCATTAGGCACTGAGTGCAGTGCACCACTGAATGCTAAGTGGGTGCTTCAAAGTCGCGCGTCTCCATAGGGTGAATCCGCCATGCCATTGTAAGTAGGTACCAAAGTGGGAGCCACAAACTTCTCCATATGGAAGGGATGAGGGAAAATCTGAGGGGGAGCCCAATTGCGGAAATCTTGGGCATCTCCTATTAGCTGGTTGCAATAAGGCATTTGCAGCAACCTAAAGCCTGTACCTACCCACTGTGAGAGAGACGGCATGAGGAAATAATGAAATCCCGCGCACGTCAATCAATGTGTGAATTTTTGCATATTGTTATGTGGATAAAGATATAACACGCTATTGCTGTTTGTTCTGCGGTCTTACCATCCTTGTGACTAAAAGGTTCTCGCTAGGGCAAAATCAAAGAAACTGGATATTTTTGAAATGAGTGGGGCATTTTCTACTCAAAAACTTCAGACTCGGTGTGACAATTAATTTTCAGCTTAATGAGCTGTGCCTCTCAAGTGAGATTAAATACGTGTGCAACAGACAAGTTTGTGAAGCAAATAGGTTTTTTTTTAAAAAAAGGTCTTGTCATTCCAGTAAAGTGTTTGGGATGTCATTTTTACCAAGTGTGTGTTAGCAGAGTTGTGCAATACCATTGCATCACCAATCACACGTCTGCTGCAAAATAAGCAAAATGTCTATGAAAAATTAAATGATTCCATAAGTCACAGCATGCAAACATTTCTGGTGGTGATAACGGTGGCTGAGTAAATGGAGGTTTTATGCAGGTCATCTATGAATTGAGACTCTCTACAATAATGATAGTGCCTCTTTAAAGTAAATACTAACATTATAAAATATTCCCCCCTCACCAAATCAGATACCGACAGCTGCGAAAGATGGATGAACTGTAAGAGTGAATTCTTAAAGAAGTATATGCACAAAGTTGTGAACGACCTTCCCAGCTGCCCTTGCTCCTATCCAACAGAGATTGCCTACAGCACAACTGATATCTACGACCGACCCAAACAGAAGGACTTTCGCTGGAAGGATGCAAGTGGTCCAAAAGAACACCTGGAAATCTACAAACCAACAGCACGCTACTGCATTCGCTCTATGCTGTCCCTGGAAAGCACAACGCTGGCTGCACAGCACTGTTGCTATGATGAGAACATGCAACTTATCACGCGTGGTAAAGGTGGGGGCACACCAAACCTGATTAGCACAGAGTTCTCAGCAGAACTGCATTATAAAGTGGACATTCTTCCGTGGATCATTTGCAAAGGGGACTGGAGCAGGTACAATGAGGTCAGACCTCCAAATAATGGTCTAAAATGTACGGATAACCCTTCGGATGAAGTGTACAAAAGACAGTTCGAAGAAGCCAGGGAGTATTAAAAGCAATTCCTTTCTCGGCTCGAATTAGTAGACTGAATACTCGCAGCCACTTTCTGGAGAAGCTATTTCATTTCCATCTGTGGACAGACATCAAGTTCACTGGATATGCGCACCCGAAGCATAAAAATACCATAGAACAGAGTTCAGTCACTTGGCACCTTGTCGATGCTTTGCTTTGCCTGTTCCAAACTTTTGAGGACCGATTTTTTTGGCAGCGACAGGCTCGTAGTTCAAAGGGAAAGCTGTGCCCCTTTTTGAACACAGGCAATCAAAGGGAAGCACATTTGTTTAATCTAATTCCGTTAGAGGGAATGGGGAGGGGAGGCGCAGGGGGGTTGGGGGGGGGGGGGTGGAGACAACCCACAGCATTCAAAGCATTCTGTGGATTGGAGTCATTTTCAGTGAATCAAACCATAAACAAAGGAAGTGGCACTTTTAAGAGTATCGGCCCTTTTCCCACATTGGCTTTTATATGCTCTTGAGACCCCTCAAGAGTCTGTTTATAAGGTATAGCTTGTATTGAATGCAAAAAATGTTAGAATCTCACTTTGTAAAGTTGTGTCTTATTTTTCTTGAATTTTCTTATTGAAACCTCTTTTAAACAATGTTCTTAAGATTTTTTTAAGTCTGCATTATTTTTGTATAGTATTTATTGAACTGCAGTTATACACACGCACACTCTCTCTCTCTCTCTCACACACTCAGACACAGTGCTTCATGTGGTTTGCTTATTTTAGATACCATCTGGACTGTAAGCCAGCTGAGCAAAGAGAAGAATAAGCAAAAGGGTATTCGTAAACCTTAATGAAAAGCAAATCTTAAAATTCAATTACAATTTATTTTAAGTATAACCCGGAGGTTGTCCTTCCTCCTCCCCTCACCCTTATTTTGTGTGTGAGAAATGTTTTAACCTGCACCTTTTATCAGTCCATTGCTATCAGACGGAGGCCAGTTCCCACAAGCGTTTGATCCGTGACCACTTGCAGGGAGCAGCTGCTGACCCTTATAAGCAAGAACACATATATCAGCTTCAGATGTGCTGCTGCTGTTGCTGGATTGCCAGGCATTGTTGTGCCTTCTAACCTGACTGCTATTGCACCAACCAAGTCTATTTTTAATTTCTATTCTGAAACCACCGTTGGACAATCTCATTTCCTGGAGAGAGGAGTACATGTTAAATTTATTTTTTTCTCCTCCTATTTTCTCTAAGGCACAAGTGCCTCTGAAACATTTAGTAGTAAATGCCAGTCCCTACATTA
This sequence comes from Pristiophorus japonicus, assembly GCF_044704955.1. Classification (NCBI taxonomy): domain Eukaryota; kingdom Metazoa; phylum Chordata; class Chondrichthyes; family Pristiophoridae; genus Pristiophorus; species Pristiophorus japonicus. Next base: position 128,284,143 of record NC_091985.1, on the reverse strand, counting down.
CTGTAGCTAAGATTACATTTTCCTAAGGGATGAAGACAACTGATCTTTATCTAATCATCCAGTCTGCCCAGGAAGTCCTGGAGATCAAAGCAAGGTGCATTTATTTAGCACTATGTCAAGTTAAAAACAGTTCAGTGGCAGACATATGATCTGCCCAAGCTTGAATCCTTTCTGAATGACATTGCCTGTCTTAGTATCTGAGCTCTTCCAGCAATCCATTCTCAGCTGCTCAACGTTAAAACTGACATCCTTCAACACATCACAGAAGTCCTTTTATGAAACTCACCGCCACTTCCGTTGACTGAAATATGTGTTCACTTAAAAAAATAAATAATTTAACGTAATAACCATATGTTTAATAGTTTGGAGACCTAAAAATGCTTTCTAACGCACTGGTACAAAAACAGGACCACCATATAATGGATGCAATGATTATAGCTTTAAAAGTTGAAATACTTTATGAACAAGGCTGGTCTTTAATCCAGATAAATAAGTTTGTACTATGATTTCTTCCATACAGTTCCTGATCTCAGGGAATGGGGATACGGCCCGGTTAATTATCTCATACTTTAGTGCCTCAAAGCCTCCTTGATAAAGTGTAACATCCCCACCGGCATCCGGGAATCCCTGGCCCAAGACTGCTCAAAGTGGAGGAAGAGCATCTGGGAGGGCATTGAGCATCTCGAGTCTTGTCGCCGAGAGCATGCAGAAATCAAGCGTAGACAGCGGAAGGACCGTGCGGAAAACCAGGCTCCCCACCCACCCTTTCCTGCAACGACTGTCTGCCCCACCTGTTACAGAGACTGTAATTCCCGCATTGGACTGTCCAGCCACCTGAGAACTCACATTTAGAGTGGAAGCAAGTCTTCCTCGATTTCGAGGGACTGCCCATGATGATGATGAATTATCTCAACTGGAAGCAAAGGAGAGTTAGGACAACAGGTCCCAGCATCCCTGGGCTGGGGCAGGAGGGGGAATTAGCTAGCATTACAATTCTTCAACGCGTCATGGTCATCCCTGCTGGAAAGTCTGCTCCTGTGGATACCAGGTGAAGATAAGATTGGGCACACATGTGACTCATAGCCTGCTCAACAATGTCCAGGTCCACACATGGAGAATGAAGACTTGGTACTGGAGCATGGGCCTCAGGGGCAGAGAAAATTGGAACAGTATATTAAATATTTTAATCAACATTTTCTTCCCATTTCCCCCAACTATTTAAGTCCCTCAGAATCATAGAAACTTACAGAACAGAAGGAGACCATTCAGTCCATCATTCCAGTGTTGCCTCTTTGAAAGAGCAGTTGTGCTTAATCCCATATCCCTGCTTTTTGTCAGTAACCTTGTAAGTTCCTCATCCTCATGTACCATCAAGTTTGATGAGGTAACAGAGAGGATTGATGAGGGTAATGTGATCCACGTAGTGTACATGGACTTCCAAAAAGCGTTTGAAAAAGTGCCACATAATTGGCTTGCCAGCAAAGTTGAAGCCCATGGAATAAAAGGGACAGTGGCAACATGGATACGAAATTGTCTAAGGGACAGGAAACAGAGAGTAGTGGTGAACGGTTGTTTTTCGGACTGGAGAAAGTTGTACAGTGTTGGAAGGTGGCAGGGCAGGTTGAGAAAGTGGTTAAAAAAGCATACAGGATTCTGGGCTTTATAAATAGAGGCCTAGCATACAAAAGCAAGGAAGTTATGATGAACCTTTATAAAATACTGGTTCGGCCTCAAATGGAGTATTGTGTCCAATTCTGGGCACCGCATTGAAGGCTTAGAGAAGGTGCAGAAAATATTTAGGAGAATGATTCCAGGGATGAGGGACTTCTGTTACATGGATAGACTGGGGAAGCTGGGGTTGTCCTCCTTGGAGCTGAGAAGGTTGAGAGGAGATTTGGTAGAGGTATTCAAAATCAAGAGGGGTCTAGACAGAGTAGAAAGAGAGAAACTGTCCCCATTGGCAGAAGGGTCGAGAACCAGAGAACATAGATTTAAGGTGATTAGCAAAAGAACTAAAGACGACATGAGGAAAAACATATGCAGTGAGTGGTTAGGATCTGGAATGCATGGCCTGAAAGGGTGGTGGAGGCAGATTCAATCGTGACTTTCAAAAATAAATTGGATAATCTGAAGGATTAACCTGTGCTGTAACCATTCTATGATTCTATACCTGTCCAACTCCCTTTTAAAATTATTTATGGAATCAGCTTCCACCACCTCTTCAGGTAGAATGTTCCAGATCCCGACAACTCAATGAAAAAAATTCTCCTCATCTCCCCTCGAGATCTTTTACCAATGATTTTGAATCTCTGACCTCTGGTTATTGACCCACTCACCTTAGGGAATAATTTTTTTCTATCTGCTCTATGAAAACCTCTCATCATCTTGAAAACCTCTATTAGGTCACCTCTTGACCTTCTCTGTTCCAAGGAGAACAGTCCTAACCTTTCCAACCAACCTCTCCTCATCCCTGGTAACATCCTGATAAACCTCTAATTAAATCCGTTCTCCCCCTCACCATGTACATTTCCTTACTGAAAGGATGGGCAGTGTCAGCTCACTGGCAATACTCCTGCTGAGTCAGATGCTATGCCATATTCATGAGCGTCCCCAAGGCAGCTTGTCAATTTCCTCTCCTTCTGATAAAATGATCTGTTCTGTACTCAACCCTGCCCAAGATCAGAGAACTGCAAATGTGAACTGACAATTTATAACTATTGAATGTATCAATCCCGCCATGCAATGATGCCACGTACAAGCAGTTTAACAGCAATTATCTCCATGTGTCTGATCAATTAACATAAACCCACAACTAATCAAAGCATATTTTTGCAATCATCCACCTTTATATTTCAAGCACTCAATAGCAACAGTAAGCTTTCGCCCAATGACAGGGACTTAGAAAATATCATGGATCCAATTATTACTGTTTTTTTGCATAAGAATAAAGTTGCCACAAGGCAGCTTGAATTTTCTCCATGTAACCAGTACTAAGTTTAGTATTACCAATATTAAAATGCACATTCTCCACTCGCAACCTTCCACTAAGACTGATACCGCCATGTGAACTTGCAGCTTACAGTTCTCTGGTGTAGTGTCTCCAGTTTGTTGGGTTAACTTGAGGAACTCTCATGAAAGGCTTCTGCGGAAAAAATTAATAAAAATTGGTTCCTTGCAGACAGATCAAACCAATGTCAAAAGCTTCTTGGCTGCAATGGGGTGGGATTTTTTTTTAAATAGAGACAATACACTGGCACAATTGTCTTGCTGCTCAGCTTTCCTGTCACCTTTGTGGGGGACCGCCTATGATGGTGATGATGACTGCATCACAAATGTCTTGGAACACACTGGGGAAATGAATATTTTGTAGGTACTGAAGTGATTGTAAATCACAAACTGACCCTTAGAATAGAGGTGAACATTTCTCTGTGCTCTTCTACAAATAGGAAGCACGCAGATGCTTAAAATAAAATTATAGTTTAATTTAGAATCCTGATGAGGGTATGTATCCTATGAGGGCACACAATTCCTTTTACCCATTTTGTCCCCTAGGGCCTCGCTTGGGTCATGCGCCTTCTAGATCCAAGAGGGCACAGCAGACAGCCTGCTACCAAGTGACCATCATTCCATTTTTGACTGCCCTCAGCTTTTTGATAGTGTCTCGCTGGAGACACTTGTGTGGAACAAATGTTAAACTTGCTACTTGTCAGCTTGAGTTTGAATGTTATCCAGGTGAGGCTGGAGGCTAGCAGGGACAGCTTCATTATTGGAGGAGTTGTGAATAGAGCTACATATTGTTGAATTGTCAGCAAACAGCCCCACTCCTGACCTTATAATGGAGGGAAGGTCATTGATGAAGTAACTGGAGATTGTTGGGGCCAGGACATGTCCTGAGTAGCTCTTGCAGTGATGTCCTGGGGCTGTAATGACTGGCCTCAGCCAACCACAACCATCTTTCTTTCCGTCAAGTATGACTCCAGTCACTGGATCTCCATTGCCCTCAGTTTTGCTAGGGCTCCTTGGTGCCGTAATTGGTCAAATGATGCCTTGATTTTGAGGGCTGACCCCTCTGACATTGAGCTCTTTCATCCCATGTCTTGTTCAAGGCCAAGATAAGGTCTGGAGCCAAGTGGTTCTGGTGGAACCAACAGAGTGCCAGTAAACAGGTTATTAAATGAGTCAATGTTGTTTGATGGTAATATCAATGACTCATTCCATCACTTCACTGATGACTTGGTTACATTTATCCTGTTTTTTGTGGATAGTACATACCTGGGTAATCTTCCACATTGTCCAGTAGATGCCAGTGGCAAACCTGCACTGGAATAGCTTGGCGAGGGGAGCAGCTAAAACTGGTGCACAGGTCTTCAGCACTACAGTTGGGAGTTTATGACCCATAGCCTTCACTGGGCCCAATGCACTCAGAAACTTCTTAATGTCACGTGGAGCAAATCTGGTGGGGACCTCGGGAGAAGGAAAATGTAGCAGACAATCTGCACATACAACATCTCAAATCAGTGAGATAAATGACCAGTTAATCTATTTTCTTTTTTGATATTGGTGGAAGCCAGAGACTTGGGAAAATTCCCCTGCTCCTCTTTGAATAGTGCAACCATGGTTATGCTGATAGCGTGAGATGAAGTAGCCAATGCTCCCTCTAAGTTGCGTTGCCGCGCTGTAATGGGAAAGCTCCCACCCACGCCGCTCACTCCCTTTTCCCATTCTATGTACCTCACACGCACAGAAATTTAAAGGAACTGCGCAGTAAAAGAAACTGCGCAGTAAAAGAAACAGGGTGCACAGAACAAAGCGCAGTTTGCAGGGAACATTGGAAGTCCAGTATGAGGAAGCACATGTGGAGTATAAACACAGGGACAGACTACTTGGAGCGATTGACCTGTTTCAGTGCTGTGAATTCTATATAATTCTATGTAAATGGGGTGAGCAGGATTCTGATCCATCACGAACCTAAAACTTAAGCAGAGTGGAAAACAGGTATTCTGTGCATTTTAAACTTTTGACAGATAACTGTAAGCAGGTTACCTGCCTACTCACCAAACTGTAGCTGGTGTGGCAGCTTGGGGAGTACCAGGAGAAGGGAGAGGGGAGAAAATAGTCTGATACAGAGGGATTTGTACCCTACAACAATAATTTCTTCTTGGATCAAATCATCAGAGATTATATTTGAAGGGAAAATAATTACAGGGCTATGAGGAAAGAGCAGGGGAATGGGATTGATTGGATAGCTCTACCAAAGAACCCACACAGACACGATGGTGCTGTATTGTTCTATGATCTATGATTAATAGTCATTATTAACTGAATATTATTTATTTCGAAGCACAATTCAGATTAGTAATAAATTCAGCAAGTCTTAGCATTTTATTTACATCAATTTATCTCATCAAATATGTTCAACAAAATCTCAATCAGTTCTTGCATATGAGAGCGGAATTTTTCCCACAGTTAAACTGCATGTGTTCCCTCTTTAAAGGTTTACTTCTATGTCATGTCGTTTCTTCCAAATGAGATTTGAACTTTGGTAGCATGATGATGTGTGTGAGAGGGGGGCCCAAAGCTGATAGTAATTTATTTAGTTGGCTCCCCTCGACAGCTCAAGGGTACTGGTGTATACCTCAGGAAATGTCTCACCATAATGCCACAGAGATATTTAGTTAACTGTCACTGTTAATTAGATGGCTCCATAGAACCTGGTAAACATAAAACGCACAACCTTACTGGCAACTTCAGCATCTTCGCAACAATATAAATATTATTGCCTGTTAGCAGTGACACTGCCGGGAGACTTTAAGAAAAGGTTCTCTGAACAGGGTGAACATTTTCTTGTTCCGTGTCAGAGCTTGAGGCTGAAATTTCATTCGGCCATCCAAATGTTTCCTGGTAGCTTCGTAACACCATAAGGCTAAGGTTTCCTGGGGCCCAAAGTTCTGAGTGTCAAAGCAGTTGGGACATCTAAAATCACCACACAAAGTTAACCAAAAAGGTTTTACAAAATGTTGACTTTCCTATTTAAGAATGATTCACATGCTTTTTTCCAAAAAGAATAATGAAATAAAAGTAGCAGAAAGCAAAATCACAAATTTTAGTTCAGGAGTCAGTATTGTTGTATTTATTTTTAAAAATCAAATGTTTAAATTAAGTTTGAAGATAGGTGGGATGAGTTAAAACTGTCTTCAAACCACCACGGTTTTGGAAATAACAGATCTTCGTGTTCATAAAAAAAAATTGTTCCTCGTCACATATTCAAGTCATCAAGATCCACGGAGCAGCCCTGGACAATGTGGACCACTTTCCATTCCTCAGGAACCTATTATCAGCAAGGGCAGACATCAACAACGAGGTTCAACATCGCCTCCAGTGCGCCAGCGCAGCCTTCGGCCGCCTGAGGAAGAGAGTGTTCGAAGATGAAGCTCTCAAATCTGGCACCAAGCTCATGGTCTACAGGGCTGTAGTAATACCCGCCCTCCTGTATGGCTCAGAGACGTGGACCATATACAGTAGACACCTCAAATCGCTGGAGAAATACCACCAACGATGTTTCCACAAGATTCTGCAAATCCCCTGGGAGGACAGACGCACCAACGTTTGCATCCTCGATCAGGTCAACATCCCCAGCATCGAAGCACTGACCACACTCGACCAGCTCCATTGGGCGGGCCACATTGTTCGCATGCCGAACGCAAGACTCCCAAAGCAAGCGCTCTACTTGGAACTCCTACACAGCAAGCGAGCCCCAGGTGAGCAGAGGAAACGTTACAAGGACACCCTCAGAGCCTCCTTGATAAAATGCAACATCCCCACCGACACCTGGTAGTCCCTGGCCAAAGACCGCCCTAAGTGGAGGAAGTGCATCCGGGAGGGCATTGAGCATCTCGAGTCGTCGCCAAGAGCATGCAGAAAACAAGCACAGGCAGCGGAAGGAGCGTGCGGCAAACCAGTCCCACCCACCCTTTCCATCAACGACTGTCTATCCCTCCTGAGACAGACTGTAATTCCCGTATTGGACTGTTCAGTCACCTAAGAACTCACTTTTAGAGTGGAAGCAAGTCTTCCTCGATTTTGAGGGACTGCCTTCGATGATGATGATGATGATTTAGGTTTATTCTAGGGAGAATTGGCATTTTCCTGCCATAAAGATTAAATACCATTACATCACTAAAAAAGAAAGCGTGTTTATGATGGTTTTTCTCCTATTGTGATTTTTCCATAATTTTCTGCAGTTTTGATGAGCAACTGGGATTTTCAAAATTCAAACATAGTTTGAACGTAAGGAGAATGAGCAGGGGTAGGGCATTCAGTCTTTCGAGCCTGCTCCGCTAAAAATTGCTGTGTCTCCAACCTGATTCGAACACGCAACCTGGAGTCAGATGTGCTACCATTGTGCCACAAGGCCCACTAAAAGTTTTTAAATGGGCAAAACACACAAAATAGAGTTTATCCAAGGAAAATCAAAATGTACCCAAGGTGCTGTGTATCTGTTGGGATCAAGTTTATAGTCGTTTAATCTTTGTTAGATTTTAAAAACATTCAAATGGGGTGTGTGTGTGTGGGAGGTGGAATATTATTTATATATTAAACAAAAATAATTGATGAATTACAGGTATGTATGGTGACTCATTTGTCAGATGTGGGGTTGTATGTGGCTTCATATCTAGGCCAAACACTTTTATCGGGATGGGTAAAGTATACATGTCTGTACTTCACCCTGCGAACAGCAATTGTGCCTCATGTATATGGCCGTGCCAATTTTCAACATATTAGTACAAGAATGCAACCCGAGTTGTTTAGTTTCAAAAGCTTCACACTGATTTTTCAGAAAAAAATGTTTCAATTCTTAACATCGGTTGTGCTCATTAGGTGAGGGATATTAGTGTTGGGGAATGATATTCCCACTCCATTTCAGGCACCCTCAGATCAGGTATGGCAATGCAAACTAAAGGTCTCATTGCTCTGCCTCAACAACTTGCCACAACCTCAACCTCAAGAGCACTTCCGACTGCACTTGTGTGATATTGGCCGGAATTTTGCCGGTGCTCATAGGACCAGATCGGTGGCGGGTCAGCTGTTAAATTTTAAATGATTGACAGTGGGTCGGGACTCCGCTGTCAACCCGCTGCCACACTACTTTCCCAGATGTCGGGTCTGTCAACTCTGAACAGACCCAATACGCAGCAGCGGGGGAGACAATTTAAGTGATTAAGACCATGTTAAGAGGCTATTAAAGACAATTGTGAGCTGAACTTACCATTTTACTAGGTTTTCCACGAGGTTCCTGCTGCTTAGGGATCACGTCAGGTAAGGACGTCGGGAGTTGTGTGACCATAAATTAATTTCTTTACCTGACAGGTGCAAATGTGCTATAAAAGGTCGCATCTCACTTTCCAAGATCAAAAGCTCTTGCTCACTGCATTTGGAAAGCACATTGAGCATTATGCAGGTTGCAAATCTTTGGAGCAATCTCTCTATCCAGTGTCACCTCATTGGAACAACCTCTCTAACCATTGACAGATCGCTTCTGTCATCCCAAGTTTACCTGTCATCTATTACATTAGCATTGGTGCCCTTGAAACTATCTCACCTTGATCCTCGGAATCCCATCACGATCAGCCCCAATGGGCATACCAGCAGCACCAACAACACCAATCTTTTCCGCAATCAACTGATGTTGCACAGGACACAGGGCATCAGCACCCAACCACATTGCTGCCTGGTACACCAGGGATGGCCTCACCATGGCCAGATTTACTTCAGTTGACGCTGTACACTCTGGCTGCCACGTGATGCACCAGGTTGGCACCACCCCATACCAACACCATAAAGCAGCCCTACAATGCCCAATCCATTCCTTTCATACTCATCAGCATTGCATGGGGTACCATTCACTGCAATTCACTGAGCCACTTCCAAAGATGCACACAAATCTGTCCAAGAATGCAAAGTCCTGAAAATAAAGATTTCAATGTTTGATAACACATTAACAGAAACTTTACATGAACATTGGCGAAAAAACCCAAGTGCCTACCCTTGTGCATTGTTAGTTGTTATGCTTGCACGAGGATGAGGGTGTAAGGGGTAGCTCGTGTGATGGGGATGTGATAATGTAGATAGAGGGGTATGAGTGGAGGTGCAAGGTAAGTTGGTGTGATTAAGGATGTGCAGAAGTAGGGTCGGGAAGGCAGAGTGATGGGGATGTGATGAGTGGCACAGGAGGATGAGGGTTAGTGTGGGTTTGCAGTAACGTTTTGTAATCTACTGAGATCATTGAAAGGTTTGCACTACTGCAGTCTGGTTCTTCTGACAACACCCCAGCTGGTGTCCTCCTGTACAATGTGCAACCAGGCTGCGTTGGTTTTCTAGGTCTCTTCCGCCCATTGGAAGGGAACAGAACCTCCCTGCATGCGGCCCTGCACCACTTTGCAGTGCTCATCAGTGTTTGCAACAGCACAACAGTCAAAATATATTTGCGCATGGTCACGTTAAGGACCCGCTTCCTTTTAATTGGCCGGGAACTGCACTGTATCTTAGAAACTTACAGCACAAAGTAGGCCATTTGGCCTGTCATGCCTGTGCTGGCTCTTTGAAAGAGCAGTTGTACTTCGACCCACACCCGCACTTTTTGTCCGTAACCCTGTAAGTTCTTCATTCTCAAGTCTCTGTCCAACTCCAGTTCAAATTTATTTATGGAATCAGCTTCCAGCAACATTTCAAATAGAATGTTCCAGATCCTGACAACTCTCCGAGTGGAAAATAACATTCCTTTTTGGTGGTGGGCTCCAGCGGTCCCTTTACGGACCCGCTCATTAAGCCGCCTGTAAACCTAGTTTTCCAGAACACAGCCAGGCCAGCAACAACTCTGTTTATGGTAGCTGAATTTTGCACGGAGTCACAAACAAGCATTAGGCTCCCCTTTATGCATATGTTTCAGGCTAAGCCCTGGATACCTTTTTTTTCTTATATCAATATGGTGGGCGGTGCACTTCCAGCCATGATGAGGCCCCTTTAGTCTCCGAAAGACAGACATGGTGCCATCAGATTTTTTACGCCTAGATCTCTTGGATGTCACAGGTGCAATTTTCCAAATGTATCATTGACCAGCTAGTGTTGAGAATTTATTTTGTTTGTGTGTGCCCTGAAGACAAGATGGTGGCGGGGCCAGATGAAGCCAAAAATGTTGTCGGTTGTGAGGAAGCAAAAAACATCATCGGTTGTGAGGAAGCCAAGGAGGGTGGGGTGGGGACGAAGGAGGGAATGTTGTTGCTGAGAAAGGGAGAGGCAAAGTCATGAAGGGATTTTTAACATAAAAATGTGAATTTTAAATAGGTGGTGTTTAGCAACAGGAAGCCAACGTAGATTGACAGTTGTCAAAGGCTGCAGCTAGGTGAAGGAGGATGAGCACGGTCACAGAAACAGAGGGTGTAATTTGTGACTTTGATTTTATTACTATGCTGAGGTCAACGAGAAACTAAAGACTGACAGAGGGCAGATACATAAGTCAAAAACTGAAGCAGTGAAATTACGGGTGTACAGATACAGTTCCTATAATCTTAAATATAAATTACACTAGTACTGACTAGAGCGGAAGAACTGAAATCAAAGTTTATGTGACATTAATAGAAGCAACAAAATGACACAGGAGTAGCTGAATAAGGAAAAAAGCTTATACTTCCATATGTTGAATTACCTTATTTATTTAATATCTTAATTAAATATTATTACATTTACAGGTGTAAAGTAGCTTTGCACATCCCTGATTTTAATCACACCGCCGCTGGTGGTCATGCTATCAGCTGCCTAGGCCCCAAACTCTGGAATTCCCTCCTTAAACCATTCCACCTCTCTCTCCTCCTTGAAACCTACCTCTAACCAAGCTTTTGGTCATCTGTCCTAATATCTCCTTATGTAGCTTGGTGTCAAATTCTGTTTGATAATTGTTCCTATGAAGCACCATGGGATGTTTTACTACGTTAAAGGCGCTGTATAAATGCAAGTTGTTGTTGTTTGTAAAACCTAACAGGAAACAATAGGAATGAAATGAAAAACAAAGTCATACAGAATACACAACAAACACAAGACAAATGGTCTGAAAGTTGCATTAGGTTGTCACAAAGGTAGGGCCGCACCTCTAATCCATGAACTTCCACAGACCTTACCTGTGCAGCGGTGGGAAGATACCTAATGGAAGCCTGATACTTCTCCAAGTGGATGGGAGACATCCAAGGCTACTCTCACCATTTGCTAGTTTCACATCAACCTTGGTTAAACAGCTGGCAGAATTTCACCCTCTTGTTGTCTTGGTTATGATAGTGCTGGCTCAAGATGATCCGAGATAAGGGCAGAAAAACAAGTAAAACAAAATAAAAGGGCCCGATAACGCAGTGTCAGTCACTTATTAATGCACATTGATTGGCAGCTCCCTGCATCATCCCTACTGCACCTAGTTTGTTAGCTTTCTTTCAGTATCCACTCAAAGCAGCATGACCATGATTCTGACCTCGCGGTCCACTGCTTGGTGTAGTCTGCTTTCAAAATATCACTGGAGAAATGTTCTGCTCGAATGTTCAGGAATCCACATTTAGATAGAAGTGAAGCTGTTCTGATTTATTTTTAGGTAGGCATTATATAAAACAGCATAGCCATGAACAGTTTTCTCCCACTTCCCTGAACACAACTCAGTTGTTCCCTACATATTCTATTACGTGAAATGTTCGTGCCTCTCTTACCGTAGGTTTTGACATTTTATTGGATATACAATTTAATTTTTGAATCTTTTTTGTGGATGCATGCACAAAAAACACCCATGTTACGAAGTTAAGTTTGTTTTGTGACAATAGATAGGAAGTTCAGAAAGCCAAAGCCTCATGCTCTTGATAGATTTGCATTGGGCATTTTTCTTTCGCTTTAGTAAACCCATTTTTGTTTTTATTATTGCCCTTCCTAATTTTTCCGATTACAGTACATGAGCATAAATGCTATAAAAAAGGACCATTATGTAAATTGATCTAAGCTGTTTTATATTTAAGAAATGTAGCAATCCAACAATTTGCATTCTATAATCTCTCAACTAATGGTAAAGTTAAAATGTAAAACATTGTACACAGGTCATTTCTGTTATGCGGGGTGGGGGGTTCCCTTTATTGATCAAAATACTTCCATTTTATGAAAGGCTTTTTTGCTGAATTGGGACGGTGCTCGAAGGGGTCATAAGGGCATCACACTGCAGCTCTGTATGTTTTGATGTGGTCGGGTATCCTGCTGATGTTTGAGCTGACTTGAAAGCTGCTCTTTGTGATTTATTGAAGAGCCACTTCAGACTCTGGGGTTTAGCCATTCGTCAGTTTGGTGCACTACCTTTGATCTCCACTTGATCTAAAAAAAAATGATGTTCAGTTGGTGCCAAACAGAAAGCTTTGATGCCCAGTTTATATGACAAATGTTAATCCAGGATGAATCTATTACAGATTAAACTGAGGAGAAAAACCTGTGTGTGTGACCTACAGTGGAGTATACACGAGGCTGTTAGACTAGCATCTCCCACAATGGGTAATTTGTTGACTAGATACAGGAGTCTCGGCCCTGTAGGTTGGGCCTATACTCATTGGAGTTCAGAAGAATGAGAGGTGATCTTATCGAAACATGTAAGATAATGAGAGGGCTCGACAAGGTGGATGCAGAGAGGATATTTCCACACATAGGGGAAACTAAAACTAGACAATATAGTCTCAGAATAAGGGACTGCCCATTTAAAACTGAGATGAAGAGTTATTTCTTATCTTAGAGGGTTGTAAATCTATGAAATTCTCTGCCCCAGAGAACTGTGGAAGCTGGGTCATTGAATATTTTTGAGCAGTAAGGGTTATGGGAAGTAGGCAGGGAAGTGGAGCTGAGTCCATGATCAGATCAGCCATGATCTTATTAAATGGCGGAGCAGGCTCGAGGGGCCAGGTGGCCTACTCCTGCTCCTATTTCTTATGTTCTGTAAACTTAACACCTGCTCAGAGGTACTCTGGCACCAATTGTTTGGATTGCCTATCAAGGATGCAGATGTGCACCTCCCTGGCCTTCTGATCTTAAATGAACTATACTTTTTAATGATTTAACAGGTAGCTGCTCAAACAACATTTTAACAAGGGTTAAGGGCCTGGTTGTGTCAGCTACCCACAACAGCCTACTAGATAAACCTTCTTCTTAGGCAGTCCCTCGAAGTCGAGGATGACTTGCTTCCACACTAATACGAGCTCCAAGGTGAATAATGAGTCCTATGGAGGATCTACAGACTCTACCACAGGTGGTGGTTGAAGGTACAGGTGGGTGGGGTGCTTAGTTTGTCGTATACTCCTTCCACTGTTTGTACTTGTAAAGTCCCCCCACACCTCCAGCACAGACCTGTTCCATTGTTTAAAGTGTTCCCAAAGAATGAGCTGCGTCTGGCTGATCTCTCTTGAGCTTCTCTTATGTTGTAGTTGATTGCTCGCATTGTGGGTTGATGAGGTGTGAACGGTCGTTCCTGTGGCCCTTGATGGCTTCTGCATGCTGTCGCGAGCCTGTTCTCCTGGTTTTGTCTGTGTGTGGGGGTAGCAGCTTGTTTAGTGCTGTGAACTTCTTGTTCTGATATTTCGTTAGTTGTTGTACCTGCATTGTAAATCAACCTCGTTTCTTCTTCCCCTACCAAGAATGTCTGTGCAACCAGTGCTGCTGCCTCTAAGGTCAGGTTCTTGGTCTCTATGAGCTTTCGGAATATGCCTGCGTGGCCTATTCCTTCAATGAAAAAGTCTCTCAGCATTTCTCTCCTCAGTTCATCGGAGAACTCACATAAACTAGCCAACCTCTGAAATTCTGCCACGAAGTCGGGTATGCTCTGGCCCACACAGCGTCTGTAGTTGTAGAACCTATGTTTGGCCATGTGTAGGCTGCTTGCTGGCTTCAGGTGGTCTCTTACCAGTGTGCTCAATTCTTCAAACGACTTGCTGGTTTCTCGGGTGCCAACAGATCCTTCATTAAAGCGTATGTTTTCGAGCCACAGCTGGTCAAGAGATGGACTCTTCTCTTGTCCGCCTTATCGTCGCCTAACCAGTCTTTGGTTACAAAGCTTTGCTGGAGCCTTTCTATAAAGTCCTCCCAATTGTCTCCCGCATTGTACTTTTCATCTGACCCGTTGTTCGCCATTCTGTGGATTCTGTAATCCCGTAAGCCATTGCCACTGTAAAGTCCTGTCCCCTCAGTACAGATTCACACGAGGCATGTAGTGAAGTCAAGGTCACTCTGGACCTGCACCTTTATTTCACAGCTCTGGAATGCTGCACTTGCCTGAGACCTGTCCTTATATACCTATCTTTTGCAAGTGCACCCCTGGTGGTAACAGGTCATATCTTATTACAGTCATGTATAGCATGTTAGGATACAATTATATATAATAATGTAAGATACATGACAGTACTTGGCTTCCGCGTGCTCCCAACTAAGAAACTTGAAGTGTTTGGCGCCTTCTCGAATGCTTCTCCTCCACTTTGAGCCGTTTTGAGTCAGGGATTTCCAAGAGTTGGTGAGGATGTTATGTTTTTCCAAGGAGGCTTTGAAGACGTCCTTGAAGCGTTTCCTCCGACCTCATGGGACTCGCTTGCTGTGACGGAGCTCGGAGTAGAGTGCTGTTTTGGGAGTCTTGTATCAGGCATGTGGACAGTGTGGCTCATTAAGTATGATCAATGCCTCGATGCTGAGGATGTTAGCGTGAGAGAACACTGACGTTGGTATGTCTATCCTGCCAATGGATTTGCAGGATTTTGAGGAGGCGGCGTTGGTGGCACTTCTCCAGTGCTTTGAGGTGCCTACTGTACATAAAGCAATACAAAGGTGATCATCCAAGTCTATTCCAAGTTGAAGGAGTTCAACTAGCGCAGCAGATAGGCACAATTGGCCTCAAGTGTTCAAGTTAGAGGAAAGGGGCGACCTGTTGATTGCTATTGCTTGAGCCTGGTGTGATGTGGTTGATGTCAGAATTGGTTTAGCTGTGATACCCTCATGATTGGACTACCAATCACTGCCTAGGCTCAAATAAAAGTATGCCATTTCGCAGTTACTGGTGTGCGTGTGCGCGTCTATGTATATATGACTGGAACCATTGAATTAAGTTTCTTTAATTCACATTCCCACTATGCTACAGTCTAATTAACTTGTGGAGATCTTTCAAGTGTATTACTTTTCAAAGAAAAGGTTCCAAGTTTTATCTGATGGATTTTGGATATTAGCACAGCACACAATGTCAGAATGTTGCCAGTGACCAAGCTTGCATGACTGTTTAAAAGCATGAAGTCTGTTCAAACTCAATATAAAGGATCAACATGTCAGATGTATTCACTGGATGTCAAAATTTGATTGCTGGTGCAGCCTGCCCACATTTAGGGTTAGGGTTAGCTGTCTGGTATAACCCAATGCTAGCTCCAGTTGTGTAACCAAAGTATTTAAATGTATAATTGGCACTCACTAGGCCGAACAGGGCAGCAACTCCAACATTTTTGACGTCATCCACAATTGTTTTGAGCTGGTTCACCCGCGGTGAATGGCTATTATCCTGACGTGGAGTATTTCCTATCAACATTATCTGAATGAAAAAAAAAGTGGGGAGGTAAAAGAGGAGGTTCATCTTCAGTAACTGCTCTAAGTAACATTGGATATTCAAGCCATTTAGATGAGGGGAAACCTATGTTCACAAGAGACCCTTCATCACATCAGATTTAATGGCTGAAACGTGTATCCAAATTGTCTCAGCTGCTGATGGAGATACCATTGGAAGGATTGTTGAGTTATTAATAAAAGACCCAGAGGGCAGACAGGAAAGTGTCAGAAAGAAAATGTCCTTACTGTCCAGGAGGGACTCCCAGTCTCGGCTCCCTCATCACTGGCAGACACTCCACTGAGCAAATTGTATTTGATGTTTTTTGGGGAATTGACAACCAAGTTTGTTAGATGTTCCAGTGGAGAAAAGCTATGCACTTATCTTTATAGTTTCCCACTCCCAGAAGCCAGGGAATGATTTTTCTCAGGAATGGCCAAGGATATACAGAAATTCCTACTCAGATGGGCCATAGAAAAAGTCCCCTCCGGCCAAATAAACACTGGGTTTTATTCCACTCCTTTGATGCAACACAGATTTTTTAATCAAGTCTGGACCTTAGGCCTTGAATTCCTTTGATCTGGCAGAGAAAATCAAAATCATCACCCTTCCACAAATCATTTAGGTAATAAACTTGGGCAACTGGCTTGCAGCAATTGACCTCCAAAGGGCCTTACTTCCATATAGCAATTAGAGTATCCTACATCAAATATTTTAAGATTTCGGCATTATCAAGTTACACTTGTAATACAATACAACCTGTTAATCCATTTTATAACGACCCGCGTGAAACAAAAATCATGTTCTTCCACGAGGTGATAATGTTCGGTCGATGTTACCTTGTTACTGATCCACCAACCAGTGGAAACAACCTTTCATTACTTACCCGCTCAAAACCTTCCAGAATTTTGAGAACCTCCATCAGATTCCCTCAAAATTCCAGTGAAAAGTGCACTAGTTTTTCATGCCTTTCTTCAAACACTTTCCTGTCTGCCCTCTGGGTCTTTTATTAATAACTCAACAATCCTTCCAATGGTATCTCCATCAGCAGCTGAGACAATTTGGATACACGTTTCAGCCATTAAATCTGATGTGATGAAGGGTCTCTTGTGAACATAGGTTTCCCCTCATCTAAATGGCTTTTTCTGTCGGTGCACCTTCCTTGCACTGTGAGAGTCATGGCGGCCCTTTAAGGGGAGGGCGCACTGCCACGGCTGCCATGTTTTCTTTTTTACCGGCCGACTTTCCAAGCAGCTGGACAATTATGGTCCCAAGTTTGGCTGGGCCGCCAACAGGCAGCCTGGCATTCCCTCTTGGGTGCCAGGCCGCTGACCCAGTCGAAACCCTCCTGATGGCCGATAATCGCAGTTTCTCTCCCCTTTAAATGAGGGGAGAGACGTGGTGACGCACATGCGCACTGACGTCAGCACCGCTCTGCCCCCCGACTCAGCGGAGACTCTGTCCCACCCTCACACCGCATTTCCACGGCCATTATGACCGACTTCCGGTCCGCTCCAAAAAAATTGCCAAAGAGCTGAAAATGGATCAAGAGTCTGCCTCATCTGGTAAAAACACATAGAAAATGGTAGGTGTGCCAGGTTTCCGGCGGGGGTGAATTTCTACCCCAAAGACTCAATGTTTCAGGTTGATGACTTTTCATTGTTGGATTACCCATCATAGCTTTGATCATCCTAATTCGTGAAAGATCAATCACCATTGTACAAGGCTCCCTTCTAGCCTGGACCCTTATTTCTGTTTCTGATCTGCTATAGCACGAGACCAGTTTACTACTGATTATGTCAGCACACTTGTTGTTACTTCCCAATTACAAATACAAGGAGGTCATTCAGCCAATCTAGCTCAGCCTTCCATAGAAACTTAGAACCTTCCCCTTTTCCACCTTGGTGTCCAACTGCCTCTTGAATCACTCCTGTTTTTGACTCACTACTTTATACGCAAGACCATTTCATGTACTGATCACTCTGTGAAGCGCATCCTCACATCAGTCCTGAACTTGCTATTATCAGTTTGTGTGTATGTCTTCCTTGTCCTGCAGTGGCAGTTTATCTTGAAACAGTGCTCACAATTAAACTTTTTATTAATTCATATCTAGCATACTTCTATAAGGTTTTCCTGCATACTCAATTTAAAATATCACATCACTCATCATCTTCTGAGACTGAAGAGTCCAAGCTTTTCCAAAGTGTCCTCATAGTGACAGAAGGGATCACCCTTGTGGCCCTTCTCTGTATGGGGTGACTGGGCATCCAGAGTTGAATCTTGCAGATGAATGGATATTCTGGAGTTCTGTTTGATTACCTTTGGGTATCAAGGACTATTGAAGCAGAGATAACATTTAGTGGGACAGAATCCATGAAGGGGGGATTGTGCATAGTTGGTGGAAAGAACAGTCATGACAGGCCAAATAGCCTTGTCTTGCTCCCAGCTTTTATGTTCTTAAGCAGTCATATCCGGAATCATGATTTAGGTTCCTAAATAATTGAAAAACACATTCCAAATAAGGTAAATACAAGAACTGATATTTTGTTGTTCTTTAACAAATATATTTTCCAAATAACTGATCAATTATACACTGCAAAGTGTTATTACGAGGCACACCTGAGCAGTTACTTCAGACATAATACTGGCACTGCTCAAAAAGTAGAAGCGAGGGCATTTAAACTAGCCTTTTATTGTAATTTCTTAACAGACAACAACTTCCCTTTGACTACAAGTCTTTGTGCACACTCAAATCTTTCCTGTATTGTTAAATTTACAAACATATATACACACAATTGGTTACATTTTGAAAATGAGAGAAATCTTTTTTCGCGAAAATTTTTATTAAAGGATAGAATACAAAACATTAGCATAATATTTTGTAATTATCAATTAAAAGCACCTTTGCAAGCTCTTCATTTAGCCCTGGCAGTTTACATATAATATATAGTGGAATTAATACAGTGCAACATCAATTCTCATAAGATCAAACCTTGCTCAAGATAGAGTTACATATACAAAACTATTTACTTTTCCTGCATACTCAATTTAAAATATCACATCTAAGCTCAACGGTAAAATATCTAAATTTACAAACTATAACATTAGCCCATGGTCACTGAAAATCAAATTTCTTATTCTCCTCCCATCACCACAATTTGGGTTTCCGTGGCTGTAAATCAAAGTTCAACACTTTGAACCATTTCATTAACAAATGAAAAAGGACCACTCATTGGTTTTACTAATGGTTAGGGAGGTATTGAATTCCTTTAGTCAGGGAGGTATTAAAGACCTTTAGTCTGGGAGGTATTAAAGACCTTTAGTCCTTTGTAGTTTTCTATAACACATTTAAAATGCAATAATAGACTGGCACTTCAAAACAGACTTCAAACTGCCATCAATCTGTTTTTATAAAAGTTTGATATTGCTTCAAATGCAGTTTTGAGGCACACCTTTTAACTCAGAATCCTGAAATTCATGGTATAAGGAGTCACCAGATGTAGTGACAAACTTTTGACAATACCTTTTAAAAAATCTGTATGGGAGAGAATGGGAAAAACAGGAACATTGCCATATAATAGTAATAATTTGAGAAACGTTTCACATTACAAAGATATCGCAATTTAGTTCCTAAAAATGTATAATCTATTTTCAACTATTATACTCTAACTTATTCACCGCCACGATTGTCCTGGATCCACAAATTTAAAAAAAGACTACCTTGGGTTTAATACATCAGACAGAGTCAAACGTCAACATTCCAAATTCATGAGGAATTCATTGGCTGAGCTGCTAAGCTCTCCTACCAACTACAGTAAAGTATTGCAGAACTACAGAAAACGTTGATTATAAATAGGAGATTCATTATCACAATTTGTTGCAAAGAAGCTCCACTGTAGAACACAGTAATATCTCTTGCCACAAACGCAATGGATGCCGGAAAATAAACTGGCATCGCAGACAAGATCATTTTAATTGCTCCACCATTGGCGACCATGCCTTCAGCTGCCAAGGTCTTAAGCCCTGGAATTCCCTCCCTAAACCACTCTGCTTCTCTCGCCTCGTTTGAGATGCTCCTTAAAACCTATCTCTTTGACCAAGCTTTGGTCACCTGTCCTAATATCTCCTTATGTGGCTGAGTGTCAAATATTGTTTAATAACGCTCCTGTGAAGCACTTTGGAAAGTTTTACTACGTTAAAGGCGCTGTATAAATACAAATTATTGTTGTAGACAGATCCAGCACATCAGGTGCTCCTGTTCAAACAAAGCTACCTAAATGGGCTAAAGCAGCAGAATCAAGCATCTGCACACACTCGCGTTTGTTGAAGAAAAATGTGAAAGAAGCACTATTTTACAGGATATCATGATGCAGTCAATTTGACTTCAGTGTATACCTAATGACTGTTAATTGTATACAATTTAAAATAAAAATAAAAACATTTAGGATCTACACCCATTGCACCGAGTTCTGTTAAATGTGTAATTTTACTATTTATGTCTTAAGCATATCATTTTCACCTACATTACACGTCACCATATTTTCAGCCAAAATTGCCGATGAATTCAGGATCATGTCCTGCATGATAGTACTAATAGCACAAGGTTAAGTTTCACATTTAGATCATTTAATGCCAAGTTTAACACATTACAACATACTGATGCGCACACAATCACATCTATTATAGTTTCCTCTGTAAATGTTAAATGAATATACCTGATCAAACCTCAAATTGACTAGCAGCTCTAAAGGCGGTACATGTGGTATTAACTACATAACCTTATGAAGTGAACCCAATAATATTGAAGTCATAAACACCTAATAGCTACTAAATTTAGGTCAGATAGAGCATATAGATATAGCATGGTCCTGAATCTCTTGATGGAAAATATGGAATGCAATACATTGAGTAAAACTCGTCAACTGCGAAGAAGGGTTCTTTCACATTAAGTATTTTTGGGAGACTGTATAGTCACAAATAAGATAATTATTTCACAACAAACAGGATGAACACTCCAGGGAAGTCAACTACAATCATCTTCATTTTAAGCAGAGAGATGATATGCTCAGAACAAAGCAGCACTTACTAGCATAACCAGGATAAAGTACAAAGTGCAATTCTTATTATTGTACCAAAAAAGATAAAACTCTCAATATCCTTTACATAATTAAAATATACAAAATACACTATAGCTGGGTAGTCCATCTGAGGCTGTGCACGGTGCCATTTTACAAAAGTCAAGCATGTTCAGTTTATAGGGCTTCGAAGCCTGCAAACACCACCTTCGATTGCCAACGACTGCCCTGCCACAGCTCCTGGTGGAAGCCTTGAAATGTGAGTCTGTGAATAAACATATTGACCACTTTAAGATTCCAGAAAAACACAGCTGTACAATAGGTTGTTTGGCATGCAGTGGAATCAAGTGCTGCCTCAATTACTGACTCATAATCTAAAAAATAAACTGCAATATTTGCACTTGCAATTAACTCTATTATAACCAGTACGCATTTCCCCAGAATTCCAGCATCTCTCTACTGTTTGGCTGGAAGAAAAGAAGTGAGAAGTGCTGAGGAACACATTCGAGTTATTAAAGACTATGACGACATAAATTGGTTGGGTGAATATACATTTTGCTGGCAGCAATGTTGACAAACTATTGAATCTTTCCTCCTCCTCCTTTCTCACCCCATGGCGGGGGGGACTCAGTTATCATTGGGGCCAAGACAGAAAAATTATTACACTTAGTACTGAATGGGTCGCAACATGATGTTCAATGCAAACTAAATCTGCAAACCTTCCATTCAGATCCTTTGATGCTACAGTACAGGGCTAACTCATAGGATCTGTGTATATTATTCAAATGGATATTATATTCTGAAGTTTTGGATGTTGTTTTTCTCCAGTGTTAAGCTATTGTTATACTGGTAAAGAAAGAAGAACTTGCACTTCAATCGTGCCTTTCAACACCTCAGGATGTCTCAAAGCTCTACAGCGAATTAAGTACTTTTTTTTTGAAGATTTGCACACAGCAAGATCCCACAAACAGCAAGGTGATAATAACCGGTTAATCTGTTTAAGTGATGTTAGTTGATGATAAAATTAAAAAAGGATTAGATACTGTCCCGTTGGATAGGTTATTTGAGATGGGAGGATTAGGAGGCTTGCATATAAAATACACAGGCAAGGAGTTAGATTAGATGCTTGGAAGTACAGTACTGTATTTCTTTTCAGAATCACTGCCTCTTGGAACTGTTTACGAAAGCATGTAGCGAGTATGGATTCCCTACAGTCCTTCAAAAGGAAGCTAGACAAGTTTTTGAGAGAGCACATTTCCTGCTAAAAGTAGTTATGTTGCAGGGTAGCTGGAAATAAAAAGATTTAAGAGTTACTGCAGCCTTATGGCGTTTTGTTTGTCTTTGAGGGTCAGAGAGGAACTGGCAAGAGTTTTCCACAGATGGCTTCTTTTTTTTTTGCCTCTCCCAGAAAACTGTGTAAGGTGTGGGTAAATGGTTACATGTGCCTGTACTCTGTGGATAGGCTGAGCTTGATAGACCAGATGCTCTAATCCCACCCCTCTTTATGTATATTCATAACCCCTTATCACTGGGATTTTCTATAGGAGCCTATTAAAAATCTTTCCTAGAATTCTGAGGCATTTAGCATTTGTGTGAGGATATTTGCAATTCCTCAGCACACTTTTCAAAAGATACATTAATTGCCTAGTCACAAAGATTAACAATCTTCAATTTTGTCTGCCAGCAATTCCAGCATTGGATTAATTACAGTAAGCCTGATCAGCTTATTGCAATGGAAAGGTTTTAATCAGTTCAAAGGAAAACTGAAATGCCAGGGTTTGAAGATCAAAAAAAAACTATTGTAAAACAATTGCTTTAAACTGTTGCACACATTACAAAAAATATAACAAAGGCAGGGGGGTGGGTTACTTTGGAGTACTAAAACAAACATACAGGACAAATAACAGCATTATATTTAAGCAATAGGAAATGACTAGCATATGTGTCGATGTATGGAAAGGAGTAGTTGACCAAGCTAGTACTAGATCTGGCTCGAGGTAATGTCAAATGCCAAAACATATCACTAGCATGGTGAACTTGGAGTTCACTATTGCATTTGGTCAACGGATTGCAAACAGAAGTGCAATAAATACTGATTTATATTTGAAAGAACATTTGCATTGGCAGCACACAAAGGGAATAATAAAAATTCCAAATGAATATTCTGTATTATACATTTAGGGATTTCACAATACTGATTGTCGTCAACAGTGATGATACTATTTCATCAGTGAACTAATAGAAGTCAAATAGGGCATTCTCATTGTACTACAAGAAATTCTGCTTTAATGGCAAGGATTTCTCTCCAACTTTATTATGATAAACAAACTCAACATAACAAAAATGGTGACAAGCTGAGAACTGTAGACATTACAGCTGAAGAAGCATAACTAAATAAGGATTAATGACATAACCGTAAGCAGATGCCTGACCTGATTTATTACTTCAAAATGCCCACGTGTGCACACAGAACAAAACATCCAGTCCAGGAAACCAGAGGGTTTCTATTATTTTAAAATCTAATAAATATGACAATTGATCAGAAGAATAAACAACAAGGAGTGAACTGAAAGCCCGGACAGATCTGCCATTTATCCATGATAGGGGGAGGAGAGGAAACAAAATACACAAAACTTGAATTTATATCTAACCTTTGATATTGTAAAGTCACCATGGGACATGTTCTGAGGGAAGAAGGAAAACAAGTAAAATTGATAAAAGGGCGAACAGAATAAACATTAAGCCAAGGTGCAAGAGTTAACTGAAAGCCTGCTCTGAAAAATGGGGTTTGAGAAGTTTTTAAAGTGGAGGGAGAAGAAAGAAAAAGAACCAAAACAACCTGCTGAAGGATCAGAAAATAGTGCTTGCAAGGGGGATGGGAATTTTTAAAAATGGAGGACAGGGGAGAAAGAGGGAAACAAACTCAGATGGAAACTGATGACCATACCCAGGCCTGAGGGTTATTCTTTGGCACAAGACACAGAAAACTAGGGGGGAGAAATCGGGTGCCTTTGCGCCTCCTTTTAGCACTAACGAGGCGCAAATGACTTTACGACTGGGCGCGCCGCTGACATCGACTCACGCCGTATTCGGCAGGAGTTTTGCGGCAATATTACGGCGTTGCTCCCCGATCTCCTGTGCCCAGAGATCGTGACAGCATCGCCGTGTGCATTGCCCCAGACCCGAAATTGACTTCCGTCCCCTGCAGCAGCGCCGGGCGAAAGCATCGACAGCTGCAGGAGGTGTGCATCGGGCGGCCGGCCGCCACGGGGATGATGATTAAAGGCGAGGTGGCCAAGGTAAGTAAAAAAAAACCTTACCTTTCTTGTTGCTGTTTTTTTTTGCGGGGTCCTGCCAGCGATCATTCAGCCCGGCACTCCGTTCAAGTGCCGGGCTGATCGCACGGACTTCCTTGGTGGTTGCCTGCAGCGATAGCCCTTCCCTTTAATGGAGGTGTAATGTCCTTACACACTACTATAAATTCACACGAGGCACATTCTGCAGACAAGGTCACTCTGTGACCGGCACCTTTATTCACAGGACCAAGATGTGATGACTCTGCGTGGGACCTCCCTTTATATACCTGGATGACCAGGTGAGGAGTGTCTCCCATAAGTTCACCCCCTGTGGTCAAGGTGTGCATTTCTTAGGTGTATACAGTATGCAGTGTTGTTATGAAGGTTACAGTTACATGAAGGTTACATACATGACAGGAGCGAGGGAGCTATTGAACGTGGCAGCGCTGCATGGCCCTGTGTGCTGGAGTTTCTGCCCTGCCTGCTGCCATTATCACTCCACTTTTTGCACTTTTGCTCCTTCACTGATGGAAGTGGAGTGCTTGATTTACCGCTCCACTTCCTTCTTAGAGCGCAAAAGGCGAACTTTTTAAAGTTTGAAATTGTTAGCACCTGGCGCTAACGTTTCAAACTTTTAAAAAATTAGCTCCCCAAACAGGGCAATAGTGAATTTCTTCCCCATAGTTCTTTTAAAGCACAGTGAAGGAGCAAAAGTGTAAAAAGGAAAGCACTAATGAAATAGTCCACATTTCCAGTGAATTTATTTCATTCAACTAATGAATATTACTGGAAGGTGCAGAACTCTTCTCAAGCATGTACTTAAATATTATACATGAATTGTAAAATAAATGTAGTATGTAAATTAGGTTACTGTATAGTGCTAAAAATGTACTGAGAAAAAAATAACTTGTGCAACACACTACTGTTCAAAGTGTTTTTATTTTACTGAAATTCCAATAGTGTTTAACTAGCAAAAGAACAGATGGGCAAAAATTGGAAGAACACATCGAAAGCAGAATCTGCATCTGTAGAGATCAGGTCAGCAGTTTTTGCTTTGTTCCTGCACCAGGTTTAAGTCTATTATATTTTGATACTGGCAATATCATCTCCAGTCATTTCCATAAGCCACAAAAAAGCCGCTTTCATCACCACTGATCAAGATAACAGATGTTGGCAAAAAAAAACTTCCAAAAACCAACATAAAGAGGCACTAGGGTAAGCAGATGAAAGCTTTTTAAAAATCATTAGTTCATTACTTAGTGACAATACACAATGGAGACCTTGAGCAACTCACTGCAAAATAAAATATTTGCACATACGTAAAGTAGTTTTAAATGACAGGAGGGACAAAATTCTGCTTTAAACAGATCATATTCTTTTAATAACCTGTTTTAAACATGTAACAGAAGTTAGTTATATTGGTTTCAAACATCTTTATTCTGACTACTTATTAGATTTTTTACAACTATATTTAATTTAGGAATAAACACAACCCACTTCCCCCCAGCCCCTCGCGTGGAAAAACAAACTACCAAAGACCAGCACAAACCACTAGGGTCATCCACAAGCCACTAATATTTGTATATGAATTGCTGCAATTCATTGTATATTGCAATGTACATCACACACTGTATCCAAAAACATTAATAATTTCCAAGATTACTTCCGAGCAAAAAATAAAGTGAAACAATATAAAACAAAAGGCTGTTTCATAAATCTATGGATTCTAACAATGACTGTTGGAAAAAATGTACTGACAGATATATAAATAAACTACAGTAAGCTCATCTGATGTAGTAAGTTTCTAACATTTAGGAGAACCGACCAGAATGTGTAGTATCACACTCTTTTAAAACGTTGTGAGCAAGTTCTGGTGTGCACAGAGGATGATACACAAGGCAGAATTGATGTAATCTATTGTTACATGATTATGTCAACCATTGCTGCACGAATAGTTACAGCTAGTCTGAAGTGGTCCAACAACTTGTATTGTGAATCTCTCCAATATGTTGAATGTGCAAACTCAATTCAGATCAGATCCCCAAACCATAAACACTACATTTTCGGCGAAAACAGCAGTTTTATGCCAAAATTACCGTTTTCGCTGCGCTACCATTTTTAGGCCTAACTTTTGGCCTTTACATCGGTAAAGTCGGCATTGCACGAGGATTCGTGGTGCAAACCGCGAGTTTCGGCAACTTTAGTCCGAGGCCTTGGGAGGAGGAAAAACAACAAAAAAAAAATTGCAAAAATCATTCACAAAACATTCAAAAAGC
This sequence comes from Pristiophorus japonicus, assembly GCF_044704955.1. NCBI lineage: Eukaryota > Metazoa > Chordata > Chondrichthyes > Pristiophoridae > Pristiophorus > Pristiophorus japonicus. The sequence continues at coordinate 128,257,868 of NC_091985.1, read as the reverse complement.
CCTCACCTACTAAATCGCTGAAAAATAATTTAAAAATAAAAACTTTAACTTATCTTTTTGCAGGTCTTCATTCTTATCGCTGCTGGCAGGGCTGCACTGACAGGTTTGACCCTGTCGGTATTCTGGAAGTGGCGTAAGGGTTGGGAGAGTGCCGAAAGTGTGACGCAAATGCAATCTGCAGTGTTGCACGTCGGCGCACCTCTCCCCGGCGGTATGTGGAAGTGCCGCCGCAAAGAGGTGCCCGAGGATCCTGCCAAGCGGGTTTTCAGCGCGAGGGTCAAATCACAGCGAAAACCCGGTCGCAAAATCGGCGAAAATCCAGCCCGATAAATCATGAAATGTCAATTGATATCTGTGAACTGGCATACCTAGGAAAGGAAAAACTGATACGAGCATTATAATATAAAAACATAAGAACATAAGAAATATGAGCAGGAGTAGGCCATACAGCCCCTCAAGCCTGCTCCGCCATTCAATAAATTATGGCTGATCTGATCATGGACTCAGCTCCACTTCCCTCCCCCGCTCCCCATAATCCCTTAATCGTTTAAGAAACTGTCTATTTCTGTCTTAAATTTATTCAATGTCCCAGCTTCCACAGCTCTCCGAGGCATCGAATTCCACAGATTTACAACCCTCAGAGAAGAAATTTCCCCTCATCTCAGTTTTAAATGGGCGGCCACTTATTCTAAGATCATGCCCTCTAGTTCTAGTCTCCCCCATCATTGGAAACATCCTCTCTGCATCCACCTTGTCAAGCTCCCTCATAATCTTATACGTTTCGATAAGATCACCTCTCATTCTTCTGAATTCCAATGAGTAGAGGTCCAACCTACTCAACCTTTCCTCATAAGTCAACCCCCTCATCCCCGGAATCAACCTAGTGAACCTTCTCTGAACTGCCTCCAAAGCAAGTATATCCTTTCGTAAATATGGAAACCAAAATTGCACACAGTATTCCAGGTGTGGCCTCACCAATACTCTGGAAAGCTGTAGAAAGACTTCCCTGCTTTTATATTCCATCCCCTTTGCAATAAAGGCCAAGATCCCATTGGCCTTCCTGATCACTTGCTGTACCTGTATACTATCCTTTTGTGTTTCATGCACAAGTATCCCCAGGTCCCGCCGTACTGCAGCACTTTGCAATCTTTCTCCATTTAAATAATAACTTGCTCTTTGAGTTTTTCTGCCAAAGTACATGACCTCACACTTTCCAACATTATACTCCATCTGCCAAATTTTTGCCCACTCACTTAGCCTGTTTATGTCCTTTTGCAGATTTTTGTGTGTCCTCACACATTGCTTTTCCTCCCATCTTTCTATCATTAGCAAACTTGGCTACATTACACTCAGTCCCTTCTTCCAAGTCGTTAATATAGATTATAAATAGTTGGGGTCCCAGCACTGATCCCTGCGGCACTCCACTAGTTACTGATTGCCAACCCGAGAATGAACCATTTATCCCGACTCTCTGTTATCCCAGGATATGGGCTATAGAAAATCATGATCTTGTAATATGATGTGCCAATCACCATGAACATCATGACTCTCTACACACAGGGTTACTTATGAGACAATCACTAAGCAAGCTGGCTCAACCAAAACACAGCAATCCAGGATATTGGAGTAACAACATGCAGCATTACAGAATACCAGGAAATACATCTAATCCACTATTCCCAACAATACAAAATTACAAAGTAGCAGTCAGATACAAATCATCTTTCATTGTCTAGACCCACACATGAAAAACAGTCACTTAGGCAATATACTGGAGGGGCTGCTAGCACACTTGAAACTGCATAACACCAAGAAAACGTCTTGCAATGATCCAAGTCTATAACAAAATTCAAAAGTGGAGTCCTGTTATTTGGAAACCAGCCTGCATGCTTGCATGATGTCATATAAACTTCCATTCCTGCATTGCTGCTGGGCCTGGCAAGAAAATGCAAGTACCTTGGATTTCTTAAAAATATTAAAATAGCATCAAGAGCGCAGCAGCTGCCAAATAATACCGTTCTTATGCCAAAACCTGGTGCCGCAATCTGAAATCATCTAAATTTGCTACCAATGAACCAAGAAAACATCCCTCAATTATAAGGTTGGGCAGTTCCACTTACCTATGCTGACAGGACAAGTTTCATCTGTTCTTGGTAGAATCGTGCAGTCCACAAACAAAAAATGCTGCCCATGCTCCAACCACTTTCCAGTTTCCCACCCACTGCTTTACCTCTTATTTAACTGCACCACAGCTTCTTTACCAGGGCAAAAACATTGCAAATAAAGTGAACAACCCAAAAATTGCTTTTTCTGTGCACGGATTATGAATTTCCCTCACTAAGAGAGAAACAATGGAGCAGGTACGTAGAGATGGCCAAAATTTAGATTACCATTTTATAGAGCCACAGAAAATTTGGCTCTGGATTCAGGTTGGCAGTTCATAATGGTTTTACTGCTGATGCTTCAAAATTGATCTTGGTCAAGATCACTGTTTCAGGTAGATTAGATTAAACATGGCTCAATTTAGAAAAGGACCTTTTGGTGATATTTATGACAAATAGTTGTAATTTAAATTAATTTGAATCCTGTTTGCAATTAATATGGGGTACATGAGGGGTTATACTAATTGCTTACTTTTAAACTGAATCATGTTTACATATGTCAACAGCCATAAAACTAAATTTAATTTAAACTTAAAAAAAAATCTTTTAATTACATAGGATGCTCTGACAGGGTTGGGAGTTGTAGCTTTGATTACCATTTCCAGATGCCTATGCTCACAGGGCAAGTTTAATCAGTTCTTAAACAGGTATCTGGTCCTCCAGGGGAACTGGCTGATGTCTTTGTTGTTCAGGGCTAGCTTATACTGTACAATCACATGGTCCACCCAAAATGTTCTTAAAAAGGAAATTACCCCTGTGAAATTTCCTGCTTTTCTAAACAACCTATGTGGTCGACAAAGATTTAAAATAAGATTTTCATTGAAATGGATCACTTAATTTTCCTATTTTCATAGCTTGTGTATTTTCAGATTGGTATTTCTGTATTAATATTGCAGTATATAGTTATTATATATTTTTTAGGTTAAGTAAAGCATGAAGCTGTGGAGAAGTTGGTGTTTTTTTTAATGAATCTGGCCTTTAAAAATATCGAATACGTGAAAAGAAATACTAGGTTAATAAAAATGAAGTAATGTTGAATTGGTAAGTGGAAAGAAAATTGTTTCAAAGTGAGTAAATAAAGACAAGCAGCAACATCTGTTGTGCAAACACAATTAGATGAAAATGTCTAGTGTGAGACTCTAAACTTTTTCAGCATAGATCAATGAATCAGATTTTAAACTGCATGTTGAAGCAAAAATAGGCAAAAAATAAGGATATACAAAATCTGGTTGAAAAGGCAGCATGAAATCATAGCTGTTCAACTGTACAGCCAAAAAAAGATGACCCAAGGATAGATGGTGGTGGGCTATTTCCTTCATTAAATAAGTTCCCAGTTAGAGGAGAAGGCCTGAATACAGGTATTCCAGCATTTATAAACTGAACTGCTGTGCAGTTCTAACTTTTGGGTCAATTGGAGAAAGCAGATATCCTAGGAATAACTGCAGGGATGACTTGGAACAGGTCAGAATTTTGCCAAGAACAAAAACAAGCCAATAAATGGGGTGAAAATAAAACCAGAAACAATCTTCTCAACAACATGTCATATAATGTTTACCCCAATAAGGCAGTGGTTGTTAAACCTAATTTAAAATGGCAAATACTAACATGCCAGCTTTGCTGACAGATTATTTTTGATCAAACTTGTCAACTACAACCCCACTCCTTCTCCATCCCTAGTATTTGTGGTTACTTGCTGAAAAACATTTGTGGCCAGACTCAAAGTGGGGGTGGTGAAGAGGGATTAGTCTCGTAAAGGAAGGTCAAAAGCGTAATTTAAAATTGAAGTGAGAAGAGCAGCTGCGTCTGTCAGGCCTTCAACAATACCAGCTGCAGAATTTGTGGGCAATATGGAAACAATGTACACCAGATGTCAAAGAATGGAAGAGAAGCTGCTCAGCAAGCAGCCAACGTACCATGCCTTTAATGTCCAAGTGTCACCTCTGTTACTGAGCCACATTTCCCACATAGAATAAAACTGTTAAAGTCTAATATAAATTAATGCTGACTTTTTGAACACCACTCTGCATATTTAGAGACTCAACACAAAAAGTCTTCCATTTGTTGCTTTGAAGTATGTTGAAGAATGAAAGGTGAATGAACAATTTGTGATTTAGTAATAGAAAACAATCTTCAGGGGATGCTCTACACTTCAAAGCTACTGCAAAATATACATTTCTGTGAAATCCCACATACATTTTAAGTGAGGCAACGCATGATCTGCATTAATTGGAAAAAAAAACATTCTCCTCACATCTGCGTTAAAACATATTTTGGATAGGCATCAGTAAAACACATAACTGAAAAAAGAGAGACTGCCTCCATAAAATTAAAATTAACATTAGAAAGAAGACATTTACTAAAAAGGTACATAGTTTTAAGCTACCAGTGCGGACTTACACTTACCTTAGCTTTGCCATCTTGAGTCGACATGTATCCAACACACATACTCTCAGTGGTATGACTCCATAAAAACTCAACTGTGTAGGAACAATTTTTAAAATATGACATAGCAAAATGGAATACACTTACAGAAACAGCCATTCAGTAACAAAGGATAGCTAGAAATATTAACATTAAACGAAAAAGGGGTTAACTTTCAACATTTCAGCAGTAATTTCACATGCTTTGATGGCATGCTATTGCAAAACAAATCTGATCTATTTTTCTTCTAACAATCCAAATTTCACAATGTTTCATGAAAGAGAGGCTTTTGTGTTTTTAAAAAAAAACAAAACCAAAACAAAAAAAAAGGCATATAACTAATTAAAGCTAGATATGTTTATCATTATTTTCCTGCTTTCTAATCTGGTGTAACATACGGCATGAATTTTTGTATTGGCTATTCAAACAAAAACATCCCTTACATAAAAACTATAGTAAAGGGCTGTTAAAATAATAAGTTTCCACCCATATGGTAATCTAGAACATCACTTTTCTTATGATTAAAAGATAATCTTCAGTATAATTTAATCTTGGGTGAAGGAACAAAAGAAAAATATTTAATTCTCTTTTTCCTTTCTTCAGAATCTCCCAAAAACATCTACAACTGAGAACTGCTGCATGGCTCTGTAAATATTACTTGGAAGTGTGCATAGGAGAAACTGGAGCTGATCTGACTGCTGACTGTACTTCGCTTCCAATAAGTCCATTTAGCACCTCCCTTAGTTTAGAATTCATAAAGATCAAATCTGAGTTCTAGCACAAGTTCTTAGCATGTTGGTCATTAAGTTGCCTTGTGAAGAACAAACTTAAATTACTTTCCCTTCTGTAACATTACAAAATAAAAATAAAGAAAATAATCAAGTCCCTCTTAACAATGTTAGATGTTATGGTGGTCAGAAGATCGGCCAATTCAGGCTTCTTGCACATTTCCGATTTTAAATCGCTCCACCATTGACGACCGTGCCTTCAACTGAACTAAGCTCTGGAATTCACTCCCTAACCCTCTCCACCTCTCTCTCCTTTAAGATGCTCCTTAAAACCTACCTCTTTCACCAAGCTTTTGGTAACCTGTCCTAATATCTGCTTATGTGGCTTGGGGCTAGAAATTGCAGTGGGCGGTATTGGCCATTTTGGGCGATAACTGGGTCGGCAAGAAATTGCCCAGCTGAGTTACGCTGGCGGTTTTGAGATACCACTGGGGAGCTGATCACCGGCGTGCACCGTCCACAGATCGCCATGGCGTGATATTTGGCGCAGTGGTGACCCGTAGGTAAGTATTAAAAAAACCACCCACAAGAATCAGCGGAGCTGGGCGGTAGGTGAGTAGCTCTGCAAGAAAAAAGGTAATTGGTTTTTTTACTCATCATTTTAAAATTCTGTTGTGGTGATTTAAGTTCAAAGGGTCCTGAGAATGTTTTTATGATTTTTAATGTTATATTTTTTGAAAAAGTATTTTGTGTTTTTCTCTGCCGAGATCCAACCCGCAGCCTTGGGGTAAATTTTTAGTAATTTATTAATTATCGCCCATTTTCTAATTGACCCTAAATTCCACTTTTTTTGCCAAGAATCGGGGTGCAACACCCATTTTTTTTTTTCTTCGCTGGGCGGATTTTTTTTTCTTTTGGAAAGTTTTCACCGGCGATAATCTTGGGAATCTTAGCGGTCTTTTGGGTGGCAATCGGGCACTGGCGTGTAAGGAAATTCTAGCCCAACGTGCCAAATTTTGTTTGATAACTGCTCCTGTGAAGCAGCTTGGGACATTTTACTACATTAAAGGCGCTATATAAATGCAAGGGGCCCAAAATTCATGGACATACCGCCCCCAAAAATGCGATTTGGGTGAAAAAACACCGACATACCACTCGGCATGCACACTTTCCACCGTGCAGAACCGCCACATGCCACTCAAAATGTCCAATTTTCATGGCATTCTGCCGACATAGCACCGGAGCTGCATACTGTCCTGGAAAGGTGGTTTTACACGATGTTAAGTGGGCGGTTGTGTTCGGAGCCGCCATTTTGAAATCGGGAACAGTCAGCTAAAGCAGTACCTCAGTATTTCTAAGGTGAACAGTGACTTTACAGTGTGATTTACAGTGGGAAAGGTATTTTTATTGGTACTGAGTAACTTAAGATCAAAAGGTATTTTAGTTATTTTTTTTTTATTGAAAAATATTCTGGAGATTTAAAAAGAATGGGGCCTGTACTGTCTCAGCCTGTATTGCTAACAACCTGTCTAATGGAGGATCCAGATGTGGGAAGGTTTATTGAGCAGAGCTATCAGGGTAATAGAGGGCATCGCAGACTGATGAGAAGGAGGAGGAGACCTTACCCCCAAAGGATTTTCAGGAAGAAGCACTCATACTTGGATCTGACCGATCGACAGTGTGTTCGAAGGATGCGCTTCGAAAAGAGGTGATCAATGAGATTTGCCAGCTCATTCAAATAGACCTGCAGCCCAGTACCACCAACATTACTGTACTTTCTGTCGAGATGAAAGTGACTGTGGCACTTTCCTTTTATGCCAGTGGCTCTTTTCAGGCATCAGCTGGGGACATATGCTGTATTTCTCAGTACGCTAATCATCGGTGCATTCGACAGCTAACCGAAGCACTATAGGCACGCCGGATGGAATTTATAAACTTCCCAATGATTAGGGAGGTACAGAGTAACAGGACTTTGGGATTTGCACGCAGTGCTGGCTTCCCCAACGTGCAGGGTGCGGTTGACTGTACCCATATTGCCCTGCAAGCACCATTACAGGAGGCGGAGGTGTACCGAAACCATAAGCTCCCTCAATGTGCAGCTCGTATGCGATCATACTAAGCGTATAATGGCAGTGAATGCCAACTTTCCAGGGAGCATCCATGATGCGCACATCTTGAGTGAGAGCACCGTGTCTGACCTGTTGAAGTCTGAACCACAAGGTAAATGCTGGTTGCTGGGGGACAAAGGATACAGCCTCGCCAATTGGCTTGACCCCCCCGTGGAACCCTCAGACAGAAGCCGAGCAACGATATAATAAGAGCCACACGTAATATTATCAAAAAGACAATTGGAGTGCTGAAGCAGCGCTTGGACCATCGGGAGGCAGACTGCAATACCACCCTGAGCAAGTTGCTCAGTTCACAATGGTGTGCTGCATGTTGCATAATTTAGCAGTCATGCGGGGACAGGAATTGCCACAGGGGACTGTGGGACCACCTGAGGAGAGAGTGTAGGCGACGGAGGAAGATGAAGAAAATGAAGGGGAGCTTCCAGATGAACCATGGCACCACAACCCCCACCACCCCCAACAGCATAGCGGAGGGCACGCTGAGCGTATGCCACTGCAAAATTGTTATGTCAGCAGCTCACAAATGAACGTTTTGCTTGAATGTGGAGAGCTGTTTTTTGGGACCCTGATGACTGTTACCCCAAAAGTTTGACACTGAACAAGAGTACTTAAATTCAATTCAAATATTTATGTAAAAATTTAAAAAATATACAACAATTTTAAAAATTATAACGATAAAATTGTAACAAAACTTTTAACAACTTGAATAAACTTTTAAAAATCAAACTTGAATTATTAAATGAACAAGTACAAGAAAAGACCCTTTGCTGTCCTCGACCACGTGCTACACCACCCTTGGGACTATTCGCCTCTTTCTTACTCCCGCCCTTCTCTTTCCCACTGTCGCTGAGCCCGGACTTCCCCGTAGTGATACCAAACTGGCGTGCAGCACCGCACCCCGAGTGCTGTTGCTGTCGTTGGGGGTCAGACATTGCAGGCGCAATAAATGGGGCCTCAGGAGAAGCTCGTGATGTGGAAGGTACGGCTTCAGGGCTGGAAGATGCTGTCAGCTCCCCACCCTCAGGTGCTGTCGACCTGATTACTATGGCACGGGAAGATTCCGCGCCATGTCCTGATCCCGTCGATTGCCGCATGGTTTCGATGGAGTTGGCGGTTCGCTCCGCAACACAGTGATCATATGCGACATATCCTCCGACTGTCGCTCTGACAGAGCCATGATGTTTGCGGCCATCGTAGCCAGGGCCTTGAGCAGCTCTCAACTTATGTCGACGCTGGCCTGTGACAAAGACGCACCACGTCCTAGTACACGGCTCTCTGTCATGTAGCAACCGGCCTTTTCTGCACCGACCTCCATGGCTGCGGCAAAGGCGCTGCAACGCTGGAGGTGCGGTGTGTTGCTGCACACCACTTGGTCCCGCAGAATCAGAGGAACAATCCCCTGAATACTGACTCGGTGGTGGAGGATGTTCCAGTTGGCCCACATGGAACTGGTGTATCCTCCTCTGTCTCTACCCCCACCTCCACTGGCTCCAGGATCAGCGACTCTTCCTCTTCATCATCTCTGCCAGTGGTGAAGTCGGGAGAGGGCTGGGTGACGCCAGAGGTGGAGGTAGTGGATCTCTCGTCTGGTCTCTCTGTGGAGGTGTGGTCTGAATCATCCGAGTCTGGAAGTACAAAACAACATTTAAAAATGCTTGGCACCAGGAGAGGGGTCAGGATTACATGAGTACATAGTACAGTGACTTAGCGCAGTCTTACTTAAATGTCCACCACTGCTGCATTACATATCGCAGACAGACAATACATATATGCATTGCGTTACATGCCCCCAACATTCCAGTACATCACGAGGCATACACACACACACACACACACACACAAAAACACTGCCTTGATCCTCGTCATTACCTGAAAGAAACATAGAAACATAGAAAATAGGTGCAGGAGTAGGCCATTCGGCCCTTCGAGCCTTCACCACCATTCAATATGATCATGGCTGATCATGCAACTTCAACACCCCATTCCTACTTTCTCTCCATACCCCTTGATCCCTTTAGCCATAAGGGCCACATCGAACTCCCTTTTAAATATATCGAACGAACTGGCCTCAACAACTTTCTGTGGTAGAGAATTCCATAGGTTCACAATTCTCTAGAGTGAAGAAGTTTCTCCTCATCTCAGTCCTAAATGGCTTACCCCTGGTCCTTGGACTGTGACCCCTGGTTCTGGACTTCCCCAACATTGGCAACATTCTTCCTGCATCTAATCTGTCCAATCACGTTAGAATTTTATATATTTCTATGAGATCCCCTCTCATTCTTCTAAATTCCAGTGAATATAAAACTAGTTGATCCAATCTTTCTTCATATGTCAGTCCTGCCATTCCGGGAATCAACTCTGGCGAACCTACGCTGCACTCCCTCAATAGCAAGAATGTCCATCCTCAGATTAGGAGACGAAAACTGTACACAATATTCAAGGTGTGGCCTCACCAAGGCCCTGCACAACTGCAGTAAGGCCTCCCTGCTCCTATACTCAATTCCTCTCACTATGAAGGCCAACATGCCATTTGCCTTCTTCACCTCCTGCTGTACCTACATGCCAACTTTCAATGACTGATGTACCATGAAACCCAGGTCTTGTTGCACCTCCCTGTTTCCTAATCTGTCACCATTCAGATAATATTCTGCCTTCCTGTTTTTGCCACCAAAGTGGATAACCTCACATTTATCCACATTATACTGTATCTGCCATGCATTTGCCCACTCACCTAACTTGTCCAAGTCAACCCTGCAGCCTCTTAGCATCCTCCTCACTGCTCACACTGCCACCCAGCTTAGTGTCATCTGCAAACTTGGAGATATTACATACAATTCCTTCATCTAAATCATTATTGTATATATTAAATAGCTGGGGTCCCAGCACTGAACCTTGCGGTACCCCACTAGTCACTGCCTGCCATTCTGAAAAGGACCCGTTTATTCCTATTCTTTGCTTCCTGTTTGCCAAACACTTCTCTATCCATAGAAACATAGAAACATAGAAAATAGGTGCAGGAGTAGGCCATTCGGCCCTTCTAGCCTGCACCGCCATTCAATGAGTTCATGGCTGAACATTCAACTTCAGTACCCCATTCCTGCTTTCTCGCCATACCCCTTGATCCCCCTAGCAGTAAGGACCTCATCTAACTCCTTTTTGAATATATTTAGTGAATTGGCCTCAACAACTTTCTGTGGTAGAGAATTCCACAGGTTCACCACTCTCTGGGTGAAGAAGTTCCTCCGCATCTCGGTCCTAAATGGCTTACCCCTTATCCTTAGACTGTGACCCCTGGTTCTGGACTTCCCCAACATTGGGAACATTCTTCCTGCATCTAACCTGTCTAACCCCGTCAGAATTTTATATGTTTCTATGAGGTCCCCTCTCATTCTTCTGAACTCCAGTGAATACAAGCCCAGTTGATCCAGTCTTTCTTGATAGGTCAGTCCCGCCATCCCGGGAATCAGTCTGGTGAACCTTCGCTGCACTCCCTCAATAGCAAGAATGTCCTTCCTCAGGTTAGGAGACCAAAACTGTGCACAATACTCCAGGTGTGGCCTCACCAAGGCCCTGTACAATTGTAGTAACACCTCCCTGCCCCTGTACTCAAATCCCCTTGCTATGAAGGCCAACATGCCATTTGCTTTCTTAACCGCCTGCTGCACCTGCATGCCAACCTTCAATGACTGATGTACCATGACACCCAGGTCTCTTTGCACCTCCCCTTTTCCTAATCTGTCACCATTCAGATAATAGTCTGTCTCTCTGTTTTTACCACCAAAGTGGATAACCTCACATTTATCCACATTATACTTCATCTGCCATGCATTTGCCCACTCACCTAACCTATCCAAGTCGCTCTGCAGCCTCACAGCATCCTCCTCGCAGCTCACACTGCCACCCAACTTAGTGTCATCCGCAAATTTGGAGATACTACATTTAATCCCCTCATCTAAATCATTAATGTACAGTGTAAACAGCTGGGGCCCCAGCACAGAACCTTGCGGTACCCCACTAGTCACTGCCTGCCATTCTGAAAAGTACCCATTTACTCCTACTCTTTGCTTCCTGTCTGACAACCAGTTCTCAATCCATGTCAGTACACTACCCCCAATCCCATGTGCTCTAACTTTGCACATCAATCTCTTGTGTGGGACCTTGTCGAACGCCTTCTGAAAGTCCAAATATACCACATCAACTGGTTCTCCCTTATCCACTCTACTGGAAACATCCTCAAAAAATTCCAGAAGATTTGTCAAGCATGATTTCCCTTTCACAAATCCATGCTGACTTGGACCTATCATGTCACCTCTTTCCAAATGCACTGCTATGACATCCTTAATAATTGATTCCATCATTTTACCCACTACCGATGTCAGGCTGACCGGTCTATAATTCCCTGTTTTCTCTCTCCCTCCTTTTTTAAAAAGTGGGGTTACATTGGCTACCCTCCACTCCATAGGAACTGATCCAGAGTCAATGGAATGTTGGAAAATGACTGTCAACGCATCCACTATTTCCAAGGCCACCTCCTTAAGTACTCTGGGATGCAGTCCATCAGGCCCTGGGGATTTATCGGCCTTCAATCCCATCAATTTCCCCAACACAATTTCCCGGCTAATAAGGATTTCCCTCAGTTCCTCCTCCTTACTAGACCCCCCGACCCCTTTTATAACCGGAAGGTTGTTCGTGTCCTCCTTCGTGAATACCGAACCAAAGTACTTGTTCAATTGGTCCGCCATTTCTTTGTTCCCCGTTATGACTTCCCCTGATTCTGACTGCAGGGGACCTACATTTGTCTTTACTAACCTTTTTCTCTTTACATATCTATAGAAACTTTTGTAATCCGTCTTAATGTTCCCTGCAAGCTTCTTCTCATACTCCATTTTCCCTGCCCTAATCAAACCCTTTGTCCTCCTCTGCTGAGTTCTAAATTTCTCCCAGTCCCCAGGTTCGCTGCTATTTCTGGCCAATTTGTATGCCACTTCCTTGGCTTTAATACTATCCCTGATTTCCCTTGATAGCCACGGTTGAGCCACCTTCCCTTTTTTATTTCTATGCCAGACAGGAATGTACAATTGTTGTAGTTCATCCATGCGGTCTCTAAATGTCTGCCATGTCAGTACATTACTCCCAATACCAGGTGCTTTAACTTTGCACACAAATCTCTTGCGTGGGACCTTGTCGAAAGCACAAATACATCGCCGTAACCTCAAGATAAATAACATCATCCATGTGACACTGAATCTACATTTACATGGTACATGGCACATGGGGTCTGCATAAATAAAATCATTACTTACTCTTGCTATCTTCACCAGGTCGTTCCACCTCTTATGGCATCTTTCCCCGGTCCTGTACCATGGTACTTGTGGAGGACACCGCCTCCCCGATCTCGTCCCACTCCTTTGTGGGGGGCGGGGGAGGGGGGGACCGGGGAGCTTTCCAGGACCACCCTTCGTTATGTCGGAGTACCTCTCTGTAATATTCTCGAGAAGGGCAGGTAACTCTGTCTCGTCGAAGGTGAGCGTCCTCAACCTCCCGTCCTTTGACATTCCTGTGCTTCTACTTTATTTTTTAACATTTCCATTATATTTACGTTATGATTTTTGCTTTGTAAAATATGTCTTATTATTGTTCAAACTGTAGAATTATTATTTGTTATGAGTATCTTTTAACTTTGGAATGTGTTTTTGAAGTAACTGACCGTCGACTAGCTTGCTGTTCCTTCTCACTCACTCTCCTGTGACCCGTTACTCCCAAAATTGAGGGTAAAACGCTTCTGGGGAAAAAGAAAAAATTGCGCACACGAAGTTCAGTGCCGCACCATTCATCGAAAAGAAAGTCGATCTGGATCGACTACTATGTTATCTACCGCCCGCTGCAGACCGCTGAAAAAGAATTGACCAATTTTGTCCTTTTCGGTCTCGACGGTATGCCGGTGGTTTGAAACGTCGCACCACTGGCATCCCGCCGAGAAATGGACGGACCTTATGTAATGACCAATTTCGGGCCCAAGTTGTTGTAATGTATTTATTTTTGCACAATGCTAGCTTTCTGGTGCCACATTTAAAAGGTTTCAAAAAATTAAGCTAAAGAATGTGTGTGAAAAAATGGAGATCAAAGAATCACTAATGCAAATAATGAAAAATTGTTCATTGATTCAGAAAACGATATGAAAACATGCCACGATTTTTTTTACCCATTGGCCAAAATCACCTGTAACAAGATACCAAAGCAGACAACACAACAGGACATTTTATAAACAGTTGATTTCCAGAAGGTCTTTGTGGTACTATCAAGGCAGACTTAAGTAAAAGATCCAACAGGAAAAATCTGAAAGACTACCTGATTCAGGCACAAACAGGTTCCTTTCTTGATGATGATACTAGGAATCAGCATTATGGAGTGCCTTAATGCAGCAATCATATTGGAAATGTATTGCTTACCGAGAAGGGCTTGAGTATTCAATGATGACTCGGATTCTAGTGAACATCTGCAGCAACGAAGAACTATGACTCCCCCAAGTACAGAGTCTTCACAGGCTAGGAATGGTGAACCTATGAAGAAACCAGGAAAAAAAGTTACTGCAACTGTGCTAACAGAAACCTGCCAATAATTCCAACTTTAAATTTTTTCAAAACTGTATTTATTCCCCATGCAAAATAGTTATCACACCAGCTAGTTTGCACAGCTAAAGGCTGATATCCTATGCACAGACCGAGGTAGACTTAAGTAAACGCAATGGGCTAGAATGTCCTAAAAATCCGGCAGCGCCGGATTGCCGCCCAAAATACTGCTAAGCGTTTAAAATTACCGCGGGTGAAAAATGCGCAAAAAAAATGGACCTTACACCCCGATTCTCGGCGGAAAATGCGATCTTGGACCGGTTCTTAACAAAGTGGGCGGTAATTACTAAAATTTAGATCGAGGCTGCGGGTTCGGCCTCGGAGTGGGGAAACAAAAAATATTTTTTCCAAAAAACAAAATAAAAACAAAATCAGAAAACATTCTCAGGACCCTTTTCAACTTAATCGCTGTAAAAGAATTTTAAAATAATTATTAAAAACCCTTTAAACTTACCTTTTTTTGCAGGGCTACTTGCCTACCGCCCAGCTTCTGCTGCTTTTCGTGGGCGTTTTCTTCTACTTACCGATGGGTCACCATTGAGTCAAAACTCGGGTGGTAGTGGTTTTTGGACGGTGCACACCGGCAGCCTGCTCCCCAGCAGGATTTCGAAACCGCTGGTGGAACTCTCTGGAAATTTCCGCCAGGTGGTTTTCCGCCCAAACCCACGAAACGGGGCGGAGATGCAGTGGAAAATCCAGGCCAATGAAACTACAGAATGACAGATTACCACGTTTTTGTTGTACAAAGGGAAACATTTCCCTTCTTCCAAAAAAAATTCCAGAAAATCCAGAAAGAGCAGGACAATGTTAGATATAAAGGGGCCTAAATTCAGGGTCTCAGAGACCCGTTAATGCCAGTTTGTGGCGGCCATTCCTAAAAATCGAATGGCTGCTGCTTTGGGGTCAACAGGCCGCCCCAATCAAATTTCAGGTCGGGGATTTTTCGGCCTGGACCCCATCCCGCTCAAGTAGATGCACCGCCCAATTAAAATCAAATACTTATCCAGCCATTTCCACCTCGATTCGGAGATTTTCCATTGCGCGGTGCCCCGGCAGGTTTTTCTGCCTGTGCACCCTCTGAAGACTGTGTGTAACCCGGCAGCGTGGCGGCCCTTAAAGGGGAGAGCCCACTGCCGCAATGGAAGAATCTTTGCCGGCCGACAAAATACTGTCCCCGGGTTCGGCCGGGCCGCCAATGGGCAGCGTCGCAACATAAGAACATAAGAATTAGGAATAGGAGTAGGCCATCTAGCCCCTCGAGCCTGCTCCGCCATTCAACAAGATCATGGCTGATCTGGCCGTGGACTTAGCTCCACTTACCCGCCCGTTCCCCGTAACCCTTAATTCCCTTATCGGTTAAAAATCTATCTATCTGTGATTGAATACATTCAATGAGCTAGCCTCAACTGCTTCCTTGGGCAGAGAATTCCACAGATTCACAACCCTCTGGGAGAAGAAATTCCTTCTCAACTCGGTTTTAAATTGGTTCCCCCGTATTTTGAGGCTGTGCCCCCTAGTTCTAGTCTCCCCGACCAGTGGAAACAACCTCTCTGCCTCTATCTTGTCTATCACTTTCATTATTTTAAATGTTTCTATAAGATCACCCCTCAATCCTTCTGAACTCCAACGGGTAAAGACCAGTCTACTCAATCTATCATCATAAGGTAACCCCCTCATCTCCAGAATCAGCCTAGTGAATCGTCTCTGTACCCCCTCCAAAGCGAGTATATCCTTCCTTAAGTAAGGTGACCAAAACTGCACGCAGTACTCCAGGTGTGGCCTCACCAATACCCTGTACAGTTGCAGCAGGACCTCCCTGCTCTTGGGTGCCAGGCCACTGGCTCGGCCGAAACCCTCCCTCTCCTGGTGGTCCAGTGGTCAAAGTTAAAAAATGATCGAATCTCTCCCCTTTAATCGAGGGGAGAGAGCGTGGTGACGCACACGTGCTGTGATGTCACTATGTCGATAGCGGCGGACGGCCCAAACGACCCATTTTCAGCCAGTCAGCCTGTCTTTGAGTCTAAGGTCTGCCCTATTATGATCCAATTCCTGTAGGAATTTGAAAAAAATTCAAAGTCCTGAAAATGGATCTACTCACTGCACCACGAGTTCCAGCGGTGAGTACCAGCTAAAAAAATCATAGGTGCGCCAGCTTTCTGTTGCATCTGAATTTCGGCCTCGTAATCTTGCCAACACTGCTATGTTCATAATCTCAGCTCTATCTGTTCAGCACCTCCATAAAGGAATGAGAAAAGTTGGGATGTGGTAACAGGACACTCAGAATATCATGATATGACTGGGCAGAAACGACATGGATTTAGCAGGGTAAATAAGGGGGAACTAGTGGATGTAGTTTATTTGGATTTTCAAAAAGCATTCCATAAGGTGTCACACACAAGAGGTTATTACACAAAATTAGGCTCTTGGGATTGGGATTATATATTAGTATGGATTGAGGATTAGTTAACAGACAGAAAACAGAGAGCAGGAGCAATCCCAGGCCGGCTCTTATGATCGTGAGTTTCCCATCCTAGTGCCAAGAGAGATGCACAATGCCTCCCTTAACGCTGCACCCCCTGACGCAGGGCCCAGCTGCCCAAACTTACCTACTGAGGCGCAAACTATTCCCGGCCGCCAACATTATCGCCCCAAAAACATAAAAGCCTAAAATCCAGCCCCAAATGTTATGTTGCTCTGTACAGTTTTGGTTTCCTTACCTAAGGAAGGATATACTTGCCTTAGAGGAAGTGCAACGAAGATTCACCATGTCATGAGGAGAGATCAGTAGACTAGGCCTATTTCCTTATAGTTTAGAATGAGAGTGACAGTCTCAGAATAAGAGATTGGCCATTAAGGACTGAGATAAGGAAACATTTCTTCACTCAAAGAGTTCTGAATTTTTGAATTCTCTACCCCAGGGAGCTGTGGATGCTCAGTCATTGAGTAGATTCAAGACAGAGTTTTGGATACTAAGGGAATCAAGGGATATGGTGATAGTGCAGGAAAGTGGAGTTGAGGTAGAAGATCAGCCATGATCTTACTGAATGGCAGAGCAGGCTCAAAGGGCCGAATGGCCTACTCCTTCTCCTATTTCTTATGTAAAGTCAGAGACATAGTAATCAGCTCAGAGTCACATTGGTGAAGTAGACAGGGGGGGCAGCCAATTGTTTGGCAACTGTCAAAGAAATTTATCTTAAAATTAATTTACTAATTTACGGTAACAAAATTACTTTATCTAAAAAGGACTAGCACGACACTGTACAGTGCGTGGCCAAATGATCAACTAAGACAACAAAATCTTAGAAACACATCACAGTGCCATTGCAGATCTACCTGCATTGCTGAACTATGCTGGGTACCATCCTCATCATGAAAGCAACTGGCCACATTGAAACCTTCATTTCAAAATATAACAATTATAGATGAGATACTGCTGTTTCTCAATAGTATTTGCAAAAAAAAATACTAATTATGATCATCCTATGCTTTTATTGATTAATTAAGTTGATGTGTAAAAACATTTTTGTCATAAACTGAGTGAGTGACTTCAAGTAATTGGCTGAAAAGGGATTATGAAGATTGACATTGTGAATGAGCTGAATTAATAACAGTTATTAACATAGGGTGCTTCAGCGCACTTGTCATTTCAACTCTGCGTTACTGGAAGAGCTGAATTATCAGACATAGTAACTTTTCCCAGCCAGTTCCCTTTACCTCATCAGTACTGACCAATTAAGTGTTCTTCACCCCCATAAATATTACAAGTACTGTAAATAAATTTACTTTTAAACTAAATTTGTTAAAAGGGACACAGTTAGTGAAATTGTCTCCTGTTTTTCTTACTTTTATTTATTCACATTTTGCTTTTCTTTTATCCAGCATTGTCATTTTCTTATTTGAGCAACAGCATCACAGAAACTGCGCTATAAATTATCAGACATAGTAACTTTTCCCAGCCAGTTCCCTTTACCTCATCAGTACTGACCAATTAAGTGTTCTTCACCCCCATAAATATTACAAGTACTGTAAATAAATTTACTTTTAAACTAAATTTGTTAAAAGGGACACAGTTAGTGAAATTGTCTCCTGTTTTTCTTACTTTTATTTATTCACATTTTGCTTTTCTTTTATCCAGCATTGTCATTTTCTTATTTGAGCAACAGCATCACAGAAACTGCGCTATAAACATCTGAGGCTACGGTAGGATTACTCTCCACAGAATTTCTTAAATAGCTTTAAAATTACATGGTAACCTACTGAAGATACTCAATTCATACCACTGTGGTTATAGATTCAAATCCAAGTACTAGGTAACATTTCAATCCACCACCCACAATGTGCAACAATTTGAGTTATTTCTCAGCCAGGCAGCTGGGTGGGAAACCTTGTCATATATGTTATGTGGATCGCCCTTTGCAAACCTGGATCCCTGTCCAATGAGAAAGGACTATTTTGCCAACTGAAAAGATGGCTGAACATGCATGTCATAGAAACATACAGCTCAGAAGGAGGCCATTGGTAGAGCTATCCAATCAACCCCACTCCCCTTCCCCCTTTACCTGTAGCCCGTCAAGTAGTTAATAAAAATGCAACAGGATAAAAGTTAAGACAGAAGAGAGTAAATTTAACAATAAGGATTATATTACATCCTGAAATGGTACATTTCCCCTTCAAGTATTTAATGAAAATGCAACAAGATAAAAATTAAGACAGAATAGAGTAAATTTTAAAAATGAGGATATTGCATCCTGAAATGGTACGTTACAGCAGTTAATAAACAAAACAAATTTTTATAGAAATCTGAAGTTATGTACAACACAGTGAATAGGAAAACGGACAAGTTTTCACTTCGTAGTTTATACAAAGAAGAATGGGGCCGAGGTAGTACAGTTAGAGACATCTGAACAGTGCCTAGACATCCATTTCCCATTGCTTTAATCAAACAACACCCAGGAAGACAACGCTTCAGGAAAAGTGCATCTTGAAAGATGATTTCTGCACATAATTGCATTCCCATACTCTTCAATGGGAGAACAAATACAAGTACTCCTATCAGCTTTATGAATTAAATTAAGTTTTGCTAAATTAATTGAGCAAGAGTTGTAGAAAGCATAATTGGGGGATTGGATAAAAAAGTGCTTTGGAATACTGTCCTTTCACCTCCAGAACCTAGAAGACTTCACGTTCCAACTAACATGCTGCTATCCCCCTTCACCTACCTTTTAGTAATGATACCACAAATTAAGGCCTGAATTTTCCAGATATTGTCAATAAAATTCAGGGCAGAACAGTCACCCCTCTGCGTGATCCTGCTGGCATTAACTGAGGGCTCCATCGGTATAGTTCCAGCTATAAACTTCACTGCCTCTTGACACCAAGGCAGCTCTATGTAAGAATAAGAGTTTAGTATCATGCATAAAAGAGTATTAGGCACAAGGTGTAATCATAGTGATAAGAGGTAGTAGGAGTAGTAAAGCACAATGAAGGGATAAGATGGTAGTAAACATATATTTCTGGCAATTCAGTGTGTTTGTGTATTTTTTCCAGGGAGGCCCCTTTTATATGGTAATTAATGCATGTAACTGTTCTCCCCAGAAAGGATATTAGTGGTATTACAGATTAGCCGAATTGTTGTACGAGAACTAGGGAAGGATCATGAAGTGCTTTACTGTCGTTGCTCTCCACTTGCAAAACACTTTATATGGAAGAATTTGGTGATGAACTCCTGCCTGATGGCACAATCTGTTATCAGTTAAATGTCTGAGCCCACCTCCTCCTGGGCTTCTTCATCATGAACAGGGGGTTGGTCCCCAGCACCTTCTTCCTTTTCATTTTCTGCTCTAGAAAGGCCCAATCACTTTTGTAATGGCCAAATTAGGGAGGGATCCAGAAAGCCACTACAATTCTGGAATCCCTTGCTGGAATTGATCTGTCCAGGCACCAGAAATATGACCCATGAATTCCGATGGGCTATTGTACAATGATTCTGGTAGAGCCCAAAGACTGTGAATCTGTTTCTAGAATCTGTCTGTCCTTGTATTTTGAAAATGACAGCTAGCTGGTCATGTTGCTATGGCTGAACAGTGCAGTTATCCTAGAAGAAATGCATCAAAGCTACTCCCTAGGTAGCATGCATAATGAGATGGGTAGGAACCTTCCCTATCTGGACATTGCAGCAATGAAATCCCTACCTGTTCATGAATGATTGGGCTTTCAGATGGAGCCTTTATAGCTATATACGTGGCAGCAAAGGCACGCTGCACTTATGGGAATCCAACCACTCAGACAAAGTTGATGGCTCTTTCTCTGTTTTGCTGGGTCCACGTGAAACTGAATGAACCCAAGGCATGCCTGAACAGAGCAACCATGACGTGCCTTAATGCAGCAATGAACTGCGAACTGACTGATGAAACTAAAGTCACCAGAAGCCACCTGGAAGTACCCAGATGCATTAAAGTTAAGGGCAGATGTCATCTTCACAGCCAGAGAAAAGTGGAAAGAGGCTCCAAGTCAAGTTCAACAGCTGGCATATGTCACAATGTCAAGGAACAATGCAGCCTTCTCGTAAATTGTCTCAAAACAAGGAAGATAGTTGTTCTCTCCCAACTTTGGTTGCCTTTTATGTTCATTTTCAAAGTCTATCCTAAATACAAACATGACAGAGCTTCTAACCTTCACAAGAATTCATGTGCAAGAGTAAATGTTGGAAATTGTTGCCAATGGGATTGAGGAACTGCCAAAAGGAAAGCACCTGTGTTCCACAAAATCTGTGATTTTTTTTTGTGGAAGAGGGAAGAGTAGTAGATAGTGCCAAGTGGATATCAGTTTGGTTAACTTCTAAAGCACTAGCCATATTTGTTCTGCTATTCATGCATTAGGGGAAGGGTTCTTATCCTGAAGAAATGCTTTTTGTTCTAGTCGCTACTTAAGTGTGATCTTGCGATATGATAAATCTTTTGACTCACCTGTCTAAAATCTGTGCAGGACACCCCCCTTCCCAAAGTACTTAAGAGTAGTTTGAACAAAGAAGTACTCTTTCCCTTCCCACATGACCCTCCACTTCCCCTTTAAGTGTTCATGATGCCTTTAAAATTTTGTTTCAGGATCAGGCCTGATTTTACACAGCACTGGTAACTAGCCCCTAGCAAATTCACAATGGCATCCATCTATCATACCTGTGAAACAGCTATCCACAGCTAACTAAGCAGAACAGCATAGCACACATAAATCTGTGTTTAATTTCTGATCATTCTAGAACACCAGTAAAAATAAAATTAATCGCCAAAAAAAAACATGCATTATATAAGTTAGCTTTCATATTTATTACAACGTTATGTTCTTTGCTTTTGATACTGAAATAGTCTTGCATCCAATGTAAGACAAATGGTATATTCTACAAAAGTTTCTTGGTTTGGGATGGGAAGGGTTGAGGGTTTGAAAGGGTAGAAAGAAAAAAGGAAAAAAAAACCTTGGCGTTCCCGTATTACACAAGGAGAATTGCATTGCAAATAATAAGCAACCAATTATCTACTTGAGTGATTTTTATTCTAAATAAATTCAAGATTAGATTATTTAACCGACTGCTTTTAAAAAAAAGTACAATCCTGTTAGTCATCATACTTTAGCGATATAAACCCCTTGTGTGCCTCTACGACAGCAGTTTAGTATTAGGAGGCCCATATCATATTTAATGAGGTAGATTTAGAAAATATTTAACGAAAAGAAATTGAAAACAAAACACACCTATAACCAAATATACGATAAACTAGGATTTGGAAAGTACCATTTTTGTTTTGCACCTGATTTCCAAAATATTTTGCAAACAACCAATTCTTAAATCTACTGAATAAAAATATTTACTCTCTCTGTCATCCTCCTCCCTCCCCCATCGCCCAAATTTAGCAGTATCTCTGTCGCACACTGCTTTTAAGCTACACAAGTGAAAAACATCTGCCATCAGTTTGTCTGTCACCTGCTGCTTAAAGAGCTCCGAACGTCTATGCCAGGCATTCCCAATTTGGCCAGGGGCCCACAGCTCCCGCAGGGATTCAAATCTAAATTGTAAACAGGATGCTGGCTGCCGACGGCAAGAGCTACAATCAGTTGCTAGCAGGACAAATGTAACTAAGCTGCTTTCTCGCCTGCTGGCTACATCCACTGTCCTGCCAAGCTATTCTTTCAGGTCTGCTAACAGCCTGTTCATTTGCTGGATGGCATCCCTTCGCTGGAAGACAGTAAAAAGTGACTGTGCACACTGTGCAGCTTTGATCTCCCCAGCCAATTATAAAGAGTGACAAGTAAAAATGCATCTGCATTTTATGAAATATTCTGCTGGCATGTCAGCCTTCAGATCTTGACCATGAAACAAAGCTTGTACACAGAAAGGCAGTTATAAAATGTAGGATATTTGAATTATTTCTGCGGGGCAAATTTTATTGGGTTTGATTTTTCAAAATGGGCAGCTGCAAAAGTCCCTGGTGCTATTGCTGTTCTACCTTCAGTATATCAAAATATATACTTGTTTAAATGTAACTTAAAACTTTACTACTTGGTACTGTGCCACAATAAATCCATCACAGGGATTCTATACATGTGCAAGACAGAGTCCTAAGAAATTTTTTGTATTTATTTTTTAGTACCTAATGGTTATAGCTTAAAGAGTGCCAGTTACCACTGAACAATTTACCAACTAGAGCAGTCACTAAAACAGGTTAATAAGTTACCATTATAGTTTTGTTCACAAGGACTAAATGAAGCCCTAAGTCTGGATGGTGAGCTGGGGTAGGAGTTGAACGCTCCGGATTATAGCACATAAAATAATTTCATTAAAGCTATGTAAAGATAACAAATTATCAATAACTTGAACTGTTTGGCATCCAAGGATGGCCGATTGACCAAAATGAAAAAAAAATCACATTGGTACAATAGGAGGCGCTTTTCTGAGCTCGAGTTTGAATAGACTACTTTTGAAACAATGCAGGAAGTACTTTCAATGCAACCTATTCCACAATATTGTTCAAATCAATTCACTTGCACACATCACAAGAAATAGTTGCTTATTAGCTAGCAATAAGACAAAAGCAGGTGGTCTGTGAACAAGTGACTTACTTTTGGAACAGGCATCAATATTCTTCCTGAGCTTGGATGCCAATCATAGCTGCCTGAAGCAATTAAAATAAAATCAGCACGAAGACCATTCGTTTACTGGATAACAATCATGAGCAAAGTCTCTTGCTGCCATTCCTTGCTTCCTTTCGTGGCCACGCCCCCAATCCGAGGACACAAAGGGGAGTTGGTGTCAGCTATGGCTCAGTGGGTAGCACTCTCGCCCCTGAGTCAGAAGGTTGTAGGTTCAAGTCATACTCTAGGGCTTGAGAACAAAAAAAAAATCTAGGCTGATACTCCACTGCAGTGCAGAGGGAGCACAGCAGTCAGAGGTACTGTCTTTCAGATGAAACGTTAAACCAAGGCCCCGTCTGCTCTCTCAAGTGGACGTAAAAGATCCCATGGCACTATTTCGAAGAAGAGCACGGAAGTTAGCCCCAATGTCCTGGCCAATATTTATTCCTCAATCAACATCACTAAAAAAATGGATTATCTGGCCATTACCACATTGCTGTTTGTGGGAGCTTGCTTGTGCGCAAATTGGTTGCCACGTTTCCTACATTACAACAGTGACTACATTTCAAAAGTACTTCATTGGCTGTAAAGCGCTTTGAGACGTCCGGTGGTCGTGAAAAGTGCTATATAAATCCAAGTCTGCCTTTCTTTATATTAAATTTTCCACATTAACAGCTAGGAGAACCAATACCACAGATGTCCATTTCACTGCTAGGTAGGCCAAGTAGCAATTTCTATAAAAAGGTATTCAAATGTACTTCATTTCTTAGCTGCAGTCATCTTCATTCTGTAAGTTCTATTTTCATATACAAATAGAATATTAGTATCATTCAACCAAGGAGAATTGAGAATGTAGTGCCCAGAACTAAACCATACAGACCAGTTCCCAGTTCTATTCTACGTATGACATGAGCTGATTTAGCTCGGTCAAGTAGCAGTTGGAGATGCTACAATTGGCCTCTGTGCTCCAGGCAAAGGAGAGGGGTGGGGGAGGTGGTGAGAGGGGCTTAAAAAAAAATATTGTTACTGATTGCTATTAAAATTGCAGGTCTGTGGACATTTAGTGAAACCTTATTACACAAAATTTGGGCTCAGGGGGTTGTGGGTAATACATTAGCATGGATCGAGGATTGGTTAATTGACAGAAAAGAGAATAGGAATAAACGGGTCATTTTCAGGTTGGCAGTCTGTAACTAGTAAGGTACCACAATGATCAGTGCTTGGGCCTCAGCTATTAATAATCTAGATCAATGACTTAGATGAGGGGTCCGAGTGTAATATATCCAAGTGTGCGGACGATAAAAAGTTAGGTGGGAAAGTAAGTTGTTATGAGGATACAGAGGCTGCAAAAGGATACCGGCCTAGAAATTTGAACCTTTAATGCTGGCTGTTAAGGCCGGATTTGAAGAAAAAAATGGCAGTCGCTTTGTTTCCGCCCACTTCTGGCACGGAATGCAGTGGCCGCCGTATTGGCCAGGTCAGCAGCGTTGTTGTTGCCTGCACTCGCTGCAAGTATTTTAATCACCAGGAGCGCGATGTCAAATGGCGTGCAATGCCAAATTTTCTTATTATTCAGTCCTGGGATAGGGGCGTCGCTGGCAAGGCCAGCATTTATTGCACACCCCCAATTACCCATGAGAAGATGGTGGCGAGCGGCCTTCTTGAACCGCTGCAGTCCATGTGGTGAAGGTACTCCCACAATGCTGTTACGGAGGGAGTTCCAGGATTTTCACCCAGTGACAATGAAGGAACAGCAATATATTTCCAAGTCAGAATGGTGTGCAAGTTGGAGGGGAACTTACAGGTGATGGTGTTCCCAGGCGCCTGCTGCCCTTCTAGGTGGAAGAGGCCATGGGTTTTGGAGGTGCTGCCGAAGAAGCTTTGGCGAGTTGCTGCAGTGCATCTTATAGATGGTATGCACTGCAGCCACGGTGAGCCGGTGGTGGAGGGTGGTAAATGGGGTGCCAATCAAGCTGGCTGCTTTGTCCTGGATGGTGTCGAGCTTCTTGAGTGTTGTTGGAGCTGCACTCATCCACGCAAGTGGAGAGTATTTCATCACACTCCTGACTTGTACCTGGTAGATGGTGGAAAGGCTTTGGGAAATTAACGCTGCAGAATACCCAGCCTCTGACCTGCTTTTGTTGCCACAGTATTTATATGGCTGGTCCACTTAAATTTCTGATCAATGATGTCCCCCAGGATTTGGCGATGATTATGCCGTTGAATATCAAGGAGCAGTGGTTAGTCTCTTGTTGGAGATAGTCATTGCCTGGCACTTGTGTGGTGCGAATGTTACTTGCCATTTATCAGCCCAAGCATGAATGTCATCCAGGTGTTGCTGCATGCAGGCATGGACTACTTCATGATCTGAGAAGTTGTGAATGGCATTGAACACTGCAGTCATCAGTGAACATCCCCACTTCTGACCTTATGATGGAGGGAAGGTCATTGATGAAGCAGCTGAAGATGGTTGGGCCAAGAACACCGCCCTGAGGAACTCCTGAAGCGATGATTGACCTCCAACAATCACAACCAACTTCCTTTGTGCTAGGTATGTCTCCAGCCAGTGGAGAATTTCCCCCCCCAATTTTACTAGGGCTCGGTCAAATGCTGCCTTGATGTCAAGGGCAGTCACTCTCACCTCACCTCTGGAATTCAGCTCTTTTGTCCATGTTTGGAGCAGAATGGTCCTGGTGGAACCCAAACTGAGCATTGGTGAGCAGGTTATTACATCTTCAGCTAGAGCTGCCGAGTGGATGATTTATATTGGCCTCCTCCTGACGTCCCCACCATTTCAGAAGCCAGTCTTCAGCCAATCTGATTCACTCCACGTGATAGCAAGAAACAGTTGAGCACACTGGATACAGCAAAGGCTATGTGCCCCGACTGTGCTGAAGACTTGTGCTCCAGAAGTAGCCACACCTCTTTCCAAGCTGTTCCAGTACAGCTACAACACTGACATCTACCCGACAACGTGGAAAACCCATCTTGTCCACAAAAAGCAGGACAAATCCAATCCCAGCCAATTACCACACCATCAGTCTACTCTCAATCATCAGCAAAGTGATGGAAGATGTCATCAACAGTACTATCAAGCGGCACTTACTCACCAATAACCTGCTCACTGATGCTCAGTTACAAACCATCCTGACTTGGAAGTATATCGCCATTCCTTCATCGTCACTGGGTCAAAATCCTAGAATTCCTTCCCTAACAGCACTCTGGGAGTATCTTCACCACATGGACTGTGGCAGTTTAAGGTGGTGGCTCACCATCACCACCATCTCAAGGGCAATTAGGGATGGGCAATAAATGCTGGCCTTGCCGGCGACGCCTACGTCCCATGAACGAATAAAAATAAGGGTTGCAAACGCACACTCATCGATTTTGGACATCACCACTCCTCTTGCCACCCTTTCCAAAGCACGCCAGTGCATGCAGCCATTAACAGCTTGTAGTACAGGGAGAAAGTGGTGGCGAGCTATAAACCGTACAGTAAACAGCTGCTGAGATAACTGGTAACAATGGATAGCTCAGACTATGTAATAGGAATGAAAACTGCTTCCACTAAGATGCATCAAATCTCGCCTGGTCAGTCAAACATTACAGGAAGGAAATACTTTTGAAATGAACTATACTGTACTACAGTTGTAAGAATCTCAGGGGAAAAAAATCAAAGTTGAATTTCCTTAAGTGTTATTAATTGGGTTTTCTACTTTAGCACTGATAAAATAATATGCAAAGTTTTGAAGACTGATTTTAAAAGGCCAAGAATTAAGATTTAACACCATATTTTCACCAAGAGTTCTTCAAAAGTCTGCTGTTAAAAATGTAACTGAACTCTCTTCTGCACGATTTACACCAGTAAACTCCTGACCAAGAGGTTCATGTTTCACTAAATTTTTTTAATTTCAATCGATTTCTCATGCAACGGTTTAATGACATCTGTGCCACAGTCACTGTTAACAGGTGACTGCCAGAGAACACTGCACCGATCCTTTAGACAAGACCTTCTGCCTCTTGCTGATATAACCATGTTGCACAGGAGATTCTGCGCTCCTCTCATTTAAATCAGCAGGCAGCATAAAAATACTGGTGCTACCCGAGCTCTTGACGGCGGCCGTTAACCTTGGCCCGCGTTGGCATCACCCGTTTTCAGGATTAATCGAATTTTTAGGCCACTGACAGGTTGAGTAAGTGAGAAAGAACATGGCAGATGGAATACAATGTGGAGAAGTGTGAAGTTATCCACTTTGGTAGATAAAAATAGAAAAGCAGAATATGTTTAAAATGGTGAAAGACTAGGAAGTGTTGGTATTCAGATGGACCTGATGTCCTTGTACATGAATCACAGAATGTTAACATGCAGGTACAGCAAGCAATTAGGAAAGAGCATGGTATGTTAGCCTTTATTACAGGGTTTGGAGTATAAGAGTAAACATAAGAACATAAGAAATAGGAACAGGAGTAGGCCATACGGCCCCTCGAGCCTGCTCCGCCATTCAATAAAATCATGGCTGATCTGATCATGGACTCAGCTCCACGTCCCTGCCCACTCCTCGTAACCCCTTATCATTTAAGAAACTGTCTATTTTTGTCTTAAATTTATTCAATGTCCCAGCTTCCACAGCTCTCCAAGGCAGCAAATTCCACAGATTTACAACCCTCTGAGAGAAGAAATTTCTCATCTCGGTTTTAAATGGGCGGCCCCTTATTCTAAGATCATGCCCTCTAGTTCTAGTCTCCCTCATCAGTGGAAACATCCTCTCTGCATCCACCTTGTCAAGCCCTCTCATAATCTTATACGTTTCGATAAGATCACCTCTCATTCTTCTGAATTCCAATGAGTAGAGGCCCAACCTACTCAACCTTTCCTCATAAGTCAACCCCCTCATCTCCAGAATCAACGTAGTGAACCTTCTCTGAACTGCCTCCAAAGCAAGTATGTCCTTTCGTAAATATGGAAACCAAAACTGCATGCTGTATTCCAGGTGTGGCCTCACCAATACCCTGTATAGCTGTTGCAAGACTTCCCTGCTTTTATACTCCATCCCCTTTGCAATAAAGGCCAAGATTCCATTGGCCTTCCTGATCACTTGCTGTACCTGCATACTATCCTTTTGTGTTTCATGCACAAGTACCACCAGGTCCCGCTGTACTGCAGCACTCTGCCATCTTTCACCATTTAAATAATAACTTGCTCTTTGATTTTTTTCTGCCAAAGTACATGACCTCACACTTTCCAACATTATACTCTATATGCCAAATTTTTGCCCACTCACTTAGCCTGTCTTTGGCCTTTTGCAGATTTTTTGTGTCCTCCTCACACATTGCTTTTCCTCCCATCTTTGTATCATCAGCAAACCTGGCTACGTTACATTCAGTCCCTTCTTCCAAGTCGTTCATATAGATTGTAAATAGTTGGGGTCCCAGCACTGATCCCCGCGGCACCCCACTAGTTATTGGTTGCCAACCAGAGAATGAACCATTTATCCCAACTCTCTGTTTTCTGTTAGTTAGCCAATCCTCTATTCATGTTAATATATTACCACCAACCCCGTGAACCTTTATCTTGTGCAGTAACCTTTTATGTGGAACCTTGTCAAATGTCTTCTGGAAGTCTTACTACAATTATATTGGGCCTTGGTGAGACCACACCTGGAGTACTCTGTACAGTTTTGGTCTCCTTACCCAAGGAATGATACACTTGCCTCAACGAAGATTCACTGGACTGATTCCTGGGATGTGGAAATTGTCCTATAAGGAGAAATTGAGTACACTAGGCCTATATTCTTCAAGAGTTTAGAAGTATGAGAGGTGGCCTAATTGAAACATATGAAATTCTTAAGGGGCTTGACAAGGTAGATGCTAGGAGGATGTTTCCCCTGGCTGGGGAGTCTTGAACTAGGGGTCACAGTCTCAAAATAAAGGGTCAGCCATTTATGACTGAGATGAGGAGAAATTTCTTCACTCAGAGGGTGGTGAATCTTTGGAACTCTCTACCCCAAAGATGCTGAATTGTTCAGTATATTCAAGACAGAGATCAATAAGAGTTTTGGATATTAAGCGAAATGAGGGATTATGGGGTTAGCACGGGAAGGTAGAGTTGAGGTAGATCAGCCATGATCTTATTGAATGGCAGAGCAGGCTCAAAGGGCTGAATGGCCTACTCCTGCTCCTATTTCTTACCTTCTTCTGTTATGCCCTCTGTGGTCAAATAACCTGTCAGCACTCACTATCTTGGCCAATATATGGAAAATGGCTAATGGGGCAATCTACAGAAGGCCTGCTCAACAAGTTCATCGCTTTTTAAATTGATCTTAACCCTTGCCTTCTTAAAATCTCTATCATATTTTCTTTCTAGAAACATACTAGTTGCCTCTTGAGCCAATTTAAACTATGCGGTTCAATGGTATTTCCTGGTAACTTATGCCATAAGTCTATTTCCCATGGTACAAAATAAAACTTCCACTGCACTTCTCTGCTTACCCATAAATTCTTCCTTAAATCTTCCGTCTCTGGTATTTGAACTGCTTACCATAATAAACAATTTGTCTGGATCAACTTTGGAAGAGAGGTTGCAAGGTTACCCAATTTAAGTTCTCAATATTATAAAAATGAATAAAATTCTTCAAAATCTAGATAAAATGAATCACCCTGCTGCTCACATCTATATCCTATCAGTGGCATTAAGACCAACCCCATAGCACTCTGGATATTATCTCTTCAGTTTGAAAGTTTACGCTAAACTCCTGTTTCATGCTCATCATCTATCCAACACCATGCATTTTAAGCCATTTAACTATCCATTTATTCAGTGATTCCTCAGCTTAAACAATGTAGAACTTGTCAAGGCCCTCAGAAAATCCATCACACTGCATTACACTAAATGACTAAGGGGCCAATGCGCCTGCTGTAATGGGCACAAAATATTTTTCGCCTGGGCGCAGCGGTAACAGCTGTCCTGTGGAATTGGGCGTGGGAATTGTGGAGGCATTTGAGGTAGCACATCACTCCTGTCGGAAGTGTCCCGCTCGGCGATAATGACGTCATGACAGCACCAAGATGTTGCGGGGCATCAACCTAAGACTGCATGAGAGCAGTCTGAGCTTTGATGCCACCAACCATTGTCTGCATTACAGCACTAAGATGTTTAGTTGCTTCCACCTATGCTGCAATGAAAGCTGCCACATTGCCCATGACACGTGTCATGGTCTGGATCCGCATGGTGTCTCTCGTAGTCCACAATCGTCTGCAGACTGGCAATAATGGGCTCCATGGTGTGCGCAGAGCTATCTGCAATGCTGGAGGTGGGTTCCTCCATGCTCCGTACCACTGCCTAGAGGCTCTTGGGCACCCTTGCCATTGCACCTATGATGTCAGAGTGTATCGCCATGGTGTCACAGCAGCCCACCAAACTGTGTTCCAGTAGATTGGAGGGGATGCTGAGGTGCTTCCCCGGGGTAGTGGCACTGGGTCAGCGGAGCAGAAACCTGCTGTCCTCTCTCAGGATGACACCCTTTGTGTGAATGCCTCCCCATCATCAAGACCCTCATCTGTTCCTGTAAAGCAGAAATTGCGCGTGAACTCGACCTCTGGGGAGATGGCTCCCGAGGTTCCCTTTCCCCTTGGCCTTGCTGCAGCCCACTAGATCCCGTGCATACCAAGTGCAGATCCCGTGCATACCAAGTGCAGACCCCTCCACTAACCTAACCTCCAACAAATGTGTAGTGTCAGTATCTGAGCTGGTGCCTGCGGGTGAGAGAAGCAATGACGCAGTGCTCGGCTCCTCCGCCTCCTGCTCTTCCTCCACAATGTCGTGGGGGGGTGGGGCTCAGGTGCAGGATGGACAGCTTCTGCCTGGTTATCTGAAAGCATAAATGGCACAAGACTCGCATTAAGGGGAGGGCAGTGGGGCAGGAATGGAGCAAGGAATGCAGATAATAGCAGGAGCTTGAAAGTGCTAACGCATTCTGATGTGGGGGGGAGCGGGGGGCGGAAGTGGTATGAGAGAAGGAGAGGGAATTGGAAAATATTAAAGCATTCTGGTGTGGGGGCGGGGGAAGTGGTATGAGAAAAGGAGAGGGGAGAAAGATACCATTGTGCTCCCCCCCAGCAGGGTCGACGTCTTCGCTGGCCACAGCACCCACCACCTACAGGCCAATGAGCCCTAGGACTCGCTCCTCAAGGTCAGGGAGGAACCACAGGTCAGGGGCCTGACAAGATGGATGCAGAGAGGATGTTTCTACTGATAGAGGAAACTAGAACCAGGAGGCATAATCTTAGACTAAGGGGCTGCCCATTTAAAACTGAGATGAGGAAGAATTTCTTCTCTCAGAGGCTTGTAAATCTGTGGAATTCGCTGCCTCAGAGAGCTGTGGAAGCTGGGTCATTGAATAAATTTAAGACAGAGATAGACAGTTTCTAAACCGATAAGAGAATAAGGGGTTATGGGGAGCGGGCAGGGAAGTGGACCTGCGTCCATCATCGGATCAGTCATGATCATATTAAATGACGGAGCAGGCTCGAGGGGCCGTATGGCCTACTCTGGCTCCTATTTCTTATGTTCCCCTCCTCCAGTCCTCTGCTGCTCCTGTCTGTTGTGTGTAATTTTGGCCTGCAAAAGAAAGGAACTCATGTGAGTTAGAGTCCAGCCCTAATAGAACCTAATTGGGGGTCTTAAACACTTAAATCCGCACTCTAACCCCAACCCTGCGAATCCCAAAGTTTGGGCCGACCTCCACACCACACATCGGTGACTCGATGCGACTTGGGCCTCCCGGCTGGACCTCCTGCAGCAAGTGGACGACTCGACACGACCTGGGGCTCCGGGCTGGACCTCCTGCGGCAACCCGACGCGACCTGGGCCTCCTGGCTGGACCTCCTGCGGCGACTCGACGTGACCTAGGCCTTGCAGCTGGACCTCCTGCGGCGATTTGACACGGCCTGGGCCTCCTGCGGCGACTGGACCTGACTATTGGGCCTCCGCCTCCACCTCCTCCCCCACCCCGCAGTCATCTGGACCTCTCCTCCTCCAGCACGTGGTGAGTACAATGGCCGTGATCCCGCTGCCCCCCCATTCTGAACCCCAGTGCATCACTGGCCCCCCCCCCCCAATGCCTGCCCCCAACCAAGCCTTGGACCACCTACCATCAAGGGCGCTACCCAGCGCCGAGCCGGTGGCCAACACCTCGCCATAGGCAACTAGGCCCATACAGCAGTGCCTCGTCTCCAGTCGTCTTGGACCCCCCTTGACACTGGACCAACACTTTGCTCAGCTTAGCCTGTGTGGTAGCTGGTGTGCAACGACCACACCACATTAAAAGAAATCACGCACAGGCATCTTCCACTCCTCTAACATGAAGTTCGGGACCTGGAACGTCAGGACCCTCATGGACAACCCCAACAACGACAGACCGGAACGCCGCACCGCCATAGTTGCCCGGGAACTTAGATGCTTTGATATCGACATCGCCGCCCTAAGCGAGACCCAGCAGGCAGGGGAAGGCCAGTTCAAGGACAAGGTGGAGGTTACACCTTCTTCTGGAAAGGGAAACCGAAGGCCTCCACGGAATTGACTTCGCCATCAAAAACGAGCTGGTCGACGCTTCAAAGACTCCCCCTGTGGGGCTAACGAATGCCTCATGACGCTTCGACTCACCCTATCCCGGAACCAGTGCACCACAGTCGTCAGTGCTTCTGCCCCAACACTTGATGCAACAGATGAGGCCAAAGAGAGCTTTTACTCCAACCTCGGAAAATCCCTCACCTGTGTCCCCGCGGGCAACAAACTGATCCTCTTCGGCGACTACAACGCCAGGGTCGGCAAGGACACAGTCCTCTGGGGAGGCGTGATTGGCAGAGAGTGGATATGAAAAGCCAACTCCAGCGGTACCCTACTCCTGACAAAATATCTAGAGCATGAACTTGTCATCACCAACATCTTGTTCTGACAGAGGGACAAATACAAGGCATCATGATTCCAAACTCTGGCACCTGCTTGACTATGTCATCGTCCGAGCCAGGGATCGCAAGGATGTGCGCATCACCCGTGCCATGACAGGAGCTGATGACTACTGGACGGACCACCGCCTAATCCGATCCATCATTGACATCAACATAGCCCCAAAGCGAAGGGGGCAGCAGAAGCAGTGTCGTAAAAAAGTCAATGCTGGGGCACTTAAGGACCCAGCTAAGAGAACCCTTTACAGTCAGCGCCTCACAGCTAACCTGGTGTGCCTTGATGACCCCGAGACGCAGAATGCCCACAGCGCTTGGTCTGCCCTCCAGGCCTCCATAACCAGTGCCTGCAAAGAGACGCTTGGTCACTCAACCAGGAAACACCAGGACTAGTTTGATGAGAATGATCAGGAGATTCAAGAGCTAATAGATTGCAAGCGCAGGGCATTTCTGAGCCTTAAACAGCAACCCAACTCTGAAGCAGCAAAGCAGCATTACAGACAACTAAAAGCTAAGGTCCAACAAAAAACCCAGGACCTAAAGAACAGGTGGTGGATGGAGAAAACACAAGAGATAGTGTGGAAATTTACTTTTAAAGTTATATTTTCTGTTAAATGTACCCTTTTGTAATAAAACAAAATGGAGTCTCAGTTCTTCCAGAAGCCCCTGTAGCAGACAGCCTTTTTCTACATAAACATACTAACCTTGACTGATAGCTAATTAAAGAAAGGCAGGAGCCATCTGTGTGAGCGAAGGAACCTTGAATTTACCCTCCACAGCAGAAAGAATGTCCTGTTAGAATTATACTCCCCACTAGTAACTGTCGCTATGCTAAACCTTAGAAGTACGAGATAAAGGCTGTATAGATATGTAAAGAATTAAAACAAGGATGTAATGTTAATTAAGTGATTGAAGAACTCCTTATCTGTATTTGCTGATCGCAAGGGCAGAACTGATGCACGTGATGGAACCATAATTTCTTTGTTTGTTCTCATGTATAAAGATAATGTGATTTTGTACCTCTGTGGAAGTCTTCGCTGAGCCTTTGACTTAGTGGGACTTTTCCTTGCAGCAAGTAAATCTATTAAAGAGACATCTACCGAGCTGTTTGTGTCAGAGTTTCATATTTTTTAGTTAAATTGAGAGTCGAGATTTCTTGGAAGTTACTTCTTGGAAGTTCCACCGAGATCGCTTACCCTCTATTCTGTGAGTGAAAGGATGCATACATAGTGCCTCTTCAGTGAAGGGCTTAACTGGCCAGAATAAGGTGAGCCTTTTGCTCACAAAGGGTCTCTTTACTGTTGAATTGCATATGTAATCTGTTGTCCACAGTGGAGGTACGAGACTCGACATTTAAGAGCAAAAGTTATTTTCTAATCATTTCCTTCTCAGCTTGTAGGCAGAAGGGACCTGATCCTGAAATATCCGATCTGGAAACAGCCCGGGGAGATCTTCATTAGTATAAGGTAAAAGAGCGGTATTGATCGAAAGAGGTGATCCTTGTGGAATAGGATCAGGATCCTTGTGGGATAGGACCAGAAGTTAAGAGAGTCCTTGTGGGATAGGACCATTTTAGATAAGTTAAGGACTCAGTCTGTAGTGGCGTACAACGCAAACTGAGAATTGACTATATGTTTAGATAGAGTTTAAGGCTATGATTTGTATACCCACATGGATGTTGTTTGTCTTAATTGTCCTTGTTATACTGTTGTGTTCAGTACTTTTGGACGATATTGCAATTAACGAAACGGGAAGAGTCACTAGGGAAAATTGTGATTCGGAAAAACAAAAAATTGACTGAGAAAAGAAACAGTAGCTGATTGATCAGCTACGGTTCGTGTCAATATATCTCACACACCCAGACTGTGCCCGAACTAAGAGCCTTTTTAGGCCACGTAACGGCCGAGAGAAGTGGGCGTAGAGAACTCGTTGACCGAAAGGATTGAGAGATCAGAAACTGCGAAAAATCTTAATCATCCAGAATTGGAGCAAGTAAAATACCACCAAAGGGCACATCAGCCTATTTCATGCTCCAGAATTGTGGTCAGTCTTCAATTGATCACCTAAAAAAATGGGTAAAATGGACCAAGGATGCAAACAGGCCATTTCCACCCGATGGTTCATTTAACTTGGAAAGAATAAGATGTCTAGAGGGTGCATAATGGACAGAGATCCAGGTAGAAGAGGTAAAAAGAAAGTAATAGAAAAGGCCTGGGTTCCGATTAACTCGAACCCACGTAAAATTAACAGAGAAAGTAAATCAATATGTAAGAAAAGAATAAAAAGAAAACCTGATAGTGAAGTATGGATCAAAAAAAAAATAGAGCCGGCCAAATAAACTTTGTTGAATGAACAGAGACTTTTGTGAATGTCTGTCTTTGAATGAAAGTGCGAGTGCGTGTGTGATTTTTTTGACTGCGGAATTAATTTTTCATATGTCTGAAAGCCTGTTTGGAAAGATGGTGGAGCTGTCTGTTTGTTTTAGCTCCACCCACTTTTTCAAACAGAGTGAAGGTTTTTTTTAAACCCTTCGTAGTGTTGTCCTGTATGTGGGAAGGTTTTAAGAAAGTGTGAACCTTATTGAAATTACATTTTAAGTTAGAAATGCAAGTGTGGATTTATTCGGATGATAAGTCACGGAGCTAGGAAATGCACAAAGGATAGGTTTGTTCAGCAAAAGATAAAATACATGGTCCCGGTGGGTTTAAAAAAAGAGAATCTATTTGACATGCTCACTTACTTGTCGGAAAAAGGCACGCAAGCATTGATTACATTGGGTTGAAAGACATAAATTTAGTCTAAGAATGAGATAAAGAACGGGGAAGGGAAGTTGTAATGCCTTTTTTTAAAAAAAAAGCCTGCGTGGGTCTCTCGAGGCTGCAGGCTGGGGAAGTACGCTCCCATTTTCCTTTGTGTAAAACCTTGACGCGAAAGCTTCTAGCTTAGTAAGAAGATTTTTAAATAAAAGATTGGGAGTACAATATTTGAATTGGGATTTTGAGATATTTCAGGTGATTCGCCTTGATAAACATTTTGGGTGTATTGGAAAAAATCTTGGGTTTGGAAGCCTTTTAATAAAATTACACAACTGCTGTGCCAGAAGCTATAGCTTAAAAAGGTTGTAATTTATGAGGCACTGTATCATGAAATTGATTGCAGAGCAAAGGATTGGAGTTTTTGATGTTCAGCTTCCAAAATAGAAGTTGGGCACACAATTATAAAACAAGTACTTTGCATTCTGTGATCTGTGAATCACTATAAGCTTAAATTAAGTCCTTGTAACACACCGATTTTTCCGGTTCAAAAGTCCAATAGTGACAAATGGAGGTTTGTCCAAGACCTCCGAGCTGTGAATGAATCTGTATTCCCAACTAGATCCAGTGACACGCGGACTGTCAGGATGTCTTCCCTCTTTGGCAGCAGCTTATTATGCTGTACAACTGGCTCAGACAATACCTCTAATTCATCATACTATTTTGTATATCCCACACTCTGTTGAGATTTTACTTACTAAATGTGCCACTCAACACCTAACTTCTGCGAGAACCACTAAATGTGAAGTTGAACTGTTATCAAATCCGAACCTTATCATTAAAAGATGTACTACTCTAAATCCAGCCACTTTACTCCCCACGGAAGAAGACGGCGAACCCCATTCATGCGAAATGGTAACCGAATTAGTAACTAAATCACGTATTGACTTAACAGATTTACCAATATGTAACCCTGATCTAGTGTACTATGTTGACGGATCAGCTTTACGATAAGGGCCAACCTAAAGCAGCTTATGCAGTTGTAACCCAGTTTGATGTTGTCGAAACAGCTTCTCTTCCAGATTCCTTTTCAGCCCAACAAGCCGAATTATTTGCATTAACTCGAGCCAGTATTCTGGCTGAAGGACAAACAGTTAATATCTACACTGACTCCAGGTATGCCTTTGGGATAACGCATGACTATGGACAAATTTGGAAAATTCGCAGATACCTAACTTCTTCAGGAACCACCATTAAGAATGCAGAATAAGTAGAAAATCTTCTGCGAGCCATTCAATGCCCCTTAAAACTTGCCATTATCAAATGCCAAGCACATACAGGGCAGTTGAATGAAATAGCACTTGGAAACGCCAGAGCTGATAATGCAGCTAAGTCAGCGGCTCTGTCAAAAGGGGGATGGCAGATTATATTTTGGCAACTTGGTATGTACCAAGTATTTCGGCAGTTGCGAAACAAATCTGTGAAAATTGTGTTACCGGTCAGACAATGAATCCGGGTAAAACGGAAAAGGTAGAATCTGCCTCCCACCCGAATCCAATGGGGCCTTTTGCACATTTACAAATGGATTTTTATTGAATTACCTATGTGTATGGGATTTAAGTATGTATTAGTTATTGTAGATGTGTTCACGAGATGAATTGAAGCCTTTCCATGTAAAAAGGCCAATGTCACTACTGTTGCGAAATT
This sequence comes from Pristiophorus japonicus, assembly GCF_044704955.1. Taxonomy (NCBI): domain Eukaryota; kingdom Metazoa; phylum Chordata; class Chondrichthyes; family Pristiophoridae; genus Pristiophorus; species Pristiophorus japonicus. The sequence goes on along the minus strand of NC_091985.1, from coordinate 128,220,259 downwards.
TTTGTTAAAAGAAATCGTACCGCGCTTCGGAATTCCTGCAAAGCTTTCTAGTGATAATGGGTCACATTTCATGGGAACTGTTATAAAAGAAATGTGTAAAGCATTACAGATCAACCAACGTTTTCATTGCAGTTATCATCCACAGTCAGTTGGACTTGTTGAAAGAAATAATGGAATGCTTAAAAATAAGCTGGCAAAATTATGCAATGACACTGAACTAAAATGGGTAGAACTGCTGCCCTTCGCCTTGATGATAATGCGATCTGCAACTAACAGAACAACAGGCCTGTCACCACATGAGATAGTTATGGGACGTCCCAACGAATGCCTTTTACTGCACCGTTTACGGCAAAACAAATGGACATTCATAAAATGGAAGAAAATATGTTGAATTATTGTATTGTACTAACCAAATGTATTTCCAGCTTTCATTCACAGAAAAAAGAAGCCCAAGTCGAACCAGCAGAAGGGAAGTGTCATAATCTGGAGCCTGGACATTTCGTTTATGTCAAAAATTTTTAAAGAAAAAGCAGCCTACAACCAAGATTTGAAGGACCATACCAGGTCTTGCTGACAACTAATACTGCAATCAGGATAAAAGACCAACATGGATCCATGCGTCCCATTGCAAAAGGGCACCTGACAAGGAGGAATGAATAAGGAACTGTATGGACTATGGGGACTGATAGTGCTGTGCTCAACAAGGTTGTGCCTTGTGCCATTGACAGAACCAGGGGTACGGAAACACGAACAAAGGGAACTACAGGAAAATGTTTTTATGGCACTGAGTCATAAGTATGCTCAAGAAAGGAACTTGTCTGACTGTTGGATATGTTCCCATGGACCTGTCCACTCCGAAGGGGGTATTCCCTTCAGATCTATCCCCTTTAATGAATCAGAAATGGCAGAATGGTTAATAGTGCAAAATAGGACAAACCTAATCAAGGTGTCAGAAACAAAGGATCGAACAGAATGGAGGTCAGCAGGATATAATCTTACAATCTTCCAGGGATGGTATCAGCCAAATTATAGTAATAGCCGCCAGCCACCCTTCCTAAGTACTCCTCCCGGGAAAGGAAATCCTGCAGGTATAATATGCTTAGTAAGTGATGAAACTGAAGGACCAGAAGTGGGACGCAGCAAGTGTCCCCAAATGACTAAATGGCAAGCCACGACAAATCATGCGGGCGGAAGAAAGATAGCAACCTTTAACTGGACTATGGTCCTTAATAAAACCTCAGGTAAAAGGTGGGATGGGGAGACCACTCGAGTATGGATGGCACGGAAGGACCAGAGACTGACGTCCTATAATTGCACTTACTTTATTTGTGGCCATAAAGCCTACCCATGGTTACCAGCCAACTGGTATTTAGGATATGTGATATCCTTTATTAGGACAACAAAGACTCTAAGGGATGCCTATGGAAGTCATAGATTTAAACGGGATTTGACGTGGTTAAATGAAATAGCCGAGGTAATGATACCACCCTATGGAATCGCATCAAACAAATGGCTCATTTAGTAGAATCAGAAGCCAACACAACTTCCCAGGCCTTCGAAAGGGTAAATGATGAAATGGTAGCCATTCGAATGGTGGCTCTCCAAAATCATATGGCCCGAGATTATCTCCTAGCCAAGGAGGGAGGGAAATGCGCGTTATTGGTGAAGAATGCTGTACGTATATCCCGGATAATTCAGAAGAGATAAGCAATCTAGCTGAATATATTAGGAAGAGGGTGAGAGAATACAAACAAACTATTGGCCAGGGAGGCACCACCTTGTGGAACTGGGTATCGGATGGCTGAGATCTCTTGGAAAATCCTTGGTACAGGGTTTGATCATACTCTTGCTGATAATCTTTGCCCTATAGCTTTTGTTTGTATTATTTAAGTGCTGCTGCGCCAGGTTGGGAAAAACAGTGTTACTAATCGAGACAACTGCTAGGGTTATGGTAGCAACAACTACTGAAGGTTCTTGTGTGGAAATGGAAATAGAAAGACTATGCAAGATTAGAATGGATTAAGTTATCCTTGTAAAGGACAAAAGGGGGGTATGTAGAAATTTACTTTTAAAGTTATATTTTCTGTTAAATGTACCCTTTTGTAATAAAACAAAATGGAGTCTCAGTTCTTCCAGAAGCCCCTGTAGCAGACAGCCTGTTTCTACATAAACATATTAACCTTAACTAATAGCTAATTAAAGAAAGGCAGGAGCCATCTGTGTGAGCGAAGGAACCTTGAATTTACCCTCCACAGCAGAAAAAATGTCCTGTTAGAATTATACTCCCCACTAGTAACTGTCGCTATGCTAAACCTTAGCAGTACTAGATAAAGGCTGTATAGATATGTAGAGAATTAAAACAAGGATATAATGTTAATTAAGGTGATTGAAGAACTCCTTCTCTGTATTTGCTGACTGCAAGGGCAGAACTGATACACGTGATGCAACCATAATTTCTTTGTTTGTTCTCATGTACAAAGATAATGTGTTTTTGTACCTCTGTGGAAGTCTTCGCTGAGCCTTTGACTTAGTGGGACTTTTCCTTGCAGCAAGTAAAACTATTAAAGGGACATCTACCGCGCTATTTGTGTCAGAGTTTCATATTTTTTAGTTAAATTGAGAGTCGGGATTTCGACAACAGCAGCTGGCCGACAGCCATGATTGCGAGGATTCTTCATCGCAGTCAAGGCCACCTACGGTCCAAACACCCAAGGCCCCACCTCGCTGCTGGCCAAGAACGGGGAAACGCTCATCAAGGACACCAAGGCAGTCAGGGACCGCTGGAAGGAGCACTTCGAAGATCTCCTCAATCGAGACTCTGCCTTTGACTCGAGTGTTCTCAACTCCATTCCGCAGTATGCTACCCGCCACCACCTCAGTGAGACCCCAACACTGCACGAGGTAGAAAAAGCCATGAGAGTAAAAAAACAAGGTTATGGGAGCGGATAGAATCCCTGCTGAGGCACTGAAATATGGCAGAGAGGCACTGCTGGCACGAATACATGACCTCATCTCTCTCATCTGGAGGGAGGAGAGCATGCCGGGAGATCTTAGAAATGCAGTGATCGTGACCATCTTTAAAAAAGGGGACAAGTCCGACTGCGGCAACTACAGAGGATCTCCCTATCAGCCACTGGGAAAGTTGTCGCCAGAGTCCCCCTCAACCGTCTTCTCCCCGTGGCCGAGGAGCTCCTCCCGCAGTCGCAGTGCGGATTTCGTCCCCTATGGGGCACAACGGACATGATTTTTGCAGCGCGACAGCTGCAGGAAAAATGCAGGGAACAGCGCCAGCCGTTATACATGGCCTTCTTCGACCTTACAAAAGCCTTTGACACTGTCAACTGTGAGGGTCTATGGAGCGTCTTTCCTCCATTTCGGATGCCCCAAAAGTACATCACCATCCTCCGCCTGCTCCACGAAGACATGCAGGCCGTGATCCTTACCAATGGATCCATCACAGACCCAATCCACGTCCAGACCGGGGTCAAGCAGGGCTGCGTCATCGCCCCAACCCTCTTCTCAATCTTCCTTGCTGCCATGCTCCACCTCACAGTTGACAAGCTCCCCGCTGGAATGGAACTTAACTACAGAACCAATGGAAAACTGTTCAACCTTCGCCATCCCCAGGCCAGGTCCAAAACCACTCCAACCTCTGTCGTCGAGCTACAGTACGCGGACAACGCCTGCGTCTGTGTGCACACAGAGGCTGAACTGCAGGACATAGTCAACGTATTTACCGAGGCATTTGAAAGCATGGGTCTTAGGCGAAACATCAGTAAGACAAAGGTCCTCCACCAGCCTGTCCTCGCCGCACAGCACTGCCCCCCAGACATCAAGATCCACGGCGCGGCCCTGGACAACGTGGACCATTTCCCTTATCTCGGGAGCCTCCTATCAACAAGAGCAAGCATTGACGACGAAATCCAACACTGCCTCCAGTGCGCCAGTGCAGCCTTCGGCCGCCTGAGGAAAAGTGTGTTTGAAGACCAGGCCCTCAAAACTGTCACCAAGCTCATAGTCGACAAGGCCGTAGTAATACCCGCCCTCCTGTATGGCTCAGAGACATGGACCATGTACAGTAGACACCTCAAGTTGCTGGAGAAATACCACCAACGATGTCTCTGCAAGATCCTACAAGTCCCCTGGGAAGACAGACGCATCAACATTAGCCAACAACCCCAGCATTGAAGCACTGACCACACTTGATCAGCTCCGGTGGGCAGGCCACATAGTTCGCATGCCAGACACGAGACTCCCAAAGCAAGTGGTCTACTCGGAATTCGTCCACGGCAAACGAGCCAAAGGTGGGCAGAGGAAACGTTACAAGGGCACCCTCAAAGCCTCCCTGATAAAGTGCGACATCCCCACTGACACCTGGGAGTCCCTGGCCAAAGCCCGTCCTAAGTGGAAGAACTGCATCCGGGAGGGCGCTGAGCTCCTCGAGTATCGTCGCCGAGAGCATGCAGAAATCAAGCACAGGCAGCGGAAGGAGCGTGCAGCAAACCAGGCTCCCTGCCTAACCTTCCCTTCAACCACTGTCTGTCCGACCTGTGACAGAGACTGTGGTTCTCGTATTGGACTGTACAGCCACCTAAGAACTCATGCTAAGAGTGGAAGCAAGTCTTCCTCGATTCCGAGGGACTGCCTATGATGATGATATGCCTGCCTGGTTGAATAAACTGTGAATGTAGGCAAGGCGTGAGATGAGGATGGGAGTGTGTCTATCTGCAGATGCTGGCGGTGGAGGCTGGTATGGAGGAGGTGTGGAAGCTTGTACTCGCCTTCATCACACAATAGGTCGTTGAATTTTTTGCGACACTGGGTAAGACTTCTCTTGCACCAAAGTGCTGGTTGACACCTCCTGGACCACCTCTTGCCACATGGCATGGAAAAGCTGTGGTGATTGGCCTCCCTCCCGATGTAGGAAACAGGGCCTCCCTCCTGCCAGATGCCAGAGCCACATTGTTGAATCTTGTAGCCCTCTTGAAGGGGATTTCCAGCAGCCATTTTACTAGCTTCCTCAGTTCCAGAGATAAATGACTGACGTCAGCAATGCTGAAAAAGAGCAGCAGCAGGTTCAAATGATCTCCCCTTGAAGCGCCACATGGAGCTATAGTCAAAGATTGAAGGCCGATTGCTGAATGGAACTCAGCTGAAATTGGGCTGTGAATCGCGCCCCTGCAGCATCCAGCTGAGGCCATTTGTGCCTCACTTTTTGCCCCCCTTCACTCCTGGGGCGAAAACGGCCAATTTGCCAAGGCATCTCAGCGGGTGCTAAATTTTCTCAAAGTAAAAAATTACCGCCCCAAATGGGGGGCGCTACCGAAATGGCTGATCCAATCATGGATTCATGTCCACTTCCCTGCCCGCTCCCCATAACCCCTTATCGGTTAAGAAACTGTCTATCTCTGTCTTAAATTTATTCAATGACCCAGCTTCCACAGCTCTCTGAGGCAGCGAATTCCACAGATTTACAACCCTGAGATGAAATTCCTCCAAATCCCAGTTTTAAATGGGCAGCCCCTTATTCTAAGATCATGCCCCCGAGTTCTCGTCTCCCCCATCAGTGGAAACATCCCCTCTGCATCCACCTTGTCAAGCCCCCTCATAATCTTATACGTTTCCATAAGATCACCTCTTATTCTTCTGAATTCCAATGAGTAGAGGCCCAACCTACTCTGAACTGCCTCCAAAGAAAGTATATCCTTTCTTAAATATAGAAAGCAAAACTGTACGCAGTATCGTAGGTGTGGCCTCACCAATACCCTGTATAACTGTAGCAAGATTTCCCCGCTTTTATACTCTATCCCCTTTGCAATAAAGGCCAAGACTCCATTGGCCTTCCTGATCACTTGCTGTACCTGCATACTGACCTTTTGTGTTTCATGCACCAGGACACCCAGGTCCCGCTGTACTGCAGCACTTTGCAATTTTTCTCTATTTAAATAATAACTTGCTCTTCGATTTTTTTCTGCCAAAGTGCATAACCTCACACTTTCCAACATTATACTCCATCTGCCAAAATTTTGCCCATTCACTTAGCCCGTCTATATCCTTTTGCAGATTTTGTGTCCTCCTCACACACTGCCTTTCCTCCCATCTTTGTATCATCAGCAAACTTGGCGACGTTACACTAGGTCCCTTCAGCCAAGTCGTTAATATAGATTGTAAATAGTTGGGGTCCCAGCACCTATTCCTGCGGCACCCCACTAGTTACTGATTGCCAACCCGTGAATGAACCATTTATCCCGACTCTGTTTTCTGTGAGTTAGCCAATCCTCTATCCAGGCTAATATATTACCCCCAACCACGTAAACTTTTCTCTTATGCTACTAGTGACCTTTTATCTGGTACCTTGTCAAATGCCTTCTGGAAGTCCAAATACACCACAACCACTGGTTCCCCTTTATCCACCCTGTTCATTACATCCTCAAAGAACTCCAGCAAATTTATCAAACATGACTTCCCCTTCATAAATCCATGTTGACTTTGCCTGACCGAATTTTGCTTATCCAAATGTCCTGCTGCTGCTTCTTTAATAATGGACTCCAACATTTTCCCAATGTTAAGCTAACTGGTCTATAGCTCGTTTTTTTTTGTCTGCCTCCTTTTTTAAATAGGGGTTTTACATTTGCAGTTTTCCAATCTGATGGGACCGCCCCAGAATCCAGGGAATTTTGGTAAATTACAACCAATGCTTCACTATCCCTGCCGCTACTTCTCTTAAGACCCCACGATGAAAGCCATCAGGTCCAGCGGATTTATCCGCCTTTAGTCCCATTATCTTACTGAGTACCACCTCCTCAGTGATTGTGTTAAGTTTCCCCCCACCACCCCCCTGCCCCCGACAGCCCCTTGACTATCCACTGTTGGGATATCTTTAGTGTCCTCTACTGTAAAGATTGATACAAAATATTTGTTCAGAGTTTCTGCCATCTCCATGTTCCCCATCACTAATTCTCCAGATTCATCCTCTAAGGGACCAACATTTACTTTAGCCACTGTTTTCCTTTTTATATACCTGTAGAAACTGTTGCTATCTATTTTTATATTTCGTGCCAGTTTAACTTTCATAATCTATCGTCCCTTTCTTAATCATTTTTTGAGTCATTCTTTGCTGGCTTTTAAAAGCTTCCCAATCTTCTGTCTTCCCACTAGTTTTGGCCACTTTGTATGCTCGTTTTTAATTGGATACCATCCTTTATTTCTTTAGTTAATCTTTTACACCCTTTCCTCCTCACTGGAATCTATTTTTCTTGAGTTATAGAAACATAGAAAATAGGTGCAGGAGTAGGCCATTCGGCCCTTCTAGCCTGCACCACCATTCAATGAGTTCATGGCTGAACATGCAACTTCAGTACTCCATTCCTGCTTTCTCGCCATACCCCTTGATCCCCCTAGTAGTAAGGACTACATCTAACTCCTTTTTGAATATATTTAGTGAATTTTCTGTGGGAGAGAATTCCACAGGTTCACCACTCTCTGGGTGAAGAAGATTCCTCTCATCTCGGTCCTAAATGGCTTACCCCTTATCCTGAGACTGTGACCCCTGGTTCTGGACTTCCCCAACATTGGGAACATTCTTCCTGCATCTAACCTGTCTAAACCCGTCAGAATTTTAAACGTTTCTATGAGGTCCCCTCTCATTCTTCTGAACTCCAGTGAATACAAGCCCAGTTGATCCAGTCTTTCTTGATATGTCAGTCCCGCCATCCCGGGAATCAGTCTGGTGAATCTTCGCTGTACTCCCTCAATAGCAAGAATGTCCTTCCTCAGGTTAGGAGACCAAAACTGTACACAATACTCCAGGTGTGGCCTCACCAAGGCACGGTACAACTGTAGCAACATCTTCCTGCCCCTGTACTCAAATCCCCTCGCTATGAAGGCCAACATGCCATTTGCTTTCTTAACCGCCTGCTGTACCTGCATGCCAACCTTCAATGACTGATATACCATGACACCCAGGTCTCGTTGCACCTCCCCTTTTCCTAATCTGTCACCATTCAGATAATATTCTGTCTCTCTGTTTTTACCACCAAAGTGGATAACCTCACATTTATCCACATTATACTTTATCTGCCATGCATTTGCCCACTCACCTAACCTATCATAGCATCCTCTTCGCAGCTCACTTAGTGTCGTCCGCAAATTTGGAGATACTACATTTAATCCCCTCGTCTAAATCATTAATGTACAGTGTAAACAGCTGGGGCCCCAGCACAGAACCCTGTTGGGACCCCACTAGTCACCGCCTGCCATTCTGAAAAGTACCCAATTACTCCTACTCTTTGCTTCCTGTCTGCCAACCAGTTCTCAATCCATGTCAGCACACTACCCCCAATCCCATGTGCTTTAACTTTGCACATTAATCTCTTGTGTGGGACCTTGTCGAAAGCCTTCTGAAAGTCCAAATATACCACATCAACTGGTTCTCCCTTGTCCATTCTACTGGAAACATCCTCAAAAAATTCCAGAATATTTGTCAAGCATGATTTCCCTTTCACAAATCCATGCTGACTTGGACCTATCATGTCACCTCTTTCCAAATGCGCTGCTATGACATCCTTAATAATTGATTCCATCATCTTACCCACTACCGATGTCAGGCTGACCGGTCTTTAATTCCCTGTTTTCTCTCTCCCTCCTTTTTTAAAAAGTGGGGTTACATTGGCTACCCTCCACTCCATAGGAACTGATCCAGAGTCAATGGAATGTTGGAAAATGACTGTCAATGCATCCGCTATTTCCAAGGCCACCTCCTTAAGTACTCTGGGATGCAGTCCATCAGGCCCTGGGGATTTATCGGCCTTCAATCCCATCAATTTCCCGACTAATAAGGATTTCCCTCAGTTCCTCCTCCTTACTAGACCCTCTGACCCCTTTTATATCCAGAAGGATGTTTGTGTCCTCCTTAGTGAATACTGAACCAAAGTACTTGTTCAATTGGTCTGCCATTTCTTTGTTCCGCCATTTCTTTGTTCCCCGTTATGACTTCCCCTGATTCTGACTGCAGGGGACCTACGTTTGTCTTTACTAACCTTTTTCTCTTTACATAACTATAGAAACTTTTGCAATCCGTCTTAATGTTCCCTGCAAGCTTCTTCTCGTACTCCATTATGAAATATCTCCTTAAATGTATGCCATTGTTCATCAACCATCCTACATTTTAATCTATTTTCCCAGTCCACTTTACCCAACTCTGCCCTCATAACTTCATAGTCTCCTTTATTTAAGTTTACGCTGGTTTGAGATCCAACTTTCTTGCCCTCCATCTGAATTTAAAATTCAACCACGCTATGGTCACTCGTTCCAAGGGGATCCTTTACGAGGAGATTGTTTAATAATCCTGTCTCATTACACAGGACCAGATCTAAGAGAGCCTGTCCCCTGGTTGGTTCCGTTACATACTGCTCAAGAAATCCGTCCCTTATGCACTCTATGAACTCTTCCTCAAGGCTACCCTGACCAATTTGATTTGTCCAATCAATATGGAGGTTAAAATCACCCATGATTATTGCTGTTCCTTTTTTACAAGCTCCCACGATTTCTTGGTTTATACTCTGACCAACAAAGTTGCTACTGTTAGGGGGCCGAAAGACTACGCCCACCAGTGACCTTTTCCCCTTATTATTCCTTATCTGCACCCAAACTATCTCAACATCCTGATCATTTGAGCCAATATCATTTTCACTATTGCAGTGATTCTATCCTTTATCAACAGAGCCTTTTCCTTTCTGTCTGTCCTTCCGAATTGTCAAGTACCCCTGAATGTTTAGTTCCCAGTCTTGGTCACCTTGCAACCACGTCTCTGTTATGGTTATCAGATCATACCCATTTGTAACTATTTGTGTCGAAAGCGCTATGATTTTCAAGCTTGTCTCTACCAATGTTCCTTTTAAGCTGCATGGCAGTGCAGTGCTCTGGAGCTCCTACTCAGCCAGCTCACAAGCTTTTAAATACAAAAGCGGCGCATGCATGGATTTTTAAATGGGATGCACAGCCCACTAAAGGGGCCGCGCAGCCCAAAGAAAAATTAGAGGGAACATTGGTCTCAACCCTTTTTAAAGTCATGCCGTTAGACACTTTCTAATCTTAAGAAATTTCTCCCAAGTTTAATTTTAGAAACATAGAAAATAGGTGCAGGAGTAGGCCATCCGGCCCTTCGAGCCTGCACCACCATTCAATAAGATCATGGCTGATCATTCCTTCAGTACCCCGTTCCTGCTTTCTCCCCATACCTCTTGATCCCTTTAGCCGCAAGGGCCATATCTAACTCCCTCTTGAATATATCCAATGAACTGACATCAACAACTCTCTGCGGTAGGGAATTCCAGAGGTTAACATCTCTGAGTGAAGAAGTTTCTCCTCATCTCAGTCCTAAATGGCTTACCCCTTATCCTAAGACAATGTCCCCTGATCCTGGACATCCCCAACATCGGAAACATTCTTCCTGCATCTAACCTCTCCAGTCCCATCAGAATTTTATATGTTTCTATGAGATCCCCTCTCATTCTTCTAGACTCCAGTGAATACAGGCCCAGTCGATCCAGTCCCTCCTCATATTTCAGTCCTGCCATCCCAGGAATCAGTCTGGTGATCCTTCGCTGCACTCCCTCAATAGCAAGAACGTCCTTCCTCAGATTAGGAGACCAAAACTGAACACAATATTCGAGGTGGGGCCTCATCAAGGCCCTGTACAACTGCAGTAAAACTTCCCTGCTCCTATATCAAATCCCCTTGCTTTGAAGGCCAACATACCATTTGCCTTCTTCACTGCCTGCTGTACCTGCATGTCAACCTTCAATGACTGATGAATCATGACACCCAGGTCTCGCTGCACCTCCCCTTTTCCTAATCTGCCGCCATTCAGATAATATTCTGCCTTCGTGTTTTTGCCGCCAAAGTGGATAACCTCACATTTATTCACATTATACTGCATCTGCCATGCATGTGCCCACTCGCTTAACCTGTCCAAATCACCCTGCAGCCTCTTAGCGTCCTCCTCACAGCTCACATCGCCACCCAGTTTAGTGTCATATGCAAACTTGGAGATATGACACTCAATTCCATCATCCAAATCATTAATATATATTGTAAAGAGCTGGGGTCCCAGCACTGAGTCCTGCGGCACTCCACGAGTCACTGCCTGCCATTCTGAAAAGGACCAGTTAATCCCGACTCTCTGCTTCCTGTCTGCCAACCAGTTCTCCATCCACGTCAGTACATTACCCGCAATACCATGTGCTTTCATTTTGCATAACAATCTCTTGTGTGGGACCTTGTCAAACACCTTTTGAAAGTACAAATACACCACATCCACTGGTTCTCCCCTGTCCACTCTACTAATTACATCCTCAAAAAATTCCAGAAGACTTGTCAAGCATGATTTCCCTTTCATAAATCCATGCTGACTTGGACCAATTCTATCACTGCTTTCCAAATGTGCTGCTATTTCATCCTTAATGATTGATTCCAATATTTTCCCCACTACTGATGTCAGGCTAACTGGTCGAAAATTACCCGTTTTCTCTCTCCCTCCTTTTTTAAAAAGTGGTGTGACATTAGCAAACCTTCCAGTCCACAGGAACTGATCCAGAGTCGATAGACTGTTGGAAAATCATCACCAATGCATCCACTATTTCTAGGGCCACTTCCTAAGTACTCTGGGATATAGATTATCAGGCCCTGGTGATTTATCAGCCTTCAATCCCGTCAATTTCCCGAACACAATTTCCCGCCGAATAAGGATATCCTTCAGTTCCTCCTTCTCACTAGATCTTCGGACCCCTAGTACATCGGGAAGGTTATTTGTGTCTTCCTTTGTGAAGACAGAACCAAAGTACTTGTTCAATTGGTCTGCCATTTCTTTGTCCCCCATTATAAATTCACCTGAATCCGACTGCAAGGGACCAACGTCTTCACCTTTAAAAGTCTCAGTGCATGCTGTTCAAACCAGATACTTTTTTTCATTTTAAGAACATCTAACTTTTTGATAACCATTACATTTCTGCCATTCATAGAAATAGGATTTTTGACTTGGGAAACTTCCACAGTAAAAGGTGATTTTGCTACTACTTTGTCCTTGATTTCCAACTTCCCACTATAATTATTAAATGGGCCAATAATTTCATAGTTTTCCAATCACTCTTCCAATGAATTAATTTTTCATCCCTTTGAAGTCTGCTCTTTTAAAGTCCAGTATTTCTGTTCCAGGTGGTTGCCCCCTACTCTGCTGTACATACCCTCATTCTTATTTCTTGGCTTGGAGATGGAATCCAAGTAACCACAAGACAAGTGAAATATAAATAACGCAGTAGCTCTAAACCACCCAGGTCAGAAATGGGAAGGAGGCCGAGGGGAGAACACTGCACAAAACTGAACTTCTTTGAAAGAGTGAGTAAAACAGTTTATGTAATATGTTCTTCATTGCTTCAACCTGCACGTACAGATACGTGCAAAATAGTGCAAAAAGAAAAAATAGCAGGACTCCAGAAAACGTAAAACTTCAGACCATCACGGGCAGCTGCAGCACTGAATTGTCCATAATCCTGAGTCCCTCAATGTAAAACAGAAATATTTAACAGAAGCATACATATTGCCTTAGATCAATTGCTTCCTGAAATTCTTGCACTGTAGCCCAAGAGCAGAGCTAGCTCTAACTCCCTCTCTGGGTGGGACAGGCTCGATGGACCAGATGGTCTTTACCTGTCCGTCATTGTTCATATGTTCGTAGGTCCGACTGTGAAATACAAGGCAACACTACCCAATTCACCCTTTGCTGTGCTTTTGCATCAGAGTCTTGCTCAACCAAATTCAAACAACTAACCTGAATTAAGCAATTGGTTTACTTCGACTTTCTCCCAAAATAAACAACCACCTATCGACTAAAGCTTTCTATCCAATCTGCAAGAAGAAAATGTTTTTTTGCAAATCAACTTAATGATACTTCCTTTCATCATCATCATTGACAGTCCTTCGAAATTGAGGAAGATTTGTTTCCACTCTAAAAGTGAGTTCTCAGGTGACTGTACAGTCCAATACAGGAATTAGTCTCTGATACAGGTGGGACAGTCATTGAAGGAAAGGGTGGGTGGCGAGTCTGGTTTGACGCACACTCCTTCCACTGCCTGCGCTTGTTTTCTGCATGCTCTCGGCGACGAGACTCGAGGTGCTCAGCACCCTCCCGGATGCACTTCATCCACTTAGGGCGGTCTTGGGCCAGGGATTCCCAGGTGCCGGTGGGGATGTTGCATTTTATCACAGAGGCTTTGAGAGTGTCCTTGAAGCGTTTCCTCTGCTCACCTGGGACTCGCTTGCCGTGCAGTTCAGAGTACAGCGCTTGCTTAGGGAGTCTCATGTCGGGCATGCGGACGATGTGGCCCACCCAACGGAGCTGGTTGAATGTGGTCGATGCTGGGGGTGTTGGCCTGATCAAGAACATGGACGTTGGTGCGTCTATCCTCCCAGTGGATTTGCAGGACATTGCGGAGGCAGAGCAGGTGCTATTTCTCCAGCGCTTTGAGGTGTCGACTGGATAAGGTTCACTTCCTTCCTTTCAAAGGCTTGGGGAAAGAGCATGGTAAAGCTACCCTTAAAGAATGTCAACTTCACTATGTTTCTGTTCACTGTGTACATCAATGATATAGGACTTAAGGGATTGCTGTCCAAAGTTGCAGAAAATAGTATCTGGGACTGGATTTTCGGCTTTGCCCATTTCGGAACGGTAATAGCGGCAGGGCGGTAAAGTTTGCGCCAGGGAAAATTTTGCGCATCAATCAGCAAAATTGGGAAGCTGGACCCAGAGTGTGGGGCAGAGCACTACGGGAGGCGGTGTCCACCTCTCTTGGGACGCGAGGCGAGCTGAGCATGCGAAAATCCCAAGCTCAACAGCCAGCCTAGGAGCGCTCAGAGCGGCCTGGGGAGGAAAAAAAACACCTGGAAAAAATCCCCCACCAAAAACATACCGAATAACTCATGCCAACACAACATAAATCGTAAAAAAAAGAAGAAACAATCACACTTACCTGAGGTTGACATTACTTACCCCACTGCAGCCAGTATAGGTCAGACCGCCCGTTTTCACAGCCGGTCCCAGCAGGGCGCACTGCATGGCATTTTGGGTCGGGCAGGACTCAAAAATTGAGCCGGTGTCGCAACCAGGGACGTTGCACACCGGCTCGCCTCTTCCGGGCCAAAACCAGCCCTGAAAACCCCGGCGGGCGCCGGAAACTTGCCACCAGCCCAGAAGAGCTCACCACCGCCATTGCCGCCCCTCTGGGGCGAAAACAGAGGTGAACAGTGTTGTGTATGGAGAAAGAGTCAGACTGAACACTGTGAGCTCAAAGTAAAGTGTGACCGTAGTCTTATATTGCAGGTCTCCAGAGTGCCTCTCCAACCTATGAAGCCTCCTTAAATACCTGTGCTCCCAAGGGATTATGGATTCCCTTGGGACTCCAGTGGATGAGCCCTCTGGTGGCTGTACAGAGTAAATACAAGTCCACATATATAACAACACTCCCCCCCCCCCCCAAAATCAATCGCGTAACTATTTACAATGTGAGTCGATCTGGGGCACTTCTTGCCCTGTTTGATCGTCTTGGTGTGAAAGCTGGTGTTGTTGAATAATTTGTTGGGTCCTCGCTGGGCTGCTGTGCAGCTAGCCTTGCTGGGCTGCCTGGTGTCTTGGGCCCTGCTGGGCTGCTGTGGATGATGGGTTCTGCTTCATGGTCAACCGTGGTGCCGGTTGCCACTGGTGTGTATGTTGGAGGATCAAAAAAGATAAGGTTCAAGGTGGGTTGCTCAGGATAGTCTGTGAATCTGAGTTTGATTTGGTCCAAGTATTTCTGGTGAATGAGTCAATTTGAAAGTTTGACCCGAAACACCCATCTCCCCTCTTTTGGCCATGACAGTGCCGGGAAGCCACTTGGGACCTTGTCCATAATTTAATACAAATACAGGAGCATTGATTTCAATCTTGCGTGACACATTTGCGCTATCATGGTATGCACTTTGTTGAAGCTGTCTGCTCTCTACCTGTTCATGTAGATCAGGGTGAATGAACGAGAGCTTTGTCTTAAGTGCTCTTTTCATGAGCAGTTCAGCAGGTGGGATCCCAGTGAGTGGGGTCTCGTGCAGTAGCTAAGCAGGACTCTGGATAGGCGAGTCTGCAGTGAGCCTTCAGTTAACCTCTTCAAGCTTGATGGTTTGCATTGCTCTCTCTGCCTGATCATTGGACGCTGGTTTAAACGGGGCAGATGTGACAGGTTTGATCCCGTTACGGGTCATGAATTCTTTGAACTCGGCACTGGTAAAACGTGGCCCATTGTCGCTCACCAGGACATCGGGTAGGCCGTGAGTGGCAAATATGGCCCGCAGGCTTTCGATAGTGGCAGCGGACGTGCTAGCCGACATTATCTCCACTTGGAGTACGCGTCTACAACCACAAGAAACATTTTCTCCAAGAACGGGCCTGCATAGTCGACGTGAACCCTAGACCACGGTTTGGAGGGCCAAGACCATAAACTTAGCGCCGCCTCCCTGGGTGCATTGCTTAACTGCGAGCACGTATTACATCTGTGAACGCAGGACTCCAAGTCCGCATCGATACCGGGCCACCACACGTGGGATCTGGCTATTGTGTTTATCAATACGATGCCTGGGTGAGTACTGTGGAGGTCATTGATGAAGGTGTCTCTGCCCTTCTTGGGGACCACTACTCGATTGCCCCACAGAAGGCAGGCTGCCAGTATAGACATTTCATCTTTGCGCCGCTAGAACGGCTTTATCTCTCCCTGCATTTCCAATGGGACACTGGACCAGCTCCCATGAAGCACACAGCTTTTGACTAGAGATAATAAAGGGTCCTGGCTTGTCCAGGTTTTGATCTGCCGGGCAGTGACAGGTGATTGCTCACTCTCAAATGCTTCCCTAACCAAGGCTAGATCTGCGAACTGCACAATTTCCACCCCCGTGGTGGGCAATGGCAGCCTATTGAGAGCATCGGCGCAGTTTTGTGTGTCTGGCCTGTGGCGGATGGCATAGTTGTATGCGGACGTGAGCACCCATCTCTGGATGCGGGTCGATGCGTTGGTATTTATCCCTTTACTCTCGGAGAACAGTGAAAAAAGTGGCTTATGGTCAGTTTCCAATTCAAATTTTAGACCAAACAGGTATTGATGCATTTTCTTCACCCCATAAACACACGCTAGCGCTTCTTTCTCAATCATGCTGTAGGCTCTCTCAGCCTTAGACAGACTCCTGGATGCATAAGCAACAGGTTGCAGTTTCCCGAAATCATTGCAATACACACCCGACGCCATATGATGACGCATCACATGCTAGTACCAAACGCTTACATGGATCATACAACACAAGCAATTTGTTTGAGCAAAACAATTTTCTCACTTTTACAAAGGCATTTTCTTGGCTTTTGCCCCAAACCCCTTCGTCCCCTTTTCGTAGTGAGACATGCAGTGGTTCTAACAGTGCGCTGAGACCCGGTAAGAAGTTACCAAAGTCCCAGAAATGACTGCAGCTCCGTCACGTTCTGTGGCCTCGGTGTGTTCTTGATTGCCTCCGTCTTCGCGTTGGTGGGCCTGATGCCGTCCGCCGCAATCCTCCTTCCCAGGAACTCCATTTTCAGATGCCAGGAAAACGCACTTCGAGCGTTTTAACCTGAGCCCAACGCGGTTGAGTTGACTAAGAACCTCCTCCAGATTCTGCAGATGCTCGACTGTGTTCCGACCCGTGACCAAGATGTCGTCCTGGAAGACCACGGTGTGCGGGACCAACTTCAGTAGGTTTTCCATGTTTCTCTGGAATATCGCCGCCGCCGATCGGAGTCCAAACGGGCATCTGTTATAAACAAAATGATCTTTGTGCGTGTTGATGCAGGTGAGGGCTTTCGATGATTCCTCCAGTTCCTGTGTCATGTAGGCTGAAGTCAGATCCAGCTTCGTGAACGTCTTTCCTCCCGCCAGCATTGCAAAGAAGTCGTCAGCCTTTGGTAGTGGGTATTGGTCCTGCAGGGAGAAACAATCGATAGTTACTTTGTAATCGCCAGATTCTGACGGTGCCGTCTCCCTTGAGGACTGGCCCACTCGTTGAACTTGATCGGGGAAATGATGCCCTCTCTTTGCAGCTGGTCTAGCTCGATCTCTGCCCTTTCTCTCATCATGTACGGTACTGCTCTCGCCTTGTGATGGATGGGTTGCGTCCCCTGAATTAGGTGGATCTGCACTTTTGCTCCTTGGAATTTCTCAATGCCTGGTTCGAACAGCGAAGGAAATTTGTTTAAGACCTGGGCACACGAAGTGTCGTCAGCGGGCGATAGCGCTCGGACGTCGTCCCAGTTCCAGCGTATCTTTCCCAGCCAGCTCCTGCCAAGCAGCGTGGGACCATCGCCCGGTACCACCCAGAGTGGTAGCTTGTGCACCTCTCCATCGTAGGAGACCTTTACGGTAGCACTGCCGATTACAGGTATCAGTTCTTTCGTGTAAGTTCTTAGTTTCGGGCAAACTGGAGTTAAGACTGGCCTAGAGGGCTTGCTGAACCACAACCTTTCGAAAGTCTTTTTACCCATGATGGACTGGCTCACGCCCGTGTCCAGCTCCATCGACACCGGGAGTCCATTTAATTCAACATTCAGCATTATCAGGGGACAATTCGCGGTGAATGTGTGCACCCAATGTACCTCTGCCTCCTCGGTCTGAGGCTCTGGTTCGTCGTGATCCTCCGTGGATCAGTCCTCCTCTGCAACCTGGTGGTTTGCAGGTTTAACAGGCTTTGCAGCTCGCCTGCACACTCGTTGGAGGTGTCCCATTGTTCCACAGCTCTTGCAAACGTACTCTTTGAATCGGCATGAATGGAAACGATGATCACCCCCGCAGCGCCAACAAGGTGTTAATGGCCTTGCATTCATCACCCTTAATGGTGGACTCTGAGACATCTGCGGATGTGTAGCTGCAGGTATGTGTGACCTGCCCTGTACGTTACGATTTGAAAACATCACTTTGTTCACAGTACTTGTGGCAGCACTTGCGTGCTGAGAGATTTGCTTCGTATTGTCACTGGTGGCAATGAATGCCTGGGCTATCGCTATGGCCTTACTCAAGGTTGGAGTCTCTACAGTCAAAAGTTTGCAAAGTATGGTTTCGTGGCCAATGCCAAGTACGAAAAAGTCTCTGAGCATGTGCTCCAAATGTCCTTCAAATTCGCAATGTCCTGCAAGGCGTCTTAGCTCGGCGCCATAACTTGCTTTCAGACCTTTTGTTGGCGTAGAACCGATACCTCGCCATCAGAACGCTTTCCGTCAGGTTCAAATGCTCGCGGACCAGTGTGCACAAATCGTCGTACGATTTCTCCGTGGCTTTCACTGGAGTGAGCAGATTCTTCACGAGGCCATACGTTGGTGCCCCACAGACGGTGAGGAGGATCGCCCTGCATTTGACAGCGCTCTCTTCCCCATCTAGCTCATTGGCCACGAGGTATTGGTCGAGTCGCTCCACAAAAGTTTCCCAATCATCTCCCTCCGAGAATTTCTCCAGGATGCCCACTGTTCTCTGCATCTTTGGGTTCGCTATCTGTATCCCGTCGCCAGTTGTTGTGTATGGAGAAAGAGTCAGACTGAACACTGTGAGCTCAAAGTAAAGTGTGACCGTAGTCTTTTATTGCAGGTCTTCAGAGTGCCTCTCCAATCTGTGAAGCCTCCTTAAATACCTATGCATCAAGGGATTATGGGATCTCTTGGGACTCCAGGGGATGAGCCCTCTGGTGGACAGAGTAAATACAAGTCCACATATATAACAGACAGGACCGGAAAATCCAGCCCATAATTCTGAGGATCAATGGAAGCTCCATGGGGATATTGATGATAATGGAATTGGCAAAAAAGTGGCAGATAGAATTCCATGTCAGTAAATGTGGGGTACTACATAGCGCAAAATAATTTGGGTGTTCAGGTTCAGAAGTCCTTAGAAGCAGCATCTGAAGGCTATAAAAAAGCTAATGGAATATTAAAAGTCAAGCTATAACAATTAATCTAAAGTAAGACCACAGTTGGAGTACTGAGCAGAGTTTTGGTCTCCAACTATAGGAAGGATGTTGAGGCAAGAGAGAGGGTACACCATATATTCACTAGAATGCAAATATGAAAAAAGACTTGGAAAATTGAGGTTATTTTCATGAGAACAGAGATGGTTATGGGGTGATTTGATCGAGGAATTTTAAATTATGAAAGGTTGGGACACAGAGCGGATAGAAAGACTTCTTTTGTGATTAAAGGGCCGAGAACAAGGGGATGTACAAACAAGATTAAATTCAAGAGATTAGGTTGGAGAGGGGGCATCTATTTTTACTCAGAGTTGTCAGGTAATAGCGTTTGTAACAAGAGACCTTACTTGCGTGGAGGATAAACACCAATAGACTGCCTGGGCCAAATAGCCTGTTTTGGTATTGTAATTTCTATGTAGTTCTATGGAAGTATCAAGGCGGTTCCATGCTTCCACCTGTCTGTCAGAAACCCATCCCATTACCTTTGTTTTCAAGGAGCTGCTATTCTCATCACTAAATCAAGGACTTGTTGCTGCCTTGGTCTCTGAACTGCTGTCACTGATTCAGCAGTGCAGATGTACAAATTATGGAGCTATTTTCTCCTTCTCTAACATATGGCTGTGTTAGGCTTACACGAAGATCATCACAACCTGGGGAAGAAAACTGAACCAAGAGATGGCAAGTTAGCCGAGCAAACCCTGACTCAAAAGCACAACATAGGATAAAGGCATTAGGAGGCTGTTTCAGCCACAATACCTGTAAAATAATATTATGGTGAATCCTGCAGGAGGAGTGAAACAGGTTTCCAATAACCAGCCACTCCAGGCCCTCCCGATCCATGACCACATCTGGCTTCCATCAAAAGCAGTTTCACAGACAGTGTCTCCTTCAACTTCATTGAAGCAGCTTGCTCATTATGATATACATATGTCTCAATAACAGTAGCACCCTTGCTTCTACTTTAAATGCCTTTATCTCAACCAACTCCCTCATGGTATCCCATACCTCCAGTACACTTACCTGCACCTGAAGTGAGGGTCATAATATCAGAAGTGCACCTGGTGCATGAGTGGCCTGGACATCCAGCACTAGATCTTGCTTGAATACCACAAGCAATGCTGCATTCCCTTATCCATGGCCAAATCTTTCTATTTGTCGAAGAATAGCCTTAAGACCAAGGACAAGGGGAGGGCAGGGAGAGAGAGAGTGCAAGAGAGAGAGCGAGAGGGGGAAGAAGGAGGTGGTGAGAGGGGGAGGTAGGAAGGAGGAGGTGGTGAGAGGAGAAGTTAAGAGGGGGAAAGGGAAGGAGAAGGTGAGGGGGAAGGAGGAGAAGGTGAGGGGGAAGGAGGAGAAGGTGAGAGGGAGAGGGCGGAGGAGAAGGTGAGAGAGGGAGGGGGAAGGAGGAGAAGATGAGAGAGGGAGGGGAAGGAGGAGAAGATGAGAGAGGGAGGGGAAGGAGGAGAAGATGAGAGAGGGAGGGGAAGGAGGAGAAGATGAGAGAGGGAGGGGAAGGAGGAGAAGATGAGAGAGGGAGGGGGAAGAAGGAGGAGAGAGAGGGGGGGGAAGAAGGAGAAGGAGAGAGAGGGAGGGGGAGGGGGAAGGAGGAGAAGGAGAGAGGGAGGGGGAAGAAGGTGAGAGAGGAGGAAGGAGAGAGACACAGAGGGAGGGAGGGAAAGGGAAAGAGAGAGAGAGAGAGAGAAAGACTTGCATTTATATAGCGCTTTTCACGACCACCGGATGTCTCATTGTGCTTTACAGCCAATGAAGTACTTTTGGGGTGTAGTCACTGTTCTAATGTGGGAAATGGAACAGCCAACTCCCACAATGTGATAATGACCAGATAATCTATTTTTGTCATGTTGATTGAGGGATCTGTTTTTGTCATGTTGATTGAGGGATAAATATTGGCCAGGGACACCGGGAGTAACTCCCCGGCTCTTCTTCGAAATAGTGCCATGGGATCTTTTATGTCCACCTGAGAGGGCAGATGGGTTTACACCTCATTCGAAAGACGGCACCTCCTGACAGTTCAGCTCTCCCTCAGCATTGCACTGGAGTGTCAGCCTAGATTTATGTGCTCAAAGTTCCTGGAGTGGGACAGAGACCGGGGGGGGGGGGGGGGGGGGGGGGAAGAGAGAGAGAGAGAGAGAGAGAGGTGGGGAAGCTAGGAAGGGGAGGAGGAGGAGATTTCTGCTGCACTACCGGGTAGAGGGAAATAGGAACTTACGAACAAACTTCTTTTGCATAGTCTCCAATAAGGCCTGGTGAGCATCTTCTGCCTGTAAGGCCACTGAACATTCCCTTGCCAACATGGTTCGTACAAGGTGCTCTCCACAACCTAGAAGGGGAATTTTAAAAAAAAAGGCAAAATAAAAGATCAGAAGTGGAAAGATAGCTCCATGAATAAACACAGATGAACAATGGTAACGTCCATTTAATACTATTCTAATGCACTCCTGGCTGGCCGCCCACATTCTACCTTACGTAAACTAGAGATCATCAAAAACTCAGCTGACCGTATCCTAGCTCGTACCAAGTCCCCCTCACCCATCACCCCTGTGTTCGCTGACTCACATTGACTTCCGGTTAAGCAATGCCTCGATTTCAAAATTTTCATCCTCTAATTCTATCCTCTTGAGCATCCCTGGTTATAATTGCTCAACCATTTAATGTCCGTGCCTTCTGTTGCCGAGGCCCCAAGCTCTGGAACTCCCTGCCGAAACCTCTCCGCCTCTCTACCTCTTTTTCTTCCTTCAAGACACTCCTTAAAACATACTTCTTGTTTTTGGTCACCTGCACTAATTTCTACTTATGCAGCTCGGTGTCAAGTTTTTTGTCTCGTAATACTCCTGTGAAGCGCCTTTGGACGTTTCACTATATTAAAGGTGCTATATAAATACAAGTTGTTGTTGGCCAATGGGTGGATAAGCAGTCAGTTTTTTTTGAAAAAAGTTTTTTTTAAACAAAGTAGTACTTAGAATGCCACTTTAGTGTTTACCGTTTTAGTTTTCTGTCAGAACTCGATTCAAACCACAACGGAATTATTCTTCAAAAAAATAAAGTCAGTCTGAGTAATGGTTCTTGTACCAGAACCACAACAAAAGACAAATATACTGCTTAAGATTGACACCCACATATTTATTTGCCTTAAACAATGACAAGATTTTGGGGCGCATAACTTGGACAAAGACCACCGATTGTAAGCTCAACATTCATTGTGTGTCACAGGAAAATTGTTTTTTTTAAAAAGATCTTTTGATGGGCATGTCTTTCATGTTAGAAAATTGGAAACAGGTGCATGTAAAAGAACACACATACATTTGTTGCATTAAGTACACACGTTTTCAATTTCCAGACATGAAAGAACCTCCTGTTGGAGAACAAAAAAATAAAATCCATTTCTGTTCGGTTTGCCATATGATGAAGACTTTACAGGCTATGACATTTAAAGATTAAAAAAAAACAAGCAGCCTTGGTTATCTTTCATAGCAATTTGATACAAAATACTTTTAATGGGAACCACACTGTTCAACATGCTTTTTGTGCACTACTGACAACAGGAGGAATAAAAATGCATTCTAGAGTTCGAAAATCATTTGAAATTGTTGAAAGATGTATTAATGTCAGCATGGTGGAACAGCACATGGTCGAACAATGTCCTCTGCCATTTAGCAGCCTAGTAATTGCCAAAAAAACTAAAGGCGAGATGAGGATTTAAAAAAATGCAGCAAGTTGTTGTGATCTGGAATGCACGGCATGAAAGGCTGGTGGAAGCAGTCATTAGTAACTTTCAAAAGGGAATTTGATAAATACTTGGAGAAAACTTTGCAGGGCTATGGGGAAAGGGCAGGGGAGTGGGACTAATTCAATAGCTCTTTCAAAGAGCAATCTGTGCTGTATCATTCTACGATTTTAGATAAGGTATTCTAGATATGGCCTAACTATGGTCTTATGCAGGGACAGTATAGTGTTTTTTATTTTCCATTGGATTTTCCTTGCAATATATTATAATACTTCACTTTAAAAAAAAAATTGTTCACAGGATGTGAAGGCCAGCATTTATTGCCCATCCCTTGGAGGGGAACTTGAAGGTGATGGTGTTCCCATGCGCCTGCTGCCCTGGTCCTTCTAGGTGGTAGAGGTCGCGGGTTCGGGAGGCACTGTTGAAGAAGTCTTGGCAAGTTGCTGCAGTATATCGTGTAGATGGTACACACTGCAGACTCCCAACACATTTTCTAGAACCCATGTTGAAAGTCTTCAATAACCCCTTCTCTGTTCAGGTGGTCAGAGTATTTCGAATGATTTGTTCATAATCAAAGTTAAGCTATAATTTCCCTCCAGTCCATGGAAACTAGAATCCCATACTCTTAAGATGGTGTATAGTTGGTTTGGTTGCCAGCATTATTGGTGAATGCCTGAATGTGGAAGGAGTCAAAGGCCCACGCTTCCACCTCCTGTTAATACTCAGAGAAAAGGGGAAAAAAACAAACAGTTGGATAGTCAGTCAAGTTTTTTTGTAAATGAGCACCTAGGCATAGCCCTGAGGCCGAGAGCTAGTAGCTAAAAAGCTGGTGGGCTTTTGTAGTTAGAAGTTGTCTGCAAAGAAAGATAATGCCAAATATACCAAAAAAATATTTAAGCAGACCCAAGATTTGTAATAAAGATCTTGATAAGAATAGAGAACATGTACCCAAAAGCTATAATTATGTACAGATCACTGGTCTAACGTACACTTGCGATTTGCTACAATATGTCACAAAAATGTAGGCGGGACATTATGGCCTTGGAGTGTGCATAAATAAAGGAACAATGGGCCCAAGCTTCCCCAGGAGTTGCTCCTTTCTTTTTGGAGCAACTTGATTTTTCTGGACTATCTTTTTAGTTGCAATTTAATTTGCGCCAGTCTAAGTGAGTTATAGGTTTTTTTTAAGTTAAGTTTTTTTTTCAAAAGGGGGGCGTTCCCAGCCACTTACCCCTGTTTTTGGCATTTGGCCAGCAAATAGTTGCTCCAAACTAGCTTAGGCCAGCGTCTGTTGCCACTTCTGTCCGCACAGAAAAACCTTACTTAGAAGGAACCCTGCACCTAAAGCACCAAGACCAAAGTAATAAGCAATCAATAAATAATAGATAAAAAAATAGAAGGAACCCAGCACCTAAAGCACCAAAATCAATCAGTAAACAACAAACAAAAAATAGAAGTCCTACCTGAGGGAACGCAGCGGGCCGCCGATGAGGGAGCCTATTCAGCCAGGGCTAGGGATGGCGTGCTTTGGGCCCCTCCCACACAGCCTGCGCGCATTTGCAGAAACGGCCTGCCAAGAGCTACTGCACATGCGTGCAGACTCTAGCGCGCATGTGCAGAGGTCCCGGCGCCCAATCCATTGGACCACGCTGCGCCGCGACCGATGAGAGACTGGGAAGCGGCCAGAATACGGACGTCTTTTTTCGGCGCGCTTGGAGGCGGACAAAAGCGGCGCACCTTGGGTGAGGGCGCCAGAAAAACAGGTTCAGGAAACTCTAGCCCCAAGTTTCTAAATGAGCAACTATGCTAGGAGGAAAAAAAATGCAAGCACTAGGATGTTTACATTGGGAAAAAACAGCTTGGAAAGGACCTTTTTGGAAAGATTCTAAAAGGGAGTGATGTTCAATCCCCACCACATAGTGTGTGTGTCGGTACTAATGTGATTTGCCCACTCTACGGTTATATGAATATATGTTATTTGTGGCCTACAAAACCATCAGCAGGCCAGGGCCATTGGAGGGAGCAGCGTGCGGCAGCATGCTACTGTAGGGAGCAGCGTGTGCTGCTGCAGGAGGGCGACGGCTGCAAAGCCAGGTCGCTGATTGCAGTGCGGGCAGGCACAGCAGGAGGGACGAAGGAGCGGCAAGTTTGTAGAGGGAAGTGACCGGAGCCCAGGAGAGGCTTGAGTTTGGGGCCCAGAAGAGGCGAGGGCCCAGGGACATCAAGGGCCAGCCACACTGCGATATGCGTGCGTGCTAGGTCCGCGCAGCAGAGCTGGTCTGCAGTCGTCTTGGGTAATCCTTGCCACTGGACCGAAACCTAGCTCTGTCAAGCCCGTGTGATGGCTGATGTGCAACGGCCACTACACATTAAAAAAAAATCCACACACAGGCATCTTCCACCCTTCAAGATGTAATTCGGGATCTGGAGTATTCAGATGTTTGTGAACTCATCCCTTTTTGGCTTGGAAGCAAGTCATCCTCACTTTGAGGGACTGCCTATGATGATGATGATGATGATGATGATGATGATGATGATGATGATTTGTGAGAGGAACTGAAGGAGTAGCTTCAATTGCAAACTGCCACCAATAAAACTATCAATGTGGAATTATTTAAATTGAGAAATACCAAAAGTAAAAATGGCTTTCGAATTATCTTGATGTGAAATTAGCAGCTAATTAAAAACAATGTAATTTAGGCTTGGAAGCTGCCCCTGTTCATGCATGTTAAATCATTGTGTTCACAATTTCTTCAAACAGCTTCAGTATTAGCCGACATCACTTAGCTGTGATTAAATATAATAGGTAATTGCACCTTAACCTGCCTGAAATAGCCAGCATGCTGAATACGCTGCAAGTGGTGACTTTGTAATTGGCAATAATGAAAATGGCTTGCATAATTTTCCCAAATTAAACATGGGTGGTTTAAGTGGTGGGGATTATACTAATAAAAGCTCCAGGATAAGAGAACATGAATTCAAGTTTTTACTGAAAAGTAGTGAATATACAGATAAGATATCATCTCTTTTTGCAGAAGATGATGAACATGTGGGATTAGCTACTCAGGGATGCAGTGCAATCAAAAATGTTACAAATTTTAAATGTAACCCAGCTCAGTCACTTCCTAACATTGGTGGAAACCCTCATCCACACCTTCATGACCACCAGCCACCTGAGCTCCACTTCATCCAGCACTCCACTGCCCATATCCTATCATGTACAAATTCCCTTGTCGACCTCTCTGTTAGCAAAAGCTTTGTCCTCATTTATAAATCCATCTGTAACTTCTTCCAGCCTGACTCCTCCAGCTCAAAATGTACTTTTCCAAACCTATTCTATTGTGCATGTCCCTTTCCAACCCATTCCATCATTTGTAAAGCATTCAGCCACCTCATGCTTACACATTGGAATTTTCCCCAACACATTCACTGGCTACTACTCTCCCCATCTTGAAGGGCCTCCTCAACGTCAAACTTTCACTGCCTCTTTGGCAACCTTCTCTAACAACTCTTTCTATTCCTGCATGGGTTCAACTCCTAACTTGTGAAATATCTTCATAATAGTAAAGGCATTACAGAAGTACAAGTTAGTGTTGATTTAGATAGTGGATGGAAAGAGGTTAAAAAAACACACTTGGGGGCCAAAATTGCCCTCCGCCTCAAATGGGTAGCACCTACCACTTTTTAAGTGTTCCGTCCGCCCCAATGAATGGGGTGGACAATCCGGCGATTTTCAGCCCTTTGGCTGATGTTTCCGTTCGGAGCGGTGTTGGTGTGGGGAGAGGGGCAGAAGTACGGTCAGGTCAGAGTAGCCGCCACTAGCGGGGCGGAAGTGGGTGTGGGTCGGAGTGGCCGATGCTCCAAGTCATCAGCGCCGCACTGATGATGTCATCACTGGAGTTCTTTGAGAATGTACCGAACAGGGTGGATAAAGGGGAACCAGTGGATGTGGTGTATTTGGACTTCCAGAAGGCATTTGACAAGATGCCACATAAAAGATTACTGCATAAGATAAAAGTTCACGGGGTTGGGGGTAATATATTAGCATGGATAGAGGATTGGCTAACTAACAGAAAACAGAAGAGTGGGGATAAATGGTTCATTCTCAGGTTGGCAATCAGTAACAAGTGGGGTGCCGCAGGGATCAGTGCCGAGACCCCAACTATTAACAATCTATATTAACGACTTGGATGAAGGGATCGAGTGTAACGTAGCCAAGTTTGCTGACTATACAAAGATGGGAGGAAAAGCAATGTGTGAGGAGGACACAAAAACCTGAAAAAGGACAAAGACAGGCTAAGTGAGTGGGCAAAATATTGGCAGATGGAGTATAATGTTGAAAAGTGTGAGGTTATGCATTTTGGCAGAAAAAAAAAATCGAAGAGCAAGTTATTATTTAAATGGAGAAAAATTGCAAAGTGCTGCAGTACAGTGGGACCTGGTACATGAAACACAAAAGGTTAGTATGCAGGTACAGCAAGTGATCAGGAAGGCCAATGGAATCTTGCCGTTTATTGTAAAGGGGATGGAATATAAAAGCAGGGAAGTATTGCTGCAGTTATACAGGGTATTGGTGAGGCTACACCTGGAATACTGCCTACAGTTTTGGTTTCCATATTTAAGAAAGGATATACTTGTGTTGGAGGCAGCTCAGAGAAGGTTCACTAGGTTGATTCCGGAGATGAGGGGGTTGACTTATGAGGAAAGGTTGAGTGGGTTGGGCCTCTACTCACTGGAATTCAGAAGAATGAGAGGTGATCTTATCAAAAAGTACAAGATTATGAGGGGGCTTGACAAGGTGGACGCAGGGAGGATGTTTCCACTGATAGGGGAGACTAGAACTAGGGGGCATAATCTTAGCATAAGGGGCCACCCTTTAAAATTGAGATGAGGAGGAATTTCTTCTCTGAGGGTTGTAAATCTGTGGAATTCGCTGCCTGAGAGTTGTGGAAGCTGGGTCATTGAATACATTTAAGACAGAGGTAGACAGTTTCTTAACTGATAAGGAAATAAGGGGTTATGGGGAGCTGCGAAGTGGATCTGAGTCCACGATCGTATTAAATTGCGATGCAGGCTCGAGGGGCCGTATGGCCTACTCCTGCTCTTATTTCTTATGTACTTATGCTGGCGCATCACAACTTTCCCCCCACTACCCCCATCCGTTAAAAGGGAGGTCCGCTGTGAACTCTGCAGCCACTTTAGTGGCAAACACTGGGCCACCAGGGAGGGATCTGGCCGGGCCAGCGGCCTGGAGGGGGTGCCAGGCCGGTTGTTGACGGCCCGGCCGAACCCGTGGACATAATTGTCAGCCTGACCTGGCAGTCGGCCAACAACAAAAAATAAAATGGAGTCGATGACAACGCCACCTCCCCATTAAGGGTGGCTGCGCCGCCCAGCCACAGAAAGGGTACGGATATTAAAAGCTGTCAGTGGCACTGCTCCTGCGGGGCAATTTCCGAAAGGGGCAATTTCGGAAAGGTGGTCGCCTCCGGTCGATAAGGGGTTGGCACTTGCACAATGCAGCAGGAAAATGGGCGGGGTGGTCCCCTACACATCTCCAAAACTAAAGGAGGGCAATATACAAAATGGCGCCCGCTCCACAGCTGCTGCTTTCAGGCGGACACAGGCCTTATAGAAAGAGAAAATTTTGGCCCCTTGGTATTCTACCACTTTCATTATTTACTTGGAGCAGCATATAAAAAAAAATTGTTAGAAATGTTTGCACATGTAGTAAATACCTGATGTACTCACAGCTGTAGAATACATGTTATGGCCACCTGTATTTTCTGCCCAGCAACCACAGCCATACACAGCCGCCTAAAAAAAATGCAGACAACAGTGTTGACAACTTGTCTCATTAAACTTCAACAGAAAGAGAAACTGTGCCAAAAATATTCATTTTCTTGATAAATATATTACTTATTACCCATTTAGCATATAATAAAGATCTATCTTTTAAATTAATATTTTCACAATGTACCTAAAAACTTAGGCAGTTATGAAAGATTAGCATTTAGACCTCATGTTCTACTGTGTTCTTACTTATTCTTTTAATTGTCTTTTTTGTTGCTCTTTAGGATTATTACCAGAAAGCAGCGGCTGCTTATTTCCTCCAAATGGAGGTAGGACTTGAAATGCTAGTATTTTTAAGTTTCATTATTACACACATAACAATGTTGTGGTTTAGATTTTCTCCTAACATAGAAAAAAGGCAGTTTCCATAAGTAGATCAAGTCCCCTACAAACCAAGACTTGTGCTCTTATCCATGCTATGAATGGGACAGATAAGAGGTGAACTGTGGTCCCCAGCCATCTGATAAACTGTTTTCTTTAGTCACCTGTCAACAGCCGAAATCATGACTTTGCCCGATTGGCATAGGCCCCTGGCATAAAGTTATACCCTTTTAAAAAGGAGGGCACTATTGTTTGGCTTTGATTGATGACACTGAAGCAACCAGTCTCCTTATAGGTTTTTAGAAAAGGCATTAACTGGAGTTTAGACATAAAATAACCAGTGTCCTTCAAAAATGCAATAATTTGATTAGCTTGAACATAAGAATTAGGAGAAGCAGGTCATTCGGCCTCTCGAGCCTTCTCCACCATTCAATGCTGAATCATGCCATGGCCGATCTTCTATCTCAACTCTACTTTCCTGTACTGTCCCCATATCCCTTGATTCCTTTAATATCCAAAAATCTAGCTATCTCTGTCTTGAAAAAACTCAACGACTGAGCTTCCACAGCCCTCTGGGGTAGAGAATTCCAAAGATTCATCACACTGAGTGAAGAAGTTTCTCCTCATCTCAGTCCTAAATGGCCTACCCATTATTCTGAGACTGTGACCCCTGGTTCTAGACTCCTCAGCCAGAGGAAACATCCTCCCTGCATCTACCCTGTCAAACACTAAGAATTTTGTATGTTTCAATGAGATCACTGCTCATTCTTCTAAACTCGAGAGAATATAGGCCGAGTCTACTCAATCTCTCCTCAGAGGACAATCCCCCCATCTTAGGAATTGAGTTCAAAGGCTACTTAAGAGTTCATTCCAGACAACTTGCCTGCAGTGCTCTTGGTATCGATAGAATGAGCTTCCTTTAAAGATACCACTGGCTGAAGACAATTTTTAAAACACATTTGCCTGGTCATATCAAAAATATAATACAGAAATTTCCCAAATTATTACATGGAAATATTTTTTCTGAATCCAACATACGTGACTTCAAGGAACAAAAGAAAATGGCTAATAAACACCAAGTAAGGATTAATTCATGTTTAAATAACGATTCCAAAAATGAGTTGATCAATATACAATGTTTCTACAAGATAATATGATAGGATGTCCTTGATGCACATTTGTTTTACTGCTGAATCGGAATAGCGATAGAGTGATTTTATTAGGAGTTTATTTCCTGACCGAGACCAGAGGTAAAGAATATATTTAGCAAGTTAATACAAATATCTTACAAATGAATCAAACATATTTACTTGGCCGACTCTCCCAGGATGCTTCATTGCTAAGCCTCCACTGGAAACAGCAGCAGCAACATTTCCTTCATGGTCTACAACTACTGCCCCGACAGTATCAAGTGAAGTTGTGACGTTAGTCTAAAAAACAAACAAGACCAGAATAAGTATTTATTCAGAATCGCTCGAGGACAAAACAACAGGTTATATACCCCCAAAGACAAAAGAACTTGAATTTGTAAAATGCCTTTCAGAAATGTCCTAAAGCATCCCAAACTTTTCAGTCAATATAATACACTTGAAGCATGCCAGTGTTGTAATGTAGGAAAGCGCAGAAGCCAATTTGTACATAGCTAGATCCAACAAAAAGCAATGTGATAAACGACCAGATAATCTATTTTAGTGGTGTTGGGTGAAGGATAAGTATTGGCCAGGAAACTACCCTGCTCTTCTTCGAATAGTACCACAAGATATTTTACATCCACCTAAGCAAGTTTAGCATGTCCTCCGAAAGATGGTGCCTCCCATCAGTGCAGCACTTCCTCAGTAGTGTACTGAAGTTCCAGCCTAAATTCTCTGGAGTGGGGCTTGAAACCACCATCTTCTGACATAAGGCAAGTGCAAACAAACATAGTAGAAGTTAGTGAACACAATTCAAGTACATAAATCTGTTATTTGGAGGGAAGGGAATTAATTTTTGTGGTCCAAGTGAAGGTGCTGGGAAATGGACACTTTTCCATTGGGATTAGCAGTAATATTTCTATCAAGGTTTCCTCACCCGATTTCTCTTTATGAAGAACATTAAATATGAATCCTTGGATACCTGGGAGCATGGTCCAATTTTCTGTTCATTATTAAGTCAAAGTTAGCTCTGGTTTATTTTTTACAACTTTCTCCAAAATTCCTAAATTATTACATGGGTATGTCATCTGCAATTCTCTAATATCTTTAAACTCCTAACCTCTTTAATAACTAATTTTTCCCTATGCATTCAAAATGAGTAAAATGCTTGAAGTCTACTATCGATTGAGCGTCTGAAATCTGGAGTTCTGAAATTTAGAATGTACTGGAATCTGGACCGATCCGTGGTGGGGTAGTCCGGAGTCCGGAAAATGTTCCGAAATCTGGATATACCGCTGTTCCCCCCGTCCCCGCTGGACTGCCCCGCCTCCGACCTTGCCCCGCCATGGGCCACTGCCGCTGACCTCACCATTGCCTCAGGCTGCCACCGCTGACCTCACCCCCTCCTGAAGACTTTCCGTAATCCGGAAATATCTGAACCTCGGTCTAGGCCGTTCCGGATTTGGGACGTCGGAAAGATGTTCTGAAACCGGAAATAACTGAAATCTGGAATGGCCTCGGTCTGGAGGTTTCCGGATGCTCCATCTGTGCTACTAATGTGGCAGTGATTGATTCAGCAATACTCATATTCATGTACATGCATACAGTGTTGTTCCATATGCGAACAAACCAGTGAAAATAAGATACAGTAGAATTTCTGTGCAAAAAAAGTGGGAGCACAGACCTACAGTCACAACATTAAATGGAGAACAAAAAAATAAATGAGACCAGAGACGATCCTCACTGGCCTTTATCTTAAGGAAGCTGGAATACAAAGTGGGAAATTATGTTAGTTATACAAAGCTCTAGTTAGACCCTATTTAGAGTACTGCATTCAGTCCTTTTCTTATCTTCAGTGCACCACACCTCAGAAAGGATATATTGGCCTTGGCGGGGCGGGGGGGGAAATGCAGTGTGGATTCACCAGTATTACTGAATCAACCACTGCCATAATGATTCTGGGGTTAAAAGGGTTAAATTAAGAGAACAGGTTGCCTTCGTTTGTATTCCTTTGAGTGTAAAAGATTATGGGGTGATGTAATTGAGGAGTTTAATGATCATTAAAGGAATTGATTGGGTAGATAGAGAGAAATTATTTCCTCTGGGGATTCGTGAACAAGGGGGCATGACCTTAAAATTAGAGCTAGGCCAATCAGGGGTGCTGTTCGGAAGCACTTCTTCACACAAAGGGTAATAGAAATCTGGAACTCTCTCCCCCAAAAAACTGTTGAGGCTGGGCAATCGAAAATTTAAAAAACTGAGCTTGATAGATTTTTGTTAGGCAAGTATATTAAGGGTTACGGGATCAAGGCAAGTAGACGGAGTTCAGATATAGATCAGCCATGATCGAACTGAATGGCAGAACAGGCTTGAGGTGCTGAAAGACCGACTCCTGTTCCTGTGGTGTTAGTCTTTCTTATTCAATGTCCAATCGTGATTTTACTTTCGAGGGTCCTCAATGGTAAATAAAAATTTATAAGTGAATTGCAAGCCATTTTACTTTTCAGTTTCCATTAGATTAACAAGAGGCAATACAATTTCATTCTTGATGTGTTCACTTCCAATTTTTTTTTGCCAAAATGGAATGAATCTTGTCCAATTTTTAAACTGGATAATCTATTCACTAGAACAGCCTTTCCACAAATTTGAAGACAGAATTCTGGGTGACTTTGACTTGTGCAGTGATTTAAATGCCATCAGTATAGCCATGCAAAATGTTTACTGTACAAATAGGAGCTGACCAATAAACAAAAGTAGAATATTCTAAATACTGTTGGTTAAGTTACCAGATTAAAGATTAATACAAAAAGAACATTTGATAAATTGAGAGAAAACCTTGACAGAAACCCAAATACTAAATCACTGCACCACAAATGATAGGTCCTTATTAAAAAAAAAAATCCTCTCTTTCTCCCTCCACCCAAAACCCAGTCATAATTCATTTTTAGCCTAAGTGTGTCGAATTAGCACAAGGTATTTGAGAGAATTACTTGGAGGGAAAACAATATATATTTTGTTATCAATTATAGTATTATATGAACTAGGACATTCAAATATCCCCACCTACTGGCTAGTAAAAGAATTGCAATGGCAAAGACCTGACCTCCCGACTGGGTAATCTTGAAGAGCACTGCATTCAAAAGGTGGCCCCTACAGATAATTACTCTAGGAATTATTTTATCAACTTGTTCAACATCTTGTGAACATTTCAAGCAGGCTGCAAATAATCTGTCTGCGCCATCATTTTATACTGTACTGGTGACAAACTGCAATGAAAAGGCAGGCAGCTGCAAATCTGAGAAACTTGAGAATACCTCAATAAGTGAAAAAAAGCATATAAATATTAGTTGCTACTCAGCACTTATGAGCAAGATCAGCCTCATGATTATAATAAGGTAACCGAGTCATGGTTTTCAATTGCTTCTCTCAAGATTCATGCAGAAATTGTCTTCCATCTTTGTAAAGGATCCAATCATTTTGCTGCAGCGAGCAGCACTCCATTGAGGAGTCATGAGGGAAAGAAGAGAAAAATTAGCAAGAAAACAAATAAGGAGGGAGATTAGCAGGAAAATTCACTGCATTCAGCAAGGGCTCAACTTAAACACATCGACAATTCTAGATGATTATAAATCAAGAGTATAAATCAAGAATCAGTTTGGGTAGAGATAAGAAATATTAAGGGGAAGTCACCGGTGGGCATAGTCTATAGCCCCCCTAACAGTAGCCACACTGTTGAACAGAGTATAAATCAAGAAATTATGGAGGCTTGCAAGAAAGGTACGGTATTGGTCATGGGCAATTTTAATCTTCATATTGATTGGACAAATCAAATTGGCTATGGTAGCCTTGAGGAAGAGTTCATAGAGTGTATCCGGGATGCTTTCCTTGAACAGTACGTGGTGGAACCAACCAGGGAGCAGGCTATCTTAGATCTGGAACTGTGTAACGAGACTGGATTAATAAATTATCTCATAGTAAAGGATCCTCTAGGAAAGAGTGATCATAGCATGGTTGAATTTCAAATTCAGTTGGAGGGTGAGAAAGTTGGCTCTCAAACCAGTGCCCGAATCTTAAATAAAGGCGATTACAAAGGTATGAAGGCAAAGTTGGCTGAAGTGGACTGGGAAAATAGATTAAAGTGTAAGACGGTTGATGAGCAGTGGCAGACATTTAAGGAGCTATTTCATAACTCTCAACAAAAAT
The DNA here is from genome assembly GCF_044704955.1 of Pristiophorus japonicus. NCBI lineage: Eukaryota > Metazoa > Chordata > Chondrichthyes > Pristiophoridae > Pristiophorus > Pristiophorus japonicus. The sequence goes on along the minus strand of NC_091985.1, from coordinate 128,185,960 downwards.
ATATTCCAGTGAGAAGGAAAGACTTTAAAAGGGAGAATCATCCGTGGCTAACTAAGGAAGTAAAGGATGGTATCAAATTGAAAACAATGGCATACGATGTTGCCAAGATTAGTGGGAGGCCAGAGGATTGGGAATTTTTTTTAAACCAGCAAAGGACGATTAAAAAAATACTGAGAGAGATGGATTATGAGAGTAAACTAGCAAGAAATATAAAAACAGATAGTAAGAGCTTCATATATATAACAGGTATATAAAAAGGAAGAGGGTAGCTAAAGTAAACGTTGGTCCCTTAGAGGATGAGACTAGGGAATTAATAATGGCCAACAGGGAAAAGGCAGAGACTTTGAACAAATATTTTGTATCGGTCTTCATGATAGAAGACACTAAAAACCTTACAACAACAGATAATCAAGGGACTATAGGGAGGAGGGAACTTAATACAATCACTATCGCGAAAGAAAAAGTACTCGGTAAAATAACAGGAATAACGGTGAACAAGTTCCCTGGACCTGATGGCCTGCATTCTAGGGTCTTAAAAGAAGTGGCTGCAGAGATAGTGGATGCATTGGTTGCAATCTACCAAAATTCTCTCAAGTCTGGAGAGGTTCCAGTGGATTGGAAAACTGCAAATGTAACGCCCTTATTTAAAAAAGGAGACAGAAAGCAGGAAACTATAGACCAGTTAGTCGAACATCTGTCGTTGGGAAAATGCTGGAGTCCATTATTAAGGAAGCAGTAGCGGGACATTTGGAAAAGCATAATACAGTCAAGCAGAGTCAGCATGGCTTGATGAAAGGGAAATCATGATTGACAAATTTGCTGGAGTTCTTTGAGGATGCAATGAGCAGGGCGGATAAGGGGGAACCAGTGGATGTGGTGTATTTGGATGTCCAGAAGGCATTTGGTAATGCCACATAAAAGGTTACTGCACAAGATAAGAGCTCACGGGGTTGGGGGTAATATATTAACATGGATAGAGGATTGGCTAACGAACAGAAAACGAACAGAGAGTCAAGATAAATGGGTCATATTCCGGTTGGCAAACGGTAACTTGTGGGTGCCACAGGAATCAGTGCTGAGGCCTCAATTATTTAAAATCTATAGTAATGACTTGGATGAAGGGACCAAGTGTAATGTAGCCAAGTTTGCTGATGATACAAAGATAGGTGGGAAAGCAAGTTGTGAGGAGGACATAAAGAATCTGCAAAGGGATATAGGGCCCAAATTTCCCTAGCCTGTATTTCTGGCGCCCTCACTCGAGCTGCGGCGCTTTTGTCCGCCTCCAAGCGCGACGAAAAAAGGACCTCCGTATTCTGGCCGCTCCCCAGCCTCTCCTCCGTCGTGGCGCAGCGTGGCTTAATGGATTGGGGATGGAGCCAGGTCCCGGCACTAACTCTGCTAGAATGTGCGCACATGTGCAGTAGCTCCTGGCTGTGTGGGAGGGGCCCGAAGCACGCCGCCCCTAGCCCTGGCCGAATGGGCTCCCTCATCGGCGGCCAAAGTGTGCTCTGCAGGCGGTGTCATCTGATTGTTTTTTTCCCTTCATGTCAAAAGATGATTTGATTCCTTTCAGCTTTGGATTAGGGGATTTACAGATTAGAAACACTAAGAAAATCAAGATGGAACTTTGGCCTGGGAGGGACCCGTGGTGATGGTTCTTGAATCCACCAGTGGCGACCTCTCTGACCTGATTGTAAAACTCCTGAAGAGTTTCTGGGGATCTGGATTTGTAATACTCGACCAGATGAACCGGGGATTCATGCGGGTGTTTGATGCCATGTCGGACATCAGTCTAGATGTGCTTCGCAAGAGGGTACTTCCACCTCCCCCCGCCCTCTCCTTCCTCTCTTCCCCTCACTCCTCTCTTCCCCACCCCTCTCCCTGACCGAATGGGCTCCCTCATCGGCGGCCCGCTGCGTTCACTCAGATAGGACTTCTATTTTTTATTTATTGATTGATTTTGGTGTTTTAGGTGCAGGGTTCCTTCTATTTTTTTTATTTTTTATTTATTGATTGCTTATTACTTTGGTCTTGGTGCTTTAGGTGCAGGGTTCCTTCTATTTTATTTGTTAATTAATTGCTTATTACTTTTTGTGCTTTGTTTGGTGCTTGGTGGTGCTTTAAATGTAGTTACTTGCGCCGATTCCTTAACTGTAAGTAAGATCTTTCTGTGCGGACAAAAGTGGACACAGACGCTGCTCTGCGTTAGTTTAGTACAACTTTTTTCTGGCCAAATTGGCATAAATGGTGTAAGTGGTTGGGAAAGCCCCCCTTTGAAAAACCTAACTAACTCACTTACACTGGCGCAAATTAAATGGTCATATTTGCAACTTTTAAGATACACCAGAAAAATCAAGTTACACCGAAAAAACTCATGGGGAAATTTGGGCCCATAGACAGGTTAAGTGAGTGGGCAAACATTTGGCAGATGGAGAATAATGTGGGAAAGTGTGAGGTTATGCACTTTGGCAAGAAAAATTATTTAAATGGAGATTACAAAATGCTGTAGTACAGAGGGACCTGGACGTCCTTGTGCATGAAACACAAAAAGTGAGTATGCAGGTACAGCAGGTAATCAGAAAGGCAAATGTAATGTTGGCCTTTATTGCAAAGGGGATGGAGTTAAAAGCAGGGAAGTCCTGCTACAACTGTACAGGGTATTGGTGAGGCCACACCTAGAGTACTGCGTACAGTTTTGGTCTCCTTATTTAAGGAGGGATATACTTGCATTGGAGGCAGTTCAGAGAAGGTTCACCAAGTTGATGCCCGAGATGAAGGGGTCGACCTACGAAGAAAGGTTAAGCGGGTTGTGCCTATACTCATTGGAGTTTAGAAGAATGAGAGGTGATCTTATTGAAACATTTAAGATACTGAGGGGACTGGACAAGGTAGCTGCAGGGAGGATGTTTTCACTCATAGGGGAATCTAAAACTAGGGGGCATAGTTTCAGAATAATGGGTCACCCATTTAGAACTGAGATGAGGAGGCATTTCTTCTCTCAGAGGGTCGTAAATCTGTGGAATTCTCTGCCCGAGAGAGCTTTGAAGGCTGGGTCATTGAATATACTTAAGGTGGAGACAAACATATTTTTGAACGATAAGGGAGTGAAGGGTTATGGGGAGCGGGCAGGGAACTGGAGCTGAGCCCAAGATCAGATCAGACATGATCTTATTAAATGGCGGAGCAGGCTCGAGGGGCCAAATGGCCCACTCCTGCTCCTATTTCTTATGTTCTTATGATTACAAATATATACATATTCCTATCTTCAGCGACCTCCAAGAGGAAGAGAGAATAAGGGGCCGAAATTGCCCCTTTCTATAAGCCCATGGCTGCCTGAAAGCGGCAGCCACAGTTCGGTGCGGACTGGTCGCCGAGTGGCCGCCATTTAGTATATTGCCCTCCTTTAGTTTTGGAGCAGTGTAGGGGACCGCCCCGCCCATTTTCCCGCCATGTCGTGCACACGTCGATCCTTTACCGACCGGTGGCGACCCCCTTTCCGAAATTGCCCCGCGGAAGCGGCACAGCCGCTGGTCGGTGCCACTAACAGCTTTTTCTGTCCTCTTTCTGTGGCTGGGCGGCGCGCCACTCTTAAAGGGGAGGTAGCACTGCCAGCGACTCCATTTTATCTCAGGTCAGGCCGACAATTATGCCCACGGGTTTGGCTGGGTCGCCAACAGACAACCTGGCACCCCCTCTTGCGTGCCAGGCCGCTGGCCTGGCCAAAACCCTCCCTGGTAGCCCAGTGTTTGCCACTAAAGTGGCTGCAGAGTTCGCAGTGGCCCTCCCCTTTAACTGAAGAGGAGGGACATTGTGATGCGCCAGCGCGATGATATCATCAGTGTGGCGCTGATGCCTTGGAGCGTCGGCCACTCTGACCTGCCCCCCACCTCCACCCCGCAAGTGGCAGCTACTCCGACCCAACCACATATCCGGCTCTCTCCCCACAAAACTAAATAGTACAATCCGAAAGGGGGTGCACAAACAGAGAGACCTGGGGGTATGTGTGCATAAATCGTGAAGGTGACAGGACAGGTGGAGAAAGCAGTTAAAAAGGCTTACAGGTTCCTGGGCTTCATAAATTGAGGTACTGAGTACAAAAGCATGGAAATTATGATGAACCACTGGTTCAGCCCCAACTGGAGTACTGTTCCCAATTCTGGGCACACTTTAGGAAGGATGTGAAGGCTTTAGAGAAGGTGCAGAAAAGATTTACGAGAATGATTCCAGAAATGAGGGACTTCAGTTATGTTGATCGACTGGAGAAGCTGGAGTTGTTCTCCTTGGTGCAGAGAAGATTTGATAGAAGCGTTCAAAATCATGAGGGATCTGGTAATAGGGAGAGAGAAACTTCCCATTGGCAGAAGTGTCGAGAACCAGAGAACACAGATTTTAAGGTGATTGGCACAAGAACCAAAAGCGACATAAGAAAAAACTTTTTACATGAATAGCTAAGATCTGGAATGCACTGCCTGAAAGGGTGGTGGAGGCAGACTCAATTTATCTTTCAAAAGGGTGTTAGATAAGTATCTGAAGAGAAAAAAATTGTAGGGCTATGGGGAAAGGGCAGGGGAGTGGGACGAGCCAAGAGTCAGCACGGGCTCAATGGGCCAAATGGCCGCCTTCTGTGCTGTAACCATTCTATGATACTTAGCAGTAGCCTCCTGTGATATTGCTCTATAAAGTGAATGTGACAAGATGGAACTAGATATATTAGGCAATGGTCAGCAGTAAAGCTCAGTCATGTAAAAAAAAAAAGGTCACCCAATTTTCTCCTCCTACCATTATGCCTATGCGAGAACCTGTCCAAAGAGACCACGCTGCTTCAAGAGGCTTCAATTTCTGCACATATGTACCAAAACAAGCAAATAACAATGCCAGTATAAACCTGAATTCTGAAATTGATTTTACTGTTGCATCAAATCCAAAACATCAAATCCCACACTTCACAAGTTTTCTCTCATAAAAGTAGATTGAGACAGATCTGGTTACCAACTATCCTTCCTTCTTGGGTTTGACTATGCAAGGCATTTCGACTTTAGAAATGATCTATTTTAAATTAGCTCTTCAACCAATTGCAGTCTCCTTTTCTTGTATTTCCCTTGACATTTTTGACCTAAATATTACAGTGTAAAGCTGTGACCCATTGGAAGCCTTCTGTTACGAGAAAAAGCACATTCCTGCAGTTAGTACTGCCATTAACTCTGACAGCTGAACTTGAAATTCGCTCAAGGTTATATAAAAACAATTGACTCGTGCTACCGGTTTTTCAAGTTTCCTGGTCGCTGGTTTGTGGTTTCACATTTTCCCTGCCACTTATATCCAGTGACCTCCAACTTACATCAATTTTGCCATCATCGTTCTGCACCACCACCACTCATTCCTACGGCAACAACCTCCATCCTTGAACTCTCTACCCTTCAAATAGCTTCTGGACTTCACTCGTCTACCAGGCCTGTCTCTGAATTTGGACAGTGGTTCGTCGATGCTCTATGTCAGCTCCATCCTGCTTACGTCGACTTTTCCCTCCGTTGGACCTCTGACTTCGATCCTGGTCTCCCTACTGTTGTCTCCAACCTATTCCCTTCTGCAAGGAAATATGTATCACATTAATTACTACATAACCAGGCCTATGTAACCTGAGCTTTTCTGTGACCAATCGCGTGCGCACTTTAGCTGCCACTCCAGACCTGAGCCGTTCATTCCTTTTTCCATTTTTCTCTCTTCCCGTTTCCTTTTCTGTCTATTTCTCTGACCGTGCTTTCCTGTCACCATGCCTCCTTTTATCACTCCTCTCCAGAATATTCTGCCCTCGCAAATCATTACCCCAATCCTTCTTTACTCTTCGACCCTCCTACTCTCCTGCCACTGTCCCAGGCTCGACTCCCTCTTAGAGAAGCCTACAACTTCCCTGTGCCTCTCTTGGCATCCTATGCAAGGCCCATGAGGCACTCGTCGCTGCCTCCTTACAAGCAGCAACCCCAACTGTCCCATCTTACTCTCTCGCTGACTTTCCGGCCTAGCACGCCCACTGGGTGCTAATCTTGCCGATCTCCCTGTCTAACTCACCCCCTCCCAGTGCTGGCCTTGTGGACGCTGGCAGTGGTCAGCTATCACTGACCCTCGCTGCATCTCCCTCCAGAATGTCCGTTTAATTGCGAACTAGGCCCTTGCCATTCATGAGCTTATCGTGGATGACTGCATCGACATCATGGCCCTGATGGAAACTTGGCTGAGGGGTGAAGACACTTCGCCCTTAAATGAAGCCTCCCCACCTGACTATACCTTTCACTACTTGCCCTGCTCGGATCGTCATGGTGGTGGTGTGGCTCTCATCACCAAGTCACATCTTGGTCTGTCCCCCTACTCCTCTGGCACTTTCTCCTCCTTTGAGCATCTCACCTTATTCCACCCACTCACCTCTCAATTAAAATTCTCGTTCTCTACCGCCCAGCTAAGTACCATAAAACTTTTATTACCAAGATACCTTCATTGCTTATGTCCCTCAGCCTCTGTACCAAGCGACTTCTCATCCTCGGTTATTTCAATCATCATGCTCTCTCTATCCTGAGTTCACTAGCCTCCCGTCAGCCCTTAAACCCTCCTTCTATGTAAACTCCCTAACCCATATTCATGGCCATCCCCTCGACCTTGCCATCTCTCGTGGTCTCGCTACTCCCATCGTGTCAATCGCAGATGAACCCATATCTGACCACTTCCTCGTATCACTCTCCACCCGTATCCCCTTTCCCCCCACCCCCACTCCCAACCGTACTTCCTTCTGTGACCGCCCTGGAAAAAAAAGCTCTCCCAACTGCAATTACGAAATCCCAACTGTCCAGCCTTTGGCCCTCCATTCACCTCGACATTTCTGCAGTTACGGCTCTGCTCAACCACACCCTCACCACCACCACCGTTGATGCCTTAGACCCGATTAAAACAATTACTCTCTCAACCTGGCCGTTCGCTCTAGTACGGTCCTCAACTTCGCTCCTTAAGTCCAAGGGACGCTGATTGGAACTGATATGGCGGACAACTGGTTTAGCCATTTACCGTCAGATCTGGCTGGACCACATAAAGCATTATTGGGGACAGCTCTCATCTGCCAAAATTGCTTACTATTATGCAAAGATAAACCCCGGCTTCTATTCTCTACTGCTAACCGTCTTCTTAACCTCTCTCCCATGTCTCCTCCACCCTCACCGCTGGCAATAGAAACATAGAAACATAGAAAATAGGTGCAGGAGTAGGCCATTCGGCCCTTCTAGCCTGCACCGCCATTCAATGAGTTCATGGCTGAACATTCAACTTCAGTACCCCATTCCTGCTTTCTCGCCATACCCCTTGATCCCCCTAGCAGTAAGGACCTCATCTAACTCCTTTTTGAATATATTTAGTGAATTGGCCTCAACAACTTTCTGTGGTAGAGAATTCCACAGGTTCACCACTCTCTGGGTGAAGAAGTTCCTCCGCATCTCGGTCCTAAATGGCTTACCCCTTATCCTTAGACTGTGACCCCTGGTTCTGGACTTCCCCAACATTGGGAACATTCTTCCTGCATCTAACCTGTCTAACCCCGTCAGAATTTTATATGTTTCTATGAGGTCCCCTCTCATTCTTCTGAACTCCAGTGAATACAAGCCCAGTTGATCCAGTCTTTCTTGATAGGTCAGTCCCGCCATCCCGGGAATCAGTCTGGTGAACCTTCGCTGCACTCCCTCAATAGCAAGAATGTCCTTCCTCAGGTTAGGAGACCAAAACTGTACACAATACTCCAGGTGTGGCCTCACCAATGCCCTGTACAACTGTAGCAACACCTCCCTGCCCCTGTACTCAAATCCCCTTGCTATGAAGGCCAACATGCCATTTGCTTTCTTAACCGCCTGCTGCACCTGCATGCCAACCTTCAATGACTGATGTACCATGACACCCAGGTCTCTTTGCACCTCCCCTTTTCCTAATCTGTCACCATTCAGATAATAGTCTGTCTCTCTGTTTTTACCACCAAAGTGGATAACCTCACATTTATCCACATTATACTTCATCTGCCATGCATTTGCCCATTCACCTAACCTATCCAAGTCGCTCTGCAGCCTCACAGCATCCTCCTCGCAGCTCACACTGCCACCCAACTTAGTGTCATCCGCAAAGTATGAGGAGCTCATAGATGTCTTTGTCTCCAAGATTGAGATCATCCGTTCAGCTGCATTTGCCACTTTCCTTCCTTCCCCTAGCCCACTGGGCCAAACTTCCTCTAAGGTTCCCTTCTGCTCCAGTCCTGAACTTAATCTTTCTCCAGTTTCACTCGGATCTCCCCTCATGATCACTCCACGCTCATCTTATCCATGAGACCAACTTCCTGCTCCCTCAACCCGAGAGGCACCAAACTGCTAACCACCCAACTTCCTTTTTAAAAAAGGAGGCAGACAAAAAGCAGGAAACTATAGACCAGTTAGCCTTACATCTGTGGTTGGGAAAATGCTAGAGTCCATTATTAAGGAAGCACTAGCGGGACATTTGGAAAAGCATGATTTACCTTTCATAAAACCAAGCAGTCAGCATGGTTTTATGAAAGGGAAATCATGTTTGACAAATTTGCTGGAGTTCTTTGAGGATGGAACGAGCAGGGTGGATAAGGGAGAACTAGTGAATGTGGTGTATTTGGATTTTCAGAAGGCATTCGATAAAGTGCTACATAAGAGGTTACTGCACAAGATGAAAGTTCACGGGGTTGGGGGTAATATATTAGGATGGATAGAGGATTGGCTAACTATTAGAAAAGAGAGAGTTGGGATAAATGGGTCATTTTCCGGTTAGCAAACAGTGACTAGTGGGGTGCCGCAGGGATCAGTGCTGGCTTCTCAACTATTTACAATCTATATTAATGACTTGGATGAAGGGATCGAGTGTAATGTACCCACGTTTGCTGATGATACAAAGATGGGTGGGAAAGCAAATTGTGAGGACACAAAAAATCTGTAAAGGGATAATATAGACAGGCTAAGTGAGTGAGCAAAATTTGGCAGATGGAGTATAATGTGTGAAAATGTGAGGTTATCGACTTTGGCAGAAATAATAGAAAAGCAAATTATAATTTAAATGGAGAAAAATTGCAAAATGCTGCAGTACAGAGGGACCTGGGGTTCCTTGTGCATGAAACACAAAAGTTAGTATGCAGGTACAGCAAGTAATCAGGAAGGCAAATGGAATGTTGGCCTTTATTGCAAAGGGGTTGGAGTATAAAAGCAACAGAAGCCCTGCTACAACTGTACAGGGTATTGGTAAGGCCACACCTGGAGTACTGAGTACAGTTTTGGTCTCTGTATTTATGGAAAGATATACTTGCATTGGAGGCTTTTCAGAGAAGGTTCAGTAGGTTGATTCTGGAGATGAGGGGGTTGACTTATAGAAACATAGAAAATAGGTGCAGGAGCAGGCCATTCAGCCCTTCTAGCCTGCACCGCCATTCAATGAGTTCATGGCTGAACATGAAACTTCAGTACCCCTTCCTGCTTTCTCACCATACCCCTTGATCCCCCGAGTAGTAAGGACTTCATCTAACTCCCTTTTGAATATATTTAGTGAATTGGCCTCAACTACTTTCTGTGGTAGAGAATTCCACAGGTTCACCACTCTCCTCATCTCGGTCCTAAATGGCTTACCCCTTATTCTTAGACTGTGACCCCTGGTTCTGGACTTCCCCAACATTGGGAACATTCTTCCTGCATCCAACCTGTCCAAACCCGTCAGAATTTTAAACGTTTCTATGAGGTCCCCTCTCACTCTTCTGAACTCCAGTGAATACAAGCCCAGTTGATCCAGTCTTTCTTGATAGGTCAGTCCCACCATCCCGGGAATCAGTCTGGTGAATCTTCGCTGCACTCCCTCAATAGCAAGAATGTCCTTCCTCAAGTTAGGAGACAAAAACTGTACACAATACTCCAGGTGTGGCCTCACCAAGGCCCTGTACAACTGTAGCAACACCTCCCTGCCCCTGTACTCAAATCCCCTCGCTATGAAGGCCAACATGCCATTTGCTTTCTTAACCGCCTGCTGTACCTGCATGCCAACCCTCAATGACTGATGTACCATGACACCCAGGTCTCTTTGCACCTTCCCTTTTCCTAATCTGTCACCATTCAGATAATAGTCTGTCTCTCTGTTTTTACCACCAAAGTGGATAACCTCACATTTATCCACATTATACTTCATCTGCCACGCATTTGCCCACTCACCTAACCTATCCAAGTCACTCTGCAGCCTCATAGCATCCTCCTCGCAGCTCACACTGCCACCCAATTTAGTATCATCCGCAAATTTGGAGATACTACATTTAATCCCCTCGTCTAAATCATTAATGTACAATGTAAACAGCTGGGGCCCCAGTACAGAACCTTGCGGTACCCCACTAGTCACTGCCTGCCATTCTGAAAAGTACCCATTTACTCCTACTCTTTGCTTCCTGTCTGACAACCAGTTCTCAATCCACGTCAGCACACTAGCCCCAATCCCATGTGCTTTAACTTTGCACATTAATCTCCTGTGTGGGACCTTGTCGAAAGCCTTCTGAAAGTCCAAATATACCACATCAACTGGTTCTCCTTTGTCCACTTTACTGGAAACATCCTCAAAAAATTCCAGAAGATTTGTCAAGCATGATTTCCCTTTCACAAATCCATGCTGACTTGGACATACCCCAGAGAGCTGTGGAGGCTGGGTCATTGAATATATTTAAGGCGGAGCTAGACAGACAGATTTTTGAGTGATAAGGGAGTAAAGGGCAGCGGGCAGGGAAGTGGAGCTGAGTACATGATCAGATCAGCCATGATCTTATTGAATGGCGGAGCAGGCTCAAGGTGCCAAATGGCCTACTCCTGCATCTATTTCTTATGTTCTTATCTGGTTCCCATGTTAGCTGACATTGTTAACGGTGTTCTTTCCTCAGGTACTGACCCCTCTCTCTCTCGCCGTCAACTTTGTCATTATCACCCCTCTCAGTCCTTGCAAACTACTGCCCCATCTCCACCCTTCCCTTTCCTCTCCCAAGTCCTTGAACATGTTGTCGCCTCCCAAATCCATGCCTGCCTTTACTGGAACACCATGTTTGAATCTCTCCAATCAGGTTTCTGCCCCTGCCATAGTACCGAAACAGCTCTCGTCAAAGTCACAAATGACATCCTTTGTGACTGTGACAAAGGTAAACTATCCCTCCTCATCCTTCTCGACTTGTCTGCAGCTTTTGACATGGTTCACCGCTCCATCCTACGCCAACGCCTCTCCACCGTCTTCCAGCTGGATGGGACTGCACTCGCCTGATTCCGTTCTTATCTATCCAATCATAGCCAGAGAATCATCTGCAATGGCGTCTCTTCGTGCTTCTGTATCGTTACTCCTGTTGCCTCCCCAAAGATCTATCCATGGCCCCTTCTATTTCTCATCTACATGCTGCCCCTTGGTGACATCATCTGAAAATACAGTGTCAGTTTCCACATGCACGCCGATGACACCCAGCTCTAATTCACCACCACTTTTCTCGACCCCTCCACGGTCTCTAAATTGTCGGACTGCTTGTCCGACATCCAATTCTGCTTGAGCAAAAAATTTTCTCCAATTAAATATTGGGAAGACCGGAGCCATCGTTTTCAGTCCCCGCCACAAACTCCCTTCCGTAGCCACTGACTCCATCCCTCTCCTCAACATCTGTCTGAGGCTGAACCACACCGTTCGTAACCTTGGTGTCGTATTTGACCCAAAAATAAGCTTCCGACCACAAATCTGCGCCATAACTAAGACTGCTTATTTCCACCTCCGTAACATTGCTAGTCTCTGCCCTTGCTTCAGCTCATCTGCTGCTGAAACCCTCACCCATGTCTTGGTTACCTCTAGACTCGGAGGAGTTCGGGCAGTCCGGGGACGTTGGAGGCCGACAAAAGGCCCAACGCGTCGGAGAGGCGGCAGTCGGAGGAGTTCGGGCAATCTGGGGATGTCGGAGGCCGACAAAAGGCCCAACGCGTCGGAAAGGCGGCAGTCGGGGTAGTTTGGGCAGTCCGGGAGCGTCGGAGGCCAAAAAAAGGCCCAACGTGGTGAGTCGGAGAGGCGGCAGTCGGAGGAGTTTGGGCAGTCCGGGGACGTCAGAGGCCTACAAAAGGCCCAGTGTGGTGAGTCGGAGAGGCAGCGGGAGATCGAGCAGCGTCAGTGAGGCAGCATGGGGAGGCCTACAAACGGCCCAGCGTGGTGAGTCGGAGAGGCCAGCCGGTGCAGCTGCAGCAGGGAGACACGAAATCAAAAGGTGACGTCACTGCCAAGGGGGCAAGTGATTGGCTGGTGATTGATAAGTAGTTTTTCTTTTTCTTTTCTTTATCAGTAAGTAACCTTTTAGCATTGTTATTGCCAAATTAAGTTAATCTAAGGGTTAAGTCATGGCAGGAGAGCTCGGACACGTGTTATGCTCCTCCTGTACTTTGTGGGAAGTCAGGGACGCATCCAGTGTCCCTGACAACTACGTGTGCAGGAAGTGTGTCCGGCTGCAGCTCCTGATGGACCGCATCATTGCGGCGTTGGAGCTGCGGGTGGATTCACTCTGGAGCATGCATGATGCTGAAAATGATGTGAATAGCACGTTTAGTGAGTTGGTCTTACCACAGGAAAAGGGTACACAGTCAGATAGGGAATGGGTGACCAACAGGAACAGCAGTGCAAGGAAGATAGTGCAGGGGTCCCCTGCTGTCATCCCCCTGCAAAACAGATACACCGCTTTGGGTACTGTTGAGGGGGATGACTCAACAGGGGAGGGCAGCAGTAGCAGCCAAGTTCATGGCACCATGGGTGGCTCTGCTGCACAGGAGGGCAGGAAAAAGAGTGGGAGAGCTATAGTGATAGAGGATTCAATTGTAAGGGGAACATATAGACATTTCTGCGGCTGCAACCAAGACTCCAGGATGGTATGTTGCCTCCCTGGTGCAAGGGTCAAGGATGTCTCGGAGCGGGTGCAGGGCATTCTGAAACGGGACGGTGAACAGCCAGTTGTCGTGATGCTTATAGGTACCAACGATATAGATTAAAAAAAGGGATGAGGTCCTACAAGACGAATTTAGGGAACGAGGAGCTAAATTAGAAAGTAGGACCTCAAAAGTAGTAATCTCAGGATTGCTACCAGTGCCACATGCTAGTCAGAGTAGGAATTGCAGGATAGCTCAGAAGAATATGTGGCTTGAGGAGAGGTGCAGCAGGGAGGGATTCAAATCCTGGGACATTGGAACCAGTTCTGGGGGAGGTGGGACCAGTACAAACCGGACGGTCTGCACCTGGGCAGGACCGGAACTAATGTCCTGGGGGAGTGTTTGCTAGTGCTGTTGGGGAGGAGTTAAACTGATATGGCAGGGGGATGGGAACCTATGCAGGGAGACAGGGAAGTAGAATGGGGGCAGAAGCAAAAGATAGAAAGAAGAAAAGTAACAGTGGAGGGCAGAGAAACCTAAGGCAAGAAGCAAAAAGGGCCACATTGCAGCAAAACTCTAAAGGGGCAAAGTGTGTTAGAAAGACAAGCCTGAAGGCTGTGTGCCTCAATGAGAGGAGTATTCGGAATAAGGTGGCCGAATTAACTGCACAGATAGCAGTTAACAGGTATGATGTAATTGACATCACGGAAACATGGCTGCAGGGTGACCAAGGCTGGGAACTCAACATCCAGGGGTATTCAACATTTAGGAAGGATAGACAGAAAGGAAAAGAGGTGGGGTGGTACTGCTGGTTAAAGAGGAAATTAATGCAATAGTAAGAAAGGACATTAGCTTGGATGATGTGGAATCGGTATGGGTGGAGCTGCGGAATACCAAGGGGCAGAAAACACGAGTGGGAGTTGTGTACAGACCACCAAACAGTAGTCGTAAGATTGGGGACAAGAAATTAGGGATGCGTGCAATAAAGGTACAGCAGTTATCATGGGTGACTTTAATCTACATATTGATTGGGCTAACCAAACTGCTAGCAATGCGGTGGAGGAGGATTTCCTGGAATGTATTAGGGATGGTTTTCTAGACCAATATGTCATCCGAGACTGGGTGATGTGTAATGAGAAAGGATTAATTAGCAATCTTGTTGTGCGAGACCCCTTGGGGAAGAGTGACCATAATATGGTAGAATTCTTTATTAGGATGGAGAGTGACACAGTTAATTCAGAAACTAGGGTCCTGAATTTAAGGAAAGGTAACTTCAATGGTTTGAGGCGTGAATCGACTGGCAAATTATACTTAAAGGGTTGACGGTGGATAGGCAATAGCAAATATTTAAAGATCACATGGATGAACTCCAGCAATTGTACATCCCTGTTTGGAGTAAAAAATAAAACGGGGAAGGTGGCTCAACCGTGGCGAATAAGGGAAATTAAGGATCGTGTTAAATCCAAGGAAGAGGCATATAAATTGGCCAGAAAAAGCAGCAGACCCGAGGACTGGGAGTAATTTAGAATTCAGCATAGGAGGACAAAGGGTTCAATTAAGAGGGGGAAAATCGAGTCCGAGAACATAAAACTTGCCGGGAACATAAAAATGACTGCAAAAGCTTCTATAGATATGTGAAGAGAAAAAGATTAGTGAAGACAAACGGAGGTCCCTTGCAGTCGGATTCAGGTGAATTTGTAACGGGGAACAAAGAAATGGCAGACCAATTGAACAATACTTTGGTTCTGTCTTCACGAAGGAAGACACAAATAACCTTCCGGAAGTACTAGGGGACCGAGGGTCTAGTGAGAAGGAGGAAATGAAGGATATCCTTATTAGGCGGGAAATTGTGTTAGGGAAATTGATGAGATTGAAGGTCGATAAATCCCCAGGGCCTGATAGTCTGCATCCCAAAGTACTTAAGGAAGTGGCCCTAGAAATAGTGGATGCATTGGTGATCATTTTCCAACAGTCTATCGACTCAGGATCAGTTCCTATGGACTGGAGGGTAGCTAATGTAACACCATTTTTTAAAAAGGGAGGGAGAGAAAACGGGTAATTATAGACCGGTTAGCCTGACATCAGTGGTGGGGAAAATGTTGGAATCAATTATTAAGGATGAAATAGTAACGCATTTGGAAAGCAGTGACAGGATCGGTCCAAGTCAGCATGTATTTATGAAGGGGAAATCATGCTTGACAAATCTTCTGGTATTTTTTGAGGATGTAACTAATAGAGTGGACAAGGGAAAACCAGTGGATGTGGTGTATTTGGACTTTCAAAAGGCTCTTGACAAGGTCCCACAAAGAGATTGGTGTGCAAAATCAAAGCACATGGTATTGGGGGTAATATACTGACATGGATAGAGAACTGGTTGGCAGACAAGAAGCAGAGAGTCGGGATAAATGGGTCCTTTTCAGAAAGGCAGGCAGTGACTCGTGGAGTGCCGCAGGGCTCAGTGCTGGGACCCCAGCTCTTTACAATATACATCAATGATTTGGATGAAGGAATTGAGTGTAATATCTCCAAGTTTGCACATGATACTAAACTGGGTGGCGGTGTGAACTGTGAGGGGGACACCAAGAGGCTGCAAGGTGGCTTAGACAGGGTAGGTGAGTGGCCAAATGCATGGTAGATGCAGTATAATGTGGATAAATGTGAAGTTATCCACTTTGGGGGCAAAATCGCAAAGACAGAATATTATCTGAATGGTGGCAGATTCGGAAAAGGGGAGGTGCAACGAGACCTGGGTGTCATGGTACATCAGTCATTGAAAGTTGGCATACAGGTACAGCAGGCAGTAAAGAAAGCAAATGGTATGTTGGCCTTCATAGCTGGGGGATTTGAGTATAGGAGCAGGGAGGTCTTACTGTAGTTGAACAGGGCCTTGGTGAGGTTTCACCTGGAATATTGTGTTCAGTTTTGGTCTCCTAATCTGAGGAAGGACGTTCTTGCTATTGAGGGAGTGCAGCGAAGGTTCACCAGACTGATTCCCGGGATGGCTGGATTGACATATGAGGAGAGACTGGATCAACTGGGCCTTTATACATTGGAGTTTAGATGAATGAGAGGGGATCTCATAGAAACATACAAGATTCTGACAGGATTGGACAGGTTCGATGCGGGTAGATTGTTCCCAATGTTGGGGAAATCCAGAACCAGGGGACACAGACTTAGGATAAGGGGTGAGCCATTTAGGACTGAGATGAGGAGAAACTTCTTCACTCAGAGAGTTGTTAACCGTGGAATTCCCTACCGCAGAGAGTTGTTGATGCCAGTTCATTGGATATATTCAAGAGGGAGTTAGATATGGCCCTTACGGCTAAGGGGATGAAGTGGTATGGAGAGAAAGCAGGAAAGGGGTACTGAGGGAATGATCAGCCATTATCTTATCGAATGGTGGTGCAGGCTCGAAGGGCCGAATGGCCTACTCCTGCACCTATTTTCTATGTTTCTAGACTTGACTATTCCAACACACTCCTGGCTGTCCTCCCACGTTCAACCCTATGTAAACTTAAGGTCATCCAAAGCTCAGCTGCCAGTGTCCTAACTCGCACCAAGTCCCATTCCGACATCACCCCTGTGCTCGATGACCAACATTGGCCCCCGGTTAAGCAACGCCTCAATTTTGAAATTCTCATCCTTGTTTTTAAATCTTTCCATAGCATCGTTCCTCCCTATCCGCACAATCGGCCCTCCACCACCCCCGAGATATCTGCGCTCTTCTAATTCTGCCCTCTTGAACATCCTTGATTATAACCGCTCAACCATTGGTGGCCATGCCTTCTTTTGCCTCGGCCCTAAGCTCTGGAACTCCCTGCCTAAATTGCTCTCCCTTTCTTTCCTCCTTCAAGACGCTCCTTAAAACTTACCTCTTTGACCAAGCTTTGGTCATCTGCCCTAATTTCTCCTCATGTGGCTCGCTGGCAATTTTTTTTGTCTTATAATACTTCTGTGAAGCGCCTTTGGATGCTTTACTACGTTAAAGGTGCTATATATATATATACACAAGTTGTTGTTGGATCAAAATCCTGGCACTCCCTACCTAACAGAACTGTGGGAGTACCTTTCACCTCACGGACTGCCTTTCACCTCACGGACTGCAGCAATTCAAGAAGGCGGGCCACCACCACCTTCTTGAGGGCAACTCGATATGCACCATAAGTACTAGCTTTCCCAGCAACGCCCACATCCAGAGAATTGAAATTTAAAAAAAATAATTTCAGAAGCATTAATCTGATAGTTGAGAGAGAAAAAAATTGAAAGATCATAAAGAGGAATTAACATGGTTTAAGAATGGAAATCTGACAGGACAGTCATCCTTAGTTACTTCCTCAACAGTGCCATATACATACACACACCAACATGGAATCAGTTATGAAATAATAATTTGGCTAATCCTCCATCCAGAATAAACCAGCAATGCTTTCAGAAGAGGAACCAAAACATTTGGGCAAATGGGAGAAAAAGGTTCGCAGGTGTGACATTTCATTCATCGGATAATCTTGTGGGGTTTCTGATCAGATGTCAGAAACTTTTGTACCCGTCAGTTTTCTTGTGGGCTTATAGAAACATAGAAAATAGGTGCAGGAGTAGGCCATTCGGCCCTTCGAGCCTGCACCACCATTCAATATGGTCATGGCTGATCATGCATTTCAGTACCCCATTCCTGCTTTCTCTCCATACCCCTTGATCCCTTTAGCCGTGAGGGCTAAATTTTGACCACTGGAAACAATTATTGCAGTATCCCTAACCTCAATACAGGTGGTCAATCAGCCTACGTCTTCTTGCTTGGCATTTGGATAAGACAGCATTCAAGTCGCATAAATCATTCCATCAGAAAAACTGAATTTCACTTGTTTCATTAAATTGTTGTCTGAAGTTATTGCTTGTATTCCTACAAAGTATCACTTAATTGACAAACACACAGACATTTTTCATCTTTGCCAATGCAGACACCAGTTTGTTTCCTTTGAGAAAGGCTTTAAACCCATTGTTAAACAGACACCAACAAAGTTGGCACCTTAATCTAGTTCCTGCCCAGAAGAAGCCACCAAAGGAAATTAAGTTATGATTTTCACAACAAAAGCCACCTCTTCGGCAAAATTATAAAAGGGACCCATGCAAAGATGAACTGTAAGACAGTAATTTGGAGTCACATGCATGCTTTTAGTAAACTGTGCATTATTCATCTGCGCACATTGAGGCTGAACTCCAGGATATAGTCAATGTGTTTACTGAGGCACATGAAAGCATGGGCCTTACGCTAAACATCCGTAAGACAAAGAACCTCCACCAGCCTGTCCTCGCCACACAGCACTGCCCCCCAGTCATCAAGATCCAAGGTGCGGCCCTCGACAACGTGGACCATTTCCCATACCTCGGGAGCCTCTTATCAACAAAAGCAGACATTGATGTGGAGGTTAAACACTGCCTCCAGTGCACCAGTGCAGCCTTCGGCTGCCTGAGAAAAGGAGTGTTTGAAGACCAGGCCCTCAAATCTACCACCAAGCTCATGGTCTTCAGAGCTGTAGTAATACCCGCCCTCCTGTATGGCTCAGAGGCATGGATGATGTGCAGAAGACACCTCAAGTCGCTGGAGGTATATCACCAACGATGTCGCCGCATGATCCTGCAAATCACCTGGGAGGACAGGCACACCAACATCAGTGTCCTCGTCCAGGCCAACATCCCCAGCATTGAAGCACTGACCACACTTGATCAGCTTCGCTGGGCAGGCCACATAGTTCGCATGTCAGACACGAGACTCCCAAAGCAAGTGTTGTATGCAGAGCTCCTTCACAGCAAACGAGCCAAAGGTGGGCAGCGGAAACGTTACAAGGACACCCTCAAAGCATCCCTGATAAAGTGCGACATCACCCCTGACACCTGGGAGTCCCTGGCCAGACCACCCGAAGTAGAGAAAGTGCATCCGGAAGGGCATTGAGCACTTCGAGTCTCAACGCCGAGAGCGTAAAGAGGTCAAGCGCAGGCAGCGGAAGGAGCGTGCGGCAAACCAGTCCCACCCATCCCTTCCCTCGGCGACTGTCTGTCCCACTTGTGACAGAGTCTGTGGCTCTCGTATTGGACTGTTCAGCCAAAGAACTCACTTCAGGAGTGGAAGCAAATCTTCCTCGATTCTGAGGGACTGCCTATGATGATGATGATTTAGTAAATAATACTGCCTTGGATAAGGGAGAACCAGTGGATGTGGTGTATTTGGACTTTCAAAAGGCTTTTGACAAGGTCCCACACAAGAGATTGGTGTGCAAAATTAAAGCACATGGTATTGACGTGGATAGAGAATAGGTTGGCAGACAGGAAACAGAGAGTCAGGATAAATGGGTCCTTTTCAGAATGGCAGGCAGTGACTAGTTGGGTGCTGCTGGGATCAGTGCTGTGACCCCAGCTATTTACAATATACATCAATGATTTAGATGAAGGAATTGAGAGTAATATCTCCAAGTTTGCAGATGACATTAAGCTGGGTGGCGGTGTGAGCTGTGAGGAGGATGCTAAGAGGCTGCAGGGTGACTTGGACAGGTTAGGTGAGCGGGCAAATGCATGGCAGATGCAGTATAATGTGGATAAATGTGAGGTTATCCACTTTGGTGGCAAAAACACGAAGGCAGAATATTATCTGAATGGCGGCAGATTAGGAAAAAGGGAGGTGCAATGAGAACTGGGTGTCATGGTACATCAGCCATTGAAAGTTGGCATGCAGGTGCAGCAGGCAGTGAAGAAGGCAAATGGCATGTTGGCCTTCATAGCTAGGGGATTTGAGTATAGGAGCAGGGAGGTCTTGCTGCAGCTGTACAGGGCCCTGGTGAGGCCTCACCTGGAATATTGTGTTCAGTTTTGGTCTTCTAATCTGAGGAAGGACTATTGAGGGAGTGCAGCGAAGGTTCACCAGACTGATTCCTGGGATGGCAGGACTGACATGTGAGGAGAGACTGGATCAACTGGGCCTTTATACATTGGAGTTTAGAAGAATGAGAGGGGATCTCATAGAAACATACAAGATTCTGACGGGACTGGACAGGTTAGATGCAGGAAGAATGTTCCCGATGTTGGGGGAGTCCAGAACCAGGGGTCACAGTCTTAGGATAAGGGGTAAGCCATTTAGGACCGAGATGAGGAAAAACTTCTTCACTCAGAGTTGTTGATCTGTGGAATTCTCTTCTGCGGAGAGTTGCTGATGCCAGTTCGTTGGATGTATTCAAGAGGGAGTCGGATATGGCCCTTACGGCTAAAGGGATCAAGGAGTATGGAGAGAAAGCCGGAAAGGGATACTGAGGTGAATGATCAGCCATGATCTTACTGAATGGTGGTGCAGGCTCGAAGGGCCGAATGGCCTACTCCTGCACCTATTTTCTATGTTTCTATGAATTGCTATCTCAATGTCACATACTTTGGTGTGACTACACTTCATGGTGGCCTTATTCCGAGTGTAACTTTTTTTGTGTAATCCTCTACATCAAAGTGGAGAGTGCATGAATGAAGGAATGAAGACTAACTACGATTAGGTTAACGTCTTAGAAAAGGAAATTAGCCCACCTGCCAACATACAAAGCTCCTTCCCAGCCTATTCATTTCCTTTTTTTGGCTTGGTTTGGAGCTGCTCTATTGTTTTGTGCTGTGTCGTGTTTCAGTGCAGATACCCGACCATGCAGGGCATTCATTTCTTAAAGAAATCATGTTTACAAGAGATTTCCTCCTATTCAATGAATGTAGTATCCTAGATCTATATGGACATTGGATAAATTAGCATAGATCCCAAAAGTATATTTTACCTTTTTTGGAACACTCTTTTACCCTTACTTCTTCAGCTTTCAAACACACCACACAGCTTATACAGCCAAGAGAGTGGACTGAAGGCATTATCTACTTTTACCATTTTGAAACAGCTGCCAAGCAGCCACTAACATTGCCTACCAGTTTTTGCTCACCCAGAACTTACGCATAGTAATGCAGTTCAGATATTGTAACTCCTAATTACGGCAGATGGTGATAGCAAGCTCATGCCCCACCACCCTGTGACACAGCATATAAAGAAAAATAGCACATAACATTGCAAACATCCCAAAGTGATTTCTTCAAAGTGCAGTGACAGTTCTGCAAGCAAACATACTTTAACTGCAATACACTGTGCAAAATAATTGCAGGGGAAACAGCAGGGGAGTGAGACTAATTCGATAGCTCTTTCCAACAGCCTTACAGGCATGATGGGCTGAATGGTATCCTTCTGTGCTGTATGATTCTATGAATGTTTTTCAAGTAATTTAAGTACTTTTAGATTCAGAAATAAAATTATTTGGACAGATGTTAAATGAGTCAATCTTGAGACTTGAACATTTAGTCACATTAAGTATCTATCTGGAAATTTCTGTGTTATATTTGCATCTGATTTCATATTAACAAAACAGCAGCAAGCCACAATGTAGGGCATGTACCAATCTAGCAAATAAAACCAGATTAGTTATGAAGTTTAAAAAAATAAAAAATGTGTAGACAACAACAGCGACTAATTAAAAATAGACAACTGATCAAAATCATTGCAAATATTTTTTTATGTAATCTGGCCACTATCTTGCTTTTGTCACAAAACTAAATGCTTACCACTGGCAGTAAGGATTATAACACAAGATAATGCCAACTACAATATTTGCAAAAAATTATTACAATTATTTATGTAATAGCATAGTGTGTGTTTCAACCACCAGCAACCATGTTTTCCATCACAGATGGGCCTGGGAAAATGCCTCAAATTCATGCAAGTTCCTGCACTCATCATTATGAGCAGAAAAGACTCAAGTCAGCATACTAAAGCTGCTGCATGTGTCTGTCTCAACAACTTCTGGATTATTTATTACCGATAGCAATTGTCCATTCACAGACTGTTCCAGGACGTACTGTTTGTAAACGGCATCTCCTCCCCTTCATGGAAAACATTTTATAGATATAACTAGAATTTGATTTTTCTTCGTATAAAATGTAAGTTCTCCAATCTTTTGAGGCAACTTCAAAAGCAAATATGTTTTGACTATATACTAGCTATTTCCCATAATTAAATGTAAATGTACTAAAAGAGCTGAAGACAGACAAAGCAGAAGAGCAAACCAGTGAGTGAAAGATGATCAGAAGCAGAACGTTATATTCTGTAATGCATTTAAAAGTTTACGGCTGTGTTTTTAAAAACATTATGTTTACATGAATATTGGTTATTTTCGAGCTCCAAGGCAAAATCATAAACATATTTGAAAGAACTGCATCATGATTGATGTTTAGAGAGTTTCTGAATAAAAGTCTGGAAATTAAATGTTGATTTTGGTAACACGAAGTACTATTAAAGAAAAGATCCAAATTAGTTTAAGCTTTTCTTCGGTTTTATCTATTCTTGATCTTCACTATAGACATTCATGCCTGAAAGAGATGGACAGTAAGGAGCTATGGAGGTTTATTTGTCGACACAAGTGTACCATGTGAAGGAACAAACTTATCTATCTACCTGCAGTAGGTATGGTTTTCAAAAAAAAACAAATAAACAATCTCTCTGGGAAGGTCTCTTGGAACGTTACAGTGGCGATGTCCACCCCTTGCCCAATCCCCACCCAAGTAAATCAGTGATTCGCCTACCATAATCAATGCCATGGGAGATCTGCTTGTCCAGTATATAAGAAAGGAAGAGTTTTTGAAAATATCTAATGTAAGATCTTTACCCATGAGAAGTCTCACAAAAGGGGATGGGAATAAGCCAAGTGTGAATTTCCAGGTGGTTTTAATTACTCCAACTCTCTCCTATTCTGGAAGTAGTGACTCCTGTATCAGCAAAATTCAGTACCTCAAGTGGACATGCTGCAGCATGGGTGAATTTGGAGAACAAAGGGCATTTGGCTCTAGCCTGTACAACAGTTGAGGCAACACAGCCAAACCAGGGCCAGCATCTGTACACTACACACACATTTGCCAGTTGAGGCCACTGGACAGCAATTATAAGCAGCTGATTTGCCCACTCCCTGGCTTGAGGATGCTACAATTCACTTCAGTATTTTTACTACTGCCCTGATATCAAACAACCTTTTATTGAACAGAAGAATTTTCTGAGTCATACAGCTCAGTACCACAGAACAGTGAAATTACCCATTGTCCATCAAGAAAGCCCAAGTATTTTAATATAAATTTAAAAGATCATCAAAGCGGCAAAGTGGTCAAATCTTGGATTCCCCACTGGTAGTAATGTATTCTGATACAGGTATTTAAGTCTTATTGAGCACCTGATATGTTGATTTCTGGATTCTTTTACCTCAATCTTCAAAATTATTTCCAAAATGGAGTTCTTCGCATCAGCCACAAGTGTTGTCTTATTTGGCTACCAGTGATAGATTGATACCACCAAAAAGAACAGTGCACTGTAGTTACAGTTGGCACCTACCAGAATCATGTCACAGTATAGAAACATAGAAAATAGGTGCAGGAGTAGGCCATTCGGCCCTTCGAGCCTGAACCACCATTCAATAAGATCATGGCTGATCATTCACCTAAGTACCCCTTTCCTGCTTTCTCTCCGTACCCCTTAATCCCTTTAGCCGTAAGGGCCATATCTAACTCCCTCTTGAATATATCCAACGAACTGACATCAGCAAATCTCTGTGGTAGGGAATTCCACAGGTTAACAACTTTCCTCATCTCAGTCCTAAATGGCTTACCCCTTATCCTTAGATTGTATCCTCTGGTTCTGGACTTCCCCAACATCGGGAACATTCTTCTTGCATCTAACCTGTCCAGTCCCGTCAGAATTTTATATGTTTCTATGAGATCCCCTCTCATCCTTGTAAACTCCAATGAAATCAGCCCCAGTCGATCCAGTCTCTCGTTATATGTCAGTCCTGCCATCCCGGGAATCAGTCTGGTGAACCTTCGCTGCACTCCCTCAATAGCAAGAATGTCCTTCCTCAGATTAGGAGACCAAAATTGAACACAATATTCCAGGTGGGGCCTCACTAAGGCACTGTACAACTGCAGTAAGACCTCCTTGCTCTTATACTCAAATCCCCTAGCTATGAAGGCCAATATACCATTTGCCTTCTTCACCTCCTGCTGTACCTGCATGCCAACTTTCAATGACTGATGTACCATGACACCCAGGTCTCGTTGCACCTCCCCTTTTCCTAATCTGCCGCCATTCAGATAATATTCGGCCTTCGTGTTTTTGGCCCCAAAGTGGATAACCTCACATTTATCCACATAACACTGCATCTGCCATGCATTTGCCCACTCACCTAACTTGTCCAAGTCACCCTGCAGCCTCTTAGCGTCCTCCTCACAGCTCACACCACCACCCAGCTTAATGTCATCTGCAAACTTGGAGATATTACACTCAATTCCTTCATTTAAATCATTAATGTATATTGTAAATAGCTGAGGTCCCAGCACTGAGCCCTGCGGCACTCCACTACTCACTGCCTGCCATTCTGAAAAGGACCCGTTTATCCCGACTCTCTGCTTCCTGTCTGCCAACCAGTTCTCTATCCATGTCAGTACAATACCGCCAATACCATGTGCTTTCATTTTGCACACCAATTTCTTGTGTGGGACCTGATCAAAAGCCTTTTGAAAGTCCAAATACACCACATCCACTGGTTTTCCCTTGTCCACTCTACTAGTTACATCCTTAAAAAATTCTATAAGATTTGTCAAGCATGATTTCCCCTTCATAAATCCATGCTGACTTGGACAGATCCTATCACTGCTTTCCAAATGCGCTGCTATTTCATCTTTAATAATTAATTCCAACATTTTCCCCACTACTGATGTCAGGCTAACCGGTCTATAATTATCAGTTTTCTCTCTTCCCTCCTTTTTTAAAAAGTGGTGTTACATTAGCTACCCTCCAGTCCATAGGAACTGATCCCGAGTCGATAGACTGTTGGAAAATGATCACCAATGCACCCACTATTTCTAGGGCCACTTCCTTAAGCACTCTGGGATGCAGACGATCAGGCTACGGGGATTTATCGGCCTTCAATCCCATCAATTTCCCGAACACAATTTCCTGCCTGATAAGGATTTCCTTCAGTTCCTCCTTCTCACTAGACCCTCGGTGCCCTAGTATTTCTGGAAGGTTATTTGTGTCTTCCTTCGTGAAGACAGAACCAAAGTATTTGTTCAACTGGTCTGCCATTTCTTTGTTCCCCATTATAAATTCACCATCTGACTGCAAGGAACCGACATTTGTCTTCACTAATCTTTTTCTCTTCACATATCTATATGAACAAAACAGAACTTTAAACTCAATGGAGCCAGACAAAATGGAGTTTTCTGCTAGTACAATTCTGAAGTTTGGAAATGTAAACCAAACTAAGCTACAAACAGGGTTTATGTATTTCAGAAATAACGAGGGTTGGGATAGAGTCTGTGTTTCCTTATTAAACTTCAAAATGGAATTTGTTTTCTTTGGAACAAAGGAGTCTGAGGGGAGACCTTATTTCCCTTAGCAGAGAAGTTAATAACCAGGGGGCATAGATTTAAAATAATTGGTAGGAGGTTCAGAGGAGATTTGAGGGGAAAATTTTTCACCCAGAGGGTGGTGGGGATCTGGAACTGACTGCCTGAAAGGATGGTAGAGGCATAAACTCTCACCACATTTAGGGCCCAACATTGGCCATGACTCGCATAATTTTTTTGGAGTAAGTTGTTTTTTCTGGCGTAAGTTAGAAAATGCCATTTTCCCCCAAAAATTTGCTCCAGAGTAAGTCAGTTAAGTACGATTTTTTTAAAGTCAGTTTTAATTTCAAAAGGGGACAATTACGACAGTTTTGGCCATTTATGCCAGCAAAAACGTACTCCAAATCCACTTAGGTCAGCGTATGTGGCCAGCTCTGAAAAACCTTGCGGGCAGTTAAGAAAAAGCAGCGCACATTCGGCAGACATTAGGGCAGGGATAGGGGAGGGAAGGGAACTGGAGAGGACCTCAACAACCAAGCAGCAAACATTAAGGAAAAGCTCAAACCATTAAAATACAATTTAAAAAAAAGTAAATCTTACCTTATCTTTAAAATCTGCCCGGGAAAGGCACCAAAACTTTCCTCCTCCCCCCGCTCCACCGCCAAAATTTCCCCCCACCCCCAAAATCTCCTCCTTCCGCCTCCCCCCCAAAAAATCTCCTCCTCCTCCCCCCTCCCAAAATCTCCTCCTCCTCCCCCCTCCCAAAATCTCCTCCTCCTCCCCCCTCCCCCCCACCCCCAAAATCTCCTCCTTCCGCCGCCACCCCCCCAAATCAAAAGTTTCAAGCACAGCCACACAAGCACAGCCACCAAATAAAAAATAAAAGCAAAGTCCTTACCTGCCTGGGAACTCAGCGGGCCGGCCAGCCGGTGCAGGAGTCCACTCGGCCGGGGATCGGGCGAGGCAAGATCGGGGCGTCCCTTCGGCCTGGGATTGGGGCTGCGAGCATCGGGTCCTGCTCACAGCCCACAGGACGCGCTGGGAGGTCAGGAGCATGTGCGCAGCTCTCACTGAGCATGTGCGCAGGTGCCGGCAGTGCTTTGTGCACTGGCCTGTTGCTCCACAAACCCCACTTCAGCCTCCACGCCACGACTCCGGGGACTCAGAAGAGCGGCCAGGATGGGGCCCCTTTTTTCTGACACCCTTTTCAGCACGCAAAGTCAGCGCGCTTCAGGTCAGTGCGCCGAAAAAAGGGGTTGGGCAATGTTGGGCCCTTAAAAAGTACGTGGATATGCACTTGAAGTGCCCTAACCTACAAGGCTACGGACCAAGTGCTGGAAAGTGGGATTAGGCTAGATAGCTCTGTTGGCCGGCATGGACGTGATAGGTCGGAATGGCCTCCTTCCGTGCTGTAAATTTCTATGATTCTATGAAGCCTAGCTGTCTGCAAGTTGCAGGCAGGTGCTTTGATCTGTAGCTGGCCATGGTAAAGAGCTTGGTTCTAGGTCCTAATCAAATCATTGGTCCTTTGAAGGATAATGGGTAGATTACAAACTATGACAATTGGACTGAAATAGCTTTGATTTCTAGCAAATATCAGAGTATGAGCTTACAGTTGAATGTAATATACCCTAAATGGCTAAATTATCAATGGTGCTTTACTCAAAGTTCAAAATATACATTGTTTAAACATGCTCATTAGCATGCAATGCAAACATCTCCTATTAATGTGTCTTTGAAATTGATAGACTGACAGCTCTTTAGAGTACTTTCGGTCTGGAATATATACTGTAGACATTTGGACTTAGTCGACTGACAAATGATTCACATTGCCCATGTATAGCATTGTGGCAAAGTTCTGCAAAAGATTTTCATCCAAAAGCCTGATCATTTTAATGTTTTGTGGACTGAATCTACTTTTGTTATTTTCAAAGTATTTCTACCATAAATAACTTACTGTTTTCAACATGACATATCATGGTCAAGCGTAAACATTCGTCCTTTACCACACAATCCTCCTCACATATTTACAAGGGTGTAGGTTTCAGTTCATAGGAAATACAGTCAACCTAGAAAAACTCCTCTCTCCCATAAGCACTACGCAAAAGCATTGGAAGAAAGCCCAAACCATCTATGGTGACCTAGTAGAAGTTCACCCCAGTGAAAAGATTAGGCCCAAGTGCAGTAGAGATGCTAAGTTTGGTTATATCTTTTGAAAGTTTTTTTGCGAATTGAGATTATAAATGTAATATTTTAGAAGTATAATCAGTAGTTCCAAAAGCTACGGGGCCATCAGATGAAGCTGAATCAAACATTTTTGAGGTATCCTATTAGTTGTTTTGCGGTATTTGCCAGTTCATGAATGGTAGCTTTGAAAGAGAATTGGACAGTTTGATTGCTTATTTTTTGTGCTGGTTACTTGTTGCTGATTAGTAGCTTCTGCTATACGTGAAAGAAGCCGAGCTTGGTTGGCTGAAGGATCAAACTGACTAAATGTGAATTCGCCAGCATTAACAAATTTAGAGATAGTGGTTATTCTAACCAGTTACAATATCAATTTTTTTTCACTGTAATTCTCTACTACTTTGAAAGTGTAATACTATAGACTCATACTAGATGCAACACTTTGTATTGTAGATACAAGGGAAAAGTTGTGCTATTTTAGATATATATTAATCATTACAGTAGTCAGTAAATATTTGTTAAAATTATTTCATGAATGAATGAATTAATGAATGACTTGTATTTATATAGAACCTTCACGACCACCGGACGTCTCAAAGCGCTTTACAGCCAATGAAGTACTTTTGGAGTACTTTTAGTCACTGTTGTAATGTAAGAAACACAGCAGCCAATTTGCACATGACAAACTCCCACAATCAGCAATGTGATAATGACCAGATAATCTATTTTTGTTATGTTGATTGAAGGATAAATATTGGCCAGGACACCGGGGATAACTTCCCTACTATTCTTAGAAATAGTACCATGGGATCTTTTACGTCCACCTGAGAGAGCAGACAGGGCCTCTGTTTAACGACTCATCGGAAGGACGGCACCTCCAATAGTACGGCACTGGAGCCTGACAAAGAACTTGAGATTAATTGCAACTTGGATAATATCTGCCAAAATAATTTCAAAATGATGGGACGGTGGTGAAGGAGAAAACTTTACAACATAATTTACGAATTATATGAACAAATATTCTTTTGCACTTTTCCTTGGTCATGTAAATGCGCTGCACCCAAAGTGTGATGGAAATTTACTGATTGATGATGGGTTTATGTCCATTGTTCCCCATTTCCAGAGGTTCCAATCTCAGTTATATCACTATGGGAAATGCTAATCAGAGCCCGTGCATTACAAAAGAGGGAAAAGTGATCCCCATTCTCGTATCCACTCGTGGTCCATTTTTGTCACTTTTGAACTAATGAATTGCAAAAGGACCAAAAAAAAGGATCCACCATACTTTTACATGGTGTGTTTTAGGCCTACTTTCAAAATAAACTTCTCTTGTTCTTACTCTTAGGGTTAAAAAAAACACTAACGTTTTCAGACACTTCTCTTCTCTTCTTTGTCTGAATCATTTCTGTTTCCACCTTCTCTGCAAGCTCCAGCTTTCGTCTGTTTTTCCTAAATGCAGATAAGCTGAACTCTAAAAAAGGATTAAAAAAAAACACTATTTGTATTAAACACGTGTGTACTTGATGTAATATGCCAATAACTGTTAATCACAAAAGCCAGAAGTGAAAGTGAAGTTTTGTACTTTAGAGATTTTAATAATAACGAATCCAGTCAAAGAAACGTATAAGATTCTAAATGGGTCTGAAAAGAGTTCACTGCAGAATTTAACAGCGCTTCCCTTCCACCATAGAGTTTGGTTAGTAAACTCAGTGTGTGATGTGATATGGAGCCATACATACGAACAATGACAAACAGGTAAAGACCATCTAGTCCCTCGAGCCTGTCCATACATAGCAGAGAGAGCTCAAGTTTTATCCCTAGTCTGTGCTTAGATAGTTAACCTCAGCTAGGACAGCAGTGTGAGGGAAGGGAAAAAAAAGAAATGTCTGACTCCCTTTCACACATATGTGACTGGGATTCCTGCTCCTGGTAACTATCCAGCCAAGGGGGAAAAAATAACGAATTTTTTTGAAGAACCAGCAGCCAGTTTCACACTGAACCTGATTTTCTTTTAAAAGCAAATCTAGCGGATGTAAAAGAGGCTGTTGATTCGTTATTGCCCGATTTGCGCTACAGCCCAAGTCTAATTTCACGACTTAAAGGTTTTGGTCCATATGCATTTTTTCTGTAGAGGATATATCAGTGTTCTATACAAAGTCTGAAAATAAATAAATTAACGATTTCAAAACTTAAGATAATCACTAAGCTAAACGTGCTGTTTAAATTCAGAAATAGGGCCCTACCCGACCCTGTAGCGAAGCAGGGCCAGTGTCATCACTTCCATTTGGCATCGCGCGGAGTTTAAATTTAGGGGCCAAAAGTGTCCTCCGCCCGAAACGGGTCGTACCTACCGTTTTCCAAGTGTTCGGTCCACCCCAACGCATGGGGCGGACAATCCAACGATTTTCAGCTCGTTGGCTTATGTGGGGAGAAAGACAGCAGTGGGGGCGGGTTGGAGTGGCCGACACTTCAAGTCATCAGCGGCACACTGATGATGTCATTGTGCTGGTGCGTCACAACATCCCTCCCCTTCACCTAAAGGGACGAGTCGCTGCGAACTCTGCAGCCACTATAGTGGCAAACACTAGGCCACCAGGGAGGGTTTCGACCTGGCCAACGGCCTGGCAACCAAGAGGGGGTGCTAAGCTGCCTGTTGGCCGAACCCGTGGGCATAATTGTCGGCCCGACCTGACAGTCGGGCAACAATAAAAAAATTGCTGGCAGCGCCAACTCCCTTTTATGGGCGGCCACGCTGCCCAGCCACAGAAAAAGTGGTGAGTGGCACCGACTGATGGCGGCGCCGCTCCCACGGGGCAATTTCGGAAAGGGGGTCGCCGCCATTCGGTAAGGGGTTGGTGCGTGCACGACGCAGCGGGAAAACGGACGGGTCGGCCCCCGACATCGCTCTAAAACTAAAGGAGGGCAATATACAAAATGGCAGCCCGCCCCCTCCACCCCGCGACGTTCCGTGGCCGCTGCTTTCAGTCGGCCATGGGCCTTATAGAAAGGGGCAATTTCGGCCCCTCAGTGTGGTGTCAAACATAGCGTACAAAGTGCTCAAGGAGTTTAATGGACCCACGCATTTATTTCACAAACCTACCTGATTTATTATATATATATCTGAAAGAGGATATAAAATCTGCCATCCACATTCTAAACATTTAAATTTAAATTGTTAGGAACAGGCAGAGTTCCGTCAGAGGGCTGGGCAATCACAATGTTTCAAATTGCCTCCTTCTGTGCTACAAAATTCTACAATTCTACAATTCTATTCTAAGCTATTGCATAGCTGTTAATATCTCTGAAAAATACATGTGCAGTTTGTTTAGTGTCAGCTGTGGCTCAGTAGGTAGCACTCTCGCCTTTGAGTTAGAAAGTTGAGAGTTCAAGTCCCACTCCAGGGACCCGAGCACAAAAAAAATCTAGGCTGACACTCCAGTGCGTTGCTGAGGGAGCACTGCACTGTCGGAGGTGTTGTCTTTCAGATGAGACGGTAAACCGATGATGCCCTATCTGCTCTCACGTGGACGTAAAAGATCCCAATGGCACTATTTCGAAGAAGAGCAGGAGAGTTATCCCTGGTGTCCTGGCCAATATTTATCCCTCAATCATCATCATAAAATAAAAACAGATTATCTGGTCATTATCACATTGCTGATTGTAGGAGTTTTCCGTGCGCAAATTGGCTGCCGCGCTTCCTACATTACAAGTGACGATACTCCAAAAATATTTAACTGGCTGTAAAGCACTTGGCGATGTCCTGTGGTCATGAAAAGCGCTATAGAAATCCAAGTCTTTTTCTTTTTTTACAGCACAGGAGACCGTTCGGCCCGTCGAGCCCGTGCTGGCTTTCTGCAAGAGCATTTCAGCTAGTCTCACTCCCCTGCCCTTTCCCCAAAGCCCTGCAAATATTTTTCCTTCAGGTACTTATCAAATTTTCTTTTGAAAGCCACAATTGAATCTGCCTCCACCAGCCTCTCAGACATTCCAGATCCTAACCACTTGCTGCATAAAAGGTTTTTCCTCATGTTGCCTTTGGCTCTTCTGCCAACTCCATATAACTGAAGTACCTCACCCCTGGTACCATTATAGTAAATCTCTTCTGCACCCTCATCAAGGCCTTGATATCCTTCTTAAAGCATGTCACCCAGAAATGAACACAATCGTCTAGCTGAGGCTTTACCAGTGACTTGAAGAGGTTTAACATGACTTCTTTGCTTTTGTATTCTTCACCCCTATTAATAAAGCCAAGGATCCCATGCTTTTTAACAGCCTTCTCAGCTTGTCCTGCCACTTTCAAAGATTTGTGTACATACACCCCCAGGGTCTCTCTGTTCCTGCATCCCCTTTAAAATTGTATCATTTAGTTCATATTGTTCCTGCTAAAGTGCATCACTTCACACTTGTGTTAAATTTCATCCGCCACATGTCTGCTCATTTTACCAGTCTGTCTATGCCTTCCTATAGTCTGTTATTATCCTCTTCATTGTTTAACTACATTCCCGAGTTTCGTATCATCTGGAAACTTTGAAATTATGCTCTGTATACCCAAGTCCAGGTCAATAATATACATCAAAAAGAGCAGTGGTCCGAATATCAACCCCTGGGGAACACTACAATATACTTCCCTCCAGTCTGAAAAACAATCATTCACCACTACTCTCTGCTTTCTATCCCTTAGCCAATTCCTTTAATCCCATGGGCTTTAATTTTGCTAATAAGTCTATTAATAGGGCCCAAAATTGGTGAACTTACCGCCCACTGCCGCCGACATACCTCTGCAACATTCACCCAGTGCCACGTTCGATGTGAACTGGAGCGGGCGGGAGGGGAGAGCCACCGGGAGTCGGCAGCAGAACGGGGGTGGACCGCTGGCTGGAGGCTGGTCTGTCCCAGACGGTAGAAAAAAGGTTAGTGAACATTTTTTAATTTGTTTTTTCCACAGCGACTTACCTTGATGGGGTCCCCTGAGGTTTTCTGATAGTTTTTTGAACATTTTTTGCTCATGACTTTTATTTTTTAGGTCTTCGACCCTCTGTTGGCCCGACTCCATCCTCGGCAGCACTTGGGCGGCAAGCGCCTCTGCCACCGAGAATGAGAGCTCCCGCTGGCTGCTGCCCAGATTGGCAACGCAAGTCCTTCATTTGCCACCTGCCGACCTTCGAGGGACCTTGGTGATGAAAATCCCGCCCAAAAGAACAGTCAGGTACCTCGACGGCCATTGGCGGTCCTTTGAGTGGCAATTGGGCGGACAGAGGCCTTCATCAATTTCAGGGCCATTATGTGGTACTTTGTCAAACGTCTTTTGAAAGTTCATATACACATCAACCACATTACCCTCATCAACCCACTCTGTTACTTCATCAAAGAACTCAATCAAGTTAGTCAAACACAATTTGCCTTCAACAAATCCATGGTGACTTTCATCTATTAACCCATACTTTGCCAAATGCCAATTAATTTTGTCCCGGATTATTGTCTCTAAAAGTTTCCCCACCACTTTTTGGTCCCTGATTGGTCCCACTCTTCCTTTAACTCTCCTTTTACTATTTATATGTTTATAAAAGACTTTTGGGTTTCTTTTTCTGTTAGCGGCTAAGCTATTCTCATTCTCTTTGCCCCTCATTCCCTTTTTTAAGATCTCCTCTGTACTTCCGATATTCAGCTTTGTTCTCTACTGTATTATGAACCTTGCAAGTGTCATTAGCATCCTTTTTCTGTCTCATTTTAATCTCTATATCTTTTGTCATCCACGGAGCTCTAGCCAAGGATGCCCTTCCTTTTCCCCCTCATAGGAATGTGTCCCCTCTGTATCCAGGCCATCTCCCATTGCTCAATTTCTATTTTGCCTACCAACTTTTGATACCAATCCACCTGCGCCAGATCGCTTTTCAACTCACTGAAGTTAGCCCTCCTCCAGTTAAGTACTTTTATGCTTGATTATACCTTGCCTTTTCCATAACTATTCTAAACCTAATGATATTATGATCACTGCTCCCAAAATGCTCTCCCACTGAAACATGCTCAACTTGCCCCACATCCCCAGGATTAGGTCCAGCACCGCTTCCTTCCTTGTTGGGCTGGAATTACACTGATCAAGAAAGTTCTAGTGTGTACATTTCAGGAATTCCTACCCCTCTTTTCCCTTTACACTGTTACTTTCCTAATCTACATTAGGATAATTGAAGTCCCCCATCTTTCTGTAATTTGCCTGCAAATTTGCTCCTCTATCTCCTTCCCACTTTTTGGTGACCTATTATATACACAGTAGTGTAACAGCTCCTCGATGTGTTCCTTAATTGTAACTAGATTCTGTCCTTTGCCCCTCGACTACATTATCCCTTTCCACTGCTATAATAGTTTATTTGAACAATACTGCCACACACCCCTCCTTTTCACACCTTTCCTATTTTTCTTAAATATCTTATAGCCAGGAATAGCAACTTCCCAATCCTCCCCTTCTTTAAGCCAGGTCTCAGTTATTGCCATTATATCATAGTCCCATGTGGCGGCTTGCGCCCGCAGCTCACCACCTGATTTACCACGCTCTGTGCACTCCAAACTAAGTTTAGACTGCTATTTCGGAACTATTCTTTACTCTAGTGCCATCTCCCAGTCTGCTGTGTACCTTGTTTCTTCTCTCTAATGTTGCATCTTGATGCCCATCCTCCTGCCAAATTAGTTTAAATCCTCCACAGTACCAGTTAACCTGCCCGCGAGGAACCACCTTGAACAGGTCCCTCCTGTCCAAGAACTAGCTCCAATGCCAAAGGAATCTGAAGCCCTCCATCCTGCACCATTTCTTCAGGCATGCATTAACCTGTTTTATCCTGCTATCCTTATACTCATTAGTGCATGGCACTGGGAGTGATCCAGAGATTACTACTTTGGAGGTCCTGCTTTTTAAACTTTTTCCCTTGCTCCTGAAACTCTGACTGTAGGATCGCTACCTTTTTCCTTCCTATGCCATTGATTCTCACATGGACCACGACTTCTGGCTGTTCCCCTTCACCCCTCAAAATGTTTTGCATCCTCTCGAGTGATATCATAAGAACATAAGAAATAGGAGCAGGCTTGGACCATCTGGCCCCTCAAGCCTGCTCTGCCATTCAATAAGATCATGGTAGATCTGATCTTGGCCTCAACTCCACTTCCCTGCCCTCCCCATAACCCTCGACTCCCTTATCTTTCAAAAAACTGTCTATCACCACCTTAAATATATTCAATGACCCAGTCTCCACAGCTCTCTGGTGCAGAGAATTCCAAAGATTCACGACCCTCAGAGAAGAAATTCCTCCTCATTTCAGTTTTAAATGGGCGACCCCTTATTCTGAAACTATGCCACTTAGTTCTAGATTCCCCCACGAGGGGAAACATTCTCACTACATCTACCCTGTCAAACTCTCTCAGAATCTTATACGTTTCAATAAGATCACCTCTCATTCTTCTAAACTCCAATGGGTATAGGTCCAACCTGCTCAACCTTTCTTCATATGATAACCCCTTCATCTCAGGAATCAACCTCACGAACCTTCTCTCCAATGCAAGTATATCCCTCCTTAAATAAGGAGACCAAAACTGTATGCAGTCCTCCAGGTGTGGTCCCACCAATGCCCTGTAAGGTTGTAGCAGAACTTCCCTATTTTTATACTCCATCCCCTTTGCAATAAAGGCCAACATTCCATTTGCTTTTCTAATTAATTGCTGTACCTGCATGTTAACTTTTTGTGTTTCCTGTGCAAGGACTTCCAGATCCCTCTGTACCACAGCATTTTGTAAACTCTCCCCATTTAAATAATAATTTGCTTTTTTATTTTTCCTACCAAAGTGGATAATCTCCCATTTTCTCCCATTATACTCCATCTGCTAAATGTTTGCCCACTCAATGAGCCAATCTATATCCTTTTGCAGATTCTTTGCATCCTCTTCACAACTTTCTTTCCCACCTATTTTGTATCCTCAGAAAATTTGACTACATTACACTCAGTCCTTTCATCCAAGTCATTAATATAGATTGTAAATAGTTGAAGCCCCAGCACTGATCCTCCCTGTGGCACCCCACTAGTTACAGTTTGCCCACCTGAAAATAACCCATTTATCCCGACTCACTGTTTTTTGTTTGCCAATCCTCTATCCATGCTAATATATTACCCCCAACCCAGTGAGCTCTTATCTTGTGCAGTCACCTTTTATATGGCACCTTACTGAAATCCAAATACACATCTACTGGTTCCCATGTATCCACCCTGCTTGTTACATCCTCAAAGAACTCCAGCAAATTTGTCAAACATGATTTCCCTTTCATAAAGCCATGCTGACTCTGCTTGACTGCATTATGATTTTGTAAATGCCCTGCTACGGCTTCCTTAATAATGGACTCCAGCATTTTCCCAATGACAGATGTTAGGCTAACTGATCTATAGTTTCCTGCTTTCTGTCTCCCTCCTTTCTTAAATAGAGGTGTTACATTTGCAGTTTTCCAATCCACTGGGACCTCTCCAGAATTTAGGTAGATTACAACCAATGCATCCACGATCTCTGCAGCCACTTCCTTTAAGACCCAAGGATGCAGGCCATCAGATCCAGGGGACTTGTCCACCTTTAGTCCCATTAGTTTGCCTAGTACTTTTTCTCTCATGAAAGTGATTGTTTTAAGTTCCCGCCCGCCCCCCAATATTCCCTTGATTATCAATTATTGGGATGCTTTTAGTGTCTTCTACTGTGAAGACTGATACAAAATATTTGTTCAAAGTCTCTGTCATTTCCCTGTTTCCCAGTATTAATTCCCTAGTCTCATCCTCTAAGGGACCAATGTTTCCTTTATCTACTCTCTTCCTTTTTATATACCTGTAGAAGCTTTTACTGTCTGTTTTTATATTTCTTGCTAGTTTACTCTCAAACTATATTCTCCCTTTATCATTTTTTTTAGTCGTTCTTTGCGATTTCTAAAAATTTCCCAATCCTCTGACCTTCCACTATTCTTCGCAACATTGTATGCCTGTATTTTCAATTTGATATCATTCTTTACTTCATTACACAGATCGTTCATCCTTCTCTTAAGAGTCTTTCTTTCCACTTTATCTTGGCACCAGGAAGGCAACACGCCATGCAGGAATCACAGTTACAGAAACGCCCATCGAGCCAGGCATAATTTTGCTACCGTATATAGACATAAAACAAATCAAGTCTAACGACGCAACACTGTTCCAGGTGTTGCAGACCACTCAATGATCCACCAGCAATAAAATAAATAGGATTATATGCCATAAGTTCTCCATAGTTCAGTTTCAAAGCCCCAATATCTCCAAGCCAGAGGTTAGGAAGCAGGCTACTTGCAAGGCCCTTGAAGAAATACACTTAAAAAAAAATGAACATTTTGGAAAGCTTGCCATTAACTGTAGCATGCAAAAATTGGACAGGATTGTATAGTAAATATAAATGCAAGTTTTTTTTCATAAACATGAAGAATTTTATATTTCTGAAAAATAATTCCAGTAGTCTTCAAAAGGATAGCGAAGCAAAGCTGAAAACTCCTTACTTGTTGCCATTATGTCAGGAGGACATGGTACAATTCCATGATCCACTGCCCATTTGTACGCCCCTTCGCCAACTAAAAAACTAAGACAAAGAAGAAAATAATTGATAGTTTCAATAAAACAGCAACATTATCAAGTATAAAATACGTGCGCAATATACAGGTAACAGAAGTGATAATGATGGGTGCACGTGCACAATCAACTTAGACTTATATAGTGCCATTGACATAAAAGGCATCCCAAAGTACTTTACAAAAGAATAAGAGGAATGCATGTCAAGCCATAAGAAAGGTGATTAAGGGTAGGTCGATAAGGTGGGTCTCAAGGAGGTTTTTTTTGAAAGAAAAACTTAGGAGAGAGTCAGGCCAATTTAGGGAAGGAGTTCCCGAGACCAATGGTCATGCAAAGGGAAGGGGGAATACACAGGCGGCCAGAGTCAGAGGATTGAAGGTTGGAGGAGATATATGGCTGGAGGTGTTTGCAGAGATAGGGAGGTGTAAGATTTGAAAATACAGACAAGGATTTTAAAATGGATAAAGTGGGGACAAGTATCCAGCAAAGGTCAACAAGGACAGAGGTAGAGGGTGAACAGGACTTAATCCAGGACACAATGCAAGCGACTGCATTTTAGACAAGTTGGGGCTTGTGGAAAATAAGACTCGTGAGGAGAGCATTGGAATAATCTAGTCTGGATGTGGCAACAGCATAAGATAAGGGCTTAGGTAGTTCAGAGATTGAGGCAGGGGCAGAGATAGCTGATGTTGTCGAGGTGGAAGCAAACAGATTTGGCGATGGAGATGATGTGGGTTTTATGCTCAGCTGAGAGTTGAGTACCAGACCAATACAGGCAGGCCAACAGCAGGGAAGTGGTTGTGAGATCAAGGTCAGTGCCGAAAAGTTGAGAGTCCTTAGCATACATGGACAAGATGAACCTATGACTGTTCTTGATGTAGGCAGTAACACGCACGATCGAACTTGACATGGTTGAGTCAAATCTGGTGACTGATAGATAGCAAGGTCAGTTCTGTACCAGGTATGCTCAAGTTTGCACGACTCTGACTTGAAAATGTGAAGATAGGCGAACAACAGGAGTGGGTGGTTGTGATTGATTCACTGGGAGTAAAAAAGTATCAATCGACAGCAGCAGAGATATTGTGATGGATGGAAGGCCAGAATTCGCTGGTAACAAAGTGCATCAAAATTGGATGCGAGGGCAAGTCTAAATCTATAGTGGCAGAGATATTGTGACAGGAGAGGAAGTTGGGAGTTAAGATTTGTGTAGGAACTCGAGGAAGAGTTTTTGCTGGAGAAAAATGGTAATGCTTGTGGGATCATGAGCTTAAGAAAATGCTGGTAAGATAAATGAGGAAATGATCAGAGAAGATCTTATTAAAAGGCAGGTCCTTTCTCTTCTAATCCAGTCTGATGTTCATCAAGCTGTTACAAAACAATTGTTTCTCTGGACTATTCCGAAATAAATGTCATTATTTTACCTCCTACTGATATTAGGCTAACGAGTTTGTAATTGTCTGGGTCATCGGAACAGGAGGAGTAGGCCATTCAGTCCCTCAAGCCTGTTCACCATTCAATTAGATCATGGCTGATATGCATCTTGACTCCATTTACCAGCCTTGCTTTCATAACTCAACACCCTTGCCTAACAAAAATTTAGCAATTTTAATTGACCGAGCCTCAACAGCTTTTGGCGGTTGGGGGGGGATGCTACAGGGAGAAAAGTGAGTTCAGATTTCTACCACTCTGTGTGAATAAGTGCTTCCTGACATCACCCCTTACGACCGAGCTATAATTTTAAGGTTTATGCCCCCTTGTTCGGGATTCCCAACAGAGGAAATAGGTTATTTCTATCTACCCCATGAAATGCTTTAATCATCTTATACCTCAATTAGATCACCCCTTAATCTTCTATCATCAAGGGAATATAAGCCTAATTTATGCAACCAGTCCTCATAATTTAACCCTTTTAGCCCCAGGATCGTTCTAGTGACTCTACGCTGCATCCAATGTCTCATATGTGTTCCCTTTTTAAAAGTTGGTACTGTGTTTGGCACGGAATGTTGTGGTCCAGAGCAAACCTTTGAAGGATAAACCCTCCCCCTCCTAATATCATCCTCTTTGGAGGAGAAAGGAAAGTTTACGGTGAAATCAGTAAAGTATTCAATGATGTTGGACAAGTCAGTTGAATCAAAATTGCAAAACTGGATCAGATACTACGATTGTCCTGGCTTCTCCTGCTGATGAGATCGAGACTGGCACTTCTAGGTCAGTTCCACTTAAGCCATTGACATAGCCAGTAAGAGTGGCAACTTAACAAGCTGCAAGACAGAAAGAAATTCCCAATGGCTGAAGGCGCAGCATTGAAGGAACTCTAACAAATAGGAAAGCCGTCTCTCAATTCCTCTTGCTTGGAGAGTTTCTGGTATTGATGGAGAACTTAGTAGTCAGAACACCTTCTACCCATTAGGCTAGTTCTAGAGCACAAATCTTCATTATGACAGCCAGGATATTGTCAGGGCCCATAGCCTTTGCTGTATCCAGTGCGCTCAGCTGTTTCTTGACATCATGTGGAGTGAATCAAATTGGCTGAAGACAGGCTTGAGTGATGGTGGGGACCTTAGGAGGAGACTGATATGGATCATTCACTCGGCACTTCTGGCTGAAGATGGTTGCAAACACTTCAGCCTTGTCATTTGCACTCGCGTGCTAGGCTCCGCCATCATCGAGGATGAGAATATTCATGGAGTCTCCTCCTGTTTAACTGACCACCACCATTCACGATGGGATGTGGCAGGACTGCAGAGCTTTGATCTGATCCGTTGATTGTGGGATCACTTAGCTCTGTCAATAATATGCTGCTCCTGCTGTTTAGCATGCATGTATTCCTTGGTTGCAGCTTTACCAGGCTGGCACCTCATTTTTAGGTACGCCTGGTGCTGGTGCTGCTCCTGGCATGTGCTTCTGCACTCCTCATTGAACCAGGTTTGGTCCCCTGGCTTGATGGTAATGGTCAAGTGAG
Organism: Pristiophorus japonicus; assembly: GCF_044704955.1. Lineage (NCBI taxonomy): Eukaryota > Metazoa > Chordata > Chondrichthyes > Pristiophoridae > Pristiophorus > Pristiophorus japonicus. The sequence continues at coordinate 128,145,827 of NC_091985.1, read as the reverse complement.
GGATATGCCGGGCCATGAGGTTACAGATTGTGGTGGAATACAATTCTGCTGCTGCTGATGGACCACAGCACTACATGGATGCCCAGTTTTAAGCTGCTAGATCTGTTCTGATTCTTTCCCATTTAGCAGTGGTAGTGCCCCACAACACGATGGAGGGTGTCCTCAGTGTGAAGATAGGATTTCGTCTGCACAAGGACTGAGCGGTGGTCACTGACTGCTACCAATGCGGTCATGGACAGATGCATCTGCGACAGGTAGATTGGCAAGGAAGAGGTCAAGTAGATTTTTCCGTCATGTTGAGTCACTCACCAGCTGCCGCAGGTCCAGTTTGACAGCTATGTCCTTCAGGATTCGGCCAGCTGTGCTGCTACTGAGCCACTCTTGGTGATGGACATAAGTCCCCCACTCAAAGTACACTCTGTTGCCCAGCGACCCTTGATGCTTCTTCCAAGTGGTGTTCAACATGGATGAGTACTGATTCATCATCTAAGGGAGGGCGGTAGGTGGTAATCAGCAGGAGGTTTCTTTGTCTCTGCTAGACCTGAAGCCATGAGACTTCATGGAGTCTGGAAACAATTCTGACAACTCCCAGAGCCACTCCCTCCTGATTGTTTCCCACTGTGCAGCCACCCCTGTTGGGTCTGTCCTGCTGGTGGTACAGAACATGCCCAGGGATGGTGATGGAGGAGTCTGAGACATTGGCTGAAAGGTATGATTCTGTGAGTATGACTATGTCAGGCTGTGCTCGACAAGTCTGTGGGAGAGCACTCCCAGATGTTAGTGAGGAGGACTTTGCAAGGTCGACTGGGCTGGGTGTGCACTTATCGTGTCCGAAGCCGGTGCCTGGGTTGATGCCGGGTGGTCCATTCGGTTCGAGTCTTATTATTGTTTTTTGTAGCTGTTTGGTACAACGGAGTGGCTTGCTAGGCCATTTCAGAGGTCAGTTAAGAGTCAACCACATTGCTGTGTGTCTGGAGTCACACATAGACCACACCAGGTAAGGACGGAAGATTTCCTTCCCTAAAGGACATTAATGAACAAGATGGGTTTTTACAATAGTTTAGTGGTCACCATTACGGATACTAGCTTTTTATTCCAGATTTATTTAATTAACTGAACTTAAATTCCCTAGCTATCGCGGTGAGAGTTGAACTCCCATCTCCAGATCATTAGTACAGGCTTCTGGGTTACTGGTCCAGTAACAAAACCACTATGCTACCATTCCCATTAAAATTATTATTTTCATGAAAACCCTTCTCTTGGAGTTGCCCTCTCCCCCAGGTGATGCAAAATCCCACAATCCTGATGGTCACAGGCCAGAAGCCCCTCCTCAACTTATCTGCAAGTTAACCACAAGTATCTAAAATTGAAAATTTGTTAGCACTGACATCCTTCAATACAGCAGGAAAAAAATATGAACCAATACTGCAGCAATGTTTTAAATTGTGCTGTCAAGAGAAAACCACTACTAGTACAAAATTAACCAAAGCGGAATAAAACCACAATATAAAAGCGTAGTACACACTACAACATAGGATGGGCAAACAAAGACCAAGTTCAAAACTGCAATCTAATCTCACAGTTCAGATGACTTCTTATTAAAAAGATTAAGCTTCACTTGTTCAGTTTGTCATTTGAAATATTCATTTAGATTACTATCTGTACCTCGTAAAATCACTGTTACTTATTATTCTACATACAACTATTTCTCTTAATGCACAATTGAGGCCAATAGGATTTTAGAATAGAAGGACAAAAGCACAGGACCTCTGCGGAAATAACATTTCTGCATTAAACCAATGCAAGAATTAGCAGAGCATAATGATTGGTAACCATTTCTGAGCAATGTCAGTATTTCACTTTACACTGACTACAGTCGAGTGCTCTATATATTAAGTTCAAGTTAATACTGACTGTAAAAATATGCCATCATACCACATCAGAAGTCAGCACCAGCAGGGATGAAAATTACACGTCACTAGTATGGATTTCCAATACATCAGTTAAGTAGTTAGTGGGAAAACAAAATCTTTCCTTCAGATGAGCTTATTTAAGTCTCTTCTATGGCCCCAAGTTTCCACACGCGGCAAAACAGGTGTCCCTCCGAGCTGGGCGCCCGTTTTTCGCGCCGAAAACGGCGCCTGAAAAAAAAAACGCGCTATTCTCGAGCGCTTTGTAGCTTGATGTCAGCTTGGCGCGGCACCCAGGGGGCGAAGCCGACCACTTGCGCCGATTTTGTAAGTAGGAGGGGGCGGGTACCATTTAAATGAGTTTTTTTCGTGCCGGCAACACTGCAGGTGCGCGTTGGAGCGCTCGCGCACGCGCAGTGTGAAGGAAACATTGGCACGCGGCCATTTTTGTAGTTCTTTGTAGCTGTTCAATTTTTAACATTTTTTAATAAAACCACATTGCCCTTCCATGATCAGCACTGAGGCTTCTTGCAGCAGTGAGAAGGATGCAGGAAGCCTCAGAAGTTGAGGCAGCCGTTTTCCGACGGGCCCGACCGACGGCAGGGGTGGGGAGGCTGGCTGCCTCAACTTCTGAGGCTTCCTGCAGCCTTCTCACTGCCTCCCCCCCGCTGCCGTCGGTCGGGCCCTCACTGCCTCCACTACCCCCGTGCCGTCGGGAACGGCTGCCTCCCCCCCCCACTGCCGTTGGTCGGGTCCTCACTGCCTCCTCCACCCCCCCTGCCGTCGGGAACGGCTGCCTTCTCCCTGCCTCCCCCCCGCTGCCGTCGGTCGGGCCCTCACTGCCTCCGACCCCGTCCCCTGCCGTCGGGAACGGCTGCCTCCTCCCTGCCGTCGGTCGGGCCCTCACTGCCTCCTCCCCCCTGCCCTGCCGTCGGGAACAGCTGCCTCCTCCCTGCCTCCCCCCTCACTGCCGTCGGTCGGGCCCTCACTGCCTCCTCCCCCCCCCCGCCCCTGTCGTCGGGAACGGCTGCCTCCTCACTGCCTCCCCCCCGCTGCCGTCGGGAACAGCTGCCTCAACTTGTGAGGCTTCCTGCAGCCTTCTCCCTGCCTGAAGCACTTTCATACAGGTAGGAACATGGTTTATTTAATCTTTTATTTGTTTATAAATTTTTATTCAGGTTGGAATTATTTGTATAATATTTGTATAAGTATAACTAAGGATTTATTGTAGAATGTAATGACTTCCCTTCCCGTCACCCCGTTCTGGACGCCTAATTTGTAACCTGCGCCTGATTTTTTAATGTGTAGACAAGGTTTTTTCAGGCCTACAAAAATCTTCACTTGCTCCATTCTAAGTTAGTTTGGAGTACGTTTTCACTGTGGAAACTTTCAAATCAGGCGTCAGTGGCTGGACACGCCCCCTTTTGAAAAAAAAATTCTGTTCCAAAGTGAAACTGTTCTACATGACTAGAACTGCAGAAAACTTAAATATGGAGAATTGCGATTTCTAAGATACTCCGTTCTCCACCAGTTGCTCCTAAAAATCAGGAGCAAATCATGTGGAAACTTGGGGCCTATAAGTGGAAAATGTGTCCAAATATGCCACAAAATATCGATAGTCAAGAATTTAATTATTCATGAGTGCATCTGGAGTGATGTTTCTCACAGGTAAGTTGAAGTGTGATTGAGATGTTGATCATGGTCTCAGTATGGACTGGGCAACAGTATGTAAGAAAGGGTGGAACATAACATTTTTAATATTTAGCCACTCTCCCTGCTTGAACTAGGGGTTCATCTGTTTCATAGTTCCAAGTAAATAAACACATAAGAAAGATCAGAGGGAGAGAGTGTAGCCAGTGGACTGGGAATCAGGAAAGGGGATACAAAGAAAGTTCAGGGAAGAGGGAAAAGACAGACCAGTGTGGAAAAGAGGGATGGAAGCTTTATGTTGCATTCTGGGAGTTACATTTCATCAGGATAGCACTGCTGTATTCTGGGACTTGTAGTCTGACAGAGTGACATTTGTGCATTCTGCTACTTTGGAGGAGACTTTTCAACCGAGACCTATAAAATTCAAGCACTGGATTTCGGAGCCAGAGAATGGCCTCCAGGTGGAAGCGTTCATGCAGTCCTTTCAAGCACACAATAGAAACCCTACGTTTAATGTTATTGTTGTAAATTATATAATTTTGTGTCCATTTATAACAAATATTATTTTTAGTACAACCTCATCTGGTTCGATGCAAAAGATTGCTGCCAAAACAATTTTCAAAAAATAGTTCCAAGCTATTTTGTTGGTTACTATTTTTTTCCTTGCTAGTTTTATTGGGTCCAATTTTCCCCAACCCCTTTTTTCGGCGCATTTGTGGAAACGGCGCCGAAAAAAAAGGGGCCACATCCTGTCCGCTCTGCCGACTCTCCGTTGTCCCAGCGTGGCGTAGCTAGTGAAGTGGAGGGGGGCGGAGCAACAGGCCAGAGCAGAAAGCACTGCTGGCAGCTGTCCGCACGCACAGTGAAGTCTGCACGCATGCTCCTCGCCCTCCCAGCATGTCCTGCGGGCTGTGAACAGGACCCAATTGTTCGCAGCCCCATTCCCTGCTGAAGGGACGCCCCGATTTTCACTGCACCCTATCCCCGGCCGAGTGGCCTCCCGCACCAGTCGGCCGACTTCCCAGTCCGGGGTAGGATTCAGTTTTATTTATTGATGGTTGCGCTAGAGAGTTTTGGAGGGGTGGGGGGGTGGGGGGAGGGAAGAGAGTGCTTTGATAGGGGAAGGAGAGGGACGTAGAGAGAGAGAGAGAGAGAGAGAGAGAGTGTTTAGATGTGGGTGGAGGGGGCCTTTAAAAAAAGCTTGATTCTGGCATAAAGGTAGGACTTCTATTTTTTTATTTGTTATTAATTGATTGCTTATTACTTTTTGTGGTTTGTTTAGTGCTTTGTAAATCTTGGTGCAGGTCCTCAGCTTCCTTCTTTTTTTTGTTATTGAATGTTTATTTTTGCACTTTGTTTAGTGCTTTGTAAGTGTTGGTGCTTTTAACCTGCGCCGAATTCTTAACTGCCCGCAATGTTGTTCAGAGCTGGCCACATACGCCGACCTAAGTCGATTTGGACTAAGTTTTAGTGGGTCAAAGTGGCATAAATGGCCAAAACTGGCGTAAGTGTCTGGGAACGCCCCCTTTTGAAAAAAAAACTGAACTAAAAAAAATCGTACCTAACTGACTTACTCTGGAGCAAAATTTTGGGGGAAAATAGCACTTTTTAAACTTACGCCAGAAAAAACAACTTGCTCCAAAAAAATTGATGCAAGTCATTGCCAAAATTTGGCCCATTGGTAACAGTTTCCTAATGGCTAATGATTCATAATTTTTGTATCTCCATAGTACTTCTTGTTTAAGAGCTTTCATGCCTGCTCGCTACTTGTTGATTGGCAAGTTCCGCCCAACTGAGAGAGAATTCAAACAGGCTGCATTTAGACAGGCTGTGAAAAAACACAGGCCACATTGCATTAAGTCATCAATCAACTTGACATTTTCGGACCATGGGTAGCGAGCCAATTAAAACGTTAAAAGACTTTCAATTGAGCCAATAAGGTCAAAGAAGGCGAGTTCTTTTCTGTAAAATGATCCAGGTATAAATACAGCCATTTTGGCCATGTGGTTTCAGTAATACAAAGAAACTGGCAATCAGCCAGCAGCTTGTTACTCTCTGCCAAGATTAAAAAGTTAAAACTACCATCGGAGTTCGTATTTCATTGGAAATTAAGAGATCTAACACCTACGATTACATTTTATTGGTGGTACATGGCTCAAATACCATTTTCATTCAGATCATCATCACAGTCATTGAAGGAAAGGGTGGGAAGTCTGATTTGCTGTATGCCCGACACGAGACTCCTTAAGCAAGCGCTCTACTCAGAACTCCGACACGGCAAGCGATCCCCAGGTGGGCAGAGGAAACGATTCAAGGACACCCTCAAAGCCTCCTTGATAAAGTGCAACATCCCCATCGACACCTGTGAACCCCTGGCCAAAGACCGCCCTAAGTGGAGGAAGAGTATCCGGGAGGACGCTGAGCACCTAGAGTCTAGTCGCCGAGACCATGCAGAAAACATGTACAGGAAGGAGTGTGCGGCAAACCAGACTCCCCACCCACCCTTCAATGACTGTCTGTCCCACCTATGACAGAGACTGTAATTCCCATATTGGACTGTACAATCACCCAAGAACTCACTTTTAGAGTGCAAGCAAGTCTTCCTTGATTTCGAGGGACTACCTATCATGATGACGTAGATCATAAGCTTGGTGCCAGATTTGAGGTCCTGGTCTTCGAACACTCTCTTCCTCAGGCGACTGAAGGCTGTGTGGGCGCACTGAAGGCGGTGTTGGACCTCGTCGTCTATGTCTGCCCTTGCTGAAAGTAGGCTCCCGAGGTATGGAAAGTGGTCCACGTTGTCCAAGGCTGCGCCGTGGATTTTGATGACCGAGGGGCAGTGCTGTGAGGTGGGGGGTCACATTGGTGAAGGATCTTTGTCTTATGGATGTTTAGTGTAAGGCCCATGCTTTTGTACGCCTCGGTGAAGATGCTGACAATGGCTTGAAGTTCAACCTCTGAATGTCCGCGTACTGTAGTTCGATTACGGAGGATGAGACGAGCTTGGATCTGGCCCGGAGGCGATGAAGGTTGAACAGATTCCCACGAGTTCTATAGTTTAGTTCCACTCCAGCAGGGAGCTTGTTGAGTGAGATGGAGCATAGCAGCAAGGAGGATCGAGAAGAGGATTGGCGAGTACAGAGTATTGGTGAGGCCACAACTCGAGTATTGTGTACAGTTTTGATCTCCTTATTTAAAGAAGGATATACTTGCATTGATTGGAGGCAGTTCAGAGAAGGTTCACTCGGTTGATTCCAGAGATGAAGGGGTTCACTTATGAAGAAAGGTTGAGCAGATTGGGCCTATAATCATAGGGGTTTAGAAGATTGAGAGGTGATCTTATTGAAACGTATAAGATACTGAGGGGGCTCGACATGGTGGATGCAGAGAGGATATTTCCACTTGCGGGGGAATCTAGAACGAGGGGGCATAGTTTCAGAATAAGGGGTCGCCCATTTAGAACTGAGATGAGGAGAAATTTCTTCTCTCAAAGGGTCGTAAAGCTGTGGAATTCTGTGCCCCAGAGAGATGTGGAGGCTGGGTCATTGAATATATTTTAAGGTGGAGATAGACAGATTTTTGAGCGATAAGGGAGTGAAGGGTTATGGGAAGCGGGCAGGGAAATGGAGCTGAGGGCAAGATCAGATCAGCCATGATGTTATTAAATGGCGGAGCAGGCTCGAGGGGCCAATTGGCCTATTCTTGCTCCTAATTCTTATGTCTTTATGTTTAAATCATTACTACTACTTTCTGGTCTCAGAGCAGCACAAATGATAGATAAAAACAAAATTAACTTCCATTTATATTGTGTTTTATCATATGCTCAAGGTATCTCAAAGGAACTTTGCAGCTGTTGGGTCATCCCTAACTATCTTGTCCTATATACTTGAAGTTAGACTGGAATGAAAAGGTACACAGATCTCTAAAGTGGTTATTTCTTTATCAGCTGCAATTTCTTTATTACTATGTTCACACAGGTGTACATACATGAATTGCATAAACCAGAGAGAAAAATGCTTACTTTATAAATACATAAAGTTATGGTTATGCACAACTTTAGAAACTATCATGCAATAAAAACCTAAGCAACAAAAAACCGAAACCAGAATCGTAAGAAAAAAAAATTACCAAGGAGGAATTCTGCCAGCAGAGAGCTTCCCCTTCTGTGCTTCACTTAACAGTTTATTTGCAACTAAGATTGGATTCTTGATCCCTAAAAGTAAAACATATGGTAAAATACACTTCATCTCACAAAATGTTGAACATAGTATTGAATAAGTTACCTTAGCCAGATTAACATTTTCTTTTTTCTTGCTGTACTTCATTGGCTATAAAGCACATTGGGACTTAAGAGGCTGTGAAAGGCGCCATCGAAATGTAAGTCTTCCTTCCTTCCACTCTGTTGTGTTCCCTGCTCTTCCCAACTTCACAATTCCCCTTTAAAATATATCAACTGATCTAGAATTAACGACGGATTCCATTATTTCTGTTGCTCAATAGTGCATTCTATAACACAACCGGCGTCTACTGAATTGGCTTTAAAAATAAATCTTCCTTAGGGCTAATACTCATTTAATGGTTACCTGTGTTTTTGTACATATTCAAAAACCCTCAAAGCAACTGCTTTCTTTCTACAGGTATTTACAAAAAAAAACAAGTTATGTAGAGGATAACAGACTAAGTGGTTCTTTGTACAGGGATGCCAAAGTGTACTGCTATGGACTGAAGGTGGGGCAAAGGTTAATTACCCCCAGAACTGCTTCGTTCAAAAATATTAGCGACACTTGTGGAGAGATGCCAAATTAAAGGAAGTTGCTTGCCGACAATTCCAGAATAAAATGTAATTGTTTATATTTATCATGCGCACTTACAATTTGCCCAAGAGGCGAACTGGTGCTGGTCTGAAAGCAGGCTCTGCTGGCTTGCCCATAAGATTAATAACCTGGATGATCCTGCACACCCTCATGGGACGGTAAATAACCTCTCATAAAAATACAACACGTGCTAATATCATTGAATAGTCAAGATGTCAAAGTTCAAAAAAGTGAAGATCACATGCCTCAAAATCATTTTCATTCATCCTGTCAAAAATCTATACCGTGGAGTTCACGGAAACAGATTTACTTTGTAGTGGACACGTTCTTTCAATGACAGCATCCGATCTGAAGGTGATCAACAGCACAGTGAAGGTATAGAAATCATGATTTATTCAAGTTTATCAAATAATTTATAGATAGGATTTTTTGTTCAAAAAACTAGTGCCAATTGAGAATGGGTATGGAGAATTTGAGTCCTGGAAAGTTTCGGCAAGCATAGGATTCAGGAACGATTCAATCAATGGACAGAACTTTTGAGTTAAATGTGTCAAAAAGAAAAGAAAATATTGAAGGAACTTTTAATTTACTACCAAGGCAATAGAAATTTACTACCAGGGCAATAGAACAATGGGACAGATTACCAAGCAGGGCGGTGATACAGAAAACAATGGCAGGTTGAAAAAAAGACTGGATGAATTTCTGTTAGAAAAGGGAATTTAGGACTATAAGTTGTATAATTAATAATAAATTTGAAGGGATGTTTGGAAAAGGAAATTTTGAACAGTCAGCTAAATGGTGTTCTCCTGCCAATAACTTTATTCTAGTACTATGTATATATGTAATGATATTTGTGCACTGGGTTGAAAGGACATAAGAACATAAGAAATAGAAGCAGGAGTAGGCCATTTGGCCCATCGAGCCGACTCTGCCATTCAATAAGATCATGGCTGATCTGATCATGGACTCAGCTCCTCTTCCATGCCTGCTCCCCATAACCCTTTACTCCCATATCGCTCAAAAATCTGTCCATCTCCGCCTTAAATATATTCAATAAGCCAGCCTCAACAGCTCTCTGGGGGACAAAACTCCATAGGTTTACAACCTTCCGAGAGAAGAAATTACTCCTCATCTCAGTTTTAAATGGGCGGCCCCATTTAAGACTGAGAATATGTCCCCTAGTTTTAGTTTCCTCTATGAATGGAAATAACCTCTCTGCATCCACCATGTCGAGCCCCCTCATTATCTTGTACGTTTCAATAAGATCACCTCTCATTCTTCTGAACTCCAATGTGTATAGGCCCAACCTACTCAACCCATCTTCATAAGTCAACCCCCTCATCTCTGGTATCAACCTAGTGAACCTTCTCTGAATAGCCTCCAATGCAAGTATATCCTTCCTTAAATACGGAGACCAAAACTGTACGAAGTATTCTAGGTGTGGCCTTACCAATACCCTGTACAGCTGTAGCAGGATTTCTCTGCTTTTATACTCTATCCCCCTTGCAATAAAGGCCAACATTTCAGTTGCCTTCCTGATTATTTGTTTTACCTGCATACAAACTTTTTGTGTTTCACGCACAAGGACCCCCAGGTCCTCTGTACTGCAGTACTTTGCAATTTTTCACCATTTAAATTATAATAGAAACATAGAAAATAGGAGCAGGAGTAGGCCATTCAGCCCTCTGAGCCTGCACCACCATTCAATAAGATCATGGCTGATCATTCACTTCAGTACCCCTTTCCTGCTATCTCTCCATACCCTTTGATCCCTTTATCGGTAAGGGCCATATCTAACTCCCTCTTGAATATATCCAATGAACTGACATCAACAACTCTCTGCAGTAGGGAATTCCACAGGTTAACAACTCTCTGAGTGAAGAAGTTTCTCCTCATCTCAGTCCGAAATGGCTTACCCCTGATCCTTAGACTATGTCCCCTGGTTCTGGACTTCCCCAACATCGGGAACATTCTTCCTGCATCTTACCTGTCCAGTCCCGTCAGAATTTTATATGTTTCTATGAGATCCCCTCTCATCATTCTAAACTCCAGTGAATAAGGGCCAGTCGATCTAGTCTCTCCTCATATGTCAGTCTTGCCATCCGGGAATCAGTCTGGTGAACCTTCGCTGCACTCCCTCAATAGCAAGAACGTCCTTACTCAGATTAGACCAAAACTGAACACAATATTCCAGGTGAGGCCCCACTAAGGCCCTGTACACTGCAGTAAGACCTCCCTTCTCCAATACTCAAAACCCCTAGCTATGAAGGCCAACATACAATTTGCCTTCTTCACCGCCTGCTGTATCTGCATGCCAACTTTCAATGACTGATGAACCATGACACCCAGGTCTCGTTGCACCTCCCCTTTTCCTAATCTGCCGTCACTCAGATAATATTCTGCCTTCGTGTTTTTGCCCCCAAAGTGGATAACCTCACATTTATCCACATTATATTGCATCTGCCATGCATTTGCCCACTCACCTAACCTGTCCAAGTCACCCTGCAGCCTCTTAGCGTCCTCCTCACAGCTCACACTGCCACCCAGCTTAGTATCATCTGCAAAATTGGAGATATTACACTCAATTCCTTCATCTAAATCACTAATGTATATTGTAAATAGCTGAGGTTCCAGCACTGAGCCCTGCGGCACCCCACTAGTCACTGCCTGCCATTCTGAAAAGGACCCGTTTATCCCGACTCTCTGCTTCCTGTCTGCCAACCAGTTCTCTATCCACATCAGTACATTACCCCCAATACCATGTGCTTTAATTTTGCAAACCAATCCCTTGTGTGGGACCTTGTCAAAAGTCTTTTGAAAGTCCAAATACAACACATCCACTGGTTCTCCCTTGTCCACTCAACCAGTTACATCCTCAAAAAATTCTTGAAGATTTGTCAAGCATGATTTCCTTTCATAAATCCATGCTGACTTGGACCGATCCTTTCACTGCTTTCCAAATGCGCTGCTATTTCATCTTTAATAATTGATTCCAACATTTTCCCCACTACTGATGTCAGGCTAACCGGTCTAAAATTCCCCATTTTCTCTCTCCCTCCTTTTTTAAGAAGTGGTATTACATTCGCTACCCTCCAGTCCATAGGAACTGATCCAGAGTCGATAGATTATTGGAAAATGATCACCAATGCATCCACTATTTCTCGGGCTATTTCCTTAAGTACTCTGGGATACAGACTATCAGGCCCTGGGGATTTATCAGCCTTCAATCCCATCAATTTCCCAAACACAATTTCCCGCCTAATAAGGATTTCCTTCAGTTCCTCCTTCTCACTAGACCCTCGGTCCCCTAGTATTTCCGGAAGGTTATTTGTGTCTTCCTTCGTGAAGACAGAACAAAAGTATTTGTTTAACTGGTCGGCCATTTCTTTGTTCCCCATTATAAATTCACCTGAATCTGACTGCAAGGGTTTGTCGTCACTAATCTTTTTCTCTTCACATAGCTATAGAAGCTTTTGCAGTCAGTTTTTATGTTCCCAGCAAGCTTCCTCTAATACTCTATTTCCACCCCCTCCTAATTAAACACTTTGTCCTCCTCTGCTGTATTGTAAAATTCTCCCAGTCCTCAGGTTTGCTGCTTTTTCTGGCCAATTCATATGCCTCTTCCTTGGATTTAACAGTATCTTTAATTTCCCTTGTTAGCCACGGTTGATCCACCTTCCCCGTTTTATTTTTACTCCAGACAGGGATGCACAATTGTTGAAATTCATCCATTGATCTTGAAATGTTTGCCATTGCCTATCCACCATCAACCCTAAGTATCACTAGCCACTCTAGCCAATTCACGTCTCATACCATCGAAGTTACCTTCCCTCAAGTTCAGGACCCTAGTCTCTGAATGAATTGTGTCACTCTTCATCTTAATAAAGAATTCTACCATATTATGGTCAATCTTCACCCAAGGGGCCTCGCACAACAAGATTGCTAATTAGTCCTTTCTCATTACACATCACCCAGTCGAGGATGGCCAGCCGTCTAGTTGGTTCCTCAACATATTGGTCGAGAAAACTATCCCGAATACACTCCAGGAAATCCTCCTCCACCGCATTGCTACCAGTTTGACGAGCTCAATGTATATGTAGATTAAAGTCGCCCATGATAACTGCTGTACCTTTATTGCACGCATCCCGAATTTCTTGTTTGATGCTGTCCCCAACCTCACGACTACTGTTTGGTGGTCTGTACACAACTCCCAGTAACGTTTTCCGCCCTTTGGTATTCCGCAGCTCCACCCATACCAATTCCACATCTTCCAAGCTAATGTCCTTCTTTACTATTACCTTAATTTCTTCTTTAACCAGCAATGTCACCCCACCTCCTTTTCCTTTCTGTCTATCCTTCCTGGATGTTGAGTTCCCAGCCTTGGTCACCCTGGAGCCATGTCTCCATGATGCCAATTACATCATATCCATCAACTGCTATCTGCGCAGTTAGTTCGTCCACCTTATTAAGAATACTCCTCGCATTGAGGCACAGAGCTTTCAGGATTGTCTTTTGAACACACTTTGCCCCTTTAGAATTTTGCTGTAATGTGGCCCTTTTTGCTTTTTGCCTTGGGTTTCTCTGCCTTCCACTTTTACTTTTCTTTTTTCTATCTTTTGCTTCTACCCCCATTCTACTTCCCTCTGTCTCCCTGCATAGGTTTCCATCCCCCTGCCATATTAGTTTAACCCCTCCCCAAAGCACTAGCACACACTCCCCCTCGGACATTGGTTCCGGTTTGTACTGGTCCCACCTCTCCAGAACCGGTTCCAATGTGCCAGGAATTTGAATCCCTCCCTTCTGCACCACTCCTCAAGCCACGTATTCATCTGAGCTATCCTGCGATTCCTACTCTGACTAGCACATGGCACTGGTAGCAATCCTGAGATTGCTACTTTTGAGGTCCTACTTTTAAAATTTAGCTCCGAGCTCCCTAAGTTTGTATTGTAGGACCTCATCCCGGTTTTTTACCTATATCGTTGGTACCTATATGCACCACGACAACTGGCTGTTCACCTTCAAAATGTCCTGCAGCCGCTCCGAGACATCCTTGACCCTTGTACCAAGGCGGCAACATACCATCCTGGAGACTCGATTGCGGCCGCTGAAACGTCTATCTATTCCCCTTACAATAGAATCTCCTACCACTATAGCTCTCCCACTCTTTTTCTTGCCCTCCTGTGCAGCAGAGCCACCCAGGATGCCATGAATTTGGCTGCTGCTGCTCTCCCCTGATGAGTCATCCCCATCAACAGTACCCAAAGCGGTGTATCTGTTTTGCAGGGGGATGACCGCAGGGGACCCTCAACATCGCAGATGCTCCAGAGTAAATCCATCCGTAGCTCCAGTGTCGCAGTGCGGTCTATCGGGTGCTGCAGCCGAATACACTTCCCACACATGTAGTCATCAGGGACACTGGAAGCGTCCCTGATTTCCCACATAGCACAGGAGGAGCATAAGTGTCCGAGCTCTCTTGCCATGACTTAACCCTTAGATTAACTTAATTTGGCAACAACAATTTGCTTTCCCACCCATCTTTGGATCAGCAAACTTAACTGCATTACATTCGGTCCCTTCATTCAAGTCATTAATATAAATTATAAATAGTTGAGGAACCAGCACCGATCCGTGCGGCACCCCACTAGTTACTGTTTGCCAACCTGAAAATGACCCATTTATCCCGACTCTCTGTTTTCTGTTAATTAGCCAATCCTCTATCCATGCTGATATATTACCCCCAACCTAGTGAACTTTTATCTTGTGCAGTAACCTCTTATGTGGCACCTTATCGAATGCCTTCTGGAAATCCAAATACACCACATCCACTAGTTCCCTCTTATCCACGCTACACATTCCATCCTCAAAGAACTGCAGCAAATTTGTCAAACATGATTTCCCTTTCATAATACCATGCTGACTGCTTGATTGAATCATGCTTTTCCAAATGTCCCGCTACTGCTTCCTTAATAATGGACTCCAGCATTTTTCCAAACACAGATGTTAGGCGAAATGGTCCATAGTTTTGAGGAGAGGGACGGAGCGCGCGCGGGCGGGGTCGTCGGGGGGTCGAGGGACAGAGCGCGCGCGCGGGCGGGCTGCGGGGGGTCGAGGGACAGAGCGCGCGCGCGGGCGGGCTGCGGGGGGTCGACGGCCAGAGCGCACGCGCGGGCGGGCTGCGGGGGGTCGACGGCCAGAGCGCGCGCGCGCGGGCGGGCTGCGGGGGGTCGACGGCCAGATAGCGCGCGCGCGCGGGGGGTCGACGGCCAGATAGCGCGCGCGCGCGGGCGGGCTGCGGGGGGTCGACGGCCAGATAGCGCGCGCGGGCGGGCTGCGGGGGGTCGACGGCCAGATAGCGCGCGCGCGCGGGCGGGCTGCGGGGGGTCGACGGCCAGATAGCGAGCGCGCGCGCGGGCGGGCTGCGGGGGGTCGACGGCCAGAGCGCGCGCGCGGGCGGGCTGCGGGGGGTCGACGGCCAGAGCGCGCGCGCGGGCGGGCTGCGGGGGGTCGACGGCCAGAGCGCGCGCGCGGGCGGGCTGCGGGGGGTCGACGGCCAGAGCGCGCGCGCGGGCGGGCTGCGGGGGGTCGACGGCCAGAGCGCGCGCGCGGGCGGGCTGCGGGGGGTCGACGGCCAGAGCGCGCGCGCGGGCGGGCTGCGGGGGGTCGACGGCCAGAGCGCGCGCGCGGGCGGGCTGCGGGGGGTCGACGGCCAGAGCGCGCGCGCGGGCGGGCTGCGGGGGGTCGACGGCCAGAGCGCGCGCGCGGGCGGGCTGCGGGGGGTCGACGGCCAGAGCGCGCGCGCGGGCGGGCTGCGGGGGGTCGACGGCCAGAGCGCGCGCGCGGGCGGGCTGCGGGGGGTCGACGGCCAGAGCGCGCGCGCGGGCTGCGGGGGGTCGACGGCCAGAGCGCGCGCGCGCGCGCGGGCGGGCTGCGGGGGGTCGACGGCCAGCGCGCGCGCGCGGGCTGCGGGGGGTCGACGGCCAGAGCGCGCGCGCGGGCGGGCTGCGGGGGGTCGACGGCCAGAGCGCGCGCGCGGGCGGGCGGGCTGCGGGGGGTCGACGGCCAGAGCGCGCGCGCGGGCGGGCTGCGGGGGGTCGACGGCCAGAGCGCGCGCGCGGGCGGGCTGCGGGGGGTCGACGGCCAGAGCGCGCGCGCGGGCGGGCTGCGGGGGGTCGACGGCCAGAGCGCGCGCGCGGGCGGGCTGCGGGGGGTCGACGGCCAGAGCGCGCGCGCGGCGGGCTGCGGGGGGTCGACGGCCAGAGCGCGCGCGCGGGCGGGCTGCGGGGGGTCGACGGCCATAGCGCGCGCGCGGGCGGGCTGCGGGGGGTCGACGGCCAGAGCGCGCGCGCGGGCGGGCTGCGGGGGGTCGACGGCCAGAGCGCGCGCGCGGGCGGGCTGCGTGGGGTCGACGGCCAGAGCGCGCGCGCGGGCGGGCTGCGGGGGGTCGAAGGCCAGAGCGCGCGCGCGGGCGGGCGGGCGGGCTGCGGGGGGTCGACGGCCAGAGCGCGCGCGCGGGCGGGCGGGCTGCGGGGGGTCGACGGCCAGAGCGCGCGCGCGGGCGGGCGGGCTGCGGGGGGTCGACGGCCAGAGCGCGCGCGCGGGCGGGCGGGCTGCGGGGGGTCGACGGCCAGAGCGCGCGTGCGCGCGGGCGGGCTGCGGGGGGTCGACGGCCAGAGCGCGCGCGCGCGGGCTGCGGGGGGTCGACGGCCAGAGCGCGCGCGCGCGCGGGCGGGCGGGCTGCGGGGGGTCGACGGCCAGAGCGCGCGCGCGGGCGGGCGGGCGACGGCCAGAGCGCGCGCGCGCGCGGGCGGGCTGCGGGGGGTCGACGGCCAGAGCGCGCGGGCTGCGGGGGGTCGACGGCCAGAGCGCGCGCGCGCGCGGGCGGGCTGCGGGGGTCGACGGCCAGAGCGCGCGCGCGCGCGGGCGGGCTGCGGGGGTCGACGGCCAGAGCGCGCGCGGGGCTGCGGGGGGTCGACGGCCAGAGCGCGCGCGCGCGCGGGCGGGCTGCGGGGGTCGACGGCCAGAGCGCGCGCGCGCGCGGGCGGGCTGCGGGGGGTCGACGGCCAGAGCGCGCGCGGGCGGGCTGCGGGGGTCGACGGCCAGAGCGCGCGGGCGGGCTGCGGGGGTCGACGGCCAGAGCGCGCGCGCGCGCGGCGGGCTGCGGGGGGTCGACGGCCAGAGCGCGCGCGCGCGCGCGGGCTGCGGGGGGTCGACGGCCAGAGCGCGCGGGCGGGCTGCGGGGGGTCGACGGCCAGAGCGCGCGCGCGCGGGCGGGCTGCGGGGGGTCGACGGCCAGAGCGCGCGCGCGGCGGGCTGCGGGGGGTCGACGGCCAGAGCGCGCGCGCGCGGGCGGGCTGCGGGGGGTCGACGGCCAGAGCGCGCGCGCGCGGGCTGCGGGGGGTCGACGGCCAGAGCGCGCGCGGCTGCGGGGTCGACGGCCAGGCGCGGGCGCGGGCGGGTCGACGGCCAGCGCGCGCGCGGGCGGGCTGCGGGGGGTCGACGGCCAGAGCGCGCGCGCGGGCGGGCTGCGGGGGGTCGACGGCCAGAGCGGGCTGCGGGGGGTCGACGGCCAGAGCGCGCGCGCGGGCGGGCGGGCTGCGGGGGGTCGACGGCCAGAGCGCGCGCCGGGCTGCGGGGGGTCGACGGCCAGAGCGCGCGCGCGGGCGGGCTGCGGGGGGTCGACGGCCAGAGCGCGCGCGCGGGCGGGGGGCGCGGGGTCGACGGCCAGAGCGCGCGCGCGCGGGCGGGCTGCGGGGGGTCGACGGCCAGAGCGCGCGCGCGGGCGGCTGCGGGGGGGCGACGGCCAGAGCGCGCGCGCGGGCGGGCTGCGGGGGGTCGACGGCCAGAGCGCGCGCGCGGGCGGGCTGCGGGGGGTCGACGGCCAGAGCGCGCGCGCGGGGCTGCGGGGGGTCGACGGCCAGAGCGCGCGCGCGGGCGGGCTGCGGGGGGTCGACGGCCAGAGCGCGCGCGCGGGCGGGCTGCGGGGGGTCGACGGCCAGAGCGCGCGCGCGGGCGGGCTGCGGGGGGTCGACGGCCAGAGCGCGCGCGCGGGCGGGCTGCGGGGGGTCGACGGCCAGAGCGCGCGCGCGGGCGGGCTGCGGGGGGTCGACGGCCAGAGCGCGCGCGCGGGCGGGCGGCGGCGGCGGGGGTCGACGGCCAGAGCGCGCGCGCGGGCGGGCGGGCTGCGGGGGGTCGACGGCCAGAGCGCGCGCGCGGCGGGCGGGCTGCGGGGGGTCGACGGCCAGAGCGCGCGCGCGCGGCGGGCTGCGGGGGGTCGACGGCCAGAGCGCGCGCGCGGCGCTGCGGGGGGTCGACGGCCAGAGCGCGCGCGCGGGCGGGCTGCGGGGGTCGACGGCCAGAGCGCGCGCGCGCGGGCTGCGGGGGGTCGACGGCCAGAGCGCGCCGCGCGCGCGGGCGCGGGCTGCGGGGGGTCGACGGCCAGAGCGCGCGCGCGGGCGGGCGGGTCGACGGCCAGAGCGCGCGCGCGCGCGGGCGGGCTGCGGGGGGTCGACGGCCAGAGCGCGCGCGGGCGGGCTGCGGGGGTCGACGGCCAGAGCGCGCGCGCGGGCGGGCTGCGGGGGGTCGACGGCCAGAGCGCGCGCGGCGGGCTGCGGGGGGTCGACGGCCAGAGCGCGCGCGCGCGCCGCGCGGGCGGGCTGCGGGGGGTCGACGGCCAGAGCGCGCGCGCGGGCGGCTGCGGGGGTCGACGGCCAGAGCGCGCGGGCGGGCTGCGGGGGGTCGACGGCCAGAGCGCGCGCGCGCGCGCGGCGGGCGGGCTGCGGGGGGTCGACGGCCAGAGCGCGCGCGCGCGCGCGGGCTGCGGCGGGCGCGGGGGGTCGACGGCCAGAGCGGCGCGGGCGGGCTGCGCGCGGGGTCGACGGCCAGAGCGCGCGCGCGGGCGGGCTGCGGGGGGTCGACGGCCAGAGCCGCGCGCGGCGGGCTGCGGGGGGTCGACGGCCAGAGCGCGCGCGCGGGCGGGCTGCGGGGGGTCGACGGCCAGAGCGGCGCGCGCGCGCGGGCGGGCTGCGGGGGTCGACGGCAGAGCGCGCGCGGGCCGGGCTGCGGGGGTCGACGGCCAGAGCGCGCGCGCGCGGGCTGCGGGGGGTCGACGGCCAGAGCGCGCCGCGCGCGGGCTGCGGGGGGTCGACGGCCAGAGCGCGCGCCGCGCGGGGCGGGCTGCGGGGGGTCGACGGCCAGAGCGCGCGCGGCGGGCTGCGGGGGGTCGACGGCCAGGCGCGCGCGCGGGCGGGGCTGCGGGGGGTCGACGGCCAGAGCGCCGCGCGGGCGGGCTGCGGGGGGTCGACGGCCAGAGCCGCGCGCGCGGGCGGGCTGCGGGGGGTCGACGGCCAGAGCGCGCGCGCGGGCGGGCTGCGGGGGTCGACGGCCAGAGCGCGCGGCGCGGCGGGCGGGCTGGGCGGGGGTCGACGGCAGAGGGACGGCCAGAGCGCCGCGCGCGGGGCGGGCTGCGGGGGGTCGACGGC